>NC_133997.1:6729270-8073625 GCF_047716275.1 Strix uralensis | reverse complement strand
TCAGGGAGCACCCCCTCTTCCGCAAGGGGACGATGCCAAATCCGCCGAGTCAGCACTTTGGGAGGCGTGACGCCCAAAAGTTTCGCCAAAGCCAGGTCTACCAAGCCCCGCGCCCGTTCTTCCCCACTCCCCTCCCAAAACCTTCGAGGATTTAAAGGTAAAATAAGTCTAAAAAAGCAAAATTAAGCCATTTCCCCTCCTATTTTCTGCTTCTCCCCAGCAGACAGCTGCCCCCACATCCCGGCCAAAAATAATCCATCCCCCCCCCTCCCTTTCCCTTAATCTAATCTCCCCGGCTGGGAGTTTGAAAATATCCTGCCGGGTTTAGGGTTTCCCGTTACCCGGCGGGCAGCAAGATAGTGGGAAAAAAGATCCTTGGGAGCAAGAAAAACCGGGAAGAGCCCAAACAAAGAGCCGGAGCCCAAGTTGAGCTTCGACGCCCCGCGAGGACCGGGATGAAGGGGGGGGCGGGGGGGGGGGACACTGATCCCTCAGCAAAACTTCCCGAGCTGCGCGATGCACCGGCGGAGCCGCCCTCCTGCGGATGTAAACGCACTAAAAAATTCAAAAATAAATTAAAAATCATTATTATTATTATTAAAAGAAAAAGGCCCCCCCCCCGTCCTTTCGCATCGCTGCAAAAATGGAATTTTTTAGCGTTTACCCAACCCTGCGGGCGTAGGAGGGATGCGCCGGGGGGGGTCTCACGGAACCGTCTGAGGGAAAAGGGGTGCACCCGAGGAAATGGGGTGCAGCAGGAGAATGGGGTGCACTGGAGAAAAGGGGGTGCGTGGGGGGGTTGCTGCCCGGGGGGGCGGCGGGCTGCGGCATGCCGGCGAGGGCCGCGGTTCAGCGCTGGCGTCGAGCCCGCGTGGGGCCCTGCGAGGCAGCACGGTGCCCCCCCCTCAGTGGGTGCCCTGTGGGTGCTGGGGGGGGGCACCCCAAGGTAAAGGGGCCTTGCAATGCTGGGAGGCGGTGGACAAAGCGCCCCCCCCCCCCCCCCCCTCCAAGCCCCGTTTGCACTGGGGGCAACTTTCCAGCTGCAAAATGAGCTGGAGGGGGGGGTGCAAACCCCGGGGGGGGGCGGGGGGATTGCAAGCGGTTGGGGGGGGGGGGGGGTTGCAAGCCCTGAGGGCACTACAATCGGCTGGGGGGGGGGCTGCGAACCCCCCGAAGGGCTTTGCAACCGGCTGGGGGGGGGGGTTGCAACCCTCGGGGGGCATTGCAACTGGTTGGGGGGGTCTGCGGAGAGTATTGCAACGGGTTGGGGGGGTCAACCGCCCCCCCCCGCCCCGAGGGGCATTCCAAGCGGTCCGGGGGGGTCTGCAGTAAGTCCGAGGGCATTGCAAGTAGCGGGGGGGGGGAGGGGGGGGGGGGCTGCAACCTCCCCCCGGGGGGCGTTCAAACCGGTCAGAGGGGCTGTAACCCCTCCGGGGCGGGGATTGCAACCCGTTGGAAAGCGGGGGGGGGTGTCTGCAAACAGCCGGAGGGGGTCTGCGAGCAGTCCGAGGGCACTTGCAACCGGCCGGGGGGGGGCTGCAACCCCCCTACGAGCGCTGCACCCCCCCGGGGGGGTCTGCAAACCCCCTGGATCACCGCAACCCCCCCGGGGATGATCGCAACCGGCTGGGGCGGGGGGGGGGGGGGAGTGTTGCAGCCCCCCCGGATCATTGCAGCCCCCCCGGCTCTCTGCATTCCGCCCCCCCCCCCCCCCCGGCGCCCCGAAATCCTCGCAACCGGCAGAGAACCGCAACGGCGGGGGCAAAGCGCAGGCGGCTGGAGGTCAGCGGGGGGGGAAGGGGGGGGCGGAGAGGGGGGGTTGGGGGAACCGGACACCGGGGACACACACACGCCGCAGCCGAGGCCCGCGCAGCCCCCGGCCCCGCACCGGGAGGGGGGGCGGCGCGGAACGACAAGTTACTTCCCGCACCGGAGGGGATGGAGGCGGCGGGGCGAGGGGGGGGGGGGGTGGGGAGGGGTAGAGGGGGGGGGGGGGGGGGTGTCCCCGCCGCCGCCGCCGCCACACGTGCCCCCGCCGCCCCGGCCGCTTTGTGTCCGCGGCGCTCGGCGCGGCTCCGCCCGCCCCCGCGCGGGGCCCGCCGGTGAGTGACAGCCCTACCTGCCCGCCAATCTTCATCACACCGACACCGGCCTGACAGCGCGGCCGCCGCTCCGCCGCCCGCCCGCCCGCCCGGCCCCGCCGCGCCGCCGCCGACCCGCCCCGCCCCGCCCCGCCCCGCCGGGACACGCCCCCCACCGCCGGGACACGCCCCCGGACACGCCCCCGGCCGCCACCACAGCGCCCCCTGCTGGGCGGCGACACCCCCGTCCTGCCCCCCCCATGCTGACCCCCCCCCCACCACCCCAAACAGCCTTCGGGACCCCCCAGCATCTGCCCCCCCCCAGCACCTGCTCCCCCAGCCTTATTTTCCCCCTCAAACACATTTGCCCCACACACACCAACACGACCCCCCCCAAACAGCCTTCGGGACCCCCCCAAGCAGCCTTTGGAACACCCCCAAGAGCCTTCGGAACCCCCCAGCACCTGCCCCCCCCCCAGCCTTATTTTCCCCCTCAAACACATTTCCCCGCCCCCCAACACCACCCCCCCAAGCAACCTTCAGAACCCCCCAGCACCTGCCCCCCCCAGCCTTATTTTCCCCCTCAAATACATTTGCCCCCCCAACACGACCCCCCCAAGCAGCCTTCAGAACCCCCCAGCCTCTGCCCCCCCCAGCACCTGCCCCCCCCAGCCTTATTTTCCCCCTCAAATACATTTGCCCCCCCCCAACACGACCCCCCCGAAGCAGCCTTGAGAACCCCCCAGCATCTGCCCCCCCCCAGCAGCACCTGCTCCCCCAACCTTATTGTCCCCCTCAAACACATTTCCCCCCCCCCCAACACGACCCCCCCCAAACAGCCTTCAGGACCCCCCCAAGCAGCCTTCAGAACCCCCTCAGCACCTGCCCCCCCCAGCCTTATTTTCCCCCTCAAACACATTTGCCCCCCCCTTTCCCACCACATTCAGAGCCAACCCCAGTGGCCTTTGACCCCCCCCACACTCCAACCACAGACTCCCCCAGGGTGCCACCCCCCATCGAGGTCACCAACCCCCCCCCAGGGGTGTCACCAACACACACCCCCCTCCACAACCTTTAAATTTAGAGCACCCCAAAAAAAAACCCTCCCGGGACACTTCCCCCCACCCCCAGGCCCTTCCTGTGGGTTCACCCCCGAGGCAAAATGCTCCAATTTTGGAGCATCTATTAATTTGGGGATGAGGGAGCTCCCCCCCTGCCCAAATTTTGGGCCCCACAAGACATTATTTCCCCCCGCCCTTCTCACAAGAACCTGGAGATGAGGTTTCCTTGGAGTCGCTTCCACTGGGAGCACTGGGAACGCCAGGAGCACTGGAGCACTGGGAGCACTGGGAGCAGTGGGAACGCTGGGAGCACTGGGAACACTGGGATCACTGGGAGCACTGGGAGCACTGGGAGCACTGGGAACGCTGGGAGCGCTGGGAGCCCTGGGAGCACTGGGAGCACTGGGAGCACTGGGAGCACTGGGAATGCTGGGAGCACTGGGAGTGCTGGGAACGCTGAGAGCACTGGGAACACTGGGAACACTGGGGGCACTGGGAGCACTGGAAGCACTGGGAACGCTGGGAGCAATGGGAGCACCGGGAGCACTGGGAACACTGGGATCACTGGGAACACTGGGAGCACTGGGAGCACTGGGAGCACTGGGAGCACTGGGAATGCTGGGTCCTGCAGCCAAATCTTCCCCCGTTTTATTGCAAAAGCCCCAGGGATGGGTTTTCCCGGATGATCCCAACCACGGTTTGGTTTCTCCTGGTTTTCCATCCCCTTCCCCGATAAAAATTGCCGTTAAAAGCAGATTTGCTAAGAAATGCTGAATTTCTGCCTGTTTCCTAAGAAATATTGGATGGGACAAGGTATCGCTCAAAATATCCCTGGAATTATTCTGGGATGGGTTAAATCGTCTCCGAAGCTTACGGCCGGACGTACGATCCAGAGGCACTAAATGATGCGTAAGGGACGGCCGAAGGGTCAGGATGTGATGGAAAAGCTGGAAAATGAGCTTCAATTTCTGGCTAGGAACCCAGAACACCCTAATTTTCCAACTTTGCGTTTCCTAGGGTGAGCGACTGCTGGCAAACCCCCATTTCTAACTCCCTGCTTCCAGCTTATCACCCCAAAAAAAATCCAGAAAATATTTATTGCGACGTTTGCGCCTCCTGCTTGAGAGCGGCCTCTAAAATACGCTGATCTTGGGGCTGGAGAGCAACCAAAAATCGATGGTTTGTGCGTCGATAAAATAACGGAGGGATGCGGTGGGTGGGTGGGATGCATCTCCCCCCACCCACCCCCCCCAAAAAAAAAAAAAAAAAAAAAAAAATCACCACGTCGTGTTGCTGGGACAACCCGTGGGAGCTCAGAGCCTCACCCCGATCCTTTGGAGAGGTTGGGGCGATGATTTATAGGAACTTCTTGCCTTGTAAATCAGCCGGTGGGACGGTTCCCCCCCCCCTCATTACTATTCTGCGGGAGCGAGCGAAGACGAGGAGCCATAAAGCTGTCGCCAATTGTTTCAGCCAGCTGGGAATGCCGGGCAAAAATATTTCGGGTTTTTCTGAAGCTGGAGAATTTGAATGGGAGAGATAAGGGGAGGCAGATGGAAACCCCCTCATTTTGGTATCAAAGGATCATCTGCTCTCAGCATCTCGGCTTGAAAAAGAGATGAAAAGCGGGCAGGCACACGCGGGGTGTATTTTAAGCCCCATCCTTGCCAAAAATGTCCAAGTGCCAAAATTTTAGGGTTGTCCTGATGCGGGGCTGTTTCTTCTGGTGCCAGCAACAGCGAGTATCCCATGTCTGCTCCTTGAGCATCCCACATCCACTCCTCGAGCATCCCACGTCCACTCCTCGAACATCCCACGTCCACTCCTCGAATATCCCACGTCCACTCCTCGAACATCCCACATCCACTCCTTGAGCATCCCACGTCCACTCCTCGAATATCCCACGTCCACTCCTCGAACATCCCACATCCACTCCTTGAGCATCCCACATCCACTCCTCGAACATCCCACGTCCACTCCTCGAATATCCCACGTTCACTCCCCAAGCAGCCCACATCCACTCCTCGAGCATCCCATATCCACTCCTCAAGCATCCCAAATTTACTCCTCGAGCATCCCACGTCCACTCCTCGAGCATCCCACATCCACTCCTCGAATATCCCACGTCCACTCCTCGAACATCCCACATCCACTCCTTGAGCATCCCACGTTCACTCCCCGAGCAGCCCACATCCACTCCTCAAGCATCCCATGTCCACTCCTTGAACATCTCACGTCCACTCCTCGAGCATCCCAAGTTTACTCCTTGAGATCCCATATCCACTCCCCAAGCATCCCACGTCCACTCCTCGAACATCTCACGTCCAATCCCCGAGCAGCCCACGTCCACTCCTCAAGCATCCCAAGTTTACTCCTCGAACATCCCACGTCCACTCCTCAAACATCCCGTGTCCACTCCTCGAACATCCCACGTCCACTCCTCAAACATCCCTCATTCCTCTTCCCCAATTTCTCTTGCCGATCGCTGAAGCCATTCCTCCGCTGGTTTCAGAATCTTGAGCTCATCCTCCAGGAAAAGTAGCCAGGCCTGGATTTTTCCTCCACGAATGCAAAAATCTGCTTCTTCCCTGGAGAGTTTTTTCCAGAGGTTAATTATCATCCCTGGCGCCTGATTTCCCAGTTGAATTGGCTTTGCTTCGACATCTAGCCATGGCGTCTTGCTGTATTTTTTCGATAGTAAATTAAAAGTCTCCTGCACTCAGCCTTGTTTTTTTTTTTCCCCCCAGAAAAGCATCTTTCTGCTGTAACGCGTCACCTCTGGATGGTCTTTTTCCCATCGGATCTCATCCCACCAGATCTGCAGGACCAGGGATGCTCAGCAGCATCCTTGCAGTCCAGGGATGCAGGTGGTACCCAGCTAGAAGAGGTGTCCAAACCCCAAACACACAAAAACCTCAATCAAACTTCCTATTCCACACCCCTATCCCAAGCTGGAGCACAAACTCCTGGAAAACCCTGAAATTAAATCCCCTTCACCTAGGAGTCCCCCAGATTTTGTGGGTTGTGCCATTTACCTGCCCCAGAGCACAGGCATCTCGGCGGGATGGTTTTTTCCTCACTTGAAGTCAGTGTCGTAAATATATAATTACCGCAAACTAATCAGCGCTTATTCAAGAGCACACGGACGGTTCCTTCTCAAAAGTGACGAGCACTCGGAGAGAGTTTGCTAAAATATTAAACATTTGGCAAGAGCGGCGACATATATAACCAGCAATATTTACATTTTTACATAACGGGCTTCAAGAGAAAACAAATTACATAAAATATAGCGGTTTAGTCTCCGTCGTTTGACTGCTCTTCCATAAATAATTCAATTCTCTTTCCAAGATTGCATTATTGCTTGTGTCGGATTTCTCTAAGAAAACTGTGACGGGATACTCTGAAAAATACATAAGAGCGAAGCCGAGTAAATTATTAAACGATAGTTGTTAAAAACAAGACGGGGTTTTAAGCTGCAGCCACAACCGGGGCTGGGTTCCTACGGCTGAGCTTTGAGGCTGAGCCCAGCTTAAGCATGGCGATGGGTTAAAGGGGTAAGATTTACTCCAGAGGGTGAACTCACTCCCTGGGAGGAGGTCTGATGCCCTCAAAGGATGCTAGAAAGGGATTCCGAAAGAAAATTTAGGACTTGTTTCGGGTCAGATGCTACTCCAAGCTGTCTGATCTCAGGTGACGGCAGTACCCACCAGCCCTTCATCCCTCCTGCGATCGGGGCATGATGCTCCAGACAAACCACCCGTTAAAATTTGTGTTGGATTTTTAGAAGACATTTAGGATGCAGATATTTTCCCACACCTTTCAAAGCCCTCTCCAGTTACGAGGTTCAGGAAGAGGGGAAAAATATCAGCATCATCCAACGCAGCCTTAAAAGCAACATAATTAACCTGGGGCCGGACAGACGGACAGTTGCTTGCACTGAATCCAGGCTGAAGTTAAGGGATTCCCCAAATTTTAACCATTTAACTTTCTATTAAAGCTGATTTCCCTCCATTTGTGGTACTTCAGATACCCACAGGACAACTCCTCTTCTTAAATATGTTTATTTTTACCTCCGCACATGGTTTTCCTGGGAATAATAAGAGTGCAAACCCAAAAAGATTTACAGCACCGAGGCGACAGCATTATTTTTGAAGCCACCGTGCATTTTAAATAGTCTCAGATACACAAATAAGAGCAAGTAATGCTACAACGATTTGACAACTCCTAATAGATAAATATACGGGAGAATATAATTAAAGACTTTATCGATAATCCATAGGCACAAGGAGGATGTATTAAGAATAAGTGATCAATGCTGGGATGGCTCAATATTCCCGGAGGTTTCCCCATGTGGGATTTAATAAGATTAAATCTTATTTCTTGTGCAGGATTGATGGATCGATGATAAAGAAGGCTAAAGCCAAAGGAAAGGACTTTTCCCTGCCGCTGCCTCCCCCAAGCAGCCGGGATCGAGTGGGAAAATACCTGAAAAAATGGGATTTCTCCCCTGCCCACGCCAGCGGAGCAGGGGTTAATGATGGCTCGTTGAGCTGGGAAAGCACTTTGGGGTCCTTCCAGGGGAAAAATGCTGAATAAATTACAGGTTATATATATTTTGGTTAGAAAATCCCTGCTGCCAACTTACTCCTTTTAAATGTTTAATTTCAAGGCATAATAAGTCCACGGCTGGTTCTTGCTGCTCCTTCAGGCTCTCCCATGCAAAGTTACTGCGAGCATCCGATTGACTGATCCTTTCCCAAGCGTTTCCAGAGATTAAAAATAAAAAGAGGATCTGGATGTTTAAAGCGACTTACCTTCAGCACTTGGGCAAGCTTTGGAGTCTGTTTTCCAGAGGCGATACCGGCCGGTTGAGATAGGGATGGGCTGGAGGGACGTGCACCAGGGGGAATAAAAATTCTGAATAATCATAAAATTACACCTTGTACAAACAGTGTAAAAAAACACCCTGGGGTTGATTAATGGGATAAGCCAGGTAAAGCAATAAACCCCCCCGCTTGTTTTTCACTTGGATATCTGCAGTAGTTGGGTAGCAGACAGCCAGCAAAAGCTGAATCCTGCCCTTTTAAATTTTGGCTCCACCTGAGATGTTTCTTCACCTTGGCTGGGCTTCAGCATCCCTTCCCCGTCCTCGTTTCGGTTCAGGCCGCGATGGGAGTTCAACCTTCATCCGCAACATCTCCGAACCAAGCGATGCAAGCGCGGCGCCAACCGCCCGCACCGGCCCGGCGCCGGAGGAGCTGGTGGAGGGAAGAGCGGAGAGATGGTCACAACTCTTTAAAGATGCAAATTGAGAAGCAGCCATCATAACAAGAGAGCTCTGTTAATTCTCTTACATGTATGCAGATTTCGACGCTGACTTTTCCTAGGCTTATTTGTTTTATTTAGCAATAAATTTAATACCTGTTCCCTGAAGCAAAGAGACAGATGGACTATAAACTTTGAATTTTGAGTAGCTTTACTTCCTCAGGTTAGTGTCATCTTTGATCTCTCCTGAAATTACATCTAGGAAAGTTTGCAGGGATTGAATTCTGCTTTTTTACAGCCCTCAAAGCCATTTGATTAGCTGCCTTTTTTTTTTTTTTTTTTTGCACAGGTTACCCAAAAGGATCTTAAATACCATCTAAATGATTCATACCCTTGGCTGCTGGAGTTATCTCAGAGACTTGCTGATGGACCTGAGAAAATCAAAGCACTACATAATATGTCCTTCACAAGCAAAGGAAAGCAAAATAAGTTTTACATCTCCTTTGGGATGCAAAGTTCCTCCGGTCTGAAACAAAAACCCCAGGGCTGAAATAAAATGGTGCCCTTGGACAACATGGGGCAACCAGTACATGGTTTCGGAAGGACCATAAAGCCACGACACAGCAGAGATGACTCATGTCCTTTTTTTGCCATCCACCAGCAGTTTAAAAATTAGGTTGGAGGTGCGGAGAAACAAGTGGCCAGGGAGGTTGGAGCAACCCAGGGAAGTCCCTGAGGGGTGGGTGATCTCCATCCCGGGGTTGTCCACAGGTAGTAGGTTGAAGCCACGAGCTGATCGAGTGTCGTGATGGTCAGGTGCACAAGAACATCTTTTCACCAATGACCCTGAGGCGTGTGAAAATGCAGAATTTAATTTGGGGATATAAAAGCCACATCCCACATGCCCAGGACTCCGGCAGAGGAGAGCTTAAGGGCAACACTGTGACTTTTGAAGGAAGCTCCCAGGAGCCACGTGGCACTTTGACCTTGCATGTCCAGGCCCAGCCGGCTCCCACCATGACTAATTTCCCTGCTGCCACACACAAATAAGGAAGGAAATTAAATTTTTCTTAAAAAAAACCCCAACAACAACAGCAGCGCATCATTTCCAAGCTGCCACCTGGGGAACAGGGGACAAAAATCGATATATGTCAAATGAAAAAGGGTGAGAGCAAAGGTGTTGCAAGGAGCCAAGGATAAAACCGTAATTAAAACTGCAAGCAGGCTTGCCTGCCAAAAAAAAAACCACACCTGCCTCAAAGTCTTGGGGACTGCAGTGATGAATTTGGGCCGTTTCAGCAGATGTTGGTTGTTCACAGTCACCCAACATCCCACCATGGATGGACGTTGCCATCGCCCAACCCTTTCCAATAAGGAGACATTATCGACCGCTCAATTGCAATTGAATTACTACGGATGAACATATTATGGGTACATTAAAGTCTAATGAGCGGCCGGTGATTAATGCCATTACGAGGAATACCAAAAGAACTAATGATGATGAGCCACTTAAAGTGAAGTGTCGAGGGTTTTCATTATCGATGACTCCTTGGTTTCTTGCCTAAAACCTCTTGGGTTGGAAGGAGGAACAGGTTGACACAGGTATAGGCGAGAGGTTTCCAAAAGCAATTACACAAGGAGGTCCCGTATTGATACTCTTTTAAGGATAAGACTGATGGGAAATAGCATTTCTTGGAGAAACATACGGGAAATAGAAGTTTCTTGGAAAAACATCTCCCCACGGGCTTTAGCACCTCTGGAAATTCCATTATTAAATGCAAATTTTAAATTTTAGCACCTCCCCAGACCCTGTTCTTGCCTTTTTTTTTTTTCCCCTCAACCTTCCTACATTCATTTTCCATTGGTTCTTTAACTTTGCCTCTGCTCCATCACTTGCAGCACCCAGGGAAGGCTCTACAGTGCAATTGAAGTCTCTCAGGTAGTTTCTCTCCTCCTTCCTCTCCTTGGCTGGAGCAGATTTTGTTGCACTATCACCCAGGGGTGTTGATCCCATGGGGATATGTCACCCCATGTGGGCATGACGACATTTAAGCATCCCCAGGAGATGACTACAGGACCTTTTTTTGTAGAGTTTTTAGGGAAATCACTCTGCAGTTGCTTTAA
The DNA here is from genome assembly GCF_047716275.1 of Strix uralensis. NCBI lineage: Eukaryota > Metazoa > Chordata > Aves > Strigiformes > Strigidae > Strix > Strix uralensis. The sequence continues at coordinate 8,063,094 of NC_133997.1, read as the reverse complement.
GTTCAGGGAGCCAAGTATCAAAAAGCCTTATTTGTACTGATGTACAAATTTACTGGCCTGAGTTAAAATTGCATTTAGTATAAAAAGTCACCAAAAGCAAAAAACGACCAACCTCCTCCCACTGGGGAGCGTTTTGAACCATAACAGGTGATGATGGAGACACCCTGTCTTTCTCCATCCACCTTCTCTAAGTGCTTTTCAGTTGGGGCTGGACTCATCCACCATGGGAAATGCTTTCACTCCTCCACCTCCCACCAACTGGGGCTGTTCGAGGCTTTTAGAGGCATCTCCTCTTGCTGGGATGGGATTTTTTTTCATTTTAAAAGTGACTTCATATCCCATCTTTTTATTTTTTGAACGTTGCAGGATTTGTTCTGTTTGAAGTCTTACATCCTCATTTCCCGTCAGGACGATTAAAATTGATTTCCGCCATCAGCAAGAGAAAGATAATCCAAAGTGGGTTCCTGCGAGAGAGAGCTGTATCCCCAACGGAGCCATTACAAAACCTCTCCTATTATTTTAACTTTCTTCTCTTAGAGATTTCTCTTTGGAAAAAGGCAACTTAGCACTTCTTGGCCATACGTGTCCTCCAAGAAGTCAGGGAGAACTATTTAACCTCGTGCGTTTCCATTGCAGAAAGTGGACCAGGGGATTTAAATAGCCACCACCGCCACCCTCCCAGAGGTATTTTTAGAGGGGTAATTGGATCCTCTCAACGCCTTCACTTTGCTTTCTCAGGCTCCGCATCCTCTGACCCCATCCCTGCACCTGTCCCGGTTTATATCCAGGCAAACCAAAACGGGATGGGCTTTTCCCATTGCATTAAGCTGGGTGGTTCCCGGTGCTTTGCAGAAGGAGGATGGAGGGATTCAGGCTGGAAAACCATCTCCAAGGTGTAAAACCTCCGGCTGACAAAGAAAATGTGGAAATAATTGGCACAGAGGGCGAGCGGCACTCGGGGATCCACACGTGCCCGCCTTTACCCATCCCTTGAATCAATGAAACCTGAAATATTGTAAATTAAAAAAATCAATTAAAATCAATTAAATCAATTAAAATCTTTTTTTTTAAATCAATGAAATAAATTTAAAAATTAATTAGATCAACTAAACCCTGAATGTCCTAGATAATCTCTGAAATACGCCAAAACCACCCCTAAAATATAAATAGCATCTTTCCAGGCTGGAGGATCCCAGGGCCCCACAACCATTTCACTCCTACACTGGTTTGCAGCAAACCTCCATAAGCAAATTTATGCAAATGAGGGGGGTTGGTGGTTCCTATCACACCTTGGGGGGAAATGATGGGTTTGTAGCAACGCTGCAAGAGTTCAGCTTTCCCTGGCCACCATCCCTGGGCTCCCAACCCACGAGAAGCCACCCCAAAAAGGGGGTCCCCAGCCAGGTCCCCTCCATCTAACGGCATCCCCATCATGAGGCTTAAATACCTCTACAAGAGAGTAATTTAACGCCATCCCCAGCTTAAGCTCCATATCTACCGGGCGTGAAATTAGTTCCAGCAAGCTGCAAATTTGCTGCTAATAAAAATATTTAGCAATTCGCTAGTCTTTAAATCAGGAGCAGAATATTTTCTTGCTTGCATCAACGCCTGTTTCTTTTTAATTCTAATATTTGAGTGTCGGGGACCTCCAGCCGTAAAACTTGCAGTTTTACGACTGCGCAAAGAGTTTTAAATCAATTCCCCCAGCGCTTCCAACTCTGCCACCAAGAGTTTGATCGTTTAATATCATTTGATATTAGACCGTGTTGGTCATTTTGGCCACTGGGATGAGACAGGCATGGGGGATTTGAAGTTTTTAACCCAAAAAAGGCCATCTTGACCCAAACCCGCCCCATTTCTGGGGGCTGCTCCTTGAGCGGTGCCTGACAAAAGAGCTTTGGTCCATGTGATCCTGCCTTGCAGCCCTCGGAGGAAGGTGACCTCTCCGTCCTCCTGGGCCAAGCGATTAATTAGCCTCGGCACTAATTGCTTCTCTCTGCCAAGCCCATTTTATCCAGTTCCAACATCAGGATCTTTTCCATGCCTTTGCCAAGAAATGCCACAACCCCCTCATCTTTTCCTTGGGAAAACCCACCCGTGGTGTGAAGCATCCTTCAAATCGCTTCAGGATGGGACAGAATCTCCCATCCACTGGTGATCACCTCAATTATTTGTCTCCAGATAAATTCCTCGCATTGGTTTTGCTGGGCTGTAAGCATCCAACAGCAGCCGGATGACTCTGCTTCTCCTTATTTACCACGTAAATTGTGGTATCACTTGAGAGCCTTGACAGTAAAGGCTTTACAGTACCTAGATTATTGATATCAAATACGTTGGACCTGGAATTAATCGTTACCACATCGTTTGTCATCGGTTTGATGCGTCCTGCCCAGAGCAAGGGTTTGGATGCAAGTCAAGTCTCGATGAAACTCAGATCTGCAGACATCCCCACATGAGCTGTTATCCTGGGAAAAAACACCACAAATACGAAGTTTCTCCCAAAGTCGTGCAATCGCAGCGGACAATGCAAAAATCCTCAATTTCTCCTGCTTTTCTACATTTTTTAATTCACATTTTATATTCGGCATTGCTTTTCCCCCCTTTTCTGTTTTTTATTATTTTTTTACAGGTGCGATGCGACTCTGACACAGGCAGTAAATGATACCAAATCCTAGTGGGTAAAAAAGCTAATTTTAGAATAGCAATAAATTATTCTTTGACCATAAAATCTAATCTTTGCATTCAACTGACCAGCTGCTGGAGCAGTCCCATAAGGCAAATCCCCACCGAGGCATTTCTGAGGCCGGGGGGAGGCTGAGATAAAGAAGGGAATGTTTAGGACGATGTGTTTCATTGCAGATGGGTTGGAGAAACTCCTAAGGAAGCTTGTGCTTAGAAATATCACACTGAGGCTGGTTTTTGCGGGTACCTTCTCCCAGTTCCTTAGCTGTGGATTCACAGTTTGCCTCCGTTGTGCTCGAAGAAACCAACAGCCCTGCTGCAACACTATGTATGCTGTATAAATAAATAATATAGGGGTGTTTTGGAGTGCGTCGGACTGCTGGGCATCATTTCAACTCCAGATCTTAGTGCTTGAGTTACCATCAGTCTGACTGTGCTGATACAACAAATGGGATTGTTGTCGATATGGGAATGTGTTAAAGGTGCCGTTGTAAAAGCTGCGGATAAAAGATAGAAGGGAAAATTCAGTAAAGGAAAAGGCTTGTTGGCTGATGGACAAAAATTATCCCTTTTAGGTGGAAAGTCAAAGGATGGGAGAGGAACAGCAGAAAGAGAAGGGTCCCTTTGAAAACAGGGCTATGAAAAAGAAATTTGGGGTTTTGCAAGCTACTGGGGTCCAAAAATGCAAAGAAATGGGAAAATAGAGAAAAGTAAACGGAGACTCTCAAACAACAGGAGCAAATTTATAATTTCTGATTGCCAAGAGGAGCAGGAAGCACCGGGAATAACGGAAGAGAAGGGTCGGGAAAACGCTGGGGAAGACAGACACCGCCAACGTGGGGTTTACAGGGGAAAAAAAAAACCCTCCCTGGTGGGATTAACAGCACGAGATGGTGTGGGAAGGAGTTTGCTACCAAACATACGCTTTTAATATGTTGGCAGCCGGTTCCTACTCGATGCCAAATAAAGGCAGGTGTCGGAGACAGTTTGCGCTCTGCTTGCTGAAGTGGTTGATGTCACACCGGCGCCTCTGATTTCATCGCAGGAGAAGGCAGGTCGATGCTGCGCAGCATCATTAATCGCCGGTTTATTCCTCCCATTGAAAGGAATGACAGAAAGAAAACAGCAGTTACATGACATTTGATGCAGTTATATATCATCAGACTTCAAGGAGTTGAGAGGAAAAACTGAATATATATCAATGTATTAATTTTTTTCAGGTTAACTGGTAGACGAGCCCTGAGTACTGGCATGAAGTCACCCATCAAAGCAACACTGGCCAGATTCTGATGGGCAAGATGCGATGGGCAAGAAACAGGATTTAAAAATAGGCAGAAAAATGGGTTTTAAATGGAAATCCCTCTTGTCTTGGTATTAAAAGATGCTCGGTGCATTGACAAACCTCCTTGGCTTGGCTTGCAGGCCCTCGACCCCCGCTGTGGCTGTCCCACAGCAGTGCAAAACCCTGCTGTATCCAGCCGTGTTTGCATTAGCCAAATCTGCCTGATTTTAGCCCTAAATATTTTGAGGGTGAGGACAGTTAAATTCAGGTTTTTGGAGTTGAGACCTTGCTCAACCAGAGATGCCCCCTGCAGCGGCGTGGGCAGGAGCTGGCTGGCGGCTGGGGCCGGTGGCACAGCCTACGCCACGGGCAACGCTGGGTGAAATCAGCACCGATCCGTCCGCAACGGGAGCGGGGGAGGGGGGAAATTCCCGCTCCACCGGCAGCACCGCCCAGGACCGGGATGGGGGCTGCGGCCGCGGGAGGGGCAGCGGCTGGAAGAGGGTCCTGAGAGCTCCCTGACGCCGGGAGGGCCGGGATTGACGCTGGGAGAGCCAGAGCCGGGGCCGGGGCCGGGGCCGGGGCCAGGACTAGGACTAGGACTAGGACTAGGACTAGGACTAGGACTAGGACCGGGACCGGGACCGGGACCGGGACTCACGGAACCCGGTGGCGCGCCCCCGCCTTTCGCGGCGCGGGAAAAACCGAGGGCCCCCCCCCACGTCCCGCCTCATCCAATAGGAAGCGTCGGTTGAGCGTCGGAGGCTGCTGATTGGCTTGGCCGCTGCGGCGCGTCGCCGGTTGCTAGGCGGAAGCGGCAGCGGCGGAGCGGCATGGCGGGCATGGTGCTGGGCGTGGGGCCGGGCGTGCTGGTGCTGCAGGCGCTGTGGGGCCTGGCGCTGCTGCTCTGCCTGGCGCTCTTCCGCACGGCCGGCCGGGCCCGGTGAGCCGCGGGAAGGGGGAGGGTGCGATCAGGCCGGGCCCGGTGCTGAGGCCGCTCCGCCCGCCTCTCCCCGCAGGTTCGCCGTGGTGCTGGTGACGCTGGGAGCCGCCGTCCTCAGCGCCGCGCTGCTGCTCTTCCCCCGGGAGGACGAGAGCCCGGCCGTCGTCGCCGCCGATGAGGTGAGCGCACGCCGCGGCCTGCGTGGCTAGGCGGGCCCAGGGGTGGCGGGACGTTATCTCAGGGAAGGCCCCAGCTGCCCCCCTGAGGCCCTGGGGATGGGCCTTTACCTCAGGGCTGGCCCCAGCTGCATCCCCGAGGCCCTGGGGATGGACCTTTACCTCAGGAATGGCCTCAGCTGTATCCCCGAGGCCCTGGGGATGGACCTTTACCTCAGAAATGGCCCTGGTTTTGGGCCTTTACCTCAGGGTAGCCCCAGGGGCCACCCAGAGGCCCCAAGATTTGCCCCAAGGGCCATCTTGAAGCCCCAGGAATGGGCCTTTACCTCAGGGATCGGCCCCAAGGGCCACCATGAGGCCCCAGGGATGGGCCTTTACCACAGGGTAGGCCCCAGGGGCCACCCAGAGGCCCCAAGATTTGCCCCAAGGGCCCAAGGTTTGCCCCTAGGGCCCAAGGTTTGCCCCAAGGGCTGTCTTGAAGCCCCAGGAATGGGCCTTTACCTCAGGGATAGGCCCCAAGGGCCACCATGAGGCCCCGGGGATGGACCTTTACTTCAGGGCTGGCCCCAGCAGCAGCCCTGAGGCCCTGGGGAGGGCCCTGTGGTACCTTTTTGGTCTCCTGCGGCTCCTTCTCAAGTGCAGGCTCCCATCGGTACAGGCTGTACTGCTCATGGAGCAGAGATCTATCAATTTCTTTAACAAAATCCCTTCTTTATGTGCCATTATATGTAGCCCGTGGGGTTTAGCTCCCATTTTCCCATCCCCAGGCCCAAGGGGCTCTGTGCGGGAATTGCACTTGTACTTTTATCCCTCCCAGCTCAGCCCTGAGCTCCAGCAGCTTCTGCCCCGCCTCTGCCATCCCCTTTCGCAGCTTGGTCCATGGCTCTCCGTGCTCCCACCTGCCTCCATCTTTCCAACACATCCCAGAGCACGTTGATAGCCACATGGCAGCTAGTTTTGATGATTTTTCCCTCTAGTTCTGCAGCCTTTCACTTTCCCCCAGCTCTGTTTGCTATTTTAAAGCCTGGTAACTGCTCTTTGGCTCTCTTGTAGGTTGTTACTGTGCTCAAGCCATCTGTGGTTTTAGACAGCCCCTTGTCTGTGTTGTCAGGCACAGGGGATCTCCCCCAGTTTTGGGTCGCATCAGGCTGCCTGCGCCACTGCTGCCTGAGCTGCCATCTTGAGCTTTCCCAGAGCTCTTTGGGCTTTGAATACACAAAGTTTTGTGGTGTTTTAGGTGTCGTTTTCTCTGTTCTATTATTAATGCACATTAATTATTGCTCTTCTAGATCTTGATCTGTGTAAATCCCTGCTAAAGATACTTGTAAGTTTTTTTTTCTTTTCTCTGCCTTGCATGGGACTTGCTCCTGTAAAGGTTGGAAGCAAGATGAAGGGCAGCTGAGCGCGTGTTTGTGCCTGGGAGGCCAACAGAATTAGAAAGCTTTTTTTTTTTTGGATCTTCAGTTGGACTGGACCTGCCCTGACTATCAATAATACATGACCTGGGCTTTCTGCACTGAAACTCTGCTAATTGGCTAATTAAAAAGTGAAACGTGCAGAAGGAGCCAACACTTTACTCACAAGAGACTCTTTCTGCAGCAACACCAAGGCTGAGCGTGTGCTAATGCGATTTATAAAACTGAGCTGGGGGTGAGCAAAGCTCTGGGGTAGTCTCAGGAGCTGGGAGGATGATTTCATAACCAGCTTCTTGCGGTTGGCTTCTCATTGTGCCTTGCCTTGCCGCTGTATCTCCTTTTTTTAATCTTTTTTCCTTTTTGCCCCCATTTCCCTTCTGAAAGGGAAGAACTGTGCGCAGTTCCTTGCAGCACTGGGAGGTTTGTGGCCGGGGAGACCAGCTGCAGGTTTTGACTCGTGTTTCTTCCCTGTGCTCGCTCCTTTCCTCCATGTTAGCTTTCCCATGAGTGGCTTTTGTCAGAGAAAAGAGATTCCTCCCCGCTTCCCACAGAGAGCACCCATGTCAGGAATGAAAAGTGAGAGGAGAAATCTGGGAAGACCCCACAGGTTTTCCTCCTGGGGTGATCTTCTCTGACCATACTCTTTTCCAGGACGTGGCATGTTCCCTCCAGGCTCCTGGAGCAGACTGAGGATGTAATTTTTTTTCCGTTCTCCGCAGATTGTGGACACCTTTTTTATCGGCCGCTTCGTCCTCCTGGCCGTGATGAGCCTGGTCTTAGTTGGGTGCCTGTTCCTGCTCCTGATTTACCACCTCATGGAGCCCGTGTACGCCAAACCGCTCCACAGCAGCTAGCGGCAGCTGGAGGCAGCAGCCCCCGTGAAGAGGAAATCCCAATTTCATGGCAATAAACCAGGGAGGGAGACCAGGAGACTGTTCTGGAGGTGAACACATCGATTTTTCCGAGCTCAGAAAGAGCTGGCGAAGCAAGCGAAGTGTGTCGCTTGCACCCAGCGCTGTGTCTTTCATCTTTAAAAGCAAAGTTTGGACTGAGCGTGAGCGCCTTCCTCTCCAGGGGCGTTCAAGCCTCTGCAGACTGCAAAGGTGTTTTAACCTCTCTCTTCTTTTTTACAGGAGAACTGAAACCCAGGCGCTTTGTACTACACTTGATTCAGTGAATTGAACTGAACCGAGGTGATTTGTTATTGTTATCCACAAGAGATGGTTTGTTACCGTTTCTTTTTCACTGTAGTTTAATAAAACTCTCTGAGAAACCCCTGACTAGGTCTTTATTTATTCTCCAGGAGCGTCACCTTTTGCCACACTTTGGTGACAGTGTCTCTGCAAACTGCCTTTTCCATGTGGCAGACGTGGGGTTTTCTGGAAATTCAGCGTGTGGTTGGGGATTGTTTCCTTTGATTTGAAACCTGAGGTTTTGGAGCGGGGAGCGAACAACGTGCAAAATAACGCCAAAACGGGCAAATTAAAATCTCCCTTGTGCAAGGATGCAGAGGAAAGCCAGGTCTTGCCTCCCTGCGCTAAGGATCCTTCCAGCCCATGAAAAAAACCCTCTTGATTTTCACTGTGGTGATACCCGAGTGTCTCCCACGTATGTTGGGACCCCAAGTTGTCGCCCTGAGTGGGGAGCTGAAGGCTCACGGTTTCTGCTACCCTAAAATACAAAACCACCGCTCACACCAGCGCAGATCGCAGGCTGAAGCCGCTAGTCGACTCAAATACCTTTCCTCTTGCGGGGTGGGGGGAAAAAAGCACTTTTTATTTTTTTCAGTAGCAGTGATGGGGTCAAATCCCATTTATCCCCCTATTTTTTCATGGAAACGGGGTGAAGAACAGCCCTGCTGAAGCGGAGCGGGGAGGCTGGGCCGGGCTGGCAGCTGGCAGCGACCTCGCTCAGCCTCCTGCAAATCAATGTGTTGGTAGCAGCGGCTCGCACAGGCTGGGTGTCTGTGTTCACTAGCAATAATTACCGCTTCGCGCCGTCTTAGCCATCGCTCAACAGCCGTGGTTTGTTTTCTTGCGTGAAATCTCACAAGGCTTTTACATCGCTTGCAGGAGAAAAGCGTTTCGTTGACCTGGAGCGCCACGGGACTGTTTCGGAGCAGGGAAGGAGCCTTTCCCATCACAGTGCGCCGGGGAGAGGCTCCCGCAGGTGCCCGGCAGTGGTGGGGTGAGGTGAGTTGTGTTTTCCAGCCCGGAGGGATGGAGCCGCTCGGCCCGTCGCGGGTCTTGCGGTGAGGTTGAAGCTGGGTACGAGACGGTGCCGAAGCCCTGAGCTGCGTTTGGCGATACAGCCAAAAACCTGAGGGCAAGAAGCTCACAGCTCTCATACAGACTTATTTTTTCCTGTTTTCAGCTTTTTTTTTTCATTTTGAGCAGAAGACGGTGAACGGTAAATAAAAGAACCAGCCAGCTCCTTCCAGCCCTGTCCTGCCAGCTGTCAGTCACAAAATATCACTATCAGGACATGAAAGATTAATAAGGCAGAGCTAGCGGGCTCGGAGACAACGCTTCCCCTGCAGAAAATGCCCCAGCACCCAGGAGCCCTAACTCGGTCAGCTAAAAACGTGTAAGTACATTTCAAAAAAAAGGCAGAGGAGAGGTGTCTCTACTTTTCGAGGCGCGTAAACACTCAATCCCTTCGTATCCTGAAGCTTATGTCCAAGGGAGTTGAACTATCGTGTTAAGGAACACGCCGAGCATTTATGCAACACAAGCGCGTCGGGTCTCTTGGTGATTTTGAAGTTATGCCTGAAACAAAATTCATATTTAATTCATCATCTTAATAACATTTATGAACACGAAGCTGGTCTCGCAGCTCGCTCCGGCTCCGCGCCTGCCATGTCTTTATTCCCCGTGCTTGTGCAAGAGCAGTGGGCTGGTTCAGAGCCTCGGTGAGGCCGCAGTGACACGCCGTGCCGGCCGGAGACGGCAGCGTTCTGCCAGCCTTTGGGTCGGACAAACGGGGGAAACCGCAGCAAAAGCAACTGGGGCACTAAAAAAAACCAACCCTCAAAGCAGACATGTGAAGCTTCTTCCAGTTTCACACCGTAAATAAACCAAGAGATTTGTTTTTTCCGTTCCCTTAATCTATTTGTCCCGAAAATCAAAAGGCTCGTTGTGCGGGGGGTGTTTTGGGGAGAGCGGAAGGCCGTGCTGCAGGAGGGACACGGTGGCACCTGCACAAAGGAGGCCATTTCAGCACTTTCCCAAAAATCCCATGAAGTGGGGAAAGAGCCCCATTTTGCTCCCCCCAAGACATTTTGAGCTCCATCCTCATCCTTCGCCACCCTTGGCAGCAGGGAACGACCGGCTGCATGAACTCAACCCGGTCTCTGTGTATTTATTTATTCTGGGCAATTCTGCTCCTCGCCGTGCAGGGGCTTTCCAGACGGTTCCTGTTTATTTTTGGGAAAGGAAAGACCACGTCAAGGAATTGGTATGAGCCAGATCTGCTTTCCAACCAGCCCCAAATGGTGATTTTTTTGCTGCTTTCCCCCACCCAAACCTTCAGCTCCTGGAGGATAACGTCTCGCTAGCACATCCACCTCCATCTAGCACCCTGATCATTTTTATTATTTCTTTTTTGCAATTAATGTGTAGCAGGAGGGCAGGTTTGGATTAAATCCCAACCTCTCGGTTGCTGGCAAAGGTGTTGGGAGCTCAGAAGATGTTACAGCCAAGGAGCCGTGCTCCAGCCCAGCTTTCTCCCAAAACTGAGCAAATGAGCCCAGCTTTCCTCTTGCAGGGTGGGAGCGCCGGGTGCTCCGTGTCCTGAGGTGCAGGCGAAAAATCCTGTTAAATCCCAGCGAGAGAAACCTGCCGTGCCAAAAGGGATGTTTGCACAAGATACTGCGCGCCCCAGGAGGAGGGTGGCCAAACTGCTTTCAGGTCAGGTGGGAAAACAAGTCCTTTTTCCCCCTAAATTCACTGTGTGGCTCGTTAGAAACAAACAGAGGTGCTCCTGCACCGGAATGCTGGTGCCCAGCTCATCACGGGCTCGAAAACAACCCTTTTCCCCGCTAAATTCCCTGCCTGGCTCGTTAGAAATGAGGCCGTGGACCCAACTCGACAGGCGACCCGAGGGCAGCTGCTCCCTCCTGCCCGATGCCGAGCGGAGATGGAGGGAGAGCAAGTGTCTGCTGGAGAAACTCCTCTCCTTGATTTAAGGTCCTTGAATGACGGCAATTCCTCACGCCTCGTGCTGCGCTCTGCCGGCACTTAATTACCCTCGCTGGTAAAAGCTGGCCTCTTATTTCCACCTTGACTTTGCTGACTTCAGCTTCCCTGCTGTTGAATCCCACTTTGCCTTTGGCTGCTAATTAAAAAGCCCTTCAGCGTTTGCCGGCTGCTCCTTGCATAGGTAATTACGGACCGTGCCCCAGCCACCTCTTCACCTTCACAGCAGCCCGCTGGACCAGCGGCATTCCTCCAAAAATACGTGCCACCCCTTTCCCAGCAAAGCTCCGCCGACGCCGTATCGCCGTAGCGGGGGCCGTGGTGTCACCTGTAGAAAAACACCCAGGCTCTGCATTTACCAAACGGGCTCCTAATGAGCTTGTTTCAGGCATGAGATTTTTTTTTTTCCCCCTGGCCGCGTGTTCGCGCTCCCCTGGCTCGCGCAGCCCCCTCGCCGCGACGCTGCGGAAGGGGCTCGTGGCAGGGGGGGAAAAAGCGGCGGCTCCTCCAGGGGAGGAGGAACGAGACGAGGTGAATCTTGCAGACTTCTCCCGGAGGAGCTCAGCTCCAGTCAAACAGTCCTTTAGCTGGGGCAAACCCAGGGGATCCCCCCTTCCCCGCCTTCCCGCCCACCCCTCAATCTCTAAAATCTCAGCGAGATCTGGGGTTTTCTTTGGCGTTTGGCTCCTTTTTTTTTTTTTTTTTTTTAAGTTTAAAACTGCCGTGGGCCGTCTGCCCTTTCTCCTCACTCCCAGCAGCGCAGCCAAGGCTGCTCAGACTTTCCAAACACGAGCGGGACGCGGCCCAGCCTAAATTTGTCCCGGAAAAACTATGAGCAGCTGAAAGAATAAGCAGGAGGTTGGGGGGGGGGGGGGAAGGAAGAAAGAGGAAAAAAAATATCAAACAAACAAACTTGCTTTTGCAATAAGCCCCTGTGTGTGTCAGGGCTTGTGGGATTTTTTGCTTGAAAATATATTTCAAGCCCACCCGTCCTCCTCCACAAGGTGGATGGCAATTAAGCAAAGTGAAAGCTCGGTCACACGTGCACCGAAAGAACCGTTCTCAGCCCAGCGCCTCTGCTGGCATCGTTGTGCTGCTGGGGGCCGATTTGCCACAAGCCCCAGAGCCTGGGGATGCCACGGTGTCAGCCCTTCGTCTCTGCTGAGGACAGACCCCGTCGTGACACCTTTCCCTATGGCTCCATCAGGATTTGCCCCGGGGAGGGGGGTTATTTCCCTGGGAAAAAAGGGGCAATTGGGGATTTTGCTTTTCTCTGCCTGCCCCAACATTCCTCCTGCATCCTCCCCCAGGGATCTGCAGGCAACCAGCGAGTTTTCAAGCCGGTCAGCGTGGAGGGGACCGGAGGCCATCGCTGTCCAGCCACCTCCTACCGGCCACTCTCCGAGCTGCCTGTCCTGCCCGTGCTGCTCCACCGCCTTGCAGGGGTTTACAGGGAGCTGATCCAACTGGCCAGCAGGTTTTCTTCTTTTTTTTTTTTTTTTCCTTTTCTTTTTTTCCCCTTTGCTGATGAAATCAGCACTTAATAAAATCACATCAGGCCCAGATGTTTTCTCCTCGGGTTAAGATCCAAGGAGGTGAAGTCAATTAGAGTTCAGATTTATACCGGGCATAAACACAGCCCCTGGCACCCGGCGCTGCTCTCCCTGGGGCAGAGAGCCAGAGCCTGCCCAGGCGCAATCCCTCGATGGCGAGCAGGCTGGAAAACACACCCCACGGCTCGCAAACGCCCCAGCTCTTCGCACATCAAAGTCGGGGGCCCCCCCACAAGTGCACAACTGGCCCCCGCCTTAATCAAGGGTCGCTACTGGGGCCTCCCAAACCCACCTCTGCCGAGGGGAGCCCACAGGCCAGCAGCGCTGGTTTAACCTCCTGGGGACCCCCCCGGATGCCTGTCACACAGCTCCTCCTAATTAGGGGGTGTCTAACGAAGACCTTGAGTCACCCGCGCTGGACTGAGAGCAGCCGTGGTGTGCGAGTGGCTGTTTGTTGTGGCCCAGGGGCTGATGCGTGGCTACGGGTCCTTCTTTTGGGCCTTAACGGGATGAATTGGGAATTGTAATAATCAGGAAAAATGCTGGTTTGTTGCCTTTTTTTTTTTTTTTTTGCAGTGGGATGAGACGAGGAGCAAAACCACTTAATTTGGGCTCAGTGAAAAGCCTGGAGATGTCCTTTACATAGAATAAGCAGCGTTTTGTGGGTGAGGCAGTGCCTTAAGTGATTTTGTGCAGTCTTCCTGCTCTGATACCCGGAAATACCAAGCGCTGGGATGGGGCAGCCTGCAAACAAGAGGCTGCACGTGGAGAAAAGCAAGAAGAAGGGCACGATCACTGCCCCCAAGTTCACGCAGACCTGGCTGAGCCCCACCAGGAAAGGGCACGGAGTGGCAAACATAGATTTTGCACGTTTTTATTAATAAAACGGCCGACGGCAAAGAATCGGCCCAGAAAACCAGTCGGCCGGGGGGCCCTTGGATTGCTCCTCGCCGCTGCCTCCCTCCGAAGCAAACCCACGGTGGCCAAACGTGCCCGCGGGGCCGTGGCTGAGGCCGTGCCTCGGCTCTGCCGAGATGAACGCGCTCCCGGCGTGCCCCAGCCTCTCTCTGCCCTCCAGACCTCTCTCAGCTCAGGGCGGCTCGCGGGGGGCAGGTCAAAACTCCTTAAACCTGCAGGGAGAGAAGCGAGCGGCTGAGCGCGGCGGGCGCCGTTCGGCAGGCGTTGGGATAAACGACGGGTGCCGCGGGGACACCGGAGAGACGGGAGGAGAAAAACGGCTCTGCCAGGAAACTCCAGCCCATCTGCACCGCGAGCCTGGAGGAGAAGCAGGCGCAAGGAGAAGAACCAGCCACCATTTTGTCCCTGCAACGCCCCTCAGAAAAACCTCCCAGCATTTGTGCCTTCTCCCTGCCAGCTGCTCTGGAGACCACGCGCTCCCCAAAGCCCGCTGATGTGTTGCAGAATTTCCACAAACTGAGCCAGCTGCTTCCCCCACCACAAAACAGCCAGATTTTGGTGCAATGGGGACCGTGCCGACGCAGCCAGGACAGTCCTTGCCCCAACCAGCCCCGACACAGGAGAGCGGAGCCTGACAGCCCTCCACCGGTGGCCGGAGAAGGAGATTTGGGCCGCACTTACCGCAGCGCGAGGCCCAGACTATTGCTCTTTCACCTGCAAACACAAGACATAAAGGACCAAACGTTCGTGGCGGGGTCCAGGCTCTGGCACCCTCACCACGGGGACTGGCTGTGGCCCCTTCCCCCTCAGCGCTCGCGGCAGGGCTTCAGTGGCAACTGGAGACAGGCTAGTGCTGATTTGGAGTTTATTTATACCCTCGCTGCAGTGATTTGGCCACGGATTTGATTAGCGAGCCCGGATTCTGTGTAATCAAGCTCATTAGCATGGGTGGGCAAGTCAGCCTATAAATTGGGCCGTTTCAAGTGCATTAATCAATACCAATCAATCGGGCATCTGGGCTGACATCTCGTCAGTCAGCCAGAGACAAGGACACGCTGCCCACCCGCCCATCTGCGCTCTCTTCCCTGGCCATCGCAATTTGATCCTTTTGATTCCCAAATCTTGATCTCGGCCCTTAAATTATCAGCAGAGTAGCTGTTTCTAGGCTGAGCCTGCCAAGCAAAACTCAAAATCAGGGTGAATCAGGCTTGGCGTTTGCATTTAATCCTCAGGGCTCAAGCGGAGATACTCACACCGAGCTACTTCCCGTCCAGCACTGACTCTGTTAGCTGCACGCTAGAGCTACAAAGACACAAGGATGGCGTGTTTAGCACCGAGAGAGTTCCACGAGGTGTGAGCAGATGGCTAAAACCCCCCGGGTGCTGCCCTGGCTCGAGGTGGAAATGTCTCTTTGTGCCCACAGGAGCGAGACGGGCGTCAGGCAGACGGCCTGGCGAAGCCCGACGCGATGCCCGCGTGGAGCTGCAGCAGCGACAGCAAGGGATAACAAACGTCTTTCCGGAGCGGCACCGAGGCCACGTTTTGGCACGGCGGGACCGGAGGCCGCCCCGGGGCGGTACGTACGTACCCTCTCTTCCTCGCCATGTAGCCGCACCACCCGCGGACCTCTTTGACCACCACACGAGCGAGGAGCTGCGAGAGGAAAGAAAGGCGGAGGTTTGCTGCAGGGCAGAGGGTCTGCAGCCACCAGCCTCGGTGTGAGCGTTTCCATCACTGGGAAATAAATTTAAAGGCTCTTCCTAGGGAAGATGGCACTAAAACCGTGTGTGGATTTGGTCACTGGGAAAAGCCAAGTGAATGGACGCAGATGTCTCCCGAGGACCGTCCCTGCCCTCTGCCAGCGAGCAGGCTGCGAAAAGGGACCTCTTGAATACCCAAGGTAGCAAAACTAGTCCCGCTGAGCTGGGACCTACCAGGCAAGCCAAGACGTCAGCTGCTATCAACATGTAGAAGACATTATTCCAGCCCGTGGGGGAGATGAGCCCTGCGAGCAGCGGCCCCAGCGCGGCACCTGCGAGGGTACATGAACCACATTAGAAGATGGGGACCAGGACCCCCGCTCGGCCTCCCCCAGCCCTACGTACCTATGGATCCTGTGCCATCAATAATGGCTGTGACAGTAGAAAGGGCTTTGGCATTTCCTTTGAGAGACTCGTGGGTTCCCTGTAGGGACGGAGGAATCACAGAATCATCTCGGTTGGAAAAGCCCTTGAAGTTCCTCCAGTCCAACCATGAACCTCACCCTGACCGTTCCCAACTCCACCAGATCCCTCAGCGCTGGCTCAACCCGACTCTTCAACCCCTCCAGGGATGGGGACTCCCCCCCTGCCCTGGGCAGCCCATTCCAACGCCCAACAACCCCTTCTGGACAGAAATCCTTCCTAAGAGCCAGTCTGACCCTGCCCTGGCGCAGCTTGAGGCCATTCCCTCTTGGCCTGGTGCTGGTTCCTTGGCTCAAGAGACTCATCCCCCCTCTCTGCACCCTCCTTTCAGGGAGTTGTAGAGGGCCATGAGGTCTCCACTCAGCCTCCTCTTCTCTAGACTATAAAAAAACCCCAGTTCCCTCAAAACATAAGGAGGAAAAGCGGCTTCAGGATCCGCAGCCAGTCCCAGTGTGAGGCCGTTCACACCCCGGGCAGCAATTTCCATGTATCAGACCCAGCCATGAATGGGAAGACTGAACTCAGCTGCTGCCTGCAGTCAAACCACGGCAAAACCAGAACTGCCAACAGCGGGCAGCAATCCCGGGTGATTTCCCAGAAAATTTTTCCACTCTGTGCTTAGAGGGAGATGCAGCGGGGCTGAAGCAGCGTCACGCGGCCAAGGGGGAAGAACAATAGGAAAAAAAGCCGTGTTTAAGGGAGGGCGTGTTTAAGCACGAGGTGTGACAGCCCTGCCCTTCTCCGCTGAGCTTCAGAGGCGTTGGAAAACAAAGCTAAAATGCAAAAATCCCAGCAAATACCCCTCCAGGAAGGAGGGAGCAGCCTTTGGGCGTGCAAGGGCGTCTGAGTTGTGCTTCTTACCAAATCCGCCGAAACCGCCGTCGTGATGAGAGCGTAGGGCCCGTTAACCAGAGCACCGCAGACAATCAGCATCGCTGCCAGGAATGAGACGGCCGCGGAGGTACCCGGGAAGAGATTAAATCTTTTCAGTGCAGGGAGCAGCAGGACGTCGGGTCCGTTGTCCCCGGCCCGTGCGCAGACATCGCTCTCCTGCACATCCACCACCTGCTCCTTTTCCCTGCGGGAGATCCCACCCAGCAGGCAGCGAACGCTCATCCAGCACCACCCTCCCCCAAATCCTAGACTGGGAGCCCAGCTCAAGAGGAGAAATAAAGGCAGGTGAATCCGCAGCATCTCCCATCGCCCCTTCGGTGAGGGGAGCCGGCTGTGCCGAGTAGCTCCTTACCTATTGATGTGCCGATGCCGTTCTGGCCGACGTGGTTATACAGGAACAGCTGGAAAAGAGACACGAGATGAACCAGTTACAGCTATTCCAGCTGTTTTCCTAAGCGTTTTCCCTGCAGCAGCACCCTGGGGACAGGACGGAGAAGGTGGGGACCTGAATTATCGCCGGCGCCAAGCTTCGCAGACCCCCCCCCCTCGACGTGGCGTCTGAAGAGGGGAGCGCCAGCCGGGGTGGGGAGCCGAGCGCACCCTTGGCTCTGCGTCCCGCCGTCTGCCTGCCAGATGAAATACCTGGCAGCTGGCAAACGGAGGTGCTGCTGCGATTTACAGCCCGGCGAGGCTCGCGCGCCTCCCCGCCGCCTGAAGCCAGACGGTAATTTGCCCCGCCGGCGCTATCGGGGGGACGCGGACGTGACGCAGCCTCTCCGCTTTTCAGCGCGCGCCAGCTTCTTTGGAGGGGAGAAGCTCGCGACCCCGAGCCAGCCAGGCTTGGGTTACAGCTAATTAGCTGCGGGTTTTTTGCGGCAGCAAAGTCAAACAAGCTCTGTGCAGGTGCTTGGGAAGGACCGTCCCGGCCAAGCACCAGAGGAGCATGAGGTCGTTGGCACAGGGGCTTTTGGGGTGCGGAGCAAAGAGGTGGAAGCTGGGCCAGCTCGGTGAGACCCCCAAAGCTTTAGGACAGAGCAGAGTCATAGTGAGATGGAGGAAAAAAAGAGAAAAAAACCTAAAGGGGTTTTTTTTAGCTGTCAAAGATTCCACAGCCCCCTCCCAGCCTCCAGATGTGGACGTTCACCCCGGCACCATCTGGGCACGTGGTTCAATCCCAGCTCTCAGCTCAGCCCAGCGCGTGACCAGCTCATCCCATCCTCGGGAAGAGGAAGACGGCCGTGACTCAAAAGAGCCAGAGGAGAGGAAACCCTCGTGACTTTTTTATTTTCCCCGCGTGGCAACTCACCATGGGAGCGGCGACGACCAGCATCACGCAGCATGTGGTGGCCCTGCCACCGGTGTAATCGGAGATGAGGCCGGCAAAGATCCCCCCTGCAAGAAGGAGTCGCAGGCATCGGTCACGCCGCCCCAGCAGCAAAATTTCACCCTGGCTTAACCCAAAATCCAACAGGATGCCACACCATGATGCTTTTTCATCCCTCATCTTTTCAGCCAGATGCCCCCAAGGTTAAATCAGAGCAAAGAGTTTTGGTTTATCCCGGCCGCTTTCTCCCTGCAGATGGTTTCCCTACACCTGCATGCAGCTCTGGTCCCCCCCCATCCTTCCAAAATGTTTTATTTCTCTAAGAAAAAAGAGCCTGAGCAAACGAGACTCAAGGAGAGGTGTTGCAATGGTTGCCTGGATGGCAAAATAAAAGCAAGGGGCATTTCCTGCCTTCCGAGCACTACGGATACCGAATAAACCTCACTAAGGTGCTTGAGGGAAAGGGACGGTGTTACCGGCAAAGCGTTCCCGTGGAGGGGACTTTCCATCAAGGGCAGGATTGTCCCCAAATCATCCCTGATCCACCCCCTCTGCCGGGCTATGTGACGAACCTAAAATGCCCCCAACGTCAAAGAGGGTCGACAGGTCCCCGGCTTCCTTGGCACCGAAATGAGCTGTGGGGGAGAGGAGAGGGGTGAGGAGATGCTCCCCCTGGCCAGGCTCGCTCCCACCTCGCTGTCCTCCAAAACTCACCGACGTTCACGATGTAGAGGGGCAGCCAGTACAGGAAGGTGTAGCTCACCAGCTTGGCAAAGAGCAGACAAAGGGAGAACTCCACCACGCCCTGGGGAGAGAGGAGAAGTCATCAGAGGAACCCAACCTCCTCCAGATGGTGGTTTTTCCCCCCAGTTTTCTGCCCTGTGGGCACCCCGTTGATGGGGTGAGCTGCCCTGGCTTTGTTTTTTTGCCGGCTCCCCATCACGACGCAAGGGGTGTCCCGTGACTCACAGGTATCCGGAGGGCCCCGAGGAAGCTGATGGCTTCGGGCTCCTCAGCTGGCTCCTTGGGGCTGTCGGAGCGATCCGTGCTGCTCTGCCCCGAGATGCTCAGTGGCCCCTCGTTGGAGGTGACCGCTTCAGGATCCTTCTGGTTGGTGGTCACTCCTCTAGCGTCCTCCTCATCAGAGGCCATCTAAAAACAAACCAAAAGCAGGAGATGTGGCTCTCGTTGCTGGAAGGGGCTGAAATGTCAGATTTGCTGCCGGGATGTGACCCGGAGGACGCTCACATTGGAACAGCAACGAGCATCCTCCGAGATAACTGAACATCACTCTAATGTCTGATGTTACGACCTGACACCCCAGTTGTTTTGCTGTAAACGGAGCAACGACCCAGCCCAGGACAAGCCCTGGGAATCGATTCAACTCACGTGATGCAGAGGCGGGCTGCAGCCGACGTCCTCGGGATCTGCAGGGAGAAGGGAAATCCTGTGAGAGCTGGGACCAGCCCCCCTCCGCCTGCTCTCCCTCCAGCATCTCCAGGGGAGAAACGTGGGGCTGGGAGACCCACAGAATCATCTCTGTTGGAAAAGCCCTTGAAGCTCCTCCAGTCCAACCATGAACCTCACACTGACTGTTCCCAACTCCACCAGATCCCTCAGCGCTGGCTCAACCCGACTCTTCAACCCCTCCAGGGATGGGGACTCCCCCCCTGCCCTGGGCAGCCCATTCCAACGCCCAACAACCCCTTCTGCAAAGAAATCCTTCCTAAGAGCCAGTCTGACCCTGCCCTGGCGCAGCTTGAGGCCATTCCCTCTTGGCCTGCCACTGGTTCCTTGGCTCAAGAGACTCATCCCCCCTCTCTGCACCCTCCTTTCAGGGAGTTGGAGAGGGCCAGGAGGTCTCCCCTCAGCCTCCTCTTCTCCAGACTAAACCCCCCCAGTTCCCTCAGCCGCTCCCCATCAGACCTGTGCTCCAGACCCTGCACCAGCTCCGTTGCCCTTCTCTGGACACGACCCAGGGTTGGGCTGCATCTCTGTGTACCCACTTCCCGGCAGCAAAAAACCCCGGTAAAATCCCAAAGTGCTTCCCAAATGTTTCTTAGAAAGACAGGCTGAGGGGAGTGACCGGCACAGGCTGCCTGGATGGCCCTGTGGTGGTCAGCTCCACATCCCACAAGCTGGAAATAAGTGTTTGGAGTTGCCAGAAATGCTTGGAGATGGGCAAGGAGAAAAATTGTGGCTTGTGGCCCAACTGATCTGGCATTACGCTGTGCTCCGGATCACGCCACTCACACTCCACGAGGAAGAAGAAGCAGATGATGCCCATGACAGCAATGATGATGCCGGGCACGACGAAGGACAGGCCCCAGGCGGAGGAAACCCAGGCGCCGGCGATGAGCGACCCTAAGATGTTGCCGACGGAGGTGTGCGAGTTCCAGATGCCCATGATCAAACCTCTCCTGGCGGGGACAGATCCGGGCTCGGTATCGCCGCGGTGGCTGCCAGGGCCAATGGGGAGCAGGACTAAGGCGGGACGCGGCGGTGAAAAACTCACTTTCCCTTCCCGAACCAGTTCCCAACGCAGGCCACGACGGAGGGCCAGCCGGTCGTCTGCACCAGCCCGTTGCAAACCTGGCAAGAGATGGGCAACATCACCCAGCACCCTCGGGCACCCGGCCAGCACCGACTTGATCCACAGCCCCTGCGCCGTTTCGGGCAGTGGCTTCAAAAATAGCCACCCCCAGCCCAAAGCTGTCCAGAAAACACTCAGTTTGGGTTGTTTTTTTTTTTTTTCCGGCTGGGGCAATCCCAGAGCTGTTCCCCTTGGCTAAACCGGGAGCAAGTGGTGTTGCCAAACCAGCCGCCTCTGCTTAGCGAGACAGGCGTGCCCAGTGGTTTCGGCGCCCACGCCACACACAGCCAGGTTTTGTGAGGAGTGGAAATGCCCAACGTTCTCCCGCTCGGAATCTGGGCCATCGTCCCATCCCCAAAAGCCACCGAAAAACCGGGATGAGGCCGTGGCGATAAAAATCCAGAGCCTGGGCACCCTCCCCAGCGCCAACGCACCTGCATCACGATGAAGTACCAGAGGACGTGGATGTCCCAGAAGTAGCCGAGGCCGAAGAGCGCGGTGAAGAGCCCGCTCAGCACCATTCCCCCCGACAGGTAGTAGCGCAGGGGGAGGCGCTCCCCAAAAATGCCGCTGCGGAGAGGGGGAACAGCGAGGAGAGGAGCTGTCGCGGGTGATGCCACCGACAGGTGTTCTCGCACCGAGCTGGTGCCCAAATCCCGAGCAGCGCCCAGCACCCAGCTGCTTTCCTATTAGCATGACTCCAGCCCGATGGAAACCAGTTTCCTGCCGGACTGGTGCAAACTGGCGTGGAGGGAAAGAAAGGGGTGCAAAGGCTCTGGGTACCTGATAAACATCCCGATGGCGTAGGCCACCAGGAAGGCATTATCCAGCGCCCCAAAAAGCTCCTTGTAGTTGTCCCCATCTGGAAAAGCAATATTAGACCCGCGTCAGCCTGGCCCCCATCTTGTTTTCCCTCCCTGTGGCCGCTTGTCCTCATCCCCCATCCCCAAAACCTTCCTCTGCGGGTTCTTGGAGCGTGGCAGTGGGACCCGGTCCCATCCCAGCCCCAATTTCACCACGGCTGCTGCCCTTTGGCCTGGGGGCACGGGGCAGATGCGCCGCTTAATTACCTCCGAGTGCCTAACGAGCAGCCGGCCCCCTGCCAAGATCTCAAGCCACGAGCTGGCTTAGGACAGGGGGGGGAGCCTGTCTTGGCTGCCACGAGTTCTGGGGGTGATGGGGGGTCTCAGCCTTACCGAAGGGTGCCCAGCTGCACCACGTGCTGCTGTTGGAGTCGTTGCGGGGGTTTGGGCCCAAGGCTGAGCAATTGGGGTGCAGCTGGCTCTGCGGGGAGAGAGAAGGGGTGACATCAGGATGCCCTGTCCCCCCCCACGTCCCCTCTCCCCGCCGCCAGGGCGAGGCTGGAGCTAACCTTGACGATGCTGATGGGTTTTCGGGAGAGGTGGTAGCTGGTGTAGCAGAGGAAGGTCAGCACCAGCGTCAGGCCCCGATACCTGCGGGGTGACAGGAGCAGAGAGGTCAGGGCTGGGGGGGACAAGGCTGGGGACAGGGCTGGGTGGCCTGTCCCCATCGCAGCTGGCACCACCCAGCCTGGCGGGGGTGTCTGACACCTGCAGCCTCGGCGTTAGCCGTGCCTTTCCTTCCCCCTCCCCAAAATCCATGCTTTTTTTGAGAAAAATATCAGGTGAGGGGGATGAGAGCCACCACTGGGCCAGGTTGAATCCGCTCGCAATTTCTGGACACGCACACGCAGCTCTGCTGCTATTTAACCCGTTGGGGTCTTAGAAATGCATGAAAAAGGGGAGAAACGGGGTCATTTTTGCTTCTTTCCCTCACCCCTCATCACCCCAACCGGGGCTTCTTCCGCCAGATGGGTGAGCTGAACCGGCTCAGCCGAGCCCGGCGGGGGGCAACCAGCCCACCCAAAATGGCCAAGGAGGCGACTTAAAAAGACCAGCTGAGTTTTGGGGGGAAGGGAGCACCGATCAGTGTTTCCCCCTCCTCGAAACCACGGGCTGAGCAAGCGCCTTCCGCACGTCACGGGTGGAAACGGGGCACGAGATCGCGGCTGATTCAGCGTCGTTATAGATGAACTGGGAAAAAAAAAGGGGGGGGGATGCCCCGAGCAACACCCGCTCCAGTTTCTCCACCACCTACCGACTTTATCCCTTTTGCTTGAATTAAATGCAGGAAAATGGGGGAAAATAGGGAAAAAAATGGGGTTTGGGCTTAGGGGTGGGGATGCTGCTCCTGGCAAAGCTGATGGATAAAGCCTGGAGAATCCTAAATAGGATCCAGCACCCGCCGGAGCGGGATGAGCATCTCCAAGGGGCCCTATCCTGCACTTAGGGAGGATGGGGCTGAGGGGTTTGTGGCAGCGTGGAGGGTGTGAGCAGTCGGGTGGCTGCAGCACGGAGAAGTGTCACGGGGTTACTCCAAGTTTAGAAAGAAGGAGGAGGGAAAAAAAAAAGCGCTTTTTTTTTTTTTTTTTTTCTGTTTTAGCCCGTCCAGCTCCTCTTTGCAGTTTCACTTCTTCACAAAAAACTGCAGCACTGACAGACACCCTGCAAATCCAGGGCAGCTCTTTGTTCCAGGGCACCAGCTCTGAGACTGCACCGCAGCTAAAATATTCCTGGTTCCCACGCCAAAAAAATACCTAAACCCCCCCCAGATCAGCGCTGATGGCTGCGGGGCTGATTTGAGGGAAGCAGAGAGGCTGCTTCGAGGAACGGGAAGTGTGGTACCTGGCTCGGCTGGCTGCTTGGTTTTGGTTGGGGTTTTTTTACCCCACATGTTCTGGCAGGGAAAACTGCAGCTGATGCAAAAGCAGGGGGGTTGTTTGGCCACAGGCTTCCAAAAAATAAATGTATTAAATAAAATTAAACCGGCAGAGGGCTCGTCACCTCGCCAAAAGGGCGGGCAAGCAGCGGGATCTCTGTGTTGGCCACATCCCAGCAGATCTGGAGGGCGAGGGCCTGGCGCGTGCGGAGGGACGGCTCGAGGCTCGCCGGGCGCTGCTGCCCGTCTTGGGGTCCCCCCCGCGTCCCTCCTGCCAGCCCCCACCCCGTGCCTGAGCGGGGCTCGGGGCCCTGCGCCCCCGGGATGGGCCCAAGCCCCTGGGCTCGTGGCCGATGCTGCTCTGGGTGGACCCGGTGCCCAAAGGGTGATGCTGGACCCTGGGCAAGCGACTCCCGGGCTGGTCCTTGCGCAAATAACCCCCAGCCCGGTGCTGGTCCCTGGGCAAGTGACCCCTGGTCCAGGGCCAGTCCCCATCCTGGTGCCAGCCCCTGGGCAAGTGACCCCCATCCCCATGCCAGCTCCTAGCCTGCTGCCAGACCCTGGGCAAGTGACCCCTAGGCCGGTGCCAGCTCCTAGCCCGGTACTAGTCCCTGGGCAAGTGACCCCCATCCCGGTGCCAATCCCTGGGCAAGTGACCCCCTGGTCCAGGGCCAGTCCCCCTCCTGGTGTCAGCCCCTGGGCAAGTGACCCCCATCCCGATGCCAGCTCCTAGCCCGGTGCTGGTCCCTGGGCAAGTGGCCCCTAGCCCGGTGCCAGACCCCAGGCAAGGGACCCCCAGCCCGGTGCTGGTCCCCGGGCAAGTGACCCCCATCCCGATGCCGGTCCCCAGCCCAGTGCCGGTCCCTGGGCAAGTGACCCCCAGCCCGGCGCTAGTCCCTGGGCAAGTGGCCCCTGGTCCAGGGCCAGTCCCCATCCCGGTGCCAGTCCTCGGGCAAGTGGCCCCCATCCTGATGCCGGCCCCCAGCCCAGTGCTGGTCCCCAGCCCGGTGCTGGTCCCCGGGCAAGTGACCCCCAGCCCGGTTCCTGTCCCCAGCCCGTTGCCGGTCGCTCCCCGTCCCCGGTGCCCCCCCAGCCCCGGCGCAGCGTCCCGGTCCCCGCTCACCGGCTGTCCCGGGGGAGGGCTCGGAGCAGGCGGACGCCGGGGGCGAGCTCTGCCCTCATGGCGGGCGGCGGCCGAGCTGCGGGTTCCCCCCCCGCGGCTCCTTTTCACCGCCCCGCGGGGCCGCCGCTCCCCGCCCCCGGGCCCGCCCCGGCCCCGGCTCCTGCCCCGCAGAGCCCCTCGCCCGTCCTCCCCTGCGGCCCCGAGGTGCGAAACCGGAGCTTCCCCTCGGTCCCCAGCTCCGCTTAAAACTAAACCCGACTTAAAACCCGGCTCGACGGAGGGAAAAGCAAAGTTGGGCAGCGGGGAGGGGGGAGAAGCCCCAAGATGGGGAGGGAGGGGGCGCTCCCTGCCCCCACTCCCCTCCCCGGGGCTCCAGGATTTTCCCTGGATGCTGTTTTTCCAGCTGAAAATGCTACTTTTTAACTTTTCTACTCACTTTTCCATCACCCCCCGAAAGCGCTTTGGTGCCCTGATTTTTGCTAAGCCACCCCAGCCCTGCTTTTGGGTTTATTTAGAGGGATTTGGGGAGTCCCACTCTCCTCTCTCCTGGGTTTCACGCCAGGAGAAAACACCATGCCCCCCCCAAAAGGATCCCATTTAGGCTGCCAGGACAGAGCCAGATCCTGAGGTGGAGGAGCAGCAATGGCTTTATTTAACCACGATTCCTTCGAACCAACCCCCCAAACCAGCCCATGGAGGGGGGGCTGCTCCAGCCCCTGGGAAGAGGTGGAAACGGGGCTCCCCGGGGTGTGAGCAAGGGCTTGGGGACCTGCCAAGGAAACACTTGTCCTCAGCTGCCCCAGCACAAAGCCCTGCCCTCAAATCAGTTAAAAAAACCCACATTTACAGCTTTAGTCCTTTGCTTCCCTGGCCCCAGCGCATGCAAAAACCTCCCCGGCCAGATCCTGCCCTTTAAAAATCTGCCTCAACACCCCGGCGTCTTCCCCTGACGCAAATAGCGGTTAATAAATAGCACCACGAATAAGTCGGTGAATGATTTTCCAGCGGGAAGGGAGGAGCAGCCCCTAGCTGGGCGCCTGCCGTGCTACCTCTGGACCAGGGTCGGGGGTTTGCTTCGCACCCGGGGAAAAGAAATCACCTGCCACGCTCGGCCACCCACCCTTCCTGCCGCGGTTAATAGTGGAGTAAATATTAATGATGGGTTATGTTGCAACCTCTGTCCAGGAACACATTAGCCCAGTGGTGGCATTTTTGGTAAAAAGGATGGTGCTCCAGCAGAGTCACACTCACCTGGAGATTAGATACAGGGTTTTTTTCCTAGAGAAAAAAAAAAAAGCTCCTTTCTGGAGTAAAATAGAGGCTGTGGGAGCGTGGGTGAGGCAGGGAGCGGGGTGGATGTTACTAGAGAAGTCCTCAGCCAGAAGAAAGCGAAGGAGCAATAAATACCTGGCTCTGGCCTGTGACCAGAGCAGCAGGGGCTAGTGGAAGCCACAGGGCAATGGAGAGAAGGGAGTGGGAAGGAAGAGGTTAGAAACCCTCCTAACCCAGAGAGATCCTGACCCCAGGTGCCTCGTTTCTCCACATTTCACTCTGCCAATGAGACAAACAACCCTTGAAAACAGTTTATTTAGAACTGAACGCCAAAATTCAAGTATATAAACCTATAAACCAGCCCCGCTGAGTCATGGGACCAACTCCTGGTCCAGCCAAGCACAGGCACAGGAGAGGGGCAACTTAAACCTGAGCCTAAGGTGTAGGAGAGCAAAGGCGCAGCCCTGCCCTCTGCTTCCAACAGTTCCAGAAATACAGGAGGGGAACGACGTTGTCACAGGGGCCTCCCCCAGCGAGCGCAGAGAGCGGCCAAGTCTCGGAGCGGGGCCCTCGCCGAGGAGCTCGTGTCCGTGGGGGCGCAGGATGAGATGACGGACTGCAGAGCGTGGCTGTAGGCTGAGCACAAGGGGACACAGAAGCAGCGTTAAGAGATGAAAGTTTCACTTACGGCCTGAAACTGGGCTTGGCTGCAGCCTTTGACCATGAAGGAGAAAAGAGAAGAACTGGTTTTTAAGATTAATCAACATGCCTGTAGTTTTCCACATGCTTGTTTGCGTGCTCTGCATGATTACGAGCCTGGGAAAGCCAAAGGTTTTTATAAAGCCCCAATTTCTCTATTTTTTTTTTTTTCCTCCCCTAGAAGACAACTCCCAGTTGCTCAGCCAGGCATTCTCCCGAGCTGTACTCAAAACCAGAGCACTCTCCATGACCTAACAAAGACAATTCCTACCACCTTCTTGCATCCCCCCAGCAGAAGATTCAGCATGAAGGCAAAGAGGTTTTCTGTGCCCGTAACTGATTTGCAGTGTTTTCCTCAGGGTTCTCCCTCTACCAACACACGTGTGTACTACAGCAGCGTTATTTAACACGTTAGAGAGGCTGGTGCTTTGCTGAGGGTGCCACTAAGCTCCCTGAAGGGACAGAGGAAGAGGTTGGGTTAGAAAAAAGCAGCAGAGCACCTGACTTGCCCTCTCTGGACTATGTTCGTAGGAGCATCTCTGAACAGCAGCTCAGGACCATGGAAACATCCAGCCACGTTTGATTTCTCCCTGTATAATCAGGGATCCATCTAGACGCCCCCTCTCCAGAAGCAGGAGCTCTTACCTTTGTGGTTTTTGTAGAAGACACAGTTGTTGGCACAGGTATCCGGGTGGGAGTCCCAGAAATCGGACCCGCAGGAGCACAACAGGGGCAAGTCAATGTTATACAGCTTCATCTTCTCCCTCATCTGGGCCCGCAGAGCTTCGAGGTACCTGCAAGGGGTAAAATATTCACCTGTGCCAGTAACACCCGGCTCCGCGCACGGAGAGGCCATCCAGCCGTACCTCACATGCTCCTTATTTCGCTGTTTTTCCTTAATCATCTTCTCTCTCCTCTCCACCAGTTTCAGCTGGGCCAGCGTGTCACAGGCTCCCTCACGCAGGGAGGGTCCTTGCTGGGCAGCCACCTCCCGCATCCTCTGCTCCTCCGCCCGGCGCTGCTTCTCCTTCTTGCTCTTAATCCTGCAGGGACACACACGCTCAGAAGGAGCCTCCCCACCGCCACCTCCGCTCCCCTGCTTGTAAGATCAGGGCAGGTGGATGTAGATGCTGCCACTGCCTTCGCCCAAATCACTCCACCAATCGCAGACTTTTTAAGCTTTAAATACAAAGCAGTAAAAAAATGCTTTCCCAGCCTCCTTTCTTTCCCGCTACGGCAATACCAGCCCGTGAACGCTCTCCTGCCCTTGACCTCCTCCTGCCTGCTAGTTTTCTCACCGTCGTGGCCTTCTCCTGCGTCACATTCACACGTGCTCCTGTTAGGAAGTGCCGCCTGCAGTTCCCCAAAAGAGCTGCTCTTCTGCCCTTCCAAAACCAAGAGCGGTGCCTGGGCTCTTTCCTATCCATCAGAAAGGACCAACAGCTCAGCCTCCCCACTTCTGATTCCTTCCGATTGTGGGGCAGCCTGGATCCTACCCTAAGCTGTCCTTGCAGCTTCCAGGACGGGGCTGCAGGAGAGAGCTGCGTACAGCAGAGAAGCTCCAAAGATCCCACACCTACTCACCCCAAGACAGGCTTTAAGAGGCATTTTGAACCAAATCTTCCTCTATTTCCTCGATCTCCCTTGCACCCTCCAGCCCTTTGGGTGGAATCTGGGTTGTATAAGTCACACCAAACGCAAAGCACGTTCCCTTGACAAGTAGCAATTACAAAGCACAAAGACTTTAAACTGAAGCATCTGCCATTTTATTCCTGCTGATGAGTACCAAATGCAATAACATGTTACAGGCTGATCACTGCCAAAAGGCATTTATAAGGGGAAAAAAAAAAAAAAAAAAATCAAGGCTGGGTAGAAGCCAGGGGGAGAAAGCATAATCGGAGGAGACATTTCGGATGTTCCTCCATTTGGGGGGTCAAATCTTTACATGCAGAAGGAAAGTGCTGAAGTAAAACTTCTCTAGTCAAGTTATAAACTCAAAAATGTTTTTTAAATGAAGTGGTAATAGAGCCTTAACTACCCCACCATAAATCTTCTGCTATAGAAACTAAGGCCAAGGCCAACTTAAGGCTTTACACTAAGTAAATTACAAAACCAGCTCTTTTCCGCGTACACTTAGCAGCTTGCAGCTCCATCAGCGTCCCTGCAACCAGGGGAAAAAAAAAAAAATATATATATATATATATCTCACTAACTAGGAAGTCCCTGGTGTCTCGCCAGCACTTGCAGGGCAAGAAAAGGTCTCTGAAGCTCCCAAGTGCCAATTTAAAAGTCAGGAATGTGGCTGGAGGAACGTTTCTTTTGACTAAAAAGTGACTGTGAAGATCCTGCCCTGGGGTGTCTGTCCTGCTCCCACAAAGCCTGACCCCTGCAGAGCCGGCCTTAGAGACCAAGATGGTCAGAGCTACATAGTTTTATTTTAGAGCAAGCCAGAGACAAAAAAAAAAAAAAATAAAATTAAGAGTATCTTTCCTATTTTGGTGTGAAGTTGCAGAGCTCCTCCTTAACAAACCCCTTAAAAGGGAGAAGATGACTAAACCACCAAAACAAGTACCCGTACTTTTACACAGATATCGAGTTTTCAACTGCGGAACAAATGCTGGGAAATCTTTTTATTACACTATATACATTTATAGCTGTGAGGGCGAAGGGTCTGGTATTAAAAACCCCAGAGATAAGATCAATTTAACAACAGTGACGTGACCTCACCCCAAAGTTTCTAAACACAGACCGTGTAGCGCAGGGTCCTGGGATCAGTTCCCAAGAGTCGCGGTCTGGGGAGCTGCAGCTCTCCCAGTCTGATGTTTCGGCTCCCAACTCCTATCCAAGCTGCACGGGGACTCAGAAACTCAACACAGCCCAAGGGTCTCTCCTGGGGGGTTGGCTGAATGAATCCCACCCCAGGGTTAACAGATCGGGCACTAAAATAAACCCAGGAGATAAGCCAGGCTTTACAACTGGCATTCATATTGCAGAGCTTCTTTCAACGTACTCCCAGGTTTCTAAAAAATTGATAAAGTGGCCTTTTTTAATCCATCAGGGCAGCTTGCAGCCAAGGAGGCAGAATGCTACCCATCGTGTGGATTTTTTTTTTTTTCCCCACATCAAGCTGCACAATCTTCTCAAAGCCTCTGCATTTAGGCTGCAGAAACACTTTCCAAAATACCCGTTGCCTCGCTCACACCAGCCAAGCACACGAGACCCCAGGGGTGGCCCTGCCTGCGAAGGAGGTGGCGATACCGAGAGGCTGGCTCTCATCTGCGCGTACTCACTGGGCCATTTGCTTCTGCCTCTCCTTCTGCCTCTGCTGCTCCCTCACTTGCTCGCGCTCGATATTCATGAAGAGGCGCCTGTATCTCAGGTACTCGTTCTGACGCTGCGGGAGAGAAGAGGCACCTCTGAGAAGGACGTCTGGGGGCAGGCTGGGATTGATAGCGAGTGAAAGGGGGGTGCAGAGAGGGGGGAGGAGTCTCTTGAGCCAAGGAACCAGCGCCAGGCCAAGAGGGAATGGCCTCAAGCTGCGCCAGGGCAGGGTCAGACTGGCTCTTAGGAAGGATTTCTTTGCAGAAGGGGTTGTTGGGCGTTGGAATGGGCTGCCCAGGGCAGGGGGGGAGTCCCCATCCCTGGAGGGGTTGAAGAGTCGGGTTGAGCCAGCGCTGAGGGATCTGGTGGAGTTGGGAACGGTCAGGGGGAGGTTCATGGTTGGACTGGAGGAGCTTCAAGGGCTTTTCCAACCGAGATGATTCTGTGGTATCAGCGCTCAGCGTGATTTCTGGAGTGCAGGTCTATCAGGATAGAAACCTCTCTCCTTCCCCAAGAGACCCTCAGACGCCTCCTTGTGCACATGCCCCAGGACTGAGAAGCTGGAGAGACCATGGTCAGCTCGGAGAGGGCAACCGAGGCACCTCAGCTTTGTACCAGCACCCCTCGACCGAACCCTCCTGCGGATGGAAGCTCTGTCATCTGACAAACTCCTAAACTCTCACTTTCCTGGGGGTAAGAGAGCTGGTTCCCACTTCACCAGAGGACTACGAGCTACAGGCCAAGAATTTCGGTTCACCTGGGGACCGGTGGTCATCTGCAGTTCACTGAAAACATGTATCTCCAAAAAAAAAAAAAAAAAAAGAGTGTACAACACCAAGCTGGACCCACTACACGCAGAACCACAGAGGTGGCAAACTCATTGCTGAGAGAAATTTAAGAGCCCTGCAGGGAACAACTCCAACACAGATACTACACACGAGGAGGTTTAGTGTCTGGGCTAACTCCACCGATGCCGCAATGGTAGGGAAACCTCCTGGCTAAAGCTCACACCAAAAGCCCTCCCGCCCCCACGGGAATCAGGCAGCACACAGTTAGTTTGAGCTCCACGATGCCAGAAAGTTTAAGGCGTGGATTTTTCCTCATCGACGCCAAGAGTTATGGGCTGAGTTTGTCCATCTCGCCCAGCGGAAAACGCCCCGCGCAGCTGGAGATAAAGGAGCAGGAGAGATCGCCAGGCTGAAAGAGGAGAAAGCTGGATGGAAAAAACCCATGCGGAAGAGAGTGCTGCAAAACCAGTTATCTCGGGATGGATCAGAGCCAAGGAGATAAAAAGCAAAGGGGCAGAGGGAACCGCTGGGGGAAGGAGCTGCCTGACAGGCCCCAGCTGCTGTCACGCCGTCTAGAAACCACAACCGGATTTTGAATCAGCTTGTTGGAAAAATGCACATAAAAAACAACAAAAAAAAGCAGCAATTTGTTCAAAGTCCTTTCGAGTTTTACTGCAAAAAAGCCGACAAAAGAAGAGGGAAGTACTCCACATCAGAAGCAGGAAAATAAAAGTCACTTCCTTTAGACATTCAAGAGAAACATCATCTCTTTGCATGAGCTAAACTGTCCTGGATGCAGGCTGGTAAATAAAATTTATGACAATTTAAATAAAATTCTCATAAAAATCAGACATTCAGCATCAGACCCGCAGTCTGTGCTTGAAAGCCACCGTCCCGCTGCCTGGTAGTTGCTGATACGGTAGAAACCTTTATAATTCCCCGCCTTACACCCAACACAAGATACAAGTGGATTTTGTTCCTTTTTTTTTTTTCCCCAAAAGCATTTTTGGCAGCTCCCGTCTCTCTCCGTGCAACTACAGAAAGCGACACCTTTGTTCTACCAAGGCAAAACGAACGCTCCAACCCTTCAGGGTTATTCAGATCCCCCGTTTGCGCTTACGGTCACGACAAGACCTTAAAACAAGAACCCGATGGGTTTGCCCAAGACCTGAGACACAACCAGCGCCGACAAACTTACAACCCTAGTCGATGCTTCATAATTAAAGCTGCTCCTGAGGCTTCTTATCTGAGCTAGCAGCATCCCCTACGCTCAACCCCTTTCAGTCCTGAAATGGAGATGAAACAATGAGGACTTGGCTCCAGCGGACAAACCTGCTTCTTGGTTTCCTCACGGTCTACACCAGCCCAGAGGATGAGGGGAGCTTGGTCATCGGCGTGCAGCCTCTGCGGGGGCTCGGGCAAGCTCGAGTCCTTCACTGATCTGTCACAGAACTGGAAGATAACAGCAGAAAGCAGCATCAGCATCTTCACGGTCAAGTTTCTCATCTTCCCTCAGCAAAATACTCCTCGCTGGAGGATCCCTACAGTCCTCAGCAGGGTAACCCACTTCTTTTTTTAGGCTATAGGTTGGCTATAGACAGGAGAGACACATGGGACATCTCCGTGCAGGAGCACCAAAGCTTTGTCAAAACAATTCTAAAGCTATCCTTGGAGGAGGTTTCTGGTTTAGCTTAAATGTGGATTCACACCTCCCCTCCCCAAACTTTCATTACAAACTTCACAAAGTGCAAGAAAAATAACAGCAATACAAATAATAATAAAAATAACAAGAGTCAGGGGAATTCAACAGCCAACGCCTCCCAAGACCTCAGCCTAAACCTCCGCCTTCTTCCCTCTGTGCAATATTTAAGCCAGTATTTCTGCTCCCAGCTGGACTAATCACCAGCACATGCTGCTATAGCCATCAAGTATTGGCTAACTACTCCAGGTAATCAGGGCAAAACATTTCCACACCTCAGACACTTAACGAAAGCCTGAAAACAAAAGAGGCATCAATAAATACATCAGCTCGGTCCTCACAAGCAGATTCACAGAACCTCTAAGGGAGGGGTTTCACCAGCCCAAGGCACAGGAATTGTCACCCTCAGCCCTGATGTAAAGGTTTTTTGGTTTTTTTTCTTTTCTAGTTGGTTTCTGGCTGATTTGATGCACCACCCGCAGCTCTTCCACCCCGCTGCTGCCTCCAAGTGGGGCTCTGGACCGGAGGCAGTTGCAGGTCCCGCCGGCTGCGGCGGAGCTCAGTTGAGCATACGATGCAATTGCACACAGTTTCAGATTTCTGCTGAGCGCCAGCCAACTGGCATCACAAGGCAGGCACAAATAAAACCCCTTTTGAAGCCACAGCTGCAAGATGAAAGCAGCGAAACAGAAGCCGCCAATCTCACTTCGTTTTGACACTCTTGAGCCTGTTTTGATGACAGTAGGCTTAAGAGTTAACCAGGCCTGAGGGAGCAACTGCTCTCCTGCAACAGCAGCCTCTGCTGAAATAAACCCAAATCCCAACGATTCGAACCTCTCACAGAATCATTCTGGTTGGAAAAGCCCCTCGGGATCATCGAGTCCAACCCTCAGCCCGACTCTACAAAGTTCTCCCCTACCCCACATCCCCCCACAGCTCATCC
The DNA here is from genome assembly GCF_047716275.1 of Strix uralensis. NCBI lineage: Eukaryota > Metazoa > Chordata > Aves > Strigiformes > Strigidae > Strix > Strix uralensis. The sequence continues at coordinate 8,030,351 of NC_133997.1, read as the reverse complement.
AAACGGCCCTTAAACACACCCAGGGATGGGGACTCCACCCCCTCCCTGGGCAGCCTATTCCACTCTCTGACCACTCTTTCTCGGAAACGTTTTTCCCTCATGTCCAGTCTGACCCTCCCCTGTTGCAGTTTAAAGCCATCTCTCAAGACCAACTGGCCCAGCCCCGTAGGAGTCTTACTTTTTCAAATTCAATTTTGATGTAGAAGTCATCATCTTGCTCAGCCTGCTGCGGGGTTGTCCCCTGGTCTTGCAGTTCAGCTGGAAGATCGTGATGCCCTGCCAGAAGGATTTCCTCACTCTCATCTCCTGCGGGCACCGTGGCTGTCTTGCAAGACTCTGGTTTCTGGAGGAGAAGGGAACAGACCAGCGTAAACATGGAATTCAAATGTGGCTGCTTCAGTGCCGAGGCAAATTCAACATCCTCGTGCACAGGTTCAGAAGTAGCTTTAACCCGAGCTCTGTAGAGTCAGTCAAGACCTGGCGAGCAGCAACACCACACGTTCAAGCATCACTGCAAGGCACGAGAGCCAGAAAAAAGATAATCTGAATTTAGCTGGGTAATTCGTGACTACGTTCTCACCAACTACAGAAACAGAGGGACAGATGTGTGTGGGGCGAAGGAAAGGCAAGGAAAAGACCTCTCCAGGCGCTGTTTCACGACTGCAAGGAGTTGGGGGGATCTCTGGAGTGACACTCTAGTACGTAGCATACTCCTTCAGATGGTAAGTGGGCAGGCTCCCCGGTGGCAATTAACAATATTTTGAGAGGCAGCAGATTGTTTCCTACAAACTAAAAAATTAAAATGCCAGAAGCAAGCTTGGAGCCAGGATATTTTTTTTTTTTTTTTTTTTTTTCTTTTCCCCTGCCTTGATGTCCCTTCAGCATGCTAGGAAGGGAAGAGCAGGGCTGCTGAGAGTGGGAGAGGATGGATCAACAGGAAGAGAGCAGGTCACGCCAGGGATCCCTGGAGGTGGCTCTGCTGCCATACAGGAAGGACAGAGACAGCCCGGAGTTATTTGATAGGCGTAGGAATTACTCTATGGACCCTGTTACGGCAGAAACACAACACAGAAGAGCTGCTTTGGTGAGGACGAGGGAAGAAAGGAATGGTGAGGCCACACCTCGATGAGTGGGTTCAGTTTTGGACAAAACCTCACTCCAAAAAGGCCCTTGAATGACTCGAGCGTGTCCAGAGAAGGGCAACGGAGCTGGTGCAGGGTCTGGAGCACAGGTCTGATGGGGAGCGGCTGAGGGAACTGGGGGGGTTTAGTCTGGAGAAGAGGAGGCTGAGGGGAGACCTCATGGCCCTCTACAACTCCCTGAAAGGAGGGTGCAGAGAGGGGGGAGGAGTCTCTTGAGCCAAGGAACCAGCGCCAGGCCAAGAGGGAATGGCCTCAAGCTGCGCCAGGGCAGGGTCAGACTGGCTCTTAGGAAGGATTTCTTTGCAGAAGGGGTTGTTGGGTGTTGGAATGGGCTGCCCAGGGCAGGGGGGGAGTCCCCATCCCTGGAGGGGTTGAAGAGTCGGGTTGAGCCAGCGCTGAGGGATCTGGTGGAGTTGGGAACGGTCAGGGGGAGGTTCATGGTTGGACTGGAGGAGCTTCAAGGGGGCTTTTCCAACCCAGATGATTCTGTGGTTATTGCCGTTCTATCAGAAAGTAGAAGGAAATGAAACTGTGGAAAAAAATCCACTAACTTTGGGGAATGATCAGTTGGTGAAAAGATTTTGGGTGCTGTCATGCTGGGAACCTACAGCAGTCTACCATACCCTAAGGGCAAAGCGGCTGAAGACTTGGTGAGCAGGATCATCTGAAACACCGGACAGGTCATTTCCACCCGATTACCATCTAGGTATCTGCTTGGGAAAGCAGGGAAGAAACTCTCTGGATGTTTTTGACCCGAAAAGAAACGTCTGGAAGAGAGGAAGAGCAATGATTTTGGGAACGTGGATTACTGATCACACGGAATGCAACTCTTTAGAGGGAAGAAGGAAAAAGAAAAAAAAGAAAAATGCAGAAAAGAGGACTGAAGGAGAAGCAACAGTTCCTTTGAACTGAGAAAATGCAAACTAGCTGGCTAGAGTGGAAAGACAAGCAGCACAGTGGGAGACAACCCTGGCTAAATCCCAAGGTCTTCGTGCGCCCGCGATCCATGCCAGCACGGAGGAAGGGGAGCACGGGTCAGATTACTGAAGGAATCACACAGGAGACAACACAAGCACGTGGGGACAAAAAAAACAAAACAAGTGCCAGAAAGGTCAAAGCTCTAAGTAAGATAAGAGAGAACAAGGTAACAAGTCAGGCTTTGAGACTAAAGACTCACTGCTCCAGAAGGACAGCTACCAGGGGACACCGAGAACAACAGCGTTTGATGCTTCTGGGCATCAGTGTTCAGCCAAAGACTTGCTCTGAGCCAACAGGAGGAGCCAGAAAAATCTGGGATTATTATTGGGAAGAGTCAGATTATTCCCAGGAGCTGAGGTTTTTAAGCAGGACCTGCCCTGGGTTACTGGCAGACAAGCTGCTAACAGCCCACTCCTCCCACACCCCCAAACCTGTGGAGGTCCCCATTATCAGAAAGGTGTCTATCTTCAAATAAAGGAGGGGAAAAGGAAATACTAATGAGAAGATTTTAGCCTCAAGAGTTTAACTGCCTGACTTCTAGAAAAACAAGAGGAAATTACCTCGCAAACTGCCTGTAAACTGCTAGAAAACAAGATAAGCAGCAACCAGCATAAATTCATCAAGAGCAAGTCGTGTCTAGCTGGTTTGAATTTCTCCTACAATAGAAGAAAGAGGCCTCGGGCAAAGAGCAGCAGAAGACATCTCGATTTTAGCTCAGCTTCTGACATGGCCTAATTCAACACTTGTGAAAAGAAAAATCGGTTAGATGAAACTATTATACTGGAAGTGTAACACTGATTAAAATCACTACCCAGATTCAGTCTCAGGAGTTCACTGCACAAAAATAGAGTAAGAACTAGGTGGGCTCTGCTTGCTAATTTCATTATTGGCCTGGATGGTGGAAGAAAGAAGAACCTTGATTATATTTACCGACCCCACCGAGCCACTTGAAGTTGCAGAAGTATTTGAGAACAGGCTAAAAATGCCTGGGTTCAAGCCAAAGAAATCAGCTGGAATAGTCAGCGCAAGGAAATTCGACCAGGACAAAAGCAAAGGGCAACGCAGTGCACTACAGCAGCAATTACCAAGGCAGCCTTTTGCATCTGAAAAGAAGGGAACAAGCTGCTGTCCTGCCTGTGACCACGGCAAACCCTCACACAGGGGGAAAGATTCAGATTAATATTAGAGCTTTTTTTCCTCTACTATCTTGGAGTAATAAAACAGAGTAATGGAATAAATCAATAGATCCCCCCCCGGAATAAACTGCCACGGGGAGCTGTTAAATCCTCCGTGCCAGAGGTATGAAGGGAGCGTAGATTAAGTGTAGCTACTCAGGTTCAGGTGGGAGGATGGCCCCGATCCCTCCCAGCCTTGTTTCTCCCTGCCGTGGATGAGTCGCCACGGAACTCCCACACATTCTTCTCGCTGTGTTCTGCAACCCTCTGGCTTGCAGGGGCAGAGGCTTTATTATTCACGCGAGGCTTCAGTGCTGCTAATAGCGAAGTAATGAATCACTCCATCTCCCTGAGCCGTCTGAACGCACCGAGGACTTAAGCAGAAGGTATGTTTAGTGTTGGAATCCGGTAACGACGCTTTCGAGCCCATAATTACACCGTTTCTGTAACTCTTGTTGGCAAAGCTGACTTCCTTGAACAGAAATCCAACAGTACACCGTGGAGGAGGAGCAGGACCAGCCCTTATATAAAAGGTATTTTCTAGATAACAGCCAGCCAAGATCTACTTCACCTTTGATGAACCCGAGAAAGAAATGGGAATGAAGAATTGCAAGACGGGCAGGAAACTAGCTCAGGAGGAGGCACGAAGACAAAATACCAGGTTGGGTCGCTGCTGGTGTTCTCCAGGATGGTCAAAGTCTGTCAGTTTAAGAAAGGTCTTGGCATAGAAAGCAGGATAATAGCTGTGACATAAAGCTGCTCTTGAGAACCGAAGTGACAAAAGCAGGATGAAATTCAGCAGAACAAAAGGCGAGGCACTCGGCACTGACCTCCTTACGTGGCTCCTATGCACTGCTTCAAGGAAGGCAGATGCGTGCCAACAATTCTCTACCAGAAGCCAGCCCTGCGTAAGGAAAACCCTCCAGATCTTCGCTGCCCACACAAAACAAGGGATTGATGCAAGGGAAATGGCTGTTGAGGTCTGCTGAAGAAATAAAGGCACCTAAGGGGAGGGCTGATCATCACATTCCTCCCGGATACCCAGATCACAATCTCAGCCTTTAAAAGAACCTTTTTTGAATTCCTGTTTCCTAGTTTATCTCTTGTTAGTCCCTGCAAACAGAGGGGTTTTCACTCACTTTATCCTGTCGCCTTTCAGAGAAGGCAGCAAGAACAGAGGGATGGAGCCCTCAGGCCAACGAAATCCACGGGGTAATCATCAGGTGGGGCACAAAAGCCCAGTTTGTTTCACTTCTGCTGGAGACACTCACTGAACCACGCTTTGGAATTGCTAATTTAGAGCCAGACCTTCAACTGTTTGCAAGGTAATTCCTCCTACCCTGCCCCAGGCACCCCTTGCTCACCTCTCGGCTCCAGATTCCGCCGGGGAGTTCGGGGGCTCCTTGGAGCACGGTTTTGCAGGACGCCAGCCTGCGCCGAACTTGCTTCAGGGTTTTGCTAAGCTGCCGTTTAAGAGGGAAGGTAAAGACAAGACAGAAGAAGTGGTCACTGGCGGCTTTCCGTGAGGGCTACGCCAAGAACTTCAGCTGCAGCAGGGTCTCCTACTGCACCCTGCTCCAGCCAAGGTGCTTGATCAAGGGAGAGTAACTCAATACACAACTGGGTAACCTACAACCCCAGGTGTCTGTTTCAGAGCTGCCCAGTGCACTGAAATCCTGATCCAGGCACGATTAAAGGGCTTGGTGACAGTTCATCCGCTCCCAAAACACTTTGCTGAGATGCCACAAGTCCCAGGTCCCTGATTGTCCTGCCCAGAAGCGATTCCCCACCCCAAGGGAAGCAGAATAACTCCAGCTCCTCAGCGAACACACGTGCTTTCTATGGCGCACAAACATCACTATTAAAAAAAAAAAAAAAAGCTTAAAACAGTCCCCTAAGGGTGGTTTTTCCAAGATTTCCCGCTCCCACACTCCAGGTCTGCAGGAGACAAGCTGCAATGAGGTGGCACCACCTAGTGCCACCTCTCTGCTACGACAGGGCTGCGCAGCAACAAGTCCCTGAACGCGGCGGGGGGGGGGTGAAAATTCACTGTATCTACAAGCAAGCAGGGCAAGTTCAACCCCAGCGCCCTCCAGGAAGACATCTACTATCCTATTTGATGCTCTGATGAGCGCTGGGGAGGAGTACAATATTCAGTAAACCGGCGTGAAAATGTAAGCTGGATTGAAAAAAAAAAAATATTAAGGGATGCGTTGTAAAAGAAAAAAAAATATCGCCTGCCCTGCATCTCAAGCCGCGAGCATCCAGCAGGCCGAAGCAGGGATGAGAACTGCAGGAGGGGAAGTGCTCACCTCGGCAGCTTGCTGCTGGAACGGCTCGTCTCCCATCCCCGGCTGCGGTGGCGGGACCACGCGAGCGCCAGGACTGCAGATTCTGGGTGTGGGGGGGCTCCGGAACAGGCACGTGCTCTTCCTGGGGGCGAAGCGCAGCACGGAGCCCGCGTACTGCGCGGCCACGCTGCTCTCCCTCTCCGCCTGCCGGGACACAGACCCCAGAGCTCAAAAGCCACCTGTAAATCTCTAACCATCGTCCAGCAGGACATCCCCCGCGCTGCGCGGGAGGCGCTGCCTCGATTTGGTGGCGTTTCTTGGGATGGACAATTTTGTTTTCCACGCGGAGGGGGGCACAAAGAGCCCCCAGGCTCTCAGGGGCATCCACGGACATTCAGCTTGGAGCGGCGCTGGCAGAGTTACGTGAGGACAGCCCCACTCCAGCATGCCTCCCGAGCCCTGGAAACGGCCCAAACACCCCAGGGGTGGCCAAACCCATTGACATTTCAGTGCATTCCCTTCTTGCTTCACAGTCAGTTTCTGGCAAGTCTCCCTGGCAGTTGTTTAAAAGCAGAAAGGATTCAATATATTCACAGAATAACCTAAAACAAGCCCCCAGGGCTGGGAATGTGGAGACAGGGTGAAAGTGTGGCTGGTGAACTATTTGACCACCCTGGAAAAGGGATGGCAGAAATAAGCTGCTTTGCTGCAGATGCAACCAGGAGACACCTGCATCATTCACAACTCTGGCCTGGCTATTTTTTTTTTTTGACTTAACAGAATTTTAACAATTCTGCACAGAGCACCAGGACTCTGTTCTGCTGCTGCCCAAGAGAGCCAGTGACCTTTCCACAGGGACACAAAGGGCTTAAAGCACCAGAGCGAGCCAAGGGGTCACGCTGACCTCACCTGAGGGGACACCGTTCGCAGCCACAGGGCCTGCCGTGACCACGAGCTTCCTGGCTTTTTCTTATCAACATCTTAACTTGAGGTCTAGTGGGTTGGGTTTGTTGTGTTTTTGGGTTTTTTTTAACTCATTTACATGCTTTCAGAGAGGTCTCTCCCACAAGACTGCTGGTGAGGCAGGGACAGGGATCTGCTTACCGCTTCGCAGGACTGCTGCAGCTGCTGCTTTCTTCGCATCCTGACCTGCTGGTTCACCCGCTGCCTCACCTCTCCCTGGAAGCGTCTCAGGCTGGCTGCCTTCTCCCGTTGCTGCTCCTTCAGCTCCTCCTCCACCTGAAACGCTGAAGCCTGCAAGAGGTGAAAGCAGATTTCAATGATTTTTTTTTTTTGCTACATCGCAGCATTACAGCAGCTTGCATTCCATCCTGCCTTCCCACACCTGCATCTGCAAGCCAGGCAAACAGCACCCAGAGCAAACTTAATGTTTTGTTTCTAAATCTGTGCCATAACAGCTTGGACAATGTCTACTGAATTATTATGAGCTTGGATTGACTCTAGCTGGCCAGATACGGAGCGCGCGCACCCTCTCCTCGAACTCTCTGCAACGCACATAGAAATGAAAAAAAAAAAAAAAAAAGGCAGCAGCTTCATACAGCAACTCCCAGCTCCTGCTCCCATGAAAGGATGCTCAAGTATTCAAAGCCTGGATCCGAAAGGAACAGGCTGGCCTCTGATCCCATTAACACTCTGCAAGAGCAAGGCTGGAGGCGTATCAGGGAAGCAGTTTGCAGAGCACAGCACAGGCAGGGCTACAGCTCCGAGAAGGTTTTTACCATCTGAAGTAAAAAGATTAAAAGCAATGACCTAAAAAAGAAACACCTTTTTTTTTTTTTTAAGGTTCTCGCTTGAAGTCACGCCAAGCAATTCTGCTGATACTACCACGGTTTAAAGAAAATTGGTATCACCCTCCTGGCTGTCACACAGCCTAGAGCAAGAAAAATCAGTCTGAAGGGATGGAGGAAAGGGGCGAGTCTGAAAATCAACTCAGCAAACACCGGGTCGGATGCTCCCTACACCCCGCTGACCGCCAGGAACGTTCCCAGCAGCAAAGCAAGGTCAGCACAACCAAACCAAACACGAAGACGGGGAGAAATCTGCTCTGTTAACGATGAAACCCAGCCAGAGCTACAGAAAACAGCGCCGCCGCCAGCTCGCTACGCTCCCCCTTGGCAACCTCATTAGCAATTCTGATGCAGCAGGCATTCATATATATTTTTTAATATGATCCGCTAGCGTAAAAAAGTTTATTAAATAAGCTCTGATAACCCTGTGCACTTTTATCCACACCTGAAGGCACCTAAAAGCTCCTGTGCCGGGAGGAGGACTGGGAGTGCCCAGGGCCCCCCCGAAGCAGTCAGAAGAGTTCAGCTCGCCCAGAAGTTTCATGGTGCCAAGGTGGAAGTTATGTGGAATATGGAGATGATTCATTTCCATATATTATCTCAACCTTTCAGGATTTAAATTACAATATGGAAATAAATCATCTCAGAAGGGCAGAAGCTTCTGTAACGTTTAGATGTTAATTACAGGGGACTGAACTCATCATCCTATATTTAATGCACTTTTAGTCCTCTTATAATAACCCTCAAAGCAGAAATCCCTGAGATAAGCATCGATAAAGATTTTCTTAAGTGTTTCTAATGGGGTACAGCAGAGATTGGCTCCAGACCCTGAAACATTCAACTATTTTTTTAAAAAATAAGCAACATGGAATAAAATCTTGGCTGACCCACATCCTTTACGGATGAACGGGAAGGCGAAGATATGGGGGGGACCAGTCAGCTGAGTACAGCACGGGCACCTCAATGCAAAGCTACAGGGTGGGGCTCCAAACCCAGCGCTCATAAACCAAGGAGCAGCCAGGAATGGTGAGAAAAGAACCTCACACGGTGGGGCACGAACCTGGTAAGTTTTAGCTGCGCTACCTAAACTGGAAGGCAGCTTCTAGAAAAGAACGTGCTGAAAATCTAAAGGCCCAGTCAAAACTAAAAGCACCCAGTACAAATAATTAAGCAATCAACGGCAGCTGATTAGAGCCCTGGCTGGATTCCTCACCTGACCCGTGTTTAAAACTGATGCATTTCTCCTAAAAAAACACAGCTTATTTGAGGGAAATCAACTCCAGGCTTGTATAAACAGGCCACCAAGCCCCATGGTCACCACAGTGGCTTTTGACCCTACTAAAAATCATTAAAATAAATTTATTTTTAGGAGCAGCCCTCCCGGCTGCCTTCAAACAGAGATAAAGCTCATTTCCAGCCCCAGCCGCCCCCGCAGGGTTTACTGGCACAACCAGAGGGGTTGGGGACACCCCTGACGAGACCCACCAGCCCAGAGCAGCACTCACAAAGGCCAGGCTCTCCTGCGGCTGGTCCGGGCCACTCTCCACCCAGACACCCACAGGGGCCACACTCTGGCTCCTCTGGGCCAGCACCTGCCAGCTCTGCCGCGGGGGTCTCGCTCGACGGCCCCCCGGGTGCTCCCCGGCCCCCCGGGGCTGTTCCTTGGTGGGTGGCAGCATCCGGGCACCACAGTGGGTTTGGCCCTGGGGAAGGGGCAGAGGGGTGAGCATGTCCCCCAGGTACCCCAACCTGCACCCACAGCCCCCCCACCCCCCCAAACCCCCATCTCCTGCACCCACAGGTACCCCAACCTGCACCCACAGCCCCCCCACCCCCCCCAAACCCCCATCTCCTGCACCCGCAGGTACCCCAACCAGCATCTACAGCACCCCCCACCACCCAAACCCCCATCTCCTGCAGCCCCAGGTACCCCAACCTACACTCACAGCACCGCCTCCCCGCCCAACCCCCATTTCCTGCCCCCCCCAGGTACCCCAACCTGCAGCCACAGCCCCCCCCCTCCCCCCCAAACCTCCATCTCCTGCACCCCGCACCCCACTGCTCCCCCCACACCGCTGTACCCCCCCCCCAGTTACCCAACGCCAGGGCTCCCCACAGCAGCCCTGCAGCCCCTCCACAGTGACTGGGGACCCCCAACCCCTCGCTGAGGGCCCCTATACCCCCAGCCCCCCAATCCCCTCACCCATCGCACCCCCCCCCCCCCCCCCCCCCCCCCCGCAGCTTCACCTCCCCATAACCCCCCTCCCCTCCCTTCAGCCCCCGGACACCCCCAGCCCTTGAATCCCCTCCCCGCACCCCTTCTCTGACCCCCCCACACCGCCCCGGCCCCCCAGGCCCCACCGGCCCCCCCAGGCCGCACCAACCGCCACTTCCGCCTCAACCGACGCTTTGAATCCCGGCGCCACTTCCGCCCGCCTGGCCCCGCCCACGAGCCCGCCCATAGGCGCAGCCCCTTTGGCCCCGCCCACAGCCCCACCCGTAGGCACAGCCCCTCTGGCCCCGCCCTCATCCCCGCCCACAGGCGCAGCCCCTCTGGCTCCGCCCACCGCCCCAGCCCCTCTGGCCCCGCCCCCACAGGCTCCTGGGCCCATGGGTTCGCGTCCCGCCGCGGGTGTCCAAGGTGGGGATGTGTGTGTGTGTGTGTGTGGTGACTGTTCTGTGCCCCCCCCGCGGGACATCCCCGAAACAACCCCCTGAGAATCCCTAAAATACCCCCCCAGAGCATCCCCCTGACAGTCCCCCCCAAATATCCCCACAGTGTCCCCCAGAGCATCCCCGAACCCTCCCAAAGCACCTTCTTATCACATCTCCCCACAACGTCCCCCCCAGAAGCCCCCCAGAGCATCTCCCTATAATGTCCTCCCAAAAAGTCCCCCCCAAAACACCTTCCCGTAGCATCCCCCTATAACCCCCCCCCCCCCAAAATCTCTCCCAAAGCATCTCCATCCTGCTGGGGCCAGATGCTCGAGGCCTCGACCCCTTTTTGGGGCCGGGGAGCCTCCTCGGGGGGTGGCTCACTGGGGTGATGAGCTTGGCAGGTCTCAGAGAGGGGGCGGGAAGTGGCTCCGGGCATCCTGCCCTGCATCCCGGCTGCCCTATTCAGCGATGCCCAGGAACCGGCTCTAATTGACACCAGGGCTGGAACGAAGCCTGGATGTGACCGCGGCTTCGTTTTAAAGCCTGGCAAGAGGAAAAAAATGAGGGCGAGGGGCTTCATGGGGGCGGGGGCAGCTTGGCAAAATGCTCCCCCCTGCAAAAAAAAACAACTTGATGGGATACGCGAAGCCCTAAATCCCAATGGATTGTCCGCGGAGGGGATGGCAAACCTTAGCCAGGCTCACCGGGGGGATGCTCCCGACCTCGAGCATCTCCCCACGATGGGGAACACATGAAAATGGGGGGGGGTGACGGGGGGAAAACTGCAAATCTGTGTGTTTTTTCCCCCAAATAAATGTCAGCTCGAGGCCGCTGGGGAGGCGAAAGCTGTCAGGACACAGGGCTCTATTGAGAAAGGAAAGAACAAAAAAAAAAAAAAAAGGGAAAAAAAATAAATTAGCCGGGCGGAACGCCAAGCTGGGAGCGCCGAGGGACGTGCCCGGAGTGGGGAAGCGGAGCAATTCGGGGGGCGAGCCTGCCCGAAATGTGGGGAGCGCCGGCTGCCCCGTGGGGCCACCCTGCTCCCCCCTGCTTGCTGCCGGTGACCTGGCTCCTGGCGCTGCACGCAGGTAGGGTTTTTTCCCCATTTTTCCATGGTTTTTCCCATTTTTCCATCGTTTTGGGGGGTATCCAGATGGAGGATGGCGGGGGGGGGGTGACGAGGGTGGCGGTACCTGAGGAAGGGGGGGTTTGGGGGGGGGTTGCTGCGACATCGAGCACCCCCTCCACTTGGGAGAGGGAAAAAGGGGGGAAACCTGGGAAAAACACTTTTCCAGAGCCAAGCGGGACCTGCTGGTGGGGTGGATCCGACACCGCTCGCCCCCCCGAAGCTTCTCCCCTGCTTTTCATCTTCCCCCAAACCCCTTTTTTGATCATTTTTCAGCACCCCCAAATCTATTTTCTTACCCATCCTTCAGCATTCCCCAAAAGCTCGTTTTTCACCCTGTTTCTAGGTTTGCTCCCGTTCACCCCATCGCACCGCAACTCCGGTTGCATCCATCATTTATTCCCTAAATACCCACATTTTGGGGTTCAGTGAGTCCCAAACCACCCCATCCCAGGTCAGGCAATGCCAAAAATCACCTGTAACAATTTTGCACCATTTTACCAAAGTTTGGACCCAAAACCAGCCCCAGGGAGGGCCCATTTCCCTCCGGATGAGCTGAGGATGCAAAGCCAGTTGGTTTTGCATGCTGCTGGCTTTAATTTGCACCCCAAAAAAGCGCCTGGCTTGCAGCCAGGGCACCCCAAAAATGCCGCTGTGCTTTTTCCAAGGAAATAGGGATTTATTCCATCAAATAGTAGGAAAATTAGGATTTTTGGTGGGGTTTTTTCAGCAAAAGCCACCCAGAAAGTGTGGGAGACCCCCATCCCTAAGCCAGAGATGCTGTAGGAAATAGGAATATTGCCTGATTTATGAATTAACTCCCAAATTTATTACCCAGAGCAGAGAAAAAAAATAGCAACTGGGTGAAAAAAGGAACGAAATGGTTAAAGAGCAGCGATTTGGGGGTGCACTGGGTGCGAGGATGCGTTAGAAGCTGCATCCCCATCCCGTGCCTGGGTTTCACCTACGGGGGCCCCCTAAATTTTTCGGATCGGGGCATGTTTTCGGGGCCGAGCTCTGCGCTGCTGGGAAGGACGGACGGACGGACGCTGCATACCAATAGGTCCCATGACTTTTCGGGCTTGTTTAAAGCCTTTCTTGCTCCTGCTTCGCCCTCCCCAGCTGGTTTTCCCACTCTCCCCCCCTCTTCAATATGAGGTTTGTTCACCGTCAGGTGACGGCATCTGCATGGGTGTTCACGGAGGGGACCCCTGGGCTGGCAAGAGGGGGGATGAGGTTACAGTGTTTCGGGGACAAACCTGTTTTGGGGACTCCACCCCCAAAAAATATTTTTTTCTACTTTTTCCCTGCCCTTTTTGGCTTAAAACCAGCGATGAGGAGCAATGCACGTGCGCTGTCCCCCATAATGCAGTTTTGCATCTGCGGGGGGGTTTTGGCTGGAGCGGAGCATCCGAAGGGGATGGGCTTGGGAAGCAAAAATCCCCCCCACCCCCTGCAGTTTTGGGGGTGATACACACATCTTTGCGAAGCATCGCACTGGGAGGGCTCCTGCCCCCATGCAATTTTTGGGGGTGATGCCTGCATCTTCGCAAAGGGTGAATTAACCTGGATGCAGGAGAGCTCCCGCGCCCCCCCCCCCCCCCTCCATGCACATTTTGGGGGGCAATGCATGCATTTTGACAGAGCATTGCATCAACCCAGCAACAGGAGGTCTCCCACCACCCATGCACCTTTTGGGGGCGATTCATGCGTCTTTGCAAAGGGTTGCATTGACCCACACCCCACGCCTGATGCATTTTTGGGGGTGATGCATGCATTTTGGAAAGGGTTGCATCACCCTGGGTGCAGGAGCGCTCCCACCCCCGATGCAATTTGGGGGGGGGATGCGTGAACCTTTGCAAACAGCCCTCTTGCAGAGTGCTTGGCCATCCCAGTGTTGGGGATGCATTTTGGGGGTGCTCAACACAGCTTTGGGAAGGGGTTCCCCATTTTTCTCCGGGCTTGGAGGACCAGGCAGCCTGCCCGGACTTGGCGCCCCAATGTCTCTCCCAAGGTCTGCTGGCGGGGGTGAACATCACCAGCCCCACGCCGCTGGTCCGCGGCACGGCGGGCAAAGCGGCGCTGCTGTCGGTGCGCTACGCCAGCGCCAGCGCCGACAAGCCGGTGGTCAAGTGGCAGCTGAAGCGTGACAAACCCGTCACCGTCGTCCAGTCCATTGGCACCGAGATCATCGGCAACCTACGGCCCGATTACCGCGACCGCATCCGGGTGCTGGAGAACGGCTCGTTGCTCATCAGCCCCTTGCAGTTGACCGATGAAGGCGCTTACGAGGTGGAGGTGTCCATCACCGATGACACTTTCACCGGCGAGAAGACCATCAACCTCACCGTGGACAGTAAGCACTAGAAGGATGTCCAGTGGAGGTTGGGTTCTCCATGGGATGTCTTCCCCGACCACTTTTTGGGAGGGCTTTCTCCAACTGGGAGGCTTTTCTGGGGGTTTGTCCACCCCATGCAGCTAAGCTACATCCCTGGTGGGGTTTTGATGTCACCCCTCCCATCCCCTGGGCCCATCCATCCCCTGAGACACGGCGTCACTGTGGTTCCCCTGCTTGCCCACAGTCCCCGTCTCAAAGCCACAAGTGCTGGTGGCCTCCTCGACGGTGCTGGAGCTCAGCGAGTTCTTCACTCTCAACTGCTCACACGAGAACGGCACCAAGCCCACCTACACCTGGCTGAAGGATGGGCGGGCCGCTCAGCAACGACTCCCGCCTGCTCCTGTCCCCTGACCAGAAGATACTCACCATCACCCGCGTCCTCATGGCTGACGATGACGTCTACAGCTGCCTGGTGGAGAACCCCATCAGCCACGGCCGCAGCGTCCCCGTGAAGCTCACTGTCTACCGTAAGCCACCCGTTCTACCCCTGCACCTGCAGGGCTGGCCATCCCTTGCAGATGCTCCCAGCTAAAATCTGGTGTGGGGGGGTATCCCCCCTCATTCCTCTCCCCCAGGCCGGAGCTCCCTCTACATCATCCTCTCCACGGGCGGCATCTTCCTCCTTGTCACCCTGGTGACTGTTTGCGCCTGCTGGAAACCCTCCAAAAAGTACGGCTGGGGGTAACATGGAAGCCAAAGGGGGTTCTCTTATCCTGGCCCATCTTGTCCCATCCTGTCCCATTCCATCTCATCTCTTCCCATCTTATCTTGTCCTGTCCCATCCCATCACACCTCATCCTGTCCCATCCCATCCTGTCTTGACCTATCCCATCTTATCTTGTTCCATCTTGCCTCATCCTATTTAGTCTTCTCTTCTCTTCTCTTCTCTCTTCTCTTCTCTTCTCTTCTCTTCTCTTCTCTTCTCTTCTCTTCTCTTCTCTTCTCTTCTCTTCTCTTCTCTTCTCTTCTCTTCTCTTCTCTTCTCTTCTCTTCTCTTCTCTTCTCTTCTCTTCTCTTCTCTTCTCTTCTCTTCTCTCTCTCTTCTCTTCTCTTCTCTTCTCTTCTCTTCTCTTCTCTTCTCTTCTCTTCTCTTCTCTTCTCTTCTCTTCTCTTCTCTTCTCTTCTCTCTCTTCTCTTCTCTCTCTCTCTTCTCTTCTCTTCTCTTCTCTTCTCTTCTCTTCTCTTCTCTTCTCTTCTCTTCCCTTCCTTCCCCTTCCCTTCCCTTCCCTTCCCTTCCCTTCCCTTCCCTTCCCTTCCCTTCCCTTCCCTTCCCTTCCCTTCCCTTCCCGCCTTGATCCATCTCTCCTGTCCCATCCCTTTCTATCCCATCCCATCTCATCTCCTTCCATCCCATCTTGTCCCATTCCATCCCATCCTATTCCACCCCATCTCATCCCATCCCATCTTGTCCCATCTCGTCCCACACAGTCCCATCCCATCCCACTGTCTCCCACCTCTCCCTCACCGCAGCACGGTGCCGGCGCTGCCCCATCCCCTGTCCCTTCCCCAGGGAGAAGCGTCAAGCAGAGACACAACCGGCCTCCGAATACGCCGAGCAGGACGAGGAGCGCCTGAAGCACGAGGGTGAGTGCTGCCCCGGCGTGGTGGTGGCGGTGGGTTGGGGCACGCCAATGCCACCGGCACGGTAAGCAACGCCTTGCCTCCACGCAGCTGAGGGCATCCCGCGGAGCAGTGAGCACGAGCGCAAGAACCCGGTGGCCTTGTACATCCTCAAGGACAAGGTAAGCAGCTGGCAGGGCGCCGGCTTGGCGTGGCAGCACCGGGTCTCGCGTGCGTTGCACGCTCATCCACCCTTGCTTTTGGCAGGACTCACCAGAGGCGGAGGAGGATTCGCCACCCGAACCCCGCGGCACGGTTGAAACCGGGTTACACGAGCTCGCCGGTACCGGCAGCCGGTCGCTCGCCAGGACCGGTGGGGCGTTCGACTCGTCGTTACCATCGCTCGCCAGCTCGCTCGCCCGCCTCGACGCGGACGCACAGGTCGCCGCCAGGATCGCCGGCACGTTCCCGCGGCGCCCCCACGGCTGCTGCGGACTGCTGGCGTCCACGTCATCCGGGAGCAGGAGGAGGCCAACGCCGTGGAGATCAGCGCCTGAGCAGGGGGGACATGTGCGCGCTTCGGCGGTGGCGAGCGAGCGGGGACACCAGCATGGCCCCACTCCTGCCACCAGGCATCATTCAGCTCGGCGTAAAGTCACTAATTTGCTATTGATCCCACCCGGAGCTCCCCTCTTCCGTCCCCTGTCTTCCTGGGGCGTCGCTTTAAAGGCTTTCTTGCCGGGATGAGCGTGTGGGGAGCGCGCAGAAAGCACGGGCATGTGCTGGGAGCATATGGGAGAGAGCGTGCACACAGCATGCGGAGAGAGCATGTGAGGGGGCGCGTACAGAGCATGCAGAGAGAACACGCATGCAGCGCGCAGAGAGGGCACGCACGGAGCGTGCAGAGAGAACGTGCGGGTGCTGCGCAGCGAGAGCGCTTGCAGAGCATGCAAGAGGGCATGCACACAGCGTGCAGAGCAAGCATGCGCGGAGAACACAAGAAAGCATGCGCAGAGCGTGCAGATAGAGCGTGCAGAGGAAACATGCAGAGAGAGAGTGTGCATGGAGCGTACAAGAGGACGTGTATGGAACATGCAGAGAGATTGTGAGCAGACGGTGCAGAGTTAGCATGCAGGGAGCTTGCAGAGAGTGTGCACAAAATGTGTGGAGAGAGCATGCATGGAGCGTGCAGACAGATCATGCACCGAGCACGCAAGAGGACATGCAGAGGGCATGTGGATAGAGCACGCCTGGAGCATGCAGAGAGCCTGCACAAAGGGTGCAAGAGGGCACGCACAAGGGTGTACAGAGAGAACACACGTGGAGCATGCACAGAGAGCTTGCACAGAGCTTGCAGCTAAGACTGCATGGGTTGCATGGAGAGCCTGCACATAGAGAATGTGGAGGAAGCGTACATGGAGCGTGCAGAGAGCATGCATGGAGCCTGCAGAAGGTGTGCATGGAACATGCAGATACGACTGCGCCGGCATTTGCACGTGCATGTGCCAGCATTGGGACTACCCTCCAAGTGTGCACGGAGCGTGCAGAGAGCCTGTGCAGAGTGCACACCGAGCATGTGGAGAGAGCATGTGGACAGAGCGTGCATGCAGAGCACACCGGGAGAGCATGCAAGGAGTGTGAGAAAAGAGCACACGTGAAGCTTGCAAGAGAGCATGCAGAGAGTGTGCGAAGCGAGCAGGCATGCAGCGTTTGCACAGGGCACGCACGGAGCACGCAGCAAGCGCACGAAGAGCTTCCAGAGAGAGCAGACGTGTGGTGCTTGCAGAGGGCACGCACAGAGCATGTGGAAGGAGGGCGCGTGCAGCGCGCGGGAAGAGCACGCATGAAGCGTGCAACGAAGAACGCGCTCAGAGCATGCGCAAGCTCGTGGGGAGCACACGTGGAGCACGCCAAGCGAGTGCCCGCCCGCGAGCGCCGTGCCCACCCGCCGCAGCACCCAGCCCCATGCACGCAGGCGTGCAGCGGGGGCCGTGTTCACGTCCGAGCTCACCCAAGCGCGCACGCGTACAGGTGGCCTAAACGGGGGGCTCCCTCCTCCCCGCAGCTCCCCAGCCCGAGCGCTGCCCTTCTGCCACGCCTGGATTTTCTGTGAAAATCCCCCATTTTTGGGGCGCGCACCGTCGCCTCTCCCCCAGGCCTTCCCAGGACATAGATTTAGGATGAAAACTGGAGAGCGGCCAGCCAAGCGAGCAGGGCCCCGGGGCACCCGGGGTGGGTGCTGGGGCACCCCAGGGTGCTCAGGGTGCGCTACTAACCAATAAACTAAACATACTACCCGGCCGGCAGCGGCACCCTTGGGTGACTTTGTGGGACAGGGTGTCCCCCCCCGGGGTGGAGGGGGGACACGTGAGAGGTGGGTGACACCAGATGAGCTCAACAAACCTGGCTGGCACCCAAATTTCAGCTTGCAGACCCTGGACCGTTCACTCTGGTCCCTACTGATGGTGTTCCCAGCCGGGAGCTCGTTTCTTCTTAATTTGTCTTCCTCTGAACATGGCAGGGGGGGGGGTGTGTGGGGAGCGGAATTTCTTCTGATTAATTAAATTCATTAACCACTGGCGTCCCCAACCCCGCCGCCTCCGGGTGCTGCCAGCCCCGCTGCGCCCAAGCGCTCCCACCACCGTGGGTTGTCCGAGCTGTTTGTGTCCACCCCCCAGCCCCCCGGCACTTCCCAGCCCCCCCCTCCCCGTATCCGGCTATTGTCCCCCCCCATCCGGAGCCAGATCCGGTCCCGGTGCTGGCGGGGAGGGACGGGGATTTAGGGAGGCAGCGGGAAGGCTGCCTGGGGCTGGCATGGCGGGCGGCTGGGCGACGGCGCTGGGCCTGGGGCTCTGCCTCACCGCGCTGCCTTGGGGAGGTGAGTGCGGCCCCCGGGTTGGGGGGGGGGGGGGCGCAAAACACCCTTAACTCTGCCCCCTCCCCCCCCAACCGGGGCTGAGACCGTGCCCACTCAGCGCACCCACTGGCCTCCATGTCGCCTCGCAGGCTGCCACCCCCCCGGCACAGCCACGGCACCCCAAAGCGCAGCTGGTAAGGACACCCTGTGGGGATGATGAGGGGGGAGGACCCCAAAAAATGCCGTTTTCACCACCACAAACCCCCCCCCCCCCTCGGTGTCCCTTCCCCACTGCAGCGCTGCGGGAAAATTTCCGCCTGCAGCCGGGTGATTTGGTGGCCACGGCGGGGCAAGCGTTGGAGCTGGACTGCGTTCCCCCCTCGGGGCACCCCGAACCCCGCGTCACCTGGAAGAAGGATGGGGTGACCTTGGACTTGGCGGGTGACCGGTACACAGTCACCAACGGGAAGTTGCGGGTGGCACCGGCGCGCCGGAGCGACTCCGGGCTCTACGTCTGCGTGGCGGCCAACGCGGCGGGCGAGAGGGAGAGCCGGGGTGCCCGCGTCTCCGTCCTGGGTAAGCCAAGGGTGTCCCATGGGTGGTGGACGTGACACGGCCACCCTCGGCGCCACGTCCTCCGTGTCCCCCTGCAGAGAAGCCCACCATCACGCGGCACCCGAGTGACGCCACGGTGGTGGCCGGCAGCACCGTGGAGCTGGGCTGCAGCGCCCAAGGTGACCCGGCGCCGCAGGTGCAGTGGCACAAGGAACGTGGAGACCTGCCCTGGGGCAGGTAGGTGGTGGCAGGGTGGAGGTGTCCCACCCCCAGGTGGGGATGGGGCTGATGGAGAGTTGATGACCCACAGGCATGAGGTGGACCAGGAGAACACGTTGCGCCTCTATGCTGTGACGCCCACCGACGCCGGCACCTACGTGTGTACGGCACAGAGCCAGCTGGGCACCGCCGCCACCACCGCCCGCCTCCGCGTGGAGGGTCAGTGGTGGGACTTCCATGGTCTGCACCGTCACGGGCACCCTGGGACACCTGGGGGTCCACGCAATGGGATCTGTCTAATGGGGTCCATCTAATGGGGTTCATCCAAGGGGGTCATCCAAGGAGGTCATTCATGGGGAGTCCATCCATGGGGAGTCCATCTCATGGGGAGTCCATGCAAGGAGGACATCCAGGGAGGTCATCCAAGGGGTGTCTGTCCAAGGAGGGCCCATCCAAGGGAGGTCCGTCCAAGGAGGTCATCCATGGGGTGTCTGTTCAAGGGGGGGTCCATCCATGGGGATCCATCCAAGGATATCCATTCAAGGAAGTCTATCCAAGGGGCTCATCAAAAAAGGGTCCATCCAACTGAGTCATCTAAAGGGGTCCATTCAAGGAGGGTCCATCAAAGGGGGTGCTTCTGAAGGGAAGTCCATCTCAGGAGGTCCATCTAAAGGCATCCATCCCACAGGATCCATCTAAGGTGTCCATCCAAGCATGTTCATGTAAGGGGATCCATCTAAGGGGAGGCATCCAGGTGGGAGTCCATCCAAGGGGCTCCATCCAAGTGGGTTCCTCCAAGAGGGTCCATTTAAGGGGGTTTGTCCGAGGTGGGGGGCCCATTAAAGGGGGGTTGAACAAGAGGTAACCACCCAAAGGGTCCATCTAGGAGGGACGCATCAATAGGGGTCTATCACGGGGTCCATCCAAGAGGGATCCACCCAAGACAGACCCATCAAAGCCTGTCTGTCCAAGGGGGTCTATCCAAGAGGGGTCCATCCAAGGGCTCCATCTGAGTGGGTCCATCCAGGGAGACATCAAGGTCTCCAGACTTGGGTATCTGAGGTGGGTTACTGGGCAGGTGCTGGGGGACTTTGCTCCTGCCCAGCGCTGCCTCCCTCTGCCCCACAGACCAGGCGCCGTCGGGCCGTCGGGAGGCTGCGCCACGGGACCCGCTGGCCGTGCGGCTGCACCTGGACAACGGCACCGTGCTGCCCGCTGCCGCCGTCCGTCTCCGCTGGCGGGTTGGTGTCATGCCAGGATGTCCCCACCGGAGGGGTGGGATAGGACACAGGGGTCCCCGTGTCCCACCATGACCCGTAACTCTTCCCATCCCCTTCAGATGGTGATGCCGGTGCCGGTGCTGGTGGGGTACACGGTGCTGTACCGCTGCCTGCTCCCTGCCAGCACCTCCTGGGTGCAACATGACGCGGGCAGGGAGCTCAGCGCCATCATCCCCGCGCTCCGCAGGGGCTACAAGTACGAGTTCAAGGTCCGACCCTACGCTGGAGGGACCCAGGGCTTGGACAGCAACAGCAGGTACCTCTGGATACCCGAGGAAGGTGCGTTGGGTGTCCCCAGGGATATCCAGGTGGAGGATGGGGTTGTCGGCTGGGGGTTACAGGGGTTCCAGCACTCCTGTCCCGGCAGTGCCGAGCGCGGCGCCCCAACACGTCACCGTGGGCCAGGCTGAGACGGGGAACGGCAGCGTGGTCGTGAGCTGGGAGCCACCTCCTCCTGAGGCCCACAATGGCATCATCCAGGGCTACAAGGTCTGGGGTGACAGGGCAAGGTGGTGGGGTTGTGAGACTTCTGGCCAAGGAGGTCCATCCAAGGGGTCTGTCTAAGGGGGATCATCCAAGAAGGGAGCCTGTCAAAGACGGGGTCTATCCAAGGGTGGCCATCCAAGGAGTACTTGTCCAAGGGGGGATCCACCCAAGGGGTCCATCCAAGAAGGATCTTGACAAGGGGGTTCATCCAAAGGGGCCAACCACGTGGAGGTCCATCCCAGGAGATCCATCTAAGGGGTCAGTGTAAAGAAGGGGGTCATCCAAGTGGATCTAACCCAAGGAGGTCCATCCAAGTGGGTTCAACCAAGGGGTTCCATCTAAAGCGGTCATCCAAGAGGGATCCATCAATGGGGGTCCATCAAGGGGACTCATCTAAGAGGGATGACCCAAGGGTGTTCCATTAATAGGGATCCATCAAGGGGACTCATCTAAGGGGGACCATCCAAGGGCATCCACCATTGAGGCATTCATCCAAAAGGGTCCATACAAAGGGGTCCATCCAAGGGGGTTCCATCACTGGAGGTCCATAAAGGGGATTCATCTAAGGGGGCCCATCCTCTTGGTGCCTGCCAGGTCTGGTCAGTGGGTGAGGGCTTGCAGCACCCCACCAACAGGACAGTGGACGGAGGCACCCACCGCCTGGAAGCCCTCCACCCAAACCCTGGGGCCGAATTCTGTGTCCAGGTGGCAGCTTTCAACAGCGCAGGGCTGGGGGTCCCCAGCAATGCCACCTGCGGCATCCTGGGTAAGGGACGGGGAGCAAGGCGGGGTGTGGGTGGGGGTCAAGGCGGTGGCATGGGGGTGACGTTGATGGGACCATTGCAGGGATGATGGCGGGGAGCACTGGGGTGGCACGGGTGCTGCGGCAGCCCGCCGTCATCGCGGCCACTGGCTCGCTGCTCTGGTTGGCCTTGCTCGCCCTCCTCCTCCTCCTCTGCCAGCACCGTGCCAGTCAGGACGCTGCGGCTCGCCACAGGTGAGTAGCTGTGGGGTGGGGGACATGGGGGGGGTCCCTGGCGGGGTGGGGATGAGATGCCCTGATGGCACCTTTCACCCCGCAGGCTGATGGCTGGTGACTCGCCATGGCTTGGTGGTCCCTGGAAACCTGGCTGTGCCCCCCAAAACCTCAGCAGCAGCAGCAGCCTCAGCAGCCGGCTCCTGGGCAGTGACGGCAGGGACCCCCACCCCTCTAGTGAGCCCTACGGGGGCTGGGACCCCCACCCAGAGCCATGGGACCCCCACCCTTCCAGTGAACTCCAGGGCTGGGACACCCACCCCATGCCATGGGACCCCCACCCGATGTCATGGGACCCCCACACAGAGCCATGGGGGACCCCCATCTGATGCCATGGGACCCCTCCAGTGAGGCCCTCCAGTGAGCCCCATGGGGACTGGGAACTCTGCCCAATGCCATGGGACCCCCACCCCTCCAGTGAACTCCAGGGCTGGGACACCCACCCCATGCCATGGGACCCCCACCCCTCTAGTGAGCCCCATGGGGACTGGGACCTCCACCCAGTGCCATGGGACCTTCACACCTCCAAGGAGCCCTTGGGACCCCCATCCATCCCAATGGGACCCCCACATGATGCCCACCCAGCATCCCAACCCTGGTCCCCTGGGACCCCCACCCAGCTCCATGGGATGCCTCACCCACTGCCATGGGACCCCCACCCAGTGCCTGGAACCCCCCAGGGTGCTATAGGACCAGCAAAGGGTGTCTGACACACCCACCCTATGCCTCGGACACCCTGGTAGCATGGGATCCCCACCTGGGTCCCCCCCATTGCTGTGGGACCCCTTCTGCAGGCGGCAGGGACCTGGGGACAGACAGAGCTGAGGACAGAGGGCACAAGGGACACCCAGCTCAGCACCCATGGGTGCTCTGACCACTCTCACCCCTCCAGCCCTGTCCTTGGAGCCGTCAAGCCTTGGTCCCCCCACATCCCCAAACCGCAGCAGCCTCCACGGGGGGCACCCACTGCCCCTTGGGGACACGGGATGCTGTGACAGGGGGCATCCTGGGGTGTGCACCGAGCCCAGCACCCCGAACCCAGCACCCTGGGAGCGCATCCGCAAGCGAGGTGTGTATGGGAGGGACAAGAGGGGACATGAGGGGACACTGGGGATGTGGCTTATGGCGCTGTGTCGTGTCCTCCCCCGCAGAGCTGCACCAAGTGCACAGCACCCCGGTGCTCACGGGTGGCCCTGGACATGTCCCTGTCACCAGGAACGGAGGCGAGTGGGGAATGGATTTTGGGTTGGCAGCTGGGTGGCCTCAGCAAAGGGGACATGATGGTGACACCGCCACTGCTGTGATGGCTGGAGGGGACCGACAGCAGCTGCCAGTCTTCAGCTCCCCAAAACCACGTCGAGGCAGTGCCTCGCTGGCCTCTGGTGTCACTGGGACACCCCCAAGACCACCCCATGGCTGGCACCCACCAGTGACCCGGTCAGTCTGGGTATCCCCACCCCAGGGACACAGATGGGTGCCCTGCACCCCAATCCTGTGCTGCAAAAGCCACCATGTCCCTTTCACCTGCAGGTCCCCACCCACTGTGTGCCCCAGGGATACATCTCCAGTCACCAGGCACCTGAAGGATATGTCCCTGGTCGCTGGGATACCCAGGGATGCATCTCCAGCCAGCCAGCACCCCAGGGACACATTCCTGGTCACCGAGAGCCCCAGGGATGTGTCACCAGTCACCAAGAGCCCCAGGAACATGTCCCTGGTCACTGAGCACCCCAAGGACAAGTTCCTGGCCAGCAAGCATCCCAAGGCTGTGTCACCAGTCACCAGGCATCCCAGAGACATGTCACCGGCCACCAGGCACCCCAAGGACCCATCACCAGCCACCAGGCACCAGAGGGACACAATCCTGGCCACCAGTCACCCTGAGGACATGTCCCTGGTCACCAGGTGCCCCAGGGACATGTCCCCAGTCACCAGGCACCCCAGGAACCCATCACCAGTGACCAAGAGCCAGAGAGACATGTCACCAGCCACCAGGCACCCTGAGGACATGTCCCCAGACATCAGACACCCAAGGGACAGGTCTCCAGTCACTAGGCTCCCCAAGGAGAAGTCCCCAGCCACTGGGCACCACAGGGACAAGGTCCTGGCCACCAGGTATGGCAAGGACATGTCTCTGGCCACCAAGCACCCCAGGGACCCATCAGCAGTGACCAGGCACCCAAGGAACATGTTCCTGTCCAGCAGATACCCTGAGGACATGTCACCACCCACCAGGCATCCCAGGGACACATTCCCAGCCACTGGGCACCCCAGGGACACATCCCCAGTCCCCAGGCACCCTGAGGAGATGTCCCCAGGCCCTGGGCACTGCAGGGACAAGTTCTTGGGCAGCAGGTACCCCAAGGACATGTCCCCAGCCACGAGGCATCCCAGGGACCCATCACCAGTGACCAGGCACCCAGGGGACACATTTCTGGCCACCAGATACCCAAAGGACATGTCACTGGTCACCAGGCATCCCAAGGACACATCCCCAGTCCCCAGGCACCCTGAGGAGATGTCTCCAGTCCCTGGTCACTGCAAGGACACATTCTTGGGCAGCAGGTACCCCAAGGACATGTCCCTGGCTGCCAGGAGCCCCAGGGACCCCTCATGGGTGACCAGGCACTCAAGGGACATGTTTATCATCACCAGGTACCCTGAGGACATGTCGCCAGCCATGGGGCATCCCAAGGACACATCCCCAGCCAGCAAGCACCTGAGGGACACGTCCTCAGTCACCAGGCACCCTGAAAAGATGTCCCCAGCCACTGGACGCCAGAGGGACATGTCCTTGGGCAACAGGTACCCCAGGGACATGACCCAGGTCACCAGGTACCCCAAGGACATGTGCCTAGACACCAGACACCCCAGGGACCCATCACTGTTGACCAGGCACCCAAGAGACATGTTGCTGGCCATCAGGTACCCCAAGGACACGTCCCCAGCCACCAGGCACCCAAGGGACAAGTCACCGGTCACTGGGCGCCTCTCACCAGCTTTCAGCGATGGGGTTCTCACGCCGCAGCGGGTGGCCGAGGACCTGGAGATGGACCAGGACATCACCCGCCCCAGGTATGTCCCATCCCCCTGGGACTCTATGATGGTGGCAGGATCTCCCAGTGCCAGCAGCCTCCCTGCCGTGTCCCCACAGCCTCCCAGCACCAACCACGCCACGGTCCTTCTCACCACCACACACCTATGGCTACATCTATGGGCCACCAGCCTCTGAGCTGGGCGAAGAGGAGGAGGAAGAGGAGGAGGAGGAAGAGCGGCCAGCATCAAGGGGCTCACCGGGGGGGTCACTGCTGAATGGCTGGGGGTCTGTCTCAGAGGACAACTTTGCCAGTGCCCGCTGCAGTTTGGTGAGCTCCTGCGATGGCTCCTTCCTCCTGGATGCCAGCTTTGCCCGGGCGCTGGCCGTGGCTGTTGATGGCCTCTACTTTGGCCTCGAGGACACCGATAGGGCCTATGGGGGTGAGCAAAGGGTCCTCAGACCCCCCCTCTGACCCTGAGCATTGTCACCTCCTCAGGGAAGGTGGCCCCATCGTGACACCATAGTGATGCTACCATCTCCTGCCTTCTCCCTGTCAGGTCTCTCACCGCCACCATCACCCTTGGAGGGGATCTTCTCACCCGGGGTCCCCATCCCTACCTGGGACTGGGGGACAGCGCTGGGGGTCCCTCAGGGAGTCGAGATGGAGGCAGCCGCGGGCATCCCGCAGCATGGTGAGTGGTGCCCCGACGCTGGGGTGATGGGCACCAGGGACTGTGCGGGGTGTCACCTGTTGTGGGGTGCTGGAAAATGTCTCTTTTTCTTTCCAGGTGGCCACGGGTCAGGGAGTGGCAGTCCCTGGGCCAGTGTGGGTGGCGAGTCGGGGACAGGAGGGACGGGAGCAGGATGCCGGACACGGCAAGGCCAGAGTCCCCTCAGCTCAGCTAAAATCCAGCTTTATTAAGTGGTTCTCCAAAAAGGGGTTTTCTGCTAGCAAAAGCCACCTGTGAAGGGTGGGTGGCAGAGGGGTGGGCAGGTGTCCCTCCTTCCCCAGCATCCTTGTCCTCCCCAAGTGTCCTCACCAATCCCTAGAGCCCTTCATCCCTCCACAGCATCCTCATCCTCCCCAAGTGTCCTCCTCCTTTGCCAGCATCCTCACCCCCCAACCATCCTCATCCAGCCCAGGTACCATTGCCCACCCCAAGTGTCCTTATCCTTCCCCAGTGTCCCCATCCTTGTCCTTCCCAAGTGTCCCCATCCCTCCCCAGCACCTTCATCCTCCCCAAGCGTCCTCATCTCCCCCAAACATCCTCATCCCTGCCCAGTGTCCTCCTCCCTCCCCAGCATCCTCTTCCCCCCAACCATCATCCAAACTAAACACCGTTGCCCATCCCAAGTGTCCTTGTCCTTCCCCAGGGTCATTGTCACCCTGACCATCCTCATCCCCACTGACCTCATTCCTTCTGACTGTCCTCGTCCTTCCCGAGCGTCCCTGTCCTTCCTCAGCATCCTTGTCCCACCTCTGCCATCCTTGGCCCTCCCAAATGTCCTCATCCCTCACAAGCCACCTTGTCCTTCCAGAATGTCCTTGTACCCCCTCCAAGTGTCCTTGTTCCTCCTGAGTATTCTCATCCCTCCCCAGTGTCCTTGTCACTCCCCAGAGTCCTCATCCCTTGTGACTGTCCTTGCCCTCCCAAGCATCCTCATCCCTCCCAACTGTCCTTGTCCCCAGGGTCCTTGTCCCTCCTGAGCATCCTCCTCATCCCTCCCCAGCGTCCTTGTCCCTCCCCAGGGTCCTCATCCCTCGTAACTGTCCTTGGTCTCCCCAAGCATCCTCATCTTTCCTCAAGCATCCTCATCCCTCCCAATTGTCCCCAGGATCCTCAACCCTCCTGTGCATCCTTGTCCCCCCTCAGCATCCTTGTCCCTCCCAACTGTCTTTGACCCCAGGTTCCTCCCTCCCTGAGCATCCTCCTCATCCCTCCTGAGCATTCTTGTCCCTCCCAAGTACCCTTGTCCATTCTGACTGTCCTTGTCCCCCCTCACGCTGCTACCCACTGGCCACTGGCTCTGTGCAACCCTATTTACATGGTGCCACTCAGAAATTAAAGATCATCCCACCCTTGTCCCCCCCAATGTCGACATCCCTGTGTCCCCAACCCTGCCACCGGCTTCGCCCTCTGCTTCATCGCTTCTCCTGCGACGGGCAGGGAAACGGGGGACCTGGGCGGCGGCGATGGCTGGTCCCTTCACTGCGGTCCCCTGGCGTCCGGCTGCGCCCCGAGCCGTGGCCGCGGGACCCGGTGGAACCACGGGATGAGACGCTGCCTGTCGTGGAGCAGCTGCCGGACACCTGCCCCCGGGGCAGGCAGGAGGGTTTGTTGTAGGGAACAACCTCATCTGCAAGGGAGGGGACAAGGTTGGGGTGCAGCAGTGACACCCCCTCAACCCTTTCAGCACGTGGTCGGTGGCTCCGGCTTACCACCACGGGCCGGGCGATGGGTGACCTTGCGCTCAACCCCACCCGGCTCCCGCTCCGGTGAGGGGCCGGGGCTCTCGCCTGGTGGCGGCAGTGGCGGTGGCGGCAGGTCTGCAGCAGAGAGGGAGGAGAGGGCTGAGCCCCCCCTGGACCCCAGCCTCAAACCCCCCCATTTTTCCCCCTTCAATCACCTCCTGGCTGCTTTTCCCGGCGGTAGCGGCTGCATTTGGGCTTCGGTCGACTTTTTGGGGTCTCCCCGCGGGTTTTCCCTGGGGGTGATGGCAGTGTCGTCACCCAGCAGAGCCCCCCAACCTCCCAAAATGGCTCCCCAGGGCTCACCTGTGCCGGGGGCGCGGGGGGCTCGGGGCGGGTGGCCCTCGCTGACCTCTGGACTCGGTGAGGGGCTGGATGCCCGTGGAGGGGTGCTGGTGGCGTGGGGGGGTCTCCTGACAAAGAGGGGGTGTGGGGTGAAGCTGAGGAGGGGGGAGAGGAGTGGGGGGCTTGGTGGCCACCATGGTGCTGGCACGACCCTCCCCGTGCTGTGTTGTGCCAGAGCAGGGAGAAGCCACGTGGTGGTGGCACAGCTGGATGGCAATGGGTGGGCTGAAACATCACAGCTGGATGGCAGTGCCACAGCTGGATGGCAGCCACACAGCTGGATAGCGACCGCATGGCCAGCCCCCAACGCCACAGCTGGATCGCAGCAGCATTGTGAGGGCACAGCTGGATTGCGACGGCACCACTGGATCGTGACAGAGCAGGGCCACAACGGCACAGCTGGATGGCAATGTCCCAGCCAGCTCCTGATGGCACAGCTGGATCGTTACGCCACGATCAGCCCACAGTGGCACGGGTGGGTCATGACAGCATGGCCAGAGCACAGCCGAGAGCGAGGATGGATGGTGACAACATGGCTGGATTGTGGTGAGACATCTGGTGGGACATCCAGACCCCAGTGGGACATCCGGACCCCGAAGGCACGGCCGGACCACGATGGCACAGCAGGGCCAGATCATGACAACATGGCTGGATCACGATGGGACATCTGGACCCTGATAGGACATCCGGACTCCAACGGCATGGCCGGATCATGATGGCACATGGGGGGCTGGATCATGACAACATGGCTGGATTGTGATGGAACGTCCAGACCTCAGTGGGACATCTGGACCCCAATGGCACATCTGGACCCCAATGGCACATCTGGACCATGATGGGACAGCACGGCCAGATGGTGACAACATGGCTGGATTGTGATGGGACATCTTGGCCCCAGTGGAACATCTGGAGTCCCATGGGACATCTGGACCCCAGTGGAACATCTGGGCCCCAGTGGGACATCTGGACCCCTATGAGACAACTGGACCCCAATGACATAGCCAGATCATGATGGCACGGCATGACTGGATGGTGACAACATGGCTGGATTGTGATGGGACATCCAGACCCCAATGGGACATCTAGAACCTGATGGGACATCCAGACCCCAATGGCACGGCTGGACCAAGTGAGGCCCATCTCCTACCGGGGCAGTCGGGGGCTATCAAAGTCACGGAGGCGGGGGATGTCCTCAGCGGCACAGGGCGACGGCGTCAACGTGGCAGTGGACCGGCAGCCGGAGGAGGCGGTGGGTGAGGATGCGGCGGTGGCACAGGGGACATCCTCACCGGGGTACCACTCCTCCATCCCCAACCTGCAGGGTGGGAGCCACAGGGTGGGTGCTGGGGCCAGAGCAGAACCTCCACAGCGAGGCAGGCACGGACCTCTGCACCTTCTCCCATCCCTTCTCACAGCACGGGACCCTCTATCCCGGGGGGGATCCCCCACCAATGGATGCCCCAGCCCCTCAGGCCCCCCTACTCACCCTCCAGGTGCCTCTTCCTCTTCATCTTCCTCTTCATCCTCCTCCT
This sequence comes from Strix uralensis, assembly GCF_047716275.1. Taxonomy (NCBI): domain Eukaryota; kingdom Metazoa; phylum Chordata; class Aves; order Strigiformes; family Strigidae; genus Strix; species Strix uralensis. The sequence continues at coordinate 8,001,398 of NC_133997.1, read as the reverse complement.
CCTGGGCGCAGCGGCTGAGCTCGCTGGCCGAGGGTGGCGGGGGCAGCAGCTCCGTCCAGCTCACCACCGGCGGTTTCACTGCTTGCCCCAGCTTTTTCCCTTTGGCCCCTGCATCAAGCAAGGATGTCGGGGCGGTACTGCAGGGAGGGGACTGTGCCACTGGCACCCGGGTGTACCCCCACCCATCCCACCACCCTACCGTGCTCAGCCCGGCTGCGAGGTGCCTGGGGGGCCAGGGCATCCATCGGCAGGGGACCCCCCCCAGGGTAGGGGGTCCCATGCTGGGAGAAGGGACGGGGGAAGGTGCGGAGGTCCTCGCTTCCCACCTCGATGGTGCTGTAAACTGGCCCCTCGCCGGCCCCCGCCCCAAATTGCTCCGTCTGGGCGATGTAACGGGTGATGCCGGCGTCTGTGGAGGGCGGGGAGCACCATCAGGGCTGACCATGGCTCCCCCCCAGTCCAAACCACCCATCTCCATGATGAGCCCTCACCGTTGTAGTATCTCTCAGCCGTCCCCAAACAACCGGAGGCACCAGCTGTGCCGCCACCACGCCACGTGTCCGCCAGCCACGGGTAACCACCACTGGCAGCTGCCCTGCATGGAGACAGGGTGAAGGGATGCCAGAGGCTGGAGGTCCCGGGAAAGGGGGAAGGAATTGGGGGGGTTACCTGGGGCTGCCACGAGCCGGAGCCGGGAAGGCAACTGCGGAAAGAGGTGGGGGTGAGGGCAGCGAGGGGCCGCGCCGGGTCCCCGCGGCACCTATGGGCTTACCGGTGGGTGTGTAGGCAAAGGATGCTGTAAAGAGAGAGAGAGAGGCAGGGGTGGCTGGTGGGGTGATGGGTGCCAGGGTGGAGAGGATCCCAGGGGTAGCATACCGGTGAAGTGGCTGAGCTCCTTCTTCCTCCGGCGGCGGCCGTAGAGCCAAGCGGCGAAGGCGGCGAGGATGACCCAGCAAGCGCCGCCGACGCCAGCGATGAAGGCCGGCCGCCTGGCCACCTCGGCCAAACGCTCGGCCACACTGCTCCCGCCCGCCGGCCCTGCATCCCGCTCCGCCGGGGGGGCTGCAAGCAGCACAGGGAAGGGGGACACACCAGCGAGGGTGCCAAGGGGTCGTCCCTAGCACCAGGGTGACCCCTGCCACCCCCCCACCCATGGGTGCAGTAAGGGTGACGAGGCACTCACCGATGCGGATGGGGATGGGGGCGCTGCGGGCACCCACACCAGCGCCGGTGGCGGCGGCGACTTCAGCGTGGTAAGGGACACCAGGGACCAGGCCCCTCAGCACCGTCGCCAGCACCGTCCCCTCCACGCTCTGGTTGATGTGGAAGCGGCTCTCGTTGCCCAAGCACCAAATCTGAGGTGGGGGAGGGAAACGATGGGGGACGCCCATGGGGACACCATGACACGGTGTCATGGTGGGGCAGAGGGGACTCGCCGCGTCCCTGGCACCGTCTGCCCATACCCGGTAATCGCGGATGACACCATTCTGCTCAGCTGGCGGTGGCGGCTGCCACGAGATGCGGACACTGGTGCCGTTACCGGCCACGCTGACAGCTCGTGGCGGGGCGCTGGGGGCTGCCGGGAGAGGGGGACAAGGAGGGTGTCATCTCCAGGGGTGCCCTGGGGACCCCCACCACCCCCCACCTCCCCGCACTCACCCGCCTCAGGGGTGCGCAGGGCACGCACAGCACTGTCAGGGCCATGGAGGTGATGGAAGTAGGGTCGGACCTTGACCTCGTAGTCCTGGCCCCGGCGCAGCTCGGTGAGCAAGGCCCCTCGCTCCCCTGGCGCCCGCACTGCCCGCGCCTCCTCCCAGTGCCCGCCGCGCCGCCGGTACAGCACCCGGTAGCCCTGAACAAAGGGTGCTTGGTGCTCCACCTGGGGACCGAAGGGGAGGGTGGGATGGCTGGGGGATGCTCAGCACTGGGACCCCTGTACCGGCAGCGTGGCACAGCACTCACGGTCCAGGAGAGGCGGACAGCGCCCAGCGGCAGCACCACGGGTTCCTGTAAGTGCACGGCCACTTGCGCCAGCTCCCGCTGCACCTGCTCGGGCTCCAGCCCTGGCTGCGTGGGGGTGGCTTCTGCCAAAAACATGAGAGGGCAGATGGTCCATGGAAAGCCCCAGTGGTGTCACCAAGTGGGGATGCCATGGTGACACCATATTCTTATGGTGGGTCCATGGGAACCTCCACTGGCATCATTAGGCAGGGATTTACCCAAAAGCGGTGGGTTCATGGGCACCTCCATTGGCATCTCCAAGTGGAGATGGACCCAAGGGTGGTGGGTTCACAGGCACCTCCACCAGCATCTCCAAGTGGAGATGGACCCAAGGGTGGTGGGTTCATGGGCATCTCCATTGACATCTCCAAGTGGAGATGGACCCAAGGGTAGTGGGTTCATGGGCACCTCCATCGACATCTCCAAGTGGAGATGGACCCAAGGGTGGTGGGTTCATGGGCATCTCCATCAGCATCACCGAGTGGAGATGGACCTAAGGGTGGAGGGTTCATGGGCATCTCTATCGACATCACCAAGTGGAGATGGACCCAAGGGTGGAGGGTTCATGGGCATCTCCATCGACATCACCAAGTGGAGATGGACCCAAGGGTGGAGGGTTCATGGGCACCTCCATTGGCATCACCAAAGCTGCACCCATGGGTGGTGGGTTCACGGACACCTCTGCCGGCATCACCACTGGATCTCACCTTGGGTGCGCACAGGCTCCGAGACGCCGCTGGGGTCGCTGAGGCCGTAGGCATTGACCGCCCGCACCAAGAAGAGGTAGACAGTGTTGGGGACGAGGCCGCTCACCGTGTGGGTCTCCCCCTCCACGTTGGCCGCCACCGTCTGCCACGGGCCACCCGCTGCCTGGCTGCCGGGGTAAAAGGGGTGACCCATGGCGGGATGGCACCAGGCCACTGTGTCACCCCCGCACCCGGAGAGGGGACGCCCATGTGATACCTGAAGGCCTCCACGAGGTAGGAGGTGACGTGGGTGGCACCATTGTCCTCGCTCCCTTTCCAGCTCAGGGTGACGCTGCTTTGGGTGACGTTGGTGACCACGGGGGTGGAGGGTGGCCCTGGCAGGACACCGGGCTCGGGGGAAGGTGGGGAAAGGTCGGATCCGTCACCTGGGGGGAGATTCATGGAGATGTGGGGTGGCCTCATCCCTGGCGCCACGGTGTCCCCGGTGCAGTGACCTCCCCCGGGACCCACCTTGCACCTCCAGGGAGCCACCCCAGTGGGTCCTGCCCCCCGGGCTGGTGGCCACACACTCGTAGTGGCCAGAGTCCGTCACCTGTGGGGGGAAGAGCTCCTGCCCCATCACCCTGAGCACCCATCACCTGGGCACCCGCACGCTGAGCACCCATTGCCCTTGCACCCACCATCCTGCACACCCACCACCCTGAGCACCCATTGCCCTTGCACCCACCACCCTGAGCACCACCACCCCCTGCACCCACCCTGAGCACCCACCACCCTGAGCATGCACCACCCCTGGCACCCACCCTGAGCACCCATTGCCCCTTGCACCCACCAGCCCTTGCACCACCACCCTGAGCACCCATTGCCCTTTACATCTACCACCTTGAGCACCCCCCGCCCCTTGCACCCACCACGGCTGAGCACCCCCCCCCCCCCTTCAGCCCCTCCCATCCCCGCAGGGGTGCCCATGAGGGTGGGTGCCCTGAGCCCCTGCTCCGGGCCGGCTCACCCGGAGGCCGGTGATCTGGAGGGTGCCGTTCTCCAGCAGGCTGGCACGGGGCTGGGCACCCACCAAGGCGCTCCCATCCTTCAACCACCCCACACTGGTGGGGGGGTCACCGCCCCCCACCCAGCACGGTAACCGCGCTGTGGCCCCCACCGGCAGCACTGTCCGGTTAGCGGGACCCCGGCGGATCACCGGCGGTTGGTGCTCAGCCGGCGCTACCGTCGAGAAAGGGGGAAAAAAAATTAAAAAATGGGAATTTCTCGGTGCTGGGGATGGGCGCCACTCATGCACCGAATGCGCCCGTTCTCTGCCAGCACGGGACTTACCCCCTTCCACCTCCAGCCGCGCCTTGGCCAGGACGCTGCCGGCCACGCTGATGGCCTGGCACTGGTAATAACCGGCGTCGGCGCGCCGCACGTCGGCGATGGTGATGGCGCCGGCGGGGCTCACGGAGAAACGGCTGGCGGGGTGTGGGGGCTGGCCGGGGAAGAGCAGGGTCTGGGGGGGACACGGAGGGGTGGGTGCTGAGGGGGGCAGGATGGGCGGTGGGGACACGGATGGGGACAGGGCCGGGGACAGACCTGGCTCCCCTCCTTCTGCCAGAAGACGGCGGGCGGCGGGTTGCCCTTGCTCTGGCACTGGAAGGTGACGCTCTGGCCGGGGGTGACGGTTTGGTCGCGGGGCCCGGTGACGAGCTGGGGGGGCACTGGGGAGAGAAAAGGCCTTGCCCGGCCGCTTTGCCAGCACCCAGGGGTGCTCCCTCAGGGGGATCCCCCCCACCCGCCTCCCCCTTACCGTGCACCGTGAGGGTACCCGACGCCTCCGACCTGCCCACGCTGTTGTCGGCGACGCAGGTGTAGGTGCCCTCATCCTCCGCCCGCAGCCGGTTGATGCGCAGGGTGTTGTCGGGCAGCACCTCCCACCTTGGGGTGCAGGGAGGGGGGGGGACACCCCGCGGGGCCACCGGGTGCCGTGAGGAGCCGCAGGGTGCCGCGAGGTGACGGCGATGCCGGATGCGACGAGGATGGAGGATGCGACAGCGACGTGGGATATTTGACACCCACGCGGCACCACGCTTCGAGTGCGCCGGGCCGGCACGAGGCCACCCGACCCTGGCAACCACCGCGCCGGCCCTACTTGCCCACCACCACTTACCTTCCCGGCGGCAACTCGCCCTCCTCCTTGCGCCAGCGAGCCGCCGGCTGAGGGTCCCCCACCGCCTCGCAGGGAAACTCCGCCGTCCCCTCCACCAGCACCGCCTGGTTGAGCGGCCTTCTGCCGAAGGCCGGGCGCTCTGCGGGGGGGCCGTCAGTCCCGACGCCCCCCCACGACACCCCACAAGTGACCCCCCCGTCCCCACGCACCGAAAACCACCAGCTCGGCCGGCTCGCTGTCCCTCTCGCCCACCACGTTGGTGGCCACGCAGACGTAGACGCCGGCGTCGCTCTTGCGGGTGCTGGCCAACATCAGCTTGCCACCGCGGATCTGCCGGGCAGCCCAGCTTAACCGGGGCGGGGGGTGTGTCCCCCCCAAAACAATGTATTTTCGGGGACCCCCATGTCCCTCACCGTCAGGCGCTCGTCCTTGTCGCTGAGCCGGGCGCCGTTCTTCTTCCAGGAGACGCTGGGTTCGGGGTGGCCGCGGGGGGGGACGCACTCCAGGACGGCCGGCTCGCCCGCGGCCACCACCAGGTCCCCGGGGGGCTGTCGGAAATCGTCCCGCAGCACTGGGGGGGCGGGGGGGGGTCCCCGGGACATCAACCCTGCCTCAGTTTCCCCACCCTGGTGCTGGCCCCCCCGGCCCTTCCCCAGCGCGGAGATAGTAAAGCTCAGGAGCAGGATCCGAGCCCCGATGAGGGGTGTAACCCCCCCAAACCGAGCCCTGTCCCCCCCAGACCACCCGAGCTGAGCTGGCGCCCGGGGCTAAGCCTGGGCCGGGCTTAACCCCGACACCATCCCGGTCCCGGGTCTAACCCTGAGCCTCAGCTGCGGGTGCAGAGGGTGCCCGGAGCCACCCAAAGCTGGGGGGGGCTGGGGGGGGCTCCAGGGGCGTGATTGTAATCGATTTTAATTTATTTTAATTTATGCTCGGTTATTTTAATTTATTTACAATATTTTAATTTCATTTCTCTCCATTATTTCCACTTTTCATTTATTTCCAATTATTTCCACTTCTTTTCATTTATTGTCACTTCTATTTGTTTTCCCTTATTTTAAATTATTTTCCCTTATTTTCATTTATTTTCACCTATTTTCATTTATTTTCCCTTATTCAAAATTATTTTCACTTCTTTTCATTTATTTCCAATTATTTTCACTTATTTCCACTTATTTTCACTTCTATTCATCTATTTTCCCTTGTTTAAAATTATTTTCACTTCTTTTCATTTATTTTCACTTATTTTCACTTATTCCCAATTATTTTCACTTATTTTCACTTATTTCCAATTATTTTCACTTCTTCCAACTTATTTATAATTATTTTCACTTATTTCTGATGATTTTCATTTATTTCACTTATTTTCACTTATTTCCATTTATTTTCATTTATTTCCACTCATTTCCACTTATTTTCACTTATTCCCAATTATTTTCACTTATTTTCATTTACTTCCACTCATTTTCACTTATTTTCATTTATTTCCACTTATTCCCAGTTATTTTCACTTATTTTCATTTATTTCCACTTATTTTCACTTATTCCCAGTTATTTTCATTTATTTCCACTTATTTTCACTTATTCCCAGTTATTTTCACCGATTTTCATTTATTTCAACTATTCTCACTTCTTTTCACTTCTTTTCATTCCTCCTTTTCATCCCTTTTCACCCCTTTTCATCTAGTTTCACCTCTTTTCCCCTCTTTTCACTACTCTCCACTCGGCAGCGCCAGGCCTGTGGGTCTTGCAGCCCCCCCACACCCCAGCCGCCGGAGTGAGCTGGGCTCAGGGGTGACCCCAGCCCCCCCCAAATCCCCCCCCCCAGCCCCAGCCCCCGCCCCCCGGGGACTCACCGGCCACCTCCAGGGACGCGTTCCTGCTGGTGGCCTCCCCCAGGTAGTTCCTGGCCACGCACACGTAGACGCCCTCGTCGGGCTTCCCCCGGCGGCCGTGGAGGATGCGGAGGAAGAAGAGGGACCCCCCCGGGAGGAGGGTGCGGTGGGAGCGCGGGTCCTCCCGGTCCGTCTCCACCCGCTCCCCATCCTTGTACCACTCCACCGCCGGGGACGGGCGCCCCTCGGCCTTGCAGCTCAGGGTGGCGGGTTCCCCCCTGGAGACCAGGAGATCCGTGGGGTGCTCCACGATGCGGGGCGCCGTGTCCTCCAGCTGCGGGTGGGACCCTGCGCGAAAAAAGAGGGGGGGGGGGGTTGGTCCCCACTATCCCCCCCCCCCCGCCATGTCGGGAAGTGGGGAGGGGGGTTCTGCGGGGCTGAGCATCCTCCGAGGGCTTGCAGGGCGCTCTCCTGGCGCCATCCCCTGCTTCGCTCGGTGAGCAGGAGGTGAGATGAGCTGTGGCCAGGTCTCAGCCCAGTCTATCGTTCCCCTCCCACCTCACCCCCTGAGGAGGTGAGATGAGGTGTGGCCAGGTCTCAGCCCACTGTATCACACCCCCCCAGCAGGAGGTGAGATGAGCTGTGGCCAGGTCTCAGCCCAGTCTATCGTTCCCCTCCCACCTCACCCCCTGAGGAGGTGAGATGAAGTGTGGCCAGGTCTCAGCCCACTGTATCACACCCCCCCAGCAGGAGGTGAGATGAAGTGTGGCCAGGTCTCAGCCCACTGTATCACACCCCCCCAGCAGGAGGTGAGATGAGGTGTGGCCAGGTCTCAGCCCACTGTATCACACCCCCCCAGCAGGAGGTGAGATGAGCTGTGGCCAGGTCTCAGCCCATTGTATCACACCCCCCCAGCAGGAGGTGAGATGAGCTGTGGCCAGGTCTCAGCCCAGTCTATCGTTCCCCTCCCACCTCACCCCCTGAGGAGGTGAGATGAAGTGTGGCCAGGTCTCAGCCCACTGTATCACACCCCCCCAGCAGGAGGTGAGATGAGGTGTGGCCAGGTCTCAGCCCAATGTATCATCCCCTGCCTTCGCCCCCCAGAGGTGAGATGGGCAGGAGGTGAGATGAGGTGAGGCCAGGTCTCAGCCCTGTGTATCATCTCCCGGCATCCCACCCTGGAGGTGAGACAACCAAGAGGTGAGATGAAGTGTGGCCAGGTCTCAGCCCATTGTATCACACCCCCCCCAGCAGGAGGTGAGATGAGGTGTGGCCAGGTCTCAGCCTCGTGTATCATCCCCTGCCTTCGCCCCCCAGAGGTGAGATGGGCAGGAGGTGAGATGAAGTGTAGCCAAGCCTCAGCCCAGTCTATCATTCCCCTCCCACCTTGCCCCCTGAGGAGGTGAGATGAGGTGAGGCCAGGTCTCAGCCCACTCCATCATCTCCCCCCATCCCACCCCAGAGGTGAGACAACCAAGAGGTGAGATGAGCTGTGGCCAGGGCTCAGCCCCGTGTATCCCCGCCCCCCCCCCAACTCAGGGTGGGACAGGACTGGGAGGGTGTCAGACCTCGGACACGCTGGGGACAAGGACAGGGGGACAAAGCAGCTCCACTCCCAGCAACGCCCCTTTTCCACCCAGTTTCCAACTGGGCGTCCCTGGGGTTGGGGCTAAATTCCCCGCAAAAGGGGGTTTTTCCATCAGCTGAAAGTGATGATTTCCTGTAGCGGAGAAGGTTGCAGAAAACGCTTAATTTTAAGTTAAAAAAATGCCATATTGGGTCTGTTGGGTTGTTCCAGGAAAAACCCGGCCGTTAGGGCAAGGGAATTAATGAATGCTCGTTAATGCTGGGATAATTAATGCTCATTAATCCTGGAGTCTAATTGGCTGGGCCCGGATGGGACGGCCCACCCGTGTCCCCAGTGCCACCCACTGCAGTGCAGGCCGCGGTCACTGAGCGTCACTGCGGTCCCAGAGCCCGGCTGCGCGCACACGCGTGTGCACGAACACGCATGTGCACAAACACGCACGCAGCCATGCGCAGGCCCCCACGCGTGTACCGGCACACGGGCGTGCGCTCACCGCCCCGCATACACGTGCGGGTGTCGGCCCTTACACACACGCGGAGGGGCGTGCACACGCGTGTGTTCATGCGGGGGCACAGGTGCGTGCGCAGACGTGTGTGCGCACACGCAGCTGCATGTGCGCACGGGTTTGTACATCCATGCACGTCCACACACGCTTTCCTGTGGGGTACGTAAGTCTGTGTTTACCGGCATCCCTGTGTATCCACACATGCACACGCGTGCACACGCATGCACATCACACACACGTGCCCCATTTGCACACATGCACACACGTGCAAACTCATGCACATGCATGCACACACGTGCAAACTCATGCACACCACACACGCGTGTCCCTCCATTTGCACACAGGCACATGCATGCACACGCATGGATGCAGCTCCACACATACACACCACACACACATGTCCACAATTTGCATATGGGCACACTCATGCACATGTATGCACACACATACACATGCATGTACACCACACACACGTCCTCCCATTTGCACATGGGCACATGCATGCAGACACATGCAGACACATGCAGACACATGCAGACACATGCACACCAAACACACGTGTCGCTCCATTTCCACGCATACACACATGCACACACATGCACACACATGTACACACATGTACACACATGCCCGCAGCTCCACACATGCACATCACACACACATCTCCCCCCATTTGCACATGGACACACGCATGCACACACATACACATGAATGCACACACATGCACACAGCTCCATGCATGCATGCCACACACGTGTCTGCCCATTTGCACATGGACACACAAGTGCACACACATTCACATGCGTGTACACCGCACACATCCCCCATTTGCACATGGGCACATGCATGCACACACATGCACACCACACACGTGTCCCCATTTGTGCATGGGCACACGCATGCACACATATGCACACTCATACACACACACGCACGCAGCTCCACGCATGCACATCACACACACGTGTCCCTCCATTTGCACACAGGCACACACGTGCATACACATGGATGCAGCTCCACACATGCACACCACGCACACATGTCCCCCATTTGCACATAGGCACACTCATGCACACACATGCACACACATGCACACGCATGCACACCACACACACGTGTCCCTCCATTTGCACATGGGCACATGCATGCAGACACATGCAGACACATGCACACCAAACACACGTGTCGCTCCATTTCCACACATACACACATGTACACACATGGATACAGCTCCACACATGCACATCAAACACACATCTCCCCCCATTTGCACATGGACACACGCATGCACACACATACACATGAATGCACATGCATGCACACAGCTCCATGCATGCACGCCACACACGTGTCTGCCCATTTGCACACGGACACACGAGTGCACACACATTCACATGTGTGTACACCGCACACATTCCCCATTTGCACATGGGCACATGCATGCACACGCATGCACACCACACACGTGTCCCCCATTTGTGCATGGGTACACGCATGCACACGCATGCACACTCATGCACACACATGCACACTCATGCACATGCATGCACACGCATGTACACACATGCTGCAGCTCCACACATGCACATCACACACGTCTCTCCCTTTGCACAGGGGCACACTCATGCACACACATACACAGTCATGCACACTCATGCATGCAGCTCCACACATGCACACCACACACACGTGTCCCCCCATTTGCTCATGGGGACATGCATGCGCACACATGCACACGCATGCACACACATGCACACCACACACACGTGCCCCTCCTCTTGCACACGGGCACACACGTGCTCACACATGCAGACACATGCATATGCGCACACACACATGCACACATGTGTCTCCCCATTTGCACACGGACACACGCATGCACACGCATGCACACACATGCCCACAGCTCCACACATGCACCTCACACACGTGTCCCCCCATTTGCACACAGGCACACACATGCACGTGCATGCACATGCACATCACACACATATCTCCCCCCATTTGCACATGGGCACATGCATGCACACGCATGCACAAACGTGCACACCACACACAGATATCCCCCATTTGCATGTGGGCACACACATGCACACACATACACATGCATGCACACGCATGCACGCAGCGCCACACATGTACATCACACACTCGTCCCCCATTTGCACATGGGCACATGCATGCACACGCATGCACACCACACACGTGTCCCCCATTTGCACATATGCACACACATGCACACGCATGCACACGCATGCACACGCATGCACACCGCACACACGTGCCCCTCCCCTTGCCCACGGGCACACACGTGCTCACGCGTGTCCCCCATTTGCACATGTGCACACGCACGCACACCCCCACGCGCGTGTCCCCCCATTTACACGCAGACACACACGTGCACACACGCTCCTTCCCCAGCTCCTGAGCTTTGAGGGGGGTGGGCTGCGATTCTGGGGGGTCGGGGGGTGGGGGGGGGAGATACGTTGCCATGGGGACGGGATGCGGCTGCCGTGGGGATGGGGGGATGCTGCGGGGTACCGGGCACCCCGTGGGGCGGCGGGGGGGGGTGGGCACAGCGGGGGCCGAGGGGGCCGCAGCTGGGCCCGGTGGCTAATTGGGACAAGTGGGGGGTCAGGCCAGGCCCCCCCCTGTGCCCGGCTGGCTGCGCCGGGGCGGGGGGGGTCTCACGGGGGTTTGGGGACACACCCCCCCCCCTCATCGGCCACAGAGAGACAGATGTTGAGACACTAAAAAAGAGGGGAAAAGCTCAAAAAGGGCTTAAAATCCAGGCGGACACCCCCTCCCTCACCCCCCCAGTACCTGCAGCTGGTTCTAGCTGCCCCCCTCTGCCCCTCCCCCCCATCCCAGCTCGGGGGCACGGGGCTGGTTTGGGGACACGGGGACAGTTTGGGGACATGGAGATGGTTTGGTGACACAGGGGCAGTTTGGGGACATGGAGACGGTTTGGGGACAAGGAGATGGTTTGGGGGCACGGGGCTGGTTTGGGGACACGGGGACAGTTTGGGAGCACGGGGCTGGTTTGGGGGCACGGAGCTGGTTCGGGGACCCGGGGCTGGTTTGGGGACCCGGGGACAGTTTGGGGACATGGGGCTGGTTTGGGGACACGGTGGCAGTTTGGGGGCATGGGGCTGGTTTGGGGACACAGGGACAGTTTGGGGACATGGGGGCAGTTTGGGGACATGGAGACGGTTTGGGGACAAGGAGATGGTTTGGGGACATGGAGATGGTTTGGGGGCACGGGGCTGGTTTGGGGACATGGTGGCAGTTTGGGAGGGCGGGGCTGGTTTGGGGGCACGGGGCTGGTTTGGGGACCCAGGGCTGGTTTGGGGACCCGCGGACAGTTTGGGGACATGGGGCTGGTTTGGGGACACGGTGGCAGTTTGGGGGCACGGGGCTGGTTTGGGGACACGGGGACAGTTTGGGGACATGGGGGCAGTTTGGGGGCACAGGGATGGTTTGGGGACACAGGGGTGGTTTGGGGACATGGAGACGGTTTGGGGACAAGCTGCTGGTTTGGGGACGCGGGGTGTCTCCTCTCAGTGTCTGGGGGTTGGTTTGGGGGGACTGGGTAGAGTCTGGGGACACTGGGGTCCCTCCAGACTCAGGGACATGGGGCCGGTTTGGGGACACAGGGCTGGTTTGGGGACACGGGGTGTCTCCCAGCTCAGAGTCAGGGGTGGGTGTGGGGACATAGGGACAGTTTGGGGACACTGGTTTGGGGTTTGGGGATTGGTGTGGAGACATGGGGACAGTTTGGGGACACCAGGTCAGTCCCAGTTCGTGGTCTGGGGGTCGGTGTAGGGACATGGGGCTGCTTTTGCAACAGCGGGTTCTCCCGGTTCAGGATTTGGGGACACAGGGCTGGTTTGGGGACAACGGGTCAGTCCTGCTTTGGGGTCTAGGGGCCAGTTTGGGGGCACAGGGTCGGTCCCGATTTGGGGACACCAAGCTGGTCCCAGTTTGGGGTCACAGGGATTATCTGGGAACGTGGCATCGCTCCCAGTTCGTGACCTGGGTTTTGGTCCCGGCACACGGAGCCCGTCCTGGAGTGGGGACACGGGGTTGGTTTGGGGACACCGGGTCACTCTCAGATTGGGGACACAGGGCAGGTCCCAGTGTGGGGACACGGGGACAGTTTGGGGACCCGGGGTCGGTCCTGGCTGGGACTGGGGGGCTGCGGGTTATTTCCAGTGTCACCACTGGACCAGGACTGGGGATCCCGGGACAGGGGGACAGCGGGACACGGGGACAGCGGGACACGGGGACAGCAGGACAAGGGGACAACGGGACCCGGGGCCACGTACCGTTGTCGGGGGTGAGGCCGGGGAGGTGGAGGGCGGCGATGGTGCGGTTGATGCCGAGCAGGAGCTGGGAGGAGTTGGAGCCCTCGGCCCCCAGCGAGTCGGCGAACAGGTTCATCTGCAGCAGCGTCTTCAGCAGGTACCGCAGCATCCCGGCCCGGCTTGGCTAGGCTCGGCTTGGCTCGGCTCGGCTTGGTTAGGCTCGGCTTGCTCAGGCTCGGCTCAACGCGGTCCGACCCAGCCCGGCTCGGCAGGGCTGAGCTCGGCACGCTTGAGCTCAGCTTGGCTCGGCTCGGCTCTGCACGGCCCGGCTGGGCTCAGCACAGTCCGACCCAGCGCGGCTCAGCTCGGCTCGGCTCAGCTCGGCTGGGCTCGGCTCGGCTGGGCTCGGCTGGGCTCAGCTCGGCTCAGCTCGGCTCAGCTCGGCTGGGCTCGGCTGGGCTCAGCTCGGCTCAGCTCGGCTCGGCTCAGCCCGCGGCGCCGCCCCCCGGGTCTGGCGGGGAGCGGGGGCGCGGCCAGCGAGGGGCGGGGGGGGGGAGACGGGGGTGTCCCTGCCCCCCGCTTTTAGGAAGGGGGTGGAGGGAGAAGGGAGGGTGCCCATATAGAGTGGGGGTCCGGGGGGGCGGGGGGGGGGCATTGGGGTGACCTTTGGGGAGGGGCAGAGGGGGGGGGTGTCTTGGTTTGGAGGGAGGAGGAAGAGGATGGAGGGGGGGAAGAGAGGCAGGAGCTGCCCGGCCTCATCCCCAATAACGCGACACCCCACGGGGCTGCGTCACCCCCCACCCAGGCAAAGTCCCACCCGGGGACCCCCCTCAGTGAACCCCAAAAGGCAGCTTCACCCCCCGCCCCCCCCCAAAGGGGAAACGCAGCTGTGCGGGGGGGGGAACCTTATACCCACGTACCCCAACACTGGGGGTGCGCTGGCAGAGGTGGGGGTGCAGCTTTTGGGGGTGCTGGGGCCACCAGTGGCCTCGAACTGGGGGGGGACACAAGCGTCAGCAAGCGGTGCCGTTTAATTCGTAATTAGCCACTTAATTAATGCACTGGGGCTGATGTGTGAAGCAATGCGCCCCCTCCAGTGAGGCCCCTGTTATGGGGGGGTCGTTATGGGGGGTCGATATGGGGGAGTCACTATGGGGTCACTAATGATCTGATTGGAATAGGGCAAAGGTGGGGGTGATGGGGGGGGGGGGAAAGGGGGGGTCAGGAGTGTCCCCCGGGGCAGCTTGGGGAGGGGAAGGGGCAGTGGGGGAGGACTGGGGGGGGGCACACATCTGCGTGCACATCTGGGGTGCGATGGGCAGGGCGGGCAGGAGGAGGGGCCCCACATCTGGAGACAGAGCAGCAGGTGAAACGGGCGCACGCGCCTTTGCACATCTGGAAGGGGGGGGGGTGAATGTGCCCCAAAGAGGGGGTGTCACATCTGGATGTCTCTGGGGGTACAGCTGAGGGGGGTGTGCGCGCACATCTGGGGCACTGAGGGTCTCCGGGGTGTTCACATCTGGGAGGGTTGGGGGATACACGTACGTTGGGGCGAACATCTGGAGGGCTCAGGCCGCAGCTGGCGGTGCCCCAGGGCACACATCTGGCACACGAGCCGGGCGCACCTCCGAAGGCCACGGGGACACCTGGACACATCTGGAACGCCGGGCGTTTGCAGCCACGCACATCTGGAGCGGCGAACAGCGGGGGGGGCACACGCACATCTGGGTGCACATCTGGGGAGCTCACCCAAACACCCTGTCCCCCACCCAGAGCTGTGCTGGGGCCGCAGGCGGGCGCACATCTGGCCTCCTGCGCACATCTGGCCTCCTGCGCACATCTGGCACGGCTCAGCCTCCCCAGCACCCGCCGCATCCCACCAAAACCCGCCGGATCCCGGCGCTGTCGGGGCGTGGGGGGGGCGATACATTATTTATCCAGCCCTCTCGCAGCCAGGCATGGAGAAAGTAAATAAATATTAATTTAATGGGACCACAAAGCTTTTCCGCTTCTCCTGCCGGGGATGCGGCAGCCCGAGGATTTCCCAGTAGGATGCGGGAAAAAAAAAAAAAAATTATCCGTAGAGCAGGTTTATCCAACTCTTATCTGAGTAATTCTCCAGGGTGGGAATTGAAGGTGACGCTGGAATATTAAATATTAAATTTCCTCCCACCGCCCCCCCCTTTCTGTTTGGGTCCCCCTGAAAAGCCGCATCGCGGGGACGGGGCATGTCCCCGGCGGGAAGCGGGGATGGGAAGGGATGTTAATCCCCAGAGAGCTTCTGGGCCTCTTTTCTTGGAGTGCTTGGAAAGGAGAGAAGAGCTTTTAATGGGAATCCTGGAATTTTGGGGCAGCTCCAGGGATCAAAGCAGCTCTGTATTAACCCCACCAGGAGGCCTGAGGCTGCGGCGATGGGCACACGCGCGTCTGGCGCCGCTACCTCCTCCGAGACGGTTTGGGATGGGGAACGGAGACAAAGGAGCCGCCTCATCCCCATGGATAATCCCCCCCCACCCCCCGGATTCATCCCTGTTAATCAGCTGGGCAAACAGGGAGCGCGGGGGCATCGCCTCCTTGTTAGCAGATTTATTACCGCTGCCGGGGAGTTTAATTGCCCTTTTATTCGGCGATTAGCGGCTGTTTGCGCAGGCTTTGCGCAAACCTCTTGCTGCCACGGCCTAAAGTCATCTCCCGAAATTTTTTTGGATGGGGGGAGGCTTCCCCACGCTTCGTTATCCTCGATATTCCCCCTTATTTTCGCTGCTTCCTTATTCTTTATTTCCCCCCCCCCCCGCCCCGCGGCATCACCGGGCGCGTCGGGGTGGGGAAACTGAGGCACGAAGGAGCTGGCGGTAACGACGGCGACAAGATATTTGTACGGCGGGGGGGTAAATCCCTCGCAGCCCCTTTATTAACATACCCCCCGGGAGCCCCCCACCCTGAGCTGGGCAGTTTGCCGGAAAATGCGGCTTTTTGAATATTTATAGAGGTTGTGGCGCGGCACATGGGGTGGGGGGGGTGGGGGGACAGAGAGAGGCTGCCTGGGGGGTCAGTGTGGAGAGGAGCCGTGGTGGGGTGCTGGGGGGGGGCAGGGGGGTGCTGGGGGGGATGAATGGTTTAGGGGGTGACACTGGGATGCTGTAGGGGATGGTACTGGGATGTTTTTCTGGAACATACTGGGATCTTTAGGGAACAACACTGGGATGCTGTAGGGGGTGGTACTGGGATCCTTTAGGGGATGATACTGGGATTCTTTAAGGGATTATACTGGGATTCTTTAGGGGATGATACTGGGATGCTTTAGGGGATACTGGGATACTTTAGAGAATGATGCTGGGATGCTGTAGGGGATGATACTGGGATATTTTTTGGGAGCAGACTGGGATATTTAGGGGATGACACTGGGACGCTGTAGGGGATGATACTGGGATGCTTTAGGGGATGACAATGAGATGCTTTAGGGGCTGATACTGGAATTCTTTAGGGGATGATGCTGGGACGTTTTTTGGGAACATACTGGGATCTTTAGGGGACAACACTGGGATGCTGTAAGGGATGGTACTGGGATGCTTTAGAGAATGATGCTGGGATGCTGTAGGGGATGATACTGGGATGTTTTAGGGGATGATACTAGGGGATGACAATGAGATGCTTTAGGGGATGATACTGGAATTCTTTAGGGGATGATACTGGGATGCTTTAAGGGATGGTACTGGGATGCTTTAGGGGATACTGGGATACTTTAGAGAATGATGCTGGGATGCTGTAGGGGATGATACTGGGATGCTTTAGGGGATGGTACTGGGATGTTTTTCTGGAACATACTGGGATCTTTAGGGGACAATACTGGGATGCTGTAGAGAATGATGCTGGGATGCTGTAGGGGATGGTACTGGGATTCTTTAGGGGATGATACTGGGATGCTTTAGGGATGATGCTGGGATGCTTATGGGGATCCTGGGATGCTTTAGAGAATGATGCTGGGATGCTGTAGGGGATGGTACTGGGATATTTTTTGGGAGCAGACTGGGGTATTTAGGGGATGACACTTAGATGCTGTAGGGGATGATACTGGGATGCTGTAGGGGATGATACTGGGATGCTTTAGGGGATGATGCTGGGATGTTTTTCTGGAACATACTGGGATCTTTAGGGGACAACACTAGGATGCTGTAGGGGGTGACACTGGAATGTTTTTCTGGAATATACTGGGATCTTTAGGGGACAACACTGGGATGCTGTAGAGAATGATGCTGGGATTCTTTAGGGGATGGTACTGGGATGCTTTAAGGGATGATGCTGGGATGCTTATGGGGATACTGGGATAATTTAGAGAATGATGCTGGGATGCTGTAGGGGATGATACTGGGATATTTTTTGGGAGCAGACTGGGATATTTAGGGGACGACACTGGGATGTTGTAGGGGATGATACTGGGATGCTTTAGGGGATGATACTGGGATGTTTTCTGGGAACATACCGGGATCTTTAGGGAACAACGCTGCCATGCCGTAGGGGATGATGCCGGGGTGCTGTGAGGGAAGATCTGGATGTTCTAGGGGAGGGTACCGGAATGCTTTAGGAGATGATGGTGGGATGCTTTAGGGAACGCCACTGGGATGCTGCAGGGGATGGTGCTGGGATGCTTTGGGGGATGACGCCAGGGTGTTTTAGGGCATGGTGCCGGGATAACTAAGAGATAACACTGGGGTGTTCCAGGGGACACTGACACGCTTTAGGGGATGGTGCCGGGATGCTTTGGGGGATGACGCCAGGATGCACTAAGGGAGAACACCGCACTGCTTTCGGGGATGACGCTGGCATGCTTTAGGGGATGGTGCTGGGATGCTTTAGGTGAGCAGATTGAGATGCTTGAGGGGATGACCCGGCGATGCTCTGCGGGACGGTGTGTCAGGCTGTCTTTCCTCCACGCCTGGCAGACGCAGGAGGCCGGTGGGTTGAGGTCTCCTCGCGGGGCGTCCCAGCCCGCCTCATTACCGCCGTCTTTGGGAAGCCGGAGCCCATGTGTTCTCGAGACGAGCAACTCGGGGTATATTAACATCCCATTTCCACCTCTTTAATATAGAGTTTGTCGAGATCATTTATCAGCCAAGCCTCCCTTCAGGGCCGGGGGAAGCCGGGCAGAGCTCGGCAGCTGGGTCATGGCAAGAGGCGAGGGATGCTTGTCCCCGAAGGAAGCCGACTCCGGGTTTAACAGGTAGTGGCTCATGTGCGAATTGCTAGTTTGGGACCGGCACATCATTGGGAAAGGCTCTATCAAAGCTGGGCTTAATTGGGTGGAAGGCTTGTTTGCATGGCCGCTAATGGGGGATCAGAGGGCCGGGGACCCAGCGCTGACGGCCCTACAAAAGCAAGCAATTACTTGCTTGTCTGCATTATGTATTAACCCATCTGGGGCCGGGATATTGGCTTTGAAAGGGAGACAAAGGCGGAGGCGTGACGATATTCCCCACGCCGAATTAGCCCGCCTGGGTCCTCTTTGTGCAGCAGACAGGGCAGCTGGATACAGGCCGCAGCCCCTAAGGATGCTGATGGGTACCGGGGCGTGGCAGCAGGGCGCTGCCTCGCTCAGCATCCCTGCATCCTCCTGAAAACGGCATTGAGCAGCTTTTCTCGCCTTTCGCCCATCACCGCAGTTTCCTGCCCGTGGCCACATCTTGGGGTAATTAGATCTTTGGCTTTAATTAGCCACCGCTGCCGTTAATAAGTTTATACGTCTTTTTGGCGGCTTATTTTGGCAATGGGAGGTTAATTATGAACGGGTCAGTAAATTGCAGTAAACACTAGCCCATATCTAATGGCTCGTCCGCTTGGCTTTTTGGCTAATTGTTAATTATCTTTATTGAATTGGAAGGTTGGTTGGAGCGAGGCGGCGGGGGAGCGGCGGGGAGCAGGGGGATGTTTCCCCACCTCTGCCTCGAGTTGCTTGTCCCACCCTCCACACGTTCCCGGGGAGCTGAGGACGGCCACAATTCATCGCACGGGTGAGCTCTGACTGAGAACAGCCACAACTCGCCGCACAGGGTGATCCCGGCTGACAATGGCCGCAACTCATTGCACAGGTGAACCCTGGCTGAGAACGTCCACAACTCATTGCACGGGGGCGATCTCGGCTGAGAACAGCCACAAGTCGTTTCACAGACGAGCCCCAGCTGAGAACAGCCACAGCTCATCGCTCGAAGCGACCCGCTGCGGGGAGGGGCTGAGAACAGGCACAAATCTCTACAGGAATGACTCTTGGAGGCATTCAGAGGGTTGAGGGGGGACCCACGAGCCCCCCACCACCGTGTCATTAGCAAGCGGTCAAATGGCCCTAATGGGGACGCGGGGCTGCATCGCAATCAGCTGCTCTAGAGGAATAATGAATTTTTCAATCCCTAATTAACCGTTAACCTCATTTGCATTCCTCCCCCGGCTTACGGCGAGCCCCTCTAATTGGGGCCTGATTAGCTCCCGGGCAGGGGTGTTTCCATGCGGCTCGGGGACGGGGGGAAGGGGCTGGTGGCCTCCCAGGTCTTGGGGACGCGGGTGCCCAGGCGTGGGGACACGCTGGCAGTGGGTGCGTCCCCATGGGCTTTGGGGACACTGGCAGCGGGAATGTGCCTTTGGGGACACTCCACGGGGGTGGAAGTGGGGACACCCCTATGGCGACATGCTGCAGGGGTGGCAGTGGGTGCAACCCTTTGGGGACACAGTGGCAGCAGGGATGTCCCTTTGGGGACACACCAGCAGTGGGTACCTGCCTCTGGGGACACGCCAAGGGGGTGGCAGTGGGTGCATCCCCTTGGGGACAGCCTGCAGGGTTGGCAGTGGGGACATGCCATGAGGGTGGCAGCGGGGACATCCCTTTGGGGACACGGTGGCAGCGGGGACATCCCTTTGGGCACACCCTGCAGGGCTGGCAGTGGGGACATGCCACGAGGGTGGCAGCGGGGACATTCCTTTGGGGACACGGTGGCAGTGGGGACATCTCTTTGGGGACACCCAGGGCTGGCAGTGGGGACATTCCCCTGGGGACAGGCAGCCGGTGACAAAGAGCCCGCCGTCCCCGCGGCCCCCACCGGGTGAGGGCGGTGGCTAATGTCCCCGTGTCCCCCGTGTCCCCCCCGCCCGCAGCCTCGCACCGCCGCCAGCCCCTAATCCCCGTAATTAGAAGGGGATAATTACGGCCCCTGATTGCTCCCGAGCCGCTCCCTGCCAGATGTGCTGCAGCAGGCAGGACCAGGCAGCTCCCCCTAATCCTGCACTTTCTCCCCCCCCCCCCTCCATTTGTTTAACCAACACGGCCCTAATTAAAGCGTTTAATTAACGAGCCCGGGTGGGCGATGCCAATCCGGGGACTGGGGGACCCCCCAAAACCATCCCCCTTGGATGGGGGGGTGGGAGGAGGGTTTGGGGGGCATCCGGCGAGGTCAGATCTCATCGAGGCTCGTTAGTCTTGGCTTAACGAAGAGTTTGGGGCCCAGCTGGGGTGCGGGGCCCCCCCGCCGGCGGAGCTGGGCCCCCCCGCTCCCCTTCATTAGCTGCCCCCCCCGAGCTCATCAATCAAGGGGCCCCCTCTGGTCCCAACCCCGTTAATTAGGAGCTCGGCGGGCGAGGGGCCGCGGCGCACACGCGGGGGGGGCCCTTTGTGCGGCACCGGGGTCGGGGGGCAGCAACCGGCCCCCTCCGGCCTGGGGGGGAACAGGGGGGCGCTGGTCCCCCCCAGAACGAGGGGAGCTGCTGTCTTGGGGTACACAGCCCCGGTGGGGCGGTTCAGGCCCAATAAATGGGGGGTGCTTAACCCTGATGCCTCAGCCCCGGTACGTGGGGGGTGCTCAGCCCCACATTTAGGGGTGCTCAGCCCCGATGTTTGGGGGTGCTCAGCCCCACATTTGGGGGTTGCTCAGCCCCGACGTTTGGGGGTGCTCAGCCCCACATTTAGGGGTGCTCAGCCCCGATGTTTGGGGGTGCTCAGCCCACACATTTGGGGGTTGCTCAGCCCCGACATTTGGGGGTGCTCAGCCCCACATTTAGGGGTGCACAGCCTCGATGTTTGGGGGTGCTCAGCCCGACGTTTGGGGGTGCTCAGACCCGATGTTTAGGGGTGCTCAGCCCGACGTTTGGGGTTGCTCAGCCCGACGTTTGGGGGTGCTCAGACCCGATGTTTGGGGGTGCTCAGCCCCGATGTTTGGGGGTGCTCAGCCCCACATTTTTGGGTGCTCAGCCCCACATTTGGGGGTTGCTCAGCCCCGACGTTTGGGGGTGCTCAGCCCCACATTTTGGGGTGCTCAGCCCCGATGTTTGGGGGTGCTCAGCCCCACATTTGGGGGTTGCTCAGCCCGACGTTTGGGGGTGCTCAGCCCCCACATTTTGGGGTGCTCAGTCCCACATTTGGGGGTTGCTCAGCCCCGACATTTGGGGGTGCTCAGCCCCACATTTAGGGGTCCTCAGCCCCGATGTTTGGGGGTGCTCAGCCCCGATGTTTGGGGTTGCTCAGCCCCACATTTTTGGGTGCTCAGCCCCACATTTGGGGGTGCTCAGCCCCACATTTTGGGGGTTGCTCAGCCCCGACGTTTGGGGGTGCTCAGCCCCACATTTTGGGGTGCTCAGCCCCGATGTTTGGGGGTGCTCAGCCCCACATTTGGGGGTTGCTCAGCCCCGATGTTTGGGGGTGCTCAGCCCCACATTTGGGGGTTGCTCAGTCCCGACGTTTGGGGGTGCTCAGACCCGATGTTTGGGGGTGCTCAGCCCCACATTTGGGGGTTGCTCAGCCCCACATTTGGGGGTGCTCAGCCCCGATGTTTGGGGGTGCTCAGCCCACACATTTGGGGTTCCTCAGCCCCGATGTTTGGGGGTGCTCAGCCCCACATTTGGGGGTGCTCAGCCCCGATGTTTAGGGGTGCTCAGCCCCCACATTTGGGGGTTGCTCAGCCCGACGTTTGGGGGTGCTCAGCCCCCACATTTTGGGGTGCTCAGCCCCACATTTTTGGGTGCTCAGCCCCACATTTGGGGGTTGCTCAGCCCCGACATTTGGGGGTGCTCAGCCCCACATTTGGGGGTGCTCAGCCCCGATGTTTGGGGGTGCTCAGCCCCACATTTGGGGGGGTGCTCAGCCCCGATGTTTAGGGGTGCTCAGCCCCCACATTTGGGGGTTGCTCAG
This sequence comes from Strix uralensis, assembly GCF_047716275.1. NCBI lineage: Eukaryota > Metazoa > Chordata > Aves > Strigiformes > Strigidae > Strix > Strix uralensis. The sequence continues at coordinate 7,979,131 of NC_133997.1, read as the reverse complement.
CCCCGATGTTTAGGGGTGCTCAGCCCCCACATTTGGGGGTTGCTCAGCCCGACGTTTGGGGGTGCTCAGCCCCCACATTTTGGGGTGCTCAGCCCCACATTTTTGGGTGCTCAGCCCCACATTTGGGGGTTGCTCAGCCCCGACATTTGGGGGTGCTCAGCCCCACATTTGGGGGTGCTCAGCCCCGATGTTTGGGGGTGCTCAGCCCCACATTTGGGGGGGTGCTCAGCCCCGATGTTTAGGGGTGCTCAGCCCCCACATTTGGGGGTTGCTCAGCCCCGATGTTTAGGGGTGCTCAGCCCCCACATTTGGGGGTTGCTCAGCCCGACGTTTGGGGGTGCTCAGCCCCCACATTTTGGGGTGCTCAGCCCCACATTTTTGGGTGCTCAGCCCCACATTTGGGGGTTGCTCAGCCCCGACATTTGGGGGTGCTCAGCCCCACATTTGGGGGTGCTCAGCCCCGACGTTTGGGGGTGCTCAGCCCCCACATTTTGGGGTGCTCAGCCCCACATTTTTGGGTGCTCAGCCCCACATTTGGGGGTTGCTCAGCCCCACATTTAGGGGTGCTCAGCCCCACATTTGGGGGTTGCTCAGCCCCACATTTTTGGGTGCTCAGCCCCACATTTGGGGTTGCTCAGTGCCGATATTTGGGGGTGCTCAGCCCCACATTTGGGGGTTGCTCAGCCCCACATTTAGGGGTGCTCAGCCCTGGGGCGCAGACACCCAGCCGGTTACGGAGGGTTTGGGGGTCGCTGCCCTATAGCGCTTCTATGACCCGGGGTCCATGTCCCCGGGGGGTCTATAGGGACTCTGCCGGGGAGGTGTCCCTGTGCCACGCCCACTCCCGTTAGCCACGCCCACTCCCATTAGCCACGCCCACTCCAGCTACCCACGCCCAGTCCCGTTAGCCACGCCCACTGCCCGTGGCCTCACCCTATGAGCCACGCCCTGGGCCCGCCTCCTCCCGCTAAGCCCCGCCTCCTCCGATAGCCACGCCCGCTTTCACGTGGCCACACCCCCTCTCTCACGCGGCCCCGCCCCCCTGGCGGCACGCCCCGCCCCCTGCCTCGCTGGACACGCCCCCCTCGCTGCGAGACACGCCCCTTTTCTTGGCCACGCCCCCACCCCGGCGGCGGCGGCACGTGCTCCCTCCCCATCTCCCGCCGCCCCCCGCCCCGGGGCCGCCGGAAGTCCCTCCCCCCGGGCCGCCCGCGTCACTTCCGCCCGCTCGGTCCGGCATCTTCAATATGGCGGCGTCCTGCGGCTCCTCGCAGCTCCCGGCCGCCGAGCCGCCGCTGAAGATCCCCAAGATGGAGGTGCTGTCGCCGGGCTCACCGGGAGCGCTGAGCGACGGCAACCCCAGCCTCTCCGACCCCTCCACCCCCAGCGGCGCCTCCCCCCTCGGCCCGGGGCCGGGGCCGGCGGCCGGCGGGGCCGGGCTGGGGGGCGGCGGCGGCGGGGCGGGGGGCCGCGGCGGGGCCTCGCCCTCCGTCTCCTTCTCACCGGGCGGCGCCGCCGCCGCCGCCGCTGCCGCCGCTTGCCGCGGGATGTCCTGGACGCCGGCGGAGACCAACGCGCTGATCGCCGTCTGGGGCAACGAGCGGCTGGTGGAGGCGCGGTACCAGCAGCTGGAGGGCGCCGGCACCGTCTTCGGCAGCAAGGCCCCCGGGCCCGCCATGTACGAGCGCGTCTCCCGCGCCCTGGCCGAGCTGGGCTACGAGCGCACCCCCTCGCAGTGCCGGGAGCGCATCAAGGTACCCCGGCGGGGGGGCGGGCGGCTCGTCCCCGGGGAGGTGACGGGAGGGGGGGGGAAAGGGGCGGCCCGGGTGTCCCCGGGCTCATCTCCTGGGGCTCCTTTTGGCCCTGGGGGTCGGGGCAGCCCTCCCGTGGGATCGCCGCTCAGGGTCCCCCCATGAGAGCCCGTTTTCCGGTGCCTTTTTTGGCCCTGGGGGTGGCGTCGCTGTGGTCCCAGGGCTCAGCCCAGCCTGTGGCCTCGGGTGTGGGGGCACTGCGTCCCCTGAGCTCAATCTCTCCAGGATCTCCCCTGAAGCATCCTTTGAGCCTGGTTGTGAGCATCCCCCGGGCTCAGCCCATCTTTTGACCCTGGATTTGGGGGCACCGTGTGCCCTGGGTGCATCCGGTCAGGGTCTCCCCCCGCGGGCAGTTTTGTGGAGCATCTTGTGGCCCTGGCTGTAGGCATCCCCTGGGCTCAGACCCATCCTTTGGTCCAGAGTGTGGGGGCACTGCAGCCCCTGGGATCACTCCATCAGGGCCTCCCTATGCAGGCAGTTTTCCAGAGCATCCCTTAGCCCTGGGTGTGAAGCACCCCATCCCGTGGGAACACCCTGTCAGGGCTTCCCCGCGCAGGCAGTTTTCTGGAGCATCCTTTGGCCCCGGCTGTGGGTGTCCTCTGGGTGCGAGGACCCCATCGCCTGGGCTCAGCTGCCTGGCTCCCTGCAGCACCCAGTTGGCATCTCCTGGCCTGGAGCAGGCTGGGTGCCATGTCCTGTGGGTTCAGCCCTCACACCCGCAGCCTCCAGCAGCGTCTTTCACCCCCAGCACTGCGTCCTTTGGGTTCAGCCACTCGGTTCCCCCGCGTGAGTGGGCTGTGGCAGCATTCTCCAGCCCTGAGAGCGGGGCAGATGCTGTCCCAGCCGTTCGGGTCCCCTCGCATGGATCATTTCTGCTGGGATTTTGGGGCACTGCACCCCCTGAATTGCCTTCTTTGGCCTTAAGTGTGGTGGGCACCGTGGCCCTGGGTGGGTTGACTCAGTCCCTTACATGTCCACCAGCCTCTTCTGTCTGTGAAGGGGTAGCACTAGCTGCTCCTTGAAGCCCCCATGGGAAGAGGGGGCTCCCAGTTGCTCCAGTAACAAGGGGTGGCTCAGGCTCTGGTTGCCCTCTTGCACTCGTGGCTCCCTCTTTTGCTTTGGAGTTGCTTTACAGGGTACAACGTCTCCCCCAGCTCGCACCGGAGTGTGTTGCAGTCTCAGAAACCTCTTTAAGAATTGAGCCGTGTTAAACAGCCCGATGGGCTGCGTTTCCTCTGGCAGCAGGTTTTAAAGAGGAATCTTTCCACTTGCATCATTCCCTGAGGAAAAGGGAAAGGCTGGGTTTGGTGTCCAGCTTGGGAGCAGCAGCTCCACGTGGCCCGCTTTTACTAAAGGAGATATTTAGAGACACCGTGGATGGGGTGGGAATTGCTGTGAATTTTCAGTTTATAAACATGAATGAAGCTTGCAAGGGCGAATTAAATGCTCTGAGCTCCCTCCAGCTTTTATTTTCCCCTTTTGTGACCCATTAGACTGCCCATGCAGCCACTTAAAATGCTGATTGATTTAAAAAAATGTAATATCTTGTTATTGCTAGGGATCAGCGAAGCTGTTTGCTTCTCTTCTGTTAAATACAGCTGTGCCAGCACAGTCAGGCTGGGAATCTCCAGGTATATACACCCAGGCTGCCTTTGATTTGCAAAATATGTGAAATAAGGGATTCTGCAGTATGGAGGATGCTCAGGAATAAGTGAGAGACTCACCCTTCAATCCCTGTTAATTAGAACAGTCTTTGTCCCTGAAAGTAGCTGGCCAAAATGAAGTAACCCCCCTTCCTATAGCTGTTTGAGTTTCTTAATGTATTTTCCTCTTGTCATCTTGTTGCCTCCATGTATTTGCTGCTCAGGGATTTATTTCCCTTGAACGCATCCAAATATTTTTTGAGAGGGACGTTGCTGTGCTGCAAAACCTCTTCGAGACCCTCGTTTTCTCAGCAGCTTTCAAGGTGCTTGTTGCTTAAATCGCTTCTTCCGTGAAACTTTGGGCTTTGCCAGCGGCTGATGCATGCTGGAGAAGTTTGGTTTTGTCCGCAAGACTCGGATGGTTTTGGGTTGGGGGGGGTGTTTATACAGCAGCTGTAGAGGGCCGCTACCCCAATTTTGGCTGCAGGCTCTGCAACCATTATGCTTTGGGGGAGGCGAAGCATGGTTGTGAGGAGAAGTCTCCCTACTAAAGCAGCCCAGGACTGGCTGTTCAGGTTCAGACGATGCTTTTGGATGGAGCTGGTCATGGGTTGTGGCTGCTTTGGGGCCAGAGCAAGCGTTTTGGTGACTGCTGGAAGATCCCATCTTCCCAGGAGTTGAGCTTCTTGCAGAGGAGGACTTCTCCCCCTTTCCTTTAAGAAGTGGTGCTTGAACACATCTTTGCCCATGAAATGTTCAAGCTTGAAAGAAACCACGCATCACTTACCTATCAAGCAGGGAATAAAAGACCCCAAGGTTTATATTTTTCACCTTGCAATGGCTCCAAGAGCAGCTCTTGACAGACCTGTCAGACATTCCTGGATCAACACGGGATACGTTGGGACGGACTCCTCTCCGATACCTGGTTGAAAGGTGTGGCTGGAGGGGAGTTGTCAGCTTTCCATCCGTGTGCTGTCCTGTGCCTGTACTCGTTTGTGGGTTGGCCTGTCCTCGGGCTGTCTGTCGGGTGAAGAACAGCCGTTCAATGCCAGCCGTGTCTGGTGCTCATTGGTAAAGACCCTCCTGGGGGGCTTTTGGCATCTCAAACGTGCTCCAGAACAGGGCTGGCTGCCTTGTCCTATGCCCATGGTGCTGCTGCCTGAGCTTTTGCATGTCCTGGATCCCCACCACGAGTGTCTTCATCAGTGCAGTCACCTGGAGGCACAAAAAGGTGTTATTTTTCCCAAAGCCTTCGGGCTTGCAGTAGGTTTTTCCCTGGAATCTCTATGAAATGGGCGCTCATCAAAAGCTGGGGTTTCTCGCGAGAGCCAAGCGCTGACCTTGTCGTGGGGATTATTGAGATAGTTGTGGTAGCTGCTGCCAAAGCTAAAATCCTTTTTTTTTTTTTTTTTTGTAAGATTCTAGGTGGAATTGGCTGCTTGACTCTTTCACGCTTGACCAAGAGCGAAAATCGCTTCTGGGTGTGGAGGGGTCGATGCCTGGAGGCATCTTTAAGACAGAGTAGGACGACTTGAATGTGCTGATGGAACAAGGGGAGGTCCCAGGCACTTCGTAGTCCCCTGCTGTTGGCTGTCTGAGCTGAAAACAGAACTGGGGAGATGGTGGTGAAGGAGCACATAGCTGCATCGTTCCATTTATTATCCATAACATGATTTTATAGGATACTTAATGCCCATCAAGGGACAGTAGCGTGAGGATTTGCTGATGTGTTATAAACGTAAGTCGTGCTTAAAACATAGAGGATTCAACTTATTTTATAAATGCATTTTAGATAAGAACTCGATATTGGCTTTCTTCAGGACACCTGCCTTCCCCGGACTCTGCCAAATCTTGAAGAGTGAGTTAGAAATGAGCTGGAAAGGAAAAAGTCAACTCCGAAGAAGAAAGTTTTCCAGTTGATCGCGTAGATGCATTCTCTCCTAATTCAAACAGGATGCAAAGTAAGGTCCCGGTTCAGATTTTCGTCTGTCTCTTAACATCTGCATGTGCTTTTCTGCACATAAGCAGTGCTGGGCTGCAAGCTGGGAACGAGACCGCTGTTGGGTTTGAGCCACTCTGGAAGTGTCTGTTTCAAATTTAGGGATTCACACGTAACTGTTCCCAGCAGCTTTTCCTGGTTTCTTCCTTCGGAAAGAGACCTTGAAGCCGACTTTGTGGCTCGGAGGTCAGTGGACTGGTGAGTTCGGCAATTGGGAGCTGCAGGAGGGCTGAAACGTCTCGATTTCTGCCGGTTGGGTTCCCAGAAAAGCTGTCTTGTGCTCTGGGGTTTTCTCATCCTGGCATGTCAAGTTGTAGCCTTAATCCTTGCTTGTTTAGTAATTTATTCTGACTGTCCCTACGACGCAGAGCCCTCGTTAGAGGGGTTTACTAAAGCACACGTGTTTTACATCCAGCCCTCCTCCTGTTTCCTGTTCACGGTCAAGGATTTAGCCCGTTTTGTGTATCCTGAAACTCCTCACCTCTCCGCAGCAGTGCATGGAGAGCCGTTATGTTTTAAGGTTTGACCTTAGCGCTGGTGTTTTAAGGCAGATGATGGAATACTTGGCAAAACCCTGCCCAGACATGCATGCTGATTTTTGTGCCCTTCGCCTGGCGGTGGTGTTTCAGCCGGAGAGCAGGAGGTTAGCTGTTAACTCAAGCTGCTTTTAACCACAGAAAAATGAGCTGTCGCCTCATGCTGTGAAGCTGCCGTCTGAAGGCCAAAAGCCAACGTATCCAGTCTGTATTCTTTGAGATCGCTTTCCATCAGGTAATACGGTGGGACGTCATCGTTTCATCCTCTTCCAGCCTTCACACGTGGCTGCAGTGTCAGGGGGATGCTCTGGGGAAGCACAGGTGAGCTCAGGTTTTACAGTGGCTGCTGACCAGTGCGAGTAATTTTCAGGCAATAAAGTCTTGTTTTATTTTAAAGGAGTGTTCCTGAAATTACGTGCTCTGGTTGGTTGTTCAGTGCTGAACCTCAGGCATTTTTTTAAACCCGTGGAAGAATTTCTGCTTCTGTTGTGTGCATCGTTCTTCACAGAAGGTGAAATCAAAGACTCGCTCTCCTGACAGCGCTTTGCTTAGCCGAGCTGCGAGAGCGTTTTGGTGCTAGGACTTCCCTGGCTGGGGTTGCAGCTAGCGAGCCTTTCACGAGCAGAAAGAAATCGCCCCTTAAAAAGTTACCGTTCAGCCACGGGAGATGGTTAAAATGAATTTAGGGGCCTTAACCTGTCACGTCTTCAGCTACCGCGGAATTGAGGGATCTGCTTTTATTTTGCGAGCGAGCTGCTGAAATTTGTTTGCCCGGAGTCGGTGCCAAGCCATTTGTTCGAAGAGAAGCAGCTCCAACATCTAACTCCCAGCTGCAGGAATTCACGAGTCTCACTGCCGATCGCAAACCTGCTCCCCTGGTGTTGGATTTTTCTGTACGTACCGACCTTCTCACCCCGGACAGGTGACTGGAGGTTTCTGCTGAGTTGTGGTTGTCTGCTAAGTGTGGTGTTTGTTTTTCAAAGAAACAATAAATACCTTGAAGACGCTGGTTGAACACTCGGAGAACGTAAGGACAAAGGGGAAAAGTGAGTGCTGCGAACCCACATGAAACGGAAAGGAATGAAAAATCACGCCTGAGCATCAGCCGTTGGTGTTCTCTTGCTTTAAGCTGTATGTAAAGCGATGACGACAGGAGCTTGTTAATGGGGCTGTGGTTTTAGCTGCTTTACGATGTAAACAATCTATTTTTAACTCTTGCGTGAAGTTGTTTTTAAGGAAGGAGAAGTTGCAGTAGCTAGACTGTCTCAGAAGCGACGCTTGCCATAATCTAGTTTGACCGGCGTGATACGGGAGATTGGATTTCACCCAGAATTTCATCGCTGGGTCCAATAACGTTAAGCAGAGCAGCTGTCTTTTAATTTGAAGATCTCAAATGATGGAGCATCAGTTCATTTCGTAGCAACCAGCCAACTGTCCACCTCCAAAACAGCTTTGCCTTCTATTTCTTTTGAATGCATTTTATCTTTGTCTTGCATTTGTTATCTCGAGCACAGATCCTCATCCAGGTAGCTCCTCCAGCTGCGGTGTTTGCAGGCAGCGTTCAAGTTACCTCCAGATCTTTCTTTGGCTTAAATCCATTCAGATGCGCTGGGTTTTCCAGGCTGGGTCGTTTCTTGTCATTTCTTGAATCCTCTCCAGCAACCCAACTTCTTGCTGGAGGATCTCATGGGCCCTGGTAGGTAGGAGCAACTTTCTGTTGACATTTATAAGCTGGAAAAAAAAAAACTCTGTGGTAACAAAACAGGTTTATTTGTTTTTACTCCTTGAATGTATTGTGGGGCTGCAGCAGAGGAGCATCTCCGGGGGGTGAGCATCACGTGGAGCGAGACCTCTTGCAGAGCAGCTGCATCCTCTCTCTTCAGCCGGGGTGTTTGCAGAGCGGTGTCGTGCTGGTAGGCATCTGTCTCACTCTGCACGTGCAGGACAAGTGTCTTTCTGTCCAGTAGCTTCCGCAGCTGTGTTGTGCGTCTGAAATACTCCGGGCTGGTCGTTGTGGCATACCCAGATCATCCACTGCTTACTGCTTGGGTGCAAAGTGATTCCCGGGGGCAGCTGGGAGCGAGCTGGCAGATTACGCTATTGAGACAGAAACAGTTGATGGGCAGGAACTAGTTGCAGAAGGGCCAACTTGCTAAACTTGAACACTGAATCTTAATTTGGGAGATTTGTGAACATTAAATCTTAGTTTGGGAGCAAACAGTTTTTCCCTGTTGTGCTCTTTTGCCTCTGGAGGACTTGGGAAGGTGTTAAAAACCCTCCTTCTGATTTTTATCACTTGTCCTTAGCCAGCACACGCAGGCAGGCAGAAATTTTTGGCATCCCGTTGGCATCAGTTACTGCAGAGGCTGCTCTGACGTCAGGAAAGGGTGCCAGCAGCAATGATGCAGGAGGTGTTGGATGGTTGATCGTGGATTTTATTTATTTTAGAAGCGACTGGATGCACCTGAAACGTTCACCAGAACGAAGCTGGTATGAGAGCGTAAAGCTTTAAGCGCCGGTGTGGGAGTGGATTTGCTTTTGTTACTCTTCCCTGTTACGCTCCATCCTACCAAGTGTATAAATTTGGGGGCCGAGTAGATGCTGCTCTCTGGACTGCTCTGGTGTCACCAGTTACCAACCCTTGACCACTGGTCCTGGTGAAAATTGGAGTTAAAGCCACCTTTGGTATTTCACTTCCAGCTTTTCCCATGGATGTAGATATTGCTCTCCACTGGTAACGTTTTCTTAACATGGCTGAAGGCCAAGTGGCACAGACCTTCCTCTAGAGACCCCAGGACGAGCAGCGACACACTTCTAGGATGGTCTTGTGCACGAAGTGTTCTAGCTTTCTGAACTACACAAGAAGTTTCCCCCGTGGTGCTGCCTGTGTTGATGCTTCCTGCTGCTCAGCTGAAGCTTCTTTTGGAGAGGAGCGTTTTCCCTCCCACCCGTGGGAGGGTTTGTGCTGCTTTTCGTCTTCCCGAGGGGCACGTGGCCTCGCTCTGCTCCTTCATCTGAGAGTGAGAACCAGCAGGGATTTGGGGCTGTGTGGTCCCTCGTGGCTTACTGGTAGCAGAGATGTGAGCTGCTGAGTATTTCTCAGACCTCTTTGGTCCAGACTGCTGCAGTTTGGATTGTGGGGGCATAAAGATGTTTGTCCTGATCACAGTGGATACGTGAAACTTCAAGTTTGATTGTAGGAATGAGCATGTTTCCGAAGGCAAGACAATCTACTCAAGTGTGGCCTTCGTTGCTCTAAAGTAAGCTGTGATGGGTTTGAGCAGGTCACACCAGGAGTAGGTTGAACCCTCACTCCAAAAAGGCCATTGAATGACTCGAGCGTGTCCAGAGAAGGGCAACGGAGCTGGTGCAGGGTCTGGAGCACAGGTCTGATGGGGAGCGGCTGAGGGAACTGGGGGGGTTTAGTCTGGAGAAGAGAAGGCTGAGGGGAGACCTCATGGCCCTCTGCAACTCCCTGAAAGGAGGGTGCAGAGAGGGGGGATGAGTCTCTTGAGCCAAGGAAGCAGCGCCAGGCCAAGAGGGAATGGCCTCAAGTTGCACCTGGGAAGGTTTAGACTGGCTCTTAGGAAGGATTTCTTTGCAGAAGGGGTTGTTGGGCGTTGGAATGGGCTGCCCAGGGCAGGGGGGGAGTCCCCATCCCTGGAGGGGTTGAAGAGTCGGGTTGACCCAGCGCTGAGGGATCTGGTGGAGTTGGGAACGGTCAGGGCGAGGTTCATGGTTGGACTGGAGGAGCTTCAAGGTCTCTTCCAACCGAGATGATTCTGGGATTCTGTGAACCTTACTCATGTGTCTCTGCCAGCCGAGTCTTGCCTGTAGGACGTGTCTATCCCATCTAAACTCTTGACAGAGCCAGAAGTGATCGGCCGTGGTGGGTATGGGCATGGCAGAGGGTTTTGCTGATCTGCCTTCTCAAGCTCTAACTAGTTACTCTTCTTTTCCTCCAGTGCTGTCTTAAACCAGAAGCTCAGTCCGTCGGGAGATGGAGGTGCCCAGCCGTCTGCCTTTCCTCAGGCAATACTGGAGAGTTTCTTCTCTCTAGGTGTCTAGCCTGATTAGCATCAAATCCCTGAGAAGGGTATGAATAATTTTATTCTCAGCTCTCTAACAGCAGCAACCGATGGAGCATCTTTGCAGGTGGCTATTTTGAGGCATGAGGTGCAGGGAAGTTCAGCTCTTGGCACCGCGTATCACTGCGTAGCTTCCTCACTCGGCTGGGCTGCAGCTTGTTATACCCTGGGTTTGTTCCCTCTTGGCTGCTGGCAAAGTCCTGCCTCATCTAGGTTGACCTCTACAACTGGCTGTAGTGCTTCTGTAGATAACTCCTGTCCAGGCAAGAGCTTCTTTTTTTTTTTTTTTTTTTTAAATATAATTAATTGTGATTTAGAAATGGGCAGTGGTGGTGTTGCCGTAAAAGCCAGCGCAGGAACTCTCTAAGACTCGTTCTGGAGTTTTAGAAAGCGGGTGTTCTTTATTGCAGCGCTGGGCGCACACGTTTTGGCTTACAGTGGAAAACCCACGGTGGTTTTTTGTTAGGTTCTAGCTCTGGCTGACTAACCCAACCAAAAAACATGTGCCTTGCCTTGCCTTGACTGACATCCCTTATCTGTGTCTTCTAGGGTGACTTTGCTTCTTCAGGTCATTGTCCAAAGAGATCTCTGGTTCCTTTCTCAATCAGATGATCACCTTGTCTGCGTTCCCCCTCACCACTCATCTCCCCTTGGGACATTCCCGTGGCTTTCCTTGTTCTGTGCTGGAGCCACATCCTTCAGGAAGCCCCTGTGCATTTGGGCACATCGGGATACGATTGAGGCTTTGCTCTTCGGTGCAAAGTGTGATTTATTTTGACTGCTGGCGTGTCCCCAAGTGCTGCGATGTGCAGCCACCTGTGGGGCTGGAGCCTTTGCAGAGCCAGTGCGTGCCTGCAAAGTTTTAAGGGTGAGTTTGTGCAGGGCTGCTTGTTTTTCGGAGAGGAGTATTATGGCCTGGTGTCTTATGTTGGAGACATGTTGAAATCATCAGCTGCCTTTCTGCAGCGGTGTATGGCAGTCTTGAGAGTTTAACATGCTCTTTCTTCTCCTTTTGTTCTGGACAGACCACAGAAATAGGGTTTCTTGTGGCAATATCCCATGTGAGTCTCATGTTCTCCTGCCTTGCACACATCTTTTAATCTAGAAGTTCATGAGCTAGCAAGTTGAGCAGAGCTGTCAGACTACTGTAGTCAGTTCTGTTTCCTCACGCTCCCACCATCCAGCTCAGGAATGAAGACTTGAAGAAGGAAGGAAGACTTTGCCACTCATCCCTACGTATCCTACAACCACTCCAGGCTTCAAAAGCTGTTTCTTTTGTCCCAGTGTAGTTTCATCTCATGTTGTTTGTAAGTATCCTGGCATGACGAGGGAGGAAGCTATTTGGTACTACTGTTCTTAATTCGGGATGTAAAGCCAAGACTTTCTCTCTCCCATTAAGTAAAAGAGCACCTCCGGAGCTGAACGTGGTGCTAAGTAGTGCTCTGTGCCATCGGGACCCCTTCTAGGCCAGCTGCTATCATTTAATCGACTTAAATAGATTAATGTGGACACGCCTGTAGGCAACCTAATTGCTCTGCAGAGCCCATAGTGTCTCCCTGAGAAAGAGCATGTCTTGGATCAGGGATCTGGAGTTTCTTGTGTTGGACCACCTCTGGGGTTATATATAAAAAGCTCGCTGTGGTGTGATTCTCCCTCATCTTATTTTTTGCTGGGAGGAGGACTGTGTCCACAGCCTTCCTCAAAGTTGCTTCCTAAGGCTTTTCTGATTGTCGTGCTGCAGTTCCTGTAGAGTGATCGGTTCTCCTGTGACTTCACTTGTAGAGAAGATGAGGGATCGTAAGTTAGAAATGGTGAGAAAATCCACGTTGAGCTTTTTGACTGTCTCCCTCCTTTGGATTTCATAATTATAAATTAAGCAGGGATAATCTGTCTTCGTATTGCAGGCAGTGTTGCAGAACAATAAGCAAAAGCCTCGATCTCTTCCAGTCTGTGCAGTCACTGGGCAGTTATCAGGTCTGTTTTCAGTTACTTGTCCTAAATTTACTGGTTTCTTGTCTATCTGTATCAATATATGTATGTGCACTTTAGGAACCACGGAGCAGGAGTTGAGCTGGACACCGAGAGGAGTAGAGGAGGTGCGTAAGAAAAAACCTAGATCTTAAATCTTGGCGATCAGAATAACCTGGCTGGGAGAAAGGTGTCTGAACCATTGAGTGCTGTAAAACGTCCAGGGGAGGTTTCCTGAAGTCTGAGCTATTAGTTTGGCCTTACAAGGGTCTCTGAAGAAAATCGTTGTGGGAGGTGCAGGCAACTGCAGAGGGAGAGCCATCGCTCTGGTCCACCTCACCCCTGCCACGCAGAAGCCTGTGGGCGTCCGTGCAACGGAGCTGCGCTGTGTTACTCGGAGGTGAACGTCACTTAGTAGGGTTGGAGAAACTGGGCAGTGCCTTCAAGAAGAAAGAGCTAGTGACAATCCCAATTCTCCAAGAAACAAGACCAAGGAGCCACCAGTTGCTTGGCTGCAGGCCTTCCGGTGCTTTTGAAAGCACTGAGTTTGAGGTTGTTCCCTCCAATTTTAGGTTATCTGCTGGCAGAAGTGGAGGTAAAAGATGGCTCACGCAGGCAGGTCCAGAAGCATCTGGGCAGTAACCTCGAAACTACTCTTGACCTGCAGGAGTAACAAGAGCATTGCTCATTTATTTTAGCCCCCTTTCCGCGTTGCACCCTTTAATTCTTATACTAGTCTCCACTGACTTGAATCTAAATTATTTTCATGGTAAAATAAGGCAGTTTGCAGCCTGAATGAAATAATTACTACTAGGCTACAACCCAGTGTGAGGTAGATAACTCCATGGGTAGGGAGGGATGTTTTGAAGCACACGCTTAAAACAGCAAGTGGCTGTTGAGTGTTCCCAAGAGGGCTTGGCCAAGAGCGTTGATGTTTTTTGGTTAACTGCCCTGGAGATGGTTTGTTTTCCTTAAAGACTGCTAATAAATTCAGCTAGAGGCTCTAAATCTGAGCTTATCTCCGATGGATAAGCCAGGGCAGGTGTAGGAACTGGGGTTTGGGAAATGGATTTCAAAAAAATCTGACTTGGGTGGATTTTAGAAAGAGTTTGGGAGTGCAACAAGAGTTTGCCTGTATTGCTCGGTGAGATTGGAGCTGAAAGGAGAGAAATTGGAGTGAAAAAGCTGGGCGATGCATCCTCCGATGTGCTTTTCCTCCGAAGGGGAAGCAGGGCAAACTGGGCCACTTAAAACTGCCTCAGATGTTCCTAACGGGTTCTTGTTGCCAAATTTTAACGACAAAATTTGTCTGTACCCCCAGCCCTAGAGAACGCAATTTGCCTGCAGTGAATATCAACAGATTTTTTTGGCTGGGTCCTTGGTTCCAGGTTGATGTAACCAGTTGTTTTTCTCCCCGCTTGCAGACAGAAACTTAAAATTTGGTGGTGTCCAATTTGGTGGCAGAATCGGGAAGGGTTCCACCTTAAACCGCTGAATAATTCTGGTCTTATTGCTGCCTGTGTGTTTATATGGGGTGGTTTTTTTTTTTATTTTGTGTTATTTTTGTGTGTGTGTTGGTTGGGGTTGGTTTTTTTTTTTTTTTGAAACAGCAGGGTAGAACTGACTTGCTGCTTAGCAGTTTTGCTTCTGCCCCCAGGGCTCTGAGTATCACAAGGAAACTGGTTAGAAATGTACTCCTTTCCTGCTGATGCTGTTAAACCAGTTATATGAGGAACATTAGGTAGGTTTGAGGTTTCTGGAGATGTAAATGTGCCTTTTGGGGGGAAAAAAAGCGGTTTTTGCAGTGATGTGTGCTTGAAAGTCCATTAAGCTCTTTTTCCAGGAGGCAAGGCAACAGGACTAGCTCTTCCCAAATTAATGCCTCGTTTGAACTCCAGAAGTGGCTTTGCCATTCAAGCTAGAACCTGAGCGATCTAACAAATTTAATATGAAAAAAAAAAATATATGTTTTCTAGCACTCTACCAATCTGAAAACCATCAAGATCCAGCAAACCTGGGGCACATCATTATCTTTCACAAGTAGAGTGGTGGTAGAATTAAAGCCACGTTGAGGGATGCACATAAAGATTTTTTTAATTTGTTTTTTTAACACCCCCAAATAGTTGCCTGGTGCTCGATTAGGGGAGAAACGTGGAAATCGTAGGCTTTGCCTTGCTGTCACGCAGCGAGCGTGACGCGCCAGCTCGGCCGTCGGTGCGGGATGCTACAGGGATCACCCAAAGTAGACGAGGTTTTTGCATCTGTCTGTACGGGAGGTTTTGGCCTCAGCACTGTTTTTAAAGGTTAATTAGACAGAGCCGTCTTAGTATTGTTTCTTACTTAATGCTTGATATCAAAGTCTGGGAATTTGGAGCATTATTGATTTGACCTCTTTTAAATTTCAGCAGCTTCACAAGAGACAGAGTGAGTTAGTAAGGAATGCAAAATATGTAAGTAATATATATTTTCCTAGCTGAATAGCTTAGGCATATACATTTTGTACCTTGTGTCTTCTTACCAGAGTAAGGAAGGTTGGACCATCTTTGCTTTGGGGGACTCTTCTTTCTCTTTTCCTTTCCCTCTCCTCCCCGCTTCACCTTCTCCAAGCTGTGGGCACAACACCAGCTCTGCTTTCTCCTCCTCGTAGTAGGTGTGCATTTTCTTGGCTGGTTGGTATCTCTGACTGGGGGTCTCTTGGTATTTTATTTATATTTTTTTTTCCCTATGTTACATAACAGATCTGGGGATTTTTTTTTTTTTTTTGAAGTGGGGAAGAGAATAAATCGCCCGAGTTAAATCTGATGAACCTGTAGCTGCTACGCAACTTTGTCCTGTGTCGTAGATGTTAACGCTAAATCGCTGCAGTGGGAACGTCGGATACGTACGATGCTTCCTGGCGGGCGTAGATTAATTTGGGAGCACTGCATTTAGCTCGTGAGCGTGGGGCAAATACTGATCAGCAGAAGTAAAAAACCCAGAAAAACCTCTAAACTCTGCCTAGCAGCCATGTAACTGTCTGCAAGTGAATGTTGTGCTCTTCCAGCCGGTCGTCACGCCGTGAACGTGCTTTTTTCTTGTCTTAGACCCTCCGCAGGTGCTACAGCCGCGTGAAGGAGCACGGCGTCGGGAAGAGGAAAAGCAGCTACACGTTTGAACAGCTGGAGCAGGTTTTTGGGCAGGGAGGATGGGACTCCCAGCCCTGCCAGCCCGTCCTCATCAACAGCAGCGGCTTGTACCAGGAGCTGGAGTCGGATGGCAGCACCATGGAGGAGTATTCGCAGGAGGACTGGGGAAACCACAGTCAGGATCTTCATTGCTACCAGACCGGAGAACAGGAATTGGGTAAGAAATCCTGTTTTGGTGCATCTCAATCCGAGAGAGATCTCGAGGGGCTGGAGCGAGGGCAGAGGAGGGCAACGAGGCTGGGGAAGGGCCTGGAGAATAAATCCTGTGAGGAGCGATGGAAGGAGCTGGGACTGTTCAGTGTGAGGAGGAGAAGGGGAGGGGAGACCTCATCACTCTCTACAGCTCCCTGAAAGGACGTTGTGGAGAGGTTGGTGCTGGTCTCTTCTCACAGGGGATTAGTGACAGAACAAGAGGGAACGGCTTTAAACTGCAACAGGGGAGGTTCAGACTGGACATGAGGGAAAAATGTTTCCCAGAAAGAGTGGTCAGAGAGTGGAATAGGCTGCCCAGGGAGGGGGTGGAGTCCCCATCCCTGGGTGTGTTTAAGGGCCGTTTGGATGAGCTGTGGGGGGATGTGGTGTAGGGGAGAACTTTGTAGAGTCGGGCTGAGGGTTGGACTCGATGATCCCGAGGGACTTTTCCAACCTGAGTGACTCTGGGATTCTGTGATCTCCGTCCTCTGATTTTTACCTGTGCTCTGTGCTCATACCTCACACATAGCCATATATGTGCACATCTCACACATCTCAGTACCAGCTTTCATGTGTCAGACACGATGTGCTCAAGGTACTAAACACTTGATGTCCTTGGGGAGAAAAGGGAAAGAAATTCCCCAGTTCATCATCAAAAGCAAACTGTGGTTCCTGAAGTATTTTAGGATCGGGGCTTGAGTTTAAAGAGCAGAGCAGGGGGAAGGAAGGGGCTGTGTGAAAGAAGACTCCAGAAAGGTGACACATTCCCTGTCTCTCCTTCCCCTGCTCAGTTCTACTTCCCCTCGTGGTATTAGGGAGATGTTCTCCCTTTCAGTGGTACCCAGCTTTGGAGGTTCTTGGGCACCAGCTGAACCTCTGCGTTACCGTCCAAACACCATTCGCTTAAATTATGAACAGAACTTCAGACTATTGCTATTAATGCCTATAAAAAAATGTTGCTCCTTCCTATATACCCTAACTGGTGTGTTTGTTTTAAACTTGTAAATATGCTTATATCCAGATGTGTAGCCTTTTTTAAATAAAAAAAAAAAGCCAAGCAAGCTCACACTCCAGGATTGAGACCTGAACTGAACTCCTCTGCATGCTTTGCTTGCCTGAATTATTGGTGTCTCTGCACAATAATCAATATATTAATTAATCTGGAGATTTGGTTGTTGCTCGTGGCTTATTGAACGTTGTTAGACGGATCAAGGTACCACATACTTGATTGCAAACGCATGCTGATCCGAGCAGTTCTGTGAAGTGGGTTTCTTTAAGCATATTTATACCTCTTGAGCCACTGATCTTACAGGTGCGTGTTCCTCCCTTGCCTGAGCAAGGGGGTTATTTTCAAGCTGAAACTTTGTCGATCAAATTCAGCAGAGACCCAAGTGAAGCGGTATTGGAAGGCGAATTGGATAAAGGCTCTTGGTGCCATGAGGGGTTTTTTTTTTTTCCCCCCTCGTGATTTGTAGGATGAAACAGGGAGAGGAGAGGCAGTCGCTTATCTGTCCACAACTGTGTTCAGGGGACTGGTGAATTAGGATGCTTTGAAAGAGGCTTAAATCACCGTTTAGTGTTAAAATTTGCAAGCTGGCTGTTAACCATGTTCTGGTTCTCTCAGACTTCTTCCCCAGGGGATGTAAAAGTCAGAAATACGTGGGAGAGAAATGGTGGGGAAAAGACATTACAAAACGTATGTAAACGACGGCTGATTCTATCTAGTTTGACTCATTCTGGTGAGTCAAACTCTGGTCTCCTGGTTTGTCACCGTTTTCCTTCAGTCAAATCGGAGACATTTGTGTGCATTGGGGCTGACGAGATTCTTAATGTTCAGAGAAGTTATGAGAAAAGCACTTAGCACACAACATCTAAATGGAATACAGATGCGTTTGTTCTGGTGCTTGCTCTTCAAATGTGCCTTTGAAAGCAGAATAGCCTTCTTTTCTTTCTTTTTTCCTTTTTTTTATTAAACAATGCAGTTTGCAATTAAATTGATTTGTGATTTAATAGCAGGAACTGTAGTCTTGTCCTTGAAAGGTTTTGCACTTGCAGAGATAGATTCAGATCTTAACTGACCACATCTCCTCCAACGAAAAAAACCAAAAACTATTCAGTTACAGAGGATTTAGGAACTGGAGCTGTCTTGTGCAGAACTCTAATGGACTGACTGGCTTAGGAAGCAACTCTAATTTATTTTTTTTTTATTTAATTTCAGCCTTTAAAAAAAAAAAAAAAGCCCCAGGAACATTATTTAAAATATAATTATGTGTTGGAATTTTACCTTTCAGATGAAATGCCTACCACAAAAAGAACATTAAAGATAAAACAGGAATCTTCAGAAGACACGCAGTAAGTAATTTATGAATGTTTTACCCTGGAATGTATTTCCCTGGGGATGTTGTGCAGGAGGGGAGGATATTTGAAACTTCTGATTATAATTATAAATACATTGTGAAAGACTATTCATACAGTTGAATCTGCTTTATGCATTATTCCAGTTACCTCAGAACATCTGAAAAGCTTCACAACTCTGTTTCTTCTTGGCTTCATCATTCAGCAAACGAAACAAGACTTACTATATGAGTGCAAGGACTTAAAGTGCAGATAAAATACACATCAGATTTATTAGGGGGGTGTGGGCTGGCTGCAGGTGTCGTGACATGAGGCTGAGCTCTTGGATCTATTTGTAACCTGGTTTGTTTTGGTTTTTTTTTTCCATCTGCCTCTTCAGATGTAAGGAAAAAAGAGAATGTAAGAGTGGAGGAAAGAAAGAGGGAGAAGAGGGACACAGCACCCCTGTAGCAGTGTGTGCTGGTGGCTTGGTGTGAGTAATGCTTGCAAGAAAAGTTCATGCATTTCTCCTCCTTGGTGGGAAGGCATGCCAAAGATTGTGTTTTGGTTTTTTTATTTTTGTATTTTATTTTTATAACTTTCCAGAGCTGACTTGAAACCTTTTGGATCAGTTTAATCTGACAAATACCGGAGCATATCGAATGCTTTGAGCATGTGAAGCTCCCTCGCTTCGCCAACAATAACACGGAGCGTTTTGAAAAATGAAAGGAATTGTGCTGTATTTACTCAGACCGGGGCTATTTTCTTCCGACCTTTAGGGTTTTAAAACCCACAGGGCGATGGGAGTGAGCCATCGCAAGTTGGCTCGCGGACCCTTTTTGAGTGGGTTCCACGCAGGAGCTCCCCCACCAGCAATTTGTAGTGTCGTCTGAAGTCAGTCTGGTATTTCCTATGCTGGAAAACGAGCTGCTGTAGGGGAGGAAATCATCAGCACTGTATGCATTAACAGAGTGTCCCTGGTTAGTAATACAACAGAAGCTTTTTACTATAACTAAATGAAAAAAAATCCTCCAACCCCCCCCCAAAAAACAAAGAAAAAAAGCTTTCATTGTAATGACCTAGCTTCATCAGACTCCTCACTTAAGATGGATTTTCGTGGTACCCAAAAGTGCCTTTTTTTTCTTATCGTGGAGCAAATTCAGTTTAGCAACTCAGGGATGACCCGGAGAAAAATAACTTTTTTCAGTAGAACTGTTATTATAGTCTCTTTGGACAGTTTCTTAGGACTGTTCTGGGATAATTTTACCTTTCAAGGTGTGCTTTAGCGAGCTGCGTAGAAAAATAATCCTGAATTTTCAGAGGTGGGGGCTCAGACTGCCTGAATCTTCTCTTCTAGGTTGTCGTGGCTTAAACCCGGCCAGCAGCTGCTCGCTCACCCTCCCCTGCCCCTGGGGAATGGGGGGAGAGTTGGAGGGGTAAGGGTAAGGAGACTTGTAGGTTGAGATAAAAAAAAGTTAATAATTGAAATAAAATTGAAATAACGATGATAATAAAAGAAAATACAAACGGGTAGTGCACAGTGTGGTTGCTCACCACCTGCTGACGGATGCCCAGCCCGTTCCTGGCTAGTGATCCCAGAGGAGAGAGAATCCTGAAACCACCATCCCGACAACCCGAGTGGAGCTTCCTGATCAACCCTCAGCTATACCCTGAGCAGGACGTTGTGTGATCCGGAATATTCCTTTGGCTGGTTCAGGTCCAGTGCTCCAGCTGTGCTCCATCCCCAGCTTCTTGTGTACCTGCACACTGACAGGGTGTGAGAAGCTGAGAAGTCCCTGATTTCTGAGCAACAGCTAAAACCATCAGTGCGTTATCAGTATTTTCATATCAAATCCCGTGCTGAGTCCAAAACACAGCCCTGTTCTAGTGCCAAGAAGGAAGAAAAAAAAAAACCACCAACCCATTAGCTCTATCCCAGCCAAAACCAGGACACAGGTTTTGATGTGTAGCTGGTGCAGGGTCTGGAGCACAGGTCTGATGGGGAGCGGCTGAGGGAACTGGGGGGGTTTAGTCTGGAGAAGAGGAGGCTGAGGGGAGACCTCCTGGCCCTCTCCAACTCCCTGAAAGGAGGGTGCAGAGAGGGGGGATGAGTCTCTTGAGCCAAGGAACCAGCGGCAGGCCAAGAGGGAATGGCCTCAAGCTGCGCCAGGGCAGGGTCAGACTGGCTCTTAGGAAGGATTTCTTTGCAGAAGGGGCTGTTGGGCGTTGGAATGGGCTGCCCAGGGCAGGGGGGGAGTCCCCATCCCTGGAGGGGTTGAAGAGTCGGGTTGAGCCAGCGCTGAGGGATCTGGTGGAGTTGGGAACGGTCAGGGGGAGGTTCATGGTTGGACTGGAGGAGCTTCAAGGTCCTTTCCAACCGAGATGATCCTGTGATGGATGACTGGATTAGATTTGGTAGATTAGACCTTTCAGAGTTTTCTGATCGTTTTTTTCCCCCCAAGTTCTGTCTAAAATGCACAAAAGTCTCGGAACTCTTGGGTGTTTTGTGAAGCGTGCAGGTGATAAGCCCATCTTATGTGCTCAGTGGAAGCACAAAGCATCTTCCGACACAGACATTTGCTGAAAACTTCTTTACCCGCTCTGAGAGCGAGGAACTTTTAAACTCTGATTTAGTAGATTAAAAGCACTAGGGAGGAGTGTGACTGATATGAAGATAAACTGGGTATTTATTTATTATCTTCAAAAAATAGAATTGTGTCTGTTCTTGAAAGGCACGGATGATAAATAGATGCCAAACTTTTTCACCTCTTTGGCCAGCATTTTAAAATACAAATCACTTATTTGAAAGGACGTTGAAATAAGGCCGTTTCATCTGCTTGCTTGGTCAGGTGCAGATTTTCAGCAGAAATAATCTCGATAAAATCTGAGGGCGAGATGGGGCGTTCAGACTCTGTGCTGAACCTTGCGCTGCAATTTTTGATGTGGAGAAACTACGCTGTGGCGATGCTGGGCTGTGAGCACACGTGTTGCTAAAAATCTTGTCTTTGCTTCCCTCTTTCCTTCCCCTGGATTTTTGGAAGGATTTTTGGAAGGATTTTTTTGGAGCTGAGCAGCTTGCATTACAACAGGGGCGCGGATGTGCACCATGACATTATTTCCCTAGCAGAGAGGGTGGGAGAGTGCCACCGAGATGCTTGCTGTAGGAAACGTATCGCTGAGCTCTCCGGGCGCTGGAATTTATTCCGGCTCTTCTTTTCCTGATCAAACACACACGTGTGAGGCTGCTGTTGCTATCAACTGACCACAAACCTGCAGAAAGAGGGGGAGCTCGCTTTACTCCGGCCGCCTGCGAGGGGTTCGGCCGCTCCTGCCTGCTGATGGTGCACACCAGAGGTGGTAGCTCCAAGCAAGCTGCGCGGCACGTTAGCACAGACCTCTCGTAGCTTCAGGTAGTAAATAACCAGCCTCCACGGACACGTAAAGCAACGCAGGAAATAAGGGAAATCCTTATTTTTGGCGGTGTAGGAAGAGAAGAGCGATAGGTAAGCTTTGTCTGGGGCTTGTGCTCCATCAGCTGAACTTTCCTTCCCCACGCCGGCTCTGCTGTTGCATCCCCTTGGCACGCTGCTGCCTCCAAATAAACTGTTTGGAAAAGCGAAACGCTACTCAAGACTCTGTTCTGCTATTTTAAATTTATTTTTGAGGAGCGGTTTTATTCGCTTTGTGAAGATGAACCAGAAAAAGCTTGGGGAGCTGGGTCCTTCACTGAAACCAGCTGTTCCAGCCTCTTTGAAGTCTGCTTTGGTTTGGAAACAGTGCCTTAAAACAAATTTGCACCATGTCTTGTCTCGCATCTTTCCTCATTTGAATTGCAAAAGCTTCCGGGGAAAAAGAAATGCAGCTGGCCAGTCTCCAGCCCCGAGGTCGTGGTTTGACGACAGGGTAAAATCCAGCTCTAGGGCACCTTCTGCAGATGAAAAATGGGATTGCCTTGTGACACACGGTGCTGACAGAGGGTGACCCCTCCGCTCGCTTAGATTTTTCTATTGAAAAATAAATAATAGTAACAATTTGACTCTTATTGCTTATAATACCTGTGCTTGGCCGAATCGTGGAGATGCTGGGTAGAGCCTGGGAAAGTGAAGCTCCGCAGGGCGGCTGCTGAACTGTCGCGTCCTGGTGTAAGCAGGAAGAGGAGATGCTGAAACTGGAAAGCAAAGCTTTTTAAAATTTCTTTTTTTTTTCCCCTGTTGCTTCCTCTGTGCTCAAAGTGATGGATTCCCTCTGTGGAAAGCCTTTCTCTCCCATACGCAAGGTGCTGCTGGAGATCATCTGTAGTGAAATTATTCCTCTCCCCAGCAGGAGCAGTTTGAGTGACTAATTTTTTTTTTTTTCACCAGAGCTTCAGCTCTATTTTGTGCTGAACTAAACTTAGCGAGAATATTTATAGTGTAATTAATAAAGGTGGGAGCTTTTTTTTGTTGGTTCTTAGCTCTGTTCCTCCACTGTTGAATGAAAATCTACCCACGCTGCTTTCTTCTGTCTCTGGTTTGGATGGGACTGCTTTCTTTAAATTGAGTTCAGCTGTCTCTCTTGAGTCGAATGAGTGTATAACAGCAGTGAAGCACAGGCTCTGTGCTACCAACAGCCCTGCGCTTACCCTGTCCCCTTGTCTGGCTGGAGTCTTGTCCCCAGAAGGTGAACTTGCACTTCCAAAAGTCTAAAAAAAAAAAGACATTTTTCCAAGCGTAGCGATGCTGCGCTGCTCAGCATCTGAAGAAGCAGCAGGGAAGCTGTAGAGAAGCTTTGAAACGGTTCAGTATTGCCGCAGTGTTTGGATGTAAATACAAATGGATTTGTGTAAATACGCGTTTTTCTTGTATGGTGTTTCTCTCCTTTGCTGCTAGGGAGGGGGAAGTGGAAATAACTCCTCAGAAGTAACTTGGAATAAGAAAGAGGAGTTTGTTGACGATGCAGCAGGCGTTTTGAAAAGCCTCTGGGGTCAGACAGCTCCTTTTGCCAAGCAGGTCCCCTCCTTGGTGCTCTAGAAACTCAGTTACGCTCTGATTGTGGCAGAGGTGCCTGTGCAAAATGACTTTTAAGGTCAAACCAAGAATCTTCTGGCGTGGCTACTGCTACTAGATAGCGAAGACGGGCAGCACGCCCATGGATGGGTCCCTCCCGTGGCCGTGAGCAGTGAGTGATCTCAGCGGGGGGTCAGGGGGTTTGAACAGCCGGGGTGAGGTTTGCCGAGCTGGCGTGTGCCGACCGCCGGGCGTCCAACTGCTCGACACCGCGCCCAGCGCCCTCAGTCTGTCCTGGAGGCACCGCGTCGCCTGAAGGACAGCCAGCGCGTGGAGAACCTTCCCAAAATCGCACGTGTTGTATTTACACCTCTAAAAGCAGGGTTTTTGAGACCAGAGGCCGTGAGGTTGGACCCCTCCAGCACCACAGGAAGGGTCTGCAGCTCCCAAACCTTCTTTCTTTGAACTCTTATATCAATATGCAGGAGAAAGAGGCCACCTGATCCACACAAGGAGTCTCAACCCCTTGTGCGGTTTGTGGGGCATCATATCTGCTTTTACCTAAAAACCTTCGGTCCCTCACCAGTCTCGTGCCCCAACTACGGGGCAGCTGTTGGGAAAAGCTGCTTTGAGGGGGTTTAAGCGATTTCAGTGAACGCAGCGCAGGAACCCACGAGAGGAGGGGAGTTTGTGCGTGCCCCGTAGAAGAAAACCCCATGTAGAAGAAAACAGGAGCTGCCTGGAGCGGGGATTAACGACGCAGCGTTTCCTCCTGGTGGGATATTGGAGGAGGAAGGATCCTCTTGGGGATGAGGTGACCCCCGTGGGATTGCAGTTCGGCACGACAGATAAAAGGGAGTTGCGTGGAGCAAGCTTTCAAATCCGATTTGTTGGACCAAGAGAGATTTCTCTATTACCAAACGAGTATCGCATTATCTTCCTACAGCTTTGATTATAGGACAATAACTCCTAAAATTAGTAGTTCTCCCTACTAGCTAATTACGCCCTAAGTGTCTCATTCATCCTGGAGGAAGCTGTTCCAGCTCGCTTCAGGCGCACGCGAGCGCTCGCTCCTGATGGCTTAGCAAAGCGTAAATCCCTCCGTGGAAACTCGCTTTGATGCCGGCGTCGTTACTGGGAGCGAAGAGAAATCTTGGGAAACGCGGGGATTTTTTTTATTGGCAATCCCGAGGGATTTCTGTTATCCATCCCGCAGCAGGTTATCCCATCCCTTGGGTCTGGGCGGGGTCAGTCCCTTGAGCCCTGTTGCTGACCCAGCGCTGGGCCGAGCCTTTCGGAGCGACTTGGCGCTCACTTTGTGGGTGTTTTTTTTTTTTTTTTACAACTACAGCCCCGTTCGCTCGCGTTAATTTTGGAGTAATGACGAGGTGGAAGCGGTTTGAGTGGCGGATGCAGCTCTGGGTGCTGCTGGGGACACGTGGCTGTAAAGAATAACTCAGTAACTGAGTTTGCATTTATTTAGCGGCACCGGACACGTGTTTGCTCGCGGTGGGTTCGAAGCAGCGCAGGTAGGAGCGGGGCGTTTCCACCGTGTGGTTTTTTGGGGTTGGGAAGAGCAGAAATCTTTCTTGGAAGCTGAACTTGGGGATTTATCAGCTCTCCTTTTCTGTACTGGGTTATCTCCTGCAGAACTTTTTGCGTGAAATCTCATTTCCGGCAGAGATTGTTGTTTGCTTGAGATATCGGAGGGAGTTCAGGTTGGGTTTTTTCTTTAGTTTTGCTGATATTAATTAAAAAAACATCAGCGTGGTGTTACAACCCATAAACCCACCTAGCAATGTAGGATGTATAGAGGAATAAAATACCCACTGTCTAAAAAGCAGCTGAGAAAGCTGGAAGGGATTACTGTTTTCCGAAGGTCGTTGCGTTTGCCGGGATGGTTTTGCCGCTCCGGTTTACTGATGCCTTTATCCTTCTCTCCGTGTTTTTTAATTTCCAGGAAGCGCGACGTCATGCAGAATATTATGCAAATCTTGGAGTCGGTCCAGTTGAAGTGGGAGCTGTTTCAGAGCTGGACGGACTTCTCCAGGCTACATCTTTCTAACAAACTGGCCATTTTCGGCATCGGTTACAACACCCGCTGGAAGGAGGATATTCGTTACCACTACGCAGAGATCAGCTCCCAGGTACCCCTCGGCAAGCGGCTCCGGGAATATTTCAACTCGGAAAAACCGGAGGGTCGGGTTATCATGACCAGAGTGCAGAAAATGAACTGGAAAAACGTTTATTACAAATTCCTGGAGATCACCATCAGCGAAGCCAGATGCCTCGAGCTGCACATGGAGATCGACTGGATACCAATCGCTCACTCCAAACCCACCGGAGGAAACGTCGTTCAGTATTTATTACCGGGAGGGATCCCCAAAAGCCCCGGCTTGTATGCCATCGGGTACGAAGAGTGCCACGAGAAGCCCCCCTCCCCTCTCGCCGAGCACAGGGGGCCCGATCCTGGCAATGAGACTCAAGGGGAGCTGGAGGTCCCTTCGCCACAAGCCTCCCTCCGGGTGGACATGGAATCCGCCCGGATTATCTACTGTTACCTCGGCATCGCCGAGGTCCGGACTCTCCAGCAGTGCCTGTTTTTACACTTTCAGGCAAACACCAAAACCTTCAGCAAAGATTGGGTCGGGATCAACGCCTTTTTATCTCAGAACTGCGTCGTAGAGCCCGGCGTGTCGCCCAAATCCATCTACATCAAATTTGTGGAAGTGGAGAGGGATTTTCTTTCCGCCGGCTCTTTGGTAGAGTGCCTGGAAAAAGCCATCGGATACCCCTTAAAATTTAACAACTGAGTCTCGTCCTTCATAAGGATTAGGGCTTTCCGCCCCTTTTTTCCATCTCGCTACCAGACGCTTTCGGATCCTGTCTGTTCACAGCCGGGCAAGTCGGACTTTTCCGCCTGGAAACGAGTTTTGGGGTGATAAGAAGCTTGCGGGGCGCTTCCCACGAGCTCACCCCCACAAGCGAGCGTGTCCCCGCTCTCTTGCCGGACAGACCGACCGGTTTTCCTCCCGGAGCGGCGCGGCGAGGAGAAGCCCCCGGCCCGTGAAACGACTGTAGGTACATTCCACATCGGACAAGCGCGTACACGTGGCGTTTTCATACGAAAAGCTGTTTTTTTGGTTTTTCTTTATTCCACGGTGTCTCGTTTTTACGCATCCGTCTCTCTCTTAAGTGTTATTACGGATCTGAATAAATAAGCAATAGATAACGGCAAGTTAAACGTTGAATCACGTTAAAGGAGACTGTTTTTCAAAGCCACCGTTAGATACTGTTGTATATAATTTAGAACTTCACTTTTTTCACCCATCAAGTGTTCTCCTCTCTCCAAACAGTGTTGCCTGCAAAAAGACTTTGGTTTCTGTGATGTATTCCACTTTACTAGTAGCGTTGCCATATCCGCTTTTATTTTATTTTATTTTTTAACATTAAAATAATTCCTGGCCTTTTTATTTTTATTTGTTTTATTTTTGTTGTTGGGTTGGTTTTTTTTTTTTTTTTTGAGTTCTAGTTAGCCTCTTTGTGAGAATAACCTGGCAGCTGGGAAACATTTTTTTTAATTTTTTTTTTTCCTGTCGAACCATGCTTATGGATACAATCAAAGCTGTGAGAATGGGGAAGGGGGGTTTGGGAGGGGAGGGACACAGGGACGGGGGGGACACGGGGATGGGGGAGGACGCATTTAATGCCTTTTTCAGACGTGTTACTATATAAGCCCCATTATCTTGCTGGCTGGCGCTGGCGGTTTCGGTTTTTTTATTTTCTAAAGCTCATCGATCGGTGAAGTTGTGACATACAATGAATGTGTCGGTCCTAATAAAATCAAGCAAACACGTACGGGCTTCGGCAAATCTTTCTCCTCCTCGAGGGGGGAATTTTGAGGGGGATGCGGAGGTCTTCTCCTGGGATGTTTCCCCCGGGGCTTCGTTCCAGGGGTCGTTATTGCGAGGGATGTTTAATTTCCGTATCTTGCGGCGGGTGAGCGCCGCTGGAGCCCGTTTCCTTCCCCGCGGAGATGCCCGAAATCTTTGACAAGGTGCAAGCGCTGCCCGCGTGGCGTTTGGCGTCGCCTTCGCCTGCGGCTGAGCCCTGAGATGGTGGAGAGAGGAGGAGGAGGAGGTCACACACACACACCCACCCCGGCTCGAAATAGGGTGAATCGCTCCAAAATAGGGTGAGTTGAGGAGGTGAGATCCCGGCAGGATTGGGCTGGGTCGATCCCTCAAAGCCTCCTCACTCCCCGAGGCCGGATCCTGCAATCCCGGTGGCCGGGCGGGATTTACGGGAGGGGGGGAGATGAGGGCGAGAAGGGATTAATTCCTCCCCCCCCCCTTCTCTTCCTCCTCCGCCGGCGGCGTCTAATCTCTGCTCGTGCTTCGAGGTCTGACCCCAGTTGGATCGAGGACCAGGATAACCTCAGCCAAACTGGGAAGGATTCGTCCCGGCGCTCCCTAAAATCAGGGATCTTGATCCGGAGAGTCAAAAATGGCCTTTTTTGGGTATTTTGAATTTTTTTTTTAAGGATTAATATGTTTATCCAAAGGCCCCCCGGGGCGTCGGCGGGAGGAAGGTGAAGGATGCTGGGGGGATGTGGCTGGGGAGGGTTTAGGGGTTCCTGCGCCCCCCCTGGGGGAGTGACATCGAGGTGCCACATTGCAAGCCCCCCCCCTTACAACCCTAATATCATAATTAATTAATAATAACCCCAGTAATTAATTAATCCTCGACATTTATTGGTGTGTGGCTGGTACGGCTGGGAGGGGGCAGTTTGAACCCAAGTTGGGGGGGGGGGGGGGCGCTGCTTGGGGCTGGGACACCCCCTCTGTGGGGTGAGGTGGGGTGGGATGAGCCCCCGCCCCCTTCATTATGCTCCGCCTCCTTTATTATGCCCCGCCCCCACCTGCGGGGCGGGGCCCCCCCTTCCCGGTCCCCCCCCCCCCCCCGCCCAGGCGCGGCCCCGGCACCTGCTGCGGCGGCGGCTCCGGCCATGGTCGCGCTGCCGCGGGCCGCGCTGGCTCTGGCTGCGCTGCTGGGTGAGCCCCGGGGCACCGGGGGGGGGTACGGGGTGGGGGGGGCACCGGGGTAGGGAGCGGGGGGAGCCCCCGAGAGCAACGGGCAGGGCGCTGGGGAACGGCGGGGGCACCGGGCGGGATGCGCGGGCACGGGGGGGCACCGGGCAGGACACGGGGGGAGCGGGGGGGGCACCCGGCAAGAGGCGGAGGAGCTCTCGGGGGGCACCGGACAGGACCTGGGGGTACGGGGCAGGACGTGGGGGTACCGGGGGGGCACCGGGCAGGACCTGCGGGTACGGGGCAGGACGTGGGGGTACCGGGGGGGCACCGGGCAGGACTTGGGGGTACCGGGCAGGACGGGGGTGTACCGGGGGCGGCACCCGGCAACACGCGGGGGAGCTTTCAGAGGGCACCGGGCAGGACCCGAGAGTACCGGACAGGACGGGGGGGTACCGGGGGGGTCAGCAGGCAGGATTTGGAGGTACCGGGCAGTACGGGGGGGTACCGGGGGGCTCAGGGGCAGGGCTTGGAGCTGTCGGGGGGCATGCAGCAAGATGCACGGGAGCCGGGGACCAGCGGGCAGGACCCTGGGGAGCTTGCGGGGGGCACCGACAGGATCTAGGGATATTTTGGGGGGGGGGGGGGGTGTGTCACAGCACCCACCGGACGCTCTCCGTGCCCCCAATTCCCCCACCCCAGCAGGTAGGTGGGTCCTGGGGGGTGGAGGGGCACAATCCACCCCCGTCCCCTCTTCGGGGTGCACCGAGAGGGGAAAATCTGGGTCCCCGGGGAAAAGCCGCTTTGTTCCTCAGAGCTGCCGCGCTCGCCAGCACCCCCAAACCAAAAGCCACCCCGGGAAGAGGCGGATGGACACACCCGGGGATCCCGGTGTGTCGGGGCTGATAATTCACCCCCCCTGCCTGGCGTCGGGCAGATAAAAAATCGGGTTTTTTTCTTTTTCCCATGATAAAAACCTGCCGCCTCCCTTGTTTGCTGGTGCTTTAAGGCCGCCCCAGCTGGTTTTGGGGTGATGGGTCTTGACCCCTTTCCATGGGGTTTTTCCCTCCTTCCTCACCCCTAATTTTCAACCCGATTTGATTTTTTTCTGGCAACGCCACAGTTGCTCCGAAGGGAAACGTCCCTTGGCGTTCCCGGCGAAGGAGAGGCCTTTGGGGAAAGGAAATGGCCCCAAAAACAATGGCAGCGGCGTTTCCTCCCCGGCGGGACGCTGGGTGGGGGTCCCCGCTCCCGGAGCCACCGGGATTTGCTCCTTGAAGGTTTTTTTCCATGATAAAAGTTAATTAAAGGGTGTTGGGATGAGGCACGGGGGTCGCTTCGTCCTTACAGCCCACCAGCATCCTCCTCCGCCGCATCCCGGCGGCGTTAATTCCCACGGGCTCGTGATGGAGCCCCCTGAAAAAATTCACATCCGAGTCCTGGGATGTGACAGTTTAGAGACCAAAACACCAAAACGCGGCAAAAAAGATGCTTTTGAGCCCAAAATTTGTGTTTTTCCTTTAAATTTACTTTCAACCATCCCAGCCTCACCCTGTGGGGTCTATATGGGGTTGTGATGGGGAAAAGAAAAATGAGGGGTTGTGTTTGGCATTTCCACCCCATTTCTATCCCCATTTCCACCCCATTTCCATCCCATTTCCACCCCCATTTCCACCCCCGTTTCCACCCCGTTTCCACCCCGTTTCCACCCCATTTCCACCCCATTTCCACCCCCATTTCCACCCCATTTCCACCCCATTTCCATCCCCATTTCCATCCCCATTTCCATCCCATTTCCATCCCCATTTCCATCCCCATTTCCATCCCGTTTCCATCCCGTTTCCATCCCCATTTCCACCCCCATTTCCACCCCCATTTCCACCCCCATTTCCACCCCATTTCCACCCCCATTTCCACCCCATTTCTACCCCATTTCCATCCCCATTTCCATCACCATTTCCATCCTGTTTCCATCCCGTTTCCATCCCCATTTCCACCCCATTTCCACCCCATTTCCACCCCCATTTCCACCCCATTTCCACCCCATTTCCACCCCATTTCTACCCCATTTCCATCCCCATTTCCACCCCATTTCCATCCCATTTCCACCCCCATTTCCATCCCAATCCCACCCCCATTTCCACCCCATTTCCACCCCCATTTCCACCCCCATTTCCACCCCATTTCCACCCCCATTTCCATCCCCATTTCCACCCCCATTTCCATCCCATTTCCACCCCCATTTCCATCCCAATCCCACCCCCATTCCCACCCCATTTCCATCCCAAATCCATCCCCATCCCATCGCCGCCACCTTCTCCCACATCAGGGGTTAAAGCGCGTTTCTATCTATAGCAAAGTCACGTATTATTACTATTATTTTATTTAATTTTTTTTTTCCCAAATTTGGCCTCTCCGGAGGATACGGCGCTTTCTGCCCCCCCCACCCCGGGGTCGTGAGAAAAGCCGCTGTGGATTTTCCCAACGGACGCTGCTCCACAGCCCGGCATCTCCTATCTGCCCGTTTATAAATAGTCAAAGTTAAGGGAAAAAAAAAAAAAAAATCCCCCCCAAAATATTAAAAAAAAAAAAAGCCGTGTGGCTGTGTCGCATCGCTGAGATGCTCCTTGACATTTTTCCGAGGTTTTTTTTTTTTTTTTGAAGGGTCGTTTTTCCGGCTGGATTCCCGCTGTGTATTTTAAATCCCAAGCTTGGTCTCTTGGGATTTAATTTGGGTCTGGGTTTCACATGACTCCGGCGCCTTAATCCTATCGAGAGGGGTCATCAAACCCCGGCTGCCTCCAGCCTTTAATTCCCCAGACGGTTAATAGCTTATAGGGTCGGGCGGGGTTTGGGGTGGGGGGGAACATGCTGGGTTTTGGGGGGTTCAGGCTGTGCCTTGAGCCGGGAAGCATCTTTTTTTGGGGTGAAATGATGTGATTTTAGATGAGGATGGGGTGTTTAGCGTAGGCGCGGCGATTGAGGTTGCGGTAGGTGCGCAGGGATTTAAAGGTATTTTTTTCCATAGGGGAAAAAATGGGAAGTTATTTTGAAAGGTGGATTTAAAGGTGTTTTTTTCCACGGGGAAAAAAAATCGAAAGTTATTTAGAAAAGTCAATTTAAAGGTGTTTTTTTCCACGGGGAAAAAATCTGAAAGGTATTTTTAAAAGTCAATTTAAAGGTATTTTTTCCGTAGGGAAAAAATCCTGGCAGATGGGCTGGAGCGGAGGGAAAACACCCAGGCAGGTGCTTAGCTCAGGGCGGCTGGAGAAAAATCAAGGTTTTTCAGCCCAAATAGCAGCTGGGAGGTCCCGAGTTTCCCCCCGCCCCCCTGCCGATATGTGTATGAGCGCCGGAAGCGGCTTAATTTTTTCGATCTGGTTAAAGCATTAGAGGATTTGAAGCGGCGAGGTGGCTAAAGCTGGAGCTGATGCCAAAGAGTTCGGTCCCGTGCCCGCAGCTCAAGCAGCGACACTCCCAGCCCTTTTTAGGGTCAAATTTGTCCCAGATGAGGAATTTGGGGTGAATTTGGCAAGAAATAGAGGATTTTGGGGAGTGAGCATCCTCCAGATCCGGATCCATCCACCCGCCTCTCCCCGGTGTGCTGGAGGGGGGATGATGGAGCCGTGATCTCCTGTCGCCGCGGTTTAAGGATGACAGAGCAAAGCTGCAGCCTCAAAGCACTATTAGCATAGTCACCATTAGGTTTCAGAGTTAACACCCCCCAGTGAGAGCATGGGGAGCCTGGCCCGCGGCCGGTTTGCCACAGTTGGGGCTGTTTTCATGCCTCAGGGTATGACGGGACCACCCCCCACCCCCCCCACCCCCCCCACCCCCACCCCGGCTGGTGCCTCTTTACACCCTCCAGAGCCTGGATTGCCCGCAGCACCCTTTGGCCCATCACCTTTTTTGTGATGCTGATGGAGGAGCGGGGCTGAAAAACCTGGATTTTCCCAACTTTTGGGGATGCGTAGAGGTTTAGGAGCTGTGGCATCATTTAATGATCGTTTGCATCGTTAATGAACATGATTATGATTATTAGTAGTAGCATTATTGCTATGATTATTGTAACTATGATCATTATTCTTATAAAAATATATTCATAATCATTATATAATGTATATTACATATTCTCTCTTTTATTATAGAAATGACAATATAATTATTATATGTCATATATTTTCTTATAGATTGTCTAAATTTAATACAATTATATTTATAATGGTGGAGGAGCCGCGCTGAAAAAACAGCTGTTGGGGACGCACGGAGGTTTTGGAGCTGTGGTGTCATTTAATAACGCCATCTGCATAATTAATGAACTGTCGTATTATTATTATTAACATTAGCATAATTATCCTTATCATTATTATCATAATCATTATCATTATTATCACTATTATCATGATTATGATCACTATTACCACTATCAAATCCCCATATTATTACGATTTTATAAAAATAAGTTTATAATTACTATATAATATATTGTCTATTATCTATTTTATTATAGAAATTACAATATAATTATTGGATACCTTATATTTTCTTACATACTATCTAAATTTAATACAGTTCTCTTCGTAACGACATATCATTCCATTACCATTGTTTTTCCACACTATGTATTTTATTCCATACAATAGCTCAAAATAATTAATAATACTACTAATATCAATTATTTTGCCCACGACACGATTCACGGGCAGGCTCCCCGCTGCCGTCTCCGTCACCCAGCGGCATTTTTTTCCCCCCTTCGCCAGGACTTAAGGGTTTATGTTCTTAGCCCGGGTGAGCTATTTTTAAGCATCCTTACAGACCGGGGCTGATTTCTCCCAGTTTTTCACCAGAGAAGGGAAATTTGATTTTTTTTTTTTTTTTTTTTTAATTCCTGGGAAGACTTATCGGCTGGAGCAGAGTTTCCTGCGCGGAGCTGGAAGGCTCCGTCCGGAAACCGCGCCGGTGCCTTGCCGGGAGGGGGGATGAACGGATGCGGGCACGAGGCTAAAAATACCCCCCAGAGCCTTGATTTCCTCTTCCCACCCTGGAAAAATCAAATTAAAACCTCTGAGTTCATAGGGAAGAGGGTGAGGCTGTCGGAGCTCCCTAAATCCTTCAAAACTGTTTTTTTTTTTCCCCCCAAATCCCAGGTAGCAGCGAGGATTTGGGATGATGGGGTAGCATCATCCTTCCCCCCCCCTGCATCCCAATCTGGAGCATCCCTGGGGCGCTGGCAGGAGCGGGGCCAACCGGGGACACGGATCGATGAGCGGGATGGGGGGATGGAGCCACCGGGATGCAGGTCCTCGGTGGTGTTCCCTCGGGGGAAAAAGAAAAAACAAACAAACAAACAAAAAAACAAAAAAACAAACAAAAAAACCCCAAACCAAACCTCGGCACAAAACCCGGCCTCGCCTGAGCGGATTAATTTTCCAGCTGAGCCTTATGGGCAAAGCTGGGGAATAATCTTCCCCCGGGAGCCAAACATCCTTCTCCGGTCCGTAGTACCGCTCGTATCCCGTTGCTTTCTCCCAGTGGGGTTTTTCTGGGATGCCGGGGACGTGGGGGTGGGATGGGGGTGTCAAGAAAAGGCACCCATGAATCATCCCAGTTGAGCGCTGGCAGCAAAAACCGGGGATGCTGGGGAGGGCTCGTGAGGTGTCTATGGGTGCTGCCCCCCCAATAAATCCCATGGAGTGGAGGATCTGGTGCAGCGGCGTGGGGGAGGGCTGGGGGTACCCCAATCCTGAGCTAAAAGGGGGTGTCCGGCCACTGGAGCCCCTCAGGGAGAGGCAGCGGTTGCCGGGGAGAGGGGGATTTTCAGCCGGAGGTTCTCCCAGCCCAGGCAGGGGGGAAATAGGGATGGGAGGGAACGGCATTGTCCGGCATCCTCCGGAGCAGCTGGAAAACCCTTCCCGTGGGGGGAGAGAGGAAGAACGGCCCAACCGCCCGGCGATAACCTGGGATTGTTGGGTTCTCCCTTGGGAAGAAGGAGGTTTGGCAACAATCAGTGGGTTTCTACAAAAAAACGGCACCTGGGGTTGAGTCACGTCCCGTTTTCTTCCCTCTCTGGCCGCGGGCAGGCGTCTCCTCGGCGGTGCTGGAGGTGCACGTGGGGACAGGGTCGGTCTTCTCCGTGGAAGGGCAGCAAGTGGTGCTGCCCGCCTGGTACACCAGCCACTCCCAGAAGAAGCCCTACATCACCTGGCTGCTGGATAAGGAAGATGCTGACCCCTTCCAGGTGAGCGGTGGGGAGGGGCTGTGGTGGGGGAGGGAGGGCGACAAGCCAGGAGGTGGCCATGGTCGGGGGGGTGCTCATGGTGCTCACCGTGGGGTGGTGGCTGTGATGGGGAGGTGGCCACCATGGGGAGAACCTCGTGGTGCCCGCAATAGGGAGGTGGCCATGATGGTGAGATACTCATGGTGCCCACCATGGGGAGGTGGCCATGATGAGGGGAAGCTCCTGGTGCCCACCATGGGGAGATGCCCACAATGGGAAGGTGCTCATGGTGTCCACAATGGGGAGATGCCCACAATGGGGTGAAGCTCATGGTGCCCATGATGGGGAGGTGCCCATGATGCCCACAATGGGGAGATGCCCACAATGGGGTGAAGCTCATGGTGCCCATGATGGGGAGGTGCCCATGATGCCCACAATGGGGAGATGCCCACAATGGGGTGAAGCTCATGGTGCCCATGATGAGGCAGTGCTCATGATGGGGTGAAGCCCATGGTGCCCACCATGGGGAGGTGCCAACCATGGGGAGGTGCCCATGATGGGACGAAGCTCATGGTGCCCATGATGAGGCAGTGCTCATGATGGGGTGAAGCTCATGGTGCCCACCATGGTGAGGTGCCCTTTTTGGGATGCTCATGGTCCCCACTATGGGGAGGTGCCCATGATGCCCATGATGGGGAGATGCCCATGATGGGACGAAGCTCATTGTGCCCATGATGAGGCAGTGCTCATGATGGGGTGAGGCTCATGGTGCCCACCATGGGGAGGTGCCCATGATGGGGGAATGCTCATGGTGCCCGCCATGGGGAGGTGCCCATGATGGGACGAAGCTCATGGTGCCCATGATGAGGCAGTGCTTGTGACGGGGTGAAGCTCATGGTGCCCACCATGGGGAGGTGCCCGTGATGCCCATGATGGGGAGATGCCCACGATGGGGTGAAGCTCATGGTGCCCATGATGAGGCAGTGCTCATGATGGGGTGAAGCTGATGATGCCCATCGTGGGGAGGTGCCCATGGTGCCCGTGAGGGTGAGGTGCCCACAATGGAAGCAAGATCATGGTGAGCACAATGGGGAAGTGCCCATGATGGGAAAAAGCTCGGGTAGCCCACCATGTGGAGATGCCCACTGTGGGGAGATGCCCACAATGGGGGAGGTGCCCATGATGGGTGGTACCCACGGTACCTATGACGGGTAGATGCCCATGATGGAGACATACCCATGGTGCCTACAATGGGGAGCTGCTCGTGGTGCCCACCATGGGGAGGTGCCCACCATGGGGAGGTGCCCGTGGTGCCCACAATGGGGTGAAGTTCATGGTGCCCATGATGAGGCAGTGCCCATGATGGGGTGAAGCTCATGGTGCCCACCATGGGGAGGTGCCCACCATGGGGAGGTGCCCGTGGTGCCCATGATGGGACGAAGCTCATGGTGCCCATGATGAGGCAGTGCTCATGATGGGGTGAAGCTCATGGTGGCCACCATGGGGAGGTGCCCACCATGGAATCAAACTCATGGTGCTCATGATGGGGAGGTGCCCTTTTTGGGGGGATGCTCATGGTGATCTATAGGTGCCCATGATGAGGTCATGCCTGTGGTGTCTGCAAGGGGAAGGTGCTTGTGGTGCCCACGATGGGGAGATGATCATGGTGCCCATGATGGGGAGGTGCCCATGGTGCCCACCACAGGGAGATGCCCACGATGGGGAGATGCCTGCGATGGGGGAATGATCACGGTGCCCATGATGGGGAGGTGCCCATGATGCCCACGATGGGGAGATGCCCACGATGGGGAGATGCCCTCAGTAGGAGGATGCTCATGGTGCCCACGATGGAGAGATGCCCACAGTGGGGGGATGATCATGGTGCCCATGACGGGGCGGGGGTACTTGTGGTGCCCATGGTGGGGAGATGCGCATGATGGGGGGATGCTCATGGTGCCCATGATCAGGAGGTGCCCCTGGTTCCCACGCCGTGGACGCTGGGGGCAGGTGAGGATGGTGGGAGCTCAGGCAGCAACAGCCACTCCACAAAACTTGGGACACCATCCGGAGGTGACTAAGCGGACGTTTTCCCCCGTGCAGATCCTGACCTACATGGACGGGGTGACGAAGGTGGAGGAGACAGAGCTGAAGCCCCGCGTGGGTTTCGTGTACCCCGTCCTCACCCACAACATCTCGCTGTTCATCAACGCCACCCGGGAGCGCGACTCGGGCCAGTACATGTGCACCGTCAACGTGGTGGACGACGCCACCAGCACAGGCAAGAACGTCGGCATCATCAACCTCACCGTCCTGGGTAAGGCTCCGCCGGTCACCCCGGCTCCTCCAACACCCCACCCCATGATGTCCCCTCGGGACTAACGTCAGTGCCCGCAGTGCCGCCGGCCCCCCCCGCCTGCCGCCTGCACGGTGACCCTGCCGTGG
The DNA here is from genome assembly GCF_047716275.1 of Strix uralensis. NCBI lineage: Eukaryota > Metazoa > Chordata > Aves > Strigiformes > Strigidae > Strix > Strix uralensis. The sequence continues at coordinate 7,942,701 of NC_133997.1, read as the reverse complement.
GAGCCAACGTCACCTTGAGCTGCACCTCCGAGAAGGGGAAGCCCTCACCCGCCTACCAGTGGCAGCGCACGGCCCCCACCCTGCAGGTCTTCTTCCCCCCCGCCCAGGGTAAGGTGGCACCGGGGTGGGGAGTTGGGGAGCGGGGAGGGGGCTGGAAAATCCTGGGAGGCTCCGTCTGTGGGACACTTTCGGCTTCGTCCCCTTAACTCTGCCCATTCCTGTCCTTGCTGCCTGAGCAGGCAGGGGACTGTCCCCTTAACTCCACCCGCACAAGGAGGTGGGGGGATTGGGGGCGGGTGGCCGCAGGGCAGCACCCAAATTTCTCGCCCTCAGACCGGGCCAGGGGCACCCTCAAGCTGACCAACCTCTCCCTGGACTTGTCGGGCGTCTACGTCTGCGTGGCCGAAAACCAAGCGGGTTCGGCCGAGTGCAGCATCGTCCTGGAGGTGCACTCAAGTGAGTACGTGTCCGCAGGGCCGGGGCGGGGTGGGGGGGGGGACACACACACGGTCCCCGTGGTGTCCCCTGGTCCCCGTGGTGTCCCCTGAGGGGATAAGAGGGGAGGTGACCTTCCCCCCGCCGCCTCTCTGTCTCTCTCCGGCAGCTAGCACCAAAGCCGTCATCGCCGGTGCTGTGTTGGGTTCCCTGGGCGCCCTCGCCACCGTTGTCTTCTTCGCCCGCCGTGTGGTCGGCTACCGGAGGAAAAAACGTGACAGCCAGGAAGAAGCAGCCAACGAGATCAAGTGAGATGCCCCTCTCACCGAGGAGGTTTAAATCGTCATTGCTAGGCTTCAGGGTTAACGGGGGGAGGAGGAGGTTTCCATCACTGGCCAGTCATCACTAGGTTTCAGAGTTAACAGAGGGGGTGGGGAGGCTTCCATCTCTGGCCAGTCATCACTAGGTTTCAGAGTTAAGAGAGGGGGTGGGGAGGTTTCCATCTCTGGCCAGTCATCACTAGGTTTCAGAGTTAACAGAGGGGGTGGAGAGGTTTCCATCTCTGGCCAGTCATCACTAGGTTTCAGAGTTAACAGAGGAGTAGGAGGTTTCCATCTCTGGCCAGTCATCACTAGGTTTCAGAGTCAACAGGGGCATTTTCCATCTCTGTTTTCCCCCCGTTCCCTCTTGGCCCCTGCTTTGGGGTCGAGGAGCTCTGCAGAACCTCGGGGTCCCCGTCGCTCTTTTTGGGGGGGCGGGCGGGGGGCGGATGCCGGGGAGGGGCCTGACGGGGCTGTGGTCCCCTCCCGGCAGGGAAGACGCCGTGGCGCCCAAGACGCCCTCGTGGGCCCGCAGCCCGGCTCCGGACACCATCTCCAAAACCAGCACCTCGTCCTCCATCGCCCGGGAGAGACCCCACGGCGCCAACCCCCTGTCCGACACCGCCTCCATCCTCACCGGCAGCTCCCGGGGACCCCCCCCGCCCCGCCGGGGGCCGCGCACCCCCACCCTCTCGCCCCCCCCCGCCGTTAACGGGGCCCCCCAACGCCGCCAGGACCCCCCGGGGGGGGCGTTGCCCCCCTCCACCCTGGCACGGGCGGGCGCCGTCCCCGTCATGGTGCCGGCGCAGAGCCGAGCTGGCTCCTTGGTGTGACCCCCCCATAAAAAAAAAGGGGGTGCAGGAATCCAGCACACACCCCCCATTTGTTGGGGTGATTTTTTCCCTTTTTGTTCTTTTTTTTTGTTTTTTTAACTAAAAGACGCCTCCAGCAGCTGGACTCATCCAGGGGGTTTAACGGCTGCGGGGGGCTCCCCGGGTCTGGGGGGGTCCCCGGGTTGGGGGGGGCCGAGTCTCCCCGTCAATAGAACACCCCAAAATAGTCCCGGCCCCACCCAGAGCGGGCGCCGCTTCTTTTTTTAAATTTTATTTTATATATATATATCTCAGTTAAAATGGGGCATTTTTCGTAAAAGAGCAATAAAGCGAGGAGGGGGTCGGGGCTGGGGGGGGCACGGGGGGGGCAGGAGGAATATGCACTTTTTTTTTTTAGGGGTTTTCTGATTAAAAGCTGGCCGTGCTGTCCGGCGTGGTTTTGGGTGAGTTTGTGGGGATTTAGGGAATGGTGGGTTCCACGTGTCCGTGGTTTTGGGTGAGTTTGTGGGGATTTAGGGAACGGTGGGTTCTACATCGCCGTGGTTTTGGGTGAGTTTGTGGGGATTTAGGGAATGGTGGGTCTCGCGTCGCCGTGGTTTTGGGTGAGTTTGTGGGGATTTAGGGAACGGTGGGTTCCACGTCGCTGTGGTTTTGGGTGAGTTTGGGGGGATTTAGGGAATGGTGGGTGTCACGTCGCCGTGGTTTTGGGTGAGTTTGTGGGGATTTAGGGAATGGTGGGTCCCACGTGTCCGTGGTTTTGGGTGAGTTTGTGGGGATTTAGGGAACGGTGGGTCCCACATCACCGTCGTTTTGGGTGAGTTTGTGGGGATTTAGGGAATGGTGGGTCCCACGTCGCCGTGGTTTTGGGTGAGTTTGTGGGGATTTAGGGAATGGTGGGTGTCACGTCGCCGTGGTTTTGGGTGAGTTTGTGGGGATTTAGGGAGTGGTGGGTCCCACGTCACCATGGTTTTGGGTGAGTTTGTGGGGATTTAGGGAATGGTGGGTCCCACGTCGCCATGGTTTTGGGTGAGTTTGTGGGGATTTAGGGAATGGTGGGTGTCACGTCGCCGTGGTTTTGGGTGAGTTTGTGGGGATTTAGGGAATGGTGGGTCCCATGTCGCCATGGTTTTGGGTGAGTTTGTGGGCATTTAGGGAACGGTGGGTCCCACGTCGCCGTGGTTTTGGGTGAGTTTGTGGCGATTTAGGGAATGGTGGGTCCCACGTCGCCGTGGTTTTGGGTGAGTTTGTGGGGATTTAGGGAATGGTGGGTCCCACGTCACCATGGTTTTGGGTGAGTTTGTGGGGATTTAGGGAATGGTGGGTCCCACGTCGCCATGGTTTTGGGTGAGTTTGTGGGGATTTAGGGAATGGTGGGTGTCACGTCGCCGTGGTTTTGGGTGAGTTTGTGGGGATTTAGGGAATGGTGGGTCCCATGTCGCCATGGTTTTGGGTGAGTTTGTGGGGATTTAGGGAATGGTGGGTCCCACGTCGCCGTGGTTTTGGGTGAGTTTGTGGGGATTTAGGGAATGGTGGGTCCCACGTCGCCGTGGTTTTGGGTGAGTTTGTGGGGATTTAGGGAATGGTGGGTCCCACGTCACCATGGTTTTGGGTGAGTTTGTGGGGATTTAGGGAATGGTGGGTCCCATGTCGCCGTGGTTTTGGGTGAGTTTGTGGGGATTTAGGGAATGGTGGGTCCCACGTGTCCGTGATTTTGGGTGAGTTTGTGGGGATTTAGGGAATGGTGGGTCCCACGTCACCGTGATTTTGGGTGAGTTTGTGGGGATTTAGGGAGTGGTGGGTCCCCCGTCACCATGGTTTTGGGTGAGTTTGTGGGGATTTAGGGAATGGTGGGTCCCACGTGTCCGTGGTTTTGGGTGAGTTTGTGGGGATTTAGGGAATGGTGGGTTCCACGTGTCCATGGTTTTGGGTGAGTTTGTGGGGATTTAGGGAATGGTGGGTTCCATGTGTCCGTGGTTTTGGGTGAGTTTGTGGGGATTTAGGGAACGGTGGGTCCCACGTCGCCGTGGTTTTGGGTGAGTTTGTGGGGATTTAGGGAATGGTGGGTCCCACGTCTCTCCTGGTGTGTCACGTCACAGTGCACCGGCCAGGCCACACCGTGTCGTCACACCCCAAGGCCCGTCGCCGTGACGTCACACCCTGCCGTGTGACGTCACACCGAGCGCAAGGCATCATCCCCCGCCCCCGACTCCCGCCCGCCTGACGTCATGCTGGTTGTCACACGGCCGTCAGCGCCGCGCACCTGTATGACGTCACACCCCGGTGTGACATCACAGCAGCCGTCCCGCATCCCGCGGTGACGTCACACCATGTCCCACGAGCCACCGCCTCCTCCTCCCCGTGCCACGCGCACCCTGCCGTGACAGCACCCGTGCCCTTATGACGTCACGCGCCGGCCGGTGACGTCACACACGCGCGGATGACATCACCCACCCACCCCACCCCCCCGACCTGCCCACCTCCGCCGCTGTGACCTCACCGCTCCGCCGGGTGACATCGAAAGGCGCCCAAGGACAGGCCGGGCCTCTGGCAGGGATGTTTATTGGGGTGGGGGGGGGCCGGGGGGGGGCGGGAGGGCAGCCGGGGGTGGGGGGGGCGAGGCCCGGCTGCACGGGGGCCCCGGGAGGCGCATGCGGGGGGCAGCGGGGCGAAGCGGGGGCTCCTGGGCCTCGGTGGTCGGCGGGGGCTCGGCGGCGAGGGGGGTCCGGGGAGCGCCTGGCGGCCCCTGCGAGCAAAGAGAGAGCGGTCAGCCCCAGGTCTGAGCCCTGCCTGCACCCTGCCGCTGCAACCTGCGCCCTGCCTGCACCCGGCCTGCGCCCTGCTCCTGCACCCTGCCCGCACCCTGCCCGCACCCTGCTCCTGCGTCCTGCACCCTCTCCATGCCCTGTCCCCTCCTTGTTGGCACCCCTGCCCGCACCCTGCCTACACCCTGCCTGCACCTTGCCCCTGCCCTCTTTGCACCCTGCCCACGCCCTGCTCCCGCAGCCTGCACCCTCCCCCTGCCCTCCCCCTCTCCTGCCCTGCCCACACCCTGCCTGCACCCTGCCTATGCCCTACTTGCAGCCCGCCCACCGCCTGCCTGCACCTTGCCTGCGCCCTTGCTCCTGCACCCTTGGCCTGCCTGCCTGCCTCCCGCTGCTGCCTGCACCCTGCCCTCACCCAGCCGCATCCCAGCAGCCGGGGGCTGGGGGGGACGCCCAGCCTGGCCCCCCCCCGGGGCAGATGACACTGGTGGGAGTGGGTGAACCCAGCTCACCTGATGTAAACCTGCTCAGCCGCCTAACGAGCTGGCCCTAACGAGCTGGCCCTAAAGAACCTTGCGGCCGTAATGAGTTTCACAGCCCCTGTGCTTGGCAGCTGCTTCCCTGTCGCATCCCCACTGCATCCCAGTTCTATCCTCACCAAATCCCCATTACTTCCCAGTTCTATCCTCACTGCATCCCCATTGCTTCCCAGCTACATCCTCACTGAATCCCCATTACTTCCCAGTTGTATCCTCACCAAATCCCCATTTCATCCCAGTTCCATCCTCACCAAATCCCCATCGCATCCCAGTTAAATCCACATTGAATCCCCATTACTTCCCAGTTGCATCCTCACTGAATCCCCATTTCATCCCAGTTCCATCCTCACCAAATCCCCATCGCATCCCAGTTGCGTCCTCACTGTAGCCCCCTGGAATCCCCCCCTGCTCCCCCACTTCACCCTCAGTTCAGCCCCACAGCACCCCAGTTCCATCCCAGTCGCGTCCGTCCCCCCCCCCCGGCCCCGCCACACCCACGTGGCCGTGCCGGCAGCGCGACCTCCCCGCCGCTCACCCCAACCCCTCCTTCCCGCTAACCGGGGCCCTTCTCCGCTCACCACGCCGGCACGGGGCACGGCACAACCACCCCCCGGGCCCCGATGCCACGCGGCCTCGGCGCCGTGGGCGCTTTTTTAAATTTACCTTTTCCTGCCAGGAGACTGTGACACAGGCTTTTAAAAATAGCATGTGCTGAGGCGAGGCGTTCGGGGTGGTGTTGCTAAGGGAGAAATTAAATTCAAATCTAGGGCTTCGCCTTCCCATGCTAACTACTACGGTGCGCTCCCAAAATTAGGGCAGGCAGGGGCTGCCTGCCTGTGTGCTTTCACCTCCTGGGAAGAAAAACCCCTTCTCCATCCCGAGTCGCCGTGGGGAAGGACGCTCAGAGCAGTAAAATATAAAAATGACCCGATTTGGGGGGGGGAAAAATAAGGGAGATTTGGGGCGTACCTAGTCGCCGTTGCGGAGGTCGCCGCCGCGGGTGCTGTTGGCGCACTCGGCGTCCTTGGTTTTCCGATCGATCTCGCCCCCTTTGATCTTCTTGCGGGTCATATGGCCGCGGAAACTAGCCTGGATCTTGGCGGCCGCCGCGTTGGCGTCGGGATCGTCCAAGGGGATGTCCAGGATGTCCTCGTCCAGCTTCGTGCAGGCTCCCTCCTGCCGGCGGCAACGGGAGGGTTACGGCCAGTGACACCCCAAAAAGGCCACTCCCCTCCCTCAATTTAATTTATTAAATAAGGTTCTAAATTAGCCTCTTTGGGGCTGGATCCTGCTTCCTCGAGGGTTGTGACACAGGGAGAAGAGCATCCGTGGGTTTTGGGAGGGGGATTTTCCGCGCGGGGAGTCACGCCAGACAAGCTGGCCGTGCCTCAGTTTCCCCTTCCCCGCGCAGCCTGTTGCATCCTCCCGCGTCCCTCCTCTGGGCTTTGGTCAAAAACACTGGGAAATTTGGGAAAAAGGCCCCCACCCCGCGCTGAGGATAAAGCACCACAGCCCACTCCCCTCCTGCCGCATCCCACTGGAGCAGTCGGACCCGGCGCTGAGGTCAAAGAGGGGGGGGAAAAAATATACGGGAAAACTAAATGAGATGGGAGCGAGCCGGTGTTGGATGCTCTGGTGTTGGCAGCAGTGCGGGTGCATCCTTTGCATCACCCTGGGTGTGTGTTAAAGGACTTAAAGGAGAGGGTTTTTTGGGGGGGGGGGGTTATTTGGAAGCTGAGGATTGGGGGGGGGGGCATGCTCGTCCCCTCGGAGCGCGCCGTGGCTCTGCAAAGTTGTTCAGGTTGTTTTACCACTGTGAAAGGTGAGGGGAGAGAAAGAGCGGCGGCGGCTTAAGTGACAGGTCCGAGGTGGAAATGATATGTCCAGGGTGGAAATGTTATAGCCAGGGCTGGAAATCCTATAGCCAGGGGAGAAATCCTATAGCCAGGGCTGGAAATCCTATAGCCAGGGGAGAAATCCTATCGCCAGGGCTGGAAATCCTATAGCCAGGGGGAGGAAAACCTATATCCAAGAGAGAAATCCTATATCCAGGAGAGAAATCCTATATCCAGGGGGAGGAAACCCTATAGCTAGGAGAGAAATCCTATATTCAGGAGAGAAATCCTACATACAGGTGGGGGAAACCTATATCTACAGGAGAAAATCCTATATTCAGGGGAGAAATCCTATATCCAGGGGGCAAAAATCTATATCCAGGGGGAGAAATTCTGTATTTAGGGGGAGAAATCCTATATTTAGGGGGTGAAAATCTGTATCCAGGGGAGAAATCTGATAGCTGAGGGGAGGGAAGCTATACACAGGGGAGATATCCGATATGTAGGGGAGAAATCCTCTGTTCAGAGGGAGAAATCCTATATATAGGGGGGGAACATCCTATATGCAGGGGAGAAATCCTATATCCAGGGGGATAAATCCTATACCCAGGGTGGGCTTTGCCTCTCTGGAGGTGCCCAGGAGGGGAGAGGGGGGCTTCTCTCTGTGCTGCCGGCTGAGCTGGAGGGGGAAAAATGGGAAAAAAGGGGTGAAAAGAAGGGGGAAAGGGGAAAAAATGGGGGAAAGGGGAGGAAAAAAAGGGGGGAAAAAGGGAGAAAGGGGGGGAAAAGGATGCGGTTTTCTGCCGGATCAGTTCTCTGAGCTGGCTGGCGGCCGGGCAGTGAGGGGTGGTCACCCCCGGTTGAGGATGGAGGGCTGCAGCCCCCTGCTCCCCCCCAGTTTATCCCTGTATCCACCAGCAACCTCCAATCCCACCCAGAGAGTAATTTTGGGGGGAAGCAGAATCGCCCCTGTCTGGCGGCTGGATTTGAGGATGGGGGGGACTTTCCTGCCCAGGACGTGGGGTGAGGTGGCTGCAGCCCCGGCGGGACGGATCCTGAACTGGTGCGAAAAAAGAGGGGAAGGGGTGGGTTTTTTTGGGGGGGGGGGGGGGAAATAAGGGCCTGGGGGTTTGCAGCAGCGCTGGGCGCAGAGTTGAGCTCTTGGGTGCAGCACCCATCACAGCATCACCCCCCCTACAAACACCCCCCGCACCCCTCCGCCTCCACCACCACCCCAAACCCCCTCCACCGCCCCCGTACCCCGCTCCGGCGGGAGCCGAGAATAAGAATAAGAATAAGAAATAAAATGCAGAAAAAAGCGAGGTGCTGGGGGAAAAGAGGGGGGACCTACGTTGCAGCAGTCCATGGCGGAGGACGGGTGGGTGGCCAGCGATGGGCGAGGGGCTCCGGCAGGGTCTCGCTTCCCCGGCAGCTCTCCCGGCGCAGGTGGCAAGTTGAGCGGAGCCGCTTGCCTACGTAATGCGCTTTCCTCCGGGCGAGCCTATCAGCCCTACACCCCTGCCAGGCTTTTTGGGGGGGGGTGGTGGTGGTGTTTCTTTTTTTTTTTTTCTTCCCTTTCTCCTCTTTTTTTTTTTTTAACCTCCTCCAATTTTATTTCGCAGCCTCCAACTCCCTCCTAACGCTTAAAGGAGCCGGCAGCTCGCGTCGGAGTTTCGTGTAATATAAAATTACACGCGGAGGATGCGATCAAATATTTAACGGCGCTTTCGGGTTTCACCCGCAGCGTGGCGGGTTTAATAGGGCTGGTTTTGGGGGGCCGGGGGGGGGGTGTGAAGCTACAGCAAACGGGGGTGATGGGTTAGTGGAGGGGGGGAGGGATGCTCGGCCCGCAGCGATGCCAGAGGGGGGATTTGCCCCCCAAGTTTCTTTGCACAGGAGGCAAAACCTTCACGACCTACTGAGGGCTTGGTTCTGAAGGAGGGTGAGGATGAGGATGGTGAGGATGAGGATGGCGAGGAAGGGTGGGCATGGCAGGACACCACGTCCCACCGAGCAGCCGCTGAAGCCCAGGGGTGATGTGCCCAAACGTGGGCTCCACGCGGAGGAGGGGGGCTCCTCTTTTGGGGGCCCTTTCCCTGCTCGCAGGAGCATCCGACTCCCCCAAATTTGGGGTGTTTTCCAGCCAGACCTGCAAACCAGGCATTTTTCCAGCCCTCGGTGCTATCTGGAGACCCCGCTTTCACCCTCGGACCACACTGAGGTGCCAGGGCCGGCGGGGTAAGGTGGGGGGGGACCCCAGAAAAGAGGAGACACCCCCAGGGCAGTGCGGGGGGCTGCAGCCCCCTGCATCGCCCGCCTTGCTCGCCTCTAATCCGGGTTTGGGAGTTGCTAAGCAACCGCATAAGTTGCCCGTGGGCTCCGCGCGCCGATGCCGGCTCTGGCCGGCCCCCGAAATGCGGCGTGGCCCCCCCCAGACGGGCACCAGCACCCCCCGGCCCACCGGCGCAGTCAGGCCTCGCCGGCTCTCCCCGGCCAGGCTCGCTGCGGGGGTGTGCCCTGCCTGGGGGCCTGGTGGCACCCACCTTCCTCTTTGCCATCACTGGCATCGTCCTCATCACCGTCACTGTCCCATTGACATCACCGTCCCCATCCCTGGCACTGGCACTGTCCCCACTGCTGCCACCAGCCCTGTCGCCATCCCTGTCCTCATCCCCATCCCCACCATCCCCATCCCCACCATCGTCCCTGTCCCCATCCCCACCGTCATCGTCCCTGTCACGATCCCCATTCCTGTCCCCATCCTTGTCCCCATCCCCAACTTCATCTCCATTATCTCTGTCCCCACCCTTGCCCCCATCCCCAACTTCATTCCCATCCTTGTCCCTATCCCCAACTTCATCTCCATCCTCTCTGTCCCCATCCTTGTCCCCATCCCTCTCATCCTTGTCCCCATCCCCAACTTCATCCCCATCCTCTCTGTCCCCATCCTTGTCCCCACCCTCCTCATTCTTGTTCCCATCCCCAACTTCATCCCCATCCTTGTCCCCATCCCCAACTTCATCCCCATCCTTGTCCCCATCCCTTTCATCCTTGTCCCCATCTCCAACTTCATCCCCATCCTCTCTGTCCCCATCCTTGTCCCCCTGCCCAAGCCACCCCCAGTCTCAACCCCACCATCATCTTTGTCCCCAACCCTGTTCCCATTCCCACCCCCGTCTCCATTCCTGTCCCCGAGGCCACTCCAGCCCCCGCCCCCCGACACCCCCACCTTCCCAGGTCACCCTGCTCCCCACCCTGCCCCATCCCCACCCATACTTCACTGGATGGGGGTCAACCTCCCCCCCCAAACCCCACACCCAGGAAGATGGGTGCTCCCCCAGCATCCCTCAATTCCCCCGCACCCGGCTCTCCCCGCTGGAGCCGCTTTTCCACCGCCACATCTTCCCACCAGCGTGGCGGGGGGGGAAATAGCTCTGCTCCAGAAAACCCCCGCTCCAGCTTCCAGGCGAAGCCTCGGCCACTCTGCTGGGATTTTTAGATGGGAAAATGATCCCTTTCCCTTTTTTTTTTTTTTAAGACCCTCCAGATCCATCACTGCCTGCTCTGGTGAGGGAAGATGGGGTGTTTTGGGGGGAGCTGAGCAAAAAAGGCTTCTTGGAGCAACTCGTCTATCAAGGATCTGGGAAAATTAGCCCCAAAACTAGGATGCAAAATGGTGGGAGGATCATCCCAGTACCAGTAAACCCCCCAAAATGCACAAAAATAGGGGGTTTTGGAGCAGTTTCAATGCAAGAATGGATGGCCCCCCGTTTTTACCAGCGGCGCACAGCCTCCCTGTCCCCAAAATCCACTCTGGCCACAGCCCCCCCCGTCCTGGCAGAGCCGCCAAGCGCCGGCGTCTCCCGCAGACTGCGGCTGCGGAGGAGGGACGCGAAATGCCAGAACATTTCTAATCATTAACGGCGGTTTTTGAGCCCGTTCCAGGCTCTGCATTTTTCCTCCCCGGCCCCCTTCATCCAAGAAAACAACCCACCCCGGGACGCAACATGGCGGGGGGGAAGAAATATTGGGGTGATGATTTTCCAGGTGTTCCAGCACTTCCTAAATCGGAATCCTGATAAAATAAGTCACATTTTGGAAGTGGGGGACGGGCACCACGGCTGGTAATACCTGCTGGAAACATCCCGCCGTCGTGGTTTGAGATGGTGGCACCGAGGTGTTAAAAAATCCTTTAAAAAAAAAGGGGGAATTTGATGCTGGAAAGGTGCCCTGGGCGGGCAGCGTTGCCAAAGCGAGAGCCGGCAGCCGGCGAGGCGGTGCCGGGGGGGGGTCAAGGCGTAGCTGGTTGGCATCAGCCCCGGCGTGTGGGGTCCCCGCCAGCTTTTTTTCCCCATCCCTCCTTCCTGTTTTTCCCGGGAGAGCCGCCGCCGTGCCCCGTGCCGTGGGCGAGTGCCGCATGCTGCATATGGCTGGCTCCCCCCGGGGAAAAACAGGAAAGGGGGGGGCGAAACTGGGGTGAGCATGAGTGGGGGGGTTCAGTGTCCCCCCCCCAAAAAAGAGCAGCCGGTTTCCACTCAAACCCCATCACCCCTTTTTTTTTCAGCGCCTGGCTGGGATTTTGAAACCGCTCCAATGGGAAAACACAAATTTCATCAGCTGGAATGGGATGGGGGGGGGGCCCCACGTGCTCCCCAAAATGTCACGGAGGCATCTCAGCCCTTGGGGGGGGGCGGGTAGAAGAGGAGCAATGTCACATCCCTCCTTCACACGGGGACACTATTAAATTTTTGACAACCTCCGGGGATGCAGGGGCCTAAATATAGAGCCTTAAAATACCATCTCGAGCTCAGCCCAGCTCCTAAACCCAGGTTTTTTTAGGGGAGAAATCTCAGGTGAGAGTCGCTAATAACGGCGGGGACCTCATTAATAAAAATTCTCATTAAAAAAGCGCCGCAGGGATGGTACGGGAGATCATCACCCGCCCCCAAGAGAAGGGCAGGAGCCTGGTGGGGAAATTAAGGGTTGGGGTTTTTTTTTTTTTTTGAGTCGTCGCACCTCGTTTTGGGTTCAGATGTTGCCAAATGGGGGATTTGGGGCGAGCGCTCGGGTCGGGTCCCCGGGGAGGTGTCCCTTTTAAAGAGGGTTATGGGGGCGTGCTCCCCTTCGCCCGTGGGTTGGCTCCTCTCTGCTGCATTACGGTGAGGATTTTTTGGGGAGGAATCATGGTGTGTCAGCGCTGATGGGTGCTGTCAGCTACCCCTGATGCTGTTTTGGGCTCAGATAGCCCTGTTTTGGGTGTGGGTGCTGTGTCCCTTACCCTGTGTGTGGATGCAACGCTGCCTGCCTGCTCGCCTGCCTTCTCCTCTTCCTCGTCCTTGTCCTCCTTCTTGTCCTTCTCTGGCTCCTGGAGGAAAAGCAGGAAAATTTAAAATTTAGGTGGGGTGGGACAACTGCAGAGGGGCCAGGGTGGGCGCAGGGTCCTGGGCACCCCAAATTCTCCAGAGAGGGCTGGAGGGGTGGGCAGGGAGGGCAGCCTACCTGGAAAGGGGGCTGGGTGAGAAGCTCGTCCTCCAGCCGGGCTCCCCACGCTGCCGGGTCAGCTGAGCTCTCTGGGGAAGAAGGAGGCTTGATGGCACATGGGATGGGCACACGGGGCAGGCCTGACACCCCGGGGATGGGCACGCAGGGCAGGGCTGGTGGCACAGGGTGATGGGAATGTCCCCCAGGATGGGCACACAGGGCAGGCCTGACACCCCGCGGATGGGCACACAGGGCAGGCCTGACGCCCTGGGTGATGGGCACACATGACAGGCGCGACACCACGCGGGACAGGCAGGGGGTGAGGTGCGGGGATGGGTGGTGCCGGGCAGGGCCACTCACCCTCTCTCTGCTCCAGCAGCGTTTGGAAGTGCTGAGCAGCAAAGGCCACCACATCGGCCGGCTGTGCCCGCAGCACCTCCAGTGCCAGCCCCTCCAGCAGGTTTTGGAAGCCGGCGGGCAACCGCAGGGCGATGCTGGAGAAGGGGAGGGACATGGCCGCCTCTCCCGAGCCCCCTGCGGCGGCACAACAGGATTAGTCGCGACCCGCACCCACTCTGTCCCTACAGGGAAGCGCCGGGACTCGAACCCGGGCACCCCGGATGGGGCGGGGGGCGGCGCCGCCGCGAGGGGGCACGCGCCTTTCCCGCCCGCCGCGCCTGCGCGCGCCCGCTTCTAAACTGCGCATGCGCGCAGCGGCCGCCCGCGCGGGGCGGGGTGAGTGGTCGCAGAGGGCCCCGGACACCCAGTTCCCCCCGGTTCCCCCCGGTTCCCCCCTGGTTCCCCCCCCGGTTCCCCCCCCGTTCCCCCCCCGGTTCCCCGCACCCTCATCCCCGCTCCCCTCCCGGGCCCCGGCCCCTTCCCTCGCCCCGACCCGGCCGGGCCGCGCCGGCGCCTCTGGCCGTGCTGAGGACGCTGTTGCTTGGCAACGCCCCCCCCATACACACGCCCGGCGCCGCGTGCCGAGGCCACGCCCCCATGCGCTGACCACGCGCCTCCCCCCCCCGTGGGCGGAGCCTGTCGCGGGGGCGGGTCCCGGTGCCCTCACGCCCCGTTGTCGCCCCCCCAGGATGGCGGCGTGGGTGCTGCTGGCGCTGGCTCCGGTGGCGGCAGGTAAAGGGGCTGAGGAGAGGGGGGGGACTGATCCCGCACCCCCAGCCCCGCGGGCACCCGCTGCAGCCCGGCCCAGGGGGCGGGACACACCCCCCGAGCCCTGCTTCGGGGCCCTTGGCCCCCCCCGAGCCCCACTTCGACACCCTCGGCACCCCCAGAGCCCCGCGCCGATGCTCTTTGCACCCCCCAGCGTCATTTCGATGCCCTTTGCACCTGCCTGAGCCACACTTTGACGCCCATGGCACCCCCACAGTGCTGTTTCGCCGTCCTTTGCACCCCCCAGCCCCTCTTCGCCGCCCTTGGCACCCCCAGAGCCCCGCTTCGATGCCCTTTGCACTCCCAACCCCCTCTTCGACACCCTTTGACACCCATGGCACCCCCCACTGCTGCTTTGACACCCTTTGCACTCCCCAGCCCCTCTTCAACACTCTTGGCGTCCCCCCCCACCCCCTCTTCGACTCCCTTTGCACCCTCCAGCCCCTCTGCGATGCCCTTGGCACCCCCAGAGCCCCGCTTCGATGCCCTTTGCACCCCTGCCCCCCTCTTCGACACCCTTGGCACCCCCAGAGCCCCGCTTCAGTGCTCTGTGCACCCCCCCAGCCCTGCTTCGATGCCCTTTACACCCCCCCAGCCCCTCTTCAACTCCCTTTGCAGCCCCCAGCCCCTCTTCAGCGCCCTTGGCACGCCCAGAGCCCCGCTTTGATGCCATTTGCACCCCCCCACTCCCTCTTTGACACCCTTTACACCCCCCCATCCTTGTTCAACACCCTTTGCACCCCCGGCCCCTCTCCGACGCCCTTGGCCTGTCGCTGCCACCATGGGACGATGCTTTACGTAAGGTGGGAGTCGCATGCGGCTCCTCGGCAGCGTCTCGTGGGCTCTCCTCCCTTCCCTCCTCCCAGCTGCTTTTTATAGCCTCCAGTCTCTTCCCCGGCGTCTCGGGGTTTGTTGTTTTTTTTTTTTTTTCCCTCCTCCGACTCATTTTTTTATGTAACTTGTCCTTCCCGGAGCCTCGTCGCATGAGACAGTGGGACTGGCGATGCGGCTGATTTCAGAGAGGCCGAGGACATCGTTTCTTTCCTCTGTTCAACCCAAGCTGGGACGAGATGGGGCTCCGTGAGCCCCGGTTTGATCGCTGCCACAGGGATCACCGCCCACATCACCTCTCCACATCCTGCAGACATTGCCCTCACCCCCTTTCAAGCATGGTTTTATTTTCACACCCCCAAAAAATGGGGCTTTTGGGGGTGCCAGGGCTGAGACTTCTGCTTCCCTCCCCACTGAGGGCGTCTTTGCTGGTGCTGCGTGCCCGGTGTTTCCCATCCCGCCACTCACCAAACTTTTTTTGCAAGGGAAAAATATGTCAGAAGATATTTATTAGCAAGGCTGGGCTGGCAGAAACGCTCCCATACTGGTATTAGAAGAATTTTTTACCTAAATCTGTATCCAAACTCTGCATAAGACAAGTTCCTGTGCTTTGGGAGGTGACTTCCCTCATAGGGTCGGGCTTTCCTGGGGACCAAATCGTGCTGCTTCCTCAGCTCCTTGGTGATTTTAACCACCTTAAGCTTGACCAAGGACCGAAGGAAGCTGTAAATTAAAGTGAGATCTCTAATAATCTGTGTTTAAGAGGGAGTCGGAGGCCGCGCGGGGGATTTTTCTCATCGCTTTTCGCCTCTTGCAGAGGATGTTTGTGCTCTGTTGATCCTAGGGGCGATGTTTGGCTTCGCCTCCTACTACGGCGACCACATGGTGTTGCAGAAGGAGCCGGCGGGAGCCGTGGTGTGGGGCTACGGGGAGCTGGGGGCCACCGTGACCGTGGTTCTCTCCGGGGCCGGTGGCCTCGTCGTCATGAAGAAGACGGCACGAGTTAAAGGTGGGTCCTGGACCCTCACGGGTGGTTTTGGTGGCCGAGTGGCACCGGCCCGAGCCCAAATCGGACCCGCTGGGTTTGTCCCATCGCTGGATGGGAGGTGGCTGCAATGGTGACGTCTCCCCTGGGGCCATGCTTTCACCTTCTCCGGGAGATCTGCAGGGGAAACGGGGGGGTTCAGCTGTCCCCCTCCCCATCGACACCGGCCTTTGCTCACTTTGGTTTCCCACCAGCAGGATCCCGTGGGCACCGAGCGGGAGCCGAGCTGCCGCTGGAGTGGGTGGCACCGCGTAGGCTTTGAGCCGAACGATGAGGCTGCGGAGGGGAGAGGGGAGGGGATTCAGCTCCTCTCCCTGTCAAAACCATCTCTGGGGAAATCTCCAGAGCACTCCTGGCTTCTTTTTTTTTTTTTTTTTGATGTCTCCCTGCTCGGAGGGGATCTCTAAGCCCTGAAGGATGTCGCAGAGCCTTCCTTGAGCCTGGGAGGCATCTCAAATCTCATTCCCGGCCTAGTGAGTCAGGGGGCTGCCCTTCACCTCTTTGAGGGGGGTGAAACTGCTGCCAAAAGGGCTCCTCTGCAAGCTGGAGGCGTTTTGGGAGAGAGCAGTGATCTGCTGCTCTTGGGAGATCTGCAGGATCCAGCCCCAGCCGGGCCAGAAAATCCACGCTAAGCTCCAGCAGAATATCTTTACGCCTCGAATCGGCGCCTCTAAAATTAGCTGGAGACATCTCGGTGTCACACACACCAAGCTGCTCCTGTAATCCCGGTTCCTCCCAGCAGCTTCTGCTCTGACACACATTTGTCTTCGAGATTTTCTTTTTAACCCCTGCGTTCCTGCAGGATGGAAGACCCTCCGATGGCGGAGAGCTTCCAAAATCCACTTCCCCAGCCCGGCTCCGCGGTGGGGAGGCTTTCCCTCGTCGCCTGTCCGGTTGTTGGCCGCTCATTTGCGAAGATCTTGAGATCTTTATAGGGTTTGTTAAAGATAAGCACCATCCTCTTCTTCCAGGACCTTCTGGGACGTGGACAACCGTCCTGGACCCTATGGATCAAGGCGGTCCCTACGCGCTGACGGCCGGGCAGGGCTCGGAGAACGTGACACTGCGGGACATCTACTTTGGCGACGTGTGGCTTTGCAGCGGGCAGAGCAACATGGCAATGACGGTCCTGCAGGTGAGCAGCGCGGTCCGATCCTGCCGGCTCAGGCAGGGCTCAGGCAGGGAAGCGCCTCGCATGCTCCCAACCCTTCCCTAGATCGCCAACGCCAGCCAGGAGCTCGCAGCTGCCGCTCGCTACCCCTACGTCCGCGTCTTCGCCGCAGCGCCCGCCCGCTCCAACGTGGAGCTGGACGACCTGGAGCGAATCGATTTGCCGTGGTCCATCCCGACGGCCGGTGAGTGCAAGACACCTCCAAAAAAACCAAAAAAGCCCACAAATGGCTTTTTTCCCCTTTGCAGCCCGCTGTTTCTTGAACAGAAAACCTGGGCCATGGGAATTTCACCTACTTCTCGGCCGTCTGCTGGTTGTTGGGGCGTTACCTCTACGAGGCTCTGCGGTACCCCCTCGGGCTGGTGGAGGCGGCCTGGGGGGGCACCCCCATCGAGGCCTGGTCCTCCCCCAGAGCTCTGCGGGCATGCGGGCTCCTGGGGGATGCGGAGAGGTGAGAGAAGATGCAGGGGAAACACTGCTGGCTGATTTTTGGGGGGTATCCTCACCCCTGCTGCTCTTGGGGGGGCATCATCCATCCCCAGAGCCCCACTGTCCCCTCCGTGCGCCATTTTACCCACTCTGGGTAAAATCCCCAGATTTACGCTCATGCCGAGAGCGTAGGGCACATCTGGGTGGGGGGAAGAGGGGGACCCCAGAGCTCCCCTTTTGCTTTAACCATGCAAAGCTGGTTCCTGAAGGCGCGGCTTCAAGCCTGGCCTCGTGTTTTGCACCCTCTTAAGCTCAGCTTTGTTTTCCAGCATCTCCCCGCAGCAGCAACTCTCAGGCCCGCAAACACCCTCGGTGCTGTGGAACGCCATGATCCACCCGCTGCTCAACATGACGCTGCGGGGTGTCGCCTGGTACCAGGGTAACCCCCCCCCGCCACACCACTCCCGTGCCATTTTCCGTCCCCTCCCCGCTAGCCCCAGCGGGCTCTCACTAGCCCCTTCTGGGGACAGGCGAGGACAACGCCTTCCTGCACACGGACCGGTACAACTGCACCTTCCCCGCCCTCATCGCTGACTGGCGCCAGGCTTTCCACGCTGGATCGGTCGGGCAGACGGAGCTGCTCCTCCCGTTTGGTTTTGTGCAGGTGAGGAGGAGGAGGAGGAGGAGGGACGAAGGGCAGGACCCCCACCCTTCATGGGGTTTTACCCATCCTTCCTGCGCCAGCAGGAGGGAGAGAATGCTGTAAATCCACGGACAAATCCTGCTGGGGTGCCGAAGCCCGGGCAGGGATCGCAGCGGGTGGTTTTGGGAGCGATGGCTGCGCCGTTTTCCCTGTTTTCACCCCCAAAAACCCCCTCTCTGCCTTGCAGTTGTCCACCTATCGCCAGCAGGGCCCAGCCGACAGCTTCGCCCGTCTCCGCTGGCACCAAACAGCCGATCTGGGGGTTGTCCCCAACGCCAGGATGCCTGGCACCTTCATGGCCGTGGCGATGGATTTGGGCGACGAGCATTCGCCCTACGGCAGGCGAGTCCCGGGTGGAGGGGGCGAGGCCGGAGGGGATGAAGCTATCAGCTACCGACCTCCTCTTCCTCAGCAGTGTCCACCCCCGGGACAAGCAGAACGTGGCTCACCGCCTGCAGCTGGGCGCCAGGGCTGTGGCATACGGGGAGAAGAATGTGATTTTCCAAGGGCCGTACCCTACCCGCGCCGTGCTGGAGGTGACCAGGGGGCTGCTGAACATCACCTACAGCCAGGAGCTCGTCTGGCGCCGCAGGGACATGCGGGCGTTTGAGGTGAGGAAGAGGGGAAAAACCTTCCTCCCCCCAACCCAGGGCTGGAAGAGGGAATCTCAGCCAGCTGAACATGAGCCAGCAGTGTGCCCAGGTGGCCAAGAAGGCCAATGGCATCCTGGCTTGTACCAGCACTAGCGTGGCCAGCAGGGACAGGGAAGGGATCTGACCCCTGTACTTGGCGCTGGTGAGGCCGCCCCTCGATGAGTGGGTTCAGTTTTGGACAAAACCTCACCCCAAAAAGGCCATTGAATGACTCGAGCGTGTCCAGAGAAGGGCAACGGAGCTGGTGCAGGGTCTGGAGCACAGGTCTGATGGGGAGCGGCTGAGGGAACTGGGGGGGTTTAGTCTGGAGAAGAGGAGGCTGAGGGGAGACCTCCTGGCCCTCTGCAACTCCCTGAAAGGAGGGTGCAGAGAGGGGGGATGAGTCTCTTGAGCCAAAGAGCCAGCGCCAGGCCAAGAGGGAATGGCCTCAAGCTGCGCCAGGGCAGGGTCAGACTGGCTCTTAGGAAGGATTTCTTTGCAGAAGGGGTTGTTGGGCGTTGGAATGGGCTGCCCAGGGCAGGGGGGGAGTCCCCATCCCTGGAGGGGTTGAAGAGTCGGGTTGAGCCAGCGCTGAGGGATCTGGTGGAGTTGGGAACGGTCAGGGTGAGGTTCATGGTTGGACTGGAGGAGCTTCAAGGGCTTTTCCAGCCGAGATGATTCGGGGATTCTGAACCCACCGTGATGGAGGTTTTTCCCCTCACCCAGGTCTGCTGCTCCAGCCCACCGTCCCCGTGCGGGTGGCTGCCGGCACCCGTGGTGGCCGTGGAGTCCCGCAGGGTGACACTGGCCCTGGCTGGCTGTGGGGGGCTGGTGCTGGCCTTGCGCTACGCCTGGGCTGAGTGGCCCTGCGACTACCAGTCCTGCGTCCTCTACAACAGCTGGGGTTTGCCCGCACCCCCTTTTCTCCTGGATGCCCTGGCCGCAGGGGAAACCCCAGGGCGATCCCAACCAGCCGGAGGGAGGGAGATGCTTCTCCTCCCTGGCTCCTGGTTCTCCCGGGGGATTTAGGTGAGGGGACAGCGGAGGGAGCTCAGACCTCACGCAAAGCTGCTGGCACGGTGCCTTTCTGACTGGGGAGGCGGCTGGCTTGATTACTGTCTTACTAATTAAACACTTCCCAGCTTCTCTTTGGCCTGAAGTCAAGGCTGCAGGGGGAAAAAAAAAATAAAAGCCAATTTAAAATAAAACTTATGAAAAATGATGTTAAGACAAGCAGCAGGACACACTGATGGGACTCAAACCTCTCACTGCTGCTCCTCCCTGCCTGCAGAGCTGGCCCTGGCTCCCCCCACCCCATGACACCCCAACTTCTCGGGGGGCACAGACAGCTGAGCCCTGTGGCAGGGTGCTCGCAGGATGCATCTACGGGGTGGAAAGGGTGGAGCGAGGAGCTCTGCCAAAAAAAAACCCCAAAACCCCACAACTAAACTGGGGCTGGGACGTGGAGCTGCGCAGGGTGTGTTGCTTTGTAGCTTTGTAGCCTTCCACCTCCATGTTAATATATAAATAGTTAATAAATAGTTAATAAATCAACTAATTTTATTCTTGGGTCCTTTTTTCCTTCAGAGGAGCACCCCTTAGTCCTCCGTTCCCCCTCTCCTGCTGTAAAAGGAGGGCAATTTGTGTGGAAGAGGCATGATGTGGCACCCTCTGCAGAAAAAAAAAAATTAAAAAATGGATCGTTTAACCCTTTTTTGCTGGAAAAACATCCATAAGAAGGGGAACCCCAAACGCAGGGAGGGAGCAGGTGAGCGCAGCCCAGCCGCCGCCGTCGCGTTACAGATGTGACCCCACCAGGCTGTATCAAAACTGGAGTTTTAATGTGCTTGAGCGATGCTGGCACCGAGGAAGTGGATCAAAAGTGGATCCCAGGATCCCAGCCCCCCCCTGCCTGCTGCTGCCTGCTGCTGCCTGCTCCGGGGGTCAGGCAGAGCCGAGCGAGTCCCGGGAGGCTTTTCCCATCACTTCCACTCCAGGCTTCGTTTCTAGGCAAGGGGGAGGAAGAGGAGGAAGTTATTTAACCGGGTGATCGCAAACATCTTGGGCTTTCTCCACCAATGTGTGACTAGCCCGAGAGCCAGTTGTGCTAGCCCTGTGGTTGCCATGCCAACAATGATGCTAAATCTGGGTATTTTTGTTTTGAAACTGCAGCCCTCAGGTGGTGTGTTCAGGGCCGGGAAAGGAGCTGAGGCCTCCCGGCTGCTGCCCCACTGAGGATGAGCCATCTTGCACAGCCTAGAAACTGCTGCTGTGGCAGTTTTGGGGTGGGTGGGGGATCCCTGTGGGACCGCAGAGGAGGCACCCCCAGCTCCCAGAACCCCCAGCACCCGGGGGAGGGTGGGCGCAAGGCCCCGGGGGATGTGGCTTTACCTCGTCTCCATCTCCCCATGCAGCCCCACGGGTGCTGCGCTGACTGGAGAAGGGGGCAGGCGCCGCATCCCATCAGCCCCCCCCCCAGGTTTTAAAGCTCTCCGCAGGCCGGGCTGCTCTTTCTGCCAAAAACAGGGACCCGGCCCCCCGGTTTTGCCCAGATTTAAGTGGCAAGCTCTCTGCTTTCTGTTCCTATAGCAACTCCTGCCCACGCGTGGGCTCACAGTAGCATCATGTCCCAGCTGCCAGAACCCGTCCCCGTCTGTAAATGGAGCCGTCGGCCCTCCCAGTGACCCCCGGCAGCCCCCCAACTCTCCCCCCCGCCACAGGGTGGGATCTGCAGCGTGGGAGGCAAGAGGAGAGCAAAGAAGTCTTCTCTACCCAAAAAAAACCACCTACCTAGAGCCCCGCCGTTGGAGAGGGGCGCACTGCCGTCGGCCTCAGGGGAGCAAAGGGGGTGTTTGGGCTTGGTGGTCTCCAACCCGGCCAGCAGCGTCATGAAGTCGACGACGGTATCGATGTCCTGCTTGTTGGCGGTGGCTTCCCTCAAGGCGTTGACGGCGTTGAGGCGGCCGAAGGAGGTCAGCTCGGAGATGTTGGCCCGGAGGAAGAGGAGGATGATGTTGAGGTCGTTGAGGGGGCAGGTGAGCATCTTGCGGCTGAGGAGGTCGAAGGCGGGCAGCATCTCGTAGACGGAGAGCAGGCCCTTGTCCCACTGGCAGAGCTGCAGGGCGTTGTAAGCGACGACAGGGATGAGGAGGATGTAGACGCCGCCGATGGAGAGGCTGATGAGCTGGAAGACGGAGAAGAAAACCAGCTTGCAGGGGATGAGAGACGGGATGTGGGGCTCTGCCTGGAGCAGCCCTGTTTTGATGGAGCAGCTGAATTCATCCTGGAAGAAGATGTTGAGGTGGAGGAAGACCAGGTAGAGGCAGGTGGCGGCCAGGAACAAGAGCAGGAGCAGGTTCCTCAGGATGTAGATGAACACCAGGGAGTGGGCGTGCTGCTTGCAGGTGAGGTAGCGCTCCAGCAACGGGAACTCAAAATACCTCTCCCGGCGGGCCCTGGGGGGCAGAGGGGACACAGCAGGGAGTTAGAGCCACCCCCCCAAACCGAGCTGCTTCACCCAAGTCCATCCTGAGCGCAGCCACGGCCCCAAGGAGGGACTTCGGAGGGAGGCAGTGACCGGCCGAGGCTGCCCAGCGGCCTCCTCACCTCTCGTATTCCTCCCAGAATCGCTCTGGCTCGGCGCTGGCCTGCTGGACCTTCCTCATGTGCTGCACCAGGCGCACGGAGCGGTTGTAGGATTTGTCCAGCTCGTCGATGATGAAGAGGAGGTCGGAGTGGAGGGCGGGGGCGGCCGCGTAACGCCACAGCAAGTAAGGCATGTACATGAGCACCGCCACCACCAACAGCGAGTAGGGGAAGACCTGGGTGAAGGAGACAAGCGGCAGGGTTGAGCGGGCGCGGAGCTGTTTCACCTCACCAGGTGGGAACCTGAGGGCACCCGGACGTGAGCTCGGTCCCTACCTTGAGAGCCCAGAGGGACTTGGTGATGGCGTGTCCCTCAGCGTCAAAGCCATGGTGGATGAGGGAGTCCCAGCAAGCCGTGTCAACGTAGGCAGACTGCTTCCCCGTGAAGTTGCTGGGAGAGAAGCAGCTGATCTGTGAGCCTAAGGGGAGGAGAAGTGTGAACGTCAGCCACGGAGGTTGGGCGAGCACGTGTGAGCGCTCCGCGGCCGGGTGCCGAGGTGTTACAGGAGGGTGATTACATATAAGGCATCATTTTGAATTCAAAAAGCCTTTTTCACAGCCATTTTATAGCTGCATTTCCCAGCGAGGACTTTTCCATCACTTCCCAAACACAAACCCTTTGAGCACAGCCCTGGGCACATGGCGGGGGGGGAGGGAATTAGAGACTGGCCAGAAACCGGAGTCAAACCAAATCCCCAGGGGCAGCGGCGGGATGTTGGCCGAGGCCAGATTTAGCCTGAGGTCAGGACGCACCATCAATGCAACTTTCTGTGCTGCCCTCGTGAACCCCGGCAGGACATATCCCCTGAGCCAGCCTGCTGGCACCCTCCTCCTCCTCCTCAGGAACAACGCTGTGGCACCCAAAGGTGCTGGGGGCACGCGGAGCTGAGGCAGGGCGCTGATTCACCGCCGGTCCTGGAGTTTCCCAGCTGTTCCCAGGCTTTCCCAGTGCCCAATAATCCATTAAAACCAATCCATAAACACCCCCGAGAGGGAATGGTTCTTAAAACAGGATTTCCAGGCCACCCCGCCTTGGGCCGCGACCACGCCGGCACGAACACGAGGGGTTTTGCAGCGCCAACCAAACCGCCACCCACGACCCGAAGATCCCCGTGGCCAAAGCGGCGACTCACCGGCAGAAAACTCCCGGGCGAACGCCAGCGAGACGAGGAAGAGGGGCAGCCCCACGGTGACAAACTTCAGCAGGCGATCGCTCGGCAGCTCCAAGCGCAGGCCCTTGGCTCGGGAACCGCCGGGATCCGGGAGGAGAGCGTCGGAGAGCATGTACTCGGCGGCCGTGTGCGAGAGGGACATTTTTCTAGCGAAGAGAAGACGACAGCGACTGCTGCTGCTGCTGCCGGGGGGCTCTGGTGTCGTCTGAGGCGTGACCGGCTCGAGGAGGGACTTTGTAGGGCTGAAACTCTCTGTACCAAGCAGCTGTAAATAACAGCTTAGATGGTGCGTTAAATTGACTGGTAATTACAGGGGGAAACCTTTTTGCAAATAGCACACCCCGAAATAGAAAAAAAAAAAAGCCACCAGCAGTCGCGGCACCGGGCTGGGAAGGCCGCGTTCCTCCCCAGCCGCAGCCGCTCCCCGGCTCCTCGTGGTTTTACACCCCTCTCTCATAAGCAGAGGTATTTCTGGCACCATGTTTGAGGGGTGTGGGGCTCCCTGGCTATTTTCACCCCGCGTGAGGAGCAGGGAGGCAGGAGATGTGGTATTACCCTACCGAGAAGCCCCAGCCACGTACAGGGTGGCCCCATGGGGTACAAAAACCCCTAGAAGGGCTGGGGAAAGTCCTGCTGCCCAGCCCTGAGATTTTGGGGACAGGCCACGTGATGCTGGTGGCGTCGATTTTGAGGCAGAACATCAGCTGCGGTTCCCCAGCTTTTCAGTCTCTCCCCTCGCCTCCCTCGCGGGGCACGGGGGAAGGAATCTGGCTCCAAGGTAAGCTCCCGAGGGAGAGGGATCCCGATAACGGGATCTAGAAATAAGCGGTGGGGAAATTGGAAGGGGAGGTGGGATGGAAAAGTTTCTCCCAGCAGTGTAGCCGGTGCCCAGAAACCTGCGCCGACACTGTTGGCAGCACAGAGCAGAGGGAGTCCCAGAGTGGCTCGGCCAAGCCAAGCGGAGGAACTCCCCGCACAATCTCTCAGCACAGCAACAAAACCCCACAGCCGCTGCCAAACTGCACTTTCGATGGATTTTTCGAATGAAGGGAGTCTCCAAATTTGAGCGTGGAATGCCAGGATAGGAGGGAGACACTGCTGAACAGCTCTGGGACGAGTGACAGCCCTCAAACCGGGAGGGACTGCACCCAGGCACGCTCAAACCCGCCCAGGGGCCGAGATCCACCTGGCCTGAGCACAGAGACACACGCAACCCTTCACCTTGGCAAGAACCGCCGCTTTTATTGCTCAGAGACCAAGTTCAAAACACGGATTGGGCAAAGCCCAGTTTCTACGCAGCCTCGTCTGTCCGAAGAAGAGGCTCTTCTGCACTCCCAGCCACGTTTCCGCACAAAATCGGGGCAAGAAGCACAGGCAGGTACCTGGTTTGAAGCCAGAAACGCTGGTACCAACACAGCAGATCTCTGGGAAGCAGCAGAGACCGTAGACTTCATCCCACTGCTGGCTCCAAGGAGGACACTGCTGCAGAGCGGCTGGACCCAGCGCTACCACGTGCTGGAGATATGGAGACAGACGGTACCACTCCCGTCCTGCCTTGTTAGTCCTTGGTGATGTCCAGCTCCAGCTTCTTCAGAGTTTTTTGGAAGAAGAGGGGCGGCTTGCAGACGAGGTTTATCTGCTCGCCCAGGGGCAAGGAGAGCCGGTGGGCGTGGAGGTGGAGGGGCAGGTGACGAGCCTTGCTCTGCTCCAGCTTCAGCCTCTTCAAGGTGATTTCAGGAAGCTTCTGTGGGCGAGGACAGAAAACATCCCTTCCGCAACCTCATCTCCTCAGCTGGGACTTAAACCCGGCCCACAGGGAGTTGGGAGACACAAAGGGGCTGCCTGGCCCTGGATCTGGCTCTGGCTGCCCCCTCCTCGACGCGGGACCTGTCTTACCTGGGGTGCCAGCTTGCTCCAGTGCGAATATTTGTGATCCCCCAGGATGGGGCAGCCCAAGCCATAGGCCAGGTGAACCCGGATCTGGTGCTTCACCCCTGAGGAGGGAAGGGAAAGGGGAAAAATGTGACAACCAGCCGGGCCAGGCCTCGACTCCCACCTGCCACCCTCGGTGCTGATAATCCCGTGCCAAAACCCCCAGCAGACGGAGAGCGGTCTGGCAGCAAACCATTGCCCCGGGGTGGCTTGTTCCCAGAGCCTTGGCCCAAAGATTATTTCAGTCAGGTCTAATGACAAGTTCCTGCTTCCAGTGCTGCTCTTGGCTGCGGAACTGCACAAAAAGCGCAGCTGGGGTGGATCCAGCAGCTGATACAACCCTGGGGACACCCAGCCAGGCCTCACCTGTGATGGGCTGGAGCTCCAGCAGAGAGCAGGCGGAAGAGCTGGCCAGAAGGCGATACCGCGTCACGGCGCTTTCGGCGTTGCGGTTCTTGCGGATTTTCACCACCTTCCCGTCCTCCGGAGACAGGCGGTAGTTGGGGGCCAGCGTCATCTGAATGGTGGGGAGACGGTGAGCCCACGGGAAGGCAGGAGGGGGGCGAGGGGGAGCGCGAGGCCAGAATGGCAGCCCCGAGGATGTGCAGCTCACCTTGTAGTGCGACTGGTGGCTCTGCACCTCCTTCTCCACGATGGGGATCTCCACAACGCCCTCGGCGGGGTCTGGGTCCCCCAGGCTAATTGCCCTGGGGAGGGAAACCAGAGGTCTGCAGGGTGTCGCTCCAGCAGGAAGGGAACCCTCCCCTCATCCCCTCTCCCCACGACCCAGCGCCTTAAAAAGACGCTTGAGGGAAGATCAGCAAACACCCACCAGTTTCCACAAGGCCCCACATCCCTTGGTGACAGTCCCTTCTCCCCTTCTTCAAACCCTATGGGCCCTTTAAAGCCGCTTCTCCACCCAAACCTTTCACAGAATCCCAGAATCATCTCGGTTGGAAAAGCCCTTGAAGCTCCTCCAGTCCAACCATGAAGCTCCCCCTGACCGTTCCCAACTCCACCAGATCCCTCAGCGCTGGCTCAACCCGACTCTTCAACCCCTCCAGGGATGGGGACTCCCCCCCTGCCCTGGGCAGCCCATTCCAACGCCCAACAACCCCTTCTGCAAAGAAATCCTTCCTAAGAGCCAGTCTGACCCTGCCCTGGCGCAGCTTGAGGCCATTCCCTCTTGGCCTGGCGCTGGGTCCTTGGCTCAAGAGACTCATCCCCCCTCTCTGCACCCTCCTTTCAGGGAGTTGTAGAGGGCCATGAGGTCTCCCCTCAGCCTCCTCTTCTCCAGACTAAACCCCCCCAGTTCCCTCAGCCGCTCCCCATCAGACCTGTGCTCCAGACCCTGCACCAGCTCCGTTGCCCTTCTCTGGACACGCTCGAGTCATTCAATGGCCTTTTTGGAGTGAGGGGCCCAAAACTGAACCCACTCATCGAGGTGCGGCCTCACCAGTGCCGAGTCCAGGGGTAAGATCCCTTTCCTGTCCCTGCTGGCCACGCTATTGCTGCTACAAGCCAGGATGCCATTGGCCTTCTTGGCCACCTGGGCACACTGCTGCCTCCTGTTCAGCCGGCTGCCAATCAACCCCCCTAGGTCCCTCTCTGACTGGCAGCTCTCCAGCCACTCCTCCCCAAGCCTGTAGCACTGCTGGGGATTGTTGTGGTTGGTGTTTCCTACCAGTAGATCTTCTCCACCTGACGAGTTTTGAAGAGAAGCCGGATCGTGTCCGCCACCTCCTTGCTCCGCGCCAGCACCATCACGCCCGTGGTCTCTTTGTCCAGCCGGTGGCAGAGGTGGAGGGGTTCAGCCTTCATGTTCTCCAACATCTTGGCCAAAATCGGCAGCACGTCAGAGATACAATTCTTGACCCCGGGGCCGCCTGCAAATCCCACAAGCAAAGCAGTCAGGGGAGACGTTCACCTCTCCACGTACCTTAAATTACCCCCAAAATGTGAGATGAAGGCTAACGGTGACAAATCTAAAAGTGACAAACTCCCCACATCCCCTCCCTGGGAAGAAAAACCTCAGCACAGGGAGGATGGAGACACAGGATCCCCCGTCAGCGCCATGGAGCCATTTCCATTTCCCTCCCTATGGCGTTGGTTCGGTTGTGACACAGCCGGCTTGTCCTCACCGTGCACGGGAAGGCCGTAGGGTTTGTTGATCACCACAATCTCCTTGTTTTGGTATATGGTTTTCTGCTTGAGCACTTTGGCCAGGACGTTGGGGTGAACCTGCTGCAGCTGCTTGCTCAGCATGGCAAGTTCCCGCACTCGTCTCTGCGCTGGGTCTTTGGGGATCTGAGGGGAGAACAAAACGCCACGGGTGGAGGATAAACGGCTCTTGGCTTTCGCCCAAAGCTCCTGCGTGACCTTCAGCAACTCGCTGAAGCGATGTTTGAGGACTGTCCTGCAGGCAGTCACTACGGAGACGAAGGGCTGAGGCTGTCGCTGCAATCCCACCCCATCACCCAGCTCGGTGCGCTCACGCGCAGGGGTGGCCCCCCACAAATCCCGCTCCAGATCCTCCCCTGTTGCCCGGGCGAGGCGGGGAGAGAAAACCCGAAGGCGCGACGGTAACGGCTGCCCATCGCACCCGCAGCCGGGCCGGGGGAGGCCCAGACTGGGCAGGGCGAGGGCCGCGCTCGGCCTGTGGGCCCCGGCGGCGCGGTGCACGCCGGGAGTTGTAGTCTCTCCCCTCAGGGCCCGGCCGGGCCGCGGCCTCCCCCACCGCTCACCTCCTGCTTCCCCTCCTCGCTCCTCCGCGCCCGCAGCCGCTCCGCCAGCTCCTCGGCCCGCGGCGCCTCCGCCGCCCTCCTGCCGCCGCCGCCGCCGCAGACGGTGCGCACCGCCTGGGCCAGGCCCGCAGCGGGCCGCCACCGCCGCAGCCCTCCACCGCTCGCCGCCATTTTCCTTCCTCCTGCCCCTCTTTCGCCTTCCGGCCAATGGCGACGGCGCGGAGGCGGTGCTTCAACCCGCCCGTCCAATCGGAAGGGGGTGGTCGGCCGAGCGACACCCGCATCGCCCAATAGCGCCGCCGCGAAGGGCGGGCCTCGGAGGTAGGCCCCGCCCCTGCCCGGCGGTTTAAACGCCGGCGACGGTTGGCGGCTGGTGACGGTGGCGGCGGGAGGACGTGAGTAGCCGGGCCCGGCGCGGGTACCGGGGGCGCCGGTCACGTACCGGGGGGGGCATGTGGGCCCCGCGGGGACGCCGAGCAGGTGGGTGGGCGGGCGCTGCCTCAGCCCAGTGCAGCCCCAGTCAGACCCCTGTCCCGCCCCCCCCTGCCATGGAGGTGAGCGGCTCTGAGGGGGCTGAGGCCCCACCATCCCCCCCAGAGCAGGACACAGCAGCACTTCGTAAGATTTCTGGAAATTTATAAAAATAGAACTGGAAAACTGCATATTCTTCATTTTAAAAAACAAAAAGTCAAAGCAGCAAGCTGCCCTTCTGCTGAGGTGACCCGTCACCATCACTCGATGTCCACACAGACCCTCTTGGGAGGCTGCTCCGTGGCACCGCCGCTCCCCAGAGCATCGCTGCGGTGGCTCCTCTTGCTCTCGGGGGGCTGCTCCTCTCTGTTCCCCACCACCTCCAGGCCCGGGGGAGTTTCAATGCGGCCCCTCCGCACAAAGTGGCGGATGCGGGCCTCCAGCCCCTCGCACTTGGGGCGGGCCAGCAAAGGCTTGTAGGTGCGGGCTTTGACACCTTCGACGAAGCCGCTGACCTGGCTGCAGAGTGGAGGCTTCATATCTCCCCAGAGGACAGTCGTGTTGTTCCCTGGGCCTGCGATATAATTGAAAAAACACCAGTGGTTTGAACAATCTCATTACCCCTTTTTTTTTTTTTAAAAAACCAGCTACCCCCATCCCTCTGTGACTCCAATATTGCCACAAAACCATCCCTTACTGTTTCCAGTAGCCACGGGCGCAGCATCTAACCCTCGTAACATGTTATGTAGCACTTGAGTTTTGACTGCGTGGTTGGCCCAGAGCTGCTGTAGGTGGGTGACGTTGAACTCCTGCACTTCTCGGTCGTAGAGCCACTGAAGGTTTTCGAACTCGCAGTCGTACAGGACGAGGGGAAACTCGACTGCCATGCTAGGGAAAAGGAGAGAAGGTGTTACCCTGTCTGGAGGGATGCTGTGACAAAAAAGGCTTGTGCAATAGCACACGGGCCTGTCCTTTCTGCCAAAACCAGCCCTGTCTTTTATAAAACTGCTTTTTCTGATAAAAACTGAATTAGTTTTAACCAAATACCAAGGGCTAAAGCCGTCGCAAGTTTGTCTGAGAGCAAGAAAAATGAGATCCTTATGGGTGCCTCCCAGAGAGGCCGCTGGCAGCTTGCTTCCATATTGTGAGAGACTGCTTCGCAGGCTGGCGGAGAAGTGGCTTGCCAGCGGCACTTCACACGCAGCCGTCGCTTTGAGAAGCAGCCCAGGAGGTTTCCCCCGAGCTCTCAGTACCTGTACTGTGGTTTTCGGGGGTTCTTCTCCACATCCAGCAGCTCGTCGATGATCTCCGGGCTCTCCATCCTCTGGCCGATGAGGAAGAGGATCGCCATCATGCAGCGGACTTGGTGGTAGAGGAACGCCTGGCCTGTCACTTCAAACTGGCACAGACGGAAGGGATCCTGCAGCCCGGTTTCTCCTCCTCTCTCCACCCACATCACTCCAGCGCTGAGGATCGTCCTCTGGAAGTTGACCACCCCGTTGGCGACGTCCATTTTACACAGGTTCCGGAAATCGTGGGTCCCCACGTACCTCTGGGCTGCGGCGTGCATCAGGGCCACGTCCAGGTCAGCGCAGGGGAAGAAATAGCGATAAATCCTCTTGAGGCAGCTGAACCGGGCGCTGAAATCGGGCTCCACGGGGGCCCAGGCCAGCACCCGGATGTCAGGCGGGAGCACCCTGTTCAGAATATGGGTGTAGCGGAGCTCCTCCTCCCCCTCGCTTTTGCCTTCTGAGTCACCCTCGTGGCCGTTGAGCTTCTTCCCCTCTGACAGGTTCGAGCGGAGATCTAGGGAAATCACCTGCAAAATGAGGAAAGCCAGGATTAGATCGCAGATGGGCATACTCGGCGAGTCAAGCCAAGTCTTCCTACACCGCTGTGAAATAAATTCAGGATCTCCTACAGATGAAGGTGTCTTAAATCAGGCGATCTTACCACTCCTTCCTGCGGGTAAAGCTGCAAGTGCCTCTGCTAAGGTTGCTAGCAGATGCTACGGATTCCTTTAATAAAACAGAGAAAGTTGCAGACTGCCTACATAGCCCGGCCTCGAAACGGCTTCAACTTTAATCACTGTTTTTAGGATATAATGTGCTTTTTTTTTTTTTTTTCTGGAGGTGATGACTTGAACACAGTAACAGCCTGGCTGTCTGGGAAACCTGGTGTGGGAACAAGTTAATTAACACCGCAGGTGCCTGCGGACTTTAAACGGTGCAAGAAAAGGCAGCCCGCATCCCTTATTTCCTGCGGCTCATCTTGTGAAGGAGAACAGATCGCCCATCTGAGCCAAAACCACCCCAGCGAGGCAAAAGCAAAGCCAGCTCCGCTTCCTGAGCAGGGAGGGAAGGAGAGACTGGCCTGACAGCGAAGCTGGCGCGGCGCGGGAAGGGCTCAGCCGGCCCGATGGCTCCGTGCCCACCGAGCGGGCCGGCTCGCTCCCCTCCCTCCAGCTCCCACTCCCACGCTCCCTTCCGCTCGCTGCGCCTCCCCTCAGACCCTTCTGCGCAGGAATTCAGCTGCCTGGCTCTGCAGGAAGCTATCCATTTCTTGGATTTTTTTTTGGGGGGGGGGGGGGATTAGCCAGTTAAATCAGCTGAGAGGGGCTCTGCCAAGGAAGGGGCATCTCCCCTTTTTTGGCAGTGCTAAGCTTTTGGGGAAGCTGCAGCCTAAAACACATTTCATCCTTTCCAAACAGGCCTCTGAAAAAAAAACCAACTAGATATGGGAAAAAATAAGTGCTAATGAGCACTTTGAGGGTCTAAAATCATCGTTCTGTGTGCAAGACGCCCTCACCAGGCTCATTTTCAGATTTAAAAGCCGATGGCTTGTACAAAATGAATCCAACCTGTGCTGTCGTGGCTCATGGCTGCAGAAGAGTAATCCCACCACCTCTCCATCCCACACAGAAATCTGGGAAAGTCTTGGGGGGGGATCCTGACCTGTCCAAAAGCACTGACTCCTTTGTCCGTCCGCCCGCAGCGGTGGTAGTTGGAGGTCTGTCTGTCGTCCACCAGCCGTGTCTTCTTCAAGGCTTCGAAGAGTTTCTCCTCGATGGTGTTGCTGGTGTTCTCCTGGCTGGCAAACCCCTGGTAGCCCCAGCCCAGGTAGGCGATCTTCAGCGCCACGTGTCTGCGCCCGTAGGCGCCAAAATCAAAGGGCCGTTGGTGGCGTTTCTTGGCTTTTCCGGGGCCTGAAGGAGCCTCTTTTCTACCAGCGCCCTCCTTGTCCTCTCGGAGCTTCTCCTGCAGCTGCTTCACCTCCTCTTCCAGCTCCTGCACCCTCCTCAGGAGCCGCTCCTGATCGGTAGCCGTGCTCCTCTCCGACATAGCCACTGTCTTGGAGCCTTAATTAGTTGCTGGTAGCTCCTCAGGGCCTGCAAAGGAAGACGGAAATCAGAGGGTTTGCATTTTTATGTGGTTTTTATTACACCTAGAGGCTTGCTCTGTAAAATAATTGTTACCCGCGGAATAATTCTTTTTCTTTTAACCCTTGGCGTTCCTAGCAGAGCACGGCAAGGACCAAGGGGGCTTAGCTCGGACAGCTTCATCTTACTCAAGCCTCTTTTTTTGGCACTTTTGAATCACTCCTCTTCCCCCAGCTGCTGCCGCCGCCGCACGATCGGCTCTGCTCCGTCAGCCCAGGCGCGGCGGCAGCACGTTCCCGACTAGCCTTTTGCTATCCACGCCGAGCCCTTTCCATTTTCACGCCGCGCTCAGCCAGCATCAACACTTCAGACAGCCCGCTGACGGCTGCCACTCATCTCACCGCGCCATCTGCTCCGACATTTCGTGACGGCACGGTTAAAACTCGCGTTTTTCAAACCCGTTTTCGCGGCGTACGGATATCCCAAACCTGTGGCACGAGTGGAAACCACCTCTGGATCCCTTTGCGCCGCAGATCTTGAGGTTTACTACAACCAGACTCAAACAGCCTTTGGGCTGTGGTTGCCAACATCTAAACAAGCAGCTGGACACACTGCCCTGAGCCTTCTCCTCTGCAGAAGTGAAAAAACCCTCTCGGATGTCCCTAGATTAAATCGTGACTGGGTATTGTGTTTTTAAAAATAGGTACAAGGGGAAAATCATTAATATCTTTCGCCTGGCGCTTACGAAGCGAACTGAATCTGCCCTGTGTTTGTCCATCATCCCGCTAGTATTTGATTGATCATATAATTAAGTTTAGCGTAGTTTTTAAGCAGGAATTCAGGGGTTTTATAATTTAATTATAATATCAATTATTATATATAATATATTATAATTTAATTATAACTTTAGAGGCTTTCAAGGCTTTGTAGCAGTGCTGCATTTCCATTTTGCTGCAGGGAAGGAGCCTTCTGCTGGCGGCGGGAGGTTTAGCAGCGCAGCCAGCGCTCCCAGACCCCCCCATCCCATCCCATTCACCACAGCCTGGATCGACACCCGTGAACCCCAGAAATTGTCAGAGCCCCCTTTATGTCTTTAGCCAGCTCGAACGTGCTGCAAGAAATTAACTCTGGGTTATTTTTTTTTTTTTTTTGGTAGAATCCACCCAGTTTGGCAGAAATCATGGAGGAGGTGACGGGACCAGCGAGGTTTGGATGGGCCGCTCCGGAGGATGAGGAGCAGCTGGCGGCCGCGCTGGCCCTGAGCCGGCTGTGCGCCCAGGAGCCGGCCTGTCCCCACGACGATCCCTACGCTGAGGCCTCCCGCGTTTCGGGGGTGCAGCCAGCCCCTCCTACGCTCTCCAACGATCAGAGGGGACCCAGGAGGTTGGTCATGAAAAGGAAGGTGCTGAGGCGCAGACCTGATGGAGGAGTGGAGGTCTCCGACGAGTCGGTGAGCAGCGAGCCGGAGAGCGATGCCGACGTTTGCAGCCTGAGGCGGAAAATGTTTCAGCTCCAGACCAGTCGGGAAGACAGCATCTCCGAGGGGGAAATCGAGACGAGCAGCAGCTCCCTCGATGAATCCCCTCACCGCTGGCCCCGTGGGGACAGTCCCCCCTTTCTCCTCGGGGATTTCAGGAGCCGGAGCTGCTCCGCTTCTCACTACGTCGCCGCGGCGGGACAACCCAAGTCCTTCATTCCTCCACGGTTTGAGCCGCTGGGTCATAACCGGAGAAAAACCGACCGAGTGGCCAAATATTTTGCATATAAACGAGAATGGGAGAAATTCCGAATCCCGGGGGAGGATCAACGGCAAGAACTGCGCTGGGGCATCCGGGAACAGATGCTCTGCAAGCCCGAGCTGCCCAGCAAGCCGCAACACCTCCACATCCCCAACGCTTACACCGTGCCGACTGAAAAAAAGAGAGCTGCCCTGCGCTGGGAGGTGCGCTGGGACCTGGCCAACGGCTTTCCCCCCCGAAAAAACACCTCCTCCTAGTTCCTGAAGGAAAACAAACATTTTAACCACACACGTGCGTGCTTTTCCTCCTCTAATTTGGAGAAATCCCCTTTTTGCAGGGCCAGTGGGTTCAATTCTCGTATGAAAACTTGACCCCAGCGCCTCGGATTGTTAAAGGAAACACCCCCGCTTGCCTCCTGCGTTGTGCAGAGCTGCTTTCTGGGTTAAAACCAGGAGTTATGGGGAGCAGGCACCCAAAAACCACCCGGGCCGCGAGACTTTTCAAATAACAGCAGAAATAAGAATGTAACGAGCCTGGTGATTTTTATAATTTTTTTTTTTCTCCACGTAATTGCCCCCGGATTGTTGTGTGAGCTTTTAACGCTGTTTTATTTCTGGCATCTCGACAATATTTCTTTAATAAAACGTGTGGGAAGGTTTGTTATAGCTCTGTGTATTAATTAGAAACGTTGCCTCAATCCCTCTGTCAAGGCCTGTTGTTCCAGACCTATCCAAACCCTCAGCTCCCCTTATTTCACTCAATTTTTAAAATAAATGAGCTTTAGGATGAAGTGAAGATAATGTTATTGTTATTTTTTCCCAGGTAAGGGGAGGGACTGAGGGGATTGGGCAGTTCTTGTGCAGGAAAAGGCCTCGAAGCCACAGTGAGAGGTTGGGGGGCTCTGGCCCCTTGGCCCTGGGGAGAGGGTCCCCGAAACCTTGCTGGGATGGGTGGGAAAGGGGCAGGAGGGGAAGCGGGTGACCCCCCAGTCGGGCTCCCCCCAAACCCGCTCTGGACGGGAGCGCAGGGGTGACAGTGTGGGGGGACAAGGGGGCTGGGGGACACACACACGCTTCCCGCCAGCTTGGGGACCCGCTGTCACCCCACCCTGGGGGGTTCTGGCACACCTTGCGGGGTGGGCGGGGGGTCCCTGGCTCTCCAGCACCCTGCGGACCCCCCACCCACCTATAAGGGGGGGTCTTTGCCCCCGGGGACCCCCCGAAACCTACGGGGGACAGCGCCACCTCCCTACGGGCTCCTCCAGCACCCCACAGACATCCCCCCCCCAAAAAAAACCCGACGGGGACCAGTGCTGGCACCCTACAGGGTCCCCGTCCGCGGCGGGAGCCCCTCCCCGCCCTACGGGGTCCCTCGTCTCCAGCACCCCCGGGACCCCCCCAACCCCTCCGGGGGCAGCGCCGGCACCCTGTGGGGTCCCTGCTCCTCCTCCCCACACCCCCGGGCCTGCCATACCTGCCGGTCGCGGGTTCCGGTGCCCCGGAAGGGCCCGCCCCGTCCGGTTACACCAACACCCGCCCCGCGCGCTGCCGCCGTTAGGGCCTGCGAGGGCTGCCGGCGCCATGGCGGAGGGGGGAGACAGCGGCCGTTGGCCGGGGCTGGTGGGATCCGGGCCGGGCCTCTCCCGCGGTCCCCGGGGCCTCGTCCCCTTGCCCGCATCTCGCCCCTCTCTCCGCCGCCCCACATCGGCCCCCTCTCCCCCCTCCCCGCCGCGCCGCCGCGACCCCGTCGTCTGCCGCCGATGTAAGGGGAAGCCTCGGCCCCCGCCTCGGGGAGGGCGCCCGGGCCAGGCCTCGGCCTCAGGCCGCCCCCGTTTCTCCTCCCTCAGCAGGCCGCGGGAGTGAGAAGGACGAGGACGAGGAGGGAGAGGGGGAGGAGGAGGAGAGAGGTGGGTCCCTGCGCCTCGGGGCGCTCGGGGCCTTCCCGTGAGGCCGGCGGGGGAGTGGGGCGGGGAGCGGGGCTGAGGGGGCTTCTGTGGCGGGGCACGGCCGTTCCTCATAACGCCTGCGGGTCTTGGCGGTGTCCGGGATCCCGACGGGCATCCAGCGGCCTCCTGGCTTGTGTTAGAAATAGTGTGGCCAGCAGAAGCAGGGAGGTGACAGTCCCCCTGTGCTCTGCACTGGTGAGGCCACACCTGGAGGGTTGTGTCCAGTTTTGGGCACCTCAATCCCAGAGAGATCTCGAGGGGCTGGAGCGAGGGCAGAGGAGGGCAACGAGCTGGGGAAGGGCCTGGAGAATAAATCCTGTGAGGAGAGATTGAAGGAGCTGGGACTGTTCAGTGTGAGGAGGAGAAGGGGAGGGGAGACCTCATCACTCTCTACAGCTCCCTGAAAGGACGTTGTGGAGAGGTTGGTGCTGGTCTCTTCTCACAGGGGATTAGTGACAGAACAAGAGGGAACGGCTTTAAACTGCAACAGGGGAGGGTCAGACTGGACATGAGGGAAAAATGTTTCCCAGAAAGAGTGGTCAGAGAGTGGAATAGGCTGCCCAGGGAGGGGGTGGAGTCCCCATCCCTGGGTGTGTTTAAGGGCCGTTTGGATGAGCTGTGGGGGGATGTGGGGTAGGGGAGAACTTTGTAGAGTCGGGCTGAGGGTTGGACTCGATGATCCCGAGGGTCTTTTCCAACATGAGTGACTCTGGGATCCCTGGGAGAGGGGATGGCCGGCGACCCCCGTATTTGCAGGAAGTGGGGACTTTTGTGAGAGACTTCTCATTAAAAAGTCAGTTTTTTTCAAACGAGTCTCTGCCTTTCCAGTGGACTTGGCGGAAGTCTCGCTGCTCAACAAGCTGATCCGCACGTCCCTCGTGGAGTCCAGCCACTCCGTGGAGATCCTGCAGCAGGACCCCAGCTCCCCGCTCTTCTCTGTCAAAAGCTTCGAAGAGCTGCCCCTGTGAGTCACCAGCAGCCCCCAGCCCGGCAAAGAACAAGAGCCACCGCTGTTTGTCCAACGGGCCCTTTCTGCTGTTTTTCTTTTTAATAGGAAGAAGGAGCTGTTGCAGGGGGTTTACATGATGGGCTTCAACAGACCATCCAAAATCCAGGAGATGGCTCTGCCGATCATGCTGGCATATCCGTGAGTAGAAAGCCAGGCGGGTGAGCCCCCACCTTGAGGCATCCCCAGTGTGGGGATGCCCCCCGCCCCCCCCTCCCCCGTCTCTTGAGGTGTCCCCAGTGTGGGGACGCCCCCCCCCCCCCCCTCCCCCGCCTCTTGAGGCATCCCCAGTGTGGGGATGCCCCCCCCCCCCCCCCCCCTCTTTTCGTGCCACTAAGCAGCCTTTGCCTTGCAGGCCCCAAAATCTGATTGCCCAGAGCCAGTCAGGGACAGGGAAAACAGCAGCTTTTGTCTTGGCGATGCTGAGCAGAGTTAATGCCACTGAGAAATACCCGCAGGTAACGCAGGAAAGGGAAAGCTGATGCAGGAGGGGTTTGCCCACGCCCTCAAGATGCTGCCTGGGGGCAGAGCTCTGTTTTTTGCCCCCGTCTCTGGGTGATTTTATCCGCTGGAGGGGGGTGATAAACCCCCAGGTACCATCGCAGCAGCAGGTAGGACAGAAAGCGTGGTGCCCGCTCAAGGGAGGTACTTTTACTTGCTAGCAGCGGATTAAGCCAGGCTTTAGCTATCCTGGAATTTAAATTTTGAAAAGCGACTGCAGAGACTGCTGGTTTTCTGGTGGTTTAAACGCCCCCATGAGCCCCCGTCACCTCTCCACGCACAGAATCAGCTTTGTGCCCAGGTTACTGCAGTTTGAAGTCCCTCCTCTCAAGCCTATGGGGCGATTTAAGCCGCCGCTTTACAGCTGGGCGCAGAAACGAGCCACACGGTGCTTCGGGAGACACATTTCCCCCTCAAAAATAGCTACAGCGACTTCTTCCTGCCTCCACCCCTCGAGCTGTGCTGCGTTCCCAGCTCTCTAACCTCCACATGTGACCGACTACCCAAACCCCCCCGCGCTTCGGAGGGAGTTTAGCGGTGTGGGATTTTCCTCTGCTTTTCTTTCCATCCCTTCGAAATACCCTGTTGCCTGCCCGGTGTATCCCATCCCGGCAGCACCCTCGGCTTTTAATCGAGGCGTTTCTCCTCTGACAGCTCTTTTATCTCCCCCCAAGTGCCTCTGCTTGGCTCCCACCTACGAGCTGGCCCTGCAGATCGGGTGCGTGATCGAGACCATCGGGAGGTTTTGTGCTGATGTCAAGGTGACGTACGCTGTCCGGGGAAACAGAGGTGAGTCCGGCCCTGCCGAGCAGAGCTACCGGCGCCGTCACAGGAGCGTTGAGTGGTTACAGGGATCCTCTCTTAGAGCCTTGAGCTACCACGAGCCGCACAGACCCCTGGGAAGGCCAATAAAATAGCGTCTGTATTCCCCTCACCACCTAAGGAGTCGTCTTCACAATCGCTGGCTGCTTCCAGACTCCCCCCTTCCCACGTGGGGCTGCTTTCCACCCCCCCGAGGCTGTAGGGAAGCGTCAGCCCTCTTTGTAATTTTAATCTCAAGCTCCACTTTGCGGAGTCCGAGATAACCGAGGGGAAAAATGCACTCGAACAACAGAAACCCATCGTGTTTGGGGGCACTGGGGTGCAGTTTCCCCTCTCGCAGTTCGGCAGGGCACTAGGCTGGAGGAGCAGATCGTCATCGGGACGCCGGGGACGATGCTGGACTGGTGCTTCAAATACAGACTCATAGACGTGAAGAAGATCAAGTTGTTCGTGCTGGATGAAGCCGACATCATGATTGACACTCAGGGCTTCTCCTCTCAAAGCATACGCATTCAGAGGTGAGGATTCCTGAGGGCTGGCATCCTGCTTCCCCGTTTTTTCCCCCTTTTTGCTTGGTTTTGAGGGAATCGGTCGCCGAACGAGGTGAATCTGCACCCCTGTGATGTCGCAGGGGCTTGCTGTGGTGAGAATTGGCTTTTGCACCTCAGCAGGCTCTGACCTGCTTAGGCCAGGGGTCCAGCCTGCTGTAAAACCGCGTCCGTGAGACACACAGGAAGACTTTTACCTCGCTTACCTTTCCTTCGAGCCGTTAGGCGACACAAAATCAGCTTTTTAAAATTTTTTTTTCTTCCAGTGAGCACATCTGGGCACCAGGCTGCTCTCCTGGGCTGACGAGTCCTTTTTCTCCCCTCCAGGGCTTTACCCAAGGACTGCCAGATGCTGCTGTTCTCAGCCACCTTCAAGGAAACCGTGCGGGCGTTCGCCATGCGGATAATCTCCAACCCCATCGTGATAAAGCTGCGCAAGGACGAGCTCACCCTGAGCAACATCCGGCAGTACTTCTTCATGTGCAGGAGCAGGGAGGAGAAGTACAGAGCCCTCTGCAACATCTACGGCAGCATCACCATCGGCCAGGCAATGATCTTCTGCCAGGTGAAGCGCCCCGGCCTGCCCGTGGAGATCGTTTTTGCCTTATACCTATGTTTTGCTGGGTAAAAAAGTGGCTGGATGGCCTGAAGAGTTGTGGTGAATGGGGTTAAGTCCAGTTGGCAGCCGGTCACGAGTGGTGTCCCCCAGGGCTTGGTTTTGGGGCCACTCCTGTTTAACATCTTCATTGATGATCTAGATGAGGGGATCGAGTGCACCCTCAGTCAGTTTGCAGATGACACCCAGTGGGGTGGGAGTGTTGATCTGCTCGAGGGTAGGGAGGCTCTGCAGAGAGACCTGGCCAGGCTGGAGCGATGGGCTGAGGCCAACTGGGGGAGTTTCACTAAGGCCAAATGCCGGGTGCTGCCCTTGGGCCACAACAACCCCCAGCAGGGCTACAGGCTCGGGGAGGAGTGGCTGGAGAGCTGCCAGTCAGAGAGGGAGCTAGGGGGGTTGATTGGCAGCCGGCTGAATAGGAGCCAGCAGTGTGCCCAGGTGGCCAAGAAGGCCAATGGCATCCTGGCTTGTAGCAGCACTAGCGTGGCCAGCAGGGACAGGGAAGGGATCTGACCCCTGTACTTGGCGCTGGTGAGGCCGCCCCTCGATGAGTGGGTTCAGTTTTGGACAAAACCTCACTCCAAAAAGGCCATTGAATGACTCGAGCGTGTCCAGAGAAGGGCAACGGAGCTGGTGCAGGGTCTGGAGCACAGGTCTGATGGGGAGCGGCTGAGGGAACTGGGGGGGTTTAGTCTGGAGAAGAGGAGGCTGAGGGGAGACCTCCTGGCCCTCTGCAACTCCCTGAAAGGAGGGTGCAGAGAGGGGGGAGGAGTCTCTTGAGCCAAGGAACCAGCGCCAGGCCAAGAGGGAATGGCCTCAAGCTGCGCCAGGGCAGGGTCAGACTGGCTCTTAGGAAGGATTTCTTTGCAGAAGGGGCTGTTGGGCGTTGGAATGGGCTGCCCAGGGCAGGGGGGGAGTCCCCATCCCTGGAGGGGTTGAAGAGTCGGGTTGACCCAGCGCTGAGGGATCTGGTGGAGTTGGGAACGGTCAGGGGGAGGTTCATGGTTGGACTGGAGGAGCTTCAAGGGCTTTTCCAACCCAGATGATTCGGGGATTATTTTGGGGTGTTAACAAGCACCACGAGCTCCCTCAAAAGGAGGAGGGGGGGAAATAAAACCTCATCCCGCCTCTCCCCCAGACTCGGAGGAGCGCAGACTGGCTGTCGATGGAGATGCGCCAAGACGGGCACCAGGTCGCCATCCTGACGGCGGAGCTGACGGTAGCCCAGCGGGCCAGCGTCATCCAGCGCTTCCGCGACGGGAAGGAGAAGGTCCTCATCGCCACCAACGTCTGCGCCAGAGGTACCCCCGAACGATCCAACGCCCCTCGCCCTTCCGAGGGCGTGAAACGCGCTTCCTCGCCACCGGTTCTTCTGGTGGCAGCGTGGGCTCGAGCGACGCGTCCTCCCCGACTTGCGGTGCCTTTCCGCAGCCCCTTTCTCTCCATTTTATTTACTTTTTTTCCCAGGGATCGACGTGCAGCAGGTCACCATTGTGGTGAACTTCACCCTCCCCACTGGGCAGAACAAGCAGCCGGATTTCGAGACCTACCTCCACCGCATCGGGCGAACGGGACGCTTTGGGAAGAAGGGCATCGCCTTCAGCATGGTGGAAAGTCAGAACGTGGAGCTCGTGCGGATGATAGAGGAGCATTTCCGTGAGTATCCACGCGTCGACGCCTCGCCGGGAGGTGGGTTTGGGACTGGTGATGCCCCTCTGCTTCATCTCCCATCTGCAAATGGACCTTGTTGAGCTGCTCCTCTCCCCGGGGCTCATCCCGTCGGTGTATCAGATGCAGCTTTCGGCCCTTTTAGGATGTTTTGGGTTTTTTGCCCCTACCAGCCAGATTTTCAGAGAAACAGCCGAGGAGGTGGTGCGTGACTTGCAAGGGACATTTCAGGTACCCAGGGTGCCTCAGTACCTCTTTTTTTTTCCCTCCTTCAGGCGTTTTATCTGCCTTTACCCTGCAAATCCCGGGCCGGGGGTGCTGGTACCCCAGCTTAGCCCTGGCTGGGGGAGAAAAGCCAGCAGCTGAAACCTTTCCTGACTGCAAATCACTCGTCACTCACAGACATCAAGAGGATTTCCACGGAATTTGCAAGAGGCCATCACTGCACCGGTGGCTTTTCAAATCCCGGTGCCCATTTTCCCTGTGATTTTTTTAAGGGAAAAGACGGTTATCGAAACCCTTCAGCGTGCAGAAAACCTCAGCTTCGTCCTCGGAGCTGCTGAACTGTGCTGGCAGCTTGTCCTTTAAATTTAAACAGCAGATGAGCCAGTGGGAGACACCCGGAAGAGATTCCCGAGCCAGATAGTCCGGTGAAGAGTTTTTAATTTTTTTTCCGAGCGGCAGAAGCGTCAGACAACGGATGAGCAGCTCGAGTAACCACGAGGTGGATGAGTCTGACCGCAGCCACGGCCAGAATTAGCCGGAGGAGCCCAGTGTGGGATTCCCAAGGGATGAAAATCCGAGCGGATGAACTCCCAGCCACCCAACCTTTTTCCTTCTTCACGTTGTGATTCGAGGGCCGGGGCCAGGATGAAGGAACTTCCCCCTCTGGCGTCGCTGTGGAGGTGGGAGCAGAGAGCGGGAGCGTGGCCGGAGGCTGAACCCGACGCGTTGCTTCGCGCTTGGGCCGCCTCTTGCTTTCTCAGCAGCTTTCTCTCGGCCGCTGCCCTTCTTCCACTTCACACTTTGCTTCCTCCAAGTTTATTTTTCTATCGCTTGAAGGCCACAAACGGGAAATACTACACCGAGCGCTTCGGGGAGCTTCCTAACCCGCACGCAGACGGCGCAAACACCAGCTCGTGGGGTGCCTGGGTTTGGTTTTCACCCCGATTGTGCCAAACACTGACAGGTTTTTTGTTGTTTGGTTTTTTTTTTTCCCTCAGAGACCAAGATCAAGCAGCTGGACCCAGACAACATGGACGAGCTCGAGAAGCTTGAAAACTGAGTGAGGAGTGGGGATTCGCTCTCCCAGATCGCAGTTTTGGTTGAAAACAAGAGGAAAAGTTCCGGGGGAAAATCTCCCAGTTCACGTTTCCTCAAGCTGTTTGGTTTTCTTACGATGTTTTAGGAGGCAGCGAGGGGGAACCCTCAGCCCCAGCGGTTATTGTTGTTGCTTTTGTTCCTGGGTGTATCCCCGAGGTTTTCATAGCCTGAGGTGTTACCGAAAACCCGGAATAAAGGACTTATCAACACCAATTTGATGCAGATAAGCAGACACTTCTTTATTGACGGCCGGGCGCGCAGGGGAGTGTTCTCACCAACAGCGCGCACCAAGCACTAAAATCACACATCTTATATAGAACTTACTCATATTCAATTCCCAAGGACACAGTTTCATACACAAACACAATTCCCAAGGACACAGTTTCATACACAAACACAATTCCCAAGGACACGGTTTCCTTGGCAGGTACTTGTAAGCTGTTACGGTTGTTTCCCCCAGTTCCTATTAATCCTAAACTTTGACAACTACTTGTATTCTCCTGGTCCTGTATATATATATTATAAATCACCTTACAGATCAGTTTGTATTTGGTTACCTAGGTCCCAAACATTCCTACTAAATGATTATGACCAATCTCTTCGGCCTTGGTATGGGGCTGTATAGGGGATTTTAAAACAGCAATCGGTTGCTAATTCAAACCACAACAAGTAAAAATTTTACTAACTATTTCTTATGATTTTATATTTCTATTAAATCAAACACAATTTCTTCTACTTATTGGTAAATCGATAACATTTCCCCCCTTTGAAAGGGTTGGAAACTATTTCAATACTTTCACATTTTATTCATTTTCATTTTCAAAGTTAGGATTTGTTTCACCATATTTTGGTGGTGGACTGTATCCAGGTGGCATATGTGGTACTTTTTTCATAATCCTTCGGTGTGTTGCGAGTCTATTAGTAAACTGTCTTTTAAGACAGGTATAAATTAAGATGATCATCACAAAGACAATTAACAGCAAAAACAAGGTCTTGATCAGGGATTTCAGCCAAGAGCTCAGGTTCTATCCTAACCCACTAAAAATCTTTCCCAACCAATCTTCGGACATATTTTCTCGAATTGTTTCTTTTTTAATTTTGCCTGAGAGATCTAAATCACGCTCTACATGCTGAGTGACATTAGGAATATGAATGCAGCAATGAGCTGGGCTATCCTTGAGACATCCGCACGCTCCTTTAGCAGAAGCATGGCCAATGCCATCCTATTCTGAAGGGTCATTCGGGAAGTTGCCTGTAATTGAATGTTTAATTCTTTAAATCCTTTCCTTGTGACGTTGGCCAATTTTTCTACTTGTCCTGTTAACTGATAGAGCCATTCCCTGTTTCTATATGAAGCTATTGGGTTCAAAAGGGACTCTAAGGCCCAGCCAATTTTCACTCCTGTTGATGGTTCATTCCATGTGTCATCATCTGTCTCAGATCTCTTGGTTCGTTTTGATCTTAAATCTTCTGAGGGTCCTTTGAACGGCCATTTCTTCCAAATTGGACACAACGTTGGCAGGCCTGAAGTGACTTGTTTCACCTTACCGTCTGCTGGTAAGTGAGTTGTCCAGGTTCCATCACTCAATGCCCAAACTAAATGTCCTGGACTCTGAATGGTAGATTTCTCACAACTAAAAAGGTGTCCTCTCCTGGGTGTAAATACACTTGT
This sequence comes from Strix uralensis, assembly GCF_047716275.1. Lineage (NCBI taxonomy): Eukaryota > Metazoa > Chordata > Aves > Strigiformes > Strigidae > Strix > Strix uralensis. The sequence continues at coordinate 7,899,335 of NC_133997.1, read as the reverse complement.
CAAAGTGAGGTTATTGTGAAAACCTCGACAGTAACAACCAAACTTCAGAGCAGCTGCTAAGGGAGGAATTCTCTGAGTTATTGAGTCTGCGTTGCTGCACTCATACACCTTTTCACACTTCCACCGTGGTACTACACGTTCCTTTTCTGTTTGTGTAGTACTTTTATCTACTACTGAAGGAAGAACTGCGAGTGCATCTTTAATCCAAGCACCGTCCCAAGTAAAACACCGAGGAGTTCTTATGTTCCAGGTTGGTCAAATTCACAGTTGAAATTTCCCGAGGAATAGATTCACCTACTGCTCTTGGTATTGGCAAACAAGCAGTAATCTGTGTAACATTCTGCAAATTGGCAAATCCCTTAATCAATCCTAACATCAAATTTTCTTCAGACATTTCTTTGGGAATGTTAATCAATTGTTCTGTGTCTCGTCTTTTGTTTGTCACCACCAAATCAGTCCACGCCAGTGTCACCTGCTTAGTTAACACAAAGAGAATAATCACAAACTGATAGAAATAAGTCTTTGGGTCACGGCTGATAATCTGCCATGGAGTGGGCGCCTTCTTCACCCGGGTATGGTGTATCCAAGCATCTGATTCTGCAATCTTGATAGCCGTAAAGGTGGGTAACAGTATCTGGAAAGGTCCCTTCCAGCGTTCTTGCAGAGGTTCGGAAGTCCACGTCTTCACATAGACACAGTCTCCTGGTTGAAAGTCACGCACAGGGTTTTCAAGGGATAATGGTCTGTTCCACACTACTGCGCTCCGGATTGCAGTCAAAGTTTTTCCTAAGGAAAGTAAATAGTTATACACATCTCGTTTCCCTTTCACATGCACGTTTGGATTTGGTTCTGGGGATTCATAAGGCTTCCCACACAATAATTCATAAGGACTGACGGAGGTTCCACTCTGTGGTTGTACTCTAAGTCGTAACAATGCCAGTGGAAGCGCTTGAGGCCATTTTAAATTAGTTTCTTGACAGATTTTGCTTATTTGTCTCTTTAAAGTTTGATTCATTCTTTCTACTTTCCCACTGGATTGTGGTCTCCATGAAGTATGTAAGTCCCAAGTGATACCCAAAATTTTGCTAACATTTTGGACTACTTCTGCAACAAAGTGTGGACCTCTGTCAGAGGTAATTCCAACAGGAACTACAGACCTTGGAATTATTTCTCGTAGTAACCACTTTACTACTTCTTTTGCTTGTGTGGTGCGGCAGGGAAAAGCTTCTGGCCATCCTGTAAAAGTATCAACCCCCACCAGGATGTATCGATACCCATTTTGTCTAGGTAATTCTGAAAAATCTACTTGCCAATAATCTCCAGGTTCTGTACCAGATCTTAACCTGCCCATTTGAACTCTTCTCTTGATCACTGGGTTATTTTTCAAACATACTTCACATTTTGCAGTTATTAATTTAGCCATGTCCATCATTTTCACTGATAGAACTTGGTTTTGTAAAGATGTTACTAGAGCTTCTGCTCCCCAATGACATTCTTGATGTTTGGTTTGCATTATTTCTCTCATTAATGAAGGTGGAACTATTACTCATCCATGAGGAGTTATCCACCATCCAGCTAAATTTTTTCTTGGCATTCAAAAATTGACCTAGTTTCTCATCTTCCTTCGAATATTTTGGCTTTTCTCTAGCAAGGGTGACTGTCTTGGAGGGAATTAATGCCATTTGGAATGCTCGTTCCTTTGCTATTTTCTTTGCCATTCAGTCAGCCAAATTATTTCCAACAATTTCTTTTGTGTTCCCAATCTGATGTCCTTTACAGTGCACGATTGCTACTTGCTCTGGTTTTTGAACTGCTTGTAACAATTGTAAAATTTCATTTTGATGTTTAATATTTGATCCCTGGGAGGACAATAATCCTCTTTCTTTCCACAAAGCTCCATGGACATGTACTACCCCAAAAGCATACTTTGAGTCTGTCCAAATATTTACTTTCTTCTTTTCACTTAGTTCTAAGGCTCGAATTAAAGCAATGAGTTCTGCTTTCTGAGCTGATGTGGTACCCGTCAATGCCTTTGCTTCTCTAACTGTGGTGTCTGCTGTTACCACATATCCAGCGTATCGGACCCCTCGCTCCATAAAGCTGCTGCCATCTGTATACAGTTCCCAGTCTGGTCGCTCCAATGGTACGTCCTTCAAACCGTCTCGGCTGGAATAAACATACTCAATGGTAGCCAGGCAGTCATGTTCCAGTTGTCCTTCTTCCTGTGTGGGACTTAAAAACACTGCAGGATTTACCAGGTTAGTTGTTTTTAGAATCACATCATCTTGTTCAGTCAGTATTACCTGGTACTTCATCATTCGGCTCGGAGACAGCCAATGTCCCCCCTTTTGTTCTGAAACAGTTATCACCACGTGTGGGACATAGACTGTTATTGTTCTTCCCAAAGTCAACTTCCGAGCTTCTTGTATGAGCATCACTGTTGCAGCCACTGCTCGAAGGCAGTTCGGCCACCCTTTACTCACTGTGTCCAGTTGTTTGGAGAAGTATCCGACCGGTGGTTTCCAGCTTCCTATCCGCTGAGTCAGGCGTTGTCTCTCATGGACAAACAACTGAAAATCTTTGGTTAAATCCGGAAGTCCTAAAGCAGGTGCAGACATTAAGGCGCGTTTTAGTTCTGTAAAAGCCTTTTGCTGTTGTGGGCCCCATACGAAAGGAGAGTTTTCCTGGGCTCATACAATGGTTTAGCTATCAGACCGTGGTTCATGATCCAAAGGCGACACCACCCTGCCGTTCCCAAGAACGCTCTGAGTTCATGGATATTTTTCGGCTCAGGTATACTACAAATAGTCTCTTTGCGATCTTTTCCTAATTGTCGCTGCCCTTTTGAAATTTCAAAGCCCAGATAAATCACAGTCTGGCAGGCTATTTGGGCTTTCTTCCGAGATACCTTGTACCCATTCAGTCCCAGGAAATTTAAAAGGTCTGTTGTTACCTGTATGCAGGTAAATCTTTCTTCTGTGGCAATCAGTATGTCATCCACATATTGTAAAAGCAAATGTCCAGGCCTTGGTTTATCCTGTTTCCAGATTTCAAACTCCCTTGCCAGCTGATTTCCAAAAATCGTTGGGCTATTTTTAAATCCTTGGGGTAGTCTTGTCCACGTCAACTGCTTTTTTCGTCCCGTTTGTGGATTTTCCCACTCAAAAGCAAACAATTTTCTGCTTTCCTTCTCCAAAGGTATACAAAAGAAAGCATCTTTTAAATCAAGCACTGTAAACCACTGATGAGTCTCCTCTAACGCTGTTAACAATGTCTAAGGATTTGCCACCACAGGATATATGTCCTTGACTACTTGATTTACTGCTCTCAAGTCTTGCACTAACCTATATTCACCCGAGGGTTTTCTGACTGGTAGAATAGGAGTATTATACTCAAATTCACACTCTCCTAAAATTTTGTACTCCAAAAATTTATCAATTAATTTCTTCAGCTCCTGTCTAACTTCTGGTTTGATTGGATATTGCTTCATTTTTACTGACCCTGCACCTTCTTTTAAATCTATTTTCACAGGCTCTGCCAATTTTGATTTGCCAGGAATATCTGTTTCCCATGCTGTAGGAATCACTGCAGAATCCACCTCTGGTGGAATTTCCTGCTCTTTCACTTTTTCCTGTATCATCAGGATTTCTCCTGGTTTTGATTCAGGTATTTTCAAGAAAAGTTCTCCTTCCTCAAAAACAACCTGTGCATTTCATTTGGATAACAAATCCCTTCCTAACAAGGGTATCGGACACTCTGGTACATACAAAAATACATGTGTAATTATTTTATTTCCCAATTTTAAATCCAGGGGTTGCAGGAATGGCCTATTTTCCTCCTTCCCTGTTGCTCCTATTATGTTTGCTGTTTTTGTTCCAATTTTTCCTTTACAAGTATTCAATACCGAAAACGTTGCTCCCGTATCCACTAAAAATTTAACTTCTTTTTCTCCCAGCTTAATTACAACCAGAGGCTCAGCTGGGTTCCCCTCCAGTCCCCTTCAGTCATCTAAAACCATCAATTTGGCTATTTCTTGCTGAGCATTCCCGTTTCTTGGGCAGTCTCTCTTCCAATGCCCTTCTTGTTTACAAAAGGCACACTGATTCACTCCTAAGGGGGTATTAAAGTTTTGATTACCATAATTCATAAATCCTCCCCTTCCACCAGCTCCTCGTCCTCTGCCCCTTCCTCTGCCTGCTGTCCCTGTCATTACAGCCAACAATCTACTTTCTCTGGTCTTCCTTTCCTCTTTTTCCCTGTTGTTATATACTTTCCACGCTGCTTCTAGCATTTTATTCAAACTCCTTGAATCCTCTCCTTCAAGTTTCTGGAGTTTCTTTCTTATATCTGGTGCCGATTGTCCCATAAAAATCAAAGCCAATTGTATCTGAGCCGCCTCTGTTTCTACTCTTAAGTCAGTATATTTTCGGGCTGCTTCCTTCAATCTCTCCAGAAACGCTGAGGGAGATTCATTCTTATCTTGTCTCACCTCATATAATTTAGACCAATTCAGAGACTTAGGCATGGCATGTTTAACTCCATACAAAATCCATTTCTGGTATCAATTCAGTCTTTCTCTGTGCTCCACATTATTTGGATCCCACTGCGGATGCCCAGATGGAAAATTCTGCTCTACTGTTCCCCCTGTTGTCCCACTCAATACAGCCACTCCTGCCTGTGCTTTGCCAGTCTTTAATGCCATCTGCTTTTCTGGATCATCCAGTAAATTATCCAAGATCACCTGTAAATCACTCCAGTCCGGATTCTGTGTTCTGATTATAGCATCTACCACTCTGCCTACTCTTTCAGATCTTCTCTCTATATACCTGCTGCCTGCTTCCAAGCCATCAAATCCGTAACTGAAAAAGGCACTTTCACATCCACTGGCCCATCACTACCCACGCCCTGCCGTAGAGGAGCTATTGTTTGCACCTGCTGCCGAGTTCTTCGGGAGACAGGAGTATGAATTACAATCTCAGGCGGCCCTTCCTCCACATCCTCTCTTCCACTGCTCTCTGGTTCCTCTACATGTTCCCTATATTCTCGCCCCCGATGCCTTTCTCTCCGCGGAGGGGATATATCTAATTCTGGCCCTTCATCCTTTTCAGCAGAAGCAATTCTTTTCTTTAAACAATCTTTTCCCGACTCACATGTTGTACAACACTTTTTCACCTTTTTATCGTCAGAAGTCATAGCCATTACTAAATTATCCCTACTAATCAACTTACATTCCTTCTGCCAATCTTTCCTCTGTCTTAAATAGAAAAATAAATCAACATATGGCACTTCACTCCATTTCCCTGCCCTTCTACAGAACAGCATTAACTGCAGAATGGTGTTATAATTCAGTGTCCCATTCATAGGTCATTTTTCCTGATCTTCCAAAATATACAGAGGCCACCACTGATTGCAATATTCAATCATCTGACTCTTTCACAAATCATCATGCAAATCTCCCCAATGTGCTAACAAACATCCTAGCGGAGAAGTTTTCGGAACTTTGCCATCTGCAGCCAGATTACCCATGCTTTTACTTTTAAACAAATGAGTCAGCTTAGATGCCATAATAAATCACTTTGCAGTACAATACACAATCAATCACTCCAATCTGTCGCTTCGTTCTTCTCCGGCTGCACCCCTCGCGGAGTAACAGAACCGCGGATCCGAACTCCGCACTCGCTTCGTGCTCAATTGCACGTCTCACACTTACAAACACACTCACACTCACACCTTTCCACAACTGTTACTGTATACAAAGGTATATAACACAACATTATACAATTCTTACATTCTTATACAATACTCTACAAAAAAATAAACAATTTTACAATATAACACATGTAAAACTTCTAACTTCTTGTTAGAGACACTTCCTTTGAGAACGCTATAGCACATGGGTTCTCTTGTTTCCCAACCCACAATTGTCCAACCCTGCAATAGCTTTCGCTTATGTCTTACGGGCAGACGCCCAGGCTTCCAATACACGAGGATCCTCCAGCCCAACCTGCGCAGCTTTCGCCGCGTCTGACAGGCAGGCTTATACAGTGGGACTGTAACCCGCTGTGTGGGACTGTAACCCGCTGTGTGGGACTCTAACCCACTTTGCAGGGTGAGACTCTAACCCACCCCTAATACAAAAAGAAGTGTCTTGCCAAAATCCAGGGAACGTCACGAGGAGCCTTACGGATCGGGGATTGATGGGTATCCCCGAGAAATCCTCGGTGCCGGCTGGAACCGATCAGGTCCCCGATTCCTCCGGTCTCTCTCAGCGAGGTCCCATCTGGGTCACCAGAAACTGTTACCGAAAACCCGGAATAAAGGACTTATCAACACCAATTTGATGCAGATAAGCAGACACTTCTTTATTGACGGCCGGGCGCGCAGGGGAGTGTTCTCACCAACAGCGCGCACCAAGCACTAAAATCACACATCTTATATAGAACTTACTCATATTCAATTCCCAAGGACACAGTTTCATACACAAACACAATTCCCAAGGACACAGTTTCATACACAAACACAATTCCCAAGGACACGCTTTCCTTGGCAGGTACTTGTAAACTGCTTCCTAACCCGCACGCAGACGGCGCAAACACCAGCTCGTGGGGTGCCTGGGTTTGGTTTTCACCCCGATTGTGCCAAACACTGACAGGTTTTTTGTTGTTTGGTTTTTTTTTTTCCCTCAGAGACCAAGATCAAGCAGCTGGACCCAGACAACATGGACGAGCTTGAGAAGCTTGAAAACTGAGTGAGGAGTGGGGATTTGCTCTCCCAGATCGCAGTTTTGGTTGAAAACAAGAGGAAAAGTTCCAGGGGAAAATCTCCCAGTTCACGTTTCCTCAAGCTGTTTGGTTTTCTTACGATGTTTTAGGAGGCAGCGAGGGGGAACCCTCAGCCCCAGCGGTTATTGTTGTTGCTTTTGTTCCTGGGTGTATCTCCGAGGTTTTCAGAGCCTGAGGGAACCCCCGAGGGGTTTAACATGAGGTAACACACCCCAAAAATGGGTCTAGGTGTGCTCGGAGAGGTCACAAAACAGGCAAAATCCGGTAACTGGCCCAAAAATCCGCTGCTGGTCTGCAGGCAGCAGCGGCGGGTGGCCTTTCTGCCAGAAACATCTCAGAAAAAACTTTTGGAACTTGCTCCTTCCTCCTGATTTTTTCTTCTTAAAAAACCCCAAACTAACCCATTCTCGCTAGATGGCAGCAGGAATCCGCCGCCGCCGTCCCCAGTCCCACCGGGACCCGAACGAGGGACACGTTTGTCCCCAAAAGATTTATCCCGGCGCTAGCGCCGATCTCTGACAAAACGGAATTATTTATCATCCCGAGGGCGCTGGGAGCCTCCCGTTCGGTATTAACGGTGTCGGTTTTGGTAACGAGCAATTAATTCGCATTAAAGAAGCGGCGGCGGGGTGGGGGATGAGGGACACCAGGGAATTTTCTGCTGTTTTGGCCAGGCTGGGGGTTGCCAGACCCCCCCCCACGGCGGGTGGAACAAGGCCGGCCTTGAGCCTTCCCCCCCCTCAGCACCTGAGCCTCATCCTGTGCTGACACCAGCACCCCAGCGCCAAAAAATCCTTATATTGGGGAATCTATATTTTAATTTTTTATTTCCCCCCCCCCCTCGGGTTATCAGCACCCTGAGATGCTTCCCTGCCCCAGTGAAGCCCCCCGTCCCCGCGGTGGTACCCCCACCCCCGAGGGCAGATATCCTGCCCCAGGAAAGATACTGACTCCTAAAAAAATTTTTAAAAAATCAAAATATTTCGGGATGATTTTGTGCAAATGCCCTATTTTGAGGGGAATTTCAGTCGCTGGGCTGCCCCCTCCTGAGCCTGACTGGCTCCGGCCGCTGCCCTTCCCTGGTGGGTGCTGGCTCTGGGGCTGTGTGTGTGTGTGTGTCCCCTGTCATCTGAACCCCAAAATCCTCCACGGGGGTGCTCCAGCCCCCCCCGCCCCCCCCCCGGCATTGCATTACAGCGCCGCCGCCCCCCATGAATGTTTGATGGGCCGGGGCGCGCAGAGAGCGGGAGATGAAATATCAAACCCCGCTCGGCGCCGAGCACCCGGCTTCCCCCGGCGCCCAAACCCCCCGTTTTTGATAGAAGGGGGGTGGTGTGGCAGCTTATTTTCCCCTTTTTTAGCCAAAAACCCCCAAAAAACGGAGGGGAAGGTCAGGGGGTAACAGGGTAAGTTTTTCTTGTGGCGGAAGGAGGGGCTGGTGCCACAGCTGCCGCGAGCGCGCCCGGCCTCAGCCCTGAGATTGCAGGGGCCGAGGCAGGCAGCGGCGTTGGGTTCCCCCCGCGGCTTCTCCCTGCCCAGGTTTCTAAATAATTAACGGTTAATCAGGGCCGGGCCTAATTACCCAGGGGTAACCGGAGAGCCAAGAGCGCGGCCCTGCTTCAGCATCCCGCCGCGGGGCCGGACATGGCGCCATGGAGCGTGGCCGGGCACCGCCGCCGCCTCGGAGGGGGCTCTGGCTCCTCTGCCTGCTGCCGGCGCTGGCGGGGGGTGAGCAGAGCCCCCACACCCCTGAAACTTCCCCCCATCCCCCTGGGGCGTGGCTAGCAGAGGCCCGACCAACTCGCCGCACCTCCGGGCCAGGGCAGCTGCTGGCGGCCGGCGAAGCGGCTTACGAGGAGCGAGCGGTGACGGGGGTGCGGGGCCGGACGGTGGAGCTGAGCTGCGGGCCGCGGGGGTCGGCCCCGCCGGCCGTGGTTTTCTGGAGCTTCGCGGCGGGCTCGGGGCCACCGCGGGCCGTGGCGGTGGGCTCGGGCCCGGAGGCGGCGGTAGCCCCCGGCGCGGGGACCTTGGGCCGGGTGACGCTGCGCAACGGGACGCTGGAGCTGCGGGAGCTGCGAGCGGCCGCCCAGGGCCGGTTCCTCTGCCAAGGGCTCTTCCCCGAGCGAGGGCGGCTCCGCGTGGGCTACGCCGCCGTCCTCCTGCGAGTCCTGGGTAAGCTGCCGCCCGGTTGCCTCCCCTGGGATCCTGCTAGCCACGGAGCGCCTGGCAGGCCAGCATCGCGTCCCCCTCGCCCGCTAGCCCATAGTCTCATCTGCGGGCCAGTGGAGCGTGCTACCGGCAGATGAGGGAACCCGCTAGCCAGCGAAGGGCCCCGCTAGTCAGTGTAGAGCCCCACTAGCCAAGGTAGTAGCCCACTAGCCAACACCCTGCTGGTCAATGAAGCATGCTACTAGCCAACAGAGAGCCCCCAGTAGCCAACGGAGTGCCCCCACTAGCCAAGAGAGGGCCTCACTAGCCAACAGAGTGCCCCACTAGCCTGTATAGAGCCCCACTAGCCAAATTAGTAGCCCACTAGCCAACACCCTGCCTGTCAACGAAGCATGCTACTAGCCAACAGAGAGCCCCAGCCCCCACTAGCCAACAGAGAGCCCCACTAGCCAGCAGAGTGCCCACTAGTCAGCAAAGCATGCCACCAGCCAATGTAGAGCCCCACTAGCCCACATAGTGGCCCACCAGCTGATGTAGCACCCCACTAGTCAGCAAAGCATCCCACTAGCCAACAAAGAGCCCCGCTAGCCAACATAGCACCCTACTAGCCGAAGTAGCTCACCACTAGCCAATGTAGCGCTCACCAGCCAACGAATCATCCCATTAGCCAAAATAGAGCCCCACTAGCCAGTGAAGTACCCCACTAGCCAGCAAAGCACTCCACTAGCCAGCACAGCACCTTACTAGTCAAAGCAGCACACCACTAGCTCATGAACTCCCCTGCCTCCAGCCAGGGTAGCACCCCACTAGCCAACGTAGCACCCCACTAGCCAATACAGCAGCCCACTCACCATCCCCATCTCCTTGCCCTGGCCATCCCAGCATCCCACCAGCCCATAACTGGTCTCATTAGCCCGTACGTGGCTGCTCCAGCTCGTCCCCACACCCACAGCCAGGACACCCCCTCACTAGCCCGTAGATGTTCTCACTAGCCCTCCCGCTCTAGCTCCCCCTCACTAGCCATCGGGGCTAGCAAGATCACCCTGGGGGGGGACAGGAGGGGTGCGGGAGCTCCCGGCAGGCCCGGGGGGAAGGGGCTGGCAGCTTTGGGGGCCGCTCACGGCTCGGTGCCCCCAGTGCCCGTCTCCAAGCCCTTCGTGCGGCCGACGGCGGCGGCGGTGGCCGAGGGGGCTACGGTGGCCCTGACCTGCGCCGTGAGGGAGGGGACGGAGCCACGGAGCTTCTCCTGGCAGCACCAGCAGCCCCGGGGGGGCCCCTCAGCGTCCCCCGAGGGGCTCGGGGGGGCCGGGGCAGAGCTGCGCCTGACGCCCGCCAACCGTAGCCACGCCGGCTGGTACGTCTGTACCGTGGGCAACGAGGTCAACAACCGCACCAGCGAGCCCGTCTACCTGGACATCGTCTGTGAGTGCCCCGCTTGCCCCCGGGGCGGGGCGGGGGATGAGCCAAGGCAGGGGTGTGGGTACCGGCTGTGGGGGCTTCCTCAGGGCTGGAGGTACCACCATGGCATGGCCGTGGCCACCAAGCACCTTGCCACCATGGTATGTCCATGGCCTCCATGGGCACCATGTGCCCTGCCATTGTGATGCCTCCATGGGCACCATGATGTACCCATGGCCACCAAGCACCCTGCCACCATGATGCCTTCATGGCCACCGCAGCATGACCATGGCCACCATGTGCCATGCCACCAAGGTGTGTCCGTGGCCACCAAGCACCTTGCTACCATCGTACTGCCATGGCCAGCATGGCCTGTCCATGGCCACCATGCACCGTGGCACATCCATGGCCACCAAGCACCTGCTGTGGTGTGTCCGTGGTCACCAGCCACCATGTCACCGCCACAGCCACCATGGGCTGTGCCACCACAGTGCCTCCATGGCCACCAAGCATGATGGCATATCCATGGCCACCAAGCAGTATGGCACATCCATGGCCACCACGGTGCCTCCATGGCCACCAAGCACCATGGCACGTCCACAGCCACCACGGCTGTGCCACCATGGTGCCTCCATGGCCACCATGCACCGTGCTACCCTGGCACATCCACGGCCACCAAGGACTATGCCACCACGGTGCCTTCATGGCCACCAAGCATGATGGCATATCCATGGCCACCAAGCAGTATGGCACATCCATGGTCACCACAGTGCCTCCAGGGCCACCAAGCACCATGGCACATCCATGGCCACCACAGTCGTGCCACCACGGTGCTTCCATGGCCACCAAGCACCATAGCACATCCATGGCCACCGTGGTGCCTCCATGGGCCACCAAGCACCATGGCAGATCCATGGCCACCACGGTGCCTCCATGGCCACCAAGCACCACGGGGCGTTCACAACCACCCCGGCGCACCCTTTCTAAGGAGGCTCCACAGCAGCAGGTCGCCCCGGGGAGGGCCGCGTCCCCTCCGTGGGGACACCCTGGTTGTCTAAAAGTCCCCGTGTGCCCCCAGACGGCCCCGACCAGCCGGCCATCAGCGTGGAGCCCTTCTCCCCCGAAGCCGGGGGCTTCTCGGCAGGCGAGAGGGAGGACGTGGTGCTGACCTGCCTGGCTCCCTCCAACCCCCCCAGCCGCTACGTCTGGCTCCACAACGGTTCCCAGGTCCACACCGGCCCCACCTACGTCCTGGCCGCCATCGCCCGCGCCCAGGCGGGCACCTACACCTGCCTGGCCGAGAACACCCACCTCCAAACCCGCACCCAGGCCACCATCGTCCTCACCGTCTACTGTAAGTAGCCTCGGGGCGGCGGGAGGTAGCCCGGTGGGTCCCCCCTCCCCGTCTCAGATGGACCAACGTGGCTCGGCGGTGAGAACGGGGGTGCGAGGGAGGGGTAAGAGCGGGGTGGGGATCCCCCCCAGCCTGCCCCGGTCTCCTGCAGATCCACCGGCCGGGAGCCCCAGCTGCTCTGCCGTGGCCACCGGTGACCTGCGGGACGTGGCCCTGCGGTGCCGTTGGCCGGGGGGTTTCCCCCCGGTACGGCTGCGCTGGGTGGGCCCCCAGGATGAGGAGGAGGAGGAGGAGGAGGAAGAGGGGGTGATGGGGACCAGTTTTTCCGTGGCTACCAGCATCCAGCCAGGGGCGGCCACCAGGAACGGCAGCTCCTTCTCCTGCCTGGCCTCCCACCCCGCGCTGCCGCAGGGGGCCGCGTGTGGGACCACCCTGTGTGAGTGCCGATGGGGGGCGCGTGCAGTGTGTCCCCCCCCCCAAAAAAAACCCAACAAAAAATCCCTTCCTGACCCCCCCTTTGGCACAGCGGCGCCGTGGAGATCCCCGCACCCCAAGGCGATGCTGGGACCCCCAGCTTGCTCCAAAACGGGGATCCCCCCGGCACAGCCAGAGCGCAAAGTGGGGACAGGGGGGTGTCCCCCCTATTTTTGGGGGGGCTGCTTCAAGCACAGCGCCGTGCACCCCGCCCTGACGCCTCTCCCTCCCGCAGGGGTCCCGGCCGGTGGCCCCTCCTGCGCAGCAGCGGCCACCAAAGGCGACGAGTTCGTGATGCTGCGGTGCCGGTGGGAGGGGGGGACGCCGCCGGTGACCCTGCGCTGGCGGGACGGCGGGGGCCGGGCCTTGGGTGACCCCGCGCCCTTCGCCGCCATCTTGGTGCTGAGCGCCAACGGCACTCTGGGGGGCCGGGATTTCATCTGCGCCGCCGACCACCCGCTACGGGCCACCGGCGCCGAGTGCCGCCTGCGGTTGGGTAAGCCGGATCCGTCCCCCCCCTCTCCTTCCTCGTTGCCGCGGGGGGGTCACGCCGGCACCGTTCCCCCCCTGCCTGCTCCCCCTTTTTCCCCCCCGCCCTGTCGTGCCCTGCGCGCAGAGGTCCCCGAGCTGGAGGCGGAGAGGAGCGAGGTGGCGGTGCTGGAGGGCGGCGAGGCGCGGTTGGCGTGCCGGCGGCGCGGCGGCGGGGCCTATCTCGGCGCTACCGTGGTTTGGTACGACCCCGAGGATCGGGAGGTGACGCCGGGGTTGGCCAAATACCGGTTGGAACGGGGAGAAGAGTGGGTCAACCTCAGCATCCGCGACGCCGAGTGGCCGCGGGACGGTGGGATCTACCGCTGCGCCGCGGCCAACGCCGTGGGCACCGCCAGCCTCCCCGTCCGCCTCCGCGTGGACCGTGAGTCCCAGGAGGGGCGTGGGAGGAGATGGGACCCTAGAAAAAGGGGGTCAACCCCCTCTTGCCTGCCACCATCTTGCCGCAGGGTACCCAGCCCCCCCTAACGTCACCATCAGCAAGCTGCGGTACACGCGGGCGCGCACCGAGGTGCGGCTGGAATGGCGGACGCAGGGCACCGGCAACCTCACCGGCTTCGTGGTGCAGCGGCGCCAAGCCAAGAAACCTTCCCGGCGGGCGCCCGGCCCCTGGGAAACGGCCGCCGGCGACATCGAGCCCCACTCGCGCGACCGGCGCTTGGGGGGGCTGGACCCGGCTGTAATCTACGCTTTCCGTGTGCTGGCTGTCAACCACCGGACGGCCGGGCACCCCTCCGAGGTGCAGACGCCAGGTGACGTGGGCAGGGGGACGCCGCTCCATGGGGGCAGAGCAGGGTTGGAGTGGAGGAGGGCGACGTTTGCACCCTGGTGGAGCTGAGGAGCCGAGTGTGAGCTGCTGTCAGTAGGTTCCAGAGTGAACAGGCACAGGCTCCCACTTCCTGCTGCTTTTCTGGGCTCTGCCAGGCTTCGGTTGGGGACCCCCGCTGCCTGCCGTGCCCCCTCCTCGCCCGTGGGTGCCTCATTACCCTAATTACCCCCCGGGGGAGGAGTGGAGGGGGCTGACAGCAGCCACTCTTTTCCAGCCGAGCCTCCCTTTGAGGCCTACCCAGCGGTGACAGGGGCAGCGGTGGTGGGGATGCTGGTGGCCACCGTGGCGTCTCTCCTGGCCATGCGCTGCATCGCCCGCCACCGTGACACCCTCCCACGTGAGTGCCGGGGTCGGGGGGTGGCCATGGCAGCGCCCCAGCCCCCCCACACCTCATGTCTGTCCATCTGTCCCCAGGGCTGCACGACCTGCTCTTCCGCGTGTGAGTGCCCAAACCTCCCCCCCCACCCAGCACCGGTGCGTCCCCCCACACACACCCCCTGTCCCCCCCTTTCCAGGGCTGGCCCCGGCGCCCAGGAGCCCATCGGCACGCCCGAGGACGCCGAAACAACCGGGAGCGGGGAGGAGGGAGCAGCACCGGGAGACGCGGCTGCCCCCGGCCCAGCGGCAGGTAACGGCGCCCGTGGGGCTGAGCCACCACCCTGGTGACCCAGCACCCACCCGCAGACTCTCCCCCCCCCTCACAGAACCGCTCTCAGCACCGCCGGACCCCACCAACGAGCCACCGGTTAACGTCACCGTCACCACGCCGGCGACACCGTGACCACGCCGGCTTCTCCTCTTTATTTCCCTTTCCTCCCCCCATTTCACATCCCTCCGCGTTAATAAAGGAGGGACGAGGGGAATCGCTGAAGTCAAAACTCAGCAGCTGGAAAAATATCTGTGATCCAGACCTGGCACAAAACTTTGGGGCTGGTAGTAAAGGTGTTTTGCTTCTTTATGATATTTAAAAAGGCGTTAGGGGAAATAGATGATTTTTCCCGAGCTTGGGGAAGGGAAGGGAAAGGAAAGCTTTTCTAACCCCAAAAAGTACAAGGGAGGGGTGAAATTGTGACAGAGCCCAGGCAGCAAGAAAGGCAGGAGGCTTGGCCTAAAAGCTCAGACTACAAAAACCAGCACGGCCTCAGCGTGGGGAGAAAGTGGGTGACTCTGGGTGAAAACCACTCCAGCTCAGGCACGAGCCTTCTGGTGCTAAAATAGAGATTTAGGTTAAAATAAGGATTTTTGCACCCTGGGAAAGTAGTTCCCCCTGACTGGAAAAGGGGAAACATAACCCCCGTTTTTAAAAAGGGGAAAAAAGACAGACCCAGGGATTTACAGGCCAGTCAGTCTCACCTCTGTGCCTGGAAAGATCATGGAGTGGATCCTCCTGGAAACTCTGCTGGGGCCCAGGGAAAATAAGGAGGAGAGTGGTGACAGCCAACGTGGCTTCACAAAGGGCAAAATGTGCCTGATGAATCTGGTGGCCCTTCTACGCCGGGGTTACAGCACTGGGGGATAAGGGAAGAGCAACTGACGTCATCAGCCTGGACTTGGGCAGCATTTGACACTGTCCCACACAACGTCATTGTCTCTGAACTGGAGAGACGTGGATTTGACAGACGCACCACGGGGGGGGTAAGGAATTGGCTGGATGGTCTCACTCAAAGAGTTGTGGTCAATGGTTTGATGTCCCAGTGTAGAGCGGTGACGAGGGGCGTCCTCAGGGGTCGGGGTTGGGACCGGCGCTTTGTTTAACACCTTTGTTGGGGACATGGACAGGGGGATCGAGGCACCCTCAGCAAGTTCCCCACCGACACCGAGCTGTGTGGGGCAGGGACACGCTGGAGGGAAGGATCCATCCAGAGGGACCTGGACAGGCTGGAGAGGGGGGACTGTGCAAACCTCACGGAGTTCAACAAGGCCAAGGGCAAGGTCCTGCCCATGGGTCGGGGCAATCCCCGGCACAAACACAGGCTGGGCGAGGAGGGGCTGGAGAGCAGCCCCAAGGAGAAGGACCTGGGGGGGTTGGTGGGTGGAAAAATGCCTGTGAGCCAGCAACGTGCGCTGGCAGCCCAGAAAGGGCAAGGGGGGGATTCTCCCCCTCTGCTCTGCTCTGGGGAGACCCCCCTGCAGGGCTGGGTCCAGCTCTGGGGGCACCAACAGCAGAAGGACACGGACCTGCTCGAGCGGGGCCAGAGGAGGCCATGAAGATGCTTGGGGGGGGCTGGAGCACCCCCCTGTGAGGACAGGCTGAGAGAGTTGGGGGGGTTCAGCTGGAGAAGAGAAGGCTCCGGGGAGACCTTAGAGTGGCCTCCCAGGACTGAAAGGGGCTACAGGAAAGGGGGGAGGGACTCTTGATCAGGGGTGTGGGGGTAGGATGAGGGGTGACAGTTTTAAACTGACAGAGGGGAGATTTAGATGAGATCTGAGGAAGAAATTCTCCCCTGTGAGGGGGGTGAGGCCCTGGCACAGGTTGCCCAGAGAAGCTGTGGCTACCCCCTCCCTGGAAGGGTTCAAGGCCAGGTTGGACGGGGCTTTGGGCAACCTGGGCTAGTGGAAGGTGGCCCTGCATGGGGGAGAGGGGTGGGACTGAGTGAACTTTAAGGTCCCTTCCAACCCAAACCAGTCTGTGATTCTGTGAAAAAAAAAAAAACAAGGGCCAAAGCTCTGCCCTCAGCCCAAGGCTGTGGATGCTGCTTTGGGATCACGCTGAATTTGATGCGTTGCAATGACAGGCACAAAGCTGTGATGGGGTAGGAAGGGGTCCTCATCTTCACCCCAAAATCCCCATTTTCAGGCCAAACTGCAGGCTGTTAAAAATAGGTATGACTGATGTTTTTTGCCCACATCAGTGCAAGCACGCAGGGAGGCAGCGTCCAAGGAAAAGGTCGAGTGTCCACAGTTTCCTTGGCCCTTGGCTTCTGGTGTGTGTGATACCCGAGAGCACGTCTGGCTGTTTTCTCCTGTATTTGTTAATAACCTGTCAGGAAGTATCAAACAATGAGAACCAACCTCACTTCAGTGCCTGTGGAGTATTAACGCCCACTTCTGCCACAAAGAAGCATCACTCTCTTTATCAAATCACCCCAAAAAATAAAAATCCTACCCCAAAACCCCGCAAAAACTACACAATGTCAGAACACGTAACATTTTTGAAGGAATATTACAGCTGTTTAGGAAAATATAGCGTCTTTATATGACACAACCATGGTAAAGGGGAGCATGTGCAGGGTCTGATTTAAGCGAGCTCATTTAAAAATGTGGTTAAACCTCAGCGTTTGGGGAAAACAGAGCAGCCAGAGGTAAAACCCAACGACTTGCCTGCCAATCTCCAGCGGAAGCCGGGGAAAGCCTTGCAGCAGGTCTGGCGAAGGAAAAAGCCAGCGAGGGTAAAGCCACGCTGCGAGGAGCGGATGGAGAAGGCCGGGTTCAGCAGAGGAGATCAGTGAAGAGGGAGGAGCGGGGCTTTGCGGCGGCTCTGGGGTAGGTGGCAGTCGAAGCCCGCACGTCTGGCGGCGCTGGGAGCTTCAGAATTAAGCAGCTCTGTCTGGAAGGACGCACAACCCTAAAAACAAAAGGCCAAAAAATGAATAGATTTATAAATAATACACTAAAAGGAATAAAAACACTTTAAACAGCCCACGGAGAGATGCAGCTACCGAGGCAAGAGCTGCCTTCTCGAAGGGAAATCGCTCCCCGGAACGCCGCCGCTCGCTGCACCTGCAGCCCCGCAGCTCCCCGAGGGGTTCCAGCAGTTCCAGCCAGGCCGGCATCGCTCCCTCCCGTCCCGCCCCGCCGCCAGCCGAGAAAAATAATCCCTCCACCAAAAGGTGCTGCACCCACGTCGCCTCGGGGCGGCTGTAATTGTAATTTATGCGCCTCATTTCTGGGGTTAGGCGCTCTCGGGGTTTTTTTTTTGGGGGGGGGGGGGGGGGGGGGGGGAGTGCTTTACAAGCACCGGTTTATTTGCTCTGATTAAATTTGGAAAGGAGAAAAAAAAAATTAAAAAAGCAAAAACCCTGAACCCTGCAGTTAATGCTGCAACACCTACATCATGCTGTATCCGAGGGGCAGGCAGGTTTCTTACGGCCAGCAGGAGCTGCTTCGACGCAACTTGTTTCGTCTCAGAGGCTATTGAAGCTGTGAGCATTCCCTGAAACCGAGGGGTTAAACGCACAGTTGAACGGGATTTTGGACTTCTGCAAGCGGGAAGGTGAGACAGGCTGGATTTTCACTCGTGCTTCTGCAAACACAAGCGTTATCAACCCCCGGACGACACAAACCGTCACCAAACTGGGCTCTGCTCCTCGAGCCGCGCTGTGCGGACTCAGCCCAAGTTCAGTTTTCTTGTTTATTTTTTTGTATTTACCCACTGGGTTCTTCCAAGAGAAAGTGAAAGAGGACAGGAGGCGTTCGTGGAAAGGAGGGTTGGAGGACTGCGAGGCCGAGCTGCCAGCGGCGCGGCAGCCATCGGTCACAAGTACCGGACCCGCTTCGCTAAATCCCTGGATCAGACTCCTCAGAAGCGCTTCCTGTGCTGGTGATACGCCACGGAAAACACACTCCAAACTTCCCATCGTTGTTCTTTATATTATTACAATTCTTTTTTATACACATAACCAGGCTAGTTTCGCGGTGTGGGGTGGGGGAAAGAAAAAAAAAAAAAAAAAAGGGAATTTCAAGGCATAAATAATATAAAAAGGCAACCATTTTTAAAAACAAGATACATTCATATGACACTACTACAAAAAAATAAATAGTGACTCTCTCTGTTATAATTAACATCCCCCCATCACTCCCTTTCAGCGACTCTGCTGTGCAGTTACTGGCGTTAAGTGGGGACAACGGTCACTTCCTCAGGTTTCCTGCAGCTGGAGCTGCCGAAGGTCCCCAGAACCATTTAAGGTGACTCTGGATGAACTCCATCCTGGTTTTTCCTTACAGTCCTTCGAAACAGGCTGCAGAATCAGGGGACTCCAGCTCAAAATGTGGTTCGATGTTTCCGAGTGCACGCAGTTGTCACCTGCAAAGCAAGAGCAGGGCAGGTTGGTTGATTGCTGGGGTTTTTTTGGGTTGTGGTGATTGTTTTTTTTATTTTTATGAGTAGATCATCTCCTCTTTCAGCTCAACAGATCCACAAGCCCAAAAAATTCAGATTAATAGGAGCAGGTGATGCCCTTTGAGCTCAGGCTCATTCCCATAATGCCACTGGAATGAGCAAACCGTACCTGCCTCAGGCCGTACACTGCAATGGTCCAGAATTTGTCCTGTGGACACATTTGATTGCTAATTATATGATGGGAAAATACAGGACTGTGTTTAAAAAACATCCAGTGGGCTCTTTGGGAATTCTCAACAAGTGACCCTTGCATGTTTGCAAAAATCCTAGAGATACCAAATACACTGACTTCGCAATATATAATGATTCTGTGACCAAAAAAATTGTGAAGATAAACATGATCTGAGCTTATATACAGAAATCTCTCTTCATATACGATTCCTTCAAGAATGTGTCCAGAGAAATCCAGCAAATAACCCTTCTAAAAATTGCTTTCTTTTATGCCCATAATTATTTATTGCCTGTCAGAAGAAAGGCACAAAACATTAGGCAGCAGCTCAGAGCATCGGCTGATATCGAATCAGTCAGGTCGATTAGTTCAGCCCAACTCCCACTTAAATTTCTGCCCCTCCTCCTGCCTACAGGATGGCTCTAGGCCATCACGGACGCCTGCTCATTAGGGGAAAACTCCATTAAGTAGCATTTGAGCAGTTTCGGGAGGCCACGGGTATGCTGTAGGTGCAGGCAACTGTGAGCCAACATAAATCAGTCACAGGCTCGTTATCTGGAGCGCGCCTGCTTGATGAGCTTCGTTTACAGGCATCAATCACACAGGGCACGACAGCACCTGAGCATGGCCGCTCCTCTCTTCCACCATGGGAAAGGCTGAACGCTTGATCTTTCTCAAAAAGCCAGGGTTTTTTTGTGGGCTTAATTACCAGCTTCTCCGCAATAAATTAAGCGCCCTACAGCCGTCCTACAGATTATTCCCGGCTTCAAAGGCGGGCGCTCGCCTCTCCAGGATGCCTTACCGTCCGTGTAATCCACAGAGAGCTGGTTCATGCCTTCCCGACAGCAGAGATGCTGAGCAGAGGGCTGCTCCGTCTTCTCCTTGCCATCCTCCTCCTCCAGCCGGGCGCTGCACTCCGGGACGCTGGAGGCCAAGCACATGGCCACCATGACGTGGTGATTGAGGGGCTTCATCTCCAAACCATCCTGCTGATAAGGTGCTACGATGGGCACGACGGGTAGCGCGTTGCTGCTGAAAGTGCCGTTGGTTTTGGTGAAACACCTGCAGGCAGGACACAAGCCCAAGCAGGGTTACTCAGAGCTGCTTCTTTCCACCACTTCTCTTGAGAAACTGCAATTTTGAAGTACTTTACTGCATATCACTCATGGTAACAACAGTCAGAGGGCTTGCCAAATACGCTTAACGTACATTTTTTGATCAATCCTGACATTAAGAAAAGGATCAACCCCAACAGACAGCTGAAAACATTCAAAACATGCGCTCAGTTACATCCCCCGTCGGTTGTGACCCGCTGACCTGACTCACGAGTCCATTTCTCCATCAAGGCAGCCCCATAAAATGGGTTTTCACTGCCAAGAAAAAGAGCTCAAGTTTGAAACCCAAACAGCAAACTTAAGTACCTTGGAAAAGAAACACTAAGCGTTATCGCAGTGAACGCAGATTAGAAAAATATATGCAATATTATAAATATAAACCTCCCTGTGCTGTGTGACTGAGATTGTGGCCCCGTAACATGTGCGTAAGGTTGTGAAATTGAAGTCAAACTGCTAAATCCGTTGTTACAGCCAAGCTATTTAACCTCTAAACAAAAAGGAGCTGGACCTTA
The DNA here is from genome assembly GCF_047716275.1 of Strix uralensis. NCBI lineage: Eukaryota > Metazoa > Chordata > Aves > Strigiformes > Strigidae > Strix > Strix uralensis. Next base: position 7,878,865 of record NC_133997.1, on the reverse strand, counting down.
AGAGACATGCGTACCATTGCAGCAAGCAGGGAAAACGCCTACGGTGTTGGGAGCCCCGTGAACAACGTGGCCTCTGCGAACACTTTTATAAGCAATTCCTACGTAAGAAAGCCCAAAAAAGAATCACGCTTCAGTGTGGTTTTATACAAAACCATAATTACCACGAAAGGTTCACTTGTACAGCTGCCACGAGCTTTGGGAAGCTCCCCCCCAGAACGCTCCGCGGCGCGGAACAGAGAGGGATCCGCAGATAAAAGCAAAGCATCGGGGTAAGGATGGAGTGTTCAAACCCACCGCGAGCCAGCGATGCTCCAAAACGCTCTCATGAAGGCTAAACAGGCTTCAAGTTTTTACCAGCAGGGACAGGGAAGGGATCTTACCCCTGGGCTCGGCACTGGTGAGGCCGCACCTCGATGAGTGGGTTCAGTTTTGGGCCCCTCACTCCAAAAAAGCCATTGAATGACTCGAGCGTGTCCAGAGAAGGGCAACGAAGCTGGTGCAGGGTCTGGAGCACAGGTCTGATGGGGAGCGGCTGAGGGAACTGGGGGGGTTTAGTGTGGAGAAGAGGAGGCTGAGGGGAGACCTCATGGCCCTCTACAACTCCCTGAAAGGAGGGTGCAGAGAGGGGGGATGAGTCTCTTGACCCAAGGAACCAGCGCCAGGCCAAGAGGGAATGGCCTCAAGCTGCGCCAGGGCAGGGTCAGACTGGCTCTTAGGAAGGATTTCTTTGCAGAAGGGGTTGTTGGGCGTTGGAATGGGCTGCCCAGGGCAGGGGGGGAGTCCCCATCCCTGGAGGGGTTGAAGAGTCGGGTTGAGCCAGCGCTGAGGGATCTGGTGGAGTTGGGAACTGTCAATGTTAGGTCAATGGTTGGACTGGATGATCTTCAAGGTCTTTTCCAACCTAGACAATTCTGTGATTCTGTGATATACTGATACAGATACAACTCAGAGCCTTTTCTTTATTTTTTTTTTTCTGCAAAATTTAAATATATTCATCGCCTCTTCTGCCCGCGGTGACACGCCTGATGCATCTCGCTACAGGTTATTTCTGGGACGCTACCTAAGCAGTGGCATTTTGAGATATAAAAATTAATACCTGGGATCAGGCTGTTCGGGTGCTAGCTTATCTGGTAGCACAGCACTTTTCTTCACAGTGATTCTGGCCCAAAACTGATGATTTTGATGCTGAAAGAGGCAGGGGAAGATGGACTTGGCCATCATCAGTATCCTACTCTGACAGCAGCTGAGCCCTCAGCACCAAAGTACTAAACTCAGATTTAAAACCAGGAGACGTTAAGCTTGGCAATCGCAGCAAGCTCCTGCCCAAGCCCCAGAAACCACTTTTATTGCATTAAAAAGGTGACGGCCATGCATAAAACCATCATGCTCGAGGGACTTTGTCCTACAAACTCACTCGGAGCCTCAGTTTATACTTTCACCTGAAACCACCACCAATACCGACAGAACTGAAAGAGCAACAGAACATCCACAAATAAACTTTCTAGAGGAGGAACCGGAGCACGTTTCCCCTCAGGCAGCTGTTTCACTTGCAAAGCCAACATACAAGACAAGGGGGGGTCCCTCCAGCAGCTGCAGTGTCACCCCGGGAGCCCACTCCCCTCCTGAATGCTGCGAGGACGGAGCAGCACCAAGCTTCATTTTCAACCTTCGCTCTCCTATTTTGTCCTTCCGCTCCCATAACTGCCTCCAAAATCATTATTCCAAGTACCAAAATACCACAGAAGCCACTGAAGAATCCACATGAAACACATCTGGTCTTCAAACAAATCCATTTATTAGTTTGCATTTCTTTCCGCAGAGGTTTTGACTGCGCTCACTTATTATTTAAGGGGAAAAAAAAAAAACCACCCTTAGTGGAACCCATTTAAAATGTTTGGTTTTGCATGTTTATGGGGGTTTCTTTTTAAAGATACAGAGGTCAGTGTAGCTCTTTGTATTACTGTACAAGCTCGAATGACATTTCAAGACAGCAGTCAATTTTTTAAGCTTAAATAACCACATTTTGATGGAAACCAGCCATCTATATCCAGAGCAGAGTGCGCATGAATAGTGATGCAAAATCCCTGCTGCAGGCAACACATTTTCTATCAGTTTTCAGTGCTAAAATCCTACCAAACTAAAATCTAAGTTAAAAGCCCACACGAGCATAATTTAGATTGAAAAAGCTGGAAAAACAGATCGGTACTGCTTTATTTGAAACGTGTATTTCAGATTTCTGATCAGAATACAGCGAATCTGCAAAGAAGAGATGTGCAAAACTGTAAATTCCTCTGCAACCAGCAGGTATCCAGAAAGTTTTAATGCAAAAGCACCAGAGAAGGAAAAAAAAAAAAAAAAAAAAAATCAGTTCTCAATCCTAACGTAACAAGCGCAAACCACACTCGTCTTACCGGCTTTGTCCACAATAGCAAAGCGGGTACCCACGTTTCAGCAACTTCTACCTCTGGCAATCCTCCACGAGCAGTTATGAGAGCATAAAGTGCTAATTTAAACAGAAGACCGAGGGATTTCACCACTGTAATAACAAAACCTGCTCCGAGATGGCTATGGCTGAGAACAGCCGTGGTAGCCAGCTATTAAATATGCTAAACCTTTAGGATTCATTTGCACGTGGTCACAACTCAAACGACTGCTAAATTCAACCCAAATCAGCAATAACTCCAGGCTTGCAGTGGAAATGGGCTCATTTAGGAATTAGCAGCGCCAAGGTGGAATGTACGAGCAAGGCCACGTGCACCTGAAGTGCTCACGAGCTAGAGACTGTCACCCTGCTAGAGGCGTTTCCACTTGAACCTACCGTCCTCTGTTATCACGCGGGCGTTTTGCAGAGGAAATTGCCTGGTTTTAGTACACAAAGGGCAATAATTTGAGATGGGACAAGGCGTGGGTCCTCTTTACACACAAACCAGGTGGCGGGGACAGCCCTTACCTGCATAACGAGGTTGACAGGGAGAAGACTCCAGCCCCGAATTCCCACTTGCCAAAACCTACTGACTTGACTGCACTAACCCACCAGGCCTTCCTCCTCCTCCTCCTCCTCGCTCTGGCCCCTGGTGTAATCCTCAGGCACGTTTCTGGTCCTCCCCGTTCCCCTCTCCCATGTCCTCCTTCCATTCCCCCAGCACCAGGAAGGGAACGGAGCGGTCCCTGCTGTGCAGCTCTCCTGCCAAATGGAGGTTAATGGTCCCCTCTGGGGTAAGGCAGCTGTAAAGGACAACTTGTTTCTCTATCAAGCAGTCAAATATAGAACCGGGATGTGAAAACTCAAAGTTCAGACCCTGCTGATGACCCATCTGGGAGGAAGAGTACAGTTGCAGAGGATGGAACCCATTCCCCCCTGCTTTCTTAAGAAAAAGAGCAATTAAAAATCTATTAAATTAAATTCAAAATATGCTTAAAACTGGAAAGCGAGCTCTTAATTACAGCATAACACATACAGCATGTTCCGAATTACGGCCGGTCGTAGGCATCTTGATGACTGCTGCTACACAGCCTGCCTTGAAAACAGACAATTGGCTTCTAAGGAAACGGTAGCTCGCCTTCCCCAGAGAGCAGCCACGACACTGCTCCAGACAAAGCGTGCCCAGCCCATCTCCATCACACCCTCACGCACGTATTTATGGAAGGAGGAAGAATCTAAGGCCTATAAGTTAGATTTTAAAGAGTAAAACCACAAAAATAATGTGAACGTGTTTTCTGCCTTCAAAACCAGCCTAACGTCAACTCGGCTTCTCCAGATGGACACCTAAAGGCAGCTGACAATTTTAATGAGACAGAAAATTCAAAGTATGATTGAAAAAAAATCCAGAATTTACCAGAGCAGTCCAGCATGTCTCACTTTCAGTCCTATTTTTAGTCATTAAAATAACCAGAGATCTAGTCAGAAGCCTGGAAGGATATTCTTTAAAACTTTCAAAAGCGAAAAACCTAATAAAAATCCAGACTCCCAGCTACAATGTAGGAGACGGATTTTCCTTTATTCTATACAAGAATCCTTTTCCTCATGCAAAAAAACGTATCCCACACTGACAATGGCTGCCCAAACTGCTCCTGAAGAACCTCAAATCCCACGGTTTACAAAGAACAGCGTTGTGAAAGCAGAGCTGCAAGTCTAGCTCGCTGCTGCTCTTCAGAGAACGGCAGGAAATGTAAAATACAGAGACCAATTAAATCCCATTTGACAAACTCCATATGGAATGATTTTGTTATCTCAAAACTGAAGAAAACACAGGAAATAAGGTTTAAAAAAAAATAAATAATCCAGTGCCCAACCTGCCTCGCTTCCTAGAGAGCGTCAGAGGAATATGTTGGGCAAGATGAGCTCCGGGGGTTTAATAACTTGTTTTACTCCATCCCCAGACAATCACCAACCGCTCCCCGAGTCATACGCTGACATCGAGCTCCTCCAGGCCCTCACTCGGGACTCGAGCTCTCTGATTTTGTTTGCCCTGGCTACCACACAGCGCCCAGAGCGAGGGCGTCTGTCGGCGAAGGTCCCGCCTGCGCGCGAGTTTTACATCACCTGTTGTTGTTCCGACAGTTCCGGCAATTGATGCACTCCGAGGGGTCGGCCTGCGGCACCGCTGTGTACATCCCGCCACCCTGCAGCAGGAAGGATTAACACAAAAAAATTCAAAATTAATCAATCATTATTCAAACATCCAAGAGGCAGTCGCGGAAGAGGCAGTGCAGCTCAAGCCAGCGCCCCCAAGCCCTTTCGCTTCGTTTTCAAACTCTAATCACCTTATCAATCTTCAGATCCCGGCCCCGGAACGCGGCACGGCAACACTGAGCTATTATACAAAGTCAAGTGGAGGGGTTTTGCCAGCATGTGTGTCAGAGAAAAGTAAATAACTGCAGCTTAGACAAGTATGTGGTAATTTCCCTGGTCTGTTTTCAGCTTAATACACTCAGGTTTAATTTAATAAACACACTGTAAATATGTTTATTTTTAACATTGATGACAGACACGAAAGCAAATTGCTGTTCGTTAGCAAACTGTGCTCGACTGGGGAGACGCAGTATTAAATTTGCAGGGCTGATGTCACAACATAAACCCATCCCACTTTCCTGTAATTACTCCGATTAGATCAGTTTACCTCGCTACACTGATTTTTGAAACATTTAATATTTTTACAGATGGGGTAATTCCTTAGCCAGCAATGACTCTGGGTGAGAGGGATTTTGTGTTGTTAGTTTTGGCTGAAGGGGCCATTACAAGCGAGTAAAAATGCCCAGATTAACACATACCTCATTGTTAAGGACTAGGCGGACACTGATGCGGGAGCCGCTTGAAAACGGTGCTGTGGAGCCAGGCTACCACGGCGTGTCTTGGGAGGGGAGCAGTTTGGGAAAGCTCACCTGGCTTTTGAGATTTCGAGTGGTCGGGAACTTCTAACAATCCCTATTTCTGCAAAAACAGGGCTTTATCCTTCAGTTTTTGAAGCCGCTCAGTGCCATAGGGAGCACTGAGGAAATGCCTAATTAGTCTTGATTGCCATCCTGGCCAGCTTCTCTTCCTCATTTAGGCCAATCAATGAAACAATAAAGAGAGTCCTAACGAGGATGAGAACATCCTGTTCCTCTGCACTGCCTCACCCGCATGCCAGTCCCAGTCCTTCTACGCGGGAAGAGATCGCGTGACTCAAACTTTCTACAATATGGAGAAGAAAAAAAGAAAAACTCAACCCAGTCAACTCTTCGTGACGAGGCCGCGGCGTTGCGCATCCCATCTCGTGGCACAGAGGAGCTCCAAGCACCGAGACCTGTGTTACTACATCTGTATTTCCTTCCTTCTCCCCCCAAAAAAATAAAATAGGAGGGACAAAACATCAATGCAAGCCCCCAGGCTTTCTCTCGGATGAGCTTTTGAGCACTGCAGAACCTCCCCTCCTGAGGGCTTGGAGACTTCTGAAGAGTTTCACTCATTGGGAGGGTTGGACAGGTCCAAAAAACATGATTTGGGCCTCAGCTGCTCTTGAAAGCCACCAAAAAACCAGCACTTCTTGCTACGCAGTCTGACCCAAGACAGAATCAGGTGATGAACCAACTGGTCTGGACTCCAAGCTGGAGTTAACTGAAGTGGTAACTACTGTGCAAGTGCGAATTTGTTGTTCAATAAAATGAAGTGCTTGTGTTCAATTACTAACACAAACAATAGCCCCATTTTTTTTTTCTCCAGAAACAGCATGGGTTATTCAGACTTTTGAACTTTTTCTTTCAGTTTTCCTGGGCAATGTTCACAGTTTTGAGTAAGTTTAGTAAGTTTGAATGCAAGCCATCTGTTTCCATAGACAATAATGAAATCATTATTCTCTCTTGGAAACGGGACACATTTCAGCAAATGAAGTATTTTTCCACAGCATACAAAGGCTGGATCACAGACTGAAATTAGTTTTTAATTTTATTTCAAATTTCAAAACAAAAAGTGAGCCTGTCTCAACAGTCACAAACAAGGGACTGAGAAAAAAAAAAAAAGACAGCATTATTACGTTGCTGCATTTCAAGATGTATGGGGCATTTTATTTTATGGAGCCTCCTGCTACATTCGTGCCTTGCCATAATTAATAGCGTTGCTTAGAGTTACAGATCTGAAACAGGTGGGGGAAAAACGGGTGATCCATAAAGCTGCAGAATAAGCAGCTATAATTAAATCTATTTAACTTGAAGATTGAGAAATACCATATGTACAAGCAAAGCATCTCAGCCCAGTACTGAAGCATTCTCAGAGCTTACATGCTGTTAGGAGGAGGGTAGAGGCAGATTTCCCAGAGTAAGTGGAATTCTTGCCGTCATCCGATAGTCTCAAATGAAAACCGTGATGTTTGTATCAGAAATATCAGCCCAGTTGCTTCCTCTGGGATAAGTAATTTAGTGGAACTAGCTGTTATCAATGGATAAGTATTTCCCCCACCCAGATTCAGTCTGCTTCTACGGCCTCTGAATAAATCCTAAGGTCTAGGCTGAGCCTTCCACCCGCTGTGAGAGCTTACGTTCACAAGATGGTGGGGATGTTCATAGTCCATGTGCGTCCTGGACAGGGAGTTGGTGTGCCCTGGGTAGAGCCCAGCTCCTCCGTTCATGATCCCGTTAACTCCGTTAGCCACTTTGTGATGGACGTGGGGGCAGCCGTTGCTGAGGCCGCCGTTGCTGAGGAAGTTCCCGTGGATGCTGCCGTTGACTCGGCTCGTGCCGGGTAAGGTCGTGTACTCGATCATCTGCCCGTTGAGATCTGCCCCTTGATAGAGATAACCAGGAGGGTCATATTCTGCAAGAGATTACCGAAAGCGTATTTACTGCCACATGAGAAGTTCAATGAGCATCTCCAAGAAACAAAAGAAACTTATTTTCTCTTTCTACAGCTTTTGTAAATTAACTGTAGTATTTAAGGGCTTACTACCCAAATGCAGAAATGGAAAACAGCCACACCCTGGAGAACAGACCAGGAACGCTGGTCTGAAGGGACTCAGCTGACGTCAGTCACTGCAAAGAGCGTCCTAAAAACTGGTCATTCGTACAGTCAACGGGCCCTCTGCCATCTGCTACGAACCACTTCCAGAAAAATCTCTCTGGGCTGCAGTTGAAGACACTATCTTATCTTGCAAGAAGTTTTGCTTCATTTCTCTTTGTCAGAGTAAGGACATTTAAAAATAACCACAGGCTGTGGAAAGAGCAAGGCTGATTCATGCCTTAGGAACAGAAAAGCCTACTGGAAAGATTCTGCTAGCACAGGATCGTTTGGTGGGTACAGAGCACCTCGCAAAGCCCGCTTCATCTCCAGCGCGTCTGCTCAAGGCTCCTACTTGCAAACTGGCAGGTTTTCCTTATTAACACCTTCTGAAAGACTTGGACATGGAACTCCATTTTATTGTGGACGGACTGAGAGGTAACAAGGCCTCCAAGTGCTGCAAGTTCTCTTTCTTTCCAGAGATGCACGTGAGGGAGAGATCTGGGGTTTAAGTCTCCACATTTTAAGGAGTACTTATGATTACACACAAGTTCTGCCACGGCAATCAGCAGGAACCTACGCAGGTGCTTGAAGTTAAATGTAAGCTGAAGAAACTGTGCCCAGGCATTTCACACATCATTCTTTGGGTGAAACCGCAGCACAACTGCGCAGCAACGCAGCGATACAATGAAATGGAGACATTGCTGCTCTTAAAACAAAACAAAAACAACCCCAAAAAAAGCCCCACCCCACATCTTCACCTAAGGTATACCCAAAAAGTCCAAGTCTCAAATAAATGCCAGTTGGCTTGTAACACAAAACTGCTTCCCATTCATAAAGCATATTATGAACATTACTAATGGGGAAAAAAACAACCAAAAACCCTCACTCTGCATGGCGTTTTGCTGACGGTTCTTCCAGAGGCACATGGCAATGAAAACGATGAGAATAAGGACCATCACCCCAAGGACGCAGCCCACGATCAGGTAGAGCATGTCACTGCTCCGCACGGGGCCGTTGGAGGGCCCAGCTCCGCCTCCCCCAGCGCGGTCGGGGGGATTCGGTGGCGTACTCAGGTCCTTCGCTGGATATTCAGATGCTCCCGGGGTGCGTTTCACTGGAGGAAATAAGAGACGAGGAGGGGTACGTTTGCTAAATGGGTCTTTGCATTACAAAATGAAAATAATTACTGCTGAGTTAGAATCCTCGTGCCTCCAAAAGAAAGCTTCCAAGTCAATATTAAAACCTATAACGAGAAGGCCAACTGCTATTGGGTAATGACTATTTGCCTTGGAAAATGGTTGTTACCCAGCTTGCTAACCCTCTCATTGAGGTCACTCAAAACTTTAACAAGCAACTCGACATAGGCATGGCTAGAACTGCACTAACTCCCAACTTGAAAGAGCGCAAATCTTTCCACTTCTGAGGGCAGGAAAAACCACAACATGCATTTCTATCACCTAACCACTGCCAGATGACCTAATTTTATCTGATGTGAACCCTGCTAACCCCGTTTTCAAAACCATACTGTTGAAGATACTAAGAGCTGAACAGAAAAATCACTGAAAATGAGATGCTGGTTTAACCCAGGAATTAAGTTTACCTTCGCTTTCAGAACACCATGGCTCAGATTGATTTAACACTAAAAACCTAAAAGAGGTGCCTGGCTTAGGAGAGAAGCTGGTCAGAGAGACACAAGCACCTCCATGCAGATATCTTATATAAGCTGGATCACCCCCGTAAGCCTGGAGGAGACACATTTTAAGGAACAGTCAGTATGAACGACAGATTACATCTTGCCAATTTTAAAATTAGGGAAGAAAGTAATACTCCTTGCAGGATGAAGACCAACTGTGCACGCAGCCTTGAAGCCCTGCAGCCCTTCCTTCAAAGGCTTTGCTACTAACTTAGCTAAATTTCGATGCTTCCGCTCCTAGAGGGCTTTTTTCTTTTTTTTTTTTTTGTTTTAAAAACATTTTTTCATAGCGCTGCATTTGAAGTTTACTGTCTGCATTTTCCCTTTACAGCCTTACTTGGTTTTAGAGATTAAAGGAGACAGGAATTCTTCGCAAAATAAATGTGACTGCCATATCTGACACTTCCAGAGAACAGTACAAACTTTGTGCCAGAGGCATGCAGGATTAGTGATGGAGGCAGCCAACATAACCATCAATTGCTGCGGTCTGCACTTATACAACGTGTCACAGAGCCCCAGAGACATAAAACAGACGTACAAATCAATTCTGTCATCTTCAAGAGCATGGTTGTCTCCTAAGGAGAGGCTATCAGCACAGCAGGGAAAAAAAAAAAAGCCAACAACCCAGAACAACACCACTATCTCTTAGAGCAGGCAAATCTGCAGAGCTTTGCTGAGAGCCTTTCTGGGGAGTGCGAGGTATCAGTTTCCATATGTTCAAAACAATCCCAGCTTCGGAAGACAAAACAATCCTCCAAAACATTCCAGAAAATTACAGTCTTCATCGCAGCTGACTTTCGCACCGCAGAACAATTCAACACAGCAGATATTTCACGCCACAAAACGCCACCCTCGCGCAGTCCCGCGCGGTTTCGGCGCTCACCTTTGGTTTCGCAGATCATCACGTTGCTGTACTCGCTTTCACCACCTTCGTTATAGCACTGCATTTTAATGTCGTAAGATGTTTCTGGCTGCAGGTGATTGATCAAGTGCCATTGCTTTGTACCTATGGGGGGAGGAAAAAAAAAAAAAAAAAAAAAATCAGCTCATTTCGTTTACTTGCATGAGCCAGAATTAGGTACGAGGATGTCGCAGCGTCTGTATAAAATTTTCTGTATAAAATTCAGGGGTACTGCAGCTTTTCCTGTTAGCACAAAAGCCTTTATTAACAATTTATGGACTCATCTGAAACCAGAAGACTCGCATTGTCTTGCAAAACAGATTCTTAGAACCTTCTGACAAATCAAAGTGGGGTTTTTTCAGTATTTCCAATGGATTTAAAAAAAAAAAAATTTCTCTACAAAACCCAGAAGTCGCTACACTCAAAACGCAGACATCCAAGTTTGCAGCATCTGTACATTTAAAAATCAACTGCAGCTCTGTGCATCTTAAACACGAAACTGGTGAAGGGATGGGTTACACCAGCTATTTACGATACGTGGGGCAAGTAACAAGGGAAAACCGGCACAGAAAACAGATTAAACTTGGGACGGGGACAAACTTCACTCGGGTAAGACCCTCTCGCAGACCCCTACAGATGCGAGGCACCGACCGAAGCCGCCCGTTTTTTTGCAGGAAGGATACATCTGTGTTGCTCAACTTCGCCAAAACCGCAAATAATTGAGCGTGCATTTTATTAAACATACTAGGAAACAAAATTAGACAGCGAGGCTGTCTCTCGCGCTGCCTGCCCCTGCAGAGACGGATCCCAAGCCAAGCAATCTTCTCTAATAGGATGGTTTTGTCATCTCTGGCTCCCAGCCAGCATTTCATTTAGACACCCTCCTGAAGTACTGAGCACTTCCATATAAATCACTCTCAGTTTTTACTTTCACAGGCTTGTGACAAATTTTAATAAACAGCGACTTTTTTTTTTTTTTTTTAAGGGAGTTTAATTAACTATTTGAGCACTTGTAATCCCTCTTGGAAAATACCACCTTGAACTGTTTCCACTGTTTCTAAGAAACTGTCATACCACCTACTGATTTAAGCATTAATAAAAAAAAAAATAAAGCCTGCTCGGCTGGCGGGGGCTGTCACCATGACTCTGTTCAAACTCCTCTGGGACCCGAGCCCAGGTGCAGATACCCCTGCCCAGCTGAAAAAGGGTACCCAGGAGGCCCCCGTTTCAGTTTGGGGGTGTCCGGAGGGGACGGCCCACACGGTTCTAGCTCCATCCCTTGCACGCCGGGCGTCCCAAGTGAGAGCAGACAAGCCCTGGCTGAAGCTGGAACCGGCCTTTCCCTAAATCGCACGTTTTCCCAAGATTCATACTCGGTTTTCCCGTCGCCCCCACCCCCAAGCATTCCTTTCGTAATTACTACACCAGGTTTTAGGTTTCCGCTTCAAACCATTAGTGGAACTGGAATCAGTACAGGCACTTTAACTGTCCTCTTCGTGCACCATTAGCAAGGAAAAACATTTAAACAACTGACATCAGACTGCATTTACATTGAAAATTCAATCTCCACGACCCTCAGAAGAGAGAAATTCGGATCATCAATGCAGGACAGGGCTGATTTTACCCTGCTTTTGCTTAAGTTGCTGAAAGATACCAAGGAACCATCTGAGTCAAGCTTTTTGCTTTTTTTTTTTTCCTTTAAATAAAATCTGATTTTGCCTGTAGCGGTATTTATAAGGGAAAAAAAAAGTTTTCTGCAGAGTTTTGAATGTCTCGAAAGGCAAGACTTAACAGGAAACGGTAAGGAAAGCCTACGGCAAGTACTTAGTTAATACAGGCTTCACAACACTTTTTCCACAACTCATGCAGCCATTTCAAGATAAAATTCCCTGTCAAAAGACAGACAGATTAATTCAAAGGTAACAGAGGGGAAAAAAGTGAAGAACAAGTGATTTATGGCAAAAATACCTTAAGTCACATGTTTCTCTACATATTTCACATCAAATGCTTCCAATCACAAGTTAATTGAAAATAGCTCTCTTCCCCCCCCCACCCCCAATAAAGCTAATTTAGGGGAGCACAGTACAGAAAAAGTTTAAGTTTAAATATTTCCACCAAATGAGTTTCTGTTCCAGGCTTTGGCAGAGCAGAGCAGCTGCTAATGGCTTCAGACTGCCACAAAGAGTTCAATACACACACACACACTCTTGGGGAAAAAAAAAAAAAAAATCAGAAACAAGCTAATTTCACAGCACAGTGGAGCCCACTTAAACAACTCACTGCTTAGTGTATAAGATTTATAAACACACGAGTTCTGCCTAGCAAAGGCTAAAGTACATTTGCAGATGAAGGTGCAGACCGCGTGTGCTTCTTTAAAGCAATCCTCTGAGCCGAAACTCTGCATCTTTCTTAGCTTTACAGTGTGTAAAAGCTTATGTCACGCATCAAAGTACTATGTGGAGTATTGTCTAGCAGGGGGAAATTTTCAAAATAAAGACCCATTCCCCTTGTAACTGAAATACATGAGGGGGGAAAATAATTAACGTCATTGGGACAGAATGAGATCACTACGTTTACTCAGCCCAAGCAATAAGGACATTAAGTAAAATATTTTTAAAAGGGTTTTCCACTTCTGGACTAATATAGACATTATCTAATAACTTCTTCCAGGAAAATGATGACCTAATATGCACAGGGGAAAAAAATAACCTGATTAAAAGGCAAAATGAAGCACAAACATACCTGCATTTGTAGCGTACTACAGCACTTGAGGCTAAAAGGAACTTCCTTATAACAGGGTAAGTAATTAAGCAAGGTAAGAGGAGAGAAGGGCACTTGCACACAAGGTACTACCTACCTTAGAAAAGTCCGTGCTGGAGTAAATCACTTTAAAAGCCAGCTAGTTATTCGTACAGTCTAACAGAGATGCGCTTACCCTGGGTTAAATCTGTTACGCTGCCTTCTCTTTACTCAACTATCTTAGGCTGAACCAGTTCAAACAGACCTACATTAAGGACCTGCAGCAGTACAAGACAAACTTAAAACCAGTATTTAATTCTCAAATTTCCACATCGAAGAGGCTTCAGAAGGAAGAAACAAGTTCATGTGTGGGCAGAACTTGACGTTATGTAGTTGAGATAGCTACTTCTGTGAAATATACTGTAAAGACTTAGTTTGGGAAAAGCAGTTTAGATTTCATATAAACACAGCCAACATGGCTACACAATGTTCTTCCCCATCAAGTAGTGTTATTAAGCATGTGTATACCTTCCACGATATCCCTCTTGTAGTCACTATCGTTGTCGCTGTCCGTAGGCCGGTAATAGATGTAAAATCCTTGGATGGGTGTGTTGTTGTTGCTTGATGTAATATACTGAAAGAGAATTATAAAAGACTGCGTTAGAGAAGAAAAATATTAACTGACTCCTGCTGAGTTGTCATCACTGAATATCCTGGACCTGTGCAAAGCTTCTGACACTGTCCCACACAACGTCCTTGTCTCTGAACTGGAGAGACGTGGATTTGACGGACGCACCACGGGGGGGGTAAGGAATTGGCTGGATGGTCTCACTCAAAGAGTTGTGGTCAATGGTTTGATGTCCCAGTGTAGAGCGGTGACGAGGGGCGTCCTCAGGGGTCGGGGTTGGGACCGGCGCTGTTTAACACCTTTGTTGGGGACATGGACAGGGGGATCGAGGCACCCTCAGCAAGTTCCCCACCGACACCGAGCTGTGTGGGGTGGGGACACGCTGGAGGGAAGGATCCATCCAGAGGGACCTGGACAGGCTGGAGAGGGGGGACTGTGCAAACCTCACGGAGTTCAACAAGGCCAAGGGCAAGGTCCTGCCCATGGGTCGGGGCAATCCCCGGCACAAACACAGGCTGGGCGAGGAGGGGCTGGAGAGCAGCCCCCAGGAGAAGGACCTGGGGGGGTTGGTGGGTGGAAAACTGCCTGTGAGCCAGCAACGCGCGCTGGCAGCCCAGAAAGCCACCCGTGTGCTGGGCTGCACCCAGAGCAGTGTGGGCAGCAGGGCGAGGGGGGGATTCTCCCCCTCTGCTCCGCTCTGGGGAGACCCCCCTGCAGGGCTGGGTCCAGCTCTGGTGGCACCAACATCAGAAGGACACGGACCTGCTCGAGCGGGGCCAGAGGAGGCCATGAAGATGCTTGGGGGGGGCTGGAGCACCCCCCTGTGAGGACAGGGTGAGAGAGTTGGGGGGGTTCAGCTGGAGAAGAGAAGGCTCCGGGGAGACCTTAGAGCGGCCTCCCAGGGCTGAAAGGGGCTACAGGAAAGGGGGGAGGGACTCTTGATCAGGGGGGTAGGGATAGGATGAGGGGTGACAGTTTTAAACTGACAGAGGGGAGATTTAGATGAGATCTGAGGAAGAAATTCTCCCCTGTGAGGGGGGTGAGGCCCTGGCACAGGTTGCCCAGAGAAGCTGTGGCTGCCCCCTCCCTGGAAGGGTTCAAGGCCAGGTTGGACGGGGCTTTGGGCAACCTGGGCTAGTGGGAGGTGGCCCTGCCCGGGGCAGGGGGGTGGGACTGAGTGAACTTTAAGGTCCCTTCCAACCCAAACCGTTCGATGATTCTGTCTTATCACCTTGAAATATGTTTGGGTTTTTTTAAATAAGGTTGTGCAATCAAGGTGTAGGGGGAAGTTTGCACAGAAGCTACAACAGAAGAGAGGATTATCTGTTGCTGTGGATGAGCACAAGGCCAAGGGATTCTCACAGGGCTGCAGGAGAGCTCTCTGCCACAGAACTCCTCGGACCAGCCAAAAAAAGGGAGAGTGGCGTGGGGAGAGGAGACGGAGCTGGGGCTGACACTTTTCTCCCACATCACTTTCCAAACTGTCAATTAGGGTTTGACCATGAACGGCCTAAAAATTTCTGTGATTAATGAAAATGGAAAATTTAAGACCAATTTGACTTCAGAAAGAGTTAAGATCACTCTAAAAAGGAATATTTCACTTTAAGTTATGCAGCCTCCTGAGGAACTAGAGGTTATTTTACGTTTATTATCCTTAACATCTCTTAAGGCTGAGCTAGCAGAGCAAACTAACCCTGAGAACTCTACACATTAAATCCTCCAAAGTATACCGGGGGTTAGATTTCAAAACAAGAGCAAAGAATTTCTGTGGGTTTCAATAACGACTTTAAAGTACTTGTTTACAAAAGATGAGGTAACAGGGGAAAGGAAAACGTTTCTCTAACATGAAACCTCTGCTGGGTGCGAGGGAGGACGGCAGGTTTTAAACGCAGTGCCCGCTTCCAGCCATCACAGCCTGGATTGACAAAAGCAGCAGGAATTTCAGGAAACGAAGCCAACTCGCTCGCAAGTCACGGCACGAACAGTGGTTTGGACAGAGTTAAGCCCACTGGTGCCTCTCGATCTGCCTCTGCCAGAGCAGGTGGACCGAGGCGGCTGCAGCCTCTCACTGGAGCTGCCAGTTGGGCTCCCATCTGGCGTAACCCGAGGAGGTGGTGCGTGGCATCCCCGGGGGGCTAGAAAGGGGAGAGCGAGGTGGAGGGAGGCTGGGAGACAGCGCAAAAGGCAGCAACAACTCACAGGGCTGCCTTGGAGGAGGAAAGGGGGCTTGGAAATGGGGCGCAAAGGGCTTAAGAGGCAAACAGCCCAGTAAGTTACCCAATTCTGCCATACAAGCATGAAGTAGCTCTTCTAGGAAAAAGATCGTCTCAGGGAGGGGAAACCACCACTCCCTACTCCGCCACCAGCTCTTAATCCTTGCCTTTTAAGAGTCAAAACAGGAAAAATTGCCCTGCAACTGTGAGAAGAACAGGAGACAGTTATACCTACCGTCCACTTCAACATGATCTGAGTGTCACTGATGGCTTCGGTGTAAGCGATGTGAGGGCCCGTGATGGGGCGGTTGGAAAAGCGGCTGGTAAATCCGGCTACTTGGTAAGGGCGAGACGCTGCGCTGCGCGGGCTCTCCCCGTAATTGTTCACAGCAATCACACGGAACCTATACATTTCTCCTTTTAAGGGAAAAAGGGAAAGAAAGACCTTGTAGCAAAACAAAAAATGTGAGAGAAAGATGTTGTAGCAAAACAAGCACTGGAAGCAGGATTCAAGGAGACTAAACAGATTAGGAAGTACTTTTTGCACAACGTCCAATTAGGAAAAACATAGGACTGCTTGCCACGGACTAATGTGGACATCAGAAATATAAACAGCTTCTAGAAGTAGTTGGGGAAATCCACTCAAGAAAAATCCACAGGCTATTACGCACAGAGATGGAGATGCCTCCATCAGCTCGGGAAGTCCCTAAACTTCAAACTGGTGGGCACCGAGAAGATGGTCCCAAGGTTGCCCATCATCATCCTTTTCTCCTCTTTCCCTGAGCTTTCAGGGCTGGACACTGGGAGAAATCAGGACAGATGTTTCTCCATTAATGCATTTTTCTCTTTTTGCATTCCGAGTGCTTACTAGAAGGACAATTAAGTTAAAAACAGCAATAATAGACAACCCTCCTCTCCACATGAAAGTGTATTGAATTGTGATGGGTTTTTTTTTCCACTTGGAAAGCCAGAAATCAACTTGACCTCATGTAATGAGCTCCTATTCCACACAAAAAAGTATCTCCTAACCGACCAGAAACAGAATAATCCAATCAGAAGTGAAAAATGAAACAACCAAAGCGTTGCAGCGTGCCCTCAGCAGGAGCACGGTCATCTAAGCAAAGACAACAGCAGCAACAGCTGAGGTGAAGGAAAGACCAGTTTTAATACCTGGCTCCAAGTTACGAACTTCCACAGACAGCTTAGAAGGAGAAATGTTATCAGCTGCAATCAGCCAGTCGCTGTTTCGACCCAGGCGTTTATACTCCACTTTGAAGGCGGTAATGGGGGAGCCACCGTTTGCTCGTGGGATCCACGTGACGTAGACGGATGATTCTGACGCTGTGGAGATTGTGGGTCGGTCAGGAGCTTCTGGAACTGGAATGAGAAATTCAGTTACAAGAGGATTAGACTCAGCTGAAACTTCATTTTCTGTAGCAACCGATTAAACTAGTTGCTGATGATTAAATTCGACTTCATGTGTTGACAAGGAGAATCTTACATCCTCCTGTAATAACCACTCCCTTTACTCTTCTGAAAAAGTTGCCTGAAGAGTAGAAAACACAGGCATCCATTAATTTATCAACCTAATAATCAAAAGCAATATGGTGTTGCACTACCCCAACCCACCTCTACACGGAAACAGAAACACATCCTAAGTAAACCGGAAAAATTTGGTTCTCATTTTCCAAACACCAGAATTCCCCCAGACCCACGGAGATTTCAATCCACCCACACTAACGAGCGCTGTACGGCCAGAGAAATGAGAACGAAGCATGCAACAAATGATATACTTACTGAACTCACTTGAAGTTACAGACAGCAGTGGAACAGAGAGAATGGAAAGAGGTGGTGTTAGTAAATCCAGTTATAACCATTCTGACTGATGTAAGGCTTTACTAAGCTAGCTTATGTTCATTAACACAGAGCCGGGCACTGACGAGAGGAGGAACTGAGCAAGGAACAAAAACCTCTCCACTCACCTCTGGTTTTACCCAAAATTTTAGATACCAAGTCACCTTTGAGATCTCAGCCCCTGAGTAAGTCTGCCTGAATCAGGTCAATGAGTTTAAAGGCTGGGGTGATGACAAAAAGGACTATAAACATGCTGTTTTCACCAGAAACCAGGCTAAAAATCACACCTACTGGGAAGTGGTTGTATCTTCTTGCCATCAGAAATAAGCCCATCCCTGAGATGCCACAGGAAAACGTTCAGAACAGATATAAGCCACTCTGAGAACTTAAAACTCTCAACATGTGCATCTCCCACTTCCCTTCTTCCTCTGGAGCTTTCATAGTGGAAGAAAAGAGAAAGCCAGAGTATTTAACAAAAAGCAACTGCAGATTTAAAAACGAGCAGCAAGAACGTGGGTTATATGTGATAAGCTTATTTTTTGAGAGTCATACATGCAGGTAACAGCATCCTTGGAAATATTATATATTCGCTAGATTAGGGCACGCATTTGCTAAATTCCGAGCTTCAAATACCGCAAAGTCTGTAAGAAATGCACTACTGCCTCGCGACTTAACATCGCTGCGGAAAGCCGAGGTGTCAAGGCAGGTATTTCAAATGCTGACTCGCTGACTGGAGTAAGATAACCTTCCAGTTAATCCTAAAAGCACAAACTATCACCTTTTATTCTGGAAACATACAGAAGAATCTGGCAGATATCTGACCTCACTCACAGAAGTCCCGCAAGAGAGGAAAAATACCTGTATCAAAGAAGCCTGGGGAAGTAAATCGGAAATAGAAGAGGTCATACAAGCACCTAGAGCAGCAGTAACACAAGGGAACTCAGACGCACCTGTTTGCAACACAACTTTTAGCACGTGGATTACAAACCATCCATACACCTACCTCCGCTGTGTCGAGAGAGGTCTGGAAGGACGACACCAAAATTATTTGTCCCTTCATGAACAACGGGATGTTTAGGAATGCCTACCGGTGGGGATGGAGCCTGGGTGTTTTTCGAGGATGATGTTTTTTCTACGAAACATTTGATAGACGGGACATGAGCTCAGGGACTGGGTAAGAAAATGCTGTTCATTGTCTCTCACGATGTGCTGTTCTGCAAAATCACCCGCTACAGCGCAGGGGACTAAAGCCCTGGCTCCAAATCACAAGCTGAACAGTCAGGATAGCAGTTAGGGAGTTTCTTCAGGGGAGCAAGAGAGGAGACTTCCCCCCTCAGCACAGGGACTCCTCGCTGTGGTTAAGTGACATAACATCTGCAGCCCTGCGCTTTGCAGTGATGTCGCTGGCTCCTGCCCGGGCTTCACAGCCCCCTCTCATCCCCAGAATCACAACAGGTGGTGGAAAGTGCACACTGAAATCCATCTCTAGGGAAAGAGGTTCAATACAAATGCTACGGAAGCCGCGTGAGGCCACAGCTGGACCCAGGACGCTGGGCTGAGCAGACTTCTGGCCTGTGGCAGTACGTACGTATGAACTCACAGGTTTCACAAATGTATTACTTAACAAAATTACAAGCTATCCCGTTCTTGTACCTCAGCGTGAAAAATATCTGATTGTTTGCATCCACCAGCGTCCAAGCTTAAAAGGAAAAAAAACCTGCTTTGATTAGAAATGCTCTTTGGCTTGTCGCTGTGTGCATGCAACTATCAGAACAGCTGGCTGCTGGTCAGCTGCGAGATTTTCACCGAGGTGTCTGCAAAGCAAACCAGAAGCAGTGTTGTTGATACATGAAAACTTGATGGTGCAGAGAGTTTCTTTTGTGGTACGCTGAAAAAACTGAACAAGGACAGGCTGCTCCCTGACTTAGCTCCTTTATGCAATGGAGCTCAGCAAGTTATACCTATATTACAGTATAAATCTTAACAATCATACCAAAAATAATATTATCAAGCTTTTAATAGTTTCTACTTCCCAACAGCCCCAGTAATGCTCAGGGAAGTTTGCCCTACAGCTATATTAGCTATTACAGGCTGTTCTTTAACAACTAAACTACAGAACATTTCATCTGTGACTTCCCAGACAACAGAGTTGATGTAATTTAAAGAAACGTCCCCTCGAAAGCCCAGGACACAGGGAACATTGTGCTGCACCTACCTTTGCTGGTGCGAAACGTCAGCATAGCGGGCTGGCCTTCCCCAGCGGCACTCCTCGCCACCATTAAAACTTCATAGAGGCTGGAAGGCTCCAGCTCGGTGAGGCGCAGCTCGTTCTCGCTGCCGGGGACGCGCACCGTGTGCCAGCTTCCCGCTGCACTGACGCTGTCGTCCAGCTGCACCGGACAGGGAGAGAAAGCTCGACATCAGCAATGAACTGTTTAATACCTTTATTGATGATCTAGATGAGGGGGTCGAATGCACCCTCAGTCAGTTTGTAGATGACACCCAGTGGGGTGGGAGTGTTGATTGGCTCGAGGGTAGGGAGGCTCTGCAGAGAGACCTGGCCAGGCTGGAGCGATGGGCTGAGGCCAACTGGGGGAGTTTCACTAAGGCCAAATGCCGGGTGCTGCACTTGGGCCACAACAACCCCCAGCAGTGCTACAGGCTTGGGGAGGAGTGGCTGGAGAGCTGCCAGTCAGAGAGGGACCTGGGGGTGTTGATTGACAGCCTGTTAAACAGGAGCCAGCAGTGTGCCCAGGTGGCCAAGAAGGCCAGTGGTATCCTGGCTTGTAGCAGCACTAGCGTGGCCAGCAGGGACAGGGAAGGGATCTTGCCCCTGTGCTCAGCCCTGGTGAGGCCGCACCTCGATGAGTGGGTTCAGTTTTGTGCCCCTCACTCCAAAAAGGCCATTGAATGACTCGAGCGTGTCCAGAGAAGGGCAACGGAGCTGGTGCAGGGTCTGGAGCACAGGTCTGATGGGGAGCGGCTGAGGGAACTGGGGGGGTTTAGTCTGGAGAAGAGGAGGCTGAGGGGAGACCTCCTGGCCCTCTCCAACTCCCTGAAAGGAGGGTGCAGAGAGGGGGGAGGAGTCTCTTTAACCAAGTAACAAGCGATAGCACAAGAGGGAATGGCCTCAAGCTGCGCCAGGGCAGGGTCAGACTGGCTCTTAGGAAGGATTTCTTTGCAGAAGGGGTTGTTGGGTGTTGGAATGGGCTGCCCAGGGAGGTGGTGGAGTCCCCATCCCTGGAGGGGTTTAAGAGTAAGGTTGACTTAGCGCTTAGGGATATGCTGTAGTTGGGAACTGTCAGTGTTAGGTCAATGGTTGGACTGGAGGAGCTTCAAGGTCTTTTCCAACCTAGACGATTCTGTGATTCTGTGAACTGCTCAGAAGTCAGTGCAACGCTCAAATCCCTCATCGCTCTCGCACACGAGCATCCAAAGGACCTCTGCCACTTGCCAAAACTCCTTATGTTTTCCTGTACCTATCTAGGGTTTGTTTCCAAGTGCTTCTGCCACAAATCAGCACTTTTGCAACTACCTTTATAGTGCTCCTTCAAAAAACACAACTTATTTTCCTTCTCTGTACACACACGCACACTTGTTTTTGGAAAAAAATGGTCATTTTCACTCCTGGCTAAAACTAGCAAAAGACAAAATAATTTTCAAGACTTCCATCAGTCTTTAGCTGGCAGCAGGCGTGACATTAAAGGCTGAACCCAACACCCTAATGAGAAAGATGTTCCCTCAACTATCCCAGCTTTTCCTGTACTTAAACATTTTAAAATATTTATTGGCTAAAATGGGCAACAAAAAGTACATCTTAGTTACTTCTCAAGGCTGGAAAAAAGATCAGCAGGGAGACCAAAGATTTGTTTTTTATTAATGCATGTTTCCTCTTTTTTTCTTTTTTAAAAAAAACCCCACTTTTTAATTGAACAGTGAAATCATCAGCTTCATTTAAGAAAGGAAAGAGATTCAGGGTAGTCTCTTAATGCTTGACCTTTGCAGGAAAACATTACCCCAAATCCCAAAGGAAAAGACAAAGATTCTACCAAAAATAAACTACTAAACAATATAAGACTTTAATAAAACATGGAAGGCAGATCTAAACGCTGCGGATTATCAAAGGGGTTATGCCAGAGGTCTTTGTTAAAGTATTTTCTTCTGAAGCGATCACTCCAAGGCTTTTATTCCCCCAACCTTTTTTTTCCCCCCTCCTCTTTAAAAGAGGGAAATCAATAAAATAATTTAATGACACAAAGTGAACACCACCCTAAAAAACCACGGTAAACTCCCTGCTGAGAAATGCATGAGTGAGCACATTTAACGTGGAACGGATTGTTATGAGTGAAGCATCAAAAAAAGGTCAAAGTAGTATTCAAAGCTTTCAGTGCTTATGTGAACCAACCACCTTTGGATGAGAAATTATATCAACAGACTTTGGCGCTGGGTTTTCAGGAACTAACAGGTCAGAAATCTAAGCACTCCCTCCAGGCTAAGACAAGATCAGGATGCAGAGGATTAAAAAGCTTATGAAAACTAAACCAAACAGCTTTGCCACGCAGAAAATTGTTTGCTTGGAAGAAGGGCACAGGCATTGCTTGGTTCTGATTTTAATCAAGAGTTCACTGTTGACACACTGTTTTTAAGGACATGATAGGCATCTGCTGCGGGAATTTTAGTTCACTTTTGTATTTGATAACTTCAGTTTAATAAGGTCTCTTTGGGATGCCGAGTAGCAAACTCGTATTAGGCTAATACTCATCTTCCCTTCTGCTCTTGTCTACCTACCACAGAATCACAGAATCACTCAGGTTGGAAAAGACCCTCAGGATCAGAGTCCAACCCTCAGCCCAACTCTACAAAGTTCTCCCCTACCCCACATCCCCCCACAGCTCATCCAAACGGCCCTTAAACACACCCAGGGATGGGGACTCCACCCCCTCCCTGGGCAGCCTATTCCACTCTCTGACCACTCTTTCTGGGAAAGATTTTTCCCTCATGTCCAGTCTGACCCTCCCCTGTTGCAGTTTAAAGCCGTTCCCTCTTGTTCTGTCACTAATCCCCTGTGAGAAGAATTACCAGCTTCAAGCTTGCTCACACAAATGCATCTTTAACACCACTGAAGTCGTGTACGATACGCTCTGGAGCCCCGTTCTCCATAGACCATAATGATACTGTAAAGGAAATAAAAGCCTGGGCTCTGCAGAATAAATCTCACTTAAAACTCGATAGAACAACATACTTGTGCCCAACTTCAGTCATCCCTACAGCTGCCTGTGTGGTAACGCTGCGGTTCAACAATATTCTATATTCTCTCTGGCCTGACGCTACATTCCTGTTAAAATCTGTCAATCCACTGCTTCAGCGCGACGGAGAAACGGTACCTTGCGGTATTTCACGAAATAGGCATTGATGGGTGAGCCCCCGTCCCGCCCCGAACGCCACACCAGGTTGTACATGTCCGGCTTCGGCGTCTGCGGGGGGCTGAGGATGATGGGGGCTTCGGGG
This sequence comes from Strix uralensis, assembly GCF_047716275.1. Lineage (NCBI taxonomy): Eukaryota > Metazoa > Chordata > Aves > Strigiformes > Strigidae > Strix > Strix uralensis. Next base: position 7,855,858 of record NC_133997.1, on the reverse strand, counting down.
GGAGCGGCAGCGTGCGGGGCTTTTTCTGTCACAGCTGCATCCAAAGGCAGTTTTGTTGGAGGCGAGCTCGAAAACGCCGTTCGTGCGCCAAAATCGCCATCGCTTTCATCGCTCTGGGCAATCTCCAGAGGAGCCATTTCTTCTGCTTTCGTGCCAGTTTCTAAAGGAACTGTAAAGGGAGGAGTCTGGTTACATCTTGAAGATGAGGTACGTTTTCCCTGCGCAGAGGGGACACTAAATCATTTAAAAACGTCATTTTCAAACAAGCCCTGCTGCAAAAAGCCAGCTCAAGAGATGTCCACGCAGACCTGAGCCCCGTTCCAAGGCGTGCCCTTGCACGCTGGCTATTTTTTCAGGGCAGAACAGCATTTTTTGGTTTACTTTTTTTTTTTCCCCCACAGTAGCAAAGAGAGAAAACCTAAAATGCAACCGTGCAGGCATGGTTTGACTAGTATCTCTGAAACTAAGTAGTGGCAATGCAAGTTAAAAGAAAAAAAATATACATAGCTACACTTGTGACACAAACGGAGTAATTTTAAATGAATTGCAGTTGTACAAGGAACTTTTCATGGCCTGAACTGGCGTGCGCACAAGAGGACATTCTCCTACCTCAGTTTCTGAGGTTTCAGCTGTAATTTTGATCAGCTTTGAAAGTCGCACGGCTCGACTACTTCATTTGAAAATTTATGCTGAGAATAAACTCAGTTTACAGGCAGATCTAACATGCAATTTAATACCAACGCATTTCTAGAAATCCTGCTCCAGCCTCCTCCATCCTATTTACTTTGCCTGGTATGAAAAAAAAAAAATACATGCAACATCAGTAGCTCGAAAGAGGCCACGAGACAAAAAGAAAGCACTGTTGGGCCGACGCGGGGCTCGTCAGCATTCCAGGCAGGAAAGGGGTGGCAGGTTGGACATCTGAGATTATCCAGGACAAGCAAACGTCAGTGCTTAAAACGGGAACGTTTGGGAACCAGCACAGCTCCTCGAGGTCGCAGGCTGCAGCGCCGGGACTGCCAGATGTTCTTAGCCCTGTCCGTCCTTTCAGATTTGTGTAGGTTTATGTTACACGCCGGGGTCTGGAAGGGGAAGGGAATGAAGGGAACTTGGTTTACAAAACAAACAAATTCCTTGGTAATGTAAAGCCTAGGCAGTGTTAGCCTGGCTGACTCAGATTCCTCTAAACCTCCATTAAAATACCAGCAGCAAGTGTGGCTGCTATTTTTGGCCACTTTTTAAAAAGCTGGGAAGGGAAGGAAAGTTCTCTTTTCAAATTGAAGCCACGCTCTCAGCAAGCATTCCGTGTTTGTTTCTTCCTATTTATTTAACAATGCCACAAAGTTTGGAGACCGAAGAGGGGAACAACATGGGGAGGACGTCCCCAAAGCCAGATGGAGTTGGCTTAAAACATCAGACGCCCCCAGAACAATCTCCAAGCGAAAGGGTATCTACTGTCAGCGAAGCAGTGGGAAGGGGACGCGCCGCCGCGCGTTAATATTGGAAACAAATGCCGTCTCTGCTCGAGGCAGCAGAAGGCCCACTGGATTGTGGTGGACCCCGAGGATTTGTGGGTGGGCACAGGATGGTTTGACGCCCGCTGCCGTGGGGGAAACGGACTCTTGTGCGTGGAGAATTCGTTGTGGTTTAGGCTGGTGACAGGAGACCTGCAGTCGTTGCTGTGTTTATTGCTGCGAGAGGGGAGGCGTCAACAACTGGCAAGGAGGTTGAGTTTTTGCTTTGGAAAATAACCCCCGGGTAACAATTTCCATTAAGCAATTCGGATCTAAGCTCTTTTTGCTAAGTTTCTGGCATAATTGCTACCCATATAAACCAGCACATCAGACTTCTCTTTGCTGCTGTGTCATTATGCAACTTTTTTGGGCTGTTGCTTTCAGTGCCATCCCCTTCCCCTCAGCCACTGAGACTTACTCTTCTTCCTTGGATTCCCAGCCCCACTGACCAAAGTTGGGACAAACCAAAGGCTGTATGTGCCCGAAATCCTGCCTCTGACAGCAACCAGAGGACTGAACATCCCAAATTTGGGCATTAAAAGAATGTGTTCATAGCTTTTACTCGCATTCTCCATAATACCCAGTATTTTACAGCTGGCTGTTGAGTCTCCCCATCGGCTGCCTCATTTTGAAGGCAAAGAGCCCTCACCTTTTCAGCCTCTCCCCCTGCAAAAACTATTCTGCACCCCTATGAACCCACCCGCTGTGTTTCCCAGCACCTCTGCTTGTTCTTCTACACCCTTCCTGAAACAGGGGCGCAAACACGCAAGCAGATTTCAACCCACTGGCGTGCCCTGGGTTTGCACAGCAGCGGAGAAACCTTTGTATTTTGTCTCTGCCATGCAAACAGCTCGCATTCCCAGGCAGTGCTTCCCTGCTTCTTAAACAACCGGAGGATCCTCCCTCCTTACGAGCTCTCCGAGTACCTTAGCCCAGACTGGGAAAGCGCTCTGCAAATCCAAACACAGCACAGCAGCGAAGTCCCCCGCGCCTGGCAAGGCTTTCCGATCACCCTGTGACTTCCCAGAGGTGCCTGGCTTCTGTAAAAGACAACTGCAGGCTGCTCTCCGCTGGATCACCTACCTACCTGCAATAAATGCTACTCTTTCTTCTGTTTTATACTAACCCGCCCGCTCCTCAGACTTCCTGGAGCGTATTTTCCTCCTTCATCTCCATTAGATGAAGTTATTTTGGAGAATTAACCCCGTGTTTAGTAGCTCTGTGAAGCTACTGCCATCCCTGCAAACACCACAACTGTCTAAAAAAGACCTTAAACTAAGTGCCATGGGTATAGGATCCTAAGGCTATCATTTAACATTTTGGTGGTTTCTCACTATGATGGCAGCTTTAGTTGCCCTGCCCGCTTTTAAGACCACGCAATGAATCACGTCGTGGAATAGATCCAGCAGAAAGAAAGAAAGGAAAAAAAAAGGATACATTTTTCAGCCAAATAAACTCTCTTACTGTGTTCTCGCACAAGGCAAATTACGGGAACGAGCTGCTGAGGCTGAGAGCTGCTTAAGTTGCTCCTTCTACCGAAGACACGCACTGGAATCACAGCTTAAGTCATTCAGGTGTTTCGGAAGCGTTACCTGGCACGAATTCTTCATTAAACCATCTAAATGTTTGAGCATGTCTTCTGGCACGGTTGGGAACTGTTCTAAAACCCTAACAGCTCCCAGAAACTACTTAAGGACTTTTATATCAAAACCAAATGCCTTAACCACCCTCCGCACCATAATCAGCAGCTAGTACAACGTATTAGAAACCGATAAAAGTTAATAAACAAAACGTTAAAATTGAACTTACTGCCATAAAATTCTGAGGCAAAGCAGTGGGATATTTCTGTTTGACACAGAGTGAGTTCTGGGATGATATTTAGTTTTGTGTTTCCACTCAGCAAGGTCCAACAATAACTTACTCATAAAACTACAGGATGGGATCACCTTCTTGAGCTTTCTTCTTTCTTTCTTCCTCTAAGGGAAGCTTAAGCATCTTTTCAAATTATTCACATTAGTTTTAAACTCTAATCGGTGGTAACAAAGAACTTTAAATACAGGGTCACATATTAATTCTGCTGACCTTAAATCCCACTGACATTCAGCTAAATTTACTAAGGTAAGATGTTGAAAGAGCCGAAAAACTTAAGTCACTTAATTTAACTACAAACCTGGATCTTAGTTCTTGTGAAGGGAACTTGGGGGAGCTTAAACTTGTTTATTAATATCACATAAGATTCCAATGGGAAGAAAGGAAGTATCTCTTTCCCATCTTGCCTTTAGCATAAGAACTGTCTTTTCCTAGTAGCAATTTCAAGAACTATAAAAGCAAACCACCCTTGGACAGTTTCTATCACATATAAGGACGCTGATACACACGGCCGTTTCTCCTTTGCCTAAGGCAGAAGGGAGGAACTGGTCCACGACGACAGCTTCGACTGCTCTGCTTCGTCTCCCCAGGATACCCGCGCTACCTACCTTCATTAATTTCTTATTTTGAGGCATTTCTAACCTAAATCAGGGAGCGATTTTGGGCTTTAAGCTTACCAACTGTAAGGAAGGCTTTGGACACCACGGAGCCGTGCTCGTTGACGGCTTCGCACGTGTACTCCCCGGCACGCTCCCAAGTCACGTTCCTCATGTGCAAGGAGCTCGAGCCCGCTTGAGACACGGAGAAGTGGGTGGGCTCCGCCAGGGCGCTGCCCGGCCCTGCTTGAGGAGGTTTCTGTGGTTTTGAACGAAGCACCTGGGAAGGGCGACCGGTCAGGAGCCCGCTGCTGTCGTACCAACGGATCACGGGAAGGGGCAGGCCGGTGGCGTTGCAAGACAGCGTAACGTCCCCACCATCTACCACAGCCACGCTGGCTGGTGAGGAGACTATAACTGGCCTAGAGCCTTTGCCTGGGGGGGAAAAACACAAGCCAAAGAATTAATTTGGCTAAGGAATATGACAGTTAATGCCAAAAAGAGTCAGCACAATTAAAAAAAGTCACACATGCTTCTTTTTAACCATTTTTAACAGTTATTTCTTCTCTAGACAGCCTCTCCAGCCTTCCTTCCCAGACTGATCCGCTGAGACTCATGCTTAAGTAGAAAACTACACTCAAACCACACTACAAATTTTTTAAATAATGAAGACTTGACTGTCAGTGGGGAAGGCAGTGCATGCAAGACTGGCTCAGTCCACTGCACAGACAAGCAAGTCCCAAAATCTCCGCTCAACCAGCCTCTGCGAGCTCACATCAATCTCAGCAGGTACAGAGAAGGTCAAAAGCTTCAACTGCACAGGAGAGGGAGAGAACAGGAACAGCAATGGCCTTGCCAACATCCTTGTACTGGCAGAAATCAAGTTCTCTAGGTATTAGAAAGTGTGTTAGACTGAAAAATGATCGAAAAGACTATTGGTACCTGCTAATCTGGTACAGGGGGAGCGTGCACCAACCCCAAATCTGATGATTGTTTTGTTAACTTGAGGATATGCAATAGGCATAATTACTCGTCAGCCAACGCTGCGAAGAATACCAGTTAATCCAGCACAACTAATTCTATTTACGAATAAATTGTGTCAAATTCAATCATAAGCCGATTTAATTGCAGCTGGTAATCTAGGTTCTAAGTAACCACACTACTCCAGAAATACCTACAACTATTAAAATTCAACTGAAAGCATCTTCTTTGTAAGATTTGCCACCAACAGAGGTCAGAAACAAATCAATATGTAACCTAGGGGGGAAAAAACAAACCAAAAAACCCCCAACGGAATGAAGCTTGAAGTACAAACGCCTGGTTTGAGTTCCTGAGGGCTGCGAGTGCTCGTACCCGGCTGCACACGAAGCCTCCCAGTGGACTGCGCAAACCCCACGCCGTTGTTCGCGACGCACTGGTACAAGCCAGAGTCCTCCTGGGCGACGCCGCGGATCCGCAGGCGGTTTCCTGTCGGCAGATGCCGCGGAGAGAGACGGAGGGGGGCTGCGTTGTGCAGCCAGGTGAGGGTGGGAGCAGGGCTTCCGCGGGCGTCGCACCAGAATTGCACAGTCGCTCCAGCGGCCACGGTTTCATCCTGCAGTCCCCTGGAGATGGAGGCAGGTTCTACAAAGGGAAATAATTTTACATAAACCACTGCAGGTTGATCTTAGCCCAAGTCCTGAAAAAAAATACTGCAAAACATCACACAAACTTATCATGCACAAAGGCTAAGCAAGCACCACATAGTTCTAGTTCTGCGCAGCCTAAAGTTGTTTTTCCCACACACACGCTTATTTTAATGGTCTCTCCCTTCTATTCCAGTCACTTTTGCATTAATACTATAAAAGAAACAGCTGTATTTTCAAACTAACTCTGTAGTGACACCCCCATAACAAAGCGTATATTGTGTCTCAACAACTTGTTTTCTGAGTTACTTTGATGTGTACATTTCAAAAACCAAACAAAAACAGTCACGGAGGCAAAAACCTCAAACAACAGGAAAATCTGCTACAAAGGCGAGCTTAGGAACAACCTGCAGCCACACAAAGGGGGCCAAATAGATTCCTTTTGCTTTTGTTTTTGTCCTCATCCAAACCTATCACCTCTACTTGCCAGCTTTTTGCTTATATACAACCTCAAAAGAGAAACATCTGATCTCTGGCACAGTGTTGACACTGTATCCCACATGCACTTGGTGCTCTGCAGAAAAAGGAGAAGATCACTTCTTCCCTCAGAGTTTGTTATCCTTTACTGTTTAATTATTTCAGACTGTGAAGGATTTGAAGGGATAAATAGTCATGGATTTTAATTTGGGAGAGATGGTGAGATATGGTCATTATGAGCATATCTTTATTCTCTATTTTAATATGCTTACGTTGAGAAAGAACGTTAGGCTGTTTGTAATCAGATGCCCAAACCAGCAAGCGTACAAGGAAACTGTTCGTTGCCTGGACGTGAAAAATTCTTTATTTCTTACCAAGTACAGTAAGCGAATAGTTAACATATTTCACTCCTCCAGATTCATTTCCCACCAGGCAGGAATAATTTCCAGAGTCCGACGCCTCAAGCCTGTCCGTCACCAGATGGGAGTGCAGCAGTTTCCACCTGCCTTTTCTCAGCGCGTCCCGGCCATCTTTAACCCAGCGGACGGGCGCGGGAGGCAGCCCACCGACAACACACTCCAGCGTCAGAGAGCTGTGCTGGGGCACCGCCAGGCTCTGCGGTGCCAGGGGGTGCAGTATGTGGAAGACACCTGAGGAAGAGCCTGGAAGGAAGGAGATGAGGGTTATCACTACGCAGCCGTTTAAACCGCCCTCTCCCATGCCGCCCTCCAGGCCTGAGGTTTGTCACGTCTTTCAAACACAGCTGCTTATACTTGTGACTAAGCACGATGCTGTAATGCTCTCTTCCACAAGTCCTGCTCTGAAATCACTGGAATATTACCAGTATCAACTGGCAACTGGAATATTAGCAGTATCACCTTCTCAAGGGCTAAGCGCTCTGTCCTCGGGATCTGAAAAGCAGCCGTGCTGCTCCTCCACCGTGAGGGGAAATAAGAATTGAACGTGCAAATAACGCAGGACAGATTTTACACAACGTGGTATTTGAGACCAGGGGGTATTTAGCCTGACATGCCCATGCTGAAAATCTTTGGGCTGTTATTTATTCAGTTTTGAGATGTGTTCGTTCTGGAAAGCCGACCTGAATACTCACGTGTGACTACGAGCTTACGTCCAGTGAGTTCTGTTCTGAGATCGTGAGTAACCGGGTTGTACGCTGCACATTTATAGGATCCTTTGTCTTCTAAAGATACATTCAAAATCTGCAGGTTTCCAGATGGAAGAATTAGGTAGTTGTCTAAACAAGTGGGGAAGGAAAAAGAAGATTATGTTTAATTTAATTTCAAAAAAAGGCTTCCTTTTTAAAATTTTTCAAAAATTATTTTCAATAACTCGTCAGATATAGCAATCTATTCTAAATGTAGGATCACAAAGAAATCACGTTGCCACACAAAGGATATTCATTTACAAAGGTAGGTTTAAATAAAACGACTTGCACAGGAAGTTAAGGGTCGTTTGGATGAGCTGTGGGGGGATGTGGGGTAGGGGAGAACTTTGTAGAGCAGGGCTGAGGGTTGGACTCTGATCCCAAGGGTCTTTTCCAACCTGAATGATTCTGTGATTTTGCAAGTTTCTAGAAGTTTTCTTAAGTTTTAAGAAAAAAAAAATCCAGGCAAGCTTTTATTGGATATTTATATTGGGGACCAGTGGCATAAAACATCTCACCTGTTGATTGTTCCAGCCATTTTCCCCGCACCTGAAAGCGAACCTGTGCTTTAGGATTACTTTCTGGCACCTGGCATCCAATGAAAGCCGTACCCCCTTCCTCTGCTGCAACGGCAGGTTTCACCGATGTATCAAAATTAGCTAAACCTGGAAGAGATTGGCAAGAGGTTAAGAGCAGCCAAGGCTTGGGAAAGAGGGGAAGGCAGTAAGCGCAGTATTTGTGTTTAAAATATAGCTGGTTTCAAGGCGATTATCTTCTCTGGTGCAGCATTTGGACACTCATAGCAACAGGCTTGGTCTTTTCTGTAGCCCGTAACAGCATGAACCCTCCGTGCACACACGCTTCCTTGCTACAGAAAGGGCCAGATTTTACATGGGAATAGTGAGGAAGGAACAAATCATTCCTACATTCCCTCAGCTGCTCCAGGAAAAGCAAGCCGAGATGACACTGGTAAGAGAAGACTGCTCGTGGGCTCTGAAGGCACTACAGAAGACAATTTACACTAACAGCAGGAAGCCCGTGCCTAAGAAACATGAAATTGTCTTTCTGTGATGATAATTAAGACAACACTGAGTACAGCAGCACCTCCCACTCAGTGCCATGAGTGATGAGGCAAGCAGAAAGCCTCAACAGCTAACAGCACCTTCTAATTTGCTACTAAAAATCTCAAAGCGAGGAGAAAAGTGCGAAAGCTGCTCTTCTACTCCCTTCATGTTCAAAGCATCTTCTAGGTTGTGAAGTTTTTCTAGGTTAGCCACCCTTACAGCTCTCTTGAGAGGGTCTTGCTATGGGTCAGTACTTTACCAAAACACTTACTTCTCTCACTTATAAGAAATTTTCCTCCCAGGAGGATTTTGGACATGCTCCATAGATGAGGTACCCTTACAGAGAAATCACTCAAATCCTGCTTGACAAAGGCCTGATTCAGACAGCCCTGCAACCCCAAGCAGACAAATCATGCTCACGGAGGAACATTCTATTCCCATTCTCAGCGCCACATCATCCTTTCCATGTGGAAAACATTGCCCTTCCTCTTCTGAAGTTCTTTAAGATCAAATAATTTACAGATCAAGCACCAAGGCAAAGACTGATTCGAAGAACCAGTGCAACAGAGAAGGGAAATGGTCCTTAAAAGGACAGAAGACTGTCCCCACCTGAAGAACATCTAGATAGTTTTAACCAAATAAAATGCTACAAGTGAAAAGGCAAATCTGCAGCTCCCGCTTATTTCCCAGGCAACAATTCCCCCTCATTTCTCCTCAACTCTCAGGCACGCTTCTGCAATGGCATGGCAGCTCAGCTGCTCTTTCAAGACCCTTTTTGAAGAGAAGCTTTTGGGAACCTTGTACTTTCAGGTCAATTCGCTGAAGCGAATGTTATGTCACTGAATAATATTTGTATTTGCTGGAAAGGACTCTTGAGGTCTTTCAGCTCCAAATGAAGCTGTCACCAACACTAAATCAATCAGGTGTGGTTTTGTCTAGTTGAGTCTTTAAAAGCCTCCAAGGATGAGGAACCACAAGCTCTCTGGGGGAATCTGTTCCAGGGCTGCATCACCTGACAGCTCTCAGATGACACAGGAAAAAAAAAATAATTGGTGGAAAGTGCATAATCGATCGCATACTAAGTACTGGCTGAGGAAAAAAAAAAACACCTTGAAACTAAGTGTTTTCTAAAAGTCAAAGAAAAACAAACCATACAAACCAGCTGAGGTCTACATAATTTGCAAGGAGCGAGGAATATAAAGAAAAATTAACTTACTGCCCATCGATACCGTTGCAGGCCTGCTCACAACGGCACCCACGCTGCTGTTAGCGATGCACTGATAGAGGCCAGACGTTGCCAGGCTGAGGGAGACGATTGTCAAAGATCCTGCCTGGATTTCCACCTCTCCTGCCTTGCTGTCCAGAGGCTCTCCATTAAACAGCCAAGAAAGGCGAGCCGCGGGGGGCTCGGCAGAGCAGCCGAGTTGTACCGGCCCACCAGACTTCTGGACAGTAGACAAGGGCTCAGAAATAAAACGGGGAGTTAAATCTAAAAGGAAATACAAATTATATTCAGTGAGCAAACAGCATTTTGCATGAACACGTGTGATAAGGTTAATGATGCTCTGACTAGTACAAAAGACTATAACCTGGTTTATAGCAACGCTCCTGCCGCTGCTCACAGACCTGGCAAATTTCTTTCATCAGAAGGTGAAATATTGCTCAAAAACTAGTCAGATCAAACACGGACAAGTAAAGGGTCTCTAAACTCCAAGCTGCAGTGATACTCAGGCAGATGCCACTTTTTCCTCTGCAAGAGGAACTCATGACAGATTCCTGCTCTCTCTCAAACACCAGGGAAAAGATTCAACCCCCCTGAAGAGGGTAACAGCGATTAAACGACGGTGGGTTCAGCGTACAGGAAGGGTGAGATACACCCCCAAGCGTGCACAGGGCAAAGGCATCACGCCTGCTAGGGGCAGCAAAAACTGCAATCCCACTGGATTTGTTCGGGGTGAAAGAGCACCCGTCACCTGAAGAGAGGGAGTCCGGGAACACGCAGCTGTAGCTGATCTGTCCCACATGAGGCGGGCCCAGACGTGACTTGTAAAATTTTAGAAATGGTAGCAGCCTGCCAGGTATTTATGCAGAACCGTCTCCGAGTCTGCAGAACTAATTAAAAATAGCAGGATAAAAAAAAAAGCTGGAGGAACAGCAAAGGCTCTTGTTAATTCCAAATACATGGACTTCATCAGGACGAGAATGATGAATTGGGCATCCATTATCTTTACTGAGGAAAGATGAACTGAAACAGGAAAAGCTGCTAATAAAGAAAAGGTTCAGTTCCACAAAACTTGGTTATGAGTATCCATTTATTTGCCAGAAGAAAATTCCTGCTTGTTGGAAGAAATTTTTTTCCTATCCTGGCCAATGAAACACTGGGAATTATTTCCATTTGTTTTCCATGGAATTCTGCGCTCAAGATTTTGTACGAAAGGAGCAAGCAAAAGGCAATTAATGCCAATAACTCCTATTTGATTAGAAATATGGGAGAAAATAATATTTAAAAATCGACACAGTGGCAGGGGAAAACAATTCCCCGTTTGTAAATGAGCTAAGGAATTCCAGATAGCACAGGTCAAGATGGTATTAAATGACATCCAAAAGAAGAGACAGTTTTCTTGTAGGTGGGGCCCTCAGCTCATGCTTTTCTTCTCAAGTCAGTCCATCCAAGCTCTGTTTATGAGTTTCAGATGAGAAATTGCGCGTTTTTAATAGAACCATAAACTATCTGCATAAACATAAAACTGGAAATTAAAGTGTGGCTTCACTTAACAAAAAAGATGAAATCCATAGAAATGGTATCCAAGCATTTCACAGGACTCCAGATGTCCATTTTTAGCTTTTAATTAGAAAACTGTTTTTCCTATTAGTTCGGGTTGAATTCCAGGGATAAGAGAAAAGCAGTGACCTTTTTAGCTTGCTAGCCACCAATTTCTACGAAACTGCACTGCTACTTTCATCTTCGCCCCTGCCCTTGCCCATGACACCAACACTTTGTGCTCAGTGTAAAAGCCAGAATTGGTAGCAGTGACCCTGCAGCTGGGATTTATCTCCTATGACTGCTTGAAAAATAAAATTTATCCCATTTGCTTATAACGATTGGCTATGAAGTGCTAAAAGTAGTAAAAGCTTCTTTTTTGTGTGGTTACGTTAAGACAAGCTGACTACACAGAGCAGATGTGTCAATTAAAACCATCCCTCTTCTTTTTTTAACGCAAGAGCTGTTCCAACTGCAGCCACGCATCAGCGTTCGCCTTTCAAAGATCTGATTCCCCTTTCTCCCTGCAAATTTCAAACCCCTCCCAACCCCATGGGAACACAAGATGCACTGTACGCAGCAAAATCGGCATCCAGCTAAGTCCACGGAGATCCCAAAGAACAAATCTATGTAACTGAGAGTCGTCCATGTTCAAGCACTCGTTCTGAGCCAAGTTTTCAAAAGCAAAGTCACATACTCAGCTTAAGACTGCGCTTAAGCGCTCCATGCTTCCTTAAAAGCAGAATATGGATAATATGCGTTGAAGTTGGCCACTTGGACACGCGCTCCAAATCGTTGCTCGTTCAAAAGTACAGGCCCGAGCTCCGAAACCTCCGAGCGAGTCGCCTCGGCGCGGGTGAGAAGGCCTTACCTGAACTCGTGGCGGAGAGGAGGCCCGCGGCAGCGATGAAGAGCAGTGCCTGTAAGTGTCCGAGATCTGGATGCATAGCGCCAAATTACAGAAGTTGAAAGCACGAAGCTCCAGACTAAGATGAGGCACCGAAACAGCTACAAAATAAACAGATGTCCACTGTAAGTCTCAGGAGTTAGTCTTTTAACTCTCTTACAACAAAGTGTTTGGGGTTAAAAAAAAAAAACAAACCAACACGCAACCAGGAAACAGCCAATATTCTTTGCAATATAGAAACCATCTGTAAAAATGAATTAGAAGTTGAACTTAACTATGTTTCCAAGTACTATTCTTAATATAAGATTTTTTCCACAGCTGGGGTATGAGGCATCGGCGCTGAACCATACTGCCTTGATAAATTAAGACTACTTTCCAACCAGAGGAATTGAAGTCCAAAGTAAACAGCTTATCTATTGGAGATAATATTGTTTGCAAACAATAATCATTTGACCATCTATCACCAGGCTACGCTTGTTTTACAAGTTTTTATGAATCTACGCGCTGCGATGCAGCTACCACTCGTAACTGCTCGAAACCTGCTTACTGAGACGGGTCATCTGCTTGCTCCTTCTCGTGTGCTTTACAGTCGACCAGTGGCAAATGTCTACCACAAAAATATCACAAATATTCATCTTGTTCTCATTTATATCCCTAAACCAATAGTGCTTTCTCATATGTACTTCTGGGGCATCCGTTAGGTACGCTTCTACCTACACGGCTGCTTCTACAAGAGGACAGTCCTTTCCTTGGCCATTACACACCTGACTATCTAGGTACATAAGATCTCACTTTCATCACCACAAAATATGAACTAAATCATGAAACCAGCAAAATACAAACTAAATCATTAAACCAGCAACCTAACTCGCACGAGGTGAGTCTCTGAAACAGTGTTTCTGACACTCAGAGTCTCCACCAAACGCTCTTTTCTCTAAGAGAAAAAAAAACAATCTGCAGCTGTCATTCACTTAAACTTTCTATTTGCCTTGTGCAATATTATGATGGATAAGATTTGAGTTCATTTAGCACAGTTACTTCATTTATTAGCCCAGCCATACAATTTTGCTGCTGATAACACTCAACATATACTTCAAATGGCTCATATATCAGACGTGTATATAAACACGCATCGAACACACATACAATAACTAGGGGTTTTACTGGCAGGGCAGCGCACGGAAACAAGTGCAACAATACATATGCTTGACAGAAAGAAGTCCCAGTTTATTGAGCACTCGGAGACATTTGCTTTCCAAGAAGTCGGATCCAGATATCAACAGCAAAATTATTCCCATGGTTTATGTAAAAATAACAGTATTTTATCATCGGAACATCACTGTAAAATATATACACAAAGCAAGCATCAGGAAAAGGCTCCAATAATAATAAGAATCACTCTAGATTTTATAGAGCTATTTGCTTACTGCTACTTCTCCCTGCAAATTGGACTCCAGGCTTAGAATGACAGCTTGAAAGAAGCGCTGTCACATCCCGCTCCCATCCTGGGCAGTTTTATCTGATCCGGCAAATTTATTTCAGCTGTTGGGAAGACCCGGTAATCCTGCAGACCAGGCTGGTTCCCAACGACAGCCGGGGCTGTTTTGGTAAGAGGCAGATGGCAGAAGAGACCGGCCGCGCAGAAGGCGTTTGGGTTTATTTGAATTCTCACTCGGTTCAAGGGCAGGAGAGCTGCTCCACCAGCGAGCGCAGAGGACAAAGTAAACACCCAGAGAACTTGTTAACATCAAACACTTTGCTGAAGAGGGGCGGGGGGCAATGTTGCTTTTTGCCAAATCTTCCCTCGACTATTTATTTATGAAAAGCAATGAAACGTATATTCTAGGTCAACTTTAACCCCAGCACATGGAGCTACTGGGTTATTTTGCAGCTGTCTTTTTAAACAAGGCCAGCTCATTATCTTTAACTAAACTTTATCTTTGGAGATCTACTTTATCCAGTCTCTGATTTCCCTCTGTTTATCTTTCTCTTTACATGTTCCTAGCTGCCAGTGTCAACAGCTACTCCTCTTTTGACCTACCAGTTTGGCTTTCGCAGGCTTGTGGAGTGGTAAAATCAACTGTAAAGCAGAGAGTACACAAAGCAAGCCGCAAAGACCAAAGTTCTTTGACTGGATGAAAAAAAGAAAAATGTTCACTTGAATTGAAGTAGCGTTGTTCAGCAACAACACTCGGGCATCCAAGGAAAGTTTCTCTAACACCTACTTTTGAAGGGACTGCAGAAACCTCTTATTTGCCGGTAGGTATGGGAACACAGGGGGAAGAGGAGATCCAACACACGACCCAAAAATATTCGCTTCTTTCTGTTTCTTCTGTAGATGGTGTCACTACAGAAGCCTCTTGCTAGGTACAGAGAACAGGGCAAGACCACAGCTCGTAGTTTTGGGGTCTTCAGAAACCCAGCAGAGAAACTTTGCCTCTTCAATATTGCATTAATACATATCCAAGTGTTAAAAGGCCTTAGGGTTAGACAAATAGGACTCTTCCCCTTCGCCATCATTTCAACAAACTCCCATTTTGACAGCAAGGACCAGTCACTGGGGACCTACTGGGAACAGAAAGCCTTTGGTTAGAGGTGGCTCCATTTAAGTGTCTCAGCCTCCAAGATGAGCTCACCCAGGAACACCTCTGCACGCTCTTCACTACTCCTCCCTCGAGAGAATGAATCTCCATCAGCAGATCAAACAGTCAACCTTATTTTGAACTAAGAGGTGCCACTAAGAAAATGGGCTATTTCCAAGCCTCTTAAAATAAAACGGTAGTGACAAGAGTTATTCATATAAATTAAGAATAATATCCAAGGTTGAATAGAGGTGGACATGGTTTTCATGGATCAAGGAAAACATCCTTTCCACTTCCACTGGTAATTTCTCCAGACCACGGTGCCACATACCAGAAAGCCACAACATACCAGAAAGCCAAGACATCTGCATCTAAAGTCATCTTCCAATTATTTTCACCCAGCACTCAACCTCCTTGTCAGCTCAAAAGTAACTTGTTGCTCACGGACCAAGGGAAACGAGGAAGATAACGGACTTGTGCCACGAGGAGTCGTCCCGACCATTCCAACGGACGCTCATCCCCCGGAAACGCACTGTGCATGCAGGGGCATCCAGAAATGGGTACCCGGTACTTCTGGAGATAAGATGGAGCACGTCTGAAGACAAAATAATTCTGGTTGTGCGTCTCATTTGTTGCAGACCCTTTTTAAAAGGGACCCCTCCCCTAACAGCTCACAATTTCAGCCTTGCGACCTTCCGGATGCCATCTACAGGCAAGTAAAATAAATCACTAGAGCCAACTCCAAACAGAGGGGAAGGGTACTTATTAATTAATGCCTTTAGGAGCACCAGAGAAGTTTCCCAGCGCAGGAGCAGGGCTGTCACCACAGCCAGGCTGTCACCACAGCCCCAGAATGTGCTGGCTAGGTTCTGCAGGGCAGCCTGCACACCATCACCCGGCTGTGGAGGCCTGAAGATCTCACCAGGATGGACACCGGCCATCCCGCGCCAGGGAGCAGCCCTCGGCATGTGGGACATACCGAGACATCCTACTGGGCTGAGATGGGAAGACACAGGCCCCAGCCCGGCCAGGCAAGCTTCTCACCTCCGACCCAGACACACTCCTCATGGCGAGAGGGCACAGCCCCGGCAGAGACCCTCTCCCCTCTTCCCAAAGCTTCACGCTTGTCGCTGTTTCTCCAGAAACCAGCGGTCTTCAGTGTAAGGCTCCACGTGTCTGGTCCCTTCAGTGTAACTAACTTAACCAATCACCTCCAAATGAACTCACTCCTACCCACACTTGCCCCCCAAAAAGGTTTTACGCTCTAAAAGATGACAAAATGCTGTTTGCCATGCGTGCCCAGCCTCAGAGGATCCCGTGTCCTTCAAAACAGGGCTGAGAACCTGCCCTGCTTATTCACTGGACCATGAACTTCTCATCTCCACCCTTGCAGCTGAGGGCAGAGTCACTACTAAAAAGAGCATTATCTCATACCCATTTTTTTTTTTTCCTCCTTTTCTGATAGTTTTTGCTGCCTCTGGTTTAGCTCCCTGAATCACCTTCCTGCCATCTCAGACCAGCTGGATACCACCAGGACCTCCCTTCCCAAAAGCCAGCCAACACCAGAGGCATTTAGCCACCGCCTCGCCCCGATCTAACAGCAACCCTACTCCTGCTCCATCGCTCCCCTCCAAAACTCATCCAACCTTCAGCGAGCCCATTCAGCATGCCAAGGCTAAAGGAGGAAAGGGTTTCTTCGCTAGCCAAACGCACCGGGTCCTATAAACGCCAGAGCAAAGTGGGGAAGGAGGAGGAGGAGGAAGGAAACGGCACGCTTGGGAACAGAGGGAGTTATTCAGGTTGCCCACTCCACCTCCAGGAGCTGACGGCCCTCGCTAAGAAGCCCTAGGAAAAAATGACAGAGAGCTGCTGCTTCAGGGCAGCACTGCAGACGTGACAACAGTTTTCACTTGGAGTAAAACAGCTCTGGATACTAAAGATTTTGTATTTTTCCTAAACAGCAGCAACTCAAAGTCACATTAATCCAACCTCACCTTATAATACTATATGTGATTTAACACCTAAAGCATGGCAAGTTGTTTTTTTTTTTTCCCCCTAGGTTGGTTTATTACAGAACTAGTGAGAAAAAATTCATTTAAACTTGCTCCCCAAGACTGTTTCCATCAGTGCAAAAATCGTAGCTTTTCAAAGCACCTAAATTTAGAGCAAACAAAACCCCCCGAATTAACTAAAACACTGTGCCTTTAGTGCGAGCGAGCCCAGTTAGATCATTAAATCTCACACCAAGACACCTTAAAAAAAAAAAAGGTATTGAAGCCTGTGGCATTCCAAGAGAAAGCAATCAGACATTCCTGCAGCTCGGCTCCTCAGTGATCTCCAAAGCCTTTGATCACGGACTGTCTTCATGCTGTCCTCCTGGGGTCTGGCAAAATGAGTGTAACAGCTGGCATATAGACTTCATTAGCTTTTTGTGCTGGGGAGGAGCGGGTGAGCAGCCCGGCAGCAACCGAGTCTGCCCGTCGCCTTTACGGACAAACCTCCCCGGTTTAGTCCCGAGTCTTCTGGTAGCCGGGAAAGCCTCGAAGTAGTCGCGAGCGATGCGCAGCGGCGCGCTGGCCCACCGACACGGCCGCCGTACGTGAAGGATGCGGCGGATGGATTTTTTTTAATGCCAACGTGCAGGTTTGAGGTTGCTAAAAGGCCTGCCGAAGCCTCATTTTTATGAATGCTTAATGACCACTCAATCATTAACATCAACCTTTAAAAAGCAAATGCAGCACCTACAGTGTTCATTACCCTCCCCCTCCCCCCTTTTCAGGGTCTCAATCGAGTCAGTCAAGCGTGCAAACCGATCCTGTCGCCAGCAAAAGCATTTCCTTTCACTGTGGTCAGCCAAAAGCAGGGGAAGAAAATGGAAGTGACTTGGAGTTATGGCACCAAAAAGGCCAGACAAGCAAGGAAATAATCAACTCCACATGAGCCACTTCTAGCCCATCACAATGAAAAGGGCCTACGACTAACCCCAGGAAAGGTCAGCGGGACTATGGGGGTCATAAGCTGAAAAAGGCAATAGCGAGCAGCTGCCAGCTGCAATAAGAATCAATGTGTTCCTAATTACGCTCCGAAGAGAGGGCTCGAGCACTGAGGGAAAAAAAAAAGTCATGCTGTAATCACAGCTTGGGTAAAAAAAAAAATTTCAAGTGCTCCTGTTTTACTCTCTTCTCCACCTCGAGCACTGAAACTGCAGTTTCTGTGTTACTAAATTACAGGAAGCCGAGCAATGGAGATAAGGAGCCAGGCATTTACATAAGTAGGGGGTTTTTTTAAAAAAATAATACCGTAATTAGGCATTTGTATTAGAATTATGGCATCGCAAAAGACAGGATTTCAGGAGCGTAAGTAATAAAGTTATGTACTTCAAAGGGGTTTCGTGGGTGCTTTTAGAAAACAAACTGGTGAAAAGCCTGGTATTTTCTCTATCCTAAAAACTCTGACAGGGAAAACCCCACAAAACCAGTTTGCTGACAGTGACCCTATAAACCAAGTGTGAAAGATATAAACAGGTCAGAATGCAATGAAACACACTCAGAGGCACCTACAGAAACAAACCAAATGAAAAGGCATTTAAAAATTACAAGAAAAAGCATCCTTTGATGTTACGTTCGTATTTATTTATTATGTTTTAAACAAATGAAAGTATACTTTCTAGATCCTTATCGTAACAACTTAAGGGAGAAAAATTGGAGTTGCGCAAGGTTTGCAGTCCTCGCCTTGCATGTCATTAACGCCTCCAAATGTCTGCCCCCACCCATGCCTAGCTTCCAAATCAATCAGTGCTCAGCCAGCACCCAAGCGCTCCCTACACCTATTCCCACTTCGTGAGTCCTTTGGTATTTCGACTCTTTTTCATAACATGCATTTTTATAAGCAGCCTTGCATGAGGGCGCACGAAGCTTCAGGCTTGCTCCACCCCCCCATGAATCGGTGATGAATCCCAAGAGCAATATGGGGGCGATAAAATACCTTGTATCAAATGGAATGGCACATTATTGCTGTCAAAATAGAGACTGAAAATTTGCGCAGGGTGGCAGACGGCAGGAAAAACAAACAGCACTGAGCAAACGAGACGGTGACTGAGCTCCCACAAGGACAGGGGACGTGAAGCCCTGATGGCCTTCCTTAATAACAAGGCCTATGTGTCTTTTCCAAAGCTATAAAACATCCTAAATAATGTCAGCTATTTACTCAAACCCTGTTACAGGTAAGGTCCAGCGTTACAGGACAAAGGTGACACAAGATGACATTAAGCAACTGAGGAAAATAGAAGTATTAGCCTAAAAACATGACCAAACTGTTGGCCTGCCTCAAAGATGGAGGAGCAGATCTTTTGCTGAGTTGTTCATTGGAATTTTTTTTTTTTCTATTTTGCTTTCAGGCCTGGAAAGGCTCATGGTTGGTATCAGCTGTTGGACTCTGATCAAAGTTTAACTTTCCATTAATCCTTTGAGTTATATGTGAGGCTGATAGAGATTTTTTTTTTAGAAGACAGTTAAGATTACTCAGATACTTAATTTGCACTCCAATATTTCAAAAACACCTTGACTTTAAAACCTCAGTTTTGGCGTACATATGGTCTTGATAGAAGAACGCATGCTTTGGCATTGACTGAAGAAATGGATTTGTGAGCCGAGGGAAGAAAATTTAACAGTTTGTGTACTGTGCCTCTGCAGCACGCAGCTGAAAACACTCCTGAGTCACTGGCCTGCTATCAACCCTCGTACGTGCTCTGATCGGGGAGACCTGGGATTCCCACCCTGTTGTATCAGCACCGGTCACATCAGGGGAAAAAAAATAAATTAAAAAAAAAAAAAAATCACAGAAGCCACACTTTCCTACCCACAAACAGGCATAACAATTAGGTTAATTTTATTATTAACTTCAGAAAAAAAGCTGAGGCAGTCCCCCTGCTGCCACACTAATGAAGTGGGTATGGTTTCTGACTCTTCTAGCCTCGGGGGAAGAAAGAGAATAGAGCATTAGCCTAATATACAGTTCTGCTGGGCTGCAATTATCCTTAAATGCCTAAATAAGGGCTTTTAGACCCCAAGGGATCTGAAGGTATCATTAGTCTAACAGTTCTATCAGAGCAGACCAAATACATACAAAATTCTCACCCTTTGCTCCTCAGGGCCCCCCCAGACCTCACCACCATCATTCTCTCCTGGTTGGGCACTACTTTGCCTCACGGTCCCATTTTCTCCCCTGTCCCGATCCTGTCGCACCGCCGTACGACCAAGGCCAGCTCTGCTCACCGTCCACCACGTCTCCAAGGGTCCTTCTGCAAACACCCCCCTCTCCGCCCCTTCCTGCAGGGCTGCCCCGATCCTCAAGCAAAGCGTTTGTTTTACTTTTTCAACCAAGTGATTTTCACCAAGAATGAGATTTCGCAACCAGTTTAAGCCAATTTAAAGACAGGCTGCTGCCGAGGAGGGCAGTAACACCTTCCTTCAGGACCTGGCTTGCATTCTCCTATCTGCACCAACCATCGTGCGGCCACCGAGTGAGTCAGATCTGCTGGCAGATCCAGCTGAAAACCCAGCCAAAATAAAATGAGGTTTAGTTTTCACCTGGATGAGGGAGCAGTTTCAGCTCTTGGAGTGCTAAGCCCGAAGGAGGGGATAGGAATGGACGTCCACAAAAGGGAACTTCGTGCTCTAACAGCGCGAGGCCTCAGATCAGCTTCCAAAGCACCAGCCCAGTATCTTTAATAAACGCTGAACTGCAAGAATGTAGGCAAAAATTAAGAAAAAAAAACATACAAAACCCAACTCCAAGTGAGACGTGCCCATTTTCTCAAGTGAGCTAGGGCACTCGCTGTCCTAATTATCCGAGTTACACCTGCACATGCCACAGCAAGCTCCAGTACTGCCTCAGGCTGTGTCTTTTCCCCTCCAAAAAGTCTGGATTTTGCGCATCAAGGACAATCCCCCGTGTTTATAACCTCTCTACAGTTCCTATAACTGGAATCAAGCTCGATTTAAAAAAGGCCTAGAACCACAGGCTTGCTCTGGTCATCAGAAAAAACCTGCCAGACTCTCAGACAGAGGAGTCTGTGTCCACACATGTTGCCCAAAGGTCCGTGTCCAGCAGCGCCCTCACACCTGACAGGTTTTGATGTGAGAGAAGGTTCAGGAAAAGAAGAGCAACCACGGCCGAGCTGTCAGAGGACAGCAAGCTCATTTCCGAGGCGATTCCAGATGAACACCGACACCTCGTTCATCGGTCGCCTCCAGCAAGCAACAGCTCTAAAAAACGCAAGAAAATGGGTTCTTTTAGCTGCCTTACCCCGAGTCCAACTCAGTCTGTTGCAACTTGCAGGGATCCATGCTATCCGTGAGCCCTTAAAGGGAAGCACAACTATTAAATCCACACCTGCAGCCAGAATTTATAGCAACCCCATCTACTGCTGTCTTACATCATAGGCAATTAGGAGCCTGTGAACTCATGGCTGCAGGATATGGGAGGCGCGCTGGAACCGAGAGCAAAGCCTGTGTGTTACAGCACAGTCGTTAGTCACCCTTCAGAATACACCGTGCCTGCGGATGGCTGAAATCATGCACAAACCAGAGCAACCGATCCGTTTTGACTCGGTTTCCTAAACAAAAGCGCTGTCCTCCACTTGCAATTGCTGCTTCCCCTCCTTTTCCAGTAGTGCACGCGCCGTCACGTGCGATGCCAACGCGCGCCGCTGCTGAACCCGGCCTCCGGGGCAAGACAGGCAGGAGCACAACGCTTATTAAAAAGCAAAGCGGCTAACCAGCGACAGCTGAGGGAGAGAGCAGGAGAGAGCCCGTCCTTTCTTCCCCTGATTAAAACAAGCCTTCGAACAATTCGTCCTTCGGCGTTACAGTAAGCTAACGGGGTAATTCGGTTTTACTGCTCTCCTCCCCTCCCTCCCCCCACGCTCAAGAGATCAAACCTGGTTTCAAAATTGAAGTCCGAACTCTGGGGTAAAACCACGCTTTTTAACCTAGAGGGAAGGAATCCTGACGCGTTCATCCAGCAAAACAATCCCATTCGCCTCAGGCCCAGATAAAAGCTGTCTCAATGTGACAGCTACACAGGAAAATAAAAAGGAGAAAATCATGTTGGTCAGGGGAGGTTTGCTACAACAAACTGACCTGGCTCCCACACGAGGCGCGGGGTAGCGGAACACGGGGGAAGGAGAGGGGGACTTTGGGTTGGGTTTGCTCAGCAGCGTTGCACAACCGAGCACCAGTGGAGCCAAAGGAGAGCGTCGATCCAAGGGAAGGAGGCAGCAACGATCACGAAAGCGTAGCCCGAGGGTTCGGCTTCTCCAGCTCTGCCGCTTCACCTGCTGCGGCCGAGCTCCGAGGCGATGCCGCGCCATCGGCTCAGCCCTGCGAGAGGCTGGGACCCCAGCCCAGAACAGACGGGGCAGTCGGGGGCACCACCTCAAAGAGTTCCTGAGTCAGAGCCCTCAGTCTCCTCCCGTGAGTCAGGGTAACGGCAGCAGAACCGGTTCAAACACGAGCGACTGATAGGAAAGTAGTTAAGTTTCATCACGGGTACCAGGGAGAATTTTCCACCAGGGTAACCTGACTGCGCCCTGTTTCCACTCGCACAGACACATCCTGCTTCGCCGAACAGGATTTCTGTTCAGACGTTCGACGGCAGACCGGGGATTCCGGGAGACACCTTCCCAAAGGAAGGAGGGACACTGCTGCCGCGGCTTCGCAAGGCAGGAAGAAGGTTCGAGACTCCTCGTAGCACGTCAGCTCCCCCACAAGACTTTAATGCCGAGCTCAGCAACACAGAGGGGCCCTGCGAAGATAACCGGCTGCCGGGACTGCATCCATCCCACGTTAGCATCCATCAGATAGCAAGAAAAACAAGATTAAGCAGCACCATGGCATTAGTCTTCATTTAAACTTGGCAAAGAAAGCGAATATTTCTTTTTTTTTGTTGGCTTCTCTCCGTGTGTTTTTTTTAAAAGCAATCTCAGACTTCGCCAGAGAAAGGTGCCTGGACTTTTTAATATTGGGGGATTAGAAGGGACAACACTCGTACAATTGCCAGACCCCAGATAAGTAGTGAACGCTTAGGTTAAGCAGGCTAGCATCTGCCTCCTGCAATATATACATTTCCAGGGTGAAAATAAACAGCTTCACACCTTTGGCTTGAGGAGGACTTCAGCTTCTTTTACATCCTCAACCTGCAGCCTCACCACTCGAGGAAGAAGGGTTGGAAGGGTGAGGGTTACTTGCAGTTCCCTTATTCCAACCTACAAGATTAAGGCTGGAAAACTGAACGTCTCCTGTCGTACCAGGTAGGCGGATTAAGGTCTTTGCTACCAGGCGTAGGGTCTGGTGTTGCTTCGTTACGTTTCACTGCAATCAGTAAGAGTTGTTTCAGACAAACTCTGAATAGACATACCCGCCGTGTGTGTGGGTGACACACGAGCAACGCCAAACACACTAGCTTGGAAAAACGTTAAGTGCTCAGCTCAAAAGCCCATAATTGAGAAAACTGCGCCTCGATTTCATGCCGCCACCCAGTTCACCAGAAAGCTGTTCCTACGGCGATTCAGAGCCCAAGAGACTTAAGCCAGTATCCACCATCTATGATCCGCTCCTAGACTCATCTCCGGCTGATCCCGACTCGTGCAGCAATTTGAAAGTGCAATTTGCACCCAAATAATGCCTCTGTCCGAATAGCTGAATTGAAAATGATATCATTAAGCTTGAAATTTCAACATATTTAGAGAGTTTTGATAATAACATTTTTGATTACATCCGTTGCCAGCTTCCTTCTACACCCTGACAAAGATTTAAAGTATACATTCCTATTTCATTCTGCAACAAAGATTAGTGGCAGGAACAGAAAACATCTTCTGTTCCAAAAACCCCTCAGGGTTTTCCTCCTTAGCTTTCATTTTATTAGAGAAGCCTCAAACCTCCATCAAGCTGCGATACACTGTCACTGCAAAGGATTTAGGCAACAAGTATCCAAGTGCTACACCAAAAGGCACCTTCGGAAAAGGCTCTTCAGAAACAAAGAGATTTCCTGAAGCTATTGCAAATGTGAAATAGTTCCTCAGAAGTAACAGCCCTCAGCAAGGTTTATGAAAATCTGAGCCTACGCTTGAGCATACGCACACGTAGCCGTAATTCCAAAACTTTTGTGAGCTCTCATCACGGGGAAGGGGAGGGGGGAAATAAAGGAAAACCACATGCTATTGTTTAGCTTAACGCCGCAATACATTTAATCTACATGGAGTTGGAACATTACACAGCAAAACTCTTCAGCTACCAGAAGTTACGTACAGCCAACACCAGCAAAACTCATTATCCAAAGGGGGAAATGCCGGTTTTAAGATCTTATCTCTGCCCCACACAGCACAGAAATTGTCCAAAATACAGCTGAAAGCTGTCACTAGCGCTTCCGATCCCACACCCCACGGGGATCGGATCAGTGCAAGAACACCAGCCCTCAAAACTCAGGAAAGCCAAAGCTGAGGAGTTTCACCAACTTGACCTATCAGAGCTTTTGCCAGCGAGCGAGTAAATCTACAACAGATTTGGGGGTCCCGAGCAGAGGGGAGGACCCACGCAGACACCTATAACCATTGCACCTCACCTCCTCTTTGAGCCTATCAACAGTACTCACGTGTTGGAAGGTGTTAAAGCGATAAGACACAGGTTACGAGCTGCCAAAGTGTTATCCCAGTATATCCACAGGGATGATAACAGATTTCGCTACGTGAATTCCATCGCCAAGTTGCGCAGCTCCCTTCCCAGCCTCCTATCCGACCGTGGGTGATAACGGGGACGTGTCGCTGGGAGATGATCTTTGGTGTGTGGCTCCAGAGCAACCCCGACCGGCTCAAAAGGCTGTGGATCTGCAGATGAGCTATCAGCTGGGTGGGCAGGCACAACCAAAAAAAACCATCTTCAAGATTACATTTCTACTTCTAAGCCACCCATTGCCATCTCCTTATCCCCAAGAAGTTCATTCCCCCATCCCCAATTTTCAAGCTCCTATATATAACTTTTTTCCTGGACCCAGAGCTGCCTTGTGTTGGGGGACGCTCACTGCCACCAAAAGCTGCAAGCTCACCCCCCCGGCAGATGCCAGCACCAGCATCGCTTCTAACTGGGGTAAGGAGTACACGCCGACGGGTGACGATGTCATGGCCTGAGCAGACAGGTGACATCATGGCCAGAGCAGCCCGCAGGCACCCTCTCCAACCCGAGCCTCCCCCCAGCTTGGCAGAGCTGGGGTTTATCTCCCCATCCACCTGGGACCAGAGGCCTTTGGCACAGCCCCAGCCTCATCCCTCCCTCGGTACGGGGGCCGGCGCACACGCAGGTTGTTGGGAGATTTCAGGAGGCAGGCGGAATGAAACGGTGAAGAAAGAAGCTTTTCAGAGGGGGAGGTGGGGAGGAGAGGCATACACGTATTAAACAAATCATCTGTTTGGAGCGCTGGCTCCTACTTGTTCTCGGTTATATTATTCACTCAAGAGTGGATTAATCCATCACTGCAAAGGAATCTCCTGATCTCAGAGATAAAGGCAACAAGTCATGCACTGACTGTCTGTGGATCCTCCTGAAAATCACCAGCCTCTCTCATACCCTTATTTGGGCCGAGCTATCAACTCTTAACAAACAAGAAGCAAAAAAAGAAAATTAAAAACCAAAAAAAAAAAAAAAAAAAAATAAATCACCTGATAACAGTAACCTTACTTGGGAAAACCTAGCTTGGATCAGTCTGGAAGCAAGTAGGGGATTTCAGCCCAGAAGATTCATCTTCAGTTTGTTTCAGAAGGGGCCACGTTAACTGTCCTCTTCCCTCGCTGCAGCTCCCAGGTGGGACTCGTCCTCCCAAGAGGAACAGTCACCGGGGGGTCACCTCCTGAACTGGGGTGTAAAAACAACATGATTTCTTTAAAGATTCTTTAGAGTGAGGCCCTTTAGCCAGATAAACAGTTTGTTTCACTCAGTGAGGACTGGGAAATGAAAACCCCCAGTACCACGAACAAGGGAATCTCCAGCTAGAGCAGGCTGGACACGGGGCGTCTACACAAAATACAACAACTCGCCAAGAGGAAGGACACCTCCAGCGCCCGATCGACCTCCAGTGCTTCAGCAGAGGACACAGGGCAATTAGAGGCATTCGCAAACCCTCTTCCCTTCACCTGAGATTAAAGGGGGGCAGAGAAGACCCCCACAGCCCACCTCTGACCAGAGCTGGCAGCCCAGCACAATGGAGGTGAGGTGGAGCGAGCCAGCACCACACAGCCCACCGCTGCCTTTGCAAAGCCAAAACACCCCCAAAACACCCCAAAAATGTAAGCCAGCGGTGCCCAGCCCCTCCACAGAGTTTTTCAACAAGGGGCTGCTCACAGCAGGAGCACTTTCCCTCCTCTGGCGTACTTTGGTGTTTTATGGGTTCGCTGCAAGGAAAACCGAGGTCTGCGAGGCAGGCAGACTTTGTACGTCTGCGAGGTAGGAAATATTAAACTTGTCTTTGAATTAAACAAATAAGGCTCAACCGCTTGGTTCATTATCAGATACAATGGTTGAAGTCTGCGGGGAAAACTAAACAGCAAAAGCCAGGGTATAAATCAAAGGCATGATCAGACAGACAGGTGAGGCCGAGGGTGCGGTTTCACCTTACAGCTAAGCCGAGCCCAAAGCCAGCCGCTGCCAAAAGGGATGGTCTCCGTCCCCCCACCCTCCCACTGCTTCTGGCGCTGCCCCCAGCTGCCAAACTGGAAGAAAATATTTCAACCGAGCTTATCTTGCTCTGGGTTTAGGGGGATTATTTTTTTTTTTCTTCCCCCTGCCGTTTTAGTGAGCTGAACTGGTTTAATCGGGCATTTCTGGTGAGTGGCAGGGAGCAGGAGATGGAGGAGGAAACAGCAAGACCCCCCCACCCCGCAAGGCAACCGGCTCTTGGCCCAGCTGCAGCATCGAGAGCGCAGTTTTATGAGACAGCTAAGCCAATTTAAAAGCCAGCTGCTGCCAAAAAGGGGCCATTCCCCCCCCCAACACACCCCTCCAGCCCCCAGAGGCCTCCCCAGTCATCGGGGTGGAAGATTTAGCAACTCTATAACTGCGGGGCAAGATCCAGCGGAAAGTTTAGGGCTGGTTTTTTTTTTTTGAAGGGTTAGCTGGAGTCACTCCCCCCGCGGCAGCTTCACCACTGGATTCCCACAGCAGGGAAGAGGCAGGAACATACCTGCCACCTCCTGCAGCAGCGAGTCCTCCAACTGAGCTGTAATGTGAAACTGCGCCCAAGGAGCCGGGGAGGGGGGAAAAGAAGAAAAAAAAAATAATAAAGTCCCACCTGGCTAGAAGAGCTCTGAGACATCTCATAGGTATGGGAAATGGGAAAACAACCCACCTTGCATGATTATTTTCCCTCCTGTTGAAAGACAGAAGATATTTCTCGCATAGAAAGAGCAAGCAGGGGCTTAATGGAAAAGACAGGTGGTCTGGATGCACAAGTCTCAATCCCTAGTAAGGCTGAACCAGCACTTTACCCTGAAGTGATAACTGTCACTGGAGAATCATCATCTGCACCGGAAAGGGAGAAGCGAGCTGGGGAAACTTAGTGGAAAACTACGATACGCTCAGTCCTGGAAGTTGTACTGAGCCATCTACCAAGGAAATGGCTGGAAGAACACTGAACTGGAAAAAAAATAAAATATATACACACACACACGCAGAGGAAACTATCTATTCTAACAATTCCTGGGTAGCTGGAGACCTCTCGTTACCTCAAGTAACGCGGCAAAGAGGTTTTTTTGCTGAATTTGCCAAGGACAAACACTATCCCAGAGCGAACACTGGGGGAGAATGGGCCGTGCAACACCAGGGCTTGCTCGGGGAGGTTTTCAGGAGAGCATTATGCTAGTGGGAAAGGGAATATGCCTGGAGAGCAGACCAAGCACCAGCTCACCTGTTAAACTAGATCAAAATAGCAAAAAAAAAAGTGCACAGAGAACACAGTTTGGTCCCCATGTACAAGCCTTAAGAGTCAGGATTGCAAGACAAGCTGGAAATCCCCACTTGAAGAGGAAGTTTGACCAATTCTGCTTGCTACAAGATTTTAAGCTCCGTAAGCCAGTATTTTGGAATAGTCTCACCCCAGCTGCAGGCAGGGATCAGCTCAGAAGCTCCCTGGCCCACTGCAACACTGAGGAAAACCAGAAAACTGATAGAAAAACACTGCAGCAGGTAGGAAAGCAGCGTGACTCAGCTGAAGGGAACCACTCGCTAGTCAACAGAGTGTAAGCAAAGCAGTAGACAAAAAACTGACTCTACATATAAAGGTCAAGTTTACAGTATCAATAAATTCATACAAATTAGATGTTGCCTAACAAAAGACGTTAAGCAGGTTTCTGAGCTGCGTGCAGCGCGCCGATTAAAGCGATTCCGTGTAAAATGTTATCTGGAGTACCAGATCTCAACAGATTTGTGGGTGAAGACTTGCTCAGACTCAGGGCTTCTGGGACTAAACCAAAGGTTTCAAAGCCTCACTGGCACCAAGTTCACCAGCAACCAAATTTGCAGCTGTCACCCAGCCTTAAGGGCAGTCGTGGGATCTGAGCCAAAAAACATGAACTCCATGAAACAAAACGCATTTTTGTGTCATTTTGCCCGTGTTTGTGTTCCCCAGCCCCACAATCAACTTCCTAGGGAAGGTGAAATCAAAGCAGTTGGTCCTTCACGCCATCAGTCACATCAACAGTGACCACGTGAAGAGGAGCAGTGGCTCGACTGTGCCGTGCGACTGGCCACACGCACGTCTGCATCAGGCACCGCGTCAGAAAACACCTTTATTCCCCAAAATTATTTAACCCACACACGCTTCCCAGTTTGGCTTTTCAGCGCCGCAGCTGAAGTTTTGCTGGTCTTGCACTGAACGGTCTTATCGCAAGCAGCCACCAAATTAATTTCAGGGGTCTTGGTACAACCAGGGACTTCGTTCGGCAAAGCAGGTCTGATCGGGGGATACGCAGAGGAGGATTTATGAGATGACGAACACCGGTACGGCTGGGCGCTCACGCGAGCGAATCAATTGCTTTGCTTCACAATTTCCACCATCTGCAGAAGCAGTCTTTAAACAAGTCAGTGTATTTTTAAGCTCTGACAGTTAAAATCCTCAACTGACATCACCTGAAGTTGGAGCACAGCTGCCTTATTCCTCTGGCACGCCAGTGAGCCAAAGAAAGCAGGAGCCTCAGTTTACGGGCTTACAGC
This sequence comes from Strix uralensis, assembly GCF_047716275.1. NCBI lineage: Eukaryota > Metazoa > Chordata > Aves > Strigiformes > Strigidae > Strix > Strix uralensis. The sequence continues at coordinate 7,827,043 of NC_133997.1, read as the reverse complement.
ACACCTTGAGATAATGAAAGCGCTGGTGGGATCTGCCCCCGTGGCAGAGTCAGGCCTCTCCTTACGTGGTTTTTTCCCCCCTCAGTCTTGGGGTAAGAAACACAAAGTTTAGTCCCAGTGCATCCCAGCAAGCCAGCAGAGGGAGCAGGCAGGAGTCCCGGCCCAAACCCCGCTCACCAGCATCCAGAAGGTCTGGCAGGCAAAGAGCACCGGGTTGAGCTGGAGTCCCACCAAACCCCAAAAAGGATGAAAAAAGAACCAAAACTGCAAAAAGCCCTACTCCAAGCTGCTTTCCGTGGTGTATCAGAGCTTGCCAAGGCAGGAGCAGCCCACCTGCCCGCACTTCACCTTGCACGCACAGGCAGGGCTGTTGACAAGTGCTCGGGGCAGCTTAAGGGTGTAAATCGCATTAATCCAAGCGACAAAGCTACCGCGCTCATCCTCGGGTGAATTACTAATCCCTCACCACTAGAGCTGTTCCCATCCTACTTCCTACCCCTCAGAGGAGGAGAAAAAAAAAAAAAACGCAAAACCCAAACCTTTTAACATGAAGCAGGCAGGTAACCCAGCAGATCCTGTCTCGGTATTTTGATCTGCCAAGTCGAGCTTTAAGTAACCGCGTAGTTTTGAGCGACAGCCACGGGTTTCTACGGCTGCTTCACTAGCCCGTGGATTTTTCTGGGATGTAGACCGAGCCAGTTGGAGGCTTCCCTCTTGTTTTGGAGAAGGGATTAAAGGAAAATGTTTACTTCTTTTTAACGGAGCAGTGCTCTGTTATCAAGCCTTCCCCACAAGAGAGGCTTGTAACTGCTATAAAAAAAAAAGAAAGGAGGGTTTGGTTTCGACGCATCTGAATCACACAAGCTGCGCTCGCCGCCTGTTTGAGCTTGGTGGAACAAAAGCATGCTGGTTGTAATTAGGGTTTATAATATCAAGTTTAACAGAAAAGCGTTAAGAAACCACCCTGCGGAACGTTCACCGCTACTCGAGGCGAGAATTTTTGGAATACAGCAACACGAAGGAGTGGGCCGTTGCCCTCAGCAACTACTATTACAAAAGCACTTTTTTCTCCTTAAAGAAGTTACAGGCAGGCAGTACGTCACATAAATCACCAACTGTCAAAACACCAGAGTTGCGGGAGACGAGCAGAAAAGCAAACCGGCTCCACGGAGCTCGGCTTTAAGCACCAGCACAACAGGATTACCTGCTTTGTTCAAAGAAAACGCCGGGCCACGAACGACAAAACCCCGGAGAATAAAAGTTTACGCGCTCCCAGTCACCTCAGTGACCAGTGGCTGCGGAGTGACAACCCTGGTGTTTGGGTTAGTAAATTGTATTTCTGGTGCATGTGTGAAAGATACAACTCACTGAGTAAACACCCCTTCAGAGCTGACAGTTTTACAGCCGCAGGCTCAGCGCGGCTACTCCTTCTCAGAAACCTCCGAGCACACAGACGCAGCAAATCATTTGGGGAAAGCAGTAAAAAAAAAAAAAAAGTTACATAAAGCCATCACATTTACCCATTCGCCAATCCTTTAAAAAGTTACGAGGCAGGGGCAAAATAAACATCGCCTGTTTTCTGCCTAACAGTTGAAAGTTGTGTGTCACGTCTGAAAAACATTTCCCTTTTGGTTTAAAAGCATCGATATTGAAAACATGCAATAGCTGGCTGGAAAGTTCTTTCATTGAAAGTCAGCAACTGTATAATTATTATTTTTTTTTCTGGCAAAGAGACAGACAAAGCAGGCAGAAGTGATTTAAAATTCAAGAAGCAGATAGCTTTAGGGATAGAGGCGCCTTAATAAAAAAAAAAAAAGAAAAGAAAACCAGGGTTAAGATGTCACGATGCTTTACAGCCGGAGTCCTCGGGCATCGCACACCACCTCTTGCTTTAGGGGCTGACTTTCAACCGCTCTAATCGCGGAGAAAGTGACCTTTACGGATTAAAAGCAAACCCTGAGATTATCAATTTTAGGACGGTTCAGAGGCGAGACGCGACCCCAAGTCCATCCCCCGCCGCATCGCCGCGGCGACTTCAAACAGCACAGCATTTTAACGACAAATCTCGCAGAGTCAGAGCAACTTTCACTGTGAAATAAGACCGTAAATCAGTAACAGACCGGAGGCAGAGCAGGGCAAACTGCGCTCTGAAGAATTTTTTTTCTCCGACTCACCAAAGCGCTCTCCACACAGGCTCGGTTTTAGCCTTTTCTCCCGCTCAGTCTCACAGACCGAGGACACACACACACACACACACAAAAAAAAAAATCAAGTCAGACGGTTCGAATAAACCCTGCGCCGGAGCCCCGGCTTCCAGCGGAGCACGAGCAGCCCCTCCGGTCCCGCCTCGGCCCCCGGGGGTGGGGGGTGCGGGTCCGGCTTCCCGCCCGCCGCCGCGCTCCGTCCCCTCAGGTGCCGCCTCAGCGCGTCCCCCCCCGCTCCCGCCCTCAGCCGCCGCCCCCCGCCGGCGCCGGGGCTGACAGGGGCCGCCGAGCCGCCGCCACCTGCGCGTCCCCCCCTGCCCTGCCCTGCCCCGCCCGCCTCCGCGCCGTCCCCTCACAGCGCCCGCGCGGCGGGAAGCGCCCGCGTTACCTCTCGGCGGCAGCAGCCGCCGCGCCCCCTCCCTGGTCCCGGTGCCGGTGCCGGTCCCGCTCGGCGGCGGCTCCCCAGGACATTCCAGGCTGGAGCGGGCGACCCGGCGGACGGGAGCCTCCATCCAACGCCGCCCGGCCGCGCCGCTTATCTCCTTCCCCCCCTCCCCGCCCCGCTCCCACCGGCGCCCCGTGTCGGAGGAGGCGGCGGCGGCGCCGCCTCTCCCCTGGCCGCCCCGCCCCGCGGACCGTACCAACGGCGGGCGGGGGGGGAGCGCGGGCCGGGCCGCCCTGCCCTGGCCCGGGGCGGGGAGCGGGGAGCGCGGCCGGAGGGTCCGTGCGGGCGGGGCCGGCGTGCGGGACCTTTAAGGGGAAAAGCGGGGGGGGGGGGGGGGAGCTGCACGTGCGCGCGCTGCCGCGGGGCTCCGCGCGTCACACGGGGGGCGCCGGCACCCGGCCCCTGCACCCCCGGAACCGCCTGGCCCTGAAACCCTGCGACCTGCAACCGTGTGTCCCTGCAACCGTGTGACCCCGCAACCGTGTGTCCCCGCACCCCTGTGTCCCCGCACCCCTGTGTCCCCGCACCCCTGTGTCCCCGCACCTCTGTGTCCCTGCAACTGTGTGACCCTGCAACCTGCAACCATGTGACCCCGCACCCCTGTGTCCCTGCACCGCTGTGTCCCTGCAACCTGCACCCCTGTGACCCTGCAAACCCTGGGACCTGAGACCTGCACCCCTGTGTCCCTGCAACTGTGTGTCCCTGCAACCATGTGACCCTGCAAACCCTGCACCCCTGTGTCCCTGCAACCGTGTTCCCTGCACCCCCGTGTCCCTGCAACCTGCAACCATATGACCCTGCAAACCCTGGGACTTGCAACCTGCACCCCTGTGTCCCTGCAACCATGTGTCCCTGCAGCCGTGTGACCCTGCACCCCTGTGACCCTGCCACCTGCAGCCACATGACCCTGCAAACCCTGCAACCTGTGACCTGCACCCCTGTGTCCCTGGAACCTGCAACCGTGTGTCCCTGCACCCCTGTGTCCCTGCACCTCTGTGCCTCTGCACCCCTGCAACTCTGTGACCCTGCAACCCTGCACCCATATGCCTGTTCAACCGGGCACCCCCGCAACCGTGCAACCCTGCGCCCTTTCAGCCACACGCTCGTGCCGCCCCGCGCCCTCGCAACCCCGTCCCGCGCGCAGCCCACTCGCTTTGCTCCCGCAGGCCCGTGCACCCGCCGGCCTCCCTCACGCACCCGCCCAGAGGGGGCTGCAGCGCCCCGGCCGCTGCTCCGCAGTCCCGCGGGACCCGCTGCCCAGCCTTCGCCCTCGCCCCAGGGGACCCCGTGGGACCCGCTGCCCAGCCTTCGCCCTCGCCCCAGGGGACCCCGTGGGACCCTCTGCCCAGCCTTCGCCCTCGCCCCGAGGGGTCCCGCAGGACCCGCTGCCCAGCCTTCGCCTTGGCCCCGACGGGTCCCGGCCTCCTCGTGCGCCACGAGCGGGACGAAACGCTCCTGCACGCTGGGCGCATCCTCCACGCGTCATCTTCTGCCACCAAGAAACCAAGATGGGGCTGAAAAACAGCAAAAACTGGGCTTATCGAGGCTTGGACGGCATCCAGCTGCAAACCGCAGCGAGATCACGTTAAGCATCGGGGAAGCTCCCGTCATTTGCGGCGTAATTTAATATTAACAGTTTGCCAAATTGCCCCGCATTAGACCTAATCTGCGGGATTAAAACCAGCAAACTGGCGTTAAGGCCTCATCCTGCACCCAAACACTTGGCCCTTTCCAAAAGGCCCAAGGTAGGCCCAAAATGCCTCATTTTTTTTTTGAATTTACTAAATTTTGGTCACATCTGCGTCTGGTGGCTGAGGTCTGAGCTGGAAAGGGATTTATCCCAAAGAGGGTTTTGCATGGAAAGACTTTAGCAGCATGTGGAGCAGGCCGGAGAGAAACATAGCTCCTATGTTTAAAAATAAAAGAGAAATAGGCTTTTTTTTTAAAAAAAAAAAAAAAAAGCAACCAAACTTGGAACAAAGTTTCTTGGTTTTCGGGCAAACCTGCGAGACCAACGGGCTGCGCTACCCTGTGTTTACCAGCCCTAATTTTATCCCTCAGGAGGTTTCCTGTAGGACGTCATTATTTCCACAAGTGTAAAAGGGAAAAAAAATAAAGAAAATGAAGTCTAGAAAAGTCCTCGGCCAATTAAAAATCCCATAATCCAAAGAAAACGCCCCAAAACAAAACAAAAGCAGGGTTGGCTCAGTTGGCGAATTAAATCGCCTGATTTGTGGCGGCCATCAGAAAAGCCGAGGACTTGAGGATCGTTTTCAGTGCAGAAGTGAGATGGCCAAGCCTGGTTTTTTAAGGTAAAAACAGTCAAAATCAAGATTATAGTGATGGTCCTTCGCAGCGTGGGGATGCTGCCAAATTGCGTTTCCTCCCCATGCAATTTTCAGGGGTTTTTTTCCCCTCGGAATCCCCTCCCCGGGCGCTATTTGCATGACAATACCGTCTTGGGGGGGGGAATTGCTGCTTAATTAGAGAACAGCAATCACTTTAATTAGCATGTCTCCATGCTCCCTGCTATTTTGCATAGATTCAAATGAGATGCTCATTAGGGAGCAGGCGCCCCGACAAGCTACGCCCTTTAGCCGCGCACTAACCCAATTAACCTCGGTTTTGGCTGGCCCCGGGCTCCTGCCCGAGCCAGAAGGTGCAGAGCCGCTCGCTGCGACCCGCTCGCTTGGGCGCGCTTGGGCGCGTGCACCGGCAGGCCTGGCCTGGCCAGGCTCACACCGAGCCGTCGCTTCGGCCTTCTCCTGGGGATCTGCTTGGTGATGGCGGGTTTCCTTCCCCGCAAGATTTCCCTCCCCACAACATTTCCTTCCCCGCAAGATTTCCCTCCCCACAACATTTCCCTCCCCACAACATTTCCTTCCCCACAACATTTCCCTCCCCACAACATTTCCCTCCCCACAACATTTCCTTCCCCACAACATTTCCTTCCCCACAAAGTTTCCTTCCTCGCCAGGTTTTTCCTCCTTTAAGCTTTGCTTCCTTGCAAGGTTTTCCCGCTTTTGCTTGCTCGCTCGCTGCTGGGATTTGGGAGCAGAAATGGCGGGGGGGGGGACACCCCCAAAAAGCCACCCTCCCTCCTTGGGGACCCTCAACCCCCCCCGTGCCCCTTCCCCAAGCGCCGTGGGGCCGGTGCACCCCCGAGGCTGTCGTTCGTGGGGCAGGAGCACAGGGATTCGAGGATCTCCTTTGTTTCTCCATCGCAGCAAGAGTGGGGTTTATTTTTTTTTTTTTTTTTATTTCTCCTGCCCCGTAATCCCATCGTCTTGTCACGGTTCCCCGGGAAGCGGGGCTGCTCCGAACAAAGCCCCCGGAGCATCCCCAGCTCCCGGAGGGGGTTTTGCAGCTGCGCCTCGGAGCGTGACCGATCGGGAATGAGCCTTCGCAGCGCGTCGAATGCCGCTGGGACAGGGAGCCTTTCATCCGCTCGTGGGAGCGAGGCCCCGGCATTGAGCCGGCAGCTCCCCGCGCTCCGGCCTTCGGCGCTCCCAACCCCGTGGGAGCCATCGGCCGCTGCCACGTCTCTGGGGGTGAGTGAGGTGGGGACCGCGGTCCTCCCCGTCCCCCGCCTCCGCTGCGCATTTGGGGAGGGGGAAGGTTGTGGGTGCGGAGCTCAGGGCTGCTCTGGGGTTGCTGAGGGTGGGAGATGCTCCCCATTGCCATGGACTGGTCACCAGCACCCCGTGCTGGGCTCCAGCGGGTTCCTCGTCCACATCCCCGTTGCTCTGTCCCCAGCAGGTACCTTGTCCTGGTCCCCATCACCCCATCCCCAGAAGGTTCCACATCTTCCTCCCCATCACCCCATCCCCAGCAGGTACCTCATCCCAGTCCCCATTGCCCCGTCCCCAGCAGGTACCTCGTCCAGGTCCCATCACCCCATCTCCATCCCCGTCAGGTCCCTCATCACAGTCCCCGTCACTTTGTCCCAGTCCCCTTCACCCCATCCCAGTCCCCACCACCTTGTCCTGGTCCCCATCACCCCATCCCAGACCCCACCACCTTGTTCTGGTTCCCATCACCCCATCCCAGACCCCACCACCTTGTTCTGGTTCCCACCACCTTGTCCTGGTCCCCATCACCCCATCCCAGACCCCACCACCTTGTTCTGGTCCCCATCACCCCATCCCAGTCCCCACCACCTTGTTCTGGTCCCCATCACCCCATCCCAGTCCCCACCACCTTGTCCTGGTCCCCATCACCCCATCCCAGACCCCACCACCTTGTTCTGGTTCCCATCACCCCCTCCCAGACCCCACCACCTTGTTCTGGTCCCCACCACCTTGTCCTGGTCCCCATCACCCCATCCCAGACCCCACCACCTTGTTCTGGTCCCCATCACCCCATCCCAGTCCCCACCACCTTGTTCTGGTCCCCATCACCCCATCCCAGTCCCCACCACCTTGTCCTGGTCCCCATCACCCCATCCCAGACCCCACCACCTTGTTCTGGTTCCCATCACCCCATCCCAGACCCCACCACCTTGTTCTGGTCCCCACCACCTTGTCCTGGTCCCCATCACCCCATCCCAGACCCCACCACCTTGTTCTGGTCCCCATCACCCCATCCCAGTCCCCATCACCTTGTCCTGGTCCCCATCACCCCACCCCAGACCCCACCACCTTGTTCTGGTTCCCATCACCCCATCCCAGACCCCACCACCTTGTTCTGGTCCCCATCACCCCATCCCAGTCCCCACCACCTTGTTCTGGTCCCCATCACCCCATCCCAGTCCCCACCACCTTGTCCTGGTCCCCATCACCCCATCCCAGTCCCTACCACTTGTCCTGGTCCCTTTCACCCCATCCCAGTCCCCATCACCTTGTCCTGATTCCCATCACCCCATCCCAGTCCTCATCACCCCATCCCAGACCTCACCACCTTGTCCCCATCACCCCATCCCAGTCCCCACCACTTGTCCTGGTCCCCATCACCCACCTGGTCCCAGTCCCCACTGGGTACCTCACCCTGGTCTCCATCCCCCCATCCTGTCCCCAGCAGACACCTCATCTCACCATCCCGCCCCTGCCATGGGGCCAGGCTGCCCCCGTGGCCCATCAATGCCTGAGGATCTCCAGGGAGGGAAAATTTGGGGGGGTCCCTTCTGGGAAGGGGACAGCAGGTGCCAGCTGGCTGCCTGGTGCCCCCCACCCTTGGCCTGGTGCCCCCCACCCTTGGTGGAGGTGGCGTCGGGTGGCATCAGCTACTGAACGTGCTCTGCAGTGCAGCGGGCGCTTGTGTGAGGGGGGAAACTGAGGCACGGAGTAAGAGCCGGTGGGGAGCTGGTGGCAACACATGTGGGCGCAAAGGCTGGTGGGTACACACATCACCTGGGAAGAGAAGATGAAGATGAAGATGAAGATGAAGATGAAGATGAAGAGATGAGAAGAGGCAAGATAAGAAGATGATGATGAGAAGAGAGAAGATGAAGAGAAAAGAGATGAAACAACACAAGAGGAAACAAGGAGGAGGAGGACAAGGAGAGGAAGAGGAGAAGAAGAAGAAGGAGAAGGACGAGTAGAAGAACAAGGAGAAGGACAAGGAGAAGGAGAAAGAGAAGGAAAAGAAGAAGGAAGAGGAGAGGAGGAGGAAAAGAGAAGGAGAAGGAGGAGAAGAAGTAGAAGGAGGAGGACTAGAGGAGGAGAAGACCTGTTGGCTCCAGAGAAGACGTATCTCCCTGTGAGCTTTGCCAACCCATCACTTCAGGGGTTGGACAGATTTTTTTGTTGGTTTATTTTTCCCCCGGTGAAAAGTGGCTTTTTGACCCAAACACACATTTTCATAGCAAAGGTTTATTTTGGCTGAAAGCCTTTTTTTTTTTTTTTTTTAAATTCTTATTAAAAAGAAAAATGGTAAGACTGGTGGGAAGGGTCACTTCTGTAAAACATTTTTTTTCTTAAAAAAAAAAATCTATTTTGGCTTTTTTTCATCAGAAATACCTCTGCGGGAGGCTTTGGGAGTGAATCATTCCCAAAATCCCCTGTCCCATGCCGTGCCTGGTCCTGCCCGCCTTTATCATTTCTCCCTGCAGCAAATGCTTAGAGACAAGGAAAAAAAATTAGAATTATTAGAAAATACTCTTTTTTCTTTAACTTTTTTTACAGTAGACTAGAGGACATTTTTGCCTCATTCTTCTGTATTTTGGTCATTTAACCCCCCGTAGCTGCTCTGGTGCTGAGTCCAACAACTGCCCCAGTCTTTAGGAAGGAGCAAACAACAGTTCCGTGCAGTATTTTTTGGGTTCCTCGGGGCATTGGGGTTACCTGCAAGAGGAGCCTGGACCTGCTGGGGGTGGGACAGACCTCACTGCACCCCCTTGGCAGGTTCTGGGGGTGATAAGAGGTCTTCATGGTCCCCAGGACCTCCCCACCATCCTTCTGTCCTGGGCCAGAGCTGGGTTGAGCCTCACTGCAGACTGTCTCCAACCCTGTCCCCTGGATGGACCTCAGGATGCCACTACAGGTAGCTTGGTCCATACCTTGGGCCATGATGTAGGTAGCTTGTCTCCAGCCATGTCTCCTGGATGGACCTTGGACCCGTGGTGCAGGTAACTTGTCCCCAGCCTTGTCTCCTGGATGGACCTTGGGCCATGATGTAGGTATCTTGTCCTCAACCCTCCATCCTGGATGGACCTTGGACCCGTGGTGCAGGTAACTTGTCCCCAGCCTTGTCTCCTGGATGGACCTTGGGCCAATGTTGCAGGTAGCTGCTCCCTGGTCACATCTCCAGCCCCATGATCTGGATGAACCTCTGACTGGTGTTGCACCTAGCTTATCTCCAGTCCTATTCCAAGCCTTATCTCCTGGGTGGACCTCAGACCGACCGACGTAGGTAGCTTCTCCCTGCTGTTTCCAGACCCATCTCCTGGATGGACCTCAGGTCAACGTTACAGGTAGCTCATCTCCAGCCCTGTCCCTAGCCCCATCTCCTGGATCGACCCTGACCCTACATTGCAGGTAGCTTGTCTCCAGCCCTGCTTCCAGCCTTATCTCCTGGTTGGACGTCAGACCTATGCTGTCTTTAGCTTGTCCCCAACACCATCTCCAGCACAGTGTCTTGGCTAGACCTCAGACCAATGTTGTAGGTTCCTTGTCTCCATCCCCATCTTCCTGAAGGACCTCAGACCAATGTTACGGTTTCCTTGTCTCCATCCCTATTTTCATGAAGGATCTCAGACCAGTGCTGTAGGTTCCTTGTCTCCAACCCTACCTTCCTGAAGGACCATAATCAATGTTGTAGTTTCATTGTCTCCATCCCTATCCTCCTGGAGGACCTCAGACCAATGTTGCAGGTTCCTTGTCTCCATCTCTATCTTCTTGAAGAAGCCCTGATCAATGCTGTAGGTATCTTGTCTCCATCACTAGCTCCCTAATGGACTTCAGACTGATAGAAGCATCTTGCCTCCATCCCTACCTCCCTGAAGAACCTCAGACTGACGCTGCAGGTACCTTCTCTCCATCCCTATCTCCTCAAAAACCTCAGACTGTTGCTGCAGCCCATCACCACCTTCTCCGAGCTTCCCAAACCCAACCCACCACATCACCCTGCTGACAGCACCCATCCTCGACCCCAGCTGGACCCATCTCGTGGTGGACACCCCTTGAGGGGCCAAGACCATGGTGGAGGGAGAACTGGAGACAGGCGGAGGGGATGGAGCGCCTTCAAAATTGACACCATATGGCTGTTCCCTATCCCCAGGCCCAGTAAATAGGTCTTTCATGCTGGGCCGGTTGCCATAGGAGCAAACACGCAGGAAATATCCCAGATAACTCGAATAGTGGCGAAAACATATGTTTTGGATAAAACCTGGCAGAAAATCGCCCTGTTTAACCCCTCCAAGGCACTTTAACCGCACGGTTTTAACCCCTGTCCCCCACCTTGGTGCATGCACAGGGTGGGGAAACTGAGGCACGGTGGGTCCCCGTCCCCTCGTCACCCAGTGGTGGGGACTCCGATGGGTTTTTGCAGTGAAGTGCGATTGCTGGCGGGTCCCTGGCTTCGTCTCACCTCCTCCTCCTCCTCCTCCTCCTCCCCTGAGCCCCTTATCAAGACGGATGGCTGGATGCAAGGCTGCGCGCTCACTCCACAAACATTTCGCTTTGATTCGCCAAGGAATTTGCTTTGCTGTTGCTTTTTTTTTTTCGCCTTTTTTTTTTTTTACACCCCCCCCCCGCCTCCTTTTTTCTTTCTTTTTCCAGCCTCAGCCGAACCTTTCCTTATCGCATCTGGTGAGCAGCGGGCCCCAGTGCTCTCCCTGGCCTCCCTCCAAGCGCCGAACGCGGAGCCGCCAGCCAAGCTGCCGCGGCACAACCAGCACCGCAGCGTCCCGCGAGGCTGAGCCCCGAGCAAACCGACGGGCCCTCGCGCTGCGCTCGCTCTCAGAGAAGGGGAAACCAAGGCACGGAAAGCCCGAAAAGCTGCTACGGGCATCCCCAGCTCCCTCAAAGCAGCTTCGCGCATCCCTGTGTGCCGCAAACATCCCCGCACGTTGCCCTGGGTGTTGTGAGCGTCGCGGCGTCCTGCAAACCCCCTCGCGTCCCGCTGTGCCCCTGCGACACCTCCTGACACCTCCTGCCAGGAGGAGACGTCGCTGCTGGGTCTGGGTCTCCCCAGCGCTGCCCGGAGATGCAGCAACCCCCATGGCGCAGAGTCCACCCCAAACCCTGCGCCCCTGAAGGGCAGGTACCACCCCCCCAGCAGCCCTACCCCTAAAAAAGGCCGAGTGGGCACCTAGGGGTGCTGGGCTGGCAAAAATTTTGGGGAATGTTCTGGAGGGTCACGAGCCAGACTTTTACACGGGAAGGATGGCAGCTATAGGGCACAGAAAGGACCAAACTGAAGGGATCGGGGAGAAAAAACTAGAATTAAGCAGCAAGGCCACGGCACGCGGGCGATAACCGGCGGGAGCTGGCCCAGCCGACCTGGGATTTCTCCCGGTGCCGTCGTGTAAATACCACTGACGGGAGGAATGTGCAAGCACGGAGGAGAAATCCCCAGCCCCAGCCGGAGCATCGCCTCGCTCCTCCCTCGCAGCGGGGATCAGAAACCCTCCAGATGCTTTTTCTCTCCCCCTCCAATCCTCCCGGGCAACTTTTTCTTTTTTTTTTCCCCCACCTTTATTTCTCCGGGGTGTGCATCCCCAGCAAGGTGCAGCATCCCCGCGAGCCGTCGCATCCCCGCGAGCTGCCGCAGCTGCTCTGCAGATGCTGAGCCCCGCTCCAATCCCAAACTCATTTTCCCTCTTCAGCTGCTGGGCTTTTTTTTTTTTTATTTCCCCCCCCTTTTGTTTTTTTAATAACCTTCCAGTGCATCTCCCCGCCTCCTCCTTCCCCCCCTAAACTCTATTATGGCTTTGTGGGGTTTAGCAAAATAAACACAGCCAAACCATAACCCTCCTAATGTGCTAAATCGCTAGAAAAGCCAGAACAGCTTCACAGGGCAGCCCAGGGCTCGCAGCGAAGAACCAAAAGGCCCCTGAGCTTCTCAGCCCTCCAAGCAAAGCACGGCAGATGCAATCAATTTAATTTTTTGCCCTCCTTTTTGATATATTTTCCAGCAGGGGATGGTCCTTGCACCTGGGTCCCTTTGCCCAAGGAGGGTGTTGGTGGGTGCTGAGCCAGGCAAGACGATGCTAAAGCAAGGAGGGAATGAAGCAATGAGATAAAACCCTCCAGGATGAGGGGAAAAACTGCATTTTCCCTGCCAGACCCCCTCACTTTCCTCCTCTCCACATCCCCAAATTCCTGTCAGGGGCCAAATGATGCTCGAAAGCTGCTTAAAGGTTCATTTCCCTGCTCCCAGGGGGTATTTTTTCCCCTTCATGGGCTGGTTTCACTCTTCTCCTCGCAGAATGCTCAGCTTGCTCCATGCCTGGGAGTTGCAAAGCAGCAGAGGTTTTTTTTTTTTTTGGGGGGGGGGGTGGGGTGTTTGGGGTTTTTTTTAGGGCATTTTAGGTTTTTCGGGGTTCGCTTTCAACGGCGAGAGCGGCGCTTTCTCCCCACCCTGCCCAAGAATGTTTCTGCTGATATTAAACCCGACCCGGAGGCATTTCAAAGGAGCCAACTTCCTCGCCAAAAAAATGACCTCAGCCTCCCTGGTTTGGAGCTTTTTTTTTTTACCTTTTTAAAGCATTTTTCTCCCTCTCCTGCCTGCCGGGTGAGAGGCACCGATGGGGCCTCTCACCCATGGCCCCAGCCTCGCTGCTGGGCTGCATCTGTGGTGCCAATCCCCCAAATTTTGGTGGCTAGTTGAAGGTTTTAACCTGCAAATTCCAGTTTTAACCTGCAAATTCCAGGTTTTCCCCCGGCAAAACCCCTCCCTGCCACTGACAGGGGGATCCGGGGGCCAAACCTGCCACAAAAAGCCACCTTGCACCATTTTCTGGATACTCGAAAACCTGCAAAATTCATGTCCCCAGTGAAATAAGAGGAGGAAAAAAGCCCGAACAAAAAGCCGACGCTGCCCGTGATGTTTTCTGGAAGGAGTTTTTGCAAGAGTTTCCTTAACAGACTCCTCTGCATTTTTGCTTTTATTAACGTGGCGGCCTTCCCAAGGCTGCTGCGATGGTTTTGCAAGAGTGAAAACATCTCCTGAGTTAAAAATCCAGCCCCTCCGGCACCTCCACAGTGGGAAACGCTGAGGAGAAAGGAGGGAGACGCCGATTTAGAAAGGGAAATGCTGGATTTGGGTCTTTTCAGATGAAATTGCTTTCGTTTTTTTTTTTTTTTCTTGAATTAATATCTGCTGTCCTGGAGACACTGAGCTGATGGGGGCAGTTCAGAAAATAGAAATGCTGCTACAAGGAGTAAACCTGTTGGACTGGCAGTTCCCAAAAAGGCTGATGTTAGCGGGAAAATTCCAGATACGCTCCTAAAAAAGAGATGGGGAAACATTTCTACCCTTTTTCTCTGCTCAAAGTGGTGCAGCACCATCCTGGAGCTGCATCTGCGTCCTGCACTTGCAGCTGCAACCCTGCGCCCCGTAGCTGCACCCAGCACCCATCTTGCACCCATCTTGCACCCTGGACCCATCTTGCACCCTGCATCCCACTTCTTGCACGCTGGATTTGCACCCTGCAGCTGCATCTCGCTTTTGCATCCCACATCTGCGTCCTGCACCTGTATCCCAGATCCACATCCCCAACCCTGCAGCATCTGCACCCCGATTCATCCCACATCTCCTGGAGCTGCACCCTGCAGCTGCATCCTACAGCCCAGTTCTCGCATCCCAAATCCTGCACCTGCACCCTTCATCCCACATCCTGCACCCACACCCCAAACCCTGCCTCTGCGTCCCACATTCGCGCCCCTGTCCTGCTGCCGGGACCCCGAGGGCGCTAACAAATCCTGACAGTCCGACTGGTCTCTCCAGGGACCCCCCCACCCACACAGGGACCCTAGACGAGCTCAGCCCAGTCTCCTTGCTGGGCCATACTGGTCTGTGAACCCTATAGCTGCATCCTGGCTGCGCCTCATCCCCACCATCCCCACCCCAAGCACAGGACAAAAGATTAATTGCAATTAAAATAATGTGTGAGGCCGGATTGGCCCCATCCAACCCTTCCCTCCAGCTCATTCCCAGTCCCAGCTGGGCCTTGCTCCAGAGCAGGTGGGACACGGAATTCCCAAACTGGCCCATGCAGGGCGGGAGCGGGGAGGCTTCTCCACCCGCGGGGGCTCCGTTCCCCTCCCCGAATTGCCGTCCCGGCACATCTGGTGGGCAGATGTGGCCACGCGGCCGGGCTCTGCCTCCCAGATGGGGGACGAGCAGCGAAATCCCTCCACGGCATTCGAAAGCTATAATTTTTCCTTGGAAATCTGCATTTCCCGGCTCGTTGCACGCACTCCCCACCCCCGGGCGTGCCGCAAGATCCCTGTGCACGGCCGGGCCTGCGCCATGATGCTCTGGGGATGAACCATCCCATATCTGCACCCTAAATCCTGCTTCTGCAGCCTGAATTCTGCTTCTGCATCCCCCATCCTGTGTCCTGCACCTGCAGCCTAAATCCTGCATCTGTTCATTTATCTCGTGCCCCGTCCTGCGCCCCACATCTGCATCTGCACCCAAAATCCTGCTTCAGCCCCTCGCCTGTGTCCTGCATCCAGGTCCTGCCCTATATCTGGGACTCTGCATCCTAAACCCTCCATCCCTAAATCCTCCATCCCCATCCTAAATCCTCCGTCCCACCTGCATCCGGAACCCTCCGTCCTGCTTCCTCAACCCTCCCTCCCCCATCCTGCATCCTAAATCTTCCACCCCACTTCTGCATCCCCGATCCTGTGTTCTGAGCTGTGTCCTGTATCCTCCATCTGGGAACACATGTCTGCAGCCTAAATCCTCTCTCCTGCATCCTAAACCCTGCTTCTGCATCCTAAATCCTCCCTCCTGCAGCCTAAATCCTTCTGCAGCCTAAATCCTGCTCCTGCATCCTAAATCCTCCCTCCTGCATCCTAAATCATCCTCTTGCATCCCAAATCATCCTCTTGCATCCCAAATCCTCCATATTGCATCCTAAATCCTCCCTCCTGCAGCCTAAATCCTCCTCTTGCATCCTAAATCCTGCTTCTGCACCCAGCACCTTGCACCTGCACCCTAAATCCTCCATCCCCCATCCTGCTTCGACATCCTAAATCCTCCATCCCACATCTGCATCCTCCATCCCGCAGCTTTATCTTAAAATCCTCCATCCCATATCTGCATCCTAAACCCCCCCATCCCTCCTCGGCACCCCGAATCCTCCGGCCCACATCCCCCATCACCGCCCCCCCAACTCCGCACCCAGGATGCCGCAAGGAGGGCGAGGGACGGCGAAACAACCTGCGCCCGCCGGAGCACCATGAATTTGTGATGAGGTGGGGTGAGAAGCTGCCCTGGCCCGGCTGCCCGCGCCGCCGATAATGTTGGTTTAAGGCATTTTGCACGCTCCGGTGCCTCTCTGAGAGCGCCTTGTCCCCAGCGGGGCCGCACAATGGGCGCTTTCAGGGGCCCGGCTCCGCGCAACCCCCTTTTTACCCGGAGAGATTTTAAAATAAACCTTTTATCCCCCTAGAATTTCCCCCCTCAAACCCCGAAAGTGGAAAATAATCCCCCCTCCGAGCAAAAAAAAAAATAAAATTGGGAGTTGAAAATAATTCCCGTGGGATAACGGCGCACGAGACCGAGGCGGAGCGTGAGCGGGGCGCGGCCTCTGCCGGAGCATCCCGGGGGGGAAACGTGCCCCGTGACCTCCCCAAATAACCTATTTACAGCAGGTAATAGGTGAAAAAAAAAAAAAAATGTTGCTAAAGTGGAGGCTTTCCCCTCACAGCCTGCACAGGTGAGACCCACTCATGCAACGAGTTGTGTCCAGCCTCACACCCCCCTCAAAAAACCTTAATTCCCAAAGCATTCCCACAGCTTTTATGTTTTGGGTTTTTTTTTGCCCCTTAGAAATATAAATTCCTGAAGGGAGTGAACCAGAAAACCCTGTATTCAGCCTAATTATCCCCCCCCCGGCCGCAATCTGTGATCTCCAGGACAATTAAAAGCGGTTAATCCCAGTTGAAAAGCAAACAAGGTCGGAGGCGGCGTCTTCCTGCTTCCCCCTCGCCCGCTGCCGGGGTCTTGCTCCCCGGCTGCAATATAAATATGCAATTAAAAGATCGCCACTAATTGCTTTGCCGAAGAGGGGTTCCCACAGAAAAAAAAAAAAAAAAAAGCCAGGGAAAGGGATATTAAAAAATCTAAAAAAAAAGGGGAAGACGAGTAAAAAGTCTTTTCTACCCCATAATTAAACGTTGATGCTGCTTTGGGGAGAAATTGTAGAGATGTCTCAGGGTTTGCACTCTGGGGTGGGTTTTTTTTGGGGGGGATGCTCTTTTTTTTTTTGGGGGGGGGGGAAGGGGTTAATCCCTGGCTCTTCTCTCTCTCCAGCACTAACAACCCCTGGCAGCTCTCGGCTTGTTAGTCCTTCCGAAAAGCAATTAGAGAGGTTGGAAAATGAGGGCAGCTGATGCCCTGAGACAGGGCAGGAAGGGGGGGCAGGAGGGGGGGGTCAGCCCCTAAACCCTGGTGGGGTGTAACGGGCTGGTTTAGGGCTGCACAGCTCGACAGAGAGCCTGGAGTGGGATTTATGCTGGCTGAGCAATGCTGCGCCATCAGCAGGTTTCAGAGTGAATGACACCATTAGGTTTCAGAGTGAACGAGCCCCGTGCTTGTCAAGATCCCCCCAAAATTTTTAAAAAAATAAAAATGCTGTACTTGCAACTAGAACACCCCCCAACATATGAAATAAAACGGGTTATATCGCACCGATGCAGAGCAGCTCCTCGCATCCCTCAGGAGGATTTTTGGCCGCAAATCTCAGGGTTTGGGGCAAAACGCTGCTGCAGGTGGAGGGCTGGGCTGGACCAAACGGGGTTAATTGGGTGTAACAAGGCAAAATGGGGCCAGCGCCCCTTTTAGTGATGAAAATAACATGGGGGCTGGGGGATTGATCCCAAATCGCTGGTTTGTGGAGCACCCCAGGGCCCCCAGTTTGCATCAGGGCCCCCCCCCAGCACCCTGGGTGCACTCACGAGGCCAGCCCAGCACCCTCCATGGGCCGCAGCAGGATGGGACCCGTCGCAACCTCCCCCTTGCAGCCAGCGGCACCGCTTCATCCTGCCCAGGGCTTTATTGAAGCTTTAAAGTCTGAAGCGCGCGGTCGGTCGCTGTCACAGCGTTCGGGTGCTGCTGCAGGAGCCCCGCCAGGAGGAGGGAGAGGAAGAGGAAGAAGGGGAGGAGGCAGGTGGGGGGGGCTCAGGTGGTGGGCAGCCAGACTTTCTGGGTGCTGACGACGTCGCTGAGCTTGCCCTTGATTTTCAGAAAATGCCTCTTGAACTCCAGGCCGTCGCCCTGCGGAGGGGAGAGGCCAGGGGGGTGTTTTTGCATCTCCTTGCACCCCCCCAGACAGCGTCTTGCATCGCCCCACAGTCCCTGTGCACCCAGCGGGTGCTGCGCCCACCCTGACCCCCCTCCACCTCACCTTGGAGAGGCGAAAATCCACCAGAATCTTGCTCTCCATCTCCACCAGGTTCACCTTGAAGATGAGTTTGTTGTTCCTCCTGTCCGTGGTCGAGATGGTGACCTGGCAAAACGGCAGCAAAGCCGGGGGAGGGGGGGGTGGAAATCCCCGAATTATTGACAGATGCAACAGCACCCCCCACCCCACGATACGATTTTGCACCCCAAACCCCACGGTTTTGCACCCCGATCTCCACCTGGTTCGTGCAGCTCTTCTTCCAGCCGTACCCCATCTTCTCACAGACCTCCTTCAGGGCGCGGTAAGAGCCGTCGGCGTCCAGTTTGGTGAAGAAGCGCGTCATCCGCTTCACCAGCCGCTGCCACGGGCTCTGCCGGCCCCCAAAAACGGTGGCAAAAGTTACAAATCCGGCAAAGGTGGTAAATCCCGCCAAGGTGCAGCCCCAGCTCTGCAAAAATCCCTTAAAGAGGGTAAATATTGCAAAGCTGCACCCCCTGATGGTGACGGCTGCGAGCTGCACCTCCCAGGCTGCAAGGCTGCGCGAGACACACCGCGAAGCTGCACCCCAAATATTATAAATACTGCAAAGCAGCAGCCCCATCCCTGCAAAATCGCATCCTGATATTCTACACACCGGAGCTGCCCCCCAAATATCGCCAGGTTTTGCCCTGAGGTGATAAACATCACGAAGCCACGTCCTGAGACGCAAAACGCTGCACAGCTGCATCCCCAATATTGCAAATTATAAATATATTATTGCAATATTATAAATATTGAGACGCTGCTTCTTAATCTTATATCTATAAAGCAAAGTTGCATCCCCGATATAATAAATGCTGCAAAGTTGGACCCTGATGTTACAAATTAGACGCAAAGC
The DNA here is from genome assembly GCF_047716275.1 of Strix uralensis. NCBI lineage: Eukaryota > Metazoa > Chordata > Aves > Strigiformes > Strigidae > Strix > Strix uralensis. The sequence goes on along the minus strand of NC_133997.1, from coordinate 7,808,498 downwards.
TGCATCCCAAATACTGCAGCGCTGCATCCCGGCATCATAAAGGTCACGAAGCAGCATCTCAGACATTGCGAAGTGGCATCGTGATGTCATAAACGATGCAGAGTTGCACCCTGAGAGGATATAAACACTGCAAAGCCACATCCCTGATATTGTGGGGCTGCTCCCTATATACTGCAGTTACCCCCTAAACCTCACAAGGTTGTGCCCTGAGGTGATAAACCTCATGAAGCTGCATCCTGAGACGCAAAACACTGCGAGACCGCGTCCCCCGGGCTGCGAAGGTGCCTGCTGCTATTCTAAACGCCACGAAGTTGCAGCCTGACCCCCCCAAATCTGCTCTAAAAGCTGCACCCCAACGACGGCGACGCACCTGGGAGGAGCCGGGGGTGCCGAGGAGCTGGCTGTTGACCAGCATGTGCTCGGGGCAGGCGGGCTGGGAGAAGCTGATGCCCTGCACCAGTTTGTCGATGGTGGCCGCGCCGCTCTCCCAGAGCGCCCCACCAGTGCCGGGCTCCGGCTGCGACGTGGAGTAGCTCGCCTTCTCCTCGCTGCGGCGTAAGGGGAGAGAATCCCAGAATCATCCAGGTTGGAAAAGCCCTTGAAGCTCCTCCAGTCCAACCATGAACCTCACCCTGACCGTTCCCAACTCCACCAGATCCCTCAGCGCTGGGTCAACCCGACTCTTCAACCCCTCCAGGGATGGGGACTCCCCCCCTGCCCTGGGCAGCCCATTCCAACGCCCAACAACCCCTTCTGCAAAGAAATCCTTCCTAAGAGCCAGTCTGACCCTGCCCTGGCGCAGCTTGAGGCCATTCCCTCTTGTCCTATGGCTTGAGACGGGGCGTTAGGGGTGCTGCCACGAAGGAGGGACCCCGAAGGCGGGCGGCGTTCGAGCAGGTGACTTGCACTGCACGGGGATTTTTGTGGGGGGAACACGGGCTGGCGCGCGGCTCCCACCAAACCACCTCCCGGTGAAAACACAGGGAAAGCCCCTCAGCACGCAAACCCCTGCGACCTGCAAAGCCCCGCAGCATGAAAAACCCCGTGCAAACGTCCAGGAAAGCTCCTACTTGCACCCCCCGCCCCGGCAGCTCAAACAGCGAGGAGGCGACTCGCAGAGCCCAAGCGTGCACTTGCGAGCCGGAGCGCGCAGCAGGGGGGGCGCAGGGAAGCAGAGGCTCACCCCAGCGCGCTCTTCACCGGCGAGAAGTCCGTATCGGATCGGACGTGCTTGGAGAAGCCGCCGGGGGAGTCGGTGACGCCTCCGGAGGAGACACGAGCCCGCTTGACGCCTGCAAAGGGACAAGACACCCAATAACCGCCCCCCCCCACAAATCTGGGGGGACGAGCGCGTTCCCCGGTGGCCACTTACCCTTTTTGAGGGGTTTGCTGTACCACCGGTCCTTCTTGATGTCAGGGATGGTGATCCTCGCCGTCGGGCTCTCCGTCAGGATCTTGTGCAGCAAAGCTGAAGGAGGGAAAAATAGCGAGGGGAAAAAAAACGGGGGGGAAAATGGCACCCGCCCGCACGGAATGGGGCGCCACCGGCTGCCAGGTGCTTACCTAAAGGTGCCGAATCGATCTTTTTCCAGGGCGGGAGGTAGGTTTTCCTCTCCTTCCAGTCGCTGTACTCCTGGCAGCTATCGCTGGGCTGGTCCCAGGGCAGTTCTACCGGAGGGGAAAACCCACCGCGTTACTGCACTGGGGCGGGGGGAGAACGGAGAGAGGGAAAAACCGCAGCCAAGGAGGGGGCACAGCAGGATTTGCAGGGATGAGTGTTTGCGAGGAGGGGCGACAAAAACCGGTTCTGTGTGGTTTTAAAAGCGGGCCACGGGCAAAAGGGCGCGAAGGCGGCGCGACGTGAGGCCTCGCGGCGTGCAAGAGCCTGGCGGCAACGACCGCAGCGGGTTCGAGTGCCAGGGGTCTGCTCTGTGTCTCATGCATCCCCCCCACGCACCCCCTACCCCCCTTACACACCTCATACACCCCCTTCTGCATATAGGTCCCCTAGACACGGCAGGCGGCCCACCTCCGGCCAGCATGGCGGTCAGCACCACGCCGCAAGCCCAGACGTCGACAGGCTCGGCCCTGAACTCGGGGCGCCGCAGCAGCTCGGGAGCCACGTAGGGCAGGGTGCCGCACATCTTGTTGAGCAGCCGCTCCCGGCCGTTGTGCTTGAAGACGGTGGCCAAGCCGAAATCGGAGATTTTCAGGTTATCTGGGCCCAAATTCAAAATTCAAAAGTCATCAGTCTCACTCAACAGTCAAACTCAACAAACTTGTCAAACACTAAACCCAAGCTCAACAAACTCAAGCTCGTCAAACTCAAACGCTAAACTCAAGCTCAACAAGCTCAAACGCTAAACTCAAGCTCAACAGTCCAAGGCTAAACTCAAGCTCAACAGTCCAAGGCTAAACTCAAGCTCAACAGTCCAAGGCTAAACTCAAGCTCAACAGTCCAAGGCTAAATTCAAGCTCAACAGTCCAAGGCTAAATTCAAGCTCACAAACTCAAGCTCAACAAACTCAAACGCTAAATTCAAACTCGTCAAACTCAAACACTAAACTCAAGCTCAACAAGCTCAAGCTCAACAAGCTCAAGCGCTAAATTCAAGCTCAACAGTCCAAGGCTAAACTCAAGCTCAGCAAACTCAAGCTCAGCAAACTCAAGCTCAGCAAACTCAAACGCTAAACTCAAGCTCAGCAAACTCAAACGCTAAACTCAAGCTCAGCAAACTCAAACGCTAAACTCAAGCTCAGCAAACTCAAACGCTAAACTCAAGCTCAACAAGCTCAAGCTCGTCAAACTCAAACGCTAAATTCAAGCTCAACAGTCCAACGCTAAATTCAAGCTCAACAGTCCAACGCTAAATTCAAGCTCAACAGTCCAACGCTAAATTCAAGCTCAACAAACTCAAGCGCTAAGTTCAAACTCAACAAACTCAAGCTCAACAAACTCAAATGCTAAATTCAAGCTCATCAAACCCAACAGTCCAACCCAACAGTCCAACCCAACAGTCAACTTAAATGGGGGACGCAGAGGGACACGCCGCCCTCCCCACCTCGCTCGTCCAGCAGCAGGTTCTCTGGCTTCAGGTCGCGGTGGGTGATGCCGATGCTGTGCAGATAGACCTGGGGGTGGAGAGGGGGGTCAGCGCCGCGCAGGGCCTGTCACCGGCGTCCCCGGCAGCGCCGCCACACTCACCACACCAGCGATCAGCTGCTGGAAGAAACGTTGCGCCTCCGGCTCCGGCATCCCAATATCCGGCTCTGCGCCAGAGGAATAAGGGGAAGAGCAACTCTCAACCGTTTAAGGATTCATTTTTTAAGGCGTGGTTTTAGATAAACTAAAAAAAAAGTATTTTGAAGCGGGCGTACCGATGCGGTCGAAGAGCTCGCCGCCGCTGCAGTACTCCAGGAAGAGGTATTGCGTGGCACCCTCCCGCCGGTGCCCGTAAAATTTGACAACGTTCTCGTGGTTGAGCATCTTGTTGATGCAGATTTCCTTCTTGATGTTCTCGGGGCAGTCGGCCGCTCGCTTCATGTCCACGATTTTGACGGCCACGGCTTCCTCGGTGCGGCGGTTGACGGCCAGCTGCACCCTGGGGCGTACAGCGGCACAAAATGGGCACGAAACGCTGCCACGGAGACGGGCAGGGAACAGGCAGAGAACGCAGGCAGCGGGTGTACACTGGGTGTGCAACGGCCCCGCAACCGCCAAGCAGCGGGCAAACGCAGGGCGAGCAGTGGCCATGCAGTGGGCATGGGATAGCCAAGCTGGGAGCGAGCAGTGGGCACATAAGGGGCATGCAATGGCCAAGCAGTGGGCAAGCAGCAGGCAAGCAGTGGCCACATAAGGGGTATGCAATGGCCAAGCAGTGGGCAAGCAGTGGCCACATAAGGGGTATGCAATGGCCAAGCAGTGGGCAAGCAGTGGCCACATAAGGGGTATGCAATAGCCAAGCAGTGGGCAAGCAGTGGCCACATAAGGGGCGTGCAATAGCCAAGCAGTGCGCAAGCAGTGGCCACATAAGGGGTGTGCAACGGCCAAGCAGCGGGCAAGCAGCAGGCACATAAGGGGCATGCAATGGCCAAGTAGTGGGCAAGCAGTGGCCACATAAGGGGCGTGCACTAGCCAAGCAGTGGCCACGTAAGGGGCGTGCAACGGGCAAGCAGTGGCCACGTAAGGGGCGTGCAACGGGCAAGCAGTGGCCACGTAAGGGGCGTGCAACGGGCAAGCAGCGGTCACGTATGGGGCATGTAACAGCCAAGCAGTGGGCAAGCAGTGGGCACGTAAGGGGAACACAATGGCCAAACAGTGGGCAAGCAGTGGCCACATAAGAGGCACACACTGGCCAAGCAGTGGGCACGTAAGGGCATGGAGTGGCTAAGCAGTGGCCAAGCAGAGGGCATACACAGGGCAAGCAGTGGCCAAGCAGTGGCCATGTAAGGGTCATGCAGTGGCCACATAAGAGTCATGCAACCGCCAAGCAGTGGGCAAGCAGTGGCCACATAAGGGGCACACAAGGGCATGCAGTGGCCAAGCAGAGGGCATACATGCAGTGGCCAAGCAGAGGGCATACACAGGGCAAGCAATGGACACATAAAAGGCAAGCAACAGCCAAGCAGTGGGCACATAAGGGGCATGCAATAGCCAAGCAGTGGGCAAGCAGAGAGCATACACATGGCAAGCAGTGGGCACATAAAGGGCACGCAATGGCCAAGCAATAAGCAAGCAGTGGGCAAGCAGTAGCCACCTAAGGGCATGCAACGGCCAAGCAGTAGGTACGTAAGGGCATGCAAGTAGGGAAGCAGTGGGCATACACAGGGCAAGCAGTGGGCAAGCAGAGGGCAAGCAGTAGCCACACAAGGGGCACGCAACGGGCAAGCAGTGGCCACACAAGGAGCACGCAACGGGCAAGCAGTGGCCACACAAGCGGCATGCAACGGGCAAGCAGTGGCCACACAAGCGGCATGCAACGGGCAAGCAGTGGCCACACAAGGGGCACGCAACGGGCAAGCAGTGGCCACACAAGGAGCACGCAACGGGCAAGCAGTGGCCACACAAGGGGCACGCAACGGGCAAGCAGTGGCCACACAAGGGGCACGCAACGGGCAAGCAGTGGCCACACAAGGAGCACGCAACGGGCAAGCAGTGGCCACACAAGCAGCACGCAACGGGCAAGCAGTGGCCACACAAGCAGCACGCAACGGGCAAGCAGTGGGCAAACAGCAGGTACGTAAGGGCATGCAAGTAGGCAAGCAGTGGGCAAGCAGTAGCCACGCAAGCGGCACGCAACGGGCAAGCAGTGGCCACATAAGGGGCGTGCAACGGGCAAGCAGTGGCCACACAAGGGGCGTGCAACGGGCAAGCAGTGGGCAAGCAGTGGCCACACAAGGAGCACGCAACGGGCAAGCAGTGGGCAAGCAGTGGCCACACAAGGGGCATGCGATGGGCAAGCAGTGGCCACACAAGGGGCACGCAACGGCCAAGCAGTGGCCATGGAGAGGCCTGCAGGTGGCACCCGGCGGGGAAGGCCCTTGGGGCGGGCCGGGCCGGGCCGGGCCGGGCCGGGGAGGGGGCAGTGGGCGTGCAAGGGGCTCGCAGCAACCCCGACCCCCCCACACCCCCCCCGGCCCCACTCACTCCCCGTAGGCGCCTTCCCCCAGCGTCTGCACCAGGTCCCAGTCCTCCACGAACGGCACCGCCATCCCCGGGCCGGCCCCGCCGCGGGCCCCGGGCCCCGGGCCCGCTCCCACCACACCGCCCGTTCCCGCCGGCGCCACGCGCCGCGCCCCGCCCCGCCCTGCGCGCGCAGCCGCCAGGCCACGCCCCCGCCCCCGCCCGCAGCATGACCCCACCCACCCAACTCCCGGTGAAAAGCAGCTGAACGCCCCCAAAATCTGACGAGGGGGGAAAAAAAAACTCAACCAAAAACCCCAACAGAATCGGGGAAAAAAGCCCACCAAAATATTTTTTTTTAATTATTATTATTATTTGTAATTCCCCATTAATCAACCCCCGGTTAAAGCCGTTACTTCCGATTTGGCGAATGCTCCGTGTGTGTATATAAAAAATCACTCCCCTGCAGGCAGGGACAGGCAGGGATGTCCCACTGCTGCCTGCGCTTACAAACGGTATAAAACAAAAATAAAACACCCCCCCAACCCCCCCAAAAAAAACAAAACAACCCAAAATATTTCTGTTTCACAGGCAAAGGCTGGGTCAGTGCGGTAAGCGGCGCGGCCGGCGGTGGCTCCTCTACGTTCTTGACAAGCCGCGGTTATCCAAATCTTTCACCTGGGTGGTAAAAAAAAAACCCCTCTAGGTTAGGTGAAATTCAATAATTTTTTCCAAATCTGGGGGGTTTGGGGTCGTTTTGGGGCCATACCTTGTATATTCGGACCAGCCAGTGCTCTGTAGTGTACGCCTCCTCCAGCACGTCCAGCTCAAAGTCCTTGTTGCCAATTTCAGCGTTCCTCACCCGGTCGTAGCCCGGCGGTCGCTCTAGGAGAGGGCAGAGTCCAGGCAGCGCTGCCACATCGCACCCCAAAGGCAGTGGGGGTACAGCGGGGCACCCCAAAAATGGTGTCACCCCCCCCCTCCCCCCCGAGGGTGGTTTTGGGGACTTACTGGCCTCTGTGTAGACCTGGCCGAAGCGGTAGTAACACATCTTGTACATGAGGCAGTTGAGGAGCACTGGGGAGCCCTCACGGTCGACCCGAAACTCCCCCGTGGGGGTGTAGTAGTCGTGCTCCTTGATGTGGCGCCCCGTGTCCGTGCTGCCCCCGATCCGCACCATCCACAGGAATTTGTTGATATCTGAAAGGTGGGGAGCAAAGAGTTGGAGTGAAAGAGCGAGGGGTTGAGTTGGGTTGGGGAGCCAAGAGCGAGGGGTTGAGTTGGGTTGGGGAGCCAAGAGCGAGGGGTTGAGTTGGGTTGGGGAGCCAAGAGCGAGGGGTTGAGTTGGGTTGGGTTGGAGAGGCAAGGTGAGGGGTTGAGTTGGGTTGGGTTGGAGAGGCAAGGTGAGGGGTTGAGTTGGGTTGGGTTGGAGAGGCAAGGTGAGGGGTTGAGTTGGGTTGGGTTGGAGAGGCAAGGTGAGGGGTTGAGTTGGGTTGGGTTGGAGAGGCAAGGTGAGGGGTTGAGTTGGGTTGGGTTGGAGAGGCAAGGTGAGGGGTTGAGTTGGGTTGGGTTGGAGAGGCAAGGTGAGGGGTTGAGTTGGGTTGGGTTGGAGAGGCAAGGTGAGGGGTGGGGTTGGGTTGGAGAGCCAAGAGTGAGGGGTGGGGTTGGGTTGGGCGAGAGCAAAAAAGGTACGTGCAGCTTCCAAGAGGAGCATTTTGGTACCATTCGCAGCCTCAGCTGAAGGTGGGACCTGGCTCCTCCAAGAGCTCTTTTGGAGAAGCCTTCACCACCAGCACCCCATGGATGGGTTTGACCCAGCTGAGAGCGAGATCTTACCGTCAGAGGAATACCCGGTGAGGCCTCCGAAGATGACCAGCACGTAGCTGACGTCCAGCTCCCTCATGATCTCGTAGGCTTTCTCCTCCGTGGATGCCATCGCCTGGAGCAGACGCAGGGTCAGCCATGCCACGTGGTGCCCCAGACAGGGCAGGGCAAGGCAGCAGGCGAGGGAATGACCTACCTGACCAACGCGGGAGATGTGCGTGTTGTTCCAGGTGTTGTTGTCCACCAGGATGGTCCGGTTGGCCATGGCGGTGATCTGGTACCCGTAGTCCCACCAGGACATCACCTTCGCGTCCTGCAGCCAAACACCAGACGTCAGCACCTCAGTGGACAATGGTGGGTCCCCAACACCTGAACTTCCCTGTCCCGTTTACCTCTGGCGTGTTGTGACGCAGCCAATAATAAGCTTCTCTGAAGTCATCGAAGATGATCCTGCTGCCGTCGCCGCCCCGGGCAGACAGCACGATGGAGGGGGAGGAGTACGCCTCGCTGGTTACCCAGGTGGAATGGAAGGTGTAGGTGATGAGGAAGAAAGCCATGACCAGGATCATGCCACTGGCAACCTGGGGGAACAAATCGGGGTCAACGCTGGAGGGAAGAGGCCATCAGCCTCTCACACTTGGCCCCACCAGGACTAGGCCCAAGCCGGCCCAACACTCACTTCGTTTTTGATGGGATAGGTGGAATCTTGTTGCTTTTTGCTCTTCTTGTCCGGCCGGCTGATATCCAGGTTCTTCATGTAGGTGGACAACACCTGAGAAACCCCGATGCCGGAGAGGATGCACATCACCGGGGCCAGCACCAGCATGAGACGCACCTACAGGCAAGAGCAGAATTGTCGGTGCCGGTCAGAGCGGAAATCCGGGCAGAAATCTGAGAAACGAGAGAAATTAAATGCCATCCCTAATTCAGCATCTCGAATTCAGCGATAATTCAGCGATAAGATAAACCTGGAGCTGATTTTTTTAGCTTAGAGGGGCAGTTGCCACCATCTCAGATGCTGCCGAGGGGAGTTCTCTGAAGACCTCAAAATTGGCCAGTGGGCCTCAATTGAACACCCTTTAACTCCAAGGTGGAGCCAAGAACTAGTAGGTGCCTCCACATCAGAAATCAACCCGCATTTAGGGCTCGGGGTGCTAGAGCAAGAATGGAAACGGGCTCCTAAGCAGCCGGTTGTCATCGGTCCCTGCTCAGATACCTGGAGAATTTATTTGGGTTTGCAACTCAGCTATGGGAGACCAGGAACAGAGACCCAGGGGCGGACAGCGGTGGCCGTAAGGAAGCAAATAACACCAAAACCAGAAAGTTTTGCAACGTCACGTTCCCTCACTGCACAAAGGGGCGAATAAACTGGTTTTAAGGAAGGGAGAAAAGCCTCATGAACATCTCAGCCGGCTCAGGGTGGAAGAACCATCATCAACAAGGTCAGAAAGATAGATTAAATTCAGGTTAAGACCATTTTGTCGTGGTGCTCACGCCCAGCAGGCAGCAGCCCTCACCATCACAGCGGAGAAGTACATGCTGGTCACGCCGTACATGATGATAAAAATGCGGGCGTCCGAGAGGTTACTGAAGCAGTAATACAGACCGACTGCGAAGAGGAAAGAGAAAAAGGGTCAGGTTCACCTTAGCAGCTGTTGCCTGAAATAAAAACCAGCCGCCGAGGCACACAGCCTCTGCAGACTCAGCACCGTGAGGAGAGGGCAGGCTGCCGTCGCGGCCGGCGGAATAAAACCCTTCCGGTGTTACGCGGTGATTGAGTAAATCTGACAACGTCTGCGCTGGGCTCACCCGGGAACATGAAAACGAGAAGCTGCAGGTCAAAGTAATAGGAGGACCAAGTGGTGGGCTGGTGCTCGGAGACGGAGGCGATGATGGGGATGTTGTTCTTTGCATAGGAAGGATCCAGCAGGGAGTAGAAACGCCCCGTCCACGGGGAGATTTTCCCTAGGAAAGAGGAAAAAAAAATAATCATATTCAGTTCCATCAGAGTAACCAGCAACGCTGATACGTTCTCTCACACAGGATGCACGTACAAGGCTGAGCGAGCAATCCTGGGCCTCGTTTAACATCTCTATTACTCAAAACAACCATTTTAGAAAGGAAATACAGCGCAATTTTACCCTAAAAAGACTTCTCCCCCACCCGACCTTATTTTTAGCATCTCTTCGCTACTACAGATCGACGTGCAGTTTCTGAAGCACCAGCTCAGCGTCCCCGCTGAGTCACGGCAGGTTTGTCTCTGCACCCTGTATCACCCGGAGCCCAGATTTTACACAGCTGCTTGTGAAATATTTTCCTGTTAAGGCACAAATTAGGGCAGGTCCCAGCCTCCCCTGGGAGGGGGACTCGCAAGCACCGAAACCACAGCGTGGGCAGGAAGGCAGAGTTAGGACTGACAAATTATGTGCTCTTCAGAGGAGGAAAAGGAAAAAAAAAAAAAAAGGAAAGGAGGGAAAGCCAGCGGTGAAACATGCTCATCGCCACCATCTCAGGCTACCTGTCAGCATCAGCACGGCCCCGATGGTGAGGAGGACAAAGCCAACCAGGGAAATGACGCTCCGGAAGAGGATTTCGAATTGCTGCGGGTTCAGCTTGCTCCGAAGGTAGTCTACGAAGGCGTGGATCTGACACAAGCCGAAGACTCCGAGGGCAGCCATGTGCTCTGAGGAGAGGACGGGCTGCGAGCAGGGGAGAGCGTGATCAGACACGGAGGAGAACAAGAGCTGTGTTGGGCCCGATATCAGCTTTTTTTTTTTTTTTTTTTTACAAATCCCTTCTCAGCAAAATCGCTGCCAAAGTCATGGCAAACAGTCCCCTCCCCACGGACAGCAGCTGCCGTGAGTTACTTTTTTACATCAGCTTCGATTCCCAGATAGGAATTCATGTGGAAAATTTAACTGATTCTCTTGAAAACGTGAGCTAAGCGGGCGTTTTTCCTGCTATACCAAGACGCACGCTGGCGCAAGCGTTTCCTTCACCAAAACCAGAAATATTTTCACAAAAGGCAACCAGTGCCATGAAGGTTATTAGCAGCTTTGAAAGTCATCCAGCACCTCCAAAACTGATCTTGCCGAAGGTCACAACGAATCAGCGTAACAGGAGCTAGAACCAGAAGCCACTTATAATGTCAACAGCGAAGGCAAGAGGAGAAACCAGGTGCCACCTCGCTGTTGTTCTGCTACAATCCATGAAATGACCCATAAAATGACCGTCCTTGAGTCTGCAAATCCTCCTGGTCCCCACCTGGAAGCCAACAAAGGAGATCTGCATCGAGAGGATGGTTCCCAAGCAGTAGACTGTGCAATAAGCTACGTAGATCCTGTGGGAGAAGCGGCCGGTCAGCATCAGCACAAGAACGTGCAAGGGGATGAGGTTAATCAGAAAGACGTAGCCACCCCACGAGGAGACCTGCCGAGAGAGAAAACAGACAAAAAAACCCCACAGGTTCCAGGACTGAAGAGGTTGAACAGCAGAGGTCAAACGCGGCAGGTTTGATTTTTCCTGGGATCTTGCGCAGGATTTTCACCCAGCGGCAAAGCCAGCTGAGATGTGCTCTCTCTAAGGGCAGCCTCAACGCTCACAGCTGCCAGAAAACAAGATTTTTTCAACGCTGTAATAAAACTGCACGTATAAAAGCGCTAGTTTTGATAAGTGGAAGCGAATGAAGAAATCATTCATTCCATTTTCCCACCAAGCCCTTTATGGAGGTTCTAGCTCCCCGAAAACAAGGCCGCAGGAACGGCACACTGTGTATTTTTGGGCAGTATATCCAGAGTGGAGTCAGAAAAACCTCAGCGCCGGGGGAAGGAGCACCTACCATGTAGAAATAGGCGAGAGCACACATCGCTGCCCAATAGATGGAGCCGGTTTTGACGGCTTTGATCCACATGTAATAAGTTAACAGCATGCAGAATATGGCGATACCTGGGTGAAAGGACACAGAAGGGTCAAAGCAAGCTCACATCAGCCCAGAAATTATCATCTCGGGTGCACCAGAGCACTCAATTGCACTAAAAGTATAGATATAAATGCTTTTGCTGCTCCATCAGAAGGTGGAAGAGCACCTCAAAGAGCCAGGCCAAGGGTTTCAGATCTGATTTCCAGATTGAAGCACTGATGTTTGTGTCTTATGGAGATAACAGCTCACGTGGCTTCTTCCAGCCACACCAGCTAGCCCTTCTGGACACAGCGACTCCTTAAGTGGCCCCCGATAGCCCAGCTACGGGAGAGGAAACTGGATCCTCTTCTGCCCTGAGCATCAAGAACGAGCTTGCTGCCCTTGCCACTCCCAAAGTCACCGCCGGAACAGGGATAATAGCACAGGGGAGCCACGCAGACGCTCCGATCCCAAGCAGAGTTTGTGCAGGTGGCAAAACTCTTTTTGATTTGCAAAAAAGGATACTCAGGGATAGGGGTGCACTCGCAGCCGGAGTCGGGAAACACTCCATCTTCTCAGCCACGCAGGCGAGAACAACCACCCATCTCGAAGCAGTCGGGGTAGTAAACCCCAGGGACGTGGCGGGGCTCGCCAGGAAAGGACAGTTCCTCTATCATGTCCTGCATCATCTTTACCATCATTTTTCAGCCCCCAAATTAAAGGTTTCCTTGTTCCAAGTGCTGCAAACTCACCTTCGTTATCGTAGGAGCCGGCAACAGACCGAGAGATGTACCCGGGCACAACTGCAATCATGGCAGCAGCGAGGAGTCCTGCCCCTGCGTCCTGGGAAATAAAAATCACAGCCAGAGGGTGGAAAGAGCCATCAGTTTTTAGGGCTTTTGTTATCCCTACACATGGATATGCCTCAAAAGACTAAAAATTGAGTGTTGAAATTAAATTTTGAAACAGATCTCCCATTTCCCCGAAGTTCTGGGTTTTGAGCAGCGTGGTGGTCACCTCCAAAGCTCTGACACAGCCACGAGCTGCCTTTCCAAAAGGGACACAGCCCGTCCTCCTCCGCAAAGCAAAGCCTGCAAGGCCAAATGCTGGGTGCTGCCCTTGGGCCACAACAACCCCCAGCAGCGCTACAGGCTTGGGGAGGAGTGGCTGGAGAGCTGCCAGTCAGAGAGGGACCTGGGGGGGGTTGATGGCCAGCCGGCTGAACAGGAGCCAGCAGTATGCCCAGGTGGCCAAGAAGGCCAATGGCATCCTGGCTTGTAGCAGCACTAGCGTGGCCAGCAGGGACAGGGAAGTGATCTTGCCCCTGTGCTCGGCACTGGTGAGGCCGCCCCTCGATGAGTGGGTTCAGTTTTGGGCAAAACCTCACTCCAAAAAGGCCATTGAATGACTCGAGCGTGTCCAGAGAAGGGCAACGGAGCTGGTGCAGGGTCTGGAGCACAGGTCTGATGGGGAGCGGCTGAGGGAACTGGGGGGGTTTAGTGTGGAGAAGAGGAGGCTGAGGGGAGACCTCATGGCCCTCTACAACTCCCTGAAAGGAGGGTGCAGAGATGGGGGATGAGTCTCTTGAGCCAAGGAAGCAGCAGCAGGCCAAGAGGGAATGGCCTCAAGCTGCGCCAGGGCAGGGTCAGACTGGCTCTTAGGAAGGATTTCTTTGCAGAAGGGGTTGTTGGGCGTTGGAATGGGCTGCCCAGGGCAGGGGGGGAGTCCCCATCCCTGGAGGGGTTGAAGAGTCAGGTTGACCCAGCGCTGAGGGATCTGGTGGAGTTGGGAACGGTCAGGGGGAGGTTCATGGTTGGACTGGAGGAGCTTCAAGGTCTTTTCCTACCAAGATGATTCTGCGATTCTGTGAATGTCCCGAGCGTCCCCTCACCTTGAGCTCTTTGGTGAGGTGGTAAGTCACTATGGTGGTGAAAGAGGAGAAGAGGGGAGCCAGGAACACGCAGACATTTCGGATGTCGATGGTGATGTGGAAGAAGTGCAGCACGTGGTAAATTGCTGCCGATGTGATCATCAGGCCTGAGGGACAGAAACGACACCGTTCTCAGGGTGCTCTCACTCTGCTCGCAGCACCTGGGGTCGTTAGCTTGCAATTAACAGCAAGACAGCCAAAAGCCTCTCCAGGAAGGAGCTGCTGCCCACGATGCCTCAATGAAGGGCATCTCTGGAGCTCCCCTCCCCTCCCAGCAGGCATTCACAGCTCTGCTCCATGTACACTACCTGCCCCTCTCCCCATTTTCCCTCACACAAGGCACGTTTTTGGCTCTGCAGAAGTCAAGAGCTCACCTGGATAAATGGTCCCACCGATAATCCTGCCCAAGGGGTACCATGCTCGGTCATCAAACCAGTTGTGGAATTTATAGAAGCCCTCCTCTGCCAGAAAGCGGGTCGTGCGGTAGTTAAAGTACCTGGAATGGTGACAAGCACTAAACATCTCCGCATCCAGAGATAGAGATATCGACTGCTCACCACTCCTCGGGTCACGGCCGCAGCCCGCCATGTGCGTTCAGGAAACGAGGCAGCTTTTGACAGGCAGTTAAGTACCAAGTTGTGAGCCTGATACTCTTATCTGAGGTTTAGGGCTATGACAGCACCATAAAGGCTGACCGCGTGTTTTCCACGTGGAGGGAACGAGGCCAATTTCCCTAGATTGTCGCAAACCTCGGCTGCAAAGGTTCATCCCTCCTCCCAAGGGGTTTAAAAGTGGGTTTGCAAAGGTAACGTTCTCCCTTGCGCCCGATTTAATTGGCAACAAGCCTGGATTGTGGACACAAGTTGTACTAGGAGCCCTCTCTCCTGCTGCACCCTGCTCAGGCAGAGAATAACCACATCCCAGCAGGGAAGCGGTGGCGGGGATTACTTCCATCCAGGCTGCAGAAACTGCCCTCCCAATCCCTCATCCTCAGTGGGGATTAACTTCAGCCTGGCATACACCACCCCACTTTTGTGTGCTCCAGAAGAGAAAAACCCAGCAGGCTCCATGAAATGAGACGACGACACTTACGGGTCAAATTCATGGATGACGCTTTCGAATCTTAAGACGGAAAAAAGCCTCGTGGAGAAAGCTGCAAACGCAGAAAAAGGGCAGAGTGAATCTACTGCACTCACCAAGCCAGAGTTATGTTAGGTTTATCTACCTCTTTGCTGGATTAAAATTGTTTCTGTCTTAAACTGGTCATTGGGAAGATAAAAAAAGATGCAGTTTTCAAAAGAAAAGGTACAGAAGGAATAAGAGCGTTCACTGAAGACGTGCTTTAAAGACAGATGAGAGCTTTGCAACCTATAGAAAAGAAGGAGCAGAGAAGGCTCCATCCCAGGGTCCCCCGCTGAGGGCACCAGCAGCCAGGCTGGCGCGGCAGGATGCAGACTTACACAGCACAGCTGCCATCGACAAGATGAGGAGCTTGAGCAGCGTGTCTTGCTTCTCGTAGGACAGCCGGAGAAACCCTAACTTGGTCATTTTCACATCAAAGGCAGGTTGAGGACGCTTGAACACCTGAAAAACAAAGAGGGAAGATGGTCAAAGAGCAAGCTGGCTCGCAGCCCCACGATATCTCTAAATGTACCATGAAATAGGACCCTAAATACCCAACTCCTGCCCGGAGCTTTCACTGATCTGTGTCTCCCTTCCCAAATCCCTGCCTCCCATCCTCACCTGATCAGCTGCCCCAAGCCTTGGTTGAGGTTTTTCTTTCTTTTAGAGAGACGAGAACTTCTTCGGGGCAGAGGATGGATCTGTTTCTCTGCATACAAAACAAAACCCAAGTGTAAACTTTCAGCAAAACCACTAAATTTTCCCTGGCTGGTCTCTGGAGTTCAACCACCACCTGTAAACAATGCACAGAAAAATAATCCATGGAAAACACAAGAAATCGGTGCTGTTTTCTCACATATAGCAGGTCCAAACAGCTCCTGGCTGCTCCTACTTTGAATTATTTACATTAAACATATACATCCCAGTGGTTTGCTAGCACAGACCAGCAGAGTAAATCAGCTTTACTTACTCTGGACAATTCGTCTAATTCAACCTCCCTGGGTGGAGGAAGAGCCAGTGAAATCCTGGTATTAGAGACCAAGGAAGTGAAACTGTGGCCAGAAAATAACATCTTTCTACTGAAAACACTTTAAAATACTTCTTTACCTAATCAGTCCGGAAAAAAACCCTCCCACCACGCCCTGCAGGTTCAGTCTCAGAACTGGTGCATAAATCCTCAGTTCACATCTCTAAGCTACAACACTGGGGAGAGAAGATTTGGGCAGGCGGAGATTTAAAAATAAAATACAACCGGGCCTGAAAAAAATCATTCTGTAACCTAGAAGCAATTCCAACTTGCACACACTTGTCACTAATTGTTACAGAAATAACCCCGTGTTGTAATTATTTCCTGGTTTCCCTGGGGATAATATGCAGCAGCTAACAATGGCAGAACACAGATGCCTCCCAGGCACGAGTGGCTCTGCCACCAGGGTACCACCGGGGTACCCCGATCTCCACAGCTCCGGCAGATGACTCACGGGGTGCTGGGGGGACATTCGCCACCCCGTAATGCCACAGCTACTGGGGGAAGCAGCAGCCCCTGGCCAGTCCCCAAATACTGGGGTGGGAAGGAGGAAACGCTGTCCCTGGGCTACAGACTACAGCCTGGCTCTTGCCACCAGCCCCTCTGAGCTTGTCAGTACCCCACAAGCCACTGTGCCCCCCACGAGCGCCCCTGTGCTGCACACCACACCCTGCACCCCATCACTCCACCACTCCTGGGCACCCCGCAGGCCCAAGCACCCCTAAACCCCACAGATCCGCATCCTAAAGGCTCCAGCCGCTGACAACCAGCAGTGCCTCACCCCACACACCGGGGCACCCCGCAGCATCACCCACCCCAAAACCCACAATGCTACAGATCTTGGCACCCCGTAACCCCACGGCTCCCTCATCCCACAGCCCTGGGCACCCCGTAACCCCACAGCTCCCTCAACCCACAGGCCCACAGCCCCGGACACCCCACAACTCCCTCGCCCCACAGCGCCCCTCGGCACAAGACAGACTCCCCCCCACCCCTGGCACCAGGCCCCCTCCCCGGGCCGCGGCCCTCACCCGGGCGCCGCGCTCGGCCCCGCCGCCCCGGCCATCCGCCCCGCGCAGCCGCCCTTGCCCGCCGCCGCGGCCCGCCCCCGCTACGCCCCGTCCACCCGCCATTGGTCCTCACCGACGCCACTCCACTTGCGGCGCCTCTTATTGGCCGCGACGGCGAGCACTCAGCCGAAGGCGGGATGAGGCGGGCTACGTACGGGGCCCTCCCATTGGCGGAGCGTGAGGTGGGCGGGGCTGGCGGAGGACGAGCTGTGACGTGTCCGTCAGGGCTTGGGGCACCCGGGGGGCGGGGCGCAGCGGGTCACGTGGGCGGATGCGGAAGCGGAGCCGTCCCCGCCACGTGGGTGGCGCCACGTGGGTGGCGCCACGTGGGCGGTGCCCAGGGGAAGGCGGCAGCGCTGGGGGGGGGGCAGCGGGACTCGCCTCCGGTGGTACCGACCGTGCTGTCACGATATGAACCCGCCGACGGGAACCCCCCCACCCCCCCAAGCTTAAAGACAGGGGCAGGCGCAGGCTGCAAATCATGATTTCTCCATTTAATGTTTCAGTGTGAAAATACTAGAGAAAAGTCGATAAACCGGCCCCAAAAAAACAAAGGGTTTTTGTACGTCACCAGTTCCTTCCCCGACCCTACAGAAACGGTACATGCACGGGGGGGGGGGGGGGAACACTGTGCTCGACTGCAGCAGGAACTCCCCAAAAATGGCACGGGAAGAGCGTACAAAAGAGTCCGCTAGAAAACAAGCGCAGGGCACCAGCCGGCTCTGAAACTCACAAAGGTGTTAAAAATCCAGATTTCCCCCCCCCCCCCCCCCCAAATTTCCATCAAGAACCGACACCAACGCCTGGGCGGGCTGGGTCCTGCCCCTCCCTGGGGGCCTGGGGACACTTCCAGGGGCGGAGCAGAGGTCCCCTTTGTGTGTGTCCCCCCCCTTCTCTCCGGGGTTTGGGGGCGGCTCAGTGCCCCGGAGCAGCCGTGTGTTTGGCGGGAGAGGGCTGGGGGGAGAGGAGGCGGTCGGAGGAGGAGGAGGAGGAGGAAGCACCACTCAGGGCAGACTGAAGGTAAACGGTCTTGTGAAAGAGTCTGTTGCTGAGGAAAACCACCAAGGAGAAGAGCCGGAGCTGGAAGTGGCTGAAAGGGAAGAGAGCCCGTCAGCTCCTGACGCCGGGACCCCCCCGGTGGGATCGGGGGGGAGTTTTTGGGTTGGAAGGGCGGAGGGGGATACTCACTAGGTTTTGCCGGGGGTTCTCGCTTCATTGGCGCTGATGATGAAGAGAGGGAAAAGGATGGAAAAGAGGCAACCGCTGGAAAAAAAATAAAAAATAAAAAAATCAAAAGGCACTCGGTTGGGTTTGGTGGCACGTCCTCGGGCGGCAGAGGAGGAGGACAGGGTCTGAAATGGCTGCCCACCCTTGCGGCGACTCACCTGATGATGTAAGAGGATTGCATCGCCGTCAGAAAAGCCAGCGGTAAGCCGAAGCCGAAGTAATAGGGCCAGTTTCTCTCGATGTTGGATAACCGTTGGTGCATTTCGATTCCTGGCGAGAAGAAAACCCCGCGGAAACGAACCCACGGGGAGGAGACACCTTCGTTACCCTTCAACCCGCGTAAAACCGAAGGAAAATCAGCCTCAGGCGGCCCAACTGGATCCCCCTCGAGTCAAGAAACCCTTGATCTGGAATTATTTCCAGCCCGTCAGGCTCTCACCTTTGTTAAACCAGCGGTACTCAAAGCAGTAGAGCGAATAGAGCAGCGACATGTGGAGGAGGCTGATGAGCTGGCCGATGATATCGATGGGGAAGAGGCTCACTATCATCCCCTGGGGGTAAAAAAAAGGAGCGAGTGAGTGAGGGACACTCGGGATTTGCGGGAGGACATCACTTGAGAGCAAGATGCGGGGCGATGCGGGCTGGCAAGACGGTGGGTTTTTGGCGTGTGACTCTAAATCTCACCTGGATGAGGAACAGCGCCTGCAACAAGAGGTTAAACAACATGTCGGCGATGATTTTACTGACACTAGGAAAGGGATGAGGCTTTCTGCCGGAAACTTCAAACGCTAGGTCTGCAATGTCCTGAAAAAAAAAAAAAAAGATAAAAGGGCTTGAGGGAAATGAAATTCAAAAGAGAAACGGGGGCTTCAGGGAAATTAAATCCCAAAGCAGCTGGGATGGTGTTACCGAGCTCCTGGAATACACCCAGAGCCTGTTTTGGGGATGGGATTTCACCTTGCGCCGAGACACCACCCCTCCACCGCCAGTCGAGCCTTAACGAGGCAATTCCCCGCCTCATTTACTGGATTCATGGTCCAGGTTCCCCTCACCTACCTGAAACCAGATGGCATTGACAACCTTACTGAGCACGAAGAGGGGGAGGACCCAGAGGGCGCTGAAAATGGAGGTGAGGATGAACTCCAGCCAAGACCAGACATCGCCGTGTAAGGAAGGGTCACCTTCGAGAGACGGACGGGGAGAAACGCGTCAGGAACCGGCGTAGGAACCTCCTCGTTTCACATCACAAACATTTCCTGGCACGGCCACGGGGAACTTCTCCCGACCGTAGCGCTCGAGGACAGGAGAAATCTCCGACCCCAACCTTTGCTCTTTAAAAGAACATTTCCACCCACTCGCTTTTTTATTTACTTGCAAAAATATTCCGACGACTGCGTGTTCGGGGTCATAAAACCCATGGGCTAGATCCCTGACACGCGCAGACTGTTAGTGGGGTTATCCATCTCTTTTTCTATTAAACAGTTAACGAGCCTTGATTAGTACAGGGAGGAAGAGAAAAATAAGGCAAGGAGGCAGAGGTGCAAGGAACAGCTCAGCAGGACAAAGCCTCAGCAGTTCGTGGCGGGCATCAGGACCCCCCTGATCCATCCCACAGATTGCTTAGTGCCCCGTAACACACAGAGGAAAGGTACTCACCAATGATTTGTGCCGTGACTGACTGAAGGACAGGTATGAATACTCGGTAAAACAAGAAGAGACTAAGCTACAGGGAAAAAGAAACAACAAGAGTTTGTGGTGAGGCGCTGCACGGTCATTTTTTGTGCTCCGCTAACTCCCGGTCAAGGATCTCTGTTTAAATACAGCCAAAATCTACATCTGAGCACTTTCCTTGTCACATTTCCACACCGATTCCTCGTACCCGGCCACAGTCTAACGGAAAAATGAAGCCGGTGATTTATTAGGCAGCGAAGTGTCTGTTCCATAAAGGATTAGTCTCATGGAGCAGCCGTGGTAAGGTCAGAGCTGAGAAAATGTCTTTAAGATATCAATATTAAATTTGGTAAAGCAATATCCCAGGCTGCAGCAGAGCAGGAACTGGAATACTCAGGCGAAAAGCAGCTTAAAAGACTTGGAAAAGCAGCTCGGGTTTAATGCACGTGTTTCCCTTAACGTGCAGCGTTGGGACTGGGAACTTCGTGGCTCCTGTCAATTCCCGCAGCCACGCTGACAGCTCCCACCGACAGCGGACGAGGGCTGGAGCGGGGCACTGGTTTTCACGGGGTTTTTAACGTAGAAAATAACAAAAACATCCACTTACCCAGAATACACCTCCATTCCAGGCACAACACTGAAATATCCGGCTCACTATCCGGGGTTCGCTGCAGGTAAGTAGGAGAGAGATGGGTCAGATGTGTTCAAGGTCCCAGAGCCTGGACAAACGGCCCCAAAAAAGTGACAACTGCTTCTGTCCCACAGTTTGGACACCTTAGAAATGTCACAGATAACCAGCTCAAGGCCAGTGACGCACCTGGTTTTATCTGAACGCGAGAATCCTGGAAGAAACCCCTGCATAGACTCGCGCCAGGTTTCAGCCAGCGCACGGTCTCTAGAAGATTTACATCAGGGAGACTCTTTCAACCTTTATTAATTCCCCGTATCTGCACTGAAATGGAAGAAAAGCAAAGCTTTCTTCCAAAATTTGAAGCATTTATTAGAGATCTCAGGCTTTGTTCTCCCCAAACTCTCGCCATAATAAAATTAGGGCTTTTTAGGTGTTTTTTGTCCTCAGAAGAGGCTGTTTCAGCTCTGGGTGGTTTTGGCTTCTCTCTCTTCGCAGCGTATCTACGGACACACAAGAGAGCAGCTCTGTGGGACCCTGTAGCACTTTTCCAGTCAGCTTCTGCTACCAAAGGGACTTTGTTACACAGAAAACCAGCAAAATACGACCGTTTAGTCCCCGCAAAATATGTATTATTCCTCAAGGGAATGTGCAAAGCTGCAGGAACCTCTGGGGAGGATCAGGATCATGGGATGCGGGAGACTTCTACCATCTTTAGATAAAGTCAGGCTACCACTGAGCTAGTCAGAATAATTTGTAAATATGTCTTAAAAGGTGTATTATTGACTAAACGTCACCACGTTAAGTGCCAGCCTGACTGTAATTAGGGCAGCAGAAAAACATCTCGGCGCGGTTTGGGAGTCAGACACAAGAACAGATGCTGTTTTGCTCCCACGTGGATATAATTCTGGCATTCCCAGCCTTAGTGGATGCAACTGCTATAGATGGCTGCAGAACACAGCAAGGCTGGGGAAAAAAAAGATACTTGATCTGCCCCAGACATATAAATCAGATCTGAGCTGCAATCCCATGGCTACCAACAGCGATGTATCTTTTGAGAGACAACACGAATATTCAGGAAGAAAAGAAACTCAGAAATTCACGATTTTTCAGCCTCTATAGCTCAATATCTTCTATTATTTCAAACTAATTGCATAATCTTGTCAAACAACATAAAGGTCTGGTTTCTTATCTCATGATAACAGTTCCAGTTTCATTACAGAGTGGGAAAAGGGTGTTTTGTGTCATGTTTTTCATATTTATTGGCTCTGCGCTGCAGCGCTGTTGGGTTTAGGGACCATTTGCAACCGTACACCACGAGTTCTGCTTTCGCTGACACCTGGCTCTCTGACGGTTCTGACAGTGTTTTTATGGAGATCTTTGCAAGTGCAGGCAACAATAATGGCTTTATTTCTTAAACCTCACTTACCCCAACTTCCCTTTTCGCCAGACTACTGTGATACGGCAGATATTTAGGAGGAAAAAAAAAAAGCACAAGCACTGCCAAATCACTATGACTTGCAGAGGTTTTGCAACTCATGGGGCTCTTCAAAGCTCTGGGCAGAGATGCTCTCTCTCCCTGCCCTCAATAGACTAAAAGAAGCAAACGATCTGATTTATGACCCATCAGAGCCTGTACTCACTTCTCCTGCTTCTTCTCTTCCATGTGAAACCTCCTCTGGGCGAGCGCGCTGTTTGCTCTCCGTCGCCTCTGCTCTTCCCTCTTCTGCTGGATCCGGGCGTCCAGCTTGGAGATGGTGCAGATGCCCCAGATGGAGTCCTTGATTCCCTGCGGACACGAGGAGAGGCCCTCGCACTCCACCCCATGGAGTGAGGAGGAGGATCGGGATGCGGCCGACCTCGCACCCCGGCAGCAAGGGATGCCAGCGCCAGGCTCAGCCGGAGCCAAGGTTTGAAGCAGCACCACCACTTATTTTCCGTGGCCTGGTGACCTAAATCACTGCACCTCCCAGCATCTTTAGCAGTATTTTTTTTTAGAAGGTGTGATTTCTTGTCCAGTCTCCACTATTTATAACCCTGGCAAAGCCAGAGTCGCATCTGTCTCAGGCCGTTTCTTCAGTCTGGCAGAAAGCCCTTCATCCCCTGCCAGCATTTCTAAAGCCCATAAAATAGAATTATACAAAATATTTAGGAAGCGCAAAGTCCTTGTGGCCTGACCGTATGTATGAGCTTGACACTTATTCCTTTACAAATAAAAGCATCATCGCTTGTCCTGGAAACATCATCACATCATCCACATCCGTGCAAGCCCATTAATAGGAAGGTGCCCAGAAGTCTTTGCCTTACTCATAGTTTAAAAGATTTCTAGTGTCACCTCCTAGTACTCCACAAGCAGTTATTTCCAGCTCCAGATAACATCGTAACCATCATTACTAAAATTTCAGTTCAAAATAAAGACCACAAGGACGCTACTGGGAGCCAGGACAGCGTCATACTGAGGTGACCCACGCAAGAGTTTGGTATATGGAGTTCTCGACCAAACAGGATAAATTTGGACACCAAAGGCATGTCTGAAATGGCAAAGTGTGCTGCCACTGGCACCTGACGAAGTGGAAATTAATTACACAGGCTGCTCTACCCACTGCTGCGTGCAAGCTTCGTGAAGCAACGCAAGTCCTCCCGCTTCAGATCATGGCCAGCACGATCTGAAGATCAAACTCAGCAAATTTTTCAACACAAGTTATTTTTGAACACGAGTTATTTCTCAGCATCACGTCACGAATGTTTTCAAGCCTGTATTTACACCTGGATGATACGAGACAGCGTGGGAGCGCTGAGTTCCCACGAAGCCTAAACACCATGACACAACTGCCACGTTCACATGGGCTATAAATTAACTTTTGCCCAAAGGAAATCTGTCAGAGGTTCAGCAGCGCCCCGGATGAACACGGAGCCCTTCGCAAGACACGCTGCACGACGGCCAACTCGGGAGGAAATCATTCTGGAAAACTCTCGGGGACCAACGCATCCCACACAGCCACGTCAAACCTGTCATCGGCGAGCAGAAAGCTCGCCTACGGGTATCTCTGCTTTACAAAATCAACATTTTTGATTAAAATACACCTGGAGGCCCTTTTCTTTCAAATGTAGGAAGGAGGGTGCTCCCCACCAGGACCCAGCATCACTGAAGCAAACAAGACCAGTCCCTACAAGAGGGCCTGGAATGCGGAGACTTACCCTAACGAGGTCATGAAGGAAGGTTTTCACACTGTCTGCCATCTCGACTCCAGCATCACCTCTGGTTCCGAAACTATCAACTACGGGGAGAGGGGAAAAGCCGAACCCAAACCTCTCTCATCCTGGAGAGATGGGAAACGGATGGAGCCTGCGGAGAGAGAAAACACAGGACCACGGCAGACGTTAACAGCATTGGCCTGAGCAGGGTGATTACAGGTTAAATCACAACCCGGCGGTTTTCAGCGGGATTCCCTGCCCTCGCTGGCTTCCCATCAGGCGACCATCCTCAAACGTACGGGCAGAGAAAGGACCTGTCCTGTTAATTCCACGGTATCTCGTGTAACAACTTGGGGTTTCAGGAACAGCAGAGACTGTATTTCTAAGCAGCAGAGCATCTCTCTGAACAACACGCTGTGCCGCTCGCTTTCGGAAGAGAAAACCTGTCAGAGCCAGCCCAGAGAGGTGTGGAAACATCTCCTCTGCTAAATCCAACACTAATTTAACACTTCACAGCTCCGCGCCTCCTCTTCCTCGCATGCCAGGTCAGAAGCTCAAGGTCTACAATTAGGAGCCTGACAAAACGAGGGCTGCTCTTGACCTGTCCCATAAGCTTTTGCCCAAAGCACTAATTACTCCAACCAGCCCTCTGCCAAAAATGTTGCGCTGAGTCTTCAGCTTCTTATAAAGCACCACAGAAATACAGACAGTGTCTGAATTAAGAAAAAAGATTTATAAAATCACCAGCTAATAAAACTCGTGGAGATTTCCCACCAGGATTCAAACCGCTCGCTTGTCCTAGGCAGGAGCTACCAGCAGCTCTGGCGCAGGCTGGTGTCGCAAACCCCGACATGTCAGTGTTGCTGTTGCTCTATAATGCGCAGCGCGGGATACAAACAATTAAAAATAATTTAAAAAAGGTTTTTATTTTGGTTATTCTCAGACAAAACCCGCCAGGGTTTGAACGGCACTCCTGCAAAGCAGCAAACGCCAGTTCAGATGAAACTGCTGAAGCAGAACTGGCCTCCAGCTTTATTAACATCAAGTTAATCCCAGGCACCTTCACCCTAAAATCAAGCCTTCGGAGGCGGACGCGCTCAGCCCCACGCGCGGCGTCTTCTGGCTTTAGGCAGGTGTCCAAAGTCTGGGTCACGCTGGCAGAGCCGCGGCAGAAACAAAAGGCAGAAACGAAGGTTTTCTTTGTTCCAGGCAGCTGCGCCTCGCCACCCTTCGGGCTCGGAAATGTGCGTGTTAAACACGGCGAGACCCGACTGCTGTATTGTCAGGGCTTCTGCAGAAAGCCCTGCTGGATTTATTTTCACCCAGGGGTATTCCTGGGAGGCCCCCCAGGGTCGGGGGTCACTGTGCAAGGGGCGGACCCTCGCAGCACCCCAGCAGTGCCTGGGAGGGGAGCCCAGGCCTGCCCCACAGTTACGCTGGGGGCGGGGGCATCCTCTCCCCCCACTGTTAACGCGAGGTGACCTCCGTGGTCACCTGGGGGGGTCAAACTTACCGCAGAGCTACCCCCGGGGTTACTGGGGGTGGGGAGTGGGGGGTGTGACCCCTACAGTTTACACGCAGAGGGCCCTATTTTACCTCAGGGCTGTTCCCACAGTCTCCCCGTGAAATGGGGGGGGGGATAGTTACCTCAGGGCTGCCCCACGGTGCCCCCGAGGCCCACGGTTACCTCAGGGCTGCCCCCACGGTCCACCCGAGGTTGATTT
Organism: Strix uralensis; assembly: GCF_047716275.1. NCBI lineage: Eukaryota > Metazoa > Chordata > Aves > Strigiformes > Strigidae > Strix > Strix uralensis. Next base: position 7,783,560 of record NC_133997.1, on the reverse strand, counting down.
ACCTCAGGGCTGGGCCCGGGGCCCAAAATTACCTCAGGGTCCCCCCACGGCTCCCTCCGGACCCCAAATTACCTCAGGGCTGCTCCAGGAGCCCCCTGAGGCCCACAGTTACCTCAGGACTCCACCCGCGTTTCCCGAGGGAGACCCTCCCGCTCTCCGCCGAGGGTCTCACAGTTACCTCAGGGCTGCCCCTCACGGCTCCCCGAGGGTTCCCCCCGCCTCCGTGCCCACGCTCACTCACCGGCGGCTGCAGGCCGGGGGCGCACGGCACGGCGGGGCCCAGCTCCCGGCGGCCCGGCCGCCACGCACCGCGCATGCGCCGCCCGCCCGCCGCTGCGCAGGCCCTGAGCCCGCCCCGGCCCTGCTGCGCGTGCGCCGGCCCCGCCGCGCCGCCAGGGGGCGCCAAATGGGGGGGTAATGGGGGACACTGTGGGGGGGACAGTGGGGGTACTGGGGCTGAGGGCACGGGAGGGACAATGGGAGCGCTGGGGGGGTGTCTGAGGGGATGATGGGGACACTGGAACCTAATAGGGGGGAATGGGGGGAGTGGGGACACTGGGATTGGGGACAGCGGGGCTGGGGGGCACTGGGAGGGGGCAATAAGGGACCTGGGGGGATAATGGGGACAGTGGGACTGGGGGTGTGGGCACATAGTGGGGATCCTAAGACTGGGGGGGCAGGTACTGGGGGTACTGGAGGAGATACTGGGGGCACTGGTGGGGGGAGAGTGGATCCTGGGGCTGAGGGATAATGGGGATCCTGAGACTGGGGGGGCAGGTACTGGGGGTACTGGGGGGGATACTGGGGGCACTGGTGGGGGGAGAGTGGATCCTGGGGCTGAGGGATAATGGGGATCCTGAGCCGGGGGGGGGGGGGCAGGTACTGGGGGCAACGGTGCGGGGAGAGTGGCAGCTGTGGACAGGATAGAGCTGGGGGTAATGGGTGGGTTGGCACAAGTTAGGGGGCAGCCCCGGTGTGGGGGGGGTCACCAACCTCCCCCCCCACTGAACCCCCAGCACACTCATCATCCATCCCTTTTATTTCTTCAGGCTACAACACCAATCCCCCACCAACTTCCAGACTGGGGAGGGGGTCCCCAATGCCATGACTCAGTTTCCCCCCCCCCCGCCTCCATCAGACCACCCCATCCTCCTCCAGCGGTTCCCCCTCCACCAACCTCCTGCACCCCAACCGCTGCAGGTCCAGGCTCTCGTACTGTCCCTTCACCACCAGCTCGGCCAGGGCTCTGCCGGCGGCGGGCGCGTGTTGTAACCCGTGGCCGCTAAAACCAGCGGCTAAAAATAGATTTTCTAATTTGGGGTGAGGACCCAGCACCCCGTTACGGTCGAAGGTGTTATAGTCGTAGTAGCCCGCCCAAGCCCCCCGGGGACGGAGGGATTCAAAGGCCGGTACTCGCCGAGCCAGTCGAGGCCAGACCTGCTCCTGGAAAAAATCATCATCCACCGAGAGGTCGCCCGGATCTGGCTCTTCCTCCTGGAAAAAAAATAAAATTGGGGGGGTAAAAAAAAAAAGGGGGGGTAAATAATATAGGGGACACTCCTCTGGGCTCACCTCGGGTGGGCTCATGCCGCCCAGGTAGTTGCCGGCGATGCCGTCGCGGCGAAAATAAGCCCCGGTGGTGTCGATGAGGAAGGGGCAGGAGAAGCCGGGGCCGTCGGGGCAGTGCCAGGAGTACACGTACCTATGGGGGGGGGGACACACATCCCCCCAAAAAATAGGGATGAGAGGTTCAGGCTGCCCGCCCCCCCTGCCAAAATGTGGGATGGTAGGGGGTGGGATGTGTGCCAACCCCCCCCAAAAAAAAGGCATTGAAGGGTTCGCATTGCTCCCCGACAGATTGGAGGGGTGGTGGGTACTGGATGCGACCCCCCACACCCCAAAAAAAAGCACCAAGGGGTTCATCTCCTTCCTTGTAAGATGGAGGGGTGCTGGGTGCTGGGATGTATCCCCTCCACGCTGTGCACCCCAAATAAACAGCACGGAGGGGTTCACACCCCTCTCCTTGCAGATGGGGGGGCTGGCAGGTGCTGGGATGCCCCCCAAAAGAAAGCACCAAGGGTTTCACACCCCCCCCCCCCTTGAAGATGGAGGTGTGATGGGTGCTGGGATGCACACCCCCCCCCCCCCAAATAAAGCACCAAGTGATTCACCCCACACACCCCTGCAGATGGAGGGTGCCAGGATGTGTCCCCCCCCCTCTGACACCCCCCCCAAAAAAAACCACCAAGGGGTTCATGCCCCACACCTTTAAGATGGAGGGACAGCAGGTCCAGGATGTGCCCCCCCATCTCACTGCTACCCCCCCAAAAAAGCACCAAGGGCACCCCATGACAGTGGGGTGGTGGGATGCGCCCCCCTCTCTATAGCACCCCCCCCCCCCCAAATAGCAGCAAGGGGTTCACCCCCCCCCGGAAGAAAAAGAGGTGCTGGGATATGTCCCCCCCACTGTGACCTCCCCAGAAAAGCACTGAGGGGTTCACCCACAACAGAGAGGCGATGCCAGGATGTGCCCCCACCCCACACACACTGTGAACCCCCCAAAATGTGCCCCCCCCCCCACCTTTTTCTGGGCTGGATGGGCAGGGGGGGCTGGCACAGCCGCCCTGGCAACCCGGCTGCCTCCAGCAGTTGCCCGGCCCAGGCACCGGCGGCGTTGATGACGATGGCGCAGGTGACCGGCTGATACTCCAGGCTGTCCGGCATGTGGATCTGGGGAGGTGGGGGGGGGGCACAAAAGGGGGGGGAAGGTCACGGACACTCGTGGGGCCCCCCCCACGCGAGGTGGGACACACACACACACACACACACAGAGGCACTCACGTGGACGTGTTTGATGCGTGCGGTCGCCGATGCTGGTCCCCGCAGTGGCACCCTGTGTTCATCTGAGACGATGAAACCTGGAGGTTTTGGGGGGGGGGCTGTGAGATGGGAGGTCCTGGGGGTGGAGGGGGGGGTGTACCCCACTGTTGACCCCCCCCCAGCCTCACCTCGCACCTCCCCGGAGCAGCTGTGGACCCCCAGGGATATGGCTTTGCGGCGGAATGCGGTGAGGAGGGTCCAGGGGTCGAACCAGCCTTCGTCTTCCAGACCTGGGTGAGGGGGAAAAACATGGGGAGGGGGGGCACCACAGCATGACCCCCCCCAAAAAAAACCCAACAGTTTTGGGGGGATGAACCCCCCTTTCCCTAAAGAAAACCAGGATGAAGGATGGACCCAGCAGGGATGGGGATGGAGAGGATGGGGATGAGGATGAGGATGGGGGTTGAGGGGTGGGTCCCCACGCCCCCCCCCCCCCGCCTGCCCCCCCCCCCCCCCCCCCCGCGTACCGTAGGATGCCACAGCCACATCCTCCGTGTCTATCCAGGGGAATTTTGCCTTCAGCTGCGTGGGGGACAGCAGGGCCACCTGTGCCCCTTCCTCCCTGGGGACGGCCACCATGCGGTGGGGGGGTCAGGATGATACCCCCGCCCGCAAAAAAATCCTCCCCCCCGAGGGGAGGGGGGCGATTGTGTGTGTCCCCCACCTCTGGAGCTGGACGGTGGCCTCCAGCCTGGCGGCGGCCTGCGGGGAGGCGAGGAAGAGGTACCCCGAGGGCTGGAACTGGATGTCGATGGGGGGCTCATTTGGCACCCCAAGGTGCTCCTGTAAGGGGAGGGGCACCCCAGTGAGCAGGGCTGGACGCCCCCCCAAATAACCCCCCCACCAAAATAACCCCACATACGTTGATGTTGCGGAGGAAGCTGGCGGAAAAGCGGGACATTCGGATATTTTCCGGGAGGGAAAACTGCTGCCGGATCCCCCCCACCGACAGCACCGTGGAGGCTCGGGAATACTGAAGGAGAAGATGTGTGTCCCCCCCGCCAAAAAATGGGGTTCAGGTGGTTCTCCAAAGCCACACCCCGCCCCGGGAGGGGGGGTCTTACCGTGGGGTCCCGCTCCACCACCAGCACCTTCATGCCGTGCCGGCGGCCCTCCAGCGCCTTCAGCCAATACGCCACGGACCAGCCCACCACGCCGCCCCCCACCACCACCACGTCGGCTTCTTCGGGGGGGCGTGGACCCGGGGGGGTCCCAGGAGGGGTCCAGCCCCCCCCGATGCTCCCCAAGGTCGGCAGCTGCTCCTTCAGAGTCTGACCCATGCGCTCCAGCCCCAGCCCCAGCTCTGTTGGTATATTGGGTGGGGGGCTGCCAGGCCTGGGGGGGGACAGCTGGCAGTCCCCCGGGGACCTCTCAGGACCCCCCCAGTCCCCTCTGTGACCTCCCAGTCACCTCTGCATCCCCTGGGACCCCCCTAGGCCCTCCCCTAGTCCCCTGGGACAGCCCCCCAGTCCCTTCTGGGTCCCCCCAGTCCCCTTAGGACCTCCCATGACCTCCCCCAAGTCCCCTGGGATCCCTCCAGTCCCCTCCGAGACGCCCCAGAGCCCACCCCAGTCCCCTGGGACCCCTCCAGTCCCCTCCGAGCCCCCCCCGAGCCCACCCCAGTCCCCTGGGAACCCCCCAGTCCCCTTTGGGACCCCCCATGACCTCCCCCAAGTCCCCTGGGACCCCCCCCCCCAGTCCCCTTTGGGACGCCCCATGACCTCCCCCAAGTCCCCTGGGACCCCTCCAGTCCCCTCCGAGCCCCCCCCGAGCCCACCCCAGTCCCCTGGGACCCCCCCCAGTCCCCTTTGGACCCCCCATGATTTCCCCCAAGTCCCTTGGGACCCCCCCAGTCTCCTCCGAGACCCCTCCCGAGCCCACCCCAGTCCCCTGGGACGCACCCAAGCTCGTCTGGGATCCCCTATGACCCCCCTCCCAGTCCCCCCAGCGACCCCCACACCCCTTTAACACCCCCCCCCACCCCAGTGATTCCCCCCCCCCGACCCCACCCTCACCCTCTTCCTCCCGAGACACCCCAACGCCCCCCGTGACCCCCCAAATCCCCACGGCCCCCCCCTCCCGGGTCTCACCGCGTAAGATGTCGGCGCTGAGCGGGGCGGCGGTGCGGAGGGGGCGGCCCGGAGTCCCCCCCGGTGCCGGAGCCCCCCCCGGGAGCCCCCTCGGGGGGGCCCCCCCCCGCCCCGAAGGGCGCAGCGCGCGCCCCCAGCGCAGCATGCCGCTTGGCCACACCCCCGGCCACGCCCCCCCCTTAGCCCCGCCCCATCCCCTCCCGCCCCCTCCCGTCATTCGCCCGCCGCCGTCCCGCCCCTTCCGTCTTCTCCGCCAATGGGCGCGCGCGGCGGGGCGGCGACTTCCGGCGGAAGCGCGGGGGCAGTGCGACGTGTGCGCGGAGCCGGGCCCGGCGCCGCCGCCGCCGCCGCCATGCTCGACTTCTTCACCATCTTCAGCAAGGGCGGCCTCGTCCTCTGGTGCTTCCAGGGCGTCCGTGGGCCCGCCGCCGCCGCCACCGCTCCCGTCAACGCCCTCATCCGCTCCGTCCTCCTCCAGGTCCGCGCGGGGCGGGGGGGGGCACGGGACACACACACACACGATTGGGCGGGACCATCTGCTGCGGCGGGGGGGGGGCACAGACGCTGTTGGGTGGGGGTCACCCCCCTGGGAAGCTGGGAATGGGTGGACCCACCTACCTGAGGGAGGGGACGTGGTTCAGACCATCTACCCGGGATGGCGGGGGGCGGCTGGGACCACCTGCCCTGGGGGGGGACAACTGACCCCTTTGGAGGGGAAGGATGAGACCAGCTGCCCAGGGGGGTGGGCTGGACCATTTTTGGGGGAGCAGGGGGGACGGGGATGATGGGAGGGGGCTCTCCTCACTGCTGGCCCCCCCTTCTAACGGCTCTTTCCCCCTAGGAGCGAGGCGGCAACAACTCCTTCACCCATGAAGCCCTCACGCTCAAGTACAAACTGGACAACCAGTTTGAGCTGGTGTTTGTGGTAAGTGACCCCTGGGGTGGCTCTTCAGCCCCCTGCCATACCCTGAAACCCCGAGGGAGGGGCGTTGCCCCAGAAAAGGGGGGTGCTCGTGTGTGGATTGGCTGGAAAAAAAGCTGTTTAACGCCTTCCCGAAGGGGTGAGGCTTTCCGTTGCCTTCCTAAAACCTCACGGAGAGCAGCGGCTGGCGTGGCGAGGAGGCTTCATCGATGCCGCTCGGGAAAACGGGCAGCTTGTGTGCTGAGAATGTGAAGGCTTTTCCTGGCGCGTTGCTTTCTTCCTCGTCCTGGTGCCAGCAGCTGCCCCCGTCAGCGTGGGGAAACTGGGACCCATCAGCCTCGAGTGAGGAAAAATCAGCACGTTAGTGCTGATCTGCTCTGGAAACCGAGAGCAATTATCAGCTTGTTGTGGTTTGAGCAAATGGATGCTTTAATGCGTAGGGCTCTACCGTGGCTCCCAGAGCTGGGTCAGCTCCTTCTGGCTGTGGGATGTTTTGGGGTGAGGATGTACAACGTAGGTCTCGCTGTGGCTGGCTCCAGAGGAGCCTCCCGGGGTGGAGCGGTGATCCCAGCGTAGCCGGGCTGCCCGCTCCTGTGTGCTCCCTCCCAGGGGAGCTCCGTGGGTGGATGGGGGTGTCTCTCGGTCACACACCGCTGTGGTAGCAGCTTATTTTAATCATCTGCGGTAGGATTAAAACTCATTAAACCTCAAATAGAAGCCGTGCAGGCTGCTACATCCTAATCAAACATTTTACTTCGACCAGATCTATTTTTAAAAGCCAGAAATGTGTCACCCCCTTTACTTTAGCAAATCTTTTAACGCTCTCCCTTTCAGTCTGCCCGTGCCTTATCTCTGTAAATCCACACAACCTTCGTTGTGTACCTGAAGATAAGCAAAACGCTTTTCTGGTCTTTCGCTACGTGTCTTTGTTGCCGTGAAACAGTTAACCCATTTTTATTGGCGTCGCCTTTTAAAGTGAAGTTCTGGGTTGTGCCATTTTTATTTTTTTTTTCCTTTTTGAAAGCGTATTAAAAGCTTGGAAACTCAGACTGAAAAACATAGCCTGAAGCCTGCCAAAATTAAAGAATTAAAGTATCAAGCGGAGAGGTTTTTGCTTCCTTGCCAGCTAGATGCAGCGATTCAATTAGCTGAAAAAGCAACATCTTTTCGCTGTGCTTTCTTGCAGGTGGGGTTTCAGAAGATCCTGACTCTAACCTACGTCGACAAGTTGATAGACGACGTTCACAAGGAGTTCAGAGATAAATATCGCAACGAGTTCCAGCAGAAAGGCACCCTGGGCCTCCTAAATGGCACCTTTGATTTTAAAGATGACTTCATGCGCCTTCTCCGGTAGCAGAGCCTGATTTTTTTTCTCTCAAGTTTCCATTTAGAACAGAGATAGATGGGGAGGAGGGAGGGGCGGAACTGAAATTCAGGCTAACGGGCCACCTCCCCACAGGGATGCAGAGGAGAGCAGTAAAGTCCGAGCTCCCACGGTAATGAAGACGTTTGAGCAGTCTCTCAAGTCCCAGAAGACTGTCAAGTGTATGATAGAAACCCGAGGGGAGAAACCAAAGGAGAAAGTCAAGAACAAGAAGAACAAAGGTTCTAAAAAAGAGGGTGAGTTGCTGGGAAAGATACAAGGGGGGAAAATAAATATTCCAGAGCTCCATGTCCCAGCGTGTGTTTTCCCAGTCCTCTCGTAGCACCCAAAGGCTGGTCTGAGCTTGTGTTGGGGCTCTTTCTGTCAGGAACTGAAGCTGTCGCGGTGCCTGGTAAAGCATCTGCGGGTGACAAGCAGCTCTCCACAGCCGGCGACAGGGAGGAACTGACCAAGGATGAAATCCTGCAAAAGAACCGGGAGGAATTCTTCAAGAGACACATGAAAGCAGGGGAGAAGTCCAGGTGGGTAACGAGGACACGGTCAGTACCCGTGGCTGAGTCCTGCCTTTCTGCCGTGACCCCTGGAAGTCAAACCTTGCTTTCCTGGACCTTATTTCCCTTTTCCTTATTTCCCTGCTTGCTGGAAAGACTGGGAGAGGGCACACTGGAGGGGTAATAGAGCCTGATCCCTTCCCTGGGAGACCCAGAGACCCAGCGTGTGCCTGGGAGAGGTCTAGACCTCATTTTAGTGAGGCTTTCCCGCTGTGAGCAAAGGGCAGCGGTGCATCAATGCCTGGCTCGAGGTCTGATACAGGGTTAAAGTTCAGATAAATAAACCCTGGAGACTGAATCAGCCTTTATTTCTGCCTTTTTGGGTAATGCGGGCTTTTAATTTTCACACCTTCTAAGGAGGTGATTGCTGCTGCTTCACTGTACTGAACAACACGTGTTTCTGTTTTTTTTTTTTTATTTCAGCAAATCTCCAAAGCCCGAGGCACAGAAGGAGAAGGGAAAGAAGCCCCGAGTGTGGGACCTGGGGAACTCTAATGCCAAAGTACTCGATTACAGTAACTCCGCTACCAACGGAAGCGCGGAGGCTTGTCCTGTGGAGGAATTTGACCCTGATACAGTAAGGAAAAGTCAGGTCACCGTGTCTGCTTTCATGTATTGTTCTGGGATCAGCTGGGCGTTGCAAACCCACAAACGGGGATCGCAGCACCCAGCCCGTAAAGCTGCTGCCTAAAGGATATTTTCTGGTGGTAGACGGGGTGAACCTGCAGCAAAGGTCTCTGCAGAGCTGCTTCTGCTGCTGACAATAACTCTTGTCGCTGCCTGTGACCACGGAAGGGGGCAGGGCGGGATGGCGGTAAGCGGGTGATGATTTTCAAGGTGTGTGGTTTTTTTTCCCCCCCTCGCAGGCCCTGGGGGATCGAAATCGGGAGCCCGGCCGCCTCTACGACCTTGAGTATGAGAGCGATGATGAAGCTGAAGAGGAGAAGGTTATTCAGAACCCTTCAAAACCCAGGTAGAGGCTCCTGCAGCACTCACTTGCTGCAGGTTTCTTGATTTCTCTCCCATAACTCATCTTCCAGTCTAACCAGTAGTGCAGTTGGGGACAAACTGGTGTGTGGTGGGCTCTTCTTGCATCTGGCTGTTGCGTGCCCTGTGCAGCTTCCTCCTCAAACCTAAAGGTAACTCCTCCGCTTCTCCGCAGCGCGAAGAAGGGTGGCCTGGGGGGCATGTTTGGCATGCTGAAAGGCCTGGTGGGCTCCAAGAGCTTGACAAGAGAGGACATGGACCCCGTACTGGAGAAGATGAAGGATCACTTGATCGGTACGTCTGGATCTGCTGGGAGCGGGTTAGTTTGAGGGGGTTCCCTGCGCTCCCGGTGTGGGGTAGCACCTGTGGGTTGGGTTCTTGCCCACGGGAAATATGGTCGGTTCCTGTCTCGCCTCTGGGGAGCCCTCGACAGCGCAGCAAAAGCGGGGGGCTCCTGCACGCTGGCTCCGTCCTTGCCTTGACGCTGACGTCTGGCGTTGTGTAACCTCCTCAGCAGGGCTAACGCCCCTCTCTCCATCTCTTTCTCGAAGCAAAAAACGTGGCAGCTGAGATTGCGGTCCAGCTCTGTGAGTCGGTGGCTAAGAAACTGGAAGGGAAGGTGATGGGCACGTTCACCAGTAAGTGGCCACGTGGCCTCCTGCTTGCGCTTTGGGGCTCGGGAGCGTTCCCCAAGCGTCACAGGGTTCTTTTTCCATCTCCTTCTTCCCAGCGGTGACCTCGACAGTGAAGCAGGCCCTGCAGGAAGCCCTGGTGCAGATCCTGCAGCCCCAGCGTCGCGTGGACGTCCTCCGCGACGTCATGGATGCCCAGCGCCATCACCGACCCTACGTGGTCACTTTCTGTGGTGTCAACGGTGTTGGGAAGTCCACGAACCTGGCCAAGGTAGGACACGATCCTCCTGGCTCTCTGGGACCAGCGCTGAGGTCGGACTGTGGCTGCTAGCGGGTTTTTTTTCTTTTTTTCTCTCCCCTCCTTCCTTTTCTCTCCCCTCCTTCCTTTTCTCTCCCCTCCTTCCTTTTCTCTCCCCTCCTTCCTTTTCTCTCCCCTCCTTCCTTTTCTCTCCCCTCCTTCCTTTTCTCTCCCCTCCTTCCTTTTCTCTCCCCTCCTTCCTTTTCTCTCCCCTCCTTCCTTTTCTCTCCCCTCCTTCCTTTTCTCTCCCCTCCTTCCTTTTCTCTCCCCTCCTTCCTTTTCTCTCCCCTCCTTCCTTTTCTCTCCCCTCCTTCCTTTTCTCTCCCCTCCTTCCTTTTCTCTCCCCTCCTTCCTTTTCTCTCCCCTCCTTCCTTTTCTCTCCCCTCCTTCCTTTTCTCTCCCCTCCTTCCTTTTCTCTCCCCTCCTCCTACCTCCAGATCTCGTTCTGGCTCATCGAGAACGGTTTCAGTGTCCTCATCGCCGCCTGTGACACGTTCCGCGCGGGAGCGGTGGAGCAGCTCCGCACTCACACCCGTCGCCTCAACACCCTGCACCCTCCGGAGAGCCACGGCGGGCGGACGATGGTGCAGCTCTACGAGAAGGGCTACGGCAAGGACGCCGCGGGGATCGCGATGGAGGCCATCTCCTACGGTAGGTGGAAGACTGGTGCTGGGAGACGCCGTTTCAGGGGAGCGTCCTCTTAAAGGTTATTTCCTCGTCTCGCCAGCTCGGAACCAGGGCTTTGATGTGGTCCTGGTGGACACAGCGGGCCGCATGCAGGACAACGCTCCCTTGATGACAGCCTTGGCCAAACTCATCGCTGTCAACGCTCCCGACCTGGTCCTGTTCGTTGGGGAAGCGCTGGTGGGAAATGAAGCTGTGGATCAGCTGGTGAGTGTTGAGGCTGAAAGATTGGGGTTGGGGGGGGGTTGAAAAAACCCACTTCTGCAGGTTTTGGCGGAGATTTGAACAGCGGTAGCATCACAGATGTGTTTCTTGGATCCGTTCTTTCCCTCAGGTCAAGTTCAACAAGGCCCTGGCTGATCACTCCATGGCGCAGACACCGCGGCTCATCGACGGGATTGTCCTCACCAAGTTCGATACCATCGATGACAAGGTAAGGAGGCCCTTGAGATGATTCTGGTGGAGCTTCCCCTTGGAGACCAGAGGGGAGAGACGGAAATTACCAAACTTCTGTGCTGTCCCTGACACTGTCCCCTGCCTTCCTCTTCCATTTCGAGCCATTTAAACAAAATTTCGCAGCCCAATTTCCACGCGTGTGGAAAACGGGGCCGTGGGGTCTCTTGGTGTAACTGCAGGGACCGTACGGATTGGAAAGTTGGAGGAGGTTGAATTTTTGACAAGCTTTTCCACGCGTTCCCCTGAGGGGGAAGCGCTGGATTCTCAGGCTAACGGTCACTTCTTGTCCCGGGCAGGTGGGCGCCGCCATCTCCATGACCTACATCACGAGCAAACCCATCGTTTTCGTTGGTACCGGACAAACTTACTGTGATCTGCGAAGCCTTAACGCCAAGGCCGTGGTCGCAGCGCTCATGAAGGCCTAAAAAACCACCAAATCGCTGTTTTGCAGAGAAGAACATGCTTTACCCCGTTACCGACTAGTCTTTCCCGTGTAGTGCGGAACAGAGCGAAGGGATACTGGTGGGAGGGGGGCTTATTTTTTTTTGGATTAAAACCCCTTTTATCCAGCAAGCCCCCTTCCCCTGGGTTCCTTCGTTCTGTTTCAAGTGATGCAGGCTCCCTCGCGGGGAGGCTGAACCCAGAGCTTTGTATTGTTTGTGCTGCACGGCGGGGCGCGGGGGGGGTGGGCAGCGCAAGGACCTGCTGTGCTTTTTGGGGGGTTTGAAGGTGTTTTTGTTTTGAGCTGCTTTTGATTTTTAGACCAGCTTAGGGAGGACGCAGGGGTGACTATTGCTAGGGGGGAGCAGGATCGGTGCTGCGGTAGAAAATCTGGCTGTTACGGTTGCTGCTAGTGGCAGCTCTACCCAAGCTGATAAACCAAAAATGGCGATGGCCTGCGCTGGGCTGGAGAGGAGATGCTAAATTGCCTTAAAGGTCCCCATTTCTGTTGTCACTGGGACTCTGGAGGAGGGTACCCGGACCCCACGTTTTGGGGCAGGAGTCGGAGAGCTGCAGCAGCCTGGTAGTGCTAATCGTGGCCGGAGAAGGAAGGCAGTGTGCCCCTACCTCTCTCCTGCCTGCTGGCCTCAGCGTTATTTGCTAGCAAAAAGGAAAAAAAAAATACTGGAAGATAATGGTGGCTGCTTGCTGCTTTCCTGCACCCTTTCTTCCCCCCTTCGAGTGCCTCTTGATCCCGGTCTGAAGTGCTACACTGAATAATACAAAACTCTCTTACGATGTCTTGTAGCTCTGTATCGCAGATGTGCTATAGTGCAATAAATTGAATGCTGTCTGCTAAGAGACATAATTTATATAAAATAAACTTCATAATTTGTTCTCCGTGTATAAATAACTTGCCTCCAGCCAGGACCTATTTCCTCCTGGAGCTGGGGAGACAAACTCCTGCCTGTGTGAGGTGTTTGAGAGGGCGTGTAAGTCACACACCAGCCAAAAGTTGAGTGAACAGGCCTTTAATACGAGCTTTGACATACAAAATACTGTACAGTATAAAGACAGGACTAGAAAACTAGAGCTTCAAGTAAAAAAAAAAAAAGCTCAAGTTTCATGTTTTTAATTGAAAGTACAGAATACAAAAGCACTAGGTATGAAATTAGAGGAGGCTGCAGCTCCCTCGGGGAGCCCACGCTCCCCAGGCGCACACAACCTTGATAAAAAGACAATTACTACGTTAAACCAGGCATCAGGCTCTGCCCCGGCCTCTGTTTGCTGCCTAAAGCGGCTCGGCTCGGCACGTGTGGGCAGCAGCTCGACAGCAGTGGGCTTCCCTCCTCCCTTGGGCTGGCCTTAAACCGCGCAGGCCTCCCTGAGAGCTGCCGGCTCGGGCTTAGGCCCGTCCTAGGGAGTCCTGCGCCGCGGCACAGGTGCTGGGCCCAGGCTGATGCTCAAGTGCTGCATCCTGCAGGAAAGTAAAACTCCTGAGAGGCTGCTGAGAGGGGCCAGAAAGGGGCGAAGCCTCACTCAGCTCAGGAGAGTCTTACCTTTTATCTCGGGGCGGGCAGCAGCGGAGCCGTTGAGGTGTTGTCCCTCCTTAGGCACACCTAGGAGAGAGCAGAGAGCAGCGGCCGGGTGGAAAGGTGGCCCCGAGGGGAGCCCCTGCGAGCCCTCGGTGCTGCCGTCAGGGCGCTGCCTCCGGCCCACGTGCGGCGGTTTTGCACGCGACAGGCCTTCCTGGCTGGGTTTGACATGTGCAAGCAAGTCTGTGGCTAGCAAACTCACTTCTTTGCCCCATTTTTTGTGATTTACAAGCGAGATCTCTCGGTTGTTAAAGCGTTTGCTCAAGCTGAGCAGCACAACGGTCAGTGAGACTGAAACGCCGTTTCGCTAGAAAGGGAATAACTGCAGCTGCATGTTAAAGATAACGTTTGGATGTGTGGGAAGCAGCAGAGCTGTTTGAACTATAAGAACATACCCCAAATTCAGCTACGCTGGTGATTTTTTTTGGAGAAAAAAAAAGCTTAAGGAATAATAAAGCATAAAGAGGGGCTATTAATGCTGCCTACGCTCCAAAGCGCACGGTGACAGTCAAGAACCACGTTGCGTGCGACAGGATCCCTGAGATGGTGGACGCACACAGCCGGCCACCCCGCACAGCCCGTGAGCCCCGTACCTGCTCGGCCCCGCGTGGCGATCTCGCTCGTCAGCCTCTCAAGGTACTCGGGCAAGTCTGTGTATTCGTCTCCGTAGGAAATCACTTTAATCCCTTTGTCCAGCATGTTCTCACGGAGCTTCTTGAACTCGTCCACGTCTCCCCTCCGTACAAGCATGAAGTGCTCCAGGTCTGACTTGTGCTTCACAGCCTCTAAAAACAGGGCCTGAAACGTGGTGTCATCAACAGTCCAACCACAGCCCAAGAACAGGAATGACTTATTTTCATACAGCTTCTGAATCTCTCGCTTTAAAAAAGGGAAAGACGTTCTTAGTCAAGGCAAGCTTTATCTTCACAAGGCACAAGAGACAGCATCTGCCTGATGAGGCTCTGCAGGAGTGCCAACGTTCAGTCATCCTCAACACAAGCGTGGTGAGGTGTTTTTGCAGCTTAGCGGGCTGGAGAATCCATCCCTCCTCTTCTATTTCACAAAAATTAAGGACTGTCCCACCACCCTGTGTGAAGCTCAGTCTCTAAACTCAACCGAGCCTATGGCTCACGTCTTTTAAACTCAGTCTTTAAACTCAGCTGAGCCTACGGTTAATGTACGGGCTTGCCAGGGAAGTGGGAGATGCATAGACACAACGTGGGGGACCCCGCCGTACGCCCCGCGGAGAGAAGGCAGGGCTGCCTCACCATGACCTCCGTGTTGCGCAGCACGTTCTGGTACCCGGCCGGGTGGAGCACTATGCCGCTGGGGTTGGTGTAAACGCCGTGGATGTGCAGGACACTAAGCTTCCTCTTCTCTTGCGCCCACTCCAGCACCTGCGCAAAACAAACCCCTCCAGAAATGTTAGCGAGCGCATCACCTGCGCTTCCTTCCACGGGGCTGTTAAAAAATACCATTTTGGGGAAGCAGTTCAAAGAGGCGGCTTCTTCCTCGTCTCCTCGAGAGGTCACGAGTCCATTGGCCTCTACATCACAGCCCACGGTGCTTGTTTGGGCCAATGCTTCAGCTGAACGGCGAATGCGATGGGAAGAGACTGAATCAATACAACGGACTTGGCAGAAAAAGGAGAAAAACTCTATAAATATTGTCAGTGTGTTTCTCAAGCCCACAAAGTTTTATTTCTTGGCCCCTCTAGGCTCTGGGAAGCTCTGAGGGAGCTCAACAGCTGACCTTCATTTCAGAAAGCCACTTCTGAGGCTCTCTGTTTACTCCTGCAGACCTTAGCTCGTTTAAGCTTGCAATAATTAGACTGCTTATTTGTAACACTGTAAGTACTTCCAGCCATGTAGATTAAGAGGTCATGCAGGAAACGTGAAGCACAGAAATGAGTCAGAACGAAAAGAGACCAAGTACTGCACGGCACCTACACGCGGCGTGTGTTTAACAAGCAAACAGAAGGACAAGATGCTCCCCAGCAGTAAAACCCACGATGGGAAGATGAGGTGGGCAGGTGGTGAAGAGCTCAGGGTTTCACAGTCCGATTTTCTGCCTGACTGAAGAAGTGGGGCAAAAGGAGGGAAGCTTGCATGCAGCGAGCGGCTACAGAGACAAGAGCAGGGCAGAAGAAGCCGGAACACAGAGAGTGACCCAGCAGGAGCCATCCAGCTATTTCAGAAAAAGGACACGGAAGCCTCGAAGGCTACGGCCCCGAAAACGCTCTGTCACAAAAAGCACTCCGCAGCACGCTCTAAAAACAGAAAGGTCAGCTTTGTGTCTCGCATGGAGCTTCCCATGTTGGTTAGAAACGTCAACCCAAGCCTTATGTGGAAGCGAGGCTTGCGGTACTTCAGTGAGGCCAAGCCAGAATTTGAAGCCAGAAGGACAGAGATCAAAGAAATACCAGGCTTAAGGGCTCCTC
The DNA here is from genome assembly GCF_047716275.1 of Strix uralensis. Taxonomy (NCBI): domain Eukaryota; kingdom Metazoa; phylum Chordata; class Aves; order Strigiformes; family Strigidae; genus Strix; species Strix uralensis. Next base: position 7,768,200 of record NC_133997.1, on the reverse strand, counting down.
CTGAGCAACGGACGTCAGCCAGCAAGCACAGCGTTTCAGAAACGAGCACTCGTCTTCATTCCTCTGCTCACTGCCCCAAATGGTCAGAGCCTGTGCTTGGAGGTTGTCTAACACCGTTTAGATTACCATGAACAGTACAATCCCCTTACGCAGGCGTGAGGGCACATCCCGCAGCCGCCACTGTCCTGCGTTGTCCCAGCTCAGCCCTGAGAAAAACAAAAAATCATCATCGTTTACCTTCTTTTCATCAGTCAGGTCGAGAGACTCCAGATGCTTCCCCTGGTGTGCTGCGTACAGTTCCAGCAGGTTATCAAAGTTTGTGGTTAACACAAGTGCCCCGTTTTCCATTAAGTGAAGCACAGACTGAAGCAGCTGCTTCCCAGAATCTTCCATTTTAGATTCCAGGTCATCAAACACCTCGTATAAACAGTCTTTGAAAAATGTTGAGCGAACGTTGCTTGTGCGCTGAGAAGGGGAGACAGATTAAGATCAGAGCCGGGCTTCTTTTAATGCTTCGTGTCAAACGACTCGATGAGAAACTACCCACAGGCTTCTCCAAGACCTCTGCAAAGCTCTTAGGGCCTTGCAAGACAAACACAGAGCTTACTGTCCTCCCCACCCCAGCATACCCCGAGTGAAATGCCCAAAAGCTGGTGTTTACGGCAGAATTATGCCTCAGGAACCCAGCACAGTAACTGCACTCGGGGTTCCTCCTGGAAAGAGGAATCGTTGGGAGATGGGGGCATCCTGGAGAACCAATTTAGCTACTTCCAAACGCCAAACCCTACGCTCAGGGTGGGGTCCCGAATATTTCCATGCAGTGCTACAAGCAGAATCACAGAGTCATTCAGGTTGGAAAAGACCCTCGGGATCATCGAGTCCAACCTTCAGCCCGACTCTACAAAGTTCTCCCCTACACCACATCCCCCCACAGCTCATCCAAACGGCCCTTAAACACACCCAGGGATGGGGACTCCACCCCCTCCCTGGGCAGCCTATTCCACTCTCTGACCACTCTTTCTGGGAAACATTTTTCCCTCCTGTCCAGTCTGACCCTCCCCTGTTGCAGTTTAAAGCCGTTCCCTCTCGTTCTGTCACTAATCCCCTGGGAGAAGAGACCAGCACCAACCTCTCCACAACGTCCTTTCAGGGAGCTGTAGAGAGTGATGAGGTCTCCCCTCACCTTCTCCTCCTCACACTGAACAGTCCCAGCTCCTTCAATCTCTCCTCACAGGATTTATTCTCCAGGCCCTTCCCCAGCTCGTTGCCCTCCTCTGCCCTCGCTCCAGCCCCTCGAGATCTCTCTCGGATTGAGGTGCCCAAAACTGGACACAACCCTCCAGGTGTGGCCTCACCAGTGCAGAGCACAGGGGGACTGTCACCTCCCTGCTTCTGCTGGTCACACTATTTCTGATACAAGCCAGGATGCTGTTGGCTTAGCAGACTCACCGGAGACAGCTTCTGGATAAGGTCGTGGGCAAGGTGAACCAAGTTCTTGTCTTCATGAAGACACTTCTGAAACCGTTTGCTCTCTTCATCTTCCAGGAGATCAAAGTCAATAGCAGCATCCAGGAGGGCCTGGATTAACCCCTTCCACGACTTCAGCGCTGGGACCTGGGGAGCAACTGCTGCGCTGATTCCTGTCCCGATCACCAGAACAAGTTCCTGAGGCTTCTTGGTTTTGAGGCTTGGCAACAGCTTCCTGCAAGAGCAGAAAGTAGCACAGCTGGTACCGTCGTAGATGGAAGGATGTCTCGGGCCGTGGAACATGCAGACGGAGGACAAGGGAGGTACCCTCTGCCTAAATTTTGAGTCAACGTGTCCATTAGGGTCCTCTGATAAACAGAGGACGAGCGGAGCAGCTCAGCACCCCTTAAAGACAGCGCGCAGCTCCACGGAGCAACATCACAAATGACCAAAATTACAACATACGTAATTACAACGCATTCCGCAATCGAGTCTGTTACCGAGACGGTTACTGGGGAAGTCAATGCCGCCCAGGAATACTTCTGAAGCAAAACTAATTAAAGTTTGGAATAAGGGAGGTCTTGTTAATAATAGTTAACTGGAAGCTAGCAGAAAGGCTGGAGACAGTGGAGATGGTGCGGTGAGCTATACGGAATGTGTTATCACTGGCTGTAGAGACATACACACTCTATACATCCCGAGACAAAGCACGCGTCAGACCCCCGCGCAGGGACTAAACACAACCGTGACTGCTCCTGGTTTAACTAAGGTGCCAACCAGGGGCCTGAAGGCAGCAGCCCCTTGTAGCCCAGCACAAAAGGAGGGAAGCGGAGGCTTCCTCCCAGCTCTGCCCTGGAGGGGACCTTCCCACCTGCCGGCCCCTCTTTGCGGAGAAGCCCCCTCAGCGGGACGTTGTACCAGAAATTGTACCGCCTGCAACGTGAGCGGGATGCTCGAGGCCAACCTTTTGGAAGCCCAGATGATACAAAAGAGTCTCAGGGAAGAGCTGCGTGGCTATATTCTCCGTCCTCCTCCTCCCCTCTTACTTATCTCCTAGCTTTCTACCCGCACAGTTCTTTTAAATTTGATGTTTATTATTTATTAAGTAGATGGGTTTCTCCTCATCATGCCTCGCCTGGTGTCAAGCTGCTTTTCTGAAGCAGGAGACCAGCTGCGGCTTCCCAGAGGATGGAAGCAGTCACCCGGGGAGGCAGCTCATTCGGAAGGAATGTTTTTTATCTGCAAACACGTGATATTTTGCGAGAAGGGGAAAGGAAACCGATACCACACAGATGGAGCTTCGCCTTCCCTCTATTACTGCCTACGAAAACAGACGAGTTAACCCTTTTCTTGAGGAGGTCTTTACCGTTAGTGGGGATAAACAGGTTTTAATTTTGGGACCGCAAACCTCACCCACAAAGAATAAATTAGTATTCATGCTAATGAGCTAATATAAAAACACAACCAGCAACCTAGGGACTGAAATCCAAAATAATAACAAATACGTAAGTCTTAACATCCTGTGCGACATCTCTGAAAGAGGCATTCTGTTCCCACGCTGATAAATGCGCTTTTTTCTACCCTGATATCCTCGAGCAAGGAGAAAATAACCTCCCAGCCTCTTTTCTGCTCATCCCACAGTCACTGGGTCAACCTTGAGACCACAGTTCCCTCACAGAAACTATTCTCCAGCCCTCCATAACTCTTAAATAAATCAGATTAGTGGAAGACAGCTCCCTAGATGAATTAGCTGCTCGTTTGCAGACGGCGATGCCTTAATTTCTGAGCCCGTGCTGTCGCAGCAGCCACAGTCCCAACCCTGGATGGACACAAGGGTGGGTATGCCCCAAGGTAGCATCATGCTCACGTCCCTGCTTGGAGAACTGCAAGACAACCTACTTATTAGTATGGGGAGCCTCCAGAGTGGAATTATTTTGCCTTTACAGGCAGCAAAATCACACGGATTTGAGTAATTGCCTGTCCTCCTGGGAACGGCTGTCCAACGCAAGCGAAGGAGCACGCCAACCGCATCTGATGGACCCTACGTGTGGACAGGACCTGAGCTAAAACTGTGGAGACAGCACAGTAAAAACCAGCTTTCCGTGCAACCTGGCTTAGGGGTTAAAAAAAAACAGCAGCAAAGTACAGTCTTAAGGCCTTTGTTCCATGCACGGCAGGAAAACACGGCTAGAGACCCCGCGCTTTTCTTGGATCAGCAACCGAAACGACTGCAGGGGCTTGGCGCCGAGTGTCGTGCTCTTTAAAGAACAATGCAAGGTTACAGAAAAAGCTCTTATTAGAAGACATTCACTGGAGTATAATTAAATTTACCTGGGCTTTTTTGCAGGTGGTATTCCATCTTCCAACAATGTTTCTTTACCCAGGCTCACGGTAGAAGCCATCCAGTTTCTATAGTAGACAAATCACCACAAGCAAAGTCACTACATGTACGCAATACGACGTGGAACAGACCACAGGCTTTTGTCGAGGCAGCTTTTCACAGGCAGATAAATACTGGGGTTTGTTATCTTTATGAGATCACCTTCGGGCTGAGAATTGCACTTTTTTGTTTCTGTACTTTGCCCCGCGGCTCTCATCCACCTCCTTAACTTCCTTTACAACAAAGCTTAATAAAATCGTAGGGCTGTTTTGTAAAACCGGGTTGCAGTCGCCACTGGCAGACCGCTGCTTGCCAGTCCCTTCGTTTCCCCTCGGCCGTTCATCTTTGCCCGAGAGCCCATTATCTGGGAGCTCCCCGCTTCCAAGGCGATGCCCGTTAGCAAACCCGCTGCTTGGGAAACAGCGGGAGGGAAGAAAGACAAAAAGATTTTTGTTCTACAAAAAGCCACCGAGAGCATTTAATTCTCTGGTGATGACAGAAGGGTTATCCAGCCCGCCATACGTCTACAGGCAGGGGGATATGACCTTAAAGCCCGTGGAAATGAAGTTTTATGTCTGCAAACCCTTTCAACAGCCTGTGATATAGAATACAAAAGGTCTGCCAGCACACTGTCCTCTCCCCCTCTCTGCTTCTCCAAAATCAGACTATTAAAAGGGAAAGAAAGCAGACAGAACTGCTCACCCTTATCCATTTTTTTCTTGCCAATTGTAATGAAGAGTCCAGCAAAAATTCTGGCAGGCTTTTGCCAAAAGGAAACACTGGCCCAAAAATCACAGTTTTTTCACAGGTTTCACAGCCTCAGTGAGCTCTGAGCGTTTGTTTTACGAATGAGATGCCTGCGACTGCTTCACTGCAGCAAAGCAGCAGCACTGACAGGGGATCCACAGGACGACTCTTTGCAGGTGTGAAACCTCGGCTGTGCTACAAACGTTGTCAGGGGTCATTTATTGTCCCAATAATCTAGATAACCATCATCCTTCCCCATGCTGGGGGATGAAAACAGGGCACACCGACTCTCACAGATGCTCAGATACAGTAGGTTTGCCAGTCTTTCGTTTCTGACCTCTCCTGAAAACTTTAGAACTATCATTAAAACAACAACATATCATTATAACACTAATATAATAATATTGTAACACCTCAGAGAGCTGGTCTTCACAACCTGCCTCCTGAAACACCGCTTAGCATATGCTCCCCGCTACCTCAAATAACCAGATTTATTTTACTGTAGAGCCCCGACTTCAGACAAAAGTTTCAAACGCGTTTAGGAAGCGAGGAACCAGGCTCCAGCCGACTGCTTGCACCTCCCGGTTCTACACCCTCGGTGCAAGGCTGAGCCTCCTCCACTGCACACCCGCTGGAACGTTGTACCCCGCGTTTGTCCAACCCTCCGTCCAGCATTTCGATGCTGTTCTGACAACAAACCTCCGCAGCTTCATGCCCCCCCCCCCCCCCCCCGAACGCCTGCAACTGTCAGGCCACAGGGTGAACTGTTCTGGGGAGTTAAACCAGAAGAAAAAACACCCACTCCGAAGCGGTGACTCTCGGGGAGGCAGGAGGACCTGCCGGACACATGATCAGTCAGGCGGTAACATCAGACTCGCCTTGAGGGAATACAGCCAAGAACAGTCAGGATGGAAAACATCAAGGGGAAAAAAAAATCCCCCTTTTTTTTCCTTTCCAGTAGGGTAAGATCTCTCATTTCAGATTAGCTGATTCTTCTGGAAGAGCAGGCTGCTTCCACAAAGCCAGCCAAATCTTAATTAACGGTGCAAAGACACTCCAGGCGAGCTAGGGACTAAAGCACGCAGCCTTCGTTAACTGGAATATCCAAGAGGGAAGTTTGTGTAAAGCAACACACTGAGCTCCCACTGCTGCCAGGTCTGCCCTCAACTCCTCCGAGGCAGCACACCTAACAGCCAAAGGTAAAACTTTCCCCACTTTCTCCACCAGCTTCATTTACAGATCTAATTTAAGTTTATATTAGCTTTAGGTTGCAAATTACTTGCTACGTCTCAAATATCAAGCCTGTTTATAAAACTCCGACTTAGGCCTTCCCCTGTTTAGCTTGTTCACTTGCCTGAGCACTGCTCCTGTATTCCTCATCCTACACTTTCGTGTTACTTTAAACAGCAGAAATGGAGACATCAATTCGATTTTTAGGTGACTTTAAACCGTTTCAAAAGTCATTCTGAACTTAGGAAAAAGCACCTTTTATAATTATCATTACCAAAAGATGGTTGTCTAGTATCACAAACTTCAATCTTCATTTCTATTTAATGCAGGTAGCCAAAAAGGAACAAACTCAATGTCTGGGCTTTGCCTGTCTCCAAAAAAATTCTTATTTCTCTTAAGAACAAGTCTCAGAGATTCAGTCAAGAAACATAAACCTCCAGATTTTAGGCCTGGGGAGAAGCTCTGCTCTCCAGGGGGACAGATCACGCCGGCACAGTCAAGGTCACCAAAATTAAATAGCATTACCTCAAAGCGTGGCACCAGCGCCGCAGGGAAAAAACCACCAAGGGGACCCTGGCCATGCCGCCGCCGCAGGTGCCATGAAGGAGAGGGAACAACGGGCACTTACAAGATAAGAAGCGTCTCTCCCGTCTTCCTCCTCGAGCTGTCGGGAACTTTCCAGCTATTTAGACTACAAGGAGTCAGAGAGAGCGTAAACATCAAACTCCGCAGGTTTCTGGCTCGGCCGCCCTGTTCTCCTGTCACAGTGTGGTCTCTCATCACCTTTATTATTGGCACTACGCTCCCTGCATAGGTTTGCAGTGTTCTCCTTTCCCCTCCACACTGAAGAAATCACTTAATTTATCCTAAAGCCTTTGAGGTAGAGATTTCAGCAAGGGACTATTGCCTTTAAACGATGCCCAAGTTGCCAACGCTGAATAAACCTAATCACGCAATTCCGTATGTAATACAGACACATCCAGCTGCAAAAACACCCAAAATACAAAGATGTATCCCAGTTAAAACCAAACACCTAAACAAAGCATATGTCAAAGCAACGCTGACGCTCACACACTGAGTATATTTACAAAAACCTTGCCGTAACGCTGCGAAACACGACTACGCCGCTCAGTCAACATCAGACCCCGACCTGCAGAACCACCGCGGGAAATTAATGAGACATTTTCTCCACCAACTCATCCCCAAAGGAGATGGGGAAGTCACTGCGGACGCTCTCTGGCTGTCTCCCAGCTCAGCAGCTAATGCACAAGTAAAGCTACACCTGCACGCTAGACCTGAACGCAAAATTTAAGCAAAGTAAAAACCACATGTGTCCAGCTCAGTGCTGAAAGAGGGGCTCCTCTGGCACAGCCCCCTCAAATTATATAAAGCAAGCACAAATTCATTGCTCATCAATTATTTTTAGCTTCTTTGAGTGCTGGGAAGAACTACCACCAGTGAGGGCGTAATTCAGATCTCCTTTTTAAAATTAAGTGGCTTTAAGATGTTGGGATAAGACAAAACGTCACGTTATAGTTTAAAACCTGCCACGTTTCAGATAGAAGAATCTGAAAGGATATTAATGAGTCATCCCTGGCCGATTCCCAAGCTGTGTCCCTCCACGTGGGAGTCAAAATTGGAGCAGGCCCGCACAGCTTGTCAAAACCATCCTAGAAAGGGACAGGCCTCAGCAATAACAGGGACTGGCAGTGCCAGGAAAACACACCCTGCTTCTGTTTGCGCCGCCGTTACGAACACAAGATTCAGCCTGCTCAGATGCGAGTTAAAATATAGCAGAGGTTTTTATTTAACACTGTGGTTCTCCACGTGCTTCAGGCTCCCACCCGCTTCATGAGAAATGAGAGGGAGTGACACAGCAAAGCCTGGAAGAGGTCTGTATCCCAACAAACTCACACAGGAGCCGGGCCAATGCATTCAGACGTAGGCTTGCTTCGGCCTGCTTGATTTAAGCCCCAGAAGACGAGGCTGCGGGAGAGCCCTCAAGCAGGTATTTCTGCATGCAAGGTTGGCTTTCTGAGAGCATTTCTGGAAAGCAAACCGGGCCGGACATGCTGCTGGGGGAGGGGCGGTTTCACACCTTCAGGGATGCCCGGCGCCTGGAGGCCTTACCTTTCCTCTCCGCTGCGCCCCCTCCTCGCCCCCTCTCACACTAAACCTGAGGGAAAAGCAAGAACACAGTATTTCAGCGGGCAGGGAGGAGGCCGAGGCTCCTTCTCGGGGGGGGGGACGTCCAAGAAAATGGCTTTTAGACAGAGCGTCGGCGCGGCAGGTGTCACAGACCGGCGCCGCTGAGGTGAGCCTGGGCCCCAGCACCTCCCGCCGCCATAAGGCGGTCACTCCCCGGAGCAGCCCCGCAGCCCCCTCCGGGCTGTGGGGGGGGACGAATGGACCTGCCGCTTCCCACCGCCACGGCGGCCCTCGGGGCTCCCCTCATGGCGGCCGCCTCCCCGCAGCGCGCGCGCGACCCCGGCCCGCCGTCGCCACGGGAACGACCCCCCGTCCTTCCCGCGCTCCCGCGCCCCGCACGCACCTGGCGCCGCGCGCCCGGCCCCATGAGGAGACGCCCGGCCGCCGCTCCCCGCGCAGGCGCCTCGCGCCCCGCCCCGCCCCCTTGGCGGGGCGACCGGCAGGGATTGGCCCGCCCCCTTCCGCTCCCCCCTCCCATTGGCTGGTTAGCGGAAGAGGCGGGACGATCGCAGTCTTGCCGGGCGCTCGCGCGATAATTCACCGCTGTTCTCGCGATACTTTGAGGAGTATAAAAGGTGGCGGGCGCATGCTCTTGCCAGTCGTGGCTTGTGTGCGGTTGGGGAGGTCTGCGCGGCTTGGGCCTGTCGGGTTGCGGTGTGAGAGTCTGGGGCGTTGGTGCCATCTGTTCGCGGGCGCTGTTGTAGGCCTGTGGGTGTTACCGGGCTCTGTATCAGGGGATTTTTCTTCCGCGAGCTGCCTCTCCGTTGGGGTTCGTGTCTGTGTGGCAGCGTCTCCAGCCCTGTGAGGTAGTAAGAGCAGTGCTGGGCCCTGGCTGGCTGCCGTAGTGCTTTCCGTGTAAAGGCGTTTGCGTATATTTAGAGCTTTTCAGGAAGAGTAGCTGTTCTCTGGCTTTTGGGGTAGCTGCGTATTGTTTTGTATTAGCACCATAAATGAAGTGTGTTGGTGATGGGTGTATTCAGAAGCAGAAGTAGCCTTATTTTCTCACCTGAGCACCTTTCTGGGGCTGGCTTTGACCCTGCCTTGTGCTCGGCCTCTCCTCCAACAATTTCCTAATACTTTCTGCAGACAATCGAGTAAGCGACAGGCTTCCCTGCGATGACCGGCCCGGTGACACCGTAGCCAAAATGTGTTTGTGCTGCCGGAGGATTTCAACGTGGTGCTGCTGCTGGTGGGTCAAGGCATGTTGTGAATCAAGCTGTGCTTTATTAATTACTCTGCTCCCTTTAATAATGATTATATTATAGCTAAGGTGCAGGCTGATCTAGTGGGGTGTTGCCCCTCAGGGACTCGGGTTTGTGGGGCTGTTTTCACCCTCTTGGGGCATGGTCCAGCAGCTCTGGGGTTTCCAGGTGGGGCTGACTCACATAAGTGGGTGACTCACCCTCCTTTGGGGCACATCTTTGGGTGGGGAGTTGATTTTTTTTTTTTGGGGTGGTGACAGCAGCAAAGTCACTGGTTTTCAGGGTGGGAGAGGGGAAGGGATTAATGTGAGGCAATTGAGCGAAAGGGGTCAAAGCACAGGAGAAGTGGTGCCTGACTCACAGCTGGCAGCTGCCTGGGGGTCCTTGTGGGGCTCAGTGCTGCTCGGCCTTGGGTTTCTTGCTTTGTGATTTGGCCACAGAGGGGCTGCCCGGTGGCTACTGCTCAGTGCCTGGAGGAGAGGAAGGCAGCTGGGGTGGCGGCTGGGTGCGGAAGGAGCTCAGGCCAGGAGTGCTGGTGAAGGCAGGATCAACCCCTCTGGCTGGGCTGGCCTCTGTCTTCTCCAGCCCCCCACCCCTTCTGCCAGGTCTTTCTGGCTCCCCCTCTGTCCCCCACCCCAAAAATGCTGCCTCACCCCTGGAAGACCGTGTCCAGCCCCTGCCAGAAGGTGTGGATCGACAGGATCGAATTTGTGGATCAAATTTGAGGTAGGGGCTGAGGATGGTGGTGCTGGGGCTCAGTGAAGTGGGCTCCATCTTGGGCTTCTTGAAGCTGCAGACAAGACCTGGATGAGGGGGACACATATTTTGGGATGTGGGGAGGCAAAGCAGCCCTGAAATTAGGGTGATGAGTGCCAAACACTCACCGTCCTCTCCATGACCACGCTGAGCCCAGCTCCTCCAAGGTGGGGGCCCCGCAGCCTGGGGTGCCATGCATGGTGGGGGTGTGATGGCCATCACTCTGCTCCAGGGTGAACAGTGAGGGAGACGCTGACCCAGCTTCGTGCTCTACCCCCCAAGTCCACCCCGTCCTTACTCTGGAGGTGCTCCCGTGTGAGCACCAGGGCTAGCTTCTCCAGGGGTCTGAGGGATGCCAGGAGGCTCCGCAGGCGCTTGTAGGTCGGGGGGCTTTGCCACTGTTCAGGGTGAGGACTCTGGGGTGGGAGAGGGAGGGACATGCTTGGCACCGGAGCTGGATCCCCCGTACCCCGAGGGATGGCGCCAGGCACCGCCCTCTTGGTGTTGTAGGGGGTGTGGGACCCCCCACCCGAGGGAGGGAAACAGGTCTGGGCTTGCTGGTGAGGGCTGGGCATGGTGACGCCCGGCTGGCGACGGTGTCTGGCCAGTGGCGGATGTGGGAGGGAGGCCCCCGGGAGGGCTGGCTTCCCAGGCCCGCAGGTTCGCGGCTGACTTCCCCTGCCTGCGCTTCCGCATGCCCACGCGGAGGCCGGACCTGCTGGCAACCGGGGGGGGCCTCAGGGGGATCAGGCAGCGGAGGGACAGGGCAGCTTCTCTGCTCTGTCCCTGCAGAAGCTGGTGGGTGCCCCTGTCCTTCCCTGCACCCTAGGGCTGCTCCGTTGGGAACTGCTCACAGATGGGAAAGCTGTAAGGATGAATCAGCCTTGTCATTCTCTGTGGATCCCATTAGGCTCCAGAGTGAACATGGTGTATCCTACCTTTCCTTTACCACCTAGGTGATTCTGGAAGATCTTCCTCCGTGCCGAACCCAGGGGGGCTGATGCTTTCCCTGCTCTGGTGCCTGACTCCTGCATCCCAGGTAGGTGTCTCCCAAATTTCCCCCCACCCTTCACCGTCCCTGCTTGTTGTTCAAGCCACGCTCAAGCTTTTTCCTATTGCTAAGCAGTGGCTCGCTTGGGCACTGTGGTTTCCGTGGGTGCGCCGGGGTTTTGCCGACGTTTGCCGCGGTCCTGTGCCATTTTCAGAGTAGGGCAAAGGCTTCAGCGTGGCTTTATTTCGGAAGGGGTGATGCAAGCAGTGGAAAACAGCAGTCACATGCGCTCCTGGGGCTTGTTTCCCCTGTTGCCGCTCCTGGGTACCCTCAGGGAGGGTCCAGGCACCCCAAACTGTGCCGGGAGCCCAATGCCAGGGTGGGCATCACCCAATCCATCTTTAATTTGCACAGCAGCCGGTCGATCTCCGGTGATCCCTTCTGATCCCCGCTTCTCCTGTCTGCAGGATCCTTTCCCCGCCGCTGGGAATGAGGGTCTCTCCCGCCCGTCGGCTCTCGGCCTCGCTCGCTGCAGGTGTTGGCGGACAGAAAAGGTAGGCAGGAGGGCTGCTTGAGCTGCAGCTTCCAGCCCTGCTTGAGGTCAAAACTCTCCTTTCTGGCAAACTTTGGCAAGGCAGATGTGGAAAACACTGCTGGGGGTGATTTTTGGGGCTGCAGGTGAGCACCCCAGAGCTGTGTGTCCCTGGAATAAACCCCACTGAGCTCCTGGGGCTGGACCTACTGAAGGGCTGGTTCCTGCTTGCCTAATTTCTTTTTTTATCCCTTTTTTTATGCTGACAGGAGAGCTTTCACACTGGTGATCAGAGGCTGAGCAGCGCGCTGCCCACTATGGCCGGTGAGTGCAGGTTTGGTCAGTGCCGGGCAGGATAAAGCCTCTGGCTCTGTCCCCTCCTTCACTGGCATCCCCTCCCCACTGAAACACACCCACAAACTGCTAGCCATGATGCGGTAGCCAAGGTTTTAGGGTCTGGAGTGGTTTTTGGGGGGGCAGGGTGATGTCCTGCCCAGCTCATCTCCATCTCTGTCCTGCTGTGAGCTGGTGATGCTGCACAAGCCCCTTGGGAAGCCCGGGGTGGGGTGCTGAGCCCCCCAAACCTCACCGTGGTCTCTGACTCCCTAGGCTGGTTTAGGCGGCTCCTACACAAGCCCAAGCGCAGCTCGGCGGAGAGCAGCCTCAACGCTGGCCGCTCTGCTTCATCCTCGCCTTCATCTTCCTCATCCTCTGCCATGAGCTCCGACTCCTCTTCCGAGACGAGCCTGGCCAGGTCCGTTCGCCTGTCACCGGTCTCATTGTCGGTCATTAATGCCTCGGGCAGCGCCCGGTGGGCCAAGAGCTACGACGTCTGCATCTGCCACAGCGAGGCCGACCTGGAGCTGGTGGAGGAGCTGGTGTCCTACCTGGAGGGTCAACCTGAAAGCTTCCGTTGCTTCCTCCAACTGCGGGACGCGACGCCGGGAAGCGCGGTGGTGACGGAACTGTGCGACGCTGTGCAGAACAGCCACTGCTGGGTCATGCTCATCACCCCCGGCTTCCTCCGGGATCCTTGGTGCAAGTACCAGATGCATCAAGCATTGGCTGAAGCTCCCATGACCAACGGACGCACCATCCCGGTGTTGAAGGATGTGGATCGGAAGGATTATCCCAAGGAGCTGCGAAACCTCTACTACATCTACATGGCGCTGAAGGAGAACAGCTTCCGGCAGATCAGAGACACCATCATGCGCTGTGAGTGTGCTGTGGGTACCACGGGAAGGGGCTGGACTCTAGATTTATTTAAATAAAGAAGTGTTTCTTTGCGGAAGGGGTTGTTGGGCGTTGGAATGGGCTGCCCAGGGCAGGGGGGGGAGTCCCCATCCCTGGAGGGGTTGAAGAGTCGGGTTGACCCAGTGCTGAGGGATCTGGTGGAGTTGGGAATGGTCAGGGTGAGGTTCATGGTTGGACTGGAGGAGCTTCAAGGGCTTTTCCAACCGAGATGATTCTGGGATTCTGTGAAATAATTGTTTTTTAGATGAATTGGTTGCTAATGGGTCTCCTCTGCTGCCTCTGCAGACCTCCAGGAGCTGTGCCGGAGCTCCACGAGTTGGACTGAGTAGTGCCAGGAGCAGGATGAGGTGTCTCTGCGGGCGTTCTGGTGCTGCCACCACCGGATCTGGATGCGGCCATATCCCCATGGACCTTGGGGGCAAAGCTGAGCTGCTCGAGCCAGGCCTGGGAGCTGGAGGTGGCTGGGGGGAAAGTCCTCACACCCATGGGGGTCCCGGCGATGTTACCACCAATGGTGGCCAAAATCCCCTCAGTGGGGTTGGGGGTGTCCTCCAGCGGGTCCCCACGGCTCATCACAAACACTAAACCCTGGTGTCAGGTGGGTCTGGGGGGTCTTCGAAGCTTCTTACGGTGGGGTGTGTGTGTCCCCCTCCCTGGGGCCTCAGACCCCTCTGGACCCCCAGGAAGCTGACATGGTGCCTTGCCCTGTGGTGTTGGACTTCAGGCAGGAGGAGGAGGGGCAGGTGCCGGCTGAGTCTTTGCACGAGTTTGTTGGGACTATGAAAATGCAGAAGTTTTACATTTCGGTTTTGGTTTCTCTTTTAATTCCCTGGCTTGTGGGTTTCTGTGTCGTCAGGAAGGAGCCCCGGGGATAGGTGACCCCCCCAGATGGTGCGGGGGTTGATCCTTGATCTGGGTGTGGGCTCTGCTGGGCTTGGGGGGACCCCTTTTAGCCGCGGAGGGGGTCGGTTTCGCACCCGTCCTCGTGCTCCCGGGGGAGGGGGGGGACCCCGCGGCCCCGCCAAGCCGCCAGGGGGCGCGCTGGCAGCGCGGCGCCCACCTCGCGCCTCTCTTGGCGGAGCCGCGCAGGCGCAGTGCGGGGGCGGGGGGCCGCGATGGCGGAGGCCCCGCGGTCGAAGAGGAAGAGGGAGGAGGAGGACGGGGCCGCTGCTCACGACGGGGCGGCCGCCACCGACCCCTTTCCGCTGGCAGAGCTGCGCCTGCGGCGTGTGCTGCGGGAGTCGGCGCGGGACAAGGCCGTGTTCCTGCACGGGGAGGTACGGGGTGGGGGGGGGGGGGCCCCCCCAGGCTCGCTCAGGCCCGGCGCCATTTTCCCCGCTGAGGGCTAACCCCGCCCCGCGGCGGCCCGCGCCAGGCAGGCCACGCCCCCACAAGCGAACCCCGCCCTTCCCGTGGAGTTCACGCCCCCACAAGCAAGCCCCGCCCTCCCCCCGCGGAGGCCACGCCCCCCGGCGCAACATGTCGGGTTCGGCATGGCCGGGGGCTGCCCTGCTCCCAGCCCGGGCTCGTCCCCCCGCAGGGCTGCGGCCCGGCCCTTCTTGATTCCACAAACTGTGGCCCCAGACTCGCTTTTCCAGCCCGGTGCTGCCCGAATCCGGTCAAGCGAGGAGCAGGAGGTGGCTGCTCTCGGCGGCAGCACGCTGGAAACCTTATTTCCAGCCTCAGGTTATTTCTTCTTAGTATAGCTGTTGCTTTTGGCCCGGAGAGCAGGTTTTTCACGTTTGACGGGTAAAGTGGTGTTGAATTGCAAGGAGGATGCGAACTGTGGGGCTGTAAATAGGATAGGCGTGTCAATCAGGTCCCATAAAAAGGTAATTTGTAATAACTCTCTAAGTTTGATGGCTGCAGAGGCTGGCCGTGGTGTGGGAGCAGTGCAGCCGCCTCGTTTCCTCTCTCTCGGAGGTGGATATCCAAGCAGGCCGATGAGGACGGGGAAGTTTCAAGCTGCTGCTTCGGTCTCAGGGCGATGGGTTGATGGTCAGTGGGTAACTGAACTGGGCGCAGACCTGCTGCTCTGCCAGGTTGGGAGCCCCAGGTCAACCCCTTTGCTCTCCCCAAGCAGAGTTGACTGAGGCCTTGCCTCAGTGGGAGTGTTCTTCGTGCCTCCCAAAACCCACATGCTCAAGCCACGTCCAGATCTGGGTTGTGGTTCCTCGGAGCAGGGCAGAAGCTCTCCCTGCCCCGAAACAGCCTAGGTTTGCTCCTTGACCACGATGCAAACTCCTGCACCTGCCTCTACCTTCTTCCTGACCCTCTGACTGTCCGGTCGATGGCCCCATGTCAACTTGAGGGTATCTGAGATGGAATCAGTGACGTGGGTCAGTGGGAATGCAACTGTGGGCGCTGGGAGTGTCTGGGGAGGTGCAGATGGGCTGAGACATTATCCACATCCTGTGCTCCCCCCCCAAAAAACCACCTGTGTTCCTCATGGGGAGCAGATTCCTGCTGTGCTTTAGGGCAAATGTGTCTTTATTTTTGGATGGGTGCTGCCCAGCGTGGGGCTGGACTAAGGAAGGGGTTTGCACACAAGAATTGAGGGGCTGCAAGGTGGTCACTGGGTGGAGGTGTTCAGGTCCTGGCCTCAAACTCTCCACCCAGCACTGGATCCGTGTTTGCCAACAGCTTTATCTGTTCTTATTCCAGGTGACTGGCCCGTCGGGAGACGGGACAGATGCTGTAGTCATCCTGGAAAAGACTCCTTTCCAGGAGGAGAAGGTATCGGAGCTGCTGAAGAAGCACACGAAGCTGGAGCTGCAGATGCGCAACGACATTTACAGCACGTACCACCTCTATCCTCCCCCAGAGCTGAATGGTGAGTGCTCTTGGTCTCGTTTGGGGGGGTCCTGGGAGGGTGGCTCGCTCTGTGGCTTGGCTGTGGACCAGTGGTTGTGGCTCAGATGCTGGTTGGCCTGATCCTGCTGGCTCAGGAGGGGAGGACGCAGCGAGACCTGCAAGTGCCGCTGCCAGATGCGACCACGCCAGCCCAGTCGTGGTTTGGCTGACAGCAGTAGACCTGGCTGAGGTGGGGAGATCGGTGGATCATTGCTGCTCTGAAGGCAACATCTTACTCCTGAGGCTTTGGATGCTGCCTTGTTTCACCCCCTTTTCCCTGTGCTGTCGGACTCCTAGCTCAGCTGATGAGTCACTGGCCATTAAATGGCCATCGCTTGATTACTTGCAATCATCTGCATTGATTTAAAGGTGAAGGACTTGTGGGTCTGAAAGCTTTCCTTCTGTTTTTTTCAGTGATGTCAGTCAATCTGTTAAGATATTGTCTCTCCCTGTAAGGTTTACCTTGGAAACAATCTCTGCAGAGCACATGTCATCTTCTCATTCCAGGGTATCATCTCATGTGCTTTATTTTTGTTGCCCAATGTCCCCGGGTAAGGACAGACAGCTAGTGTGTTTGCAGGAGGGATTTAAATGCAGGTAATCCCAAGTGCCTGGGGCTGACGGGCACCTGGCCTCTGCCTTTCAAGCCTCTCCCTGCTGATTTCACCCATTGTGTGTTACAAAACCCAACTAAAAACAGAGTATGACGAGTCTGAGAGTTTCGGTGGCAGGCTGTCATCCTGCAAGGTGGACTCTTGTCACAGTGAAGGGTGCCCTGCAACAGCAGTGCTCCGCAGTCGTCTCTGGGAAGGGGGCTGCTCTTTGGGCAGGCCGGGAGCTTCGATTTAATGCTGATACGTGTTTAAATTCTGGAAGTGCAGTGATTAATTACATGTCAACGCTTCCATAAGCACAGTGATAGCCAAACCGTTTTTAACAGTCAAGATTAATCAGCATGATGGCCTTAAGTAAGTTGTTGTTGCAGTCCTGACTTATATTTTCAGGATGTTTGATGGGCCTCCCTGAAAATGCCCCTATTTTAGCACTGTTTAGCTTTGGGAGCTTGCAAGTTGTGCAGAGCTCCTCTTGTCCTGTCGAGGACTCAGTCAGAGGTTTTCAGCGTTACAACGCCCTGTTTCAGTGGCAGGAAATCACCACACCACCGCGTTTTTTGCGGATGCCCTCCGTGGGAAGATGACAAAGCTGTGCTGCTTCAGCTGGAAAGACTCCTCCTGTGTTCGAGGCTGGCAGCCACTTGCAGCGATTCCCACGAGGTGGCATTCCAAGATTAAAATCCCCTGGGCCTCTCTCCAGCTGCAGCCCTGCCACTGGGGCTGGCATTTGACTTGCTTGTGGCACTTTGCTGCGGCGCTGTATAACTCCAGCCTTAACACCGATAGCAAAATTTTTTTATTTAATTTAAGATTTGCTAGGTGTGAAACTCCTCACTGGGGTAAAAAGGCTGTTAAGGGGTTGCTGGTCTCTGTCAGTGATGTGCTGGATCCTGCTTTTTCTGAGAGGCTGGAACAAAACCAGGTCAATCTGGGTCTTCTCACATCCTGTTTCTGGGCCTTCGTTAAACTAAATCCTCGCTCGGGTTGTTTCTGCTTGGCCTATTCTGTGCTGTGACTCTGCCCTGTGTAGCCACGCTGTTTGTTTCACGTAAGGCTGGACCAAACCTGCTGCGCTCTCAGATGAGTGTTTGTGCCATTCCTCTTGCAGGTTTGAATGGGGAAAAAGCCTCTGGCTTCCTTCTGCTGAGGTGTATAATTTTAATTGCCTTTTAGAGGCAATTTTAAAAGTAGGCTTTTGCAGAAACGTTACCCAGTGGTGCATCTTTGCTTCCCACCTGTCTCCTTAGCACTGCTGTGCTTGCTCTCAATGTCGGGCAGCCCCAAGGAGAAGATCAGGAGAGGACTGTGGACCCTGGCGCTGCTCTCCAGACTCCCCAGCTCTGCGTTTCTTTCTTCGAAGCAATTCAGTGCTGAATAGCTTTTTTTTTTTGTGGGCATGTTGCGTGACCCGCTGGCGGGCAGCTGGGCTGGCACCGGAGGAAATGGTCGTGTGTGTCAGAAGGGGAAGGAAATTGCCCTTTTGAGCTGGGTCATGGCCCAAGGAGAGAGTCGATGCGAAGAATGCAGCTTATAAACCTAAAAAAGAAAGAAGGTATTTCCTGTAAGGCTGCAGACAATGTCAGGGCTTGTGAGAAATCCCGGGATGTCAAGTGATTGAGACTTGGTGAACCTTTGCAGCAGGGTCTATTTTGGCCTCTCGGTTGCAGGGTTGGAGAGATACAGATACAGGGTTTTATCTCCTAGCACTTGCAAGTTTACACCTGGTTAACATGATGCAGTAAAAATATTTTGCAGAAAAGGTCAAACTTCTGCATTAAGCAATTCCTCTGTAAAGTCCTGGGTTGCGGTGTCACACAGAAGAAGAATTCACCCTGGGGATTTCACAGCATCCTGGGCAGCTGAGCCCCCCCAGTGCTCAGCTTCATGCTTTCTAAAGGTAGGATAAACCTCCAGACTGAGGAAATCATGACCACAGGTGACTGGGCACGTTGACGGCGTGAGGAGCTGCCTCCGGGTCCCTCCGCTCTTTCGAGGTGCGTTTCTCAATGCTGCCTTTGTGGTCCCAAGTCCCCGCGGGGCTCTTCATTCAGCTGGAGTTTCTTGATAGCTGAAAGTGGGTATTTTCTTCACCCTCTCTCCGCCTCCTCGTTTAAGCGAGTCGGATGCTGTTCGCTCCATGGAGTCAAGCTAACGCAGGCCCCGGACGATGAAAGCTTGTTTTGTCTTGGTGGTAAAATAGCCCCGCAAGGCTTGGCCAGTTGCTTTGTCTGTGTGGTGAAGGCAGAGAAAGGGAGGCCAAAAGAAGCACATTACCTGAGCAAATGACTCCCCTCAGTCCTGGGAAGAGGAATTTCACTCTGCTGCTACTTAAAGATGAGATTTTTAGGGTTGGGGAGCACACTGGCATGAGGATGTATGAAGATGGTGCCGGTCAGAAAGAGGACATCATCCGTGTCTTGCTCAGCTCAGTTTTACTGGTCACTAGGAGAGACGTGTCAAGGCTAAAATGAGAAAAAACATTTTGTAAAACAGCTTAATAATAGTCAAGAGTTCATCAGAAGGGCAAACCAAACCCATCCAACTAAGGAAAAGGAAATTTGTGAGCGAGTTTGCGAGGAGGAGCGGTGTCAGAGAGCACATAACCACTCTGCTACCGGCAAAGGCAGGCGTGTGGAACTTATTTTAAGGCCAGTTGCTGGATGTTGCATAGATTTAAGAGGCAGCGTATGTCCAGAGGTGTGAGATACTGGTGGAGGAAACCCCAGCTCTGGGACTCTCCCTTGCAAGGGCTGTTTTCGTAGCAGGGGAAAGATTTTTTTTTTTTCTTTCCTGCTGCCAAAGGCTTGATTGCAAAAGCCAGATGGTTCAATCAACACGTTCCCCGATAACAACATCCAGCTCCTGGTGGTGCTCACACCCATTTAGCAAGGAGAGCTTGCTGTTCCCAGCAAAAAGCGGCTTCCTCGTGCCTGGCTGCTGAGGGATGTTGTGTTTCACAGCACCAAAGCAGTGCCGGCGTAATTTAAGGGCTCTTATCAGTCCTTTAAAAAGTATTTACTCACTGGGCACAGCTCATTCCTGTGCTGCAGGCTGAAGCTTTTTAAAAATGTCTAAAAACGAGCACACAGGGAGACGCTCCGGCTCCATCTCTCCGACACGGGATGGAGAAATTGTGGGAGAAATGGGAGAGCGTGGAAGGAAAGTATTCAGTCATGCAGGAAGCGATACGTTTCCCTCCCTTCCCAAGCCCAAAAAGCGTCTGGTTTCAGGCGGCGAGGAGCTGGAGGAACTCGCACAAGCTGCACTGGGAGGGCTGGTTGGTCTCCCGGCGTTTCCACGCTCCGCCTGCCTGTGGGGCCTGCCCAGCGAAGAAAACTTTGCATTTACACTTAAATAAAAAGCTGGAGCCTGAAGCAGTGGGAGCGCGTGGGGTGGTTTGGGGGAAGGTGGGAGATAGCGCTGTGCTTTGCTCTTGGTTTTTTTGGGGGCTGGTAACCTGCAAATTTCCTCTTCGCTGTGGCTGCTGCAGCTAGAGCCCACCTTGGATGAGAACCAGGGCCCAGACAGCCTTGGCAGGAGTCCCCCGCAGCACGCTTGGCTTGCCCTGGCATGTGCTGGCCTTGGAGACCGTGAGCTCTTGCAAAGCTTTATCCTTTTTATTCAATAACGAGAGCCCCAGATGTCTGAGGCCGGTTGTGCTTGGTTGGGGGTGGGTGAAAATTAGGAGTTCCCCTGTGACTGCTGTGTGGTTGTGATTGTAAAACTAAATAAACTGTGTTAACGCAGGAGGAGAAGGTTGTGCATTGTTACAGTTTAGTTAGGGCTGCATTGAAGGAGATACCTGATGATGGGAAGGCAGAGCAGAGCTGTATGCAGCAGGGAAGAGGCTTGCAGAGGAAGAGAAAACTTGCAAGAGTGTAAATGTCTTTCTTGGCGGTTTCCTGGGCTTGGCACCTTCCTGCATCTGACAGTTGAGTTGATTAGGCAGATTATAAGCTAAAACTCAGCTTCCTACTAGCAAAGGGAGACAAAAAGCACCACTGCCCAAAAGTAGAAACAGGTTGTTCCTGCCCTGCATGCTTTTTTTTTTGTCTCCCCGGCATGTTTAAGTCTATTTAAATCAAAACTACCGTGGTCCGTTTTAGTGTTGCTGAGTGGGATGTGAGAAGCGAGCACAAGGCATCTCAGTGGGTCACCCTGGCCTCTCCTTGCCGTTCGCATTGGGTTGAGGTTTGACATGCTGAGCTGGAGGGGGATTTTGGCAGAGCCAAAGTGAGCCTGGAGTGCACTTTCCTACGTGCATGAGCTCGCTCTGCCTCCTTCCCATCTGCGACGTGCAGCTCTCCGGCGCCGTAGGGAGCATGGGGTAATGTGTTTCATCCTCTCCTCTTGGTGACAGCTGCCTTCGGCCCTTTTTTCCATAAGTTCCCCAAATTGAGCTGTGGTTTGAGGGGTTTTTTGTGTCTTTGGTGGTTTTCTTTCCCCCCCTCCCTCTTGTTCTTAGCAGGAGAGGGGAGAAATCATTTTGATTCTGGTCAATGCAAGCTTCCTTTTCTCCTGGGAAGGGAAACAGGGGTGAGGTGTATCCCCTCAAACGCCCTTCGAAGGGTGAACTGCCTGATGGGTTGTTCTCTGCTGTCACAGCACCTCTGCCTCCTGCTCATTCAATGAAACCTCCTTTTTTATAACCTCCAGTTAATTGGACAGTCAGTCCTGATTTCCAGAATAAACCACAGGCGTTTCATGGTGTCCCTGGGCTGGCGTTCAGGAACAGCCTGGCTGATGTGACTCAGATGCAAGTGGAGACAATCCTTGACCCTTCAGTGAGCTTAAAAACCCACATCACATGTCCAGTGAGTCTTTACCCCCCATTTGCAGGCCAGGGTGGGTTTCAGCTGCCCCACGGCGTACGTGATGCTTTAACACATGTGGAGTTTGCCAGGAGCAGGGCGGCTTTTAAAATGGAGCACAAACGCGGCCGGTCGCCAGCAATGGAAAGATTTCATGGTGAGCCCCATCTCGCCGTGGCTGTTTCCTGCGGCTGAGCCCAGCCTTAGCCAGGGCTTTGCGTCCCATGCAAGGGCTCCTAATGTAGTCAGGCTCTAAGCGTTGATAAAACAGCTTCTCTGGCCGTAGTGATTTATGCTGATTAGCATTGCTGGGGCGTTTCAGAGTTGATGAGACCTCTAGAAGGGAAATAATCATTAGTGAACCACAGCCTCTCCCCCTGCTCTCCTCTTCCAAACATCTGCTGCTCAACCGCAGCTGCACATTAAGGATTTCTCTGATCTTGCACTAGGCTTTTCCTAAGTGGCTCTCCCCACCACGAGCAGCCACCACCCAAACTGGGGAGGTGCTGAGGAATCCGTGAAGGGTCCTCTGCAGCCCCATCCCAGCTGGCGCACGGACTGTGGTTATCACCACCCCCAGCACGGAGGGGTTTCTGCTGCAGTCCCCGCTCTCATTTTAGCATCTAAAATTAAATTGTGGAAGTTTCAGCCTGCGGCTGCACGTGGTATTTTCTTATCTTTCGCCTTTTTGTTTTCTCCCCGGTGCTTTGGTCTTTTTAAGTGAGAAGCAGAGGAGCTACAGCCTTGTCTTTTTTTTTTTTTTTTTTGCTATTACATCATCCTGCTAGAAGTGCTAATCGAGTCCTGGAAAACAACCTTGTTTGAACATGTGTACGGTGGGAATCAGACCAGACTGCCCTTGTGGTTTGCATTTTCATATTTCATGTTACCAGCATTTTCCTGTGGATTTCATTAAGCTGGGTTTGGCATGCAATGAAAAGGCAGAGTCTCCTGGCTTGTGCAGTGCCGACCTTAGAAAAAACAGAAACCAGAAAACTAAAAAAAACCCCAAACCACCCTAAATCCTGGCTTTAGGAACAAATAGATATTTATATTCAGTGTCTGGCTAGCATGTATATGTGTGTAAAGCATGAGGCATGACTGTTCGTTACCCTGGTGAGTGTGCAGCCCATGGTTTTTGTGGCCGTGGCAACCTTGGGCACAAGCTGCAGTGTTTGCAGTGCCCCAGCTACTTGTTTTGGTCCAGTCTGCCCAGGATTTATCCAGACTCGTGGGGTTTTTCTCCTGCCTGCGTTAAGTTTTGTAGCAGCTCTCCGTTAGCTGGGAAAGCGGAGGCACTGCTGGTGCCCTTGGAGTTGTGGCAGGCTCTGTATCGTGCCTCTAATCTCAGCCAAAGAGGGATATTTTCTGAGCGTTTTACTGCTGTGGGTAAGATTTACTGCTGCTGAGGTCAAAGCTGCCAGGTTGACAAGGTGCACACTCGCATCCTGTTTAATGCCACAGGAATTACGCAGCAAGGGGTAAACAGAAATTGTTTTCCTTTTGCTAGAGTAAACAGCTCTTTGTTTGTCGGCTGGTGCAGGGGAATCACCCCTCTTCCCTCAGCTCATCCTGTGCTGTGTTAACCCATCAGCCCGTGTTGTTTTCTCTGGATCTGTCCCTGTGCCCTTGACCCCTTTGCCTCCTGCGCTTGGGGCTTGAGGCCAAGCATCGGGACAGCTGAGAGCTTTGGGGAGGAGCTGCTCCTCACGCTGGCCCCGCTGCTTGCAGCTCACGTGGCTGGAGAAAGTTCCTGGGTGCTCGCTCGGTAACATCCCGTGAGATTTGGATCTAAGTCTGAGGAAGAGGAGGATGCGTCTCTGCCCCCGGGGTCGTGTTTCTGTCCTGGTTGTTGACTGCACATAAACTCTTCCCTGGGAGCCCCAGCTCTGCCCTGACGTTGCTGATATGCCTGAAAGAGCGAGTGTGGGAAAAAACCCTTTCAGACAGCAAACTCCTCCACCTGAACTGGAAAGACAGGCCATGGCTGTGTTGTCAGCTTGTCCTTCCTCAAGAAAAGCAGCAGCAGCCTGGGAGGTTAGAGCACTTCTTTGCTTTCCATGTCCGTTCTCCCCCATCCTGCTATTTTAGCAGTATCTTCTCAAAATGTGTTAGTGTGGCATTTATTGGAAAGGAAAACAGATTTATTGGGCGCTGAAGGAAGTAACGTGGGTTTCGTCTGTGATAACTCAGTAAACATGTTTGTTTCTAGAGATAAAAACCACAGTGGTGTACCCTGCCACGGAGAAACACCTTCAGAAATACCTCCGTCAAGAAGTGCACCTCATCCGTGAAACCTGGGAGGATTACAAGAACATAACGCTGCCCTTCATCCAGTCCCAGAGCTTCAGCATCCAGGTATGGGTACCACTGCTTCCCCTCTGCAGACACGGATGTCTTTGGTCCCTTCTTCAACATGCTGGGCTGTCAAATGTCTCCTCAGAAGCCCAGGTTGGAGGCAGAAGAGTCAGGAGCGCTCTGCCCCCCTCTTCCTGTTGGTTGTTCCATCAGTATGTTGTCCTCAATGGGTACTGCACCCCCTCATCTGCTGGGCAGCCTGCTTCTCAAACACAGCTGGCTGCAGATTATTTCAGCAGGTCCCGGGTTGTGGTGCTGCCTGTTTTGCTGAGTGCATCCCCTTATCTATTGTGTTTTCTCGAGGCTGTCTCTTAACCCAAAACGTTTTTACGGTAACAGTCTGACCTTTGGGCTAAGCTCAGTGATGCTAAACAGGGCTCTCTTTCCCCTAAACTCCCCCAGTGTCCCCATGCTTCTGTCCTCTGCGCCACCCTTCTCCATCTTTACAAACATTTGCCTTGGAGATGTACCCAAAGGCACCTTTCCCGAGGTTTCTGGAGACTTTCTGTGCTGGGGTGTTCCTCCTCCTTCCCGAGGGTGGCTCCCTGGGTGTTGGTGCTGTTCGCTGGGCTTTTTAGGAGTCTCTTGGGTGTGGAAATGGCAAAGCACAGATAGCTCTTGGATTCCTGCATCACAACTCCCTTCTCAGGCTTTGCCTGCAGCTCCTCGGCTGTTAAGCAGTCCCTGTCCCACCTGGTGAAGCTGTACTTTCAGTGTCCTCCTTGCCCCAGGCAGCAGCAATGGACTTTTTGCCTGTTTTACATCTTTCTGACCATTTCTCTTTCTGTCTTTCTCCTTTAGAGACTAAAGGAGCACAAGTCTGTAGGGACCAATTCATGCCAGCCTGTGGAGAAGGGGGAATAAAACAAGTCCTGGATCTGCTGAGTCTACCCATTAAAAATAACCCCCCAAACCCAACCAACCACAGGCCCTGGGTATCCCCCGCACCTCCCTTCTGCCTTGAACAGCAGCGGAACAGTTAACAGGGTTCACTGTTGCAACGTCTGTTTTCTAATCGCTTGCAGATGAACGTGAATCCTGTTTTCTGCATCTCGTACCAGAAGGCACCTTGCAAGCTGCGGTGTGCGCTCAATTACTCCTCACCCGCCTGCTTGTCTTTGCTCCAACACCAAGGCAGCATTTATTAGCTGGAGAAAGTCAAAGAGCGTGTTTCCACCAGTCAGAAACCTGCACGAATGTTTTCTCTGTGCTTTTGCTCTGAAGTTTCCTGCTGTAGCAGATGCCTTCAGAAGTTGCTTGAGCTCTCAGTCTCTCCCACCACATGCTTGCGAGCTGATTTCTATACATGGAAACATGTTCCCGGTGACCATCGGGAGCATCTGCTGAGACATCACGGTCAGCACAGTCAGTCCTTGACCTCTGTGATTTGATAATGCTGTTTCTTGTCTTTATTGAACCGCTTTTGACGAGCGGAAGGGGAAATGGGAAGGGTAACAGAAATATCGGGGGACTACAGAGGCGTCTCTGTTTTCTGCTGGAGGATGCAAAGCGTGGATGCTTTCAGTATAATAGTTTTATTGTGGTGCCAGTCTCTGGACATGTGTCGTCCTCACTGGGCTTGTGCTGGAAACAGCAAGAGCAGTCAGCTGATGAGCTGCCCATCACATGAGGCGCGTTGGGTTTAAAATTCAGCTCATCTGATCGGTGAACTTATTTAGGGCACTGATAGCTTGGCACTTGTGATAAGAGTAGGCAGAAAAAAAAACCCCAAAGGGCAAACTTTCATTTCCTGCTGAGCTTCTGGCCCTGCTTTTCTTCCAGGGTCACAGAGCACAGCGGTGCTTTCCAAAATCACTTTGAGAATCTAATCTTCTCTAAGATGTTGCTAGGAAGAAAAGACCAGAAATTTAAGCAAAAAAAGAAAAAACAGATCAAGGGAGGAGAGGTTTGTTTGTCCCCAGGGATATGTTCAGGTCAGTTCACAATGATGCTAAGTTTTGATTGGATTAATTAAACTCTTGACAGAGTTCCCCAAAAGGGCTGTCTTTTTACCTTGAGTGTCTGGCGTGCGCAGCATCCGCTGACGCAGCTCGCTGGGTGTGTCTGCAAGGCTGGCTGCATCTTCCCTACCCAACTGGGGCAACCAAAATGTTTCATACCTAAACTTGATGGGGAAAATGATGTTTCAGAATGTTTTCAGCTTCCAAGCCCTAGCCATGTTCTTGCTGCCTTATCTTCTAGGGGCCTGGCTGGGGACTCGCTTGGCAGTCCAGTACTTAAGCTAGAGTGTAAAGAAGGATGCTTGAGCTCAGGTTGGAAGCCAGGAAAAGCAAAGATGCTTTTTGCTTGACTTACTCCATTACTTATCCCTGGTTCCATTTCATAGCCAAAACTCTTCTCTGGATGGTGCTTTGCTTCGAAGGAGGAGCATGAGGCGGGTAACCAGAGCTAGGATTACAGCCAGTCTGGAGGCTGAAGCTTTAAGTATAGAAGAGTGGCAAGCTGTTTTCTAATCAGCCAGGAAATCAAGAGACATGCATTGCCCAAGAAAACACAGGCTTTTCATATTTGCCCAGCAAGTACTGGCTGCCAGCAGCCAGAGCCATATCCAACCTCAGGCTGGCAAGCAATCTGCTCTTTTCCTTTTTGGACAGGGCGGGGGGGGAAATCAGCCGAGTTACAGAATCCCAGAATCATCTCTGTTGGAAAAGACCTTGAAGCTCCTCCAGTCCAACCATGAACCTCACCCTGACCGTTCCCAACTCCACCAGATCCCTCAGCGCTGGCTCAACCCGACTCTTCAACCCCTCCAGGGATGGGGACTCCCCCCCTGCCCTGGGCAGCCCATTCCAACGCCCAACAGCCCCTTCTGCAAAGAAATCCTTCCTAAGAGCCAGTCTGACCCTGCCCTGGCGCAGCTTGAGGCCATTCCCTCTTGGCCTGCCGCTGGGTCCTTGGCTCAAGAGACTCATCCCCCCTCTCTGCACCCTCCTTTCAGGGAGTTGTAGAGGGCCATGAGGTCTCCCCTCAGCCTCCTCTTCTCCAGACTAAACCCCCCCAGTTCCCTCAGCCGCTCCCCATCAGACCTGTGCTGCAGACCCCCACCAGCTTCGTTGCCCTTCTCTGGACATGCTCGAGTCATTCAATGGCCTTTTTGGAGTGAGGGGCCCAAAACTGAACCCACTCATCGAGGTGCGGCCTCACCAGTGCCGAGCACAGGGGTGAGATCCCTTCCCTGTCCCTGCTGGCCACGCTGTTGCTGATACAAGCCAGGATGCCATTGGCCTTCTTGGTCACCTGGGCACACTGCTGGCTCCTGTTCAGCCAGCTGGCAATCAACACCCCCAGGTCCCTCTCTGACTGGCAGCTCTCCAGCCACTCCTGTAGCAAACGAACCATCATGAGTCCACCAAGTGGACCGTGACACTCCCCAAGCCTGTAGTACTGCTGGAGTTCCTCTCCCAAACCTAGTTATAAAAGTTTCAGTGCAGCCTGGGAGGGGAAAAAGGTGCAAACAGCCCTACGGTGCTGCGAGAGGCATCTGCTGAGCCCCAGAAGAGCTGACTTCTGCAGCTGCCCACCTCGCCAGGGTCTGCTGCGCTCAGAGTTGCTGGTGTTGATGGCTGATCCCTCTGAATGCCTGTACCTGTCCCTTGCCAGCCGGTGGGGGCATGGAGGAAGGATGCTGCTGCCCCTCAGGGTTTTTTTTGTGCTTCCAGCAGCTCCATCTCCAATCCCGTCTGCTAGACCCCATCGGGGAGAATTATCTCCAAATCCTCTTACGAACAAATGCAACTATTTCTACACTGGGCTAAACCATCTCTGTTCAATACCTCATCTCCAGCTGTGGCCAGTTCTTAATGCTTGAGAGGAAAACAAAAATCCCTGAATAATTTAGCTAGCAGTGCCATGCAGTGGGGTCAGGGGGTACCTTTTCACTGAAGTGCTCATAATAGCCTGGAGTTTGTTGTTGGAGTGGTTTGTGGATAATTAACTACAAATGTTACCAGCCGTGAAATTATTTGGTCATCTTAAAATCAAGTCACTGGGTTTTGTGTTTTTTTTTTTTTTTTAAATTCTAGTTGCAGGGAATGTGCACTAATCCATAAGCTTGTGCTAGATGTGCCTGAGGTGTTGGGATTTTTTTCTCTGCTGGTTTATAAATTGCTTGTTTCTTTTTTCAGTGGGTGTATAATATCCTGGAGAAGAAAGCTGAGGCTGATCGAATCATCCATGAAAACCCAGATCCTTGCAATGGCTTTGTTCTAGTTCCAGATTTTAAATGGAATCAAAACCAGGTTCGTTTGCTCCTCTTACCTTTGAAGGGAAGCTGCTTGTCTGAAGGTAACCCAGAGGAAATGTCCACTTCTGTGCTAATAGCACGCTGATGAAAGTTTTAGTAGGGGAATGTGTACTTCCTGTTCACAGTGACATTAAGTGATGATATTGTCAGGGCCTTTTATCACGTGCTAATTGTGGACGTTGCAAAACACAGGCTGTTCTCACTGCTGCTGGGTGATTTATTCATTAGCTTTGCTTTCTCTTTCCTGTATTAGCCCAAACGTTGTTGTGATGTATTTGAACCTAAATCCAGCTGCCTGTTTGTTCCTGCTGAACTTGTTTGGGTTTTTTGTTTTGTGTTGTTGTTTGGGTTTTTTTTTTTGCAAGCCTCAACTTTAGGCTCAAACCGGGCAGATGTGTTGTCCTTTGGTTGTTGCAATTAGCTCTCCTCCACACAGGATTAAACAGATGGTCCTTAGCTTATGAGCAGCTGCTTAACCCCTCGTGGGAGTGGCCACTCATTGAAACACAGAGGTTTTTAAGCCCAGGCTGTAATCCTAAACTGAGTGGCTCATTATTTCCTTGGGTTCCAGCTCTTTTTCGTGTTGTGCTTCTGGGGATATGCCTGGGGAGGTGAAACTCCGTGCGTGCACCCCTTGAAGTCAGTGGAGTCAAAAGAAAGTCCCCTTCATGTTTCTGATCCTCAAAATGCAGGGGGCGGGGAGGGAAAGTTTTATATGATTAAAACTTCGAAATGGGAACTAGAAACTAAAAAAATGGGAACGCAAGCCTGCTCGTGGGCCACACAGTTCTGTATTTCTGTGCGAGGGGGTACCTGCTTTTGGTCTGATGCCAAATCACCTGGAAAATGACGTGGGGAGGACGGGTGAGTACGTCACTGCAGGGTTGTCTGCGGTCACCGTGAATTCCTTGCACGTCAACTACTTTAAAAATCCCTCGTCAGCTGCCACAGGGTAACCAAGCTTCAATTTCCACTTGTTCACTGGGAGGCACAACCTTCTTCCTGGAAAGACTTTGCAAAGCGGGTGACACCCGGCAAGCTTGCCCTCTTGCTTACACCACTGTGTCTTGTTCAGTGCCCTTTACTTTCAGGGTGGGACTATTTAGGGATCCTAAAAAGTGCAGCGCACGGCCTCTTTCCTTGATTTGAGCAAAGCCTTGGCAGTCAGAGAGGGACCTGGGGGTGTTGATGGCCAGCCGGCTGAACAGGAGCCAGCAGTGTGCCCAGGTGGCCAAGAAGGCCAATGGCATCCTGGCTTGTACCAGCACTAGCGTGGCCAGCAGGGACAGGGAAGGGATCTCACCCCTGTGCTCGGCACTGGTGAGGCCGCCCCTCGATGAGTGGGTTCAGTTTTGGGCCCCTCCAAAGAGGCCATTGAATGACTCGAGTGTGTCCAGAGAAGGGCAACGAAGCTGGTGCAGGGTCTGGAGCACAGGTCTGATGGGGAGCGGCTGAGGGAACTGGGGGGGTTTAGTCTGGAGAAGAGGAGGCTGAGGGGAGACCTCATGGCCCTCTGCAACTCCTTGAAAGGAGGGTGCAGAGAGGGGGGATGAGTCTCTTGAGCCAAGTAATGAGCGATAAGACAAGAGGGAATGGCCTCAAGTTGCGCCAGGGCAGGGTCTAGACTACATATTAGGAAGTATTTCTTTGCAGAAGGGGTTGTTGGGCGTTGGAATGGGCTGCCCAGGGCAGGGGGGGAGTCCCCATCCCTGGAGGGGTTGAAGAGTCGGGTTGAGCCAGCGCTGAGGGATCTGGTGGAGTTGGGAACGGTCAGTGTGAGGTTCATGGTTGGACTGGAGGAGCTTCAAGGGCTTTTCCCACCTGGATGAATCTGAATTCTGTATATCCTTGCTTGCCGCAGCCAAGCTTCAGAACTCGCATCAGGATTGGAGACGGATGGGCTAAAAATTTTGCTTTATCTTTTTCTAGAGACATGTTGTATCTGCATCTTGCAGCTAGCATGGTCAGGGAGTGCTTCAATGGTAGGATTTGTCTTTAGGGGGAGGCTTCCCCATGCTGCTGTCACCTCCTGGTATTGCTGAACAAGATCTTCTTGATTTCTTCCCAATGGCTGTCTGCAACAAGAGAGAGCCGTCATCCCTGGGGCTGTCCGGGTTGCCTGTGTCTTTCCCAGGCTGGCGAGCCAGCATCCTAGCAAGGGCTGTTGACTTCTGCCTTTGAGCCAAGGAATTTCTCCTTGGCTGTGGGTGATGCTGAGCCAGAGCTGATCCTGGCAGCCCCGGGGCTGCCCGCGAGCACTGGTTCCTTCTGCCACATCCCACCAAACAGGTGAGGCTACTAAATTAAACGAGGGGAGCAAGACAGAGCTCCCAGCAGGACTCTTCAAGCCTCCCCTTAAAAGTCCCTTCGGCAGTGTTGCCTTGTGCTAGCTTATCACCCGATGCTGAGAATTCACCTTTAATTATTTCAGGCTGATGGACGGGGGGAAGATTTCTCCTTTGCATTGTGAAGTTTGCACGCTTGGTGCCGGCCTCACCCTCCTGGGCACTGCATCAGCTCCTGCTGCCCAACCTTGGCAATGGTTTGAGTTGGTTTCTTCAGGGTTTTTTTTTTTATTATTATTATTTTAAAAAATTTTCTTGTGTTTTTTTTTCTTCTCCCCACTACTTTTGAGTTGATTTCAAACCCGCAGGAGCCTCGGGGCGTTGCCTGAAACAATGCCCGGCATGACATCATTCAGGGCCTTTTTAGCAACAGGCTTATTTGTTTCAAACAGCAACATGCAGATGTTGTTCTAAGCAGAAGAGATGTTTGCTTTTCCTTCTGCCAGCCAACCATGATCCAAAGGGAACAGGCTGATACACCATCTTTTTCCAGATTTGTGCCCAGGCTGCTTTGGGAACCAAACTGAGCCATGACCACTGTGCTGACGGAGTGCGAGTAGCAGCTTCATATTTTGAGAGCCCTGAGACAGGGTCCTGTGAGCATCTTTTGGCACAAGCATCAGTTTCCAAATAGCCAGATGGGTTTCTTAGAGCCCTTAAAAGATCTGCTGGATCTCAAATATCTAAAGCCTTTACTTTGCAGTGTTTATATTAGAAAGCAGCTAACAGAGCTGGAGGAGGTGGGGATTTTAATTTTTTTTTTTTTTTAAGTGTAATGATCCGCAACTCTCCGTCTTGTTAAATATTGAATTCTGTAAGTGCTTCGGGAGATGCCAAAGGTCTGGCTGAGAGCTGCTGAATGGCCATATTTTACTGCACTGGGGTTCTCCGGTGACCGATTAGGTCTTGAAAATAGTTATTTATAGAACTGGCACGACTGGAAAGTGGCCGGCTATTTGCACGGTGGAAATATAGGAAGCTTTTCACTCGGAAAAATCTACAGTTGCAGTTTTGGCTGCTGCGATTCACTGTAAATCCTCGTCTGAGCGTGGAGATAAACCATTCGCTTGCTCTGCAGAAAGGGCCATGCTCGGTGTGGTGTCTGCACGTGGGGGTTGCTGGCAGACCCCGCGGCCTCCTGGGCCTCAGTTTCCCTCGCGTAGCAGGGTGGGTGCCTGCACCCCTTTTGCCAGCCTCAGTCTGTGCATTTTTGAGACGCTCAGGGAGATGATGTGAATGTGAAAAAGCAGCAGCAAGTGCTGTGTTTGTGGTACAGAGGAGCTGATGGATCGATCTGCTGAGAAGATATTTGTGATCCCGCTGTTGATTGATGGGGGTGAAGCTGTCCTCTTTTGGTCATTCCTGGACAAAACCTCACTCCAAAAAGGCCATTGAATGACTCGAGCGTGTCCAGAGAAGGGCAACGGAGCTGGTGCAGGGTCTGGAGCACAGGTCTGATGGGGAGCGGCTGAGGGAACTGGGGGGGTTTAGTCTGGAGAAGAGGAGGCTGAGGGGAGACCTCATGGCCCTCTACAACTCCCTGAAAGGAGGGTGCAGAGAGGGGGGATGAGTCTCTTGAGCCAAGGAACAAGTGCCAGGCCAAGAGGGAATGGCCTCAAGCTGCGCCAGGGCAGGGTCAGACTGGCTCTTAGGAAGGATTTCTTTGCAGAAGGGGTTGTTGGGCGTTGGAATGGGCTGCCCAGGGCAGGGGGGGAGTCCCCATCCCTGGAGGGGTTGAAGAGTCGGGTTGAGCCAGCGCTGAGGGATCTGGTGGAGTTGGGAACGGTCAGGGTGAGGTTCATGGTTGGACTGGAGGAGCTTCAAGGTCTTTTCCAACCGAGACGATTCTGTGAAAACCCAATTTCTCTAGAAATGGCACTTTGAGGGGTGGTGGGTGAGCACATCTTGTACTGGGAGATTGATACTGAATTCAACCCAGCTCAGGCGTGTGTTAAACACAACAGTGGGCAGCCCCTTATAACGCAGTCTGGAAAGCTGTGGTTGGTGTGTCAGGTCCAAAGGGCTCATGCTTTCATCTACTCTTTCTGTGGTCACCTTTGTCACTGTTCTCCATCTCTCTCTCTGCAGCTGGATGACCTCTACTTGATAGCCCTCGTTCACCGCCGGGATGTCAAGTCGCTTCGGGACCTCACCGCTGAGCACCTCCCGCTTCTGAGGAACATCTTGCAAGAAGGCACGGTAAGGGCAAGGCTGGGCCCACGCAGCTCTCCTGGCAAGGGAGAGCACGGCCTGCCTGCTGCACGATTGCTGCCTGTGTTCTCTGGCAGCTGCCTGACCAACTCGTGCACAGCATCTGCCTGGGGACTGGTAACCGAGAGATGCTGATGGCGTCACGAACTGGGGGCTGTGTCTCTGCCCGGAGACCCTGATCCCTGCTGCTCTGTTGGCACCTTCTGCCGGGGCATCAGGAAACCACGTTCGAGGGGTTTCAGGGGTGCTCGACATTTCTCTGTTAGCAGTGAGCTGCAGGAGGATTTACTCGAGCATGTCCAAAGAAGGACAACAAAGCTGGTGCAGGGTCTGGAGCACAGGTCTGATGGGGAGCGGCTGAGGGAACTGGGGGGGTTTAGTCTGGAGAAAAGGAGGCTGAGGAGAGACCTGATGGCCCCCTACAACTTCCTGAAAGGAGGGTGCACCCGTCGGTGGCATCACCCACCAGAGGTGAGGGGGCATGACCCAAGGAACAAGTGCCAGGACAAGAGGGAATGGCCTCAAGCTGCGCCAGGGCAGGGTCAGACTGGCTCTTCGGAAGGATTTCTTTGCAGAAGGGGTTGTTGGGCGTTGGAATGGGCTGCCCAGGGCAGGGGGGGAGTCCCCATCCCTGGAGGGGTTGAAGAGTCGGGTTGAGCCAGCGCTGAGGGATCTGGTGGAGTTGGGAACGGTCAGTGTGAGGTTCATGGTTGGACTGGAGGAGCTTCAAGGGCTTTTCCAACCGAGATGACTCTGTGACTCTGAGTCGAGCCCTGTCCTCCCCTGCAAACTTCCTTCCCAACCCCTTGACTGTTTTTACCGGCTGACGAGTTTTTTCCAGCCCCATGACAGGGCATGCTTGGTAGATGGATGCGCGATAGCGTCTGTTTCTTTCACTGTTAGAAATTTGGAAAGTAATTGCACTGGAGAAAGCGGAGATTAATTAAGAGATTAGTCAGGGGATTGCAGCGTGCTGAGCAGTGAACCAAGCCAGCGTGCCGGAGTTCGCTGTTGCTGTTTATAGCTTTAATTACACCGGCTGGTAATAGGATCCCCGTAACTTGCCGAGTGAGTGGAGCGATAAGGGTGGCGAGGAAAACGATACGAGTGGAGAGCACGTCCCGTCACGGAGGGAGAAAAATGGGGCAGCCGGAGGCATCGCTGCATCCCTGCGAGGCTGAGATGCAGGATGGGGAAGAGCTCTGTCCTTCCCAACTTCCCCCTCCCTTCTGTGAGGATGGAGGAAGCAGAAATCACTTCTGCCCTTCTCTCTGCCTTTCACACCATCCGGGGATGCTCCCTTCCATCCGCTGCAAGGTCTGTCTGCCCCCAGCCGCCCCGTGGTCTCGCTGGGCTTTGCTACTCCTGACCTGTGCGGGGTTTTTTTTATCTCCTTAGGAGGCCGTAGCGAAGCGCTTCGGTGTGCCCGGATCCCAGCTGCGAATCTACCTGCATTACCAACCCTCCTACTACCACCTGCACGTGCATTTCACCGCCCTGGGCTATGACGCCCCGGGCAGCTCCGTGGAGAGAGCCCATCTCCTGGCAGATGTGATCGACAACCTGGCCATGGACTCCATGTACTACCAGAAACGGGCTTTGACCTTCGCCCTTCGGGCTGATGAACTTCTGCTGAAGAAATTCCAGGAGGCAGGAAGAGTGTGAGCTGGCAGAGGTGTTTTTTGTATCTTTTTATTTTTAATAAATGCCCGTTTTCAGGGTGTTGGTTTTTTTTTTAAAAAAAAAGGGTTTTGGTGCTTTTAATTTTTTTAACTGTTTTTGTACAAATTGGGGCTGGCAGCCCATTGCTATGGAAACCATGTCTTCTGTTCAAGTCAATTAAAATGTTGATTGAGTAACCCCTTTTAGCGTGCTGGTCTTTACCAGGGTCGTAGCACCAGAGTGGGGGTTTGGGCAGGAGGATCCATGTGGATCCATCTTCTCCACCCAAAAAACAACCCCTGCCACCAAATGTCCGCCCAAACCGGGGAGCAGGCAGCCGGAGGGGTCCAAGAAAACCCGTCACCCTCAGAAATTTTCACTTATTTCCTACAGCTATGCCCCTGGGAGAGGGATTGCAGCTTTCCTGGGGAAGGGAGGGGTTTCTTGCTCCAAAGAAACGGAATGACTAACCCGAGTCCTCACTCCTCCCGGCCGACCAGCCGCCGTGGGCTCTGCCGAGGCAAATGTGACTGTGCCTGATCCCCAGCCTGAGAGCCATCACTTCTACCCTGCTAATTAGTCATATATCCGGCTTAAATGAGCTCGTTTAAAAGGGCAGCCCCTCCCTGACACAGGCTTCTCCAAGTTTTGCAAGGATTCCTTGGTGCGCCTGTTAAAAAAAAAAAAAAAAAACCACATAAATAATAATGCTCTTCCTTCTGCCAAGGGGGTGGTAGGGCAGGGCAGTAAATACCTTTCCGCAGCTGGAGGTCCTGACAGAGGAGCCTCCCGAGCCTCTGGCTGACTTTGTTGCCACTTTCTACCTCTGCTGAGCTTTTTCTTCCTCTTTCAGCACGATACCAACTTCTTCCTCACTGCTTGACTCTGTTTAAATGGTCATCGCGCTGTGACCTGGTGAGAGCTGCCTGTTGTGATGGGAAAAACAGATTTCTGTGTACAGAGAGAGGTTTAATCTGCCAACGCAGCCATAGCTTCCCCTGCATCTTCTCCACTGGACACCAACCTCTGAAAACTTCATGAGTTCTTGCTGCCCAAAAGGGCTCTGGTTTCTGGTCAGCCAGTAACCAGGGATGTAATTGCAGGAATCATCTTGCCGGCTACCCCAGTTATTTACTCCTTTCAACACACTGGGCTTTAAGAGGGTGTTTTTTTTTTCTGCTGATGAGGGGGAGAAAAACAGATGTGCTTTGTTTGCAGGGCTGCTCGGTGTGCCGCAGCACTGCCTTGCCATGGAGCGGTCCAGAGCTGGCTGGATTGCGGGTAGCACCATCAGAGATGCCCGGGGCTTTGTTCGGCTCATCTGATTGATAAATAGTCAGGGCAGGCAGCTCCCTGGTACCTTTTAGCAGCAGGGAGAGACAGAGCATCTGGATGCAGCCACCTTTTCTTATTTCTCCGCAAAAATGCGATACGTGGTAAGAAAGCTGGGGTGATCTGGGGAAAGTCTTGTTTCAGATCTACCCATCTGGGGCCAGAGTTGATTCAGGAGCTGCTGTCCGAGTGGATCTGGAGATGATCAGTGTGATTGGCTGTCCCCTGGCTCTTTGCATCCCTAGGTTTTAAGTTACTAAAGGAAACGGATGAATTTTTTTTCGATACCAGAGCGTTTTCTGTGCCAAGAGGGAGCTTGGTCTCCCTGGGTGAGGGAACATCACGGTTTTCTGTACCCGCCTGGGCCAGCCCCGGAATGGAGATGGTTAAACAACAGATGGGACCCTCCTGTCACACAGGAAGCTTCCCTGTTCTTCAGGTATTAAAATAAAAACCCAACCCTATCTTGAAAAATAGACTTTTTGAGGGCTGTGACAGATGACCAAGCAGCACATCTTCCTCAGACCATCTGTCTGCTCCCGCTGGAGGAATCGTTTCTCCTGGGAGACGAGGAAACGCGCTGCCTGGCCCTCACCCATCTCCCTTGGGAGCGGCGGTGGGGGGGGGGTACGTGGCACCCAGGATGGGAGCTGTCCCTGCCTGCCCTGAGAGGAGAGGTCAGGGGGATGCATTTTGATGGCTGGAGCCTTCAAAGGATTTATTGAGGTCCTGGGGCTGGCTTTGCAAAGCCAGGCGGCATTTCTAGGCTATGGGTTGAGGAAGGGTGAGCCTGAGGTGGTCGGCAGGACAAAGCCAGCTTGTGCTGGGCATGAATCGCCCCATTCTTGTCCCTCTCGAGCAGATGCTGTGAGCCTGGCCAAGGGCATCCCCCTCCTCCTTTATTAATAGATGCTTCTTGCCCAGCTCCTGCTTTGTCCCCATCACCCTTTCAGGAGTGTTTTGGCTGCGGCGCGATGGCGTGAGGCCGTCCTGGGATGGCAGAACCTCTGCCTGTGGACTCGTGGGGCAAGAAAACAGTCCCGTTCCTCACCGCTGCAGCCGGGGTGTTTTCTAAACCATTTTATTGGTGTGATTTCCAAACAGCTTTGGACTGGGGGATGACAGAGCTTGTTACAAATTCACTTATCAAACGGCCAGGTTTCCCCCCCACCCCCCCCGCCTTTTCTTCTCCAAATTACTCGGCGCTCATCATGCTGAATTAATCTAACTGGCAATTTATCCTTTGTAAATTAAATATTAGGGCAGGGTGTAGTCATTAGCAATGACTAACTATCCAGCAAACACTCGTGGCATTCTGCTAAGGCAGCAAATAATGTTTCCAAAGCGCGGTATTTTCCGGTGGGTTTTAACAGCGCGTTGTCTCCTGGAGCTGGTGGTCGCTGGAAGCTCTTTGCTGGTCTTTGGGTCCGTCCACCCTTGGGAGATGGGTCACCCAAGATGATGTGAGGAGGCAAGGCAGGCGCCCCAAGCCTGCCCCGCGAGTGCGTGACTGGTCCGCTCAGATGTCCTGAGGCTCCTACGGGATGGACACAACTGGTGTTCACCTCTTGGTGTGGGGTCACCATCGTTTCCCTGAACTGGTCAGAGAGGGACCTGGGGATGTTGGTTGACAGCCGGCTGAACAGGAGCCAGCAGTGTGCCCAGGTGACCAAGAAGGCCAATGGCATCCTGGCTTGTATCAGCCATAGCGTGGCCAGCAGGGACAGGGAAGGGATCTTACCCCTGTGCTCAGCACTGGTGAGGCCGCCCCTCGATGAGTGGGTTCAGTTTTGGGCCCCTCACTCCAAAAAGGCCATTGAATGACTCGAGCGTGTCCAGAGAAGGGCAACGGAGCTGGTGCAGGGTCTGGAGCACAGGTCTGATGGGGAGCGGCTGAGGGAACTGGGGGGGTTTAGTGTGGAGAAGAGGAGGCTGAGGGGAGACCTCCTGGCCCTCTGCAACTCCCTGAAAGGAGGGTGCAGAGAGGGGGGATGAGTCTCTTGAGCCAAGGACCCAGCGGCAGGCCAAGAGGGAATGGCCTCAAGCTGCGCCAGGGCAGGGTCAGACTGGCTCTTAGGAAGGATTTCTTTGCAGAAGGGGTTGTTGGGCGTTGGAATGGGCTGCCCAGGGCAGGGGGGGAGTCCCCATCCCTGGAGGGGTTGAAGAGTCGGGTTGAGCCAGCGCTGAGGGATCTGGTGGAGTTGGGAACGGTCAGGGGGAGGTTCATGGTTGGACTGGAGGAGCTTCAAGGTCTTTTCCAACCTGGATGATTCTGTGATCCTTCGGTGAAGCTCAAGCCCCAGCACGCAGACCTCTTGCCATGGAGACCTGGGCAAGGCAGCTCCTGCGGGAGACGTGGAGCTGGAGCAGTTCCCCAAGGCTGGGTTTGCATCTCTGCGAGGGTTTTTATTCTGCTCTTGGTCCTGTTGATGCTGCCCCACACCGTGGCCGTGGGGGGATGCTCTGGGATCACCCCAAAACGAGCCCATCCCACCATCACCGGTGAGAGGGAGCTGGGGACCAAGAATCACAGAATCATCTAGGTTGGAAGAGACCTTGAACATCTTCCAGTCCAACCATTAACCCAACATTAACAGTTCCCAACTACACCATATCCCTAAGCGCTATGTCAACCCTACTCTTGAACACCTCCAGGGATGGGGACTCCCCCCCTGCCCTGGGCAGCCCATTCCGATGCCCAACAACCCCTTCTGCAAAGAAATACTTCCTAATATCTAGTCTAAGAAGATCCTGGGAAGTGAAGCTTTGCAGCCTCTTTTAATATTCTGTCTTGGGGGCATGGTAAAAAGAGACATTTGGGATGCATTATTATCGCTGTTGTTTTATTGAACACTGTTTATTGTTTTCAGATGCAATAAAGCTAGTAGGGGAACCTGAGAGACCAAAGGGTCTAAATATCCTTCAAGCAAATCCCAGCTGCCCCCTGCTGAGCTGCGACCCTAATAATTACCTTAGGATTGTCTATGAGCCGGTGGTAATTAAAGCCTAATTACGGCAGGCTGGCCTGTCACCACAGGTAAAACTCTTTGCCCCGTTACCTCGCATCTCGCCAGCGAGGAAACCCCATCCTACCTAGGCTGAGGGATGAAACACGGATGCTCTTCAAATATTGATGTGGTTGCTCAGTTAGCCTTGGCAATACCGGAGCCACCAGCTCAACAGGTATTTTATCAATTAATATCGTTGGCGCTGGATACGTTGGTCTTCAAATGGGGCTGGTGCCCTCCAGGTTCCCGTTAGCTCTTGCTTTCCAGCCTGGTGAAGGGGAATAAACCTCGTTTGCCTTCAGCAACAGGCTGCTTGCTCCCAGCGCTGCTAATTCACATTATTTCCCCTGTAAAAATCAGCATTAATATCGCTCATTATCTCCGGGATTGGCCAAACCCCACCCCCGCGCCGGAGGGATGGATTTGGGACTGTAGAAATAAAACCCTCGAGGGGTCGGCTGCTGATTTTGTGTATCGTGGTGATGGGATGGAAATAAATCCCTTGGGAGACCGAGGTGGCCAGGTATGGGGCATTTCCGCGGTGGGAATTTGCAGAAAAAAAACCCAAACCCAACCGATATTGAGTCGATGATTTTAAGCAAAGCCACCCCCATCCTCCGCGCATCACCTTGGGGTGTTTTGGCCGTTGGATTTGATGGGGGAACGGTGCGAACCCGCCCTCCCCGGCCTCGGTGGGGAAAGCATTGCCCCCCTCACCCCCCCGCCAAAGTTTCCTGTGAGCTGCTCTTATTTGGGGGGGATTTTGGGGAGATTTGCGCTGAGGAGGGGGGACTAAGTCCACCTTCAGTTTGCCTGGGGAGGGGGCTGCCCCCAGCGCTGTGATTTTGGGGGGTCCACTGGGTATTGGGGGGGGTTAGTTGTCCTCCCCCACCTCTCCGCTGCCGGGGGATGGCGGAGGGGGGGGACCCGGGTGCCTCCAGCTCCCGGGATGCTCTTCCCCTCTCTCCCTCCCTCCCTCCCTCCCATCCCGGCGCTGTGCGCAAGCGTGTCTCGCCGCCCGCCCATCCCCGGGCTGGCTCCGGCATCCCGCACCGGCCCCCCCTCCGCCTCCTCCCGCCGCCGCGGCCCCCCCGCACCCGCCCCATGGTGAGTCTGCAGCGTGGGGGGGTCCCCCCGTGTCCGTGTCCCCCCCTCCGCCTCTCCGCTACAAATCCAGTAAAGCAGGTTTGCGAGCCGCTGGGGTTCAGCAAAAAAAAGGGGGGGGGGGGGGGAAGAGGCGAGCAAAAGCCCGGTAGCTTTTTTTGGGGGGGGTGGGGTGGTGGTGGAGGGGTTG
The DNA here is from genome assembly GCF_047716275.1 of Strix uralensis. Lineage (NCBI taxonomy): Eukaryota > Metazoa > Chordata > Aves > Strigiformes > Strigidae > Strix > Strix uralensis. Next base: position 7,728,681 of record NC_133997.1, on the reverse strand, counting down.
CAATGGGGGGTCCGAGCTGGGAGGGCAGCGCAGGCAGGGTTTGCATGGGGGGGTGAAAATTGGGGATGGGGGGACCCCCCCTCACTGTTAACCCAAGCTTGGACCCCCACTGCTGCATCCCCGCCATCGGTCATCGACGCCCTGGCAAGCGCGACACAACGGAAAGTGAGAAAGAGGCTTTATTTCTGTGGTTGTTGGTTTTTTTTTTTTTTTTAATTAATATTTTTCTAATTAATGTAATTAATTAGTGCCTGAGCGTGGTTGAGCTTCCAGGTGGCCAAGCGTGCGCAGGCGAGAGGAAAGCCCCCGCTCTTGCGATGCCCTTCCGGCTGCTGCCGCCCGGTCCCCGGCAAAACAAAACCCCTGCGTCTCGCCGGGAAAAAACCGGCCTTTGGCATCGCTCCTGCCCACGGCCACCCCTGAGGAAGGCGAGCCCACCCCGGGAGCCCCGGCAAGAGAGTTTCTGGCATCTCCCGGTAGCGTGCGGGGCGCTTCTTTCCATGGGTACGTGCGATATTAACGCCTGGGCGCCGGCGTAAGGAAGGGAAAATCCTTCTGGAGGCCCTGGGGAGGGGAGGATGTGCCCCGTGTGCGGCTCGGGACGGTGTCGCTCTCGCAGCGGCGCGGGCTGAGGGGGATTTATTTATGTGGTCTGAGCTTTTTCTTGCCGTCCCTGAGCATCCTCCGACCGGTTGACGGATGCGCTCCATTAGCCTGGTGATCCCAAAGGGGTAGGAGGGACAGATCCCGGTGTGGATGGAGCCGCCGGGAGCGGGATCCGGGCATCCTGGTGCAGGATAAATCCCATCCCACCCCATCATGGGCGCCTGGAGCTCTCTTCTCCCACGGGATGGGCTTGATCCCGGTGGGGGGAGATGAGGATGCTTGCCTCAAGGCAGCAGAAAAAGGACTTTCAACGTCATGTCTTTCACAGGGTGAGCTGATGGGATTTTATTGTTCTGGGGAGCTGAGAACAAAGGAAAAGGTTTTTCCCAGGGCTTTTCTGTGCTCCTCAGCTTGGACATCCGGCACGGGATGTATCTTTCCTCATTGGGTTAATAGAGCAATGCCCACACAGTCCCGATGGCCGGTGGGTTGGTGCCGGGCTGCTCGGCGACTCCGGTCTCTGTCTCTTAGTGAGATGAGCTAATTAAAGTCTTGCAGCGGAGCTTTTGGGAAAGCCCTGCTGAATTTGCCTGTCTTCTCTGCCGGGCTCTCCCTCCGACCACTCGTGGAGATGAAAGGGCTGGCGGCGGAGCAGAGGGATTACCCAGGTTTTGCCAGCTGCCTCCGCTGGGGCTTTCCGTGGCGAGCGACACGGCAGAGTGACGCGGGACGGACATCCCAGGCAGGGCAGAAGCCTGGATTGGTGAAGGAGCTGATGATTTTAAGTGTGCACAGAGAACCTTCTCCTTTTGCTTAGCGAAGGGGCTGGAGCAGGTGGGGGGGCCACACTGGTCACGGCTCTTGGGCTGGAGCTCTGGGGTCAGGGATCAGCCGTGCGGGGGGATGCACTGGGACCGGTGACTGCAGTCCACTTGCATTTCAATTCTGTAAAGCGCATCATGGTGCCCGCTGCGTCACGGTTCCTGCTGAATTGCGATGCCTGTTCCATTGTGGTGCCTATTGCATCGCGGTTCCTGTTGAGTTGTGATGCCTGTTCCATTGTGGTACCTGTTGCATCGCGGTTCCCGTTGCATCGTGGTTCCAGTTGAATTGCAATTCCTGTTGCATCGTGGTGCCCGTTGCATCATGGTTCCCGTTGAATTGTGATTCCTGTTGCATCGCAGCGTCTGTTGCATCACAGTTCCTGTTGTGGTGCCCGTTGCACCACGGTGCCCGTTGCATCGTGGTTCCTGTTGCATCGCGGTTCCTGTTGAGTTGCGATGCCTGTTCCATCGCTGTTCCCATTGCATCATGGTTCCAGTTGAATTGCAATGCCTGTTGCATCTCGGTGCCCATTGAATCTCGATGCCTGTTCCATTGTGATGCCCATTGCACCGCGGTGCCCGTTGCATCGCGGTTCCTGTTGCATTGCAGTTCCTGTTGAGTTGCGATGCCTGTTCCATCACGGTGCCTGTTGTGTCACTCTTCCCATTGCATCATGGTTCCAGTTGAACTGCAATTCCTGTTGCATCGTGGTGCCCGTTGAATTGTGATGCCTGTTCCATTGCGATTCCCGTTGTGTCGTGGTTCCCATTGAATTGTGATGCCTGTTCCATTGCGATTCCCGTTGTGTCGTGGTTCCCATTGAATTGTGATGCCTGTTCCATTGCGATTCCCGTTGTGTCGTGGTTCCTGTTGCATCGTGGTTCCCATTGCATCGTGATTCCCAATGAATTGTAATTTCTGTTGCACCACGGTTCCCGTTGCATTGTGGTGCTCGTTGTGTCATGGTTCCCTTTGAACTGTGATGCCTGTTCCATTGCGATTCCCGTTGTGTTGTGGTTCCTGTTGAATTGTGATGCCTGTTCCATTGCGATTCCCGTTGTGTCGTGGTTCCCGTTGAATTGTGATGCCTGTTCCATTGCGATTCCCGTTGTGTCATGGTTCCTGTTGAATTGTGATGCCTGTTCCATTGTGATTCCCGTTGTGTTGTGGTTCCCGTTGAACTGTGATGCCTGTTCCATTGCGATTCCCGTTGTGTCGTGGTTCCCGTTGAATTGTGATGCCTGTTCCATTGCGATTCCCGTTGTGTCATGGTTCCTGTTGAATTGTGATGCCTGTTCCATTGTGATTCCCGTTGCACCGTGACTCCCGTTGCACCGCAGCTCTCCGTAGCACGTGCCGGATCCCAGCCCGGGAAGAGCCGGGATCTTGAGCGGAGGACTCGGAAGTGGACTCATCACAGGAGATGCCGCCTCCAGCTCCGGTGCTGCCTGTCCTGCAGGCACGAGGTCTCCTCTTCCCACCCCGGCTCCTACCGACACCGTAACGAACTCCTACAACGAATCGTTAGAAGCCACGGAATGGGATCTAACCCCTGTGCTTAATTATCAGCGTCATTAGAGGGCTGCTTGCTTGGGCAACAATTTATGCTACAGCGAGACACCAACTCCCACGAGGACGGGGGCTGGGCGCTCTGCAGGTGTAAATACGAGAGGAGGAACTGTCTGTTGACACTAATTTTAAGGGTTGTCCCAGTGGAGATCTCTGTTGGGCGTCTTCCAGAGCTGGGACTGCGGTGGTGACTGGAGCATCCTCCTGGTCCCTAGCCCCACCCATGGACTGAAAACCCACCTGTGGAGTGAAAACATCTATTTAAATCCGTTTTAAACTCTGGAGCAACCATACTTACGTCTCCAAGCCTGGATTTTTATAGCTTGTGTCATCCCTCTGCTCGAAACCAACTTCTGAGGTGGGTGCCAGGCTGCAGGATGTGGGAAGGCCAAGCCCGGCCCCCACAAGACCAGGGCCCTCCCCACTCGTGTTTTCAGGGCATTTTGGCTGACAGTGATTCTCAGGTTGAATCCCACTAATTAAAACTAATTATTTGACGATATCTCTAAATCCAACGTATTCTGTTGCTTATTTTCTTGTATAAGGTGACGGTCCTGTTGCTTTAGTCCTGAGTATTTCAGAACCGGTTCAGACTGGGAGTCTTGTTCTCAACAGCTTTTCCTATCAGGGTTTTTTTAAAAAATAATTGATTTTATTTAATTTTTTTTTCCCCTTTTGGTGGTTTTCTCTGGGCGTAGCGTGTTGGCTGTGTAAGGAGTAGGGACGTGGTCCTCCTCCTGCAGAGGGTGGCATCCTGTCTTTGCCCACATCCCTGTGGGGACCCCGGGCCGGGGCTGGTGACCCCTGTACAGCACCGTTGGGGAACTTGCACGAGCAGATTTGATTTTGCAGCGAGAAAAGGAAATGATTTGACTGTTTCACGCTGTTGTTTGCAACTTCTGGTTCTCTTTTTTTGATGTTTCTTTTTAATCTCCTTGTGCACTTGGACACCGGCGGCTTCTCCCTCCTCTGGCTGCAATCCCCGTGTTTATTGAGCTTTTTCTAGGAAAACCCTGCGTCTTCTTGGGAGGGAAAAGAGAAAAAAAAAAAAGAAAAAAAGCCCAGTTCTTGCTAATCTCTTGCGTTTCCAGCTGCTGACCCCTTACATGTGACTGGGGTTGGACTGGAAAGTTTCCTCGGAGGAAGGAGAAAGGGATTTGGCCCGTGAGGAACGGCGAAACCGGAGAAGGAGCCACCCTCCATCCTGGTTTTGCTTTGGACTGGCAGATGCTCGGAGCGGTTTCGGGCTGGCGCGGGCTGCGGCTTCTCTCCAGGATGTGTTTTGCCGTCTGCCGCAGGCCGGCGAGCTGCAGCGCCGGCATCGCCGCTGGACGCTGCTCCCGGCTGGCCCAGCTCCGCCGTGCTCGGCGCGGGATGGTGACGGCCGAGCCGCCGGGAAGGTGGGTGGGAGCAACGGAGGTGGGAAGGAAGCGGGCGAGCGCTGGCTTCGGGGCGTTCGGTGCAGAAGCGGCGATTTTGGGCGAGCGGGATTTGATGGGTGCTGGCAGTCGGGGCCGGATTCTGCACATCCCCCGTGGATAAATGGCTCTGGCACGAGGAGAGGCGGGGTGCGGGTTTGCCAGCGTCGCTTTGGCAGGATGCTTGGGACTTCTTGAGCGCACAAGCTGCCGTGCAGGTGGTTTATGTCAATTATGGGCAAGTTATATATATAATATCAATGTGGGTGTTAACGTGCAGTCAGGTAGTTTTGGTTTTAAGGTGCGTATTTACGTGTTGGCCACGCGAAAGGGCACGGCGGAGCTGAGCGGGGCGGGGGGGGGCATTGGCAGCCTTGCCTGTGCCACCATGGCACGTGCTCTGCCGGGGTGTTCCGCTGCTGGTCCCTGTGCCACAGGCTCGGAGGGTGGCTGGAGGGGGCTGGGGGTCTCCCCAGCGGAGGACCACTCTGTCTAAGCTAGGGTGGCATCGTCCATCAGCTCTTCAGTGCCATGCCCAAGGATGCTGGGATGCTCCTGGGATTGCAAGGACCGGTGTGGGATGCAGCGAGGGATGCTCGGAGGGGGGGTACGGCGGTTCCCTCGGGATGGATGGTGCAGGGGTGCGGCGTAACGTGAGCAAGGCTGTTTTAAACAACTCAGCGCCAGAGGAGTCTCTTCCCGACACCATGCCTGTAAAATTATATCAACAAACATACGGAGAGATTTCTCCCTTTCTTTGGAGCCGTTTGGGTTTTTCTTATTGCAAATCAGCATCAACCTAAATCACAAAGCCGTGTCCAGGTAGGACTGCGTGGAGAGCTGGCTTCCTTTCCTTCGTTATTTGCAGGTTTTAAAATATATATGCTGAAGCTTGGATTTTTAAATTTTTTTTTTAATCCTGGGTCTGTGAAGGAGGCTTTAACCTGAGCTCACGACGTTGGAATTCCCCGCTGCGCCTGGGAGAGGCTCCTCGCCTCCGATCGCTTCCAGATGCCGTTCCTGCTTCGGCTCTTCCCCCTTGCAAAATGTCTCCCCAGCTCCCCGGCAGCCTCGCAGAAGTTTTCCCGGCTGGATTTGACATCCCAATATCCGGCCGGGCTGAGTCAGCCAAGCCTCAGTTTTTTTTTTTAACCAGAGTGTGATGCCAGCGGCGAGAGGTTGCGACTCGCTCTGTGGCCTTGCACAAACCGGAGCCCCTGGGTCGCATCCTGTGTCAGGTTTTGAGCCACTTGCGACATTTCCATCGGGTGGTTTTTTAATTTCCTTTAAAAAAAAATTATATATACAAGCCAGGCTGGAGTTTGGGGCCTGGGGTCCCTGCCGCATCCCCTGCCTGTGCTGCCAACTGGGCAGAGTTTCCCTGAAATGGGGGGGAAACTGAGGCAGAAGAGCGCTGAGCGAGAGTTGAGGATGCTTTAAGGCTGCAAAGCTGCTGCTCTGGGGCTTTGCTGATGCTGTGTGCACGCCGCCAGCCGAGCGTCCCCACGGCAGAAAATAAAACATCCCTGTCTGAGTATTAAAGCTCCGTCCTGGCAGCTCCGTGGCCGTTGGACTCGTCCGACCCTCCTGGTGTGGGGTTTGTGGGGTGGGATCCGGACCCGCCTGGGTTGGGGATAGAGGAGAGCATGGGGGAACGGTGGGGAAAAATGGGGTGGAAAGTGAGAAACAAGGGAAGAGTGCAGAGAGAAGGGATGCAGGTGGATTGGGGGGATGAAGGAGGACCAGGGTGTGGGATGTGGGGCTGGTGTCAGAAATGAAAGGGAGCGAAGGGCTTTAGGGGTTAAATGCGATGTGACTTCCCGGAGCAGGGGCAGAGCAGAGAACAAGGGTGTTAAAGCAGATAAAGAGGCATCAGGAACCACGCCAAGGGTTGGGAAGTCCTTGGGCCCGTCCCTGTATGATAACCAGTGCTGCTTCAAAACAAAAATAGAAATAAAAAAAAAAAAAAGATCACAAAGAACTGTCTGTTCATGCACATATGGGCTCAACAGGTTCCCTCCCAGGCGGGGTCTGGGTAGCGAGCTCTGGTATTTGGGGTGGGGAGAGCCAAGGGTGGCCAAAAGCCTGGCTTTCCAAGAGCCCGGCTCTCAAAGCATGCTATTTACGCAACAAAAAAAATGTGATATGCTCTCAAAAATATTACCCCGGGCTCTTTTTCTGCTGCTTTTTTGTTATCGTGGGGTGAAGGCGGCCCTTGCGGCTTTTGGTGCCGCCTGGTACGGGCAGGGCGGGAAGGTACAGGCAGCTCCGGATGAAGGACTGGAGGAGCTGGGGGGGCTTTTGCAGTAAAAATAGGGGTGAACCCAAGGGTTTGGTGCCCCGGCACCGTGTAAGGGTGAGGGGAGGATAAAACCAAATTTGCCTTTAGCATCCTTTAGCATCCTTATAGTCCTTCAGCATCTGCTGCGGAGCTGGGGCTTCCCAGGCCCTTTTGCTACCTAATTAACAAAGTCGCTGCTTAATTCCGACTGCATTTACAAGTTAAATTGACAGATTATATGTATTATGCAAACGCATATTTAAATCTTAATTATTTATTTGCCTGGCTCGCCTAAACGCGTGGGGTGTCTGTAAATCAGCAGCTTTAAGCCTGGGGATGCTCTTCTCTTGGAAGCACAGAGTTTTGCTAAGAAATAAACCCAAAATAGGCCTTTTTTTTGGTTTGATGGGTGATTCTAAACAGCCCAGCTTGGAAACAGCGGCGATTTCTCATGTGTATTTTTTCCTTTTATTTTTTGGGGGTGCGTGTGTGCGTGTGTTTACTGTGGGAGGCTCATCCTTAAATAGTGGTCGTTTATTTTTAGGTCGGTCGCTGCTTCAGATAATCCGGCTTGGCTGGGCAGCTTTGCTTTTCTTCCCATTCTCGAGGATTTAATAGAAACAGGTTTATGAAATTTTTATTTTTTAATAAAATAATTTAATAAATGTAATAAATTATTAATACGATTTTTTTTAAGTTGGAGTGGAGGATGGGTTTGTTTTTTTTTCCTTCCGTGCTCTCCTGGCCAGGGAGCATCTGCTGGGGTGCTGGGGTCAGGATCAGCAGGGAAACCTCTACCGAAAAATCTCATCCCACATCGGAATTACACCTTCGGCTTGGCCGAAGGATGGTGGGGAAGCAGCTGGATTATCTCCTGCTAAATACCTGCTGAATGAATAAGCTCCTGGTCCTGGGGCAGTAGCAATTGGGGTGACGTGAGGGATGTGCCGGGCTCAGAAACACCTCGCTCGTGCCAAGTAGAGGCGTTTTCTCTGGAGGAGGAGCAGCAGTATGAGCTCCCCTACATTTTATTCCCCTCCCAGCCCGGTTTTTGCTCTCTCCCTCCCTCGGGAGGTAGTTTTAATTGAGAGAGACTGGCGCCTGCGATGGAGCGCCAACGGACGGCTGGACGGACGGCTGCCTTGCTTCAGGTCTGGCTGGTGGAAGGAGGAGAAACACCGTCTCTGTCTCCCCCTCCTCTTTTTTAACAGCTGCCCGGGGGGGTCTGGTCCTCGAAGGGGAGGATGATGGAGAAGGGAGGGATTCAGTGGCTCATCCCTGCCCTGCACGTGTCCCCTCTTGCTTATGCAAGTCCCAAAAATGCCCATGCCCCTCCCCGGGGGTGCTCCTGCACCGGGGCTGAACCCCTCAAAGGACTGACCCCAGCTGGCTTTAATCTTTACTAGGGGAAGGGATGGGTTTTAGTTTTCTTCCACCTGAAGCCTGGAAGGGGGACGGCGGGGAGTGAGCACAAGGTGCCTTTTTCCCCCCTCAAATTTGGAAATTGTTATTTAAATGCAGCCTGATAGGGCAGGAGGGGAAACTGAGGCTGGGAGCCTGGGGAGGAAAAAGAGCAAAATTCAGCTTGTTTAAGGGGGTTTTGAGGGCTTTGGGGTATGGCATGTTCATTTCATGCCAGGATCAGTTGCCAGATGGGTTGAGCCACCCGTGGCAAGTGGTGGAGGCAGACGCCTGAACCATGATAGGGTTTTTTTCTGTACCTTGGGCTGGATGGTGGGGGACAGCTCGGGAGGCTGGAAAACAATCCTGGGGAGACCCGCAGCGATCCTGCTCCTGGCTCTCCCGGTCGAGCTGGACAGACCAGCTTTGGGCAAGACCTTGGATCCTCCTCCCTGGCAAGCCGATGCGCTTTAAGGAATCGTAGTGTCCTGCTGATCCAGGGCTGCAGCATCCTCCCGGGAGGGTGCTGTGGGGAAGGAGGCATCCCCTTGCCCACCCCTGGGGCAGCTCTGGGCATCCTCATCATCTACACAGGCAGGGGCTGATGCTCGGCCACGAAGCGCTTGAGCACGAGCTCCCTGGGGAGAGTTTAACCTTGTTAGAGGATCCTATAATTCATGGCTCTAAATAAAAAGGCTTCTTGTCGGCAGCAACGTTGGATGCTCCGTGGATTCAGGGCTGCTGGAAAGATCCTGCTGCAGGAAGGTGAATTTTTGGGCACTTGCAAAGTGGCCTCAAGTGCATCTGGTTTGGCTGTTGATTGCCCCAAGCCCTCTGGTCTAATCGGTCCCCTCAGGAAACGGTGGAGGTGGAAGAAAGCAGAATTGCTTTGGCTGGAGGGGGAAGGTGTGGCACTGGGATGGAGCCATCCCTTGTCATCCCAGGGCATCTGCAGAAATCCTGGTCCCTGGGGAGAAGTGCTCAGCCTCGATGATAAGAGAAACCATCTTGGAGACGCTTGGTGGTTTCCTTCCCCATCCCTTGCATGGGGACGTACCCTCTTTGTTAACATTAATAGGGCATTAAGAGTGAAGTGTGCTTTGGGGAGGGCTTGCAGCAGCTTGATGGCCCCCAGCATCTCTCAGCTTTGCTTTTCCTAGCTGGAGGAGATGGAGAAAGGTAAGGAAACCTCCTGCCCTTCAAAGTTTCTTCTTTGAAGCTTCTTCTTTAGGGTTGGCACAGCGCTGAGGGATCTGGTGGAGCTGAGAATGGTCAGTGTGAGTTTAATGGTTGGACTGGAGGATCTTCAAGGTCTTTTCCAACCGAGATGATTCTGGGATTCTCTACCAGGACTTGAATACCAGCTGTGGAGAGAGCCTTGCTGGGCCACCCTTCCCCATCTGCATCGACCTTCCTTGCACCAAACTGGGCTGAAATTGTTCCTTGCATGTTTTTTTGGGGGAGAGCCACGACTCCCACCATCCCCCATCCATCCCACCGGCACAGGGGGGAAGAGCCAAGCTGGCTCCTGACTGCTAACTGAGATAGCAGTGGGTTCACTTCACCCCACCTTGCTGCTCATTAGCTGGAGTAATTAAGCTGGATGCAGAGCAGCTATTCCTGCAGAGAGGCTTTTCTTTGGGAAGCAGCATGCCAGAAGGGTTTCTGTGTGCGGCAGCTTCTCAGCAGGGTTTTTCCTTCCCCAAATCGTAAGGATATTGCAGCACCAGGCGAGGATGCGTTATTTTTGAAAGTTTTGGGGGAAGAGATGCTGGAGATGTGGGATTAAGGAGCATCCTCCGCGTGGGAAGATCATCCCAGGGTGAGCAGGGCTGCATCCCCTTTCCCTGGGAAAGGGCATCCATCACCCACTTCCTAAAAATTGAGTCATGGAAGGGGATTTCGGTGGGAAAGGCCAAGAGATGTTGGGGAAACCTGCGGCGAGGTCTGGGCTCTGAACCACCACGCCTCCTCCTTAAAAGCGGCTCGAAGCCCGGTGGCGGGTGCTGCTGGTGCCGGAAGAGGTGAGTGGCTTTGTGGAGAGCGCAGACATCCTCTGCGACATATGATGGCTTGTCAGGGCCCTTCTGTCGGTCCCCTGGGGCTGGTTCCTTATCGGTGCTCGGAGCTGCCCTGGGCGGGGATCAGTGAGGGATCCAGTGGATCCTCTGAAGGCGGATGGCTGCTAAGCCAGGCGTCCCTCATGCACTGCTGGTGGGTGTTGCTGTAGCCCTAAGGATGTTCTTCCTTTTCCCTTTGCTAGGGGAAGAGAGGATGGCCTCGTAGATCCCGCCGAGCTCCTGCCTGCTCTGCCTGGACCAAGAGGACGGACCGTAAGTAGCCATGACCTCCTCCCTTATCACCACCCTGATGGGGACCAGCTTCAGCCTCTCCTGCTGCTGGGGATGCTGGAAAAGGTCTTTGCCGAGATGAGCATCCTCCTCCCAGCGTGGCTGATGGGGTTAACAGAGCATCAAGGCCATGTCGGGGGTGCAAAGTGATGAAGCGGGTTTGTCTTCCAGGTGTTTTCCTCTGCGGCCGTTAACGTGGGCCAAAAGATCAGGGGAGGTGGCGTGAGCGTGTTGGCGTAGGGGCACGGGGGTAAATCCATCCAGTTGCTTTATCCTGGAGGCTTTGAGGCTGGAGGACTTGGGTGGGGTTACCTGGGGGTTACGCTTCCCCAAAACCAGGCCGTTCGTTGGTGCAAAACAGGAGGAAATGGTGGGGAAACCACAGGGCTGCCAGGGTGGGGGCGGATTAAGGTGGCACTTGGAGCTTTGCAGAGGGGACGGTGGCTGAGCCGTTGGTTTTTGAGCCCCCAAAAGGGAACCCCTGTAGTCAGAAGCCACTGGAGACAGTAGCTGCCTGTGGGATAACTCAGCCCCGGGACTTGAGATCCCTTAATTTTCCATCCCTTTTCCCCCGGAGAGCTGGGGTTGAGTCTGGGAATTGCTTGAGTTTGGGTTGGAGATGGGCTGGAGCATCCCTGTGATCTGTTTTTTTACCTCCTTGGACTGTTCACATCCCTGCTATAAGGGAGTGGGTGCTCCCTGTGGATGCTTTGCCTGCTGCTCCCGGGGGAGCAGGCAGCAGGGAAAGGCTGCCTTCACCCTGCCTGCACCCTCAGCTTGCTGCTTTCCCCTTTCTGCTGCTTTTTGGGGGCGTTGGACTGCAGCATGTTGCCAAAGCCGCTCTCGCCGTTGCCGCCCGCATCCCTGGACGGTCTCCAAGGATGCAGGTGCCAGTGAGTAAACACGGCAACGGGGTGACCGTGGCGACAAACGGGGACTGGCTGGGGCAGGTAGGAGGAAGGGGGTGGCTGGAGCGACGCTGGGGGCTCAGGGACGAAATCCCACGGGTATAAAATTGTCACCGGTGGGTGCCTGCCCTCGTCTCGTTAGCGTGGGGTTGTCCCCTCACGGGTGGCTTAGCTCTTGGTTGGCGGCTCGGCTATAACCTCCAGGTTGGCACATCTGACAAGAAAAGGTCTTTATTTTATTTTTTTTAAACAGGAAAAGAGTGATTAAACCTATAGAATGTAAATAATAATGTATAACCTATAATAATGTAGCCTAACCCACCAAGGAGGAGCCCTGTAGCTCCTTTGATGGCACCCCAGAGGCGTGGGATGCTCAGGTATACCCATGCAGCCAGCATTTCAGGGCTGTAGGAAAATATTTGGGTCCCGTCCCTGTGTTTTTCCTGCTACAAGGATTAAAAAAAATAGTGGGAGAGGAGAGGATGGTGACAGCACTGGCTTGAGTCAGGTTTCAGCTCCCGAGCACGTGAAAACCGTCAGCGCCGTGGAAGGGCAGGAGCAGCCTGGATTTATTCTGGGGACCTGCCGCTGTGGAAATAGTCATCCTACCTGAGTTTATTTGCTGTTGCCATCTCCAAAATTGCACCCTCGTCACGGGTAAATGTTTTGTTAAGGCTTACATGCCAACAGGGTTGGTTTTTTTCCCTATCATAAATCTTTGGCCGGGTTGTTGTATGCCTGGGATACCATGGGCTCAGGAAACAGCGCTGCCTCTCCTACTGTGCTCTCCACACTCTCCGTATATTAGGGAGTGTTTTGATTGTCTAGAGCTTAATGATGGTGTTGATAGGGTCGAGTGTTTATGGGTAAGAATCAGGGGGAAGGCCAACAAGGCGGATGTCGTGGTGGGAGTCTGTTATAGACCACCCAACCAGGGTGAAGAGGCAGATGAAATCGTCTGTAAGCAGCTGGGGGAAGTCTCATGATTGCTAGCCCTTGTTCTCATGGGGGACTTCAACTTAGCAGATGTCTGCTGGAAATACAATACAGCAGAGAGGAAACGGTCTAGGAGGTTCCTGGAGTGTGTGGAAGAGGATTTGGCAAGAGGGAGCCAACTAGGGAAGGCGGCTGGGCCTGTTGTTTGTGAGCAGAGGACTTGTGGGTGATGTGATGGTTGGATGGATCGCTTGGGCCCAGTGATCACGCAATGGTGGAGTTTTTGATTCTTGGAGAAGTAAAGAGGGGGGTCAGCAGAACAACCTGTTTAGGGGCCTGGTTGACAGAGGCCCTTGGGAGGCAGTCTTGAAGGGCAGAGGAGTCCAGGAAGGCTGGACATTCTTCAGGAAGGAACGCTTCAAAGCACAGAAGCAGGCCGTCCCTGTGTGCCAAAAGATAAGCCGGTGGGGAATAAGACTGGCCTGGCTGAGCAGAGTTTTGGCTGGAACTCAGGAAAAAAAGAATTTATCACCTTTGGAAGAAGGGGCAGGCAACTCAGGAGGACTACAAGGATGTTGTGAGGTTATGCAAGGAGAAAATTAGAAGGGCCCAAGCTCAACTAGAATTTAATCTGGCTACTGCTGTAAAAGACAATTAAAAAAAAGTTTCTCTAAATACATTAGCAGCAAAAGGAGGGCTAAGGAGAATCTTCATCCTTTATTGGATGCAGGGGGAATCATAGTGACAAAGGCTGAGGAAAAGGCTGAGGTACTTTATGGCTTCTTTGCCTCAGTCTTTAATAGTAAGACCAGTTGTTCTTGGGGTACCCACCTCCCTGAGCTGGAAGGCAGGGATGGGGAGTGGAATGAAGCCCTCTTAATCCCAGGGGAAATGGTCAGTGACCTGCTACACCACTTAGACGCACACAGGTCTACGGGGCCGGATGGGATCCACCCAAGGGTGCTGAGGGAGCTGATGGAGGTGCTCACCGAGCCACTTCCAGTCATTTATCAGCCATCCTGGCTAAGCAGGGAGGTCCCGCTTGACTGGAGGTTGACAAATGTGACGCCCATCTACAAGAGGGAGGATCCGGGGAACTACAGGCCCGTCAGCCTGACCTCGGTGCTGGGGAAGGTTACGGAGCAGATCGTCTTGAGTGTCATCACGTGGCACGTACAGGACAACCAGGTGATCAGGCCCAGTCAGCGTGGGTTTATGAAAGGCAGGTCCTGCTTGACTAACCTGATCTCCGTCTATGACGAGGTGACCCCGGTAGTGGATGAGGGAAAGGCTGTGGATGTTGTCTACCTGGACTTTAGCAAAGCCTTTGACACCGTTTCTCACAGCATTCTCCTGGAGAAACTGCCTGCTCGTGGCTTGGAGGGCGTACTCTTCGTGAGGTAAAAAACTGGCTGGATGGCTGGGCCCAAAGGATTGTGGTAAGGGAGTTAAATCTAGTTGGTGGCCGGTCACGAGTCGTGTCCCCAGGGCTCAGTACTGGGGCGGGTTCTGTTTTGTATTTATTAATCAATGGTCTAGAGGAGGGGATCGAGGCACCCTCAGTAAGTTTGCAGACCAAGTTGGCGAGAGTGTTGATCTGCTGGAGGGTAGAAAGGCTCTACAGAGGGATCTGGACAGGCTGGATCGATGGGCCGAGGCCAATTGTATGAGGTTCAGCAAGGCTGAGTGCCGGGTGCTGCGCTTGGGTCACAACAACCCCCAGCAGCGCTACAGGCTCGGGGAAGAGCGGCTGGAGAGCTGCCCGGTGGAAAAGGACCTGGGGGTGTTGGTCGACAGCCAGTGGAATATGAGCCAGCAGTGTGCCCAGGTGGCCAAGAAGGCCAATGGTATCCTGGCTTGTAGCAGCACTAGCGTGGCCAGCAGGGACAGGGAAGGGATCTGACCCCTGTACTCGGCACTGGTGAGGCCACACCTCGATGAGTGGGTTCAGTTTTGGGCCCCTCACTCCAAAAAGGCCATTGAATGACTCGAGCGTGTCCAGAGAAGGGCAACGAAGCTGGTGCAGGGTCTGGAGCACAGGTCTGATGGGGAGCGGCTGAGGGAACTGGGGGGGTTTAGTCTGGAGAAGAGGAGGCTGAGGGGAGACCTCATGGCCCTCTGCAACTCCCTGAAAGGAGGGTGCAGAGAGGGGGGATGAGTCTCTTGAGCCAAGGAACCAGTGCCAGGACAAGAGGGAATGGCCTCAAGCTGTGCCAGGGCAGGGTTAGATTAGATATGAGGAAAAATTTCTTCACCAGAAGGGTTATCAAGCACTGGAAGAGGCTGCCCAGGGCAGGAGTTGAGTCACCATCCCGGGAGGTATTTACAAGACGTGTAGACGTGGCACTTAGGGACCTGGTTTAGTGGTGGACTTGGCAGTGTTGGGTTAACGGTTGGACTCAATGATCTTACAGGTCTTCTCCAACCTAAACGAATCTATGGTTCTGTGATTAAGAGGCAATTAAGATTCCTTTAAAGTGACTCGCAGGGCTCTTAAAATAGGATAAATGTGGGTATGGGCAGCACGGACTGGCTCTCTGTGCCCTCGATGGGGCGATGTCTGCTGTCGCACAGGATTGATTTTTGTGGTGCTGTGTGAGCTTGCGATGGCAATGGTTTGCAATCCTGCGAGGTTTTTCTCCCTGCTGTGGGTCTCGATTTCCTTCCCAGCTTGGAAAAAAAAAAATAAAATCCCTGAGCACCTGGAGCTTGCAGCAGCCAGGGCGAGGAAGCTTTGGGATGCCAGGCTGAGGATTTGGCTACCTTTGATGCTCTGCCAAGCCCAGGCAGTGCCTCAAGTTGGCAGGATCCTTTCCCTGGAGGATTGCCCCCGGCCGCCTCCCAGGTCGCGTTCAGGCTCCAGCACGCGATGGTTTTGCCGAGGCAGGATGCGGCCGAGCTGGCGTGGGGGGTAAACTGGCATCTGCCAGGCTCCTCCGGCGATCCCAGCCCTCCCGCGTGGAGAAAACCCGTGGGATGGGGGCTTGGAAGATCCCAGGATTGTAAACTGCTTCCTTGGGGGTCGATCTTGGTTGTGGGCCTCAAACTGGAGCGCAGGATCTGTCCTGCCGGGCCCTGCAAGGCTCAGTGGGCCTTGAAGGCTCAGGAGAGACGGTCTGGCTGGGGTCGAAGGGGTCTGTGCTGTCCCGGCCGTCTCTGTCTCCCTTTGGTTCCCACTGCTGGGAGTGAATCCCCAGGGATCGCTGGTGCGTCCTTTCCTTGGGCGTGATCCTTCAAATCCAGCTCAGTTAAAAATAAACGCATGTTTTTTGGGGGGTGAACTGTCAGAGATGCTCATTCTCACCTGGGGAGGCTGGACCCCCACGGACACGTGGGATGGGGATGGTGGGAGCACGGGAGAGGTGTCCTCGCCTCGTGTCACGCTTCGTTTTCCAGATCCACGGGTTACCATGGAAACATAAAAGTACAAGAGCTTTTGCTGCGTGGCCTGCTGGTCTGCGGATGCTTTGCCGGGATGGCGGTGGGTGGCTGGGATCACTGTCCACCCATGCTGGGATGGGGTGGGGGGATTTATAATCACCTCCCACTTTTGTGCTTGCTCCATGGCTTTAAACACTTTTTTTTTCCCCAAACGTGGGCTGGGAGCAGCTTGGCCGGTGCCTGCTGCCGCTTTATGGATTCACAGGACTTAAATTTGGAGATGCTGGATCTGGCCAGAGCTTGGCCATGGTGGGGAGATGGGGGTGGATGGAGATGTACGGACGAGCTCCTCTGAGGTCACCCACACAGGGTTGGTCCCCGTGGTTGTTGCTGGCATCTCCCGGGGGCTTTCCTGGGTGGGACATGGCAAAACTGGGAGGTGGAACCCTGCTCCGGCTCTGAGGGAGACGGGGAAACTCGTTGAGGAGCTTCACCATGAGATGCCTTTGCAGCATCCCACGGATGGGGCTTTCTTGTAGTTCCGGGCTGGGGAAGGGGAGACCTGGCTGTGAAGACGGGGTGGTGGTGGGGCTTTTAAGTCATTTATGCAGTGATAATATTCAGCCCGGGGGTGCTTTGGAGGTGCGTCGCTCAGACATCAAAGAGAGGGGCTTTCTTGGTTGCTTCTTCCAAGCGTGGGGAGCCGAATCCACCCGGGACTTTCCCCCCAGCTCCGGGGCTTGGCAGGGGAGACGATGCCCTGGCCCGAACCCACGGGAGTGGTGGTCGAGGTGCACCTGCATCCCTTCTGCCCCTCTGCTCCGCTCTGGGGAGACCCCCCTGCAGGGCTGGGTCCAGCTCTGGGGGCACCAACATCAGAAGGACACGGAGCTGCTCGAGTGGGGCCAGAGGAGGCCACGAAGATGCCTGGGGGGGGCTGGAGCACCCCCCTGTGAGGACAGGCTGAGAGAGTTGGGGGGGTTTAGCTGGAGAAGAGAAGGCTCTGGGGAGACCTTAGAGCGGCCTCCCAGGGCTGAAAGGGGCTACAGGAAAGGGGGGAGGGACTCTTGATCAGGGGTGTGGGGGTAGGACAAGGGGTGACAGTTTTAAACTGTCAGAGGGGAGATTTAGATGAGATCTGAGGAAGAAATTCTCCCCTGTGAGGGGGGTGAGGCCCTGGCACAGGTTGCCCACAGAAGCTGTGGCTGCCCCCTCCCTGGAAGGGTTCAAGGCCAGGTTGGACGGGGCTTTGGGCAACCTGGGCTAGTGGAAGGTGGCCCTGCATGGGGGAGGGGGGTGGAACTGAGCGACCTTTAAGGTCCCTTCCAACCCAAACCAGTCTGTGATTTGATGATCCCTTCCACGAGAGGGGCAAGTGATGAATCTCAGCCTCCCAGCTGGGGATGCTGTGGTGGGGGGCACCGGGGGGATGCTGTGCTGGGGGGTGCCGCATTGGGGTACCGGCAGATGCAGCGGGGGACCAGGGATGCTGCACGATCTGAGGATGCTGTGGGACCAGGGACGCTGCAGGGACCCTTTAACATCTCTCCCTCCACCAGCTCTGCGTCCCCAGGATGGCTCGGAGCACTCAGATCTTCCTGCTTTAAGCACCCGCGCTGGTTTGGGCTGCAGATCTGGTAGCACAAGGGCTGGGGGGAGCTTGAATTTATTCCAAAATCACCTCTGCCTTGGCTTGGGCATGGGGCAGCCTGGGTGTGCTCTGTTTTGCTCCACATTCCCCGAACGCTTCACTAAACAGCGTTTGTTTTCCTCAGGGATTATTAACTCTGTTTGTTTTAGATAAGTTTTGCATCAGGCCCAGCTTGTGCGTACAAGCCTGGGAAAAGATCATAAAGCCTTTTAAAAAAAAAAAAAAAGTATTTAAAAAAAGTTGGTATGTAAAAGCAAACACCGGGGGTGAGAGCGGATTTTCCCAGTGTCTTAAGCTAGCGGGAGGGGTGAAGCGCGCTCGGTGGGAAGCTCTGCTGGGTGATTTGGCACCGAAGGAGAGAGCTGGGGGCGGAATTTGATGCTAAATTCGGGTCCCGATGCCCAGCAGCACCCCAGCCCTGGGCAAATGGGGGTGCTCAGGCCCCCAAGGGGCATCGCCAGCCTCCAGCTGCGGTGGCAGATTTCCCCTTGGGGACTTTTGTGCCTGGTTTTGCTCAGAACCCCCCCTCCAGCCCCAAGAAAACACAAGCTGCTTTTTACTTCCCACAATTTTATTTTTTTCAAGCAAATGTTACATCTAAAGGGGCAAGATCCCCCCAGCTCCTCGTCCCTGCTTGCTCTGACCCTTGAAGATGCAGTTCTGGGTTTAATCTTCCCTTTCCCTCCCAAGCCAGAAGGGACTCCTAGAGCCAGAAATGCTAATGCAGGGTGAGAGCCAGGGTGTAAATTGGGGGGGTGGGGGGCTTGTGCTTCCCCTTCCTGGGGTCCCCAGGTGATGGTGGGGCCGAACCCAGGCTCGATTCACTGGGAGGGGGTTTAATACCTGTGTTTTATGGAAGAGAAGTGGTTCAGGGGGCAGGCCCTTTCCCACGGTACCACCTCCCCCGTCCCTGTCCCCGTCCTTCTGCTTTGCTGTCAAACGGACACAGTTTTCTTTGCTTCGTATCCCATCCAGTTGCCTGCAGCAGTTTAATTGTTCTTAATTCCCTTTTTAATTAATTGCCCTTCCTGCCCTTTTAATTTCAGGAGCCGGTGATGAGGAAGGGAAGAGCCTGGCTCTCATGGGACCATCTTTGGTCCCATTTCCCCTCATTTTTGATATTTTTTCCCCTCAAACCCACAAAACGCCAGGTTCATTAACAGCACTTCGTTAGGCAGGGTGGAGTGCTGAGATGCACCCCCCCTCCTCCTCCCCAACAACGTGACTAATCCCTTCAGAACAGGATTTCCATTGCCCAGCCCGGTCGTGCACCTTTCCTCTTGGCTGAGCATTTAACACCTCCTCAATCCTCTCCTCTTCCAAAACATGGCCAGTCCGGAGCGGGGAGCAGCTCGGTTGTGGGGTGGCAAAGCCAAGCCCAGCCTTTGAGCCAGGCTTAGAGTAGGATTCATCCTCGGGGAGCAGTTTATCAGGGAGCAAAGTCTCCCATGTACCCCAAAACTTCTCCCACCTGGTAAGTTAATTTTCCATCCTTGCCGTGTCGTGGTGGGATGGGGTTGAGCTGGTCCCGGGGTGACTCTGACCACGGCTCTTTGCTGCCTTATTCCAGGAGCGAGAGGTTTCGGAGGAAGAAAAAAGTCGCCCCGCTTCCGTGGTCGGCGTTTGCGCGCGCATTAAGCTCGCGGCATCCCCCTTTCCCCGGGCCGGGATGGTTGAATCGAAGGTGTTGGAGGTTCCCCAAGTACGTGATGCTTTTTGCTTTGATCCCACTCGGCTGCTCCTCTCCTTTCTGCCTGGCTTGGTGGTGGTGGCTTCGGCACGTTTGGCTTCGGACCTGCGGTGGCCGGTGCCAGTTGGATGCTTGAGCCAGGGCTGGGTTTAAAAATCCCCCCCCAAGTCATCGCCACGGGCATCGATTTGGGCGCTTCGGGCTTTTGTGGTTGAAACCCCACTGGGGGCTTATTTTTTTCCTCTTAAATTTGTTTCCTTTTGAATTTCGGCGTTCAACCTGCGTGGCCGAGGCTCCTGGGGAACTGCGGCTGCTTGCCTGGCTTTTATAAACTCTGTATAAACCCAACCTTTGGTGGCTGCGGGGCAGTGAAACGTGAATGTAAATCGAAATAAATCCCTTGGGGAACCCTCGCACCCGCTCGTCCGGAGGCGTGGATGGGGCAGGCAGGGGGGTGATGCCTCTCAGGCAGGGTTTTTAGGGATGGCTCCGATGGGTTTTAACCTCATCCCGATGCTTTTCCCTCTTTTCCTGCTCCAGGTGACCAGCGGCAGCCGCGATGAGAGCTCCGGCCCTCGCCTGATGCCTCTCCTGCTGATAAAAATGATCAACAAGTCTCGTGAGTCCCCACGGTGGGGGGGGTCTCGTCTCCCTCTTTCCAAGCAGGGATGGGGATCCTGGAAATCTGGCTTTGGGGGTAGGATGCGGCTTCAGTTGGGTGATGGAGTATTGGGGCATCACGGGCCAAGTTGCAACGGGGAGGGTGATTTTTGGGGTCCCTGATCCTCCGGGATTGGGCACCTGGTAGCCCTCGGGCTTTGTGGTAGAAAAATGGGGTGGAGGCAGGTGGAATGAGGGATGTTTGTGCAGGCTTTGACGCGAGGCGGATGGGAGGAAATGGCACAGTGGCTTTTGGACCCGGGACAAAATCAACCTGGCTCCATCTTGGAGCTGCTCCTCCTGGGTCGGGGAGGGGAACACTGTGAGTCCCCCGCTGCTCCCTGGGGAGGTGGCTTTGCCGGGGACAGCTCTGCCATCCTGGATCTCCCAGGACATCCCCAGGGGGCTGCAGGTCCCCGGTATCCAAACTCCGGGTACCGGCTTGACGGTGTTTTTCTTTTCCCCTGCTCTCTGGGCACGCAGGAGGGAAGATACTCGGGGTGCTGGCGCTGTTTCTGGTGATGGTTTGGTACTCGATCTACCGGGAAGACAGGTACATACAGCTGTGAGTGGCTTTTATTAAAATTTAAAGGACCTCCTGCCCTCTCCTTCGCTCTCTGGAGGCGGCATCCTCCCGCCCGTCCTTCGCAGGGAGCATCCTCCCGCTGGATCCTGGGGGACCGGGGAGGTGCTGCTGCTGGAGGAGGGGGGGGACACGATACACGGTTCCCCCTCGGCGTGTGTTGGCGGTCGGGCTCTGCGGGGGTTTTTGGCTAATGCCAGGGTTTTTCTGAGCCCGGGAGGGAGGGAAAACCCCGCTCTCTTCCCAGTCCTGGCAATGCTGATGGAAACGGGGAAAGCGGAGAGAGCGTGAGGTCTGTGAGCAAGGCAAGAGAGACCTCTTCTGATGCGAGGCTGCAAGCCCAGCAAATACCCAAAGCAGAGCTTTAAATCTGGCCAGCAACATCCCCAGAGCCCCCTTCGCCGGGACGGGGATGCAAAGGAGCAGGCATCACTTTTTTTTTTTTTTTTTTAACCTCTTTCCTTACAGCTTTTATTTCCCCGTGCAAGAAAACAAGACGACGTGTCCCCTTGGGGAGGTGGAAAAGAAAGCGGCGCAGCTCATCGGGAAGTGAGTAGCGGGGTTGGGAGCAAGGAGGGGTGGGGGACACACACGCAAACCAGGACCACCCCCCCGTGCCGTGCCGTCCCCCCATCCCAGTCTCACCGGCCCTTTGCTCCTCGGCAGCTACACGAGGGACCACCCGCTCTTCTTGCAGCTGAAGGACTATTTTTGGGTGAAGACGCCGTCGCTCTACGAGCTGCCCTACGGCACGAAAGGAAGCGGTAAGCCTCGGCAGCGCTCGCTGTGGGGTTCCCTCCATCCATCTGTCCGTCCTGCTGCCGCTCCCCAGGAGTTTCAGCTTCCCTCTTATTAAAAACATCTGCACTGATTTTGGGTTATTTTTTTGGGGGGGGGACACTATTTTCTTTTTTTCTCCTCCCTAGCAAGTTGTTTGCTTGATTTTTAGACTTCGCGGCGTGTATCTACTTGCCCTGGGTGCGTGTGGTCCCTCTAAAATGGTTTAGGGTGGGCCAGGCTTTACTAAGCCCCAGCCAAGGATTATCTGCCCAGATCTTGGGGGAGCTGAGATTAACGGCTGGAGGAGATCTGGCAGGGATGGGGCAGCACCCAGGATGTTGTAGCAGGCAGGAGCTGCCTTGCTCACCTTCTCCTCGCCCTCGCTTTGCAGAAGACGTCCTCCTGCGCTTGCTGTCGATCACCCACTACTCGCTGCCCGAGAGCATCCAGAGGTAACGCCGGGGTGGGTTTGGGGGCTTTTCTTCTCTTCATCGTTGCTCTCTTGGGCGGGGGAAATTTGCACCTTGTGGGCCCCAGATTTGACCAAGCGAATCTCTGCAACCCAGGAATGGTGGATGGAGCTTTGTAGAGTGGACAACGCAGGGTTAAACACCGCCCCCTCCCGCCTCCCCAGTGGGGGTTAAAACCACCTTGGTTTAGAGCAGATCTGGTTGAGATGGGGCTTTTCTCTCACAGCCTTAAGTGCCGGAGGTGTGTGGTGGTGGGCAACGGCCACCGGCTCCGCAACAGCTCCATGGGGGAGACCATCGACACGTACGACGTTGTGATCAGGTACAGCCCTGGGGCCGTCCCCTTGACCCCCCTCCCCGGTGCCACCTGCAGACGGGGTTGACAGGGGTGATGTCCCCATCTCCACCCCCACCCCTTCCAAGGTTGAACAACGCGCCGGTCCACGGTTACGAGCAGGACGTCGGCTCCAAGACCACCATGCGCCTCTTCTACCCGGAGTCGGCCCACTTCAACCCCAGGACCGAGAACAACGCAGACACGTTGCTGGTGCTGGTGCCCTTCAAGCCCATGGACTTCCAGTGGATGGAGGCCATCCTCAATGACAAGAAGAGGGTACGAGTTGGGGGGAACCGGGTCTGGGGTCCAACCCTCATCCCCCCCACCCTTGGGGCTTCTTACTGGGGCACCATCGGACACCTCCGTCCTCTTGCAGGTTCGGAAAGGGTTTTGGAAACAGCCCCCGTTGATCTGGGACGCCAACCCGGAGCGTGTGCGCATCCTCAACCCTTACTACATGGAAGTAACTGCTGCTAAACTGCTCAACCTCCCCATGAAGCAACCACGGAAGGTCAAACAGGTAAAGGGAGGGGGATGGCTGGTCACCCTGCACCCCCCTGAGAGGTGATGTCCTCCCCCCTGGCTGTCCCCGTGCAGCTCGCTGAAGGCCGTGGCTCCTTGTAAGTCTTCTCCTCCCCCCTCTCCCTCCAGAAGCCCACCACGGGGTTGTTGGCCATCACCTTGGCACTGCACTTCTGCGACCTGGTGCACATCGCGGGCTTTGGCTACCCTGACTCGGCCAACAAGAAGCAAACCATCCACTACTATGAACAGATCACGCTCAAGTCCATGGCGGTAAGGATCTACCCCCACTTTTTGTCCGTGTTCCCCCCCCATTTTTCCCTCCGGGATGGGGGATCTTGGTGCCCTGCTCCGTTTGGTGACACCAGTTTTGGGCCCATGACTACAAAACTGAATGATTCGAGTGTCCAGAGAAGGGCAACGGAGCTGGTGCAGGGTCTGGAGCACAGGTCTTATGGGGAGCGGCTGAGGGAACTGGGGGGGTTTAGTCTGGAGAAGAGGAGGCTGAGGGGAGACCTCCTGGCCCTCTGCAACTCCCTGAAAGGAGGGTGCAGAGAGGGGGGATGAGTCTCTTGAGCCAAGGACCCAGCGGCAGGCCAAGAGGGAATGGCCTCAAGCTGCGCCAGGGCAGGGTCAGACTGGCTCTTAGGAAGGATTTCTTTGCAGAAGGGGTTGTTGGGCGTTGGAATGGGCTGCCCAGGGCAGGGGGGGAGTCCCCATCCCTGGAGGGGTTGAAGAGTCGGGTTGAGCCAGCGCTGAGGGATCTGGTGGAGTTGGGAACGGTCAGGGTGAGGTTCATGGTTGGACTGGAGGAGCTTCAAGGGCTTTTCCAACCAGGATGATTCTGTGGGAGGCTCTCCCCACGGGCACCCCTCACCCCCCTTCCACGGTGGGTGTTGAGTTTGGACGGTCATCGTCCAACTTCCCCCTGTAGCCCAACGTCTTTGTAGTCAGGGTGGAGAGTTGGGTCTGGTTTATGTGTGAGCAGAAGGGCTCAGGGCTTGGGTGGGGTGACCTCTTTTTGGGGGGCTTCCTGGCTTCAGCTAAAGGTCAAGGTCAACTCAACGCTAGTGGGGTGGACAAGGCCGGGGTGGGGGCAGAAGGAAAAGGCTCTGGTGTCACCCCCCACTCCCCATCTCCCTCAGGCGTCAGAGCACAACGTCTCGCACGAGGCGGTGGCCATCAAGCGGATGCTGGAGCTGGGTCTCGTCAGGAACCTCACCTACTTCTGAGGCCACTGGGGCTGCGCAGGGACAGCGTCGTCCCCCCTGCCCCGCACAGAGAGGGGGGGACACTCCGTGCTGGCACGCCCGGAGCTGACTGAGGGCAGAGCATCCTTGTCACTGCCGCCCCCTCGCCCTGGGACTCTCGGGAGGGAGCGGGGCCGGGGTCTGGGGGTGGCCGCGCTGGACTGTGGGGCCCCTGGCCAGGGGGTGGCTCTTGGGGGGGCGCAGGGAGCCCCACGGGGATGGGCCGTGACATCGCGGCCGGTGCCTTTTCCTACCGATGCACTGAAGCTACAGAGGACCTGGGGGGGATTTTTGGGGTGGGGGGTTTTCCCTCCCAGCGGGCCTGGGGGGGGTAAAGTGGGGGGGGGCAGGAGCCTTTACCCTGGGCTTTCCCTTTCTCCTTAATTCCCTCACATTTGGACGAAGGCCCCATGGAGGGGCTGATCTTGGGGGTCCCAGGACACGCCCCCCCCCCCCCCTCCCCCCCGCCTCCTCCCCCCAGGAAGCAGGAGCCTTCCGGGGCCCATGTCACCTCCTCCCTGCCCTGGTGTCCCCCCCCCCCCCCCCAAAATATTTAATTCCCCCCCGCCCCTCCTTTTTTTTTTTTTTAATTTTCTTTTTACTTGGCAGCCCCGTCCCATGCCTTAGCGCTGGTGTGGGGGCTTGTCCCTGCAGCCCCCCCGGGTGGGGGTACCCCAGGGTGCCCGGCCTTGGGGTTCGCTGGGGCGGTTTAATTTAATTAATTTAAATGTTTTATTTATCGTGGAGCCTCCCCCGCGGCCTGTGTGCCACTAGTGTTGGGGACAAGTGACCTTGGGTGGGGGGTCGGGGGTGCTCATCTCCAAGGGGGGCTTTGGGGTGTCTTGGGTCCCCCACGACGAGGGTGGGTGGGGGTGTGGGGGGCACCTGTGGGCACCCAATATAGGTCCTGGTGAGGCTGGGCTGGGTGCTCTGGGGGGGGGGTGTGTGTGTGTGAGCGAGCCTGGGGGTGCGAAGGGATGAGTGTGCGGGGAGGGGGAGTGAGTGTGAGTGAGCACTGGGGGGAGTGTGGGAAGGGGCTGAGTCTGCACCCCCACGTCCCCGTGTCCCCGCGGATGGCCCTTACCTGCCGTCTCCCCGGCGTGACACCTCAGCTCCGGCGCTGGGGGGGTAGGGGGGTGCGTGCGGGGGCTGCCCCATGCCTCAGTTTCCCCTCTGCTCCCCATGTCCCCAGGGTGGGGACCCCTTCCCCCTGCAGCCTCCCCGGCACCCCTGAAACTCTGATGCTGGGTCCACGGCGGCGCAAAGCGTCACCCCGAGAGCCACCGGCGTCCTGGGAGGGGGGGCGGGGGCGGCCATCAGCCCAGGCGTGCCACGAGAAACACCTCTTGTATTGACCCCGCCGTACAGCGCCGAGAGGCCCTTCCTGGGGCAGGATGGGGGGGGTGTGTGTCCCCGTCTCACCGATGTCCCCCCCAGCCCCCAGTCCTGTCCCACGCGGCGGGACCCCCCCAAACCCCCCCCCCAAACGGACTCTATAAGTATGGACACTGAACACCAAGAAGGAAGGGAAGGAGAAGTGGAGGCGAGCGGCTGAGGAAGGGGGGGACACACACACGGGGGTGCGTGGTCAAGGCCGGGGGGGTCCCCAGCCCCCTGCGTCCTCGGCGGGGTTGTGCTTAGCGTGTACCGGGGTGGGGGGCGATGCTCGGCCGGTCCCCTACCCCGCAGCCCTGCTCTGGAGGGGGGGTGAAGGGAGGGGGTCTGGCTCCGGCCTCTCCCCATCTCCGCTCCCGGCGGGTGCCACCGTCCTGGCACGAAGCCACGGCGCCCGCCCGGAGGGTCCCGAGCACGTGTGTGTGTGTGTGTGTGTCCCCCCCAGCGCCGGGGTTCAAACGTGCGTCTGCATCCGCCTCTGCAGGGGCCGGCTGGGGTCCGAGTTTTGGGAAGAAGATTGGGAATGGTGGGAAGAGGAGGCCGAGGCCTTGCTGGCCTTGTCGAACTGCACGTAGCCGTCCTGCTTGCCGCTGCTGCTGATGCTGCTGTCGCACTGGGTGTCGAGGAAGGAGCTGCTGTCGCTCATGGAGCCGCGCTGGAACTCGCGCTCGCACAGCTCGATGGAGCTGCTGCCCATGCCCAGCACGAAGCGCTGGCTGTAGTCGTAGAGGCGGCTCTGCCCGCTCAACGTGCTGTAGATGTTGGTGAAGGACATGCCCGTGGGCACCCGCTGCTTGCCGGCGGGGCGCAGGTCCGCCGGGCAGCCCGACAGCGAGATGGTGGGGGTGGAGTGGTGCTCCTTGAAGGTGTTCACGCTGTAGTAGCCGTTGGTGGGGTCCTGGGGGGGGAGTGGGAAAGCCGGGAAGGGGGGGCAGGTTGGTGCTGCCCACCCCGCCCCGCGCGCCCTGGTGCTGGGGGCACCCACCCAGCTCGGCCACCCGGGACGACACCCTTGACCCCAACCCTGCCTGCCCGCAGCAGCCTCTTGGGCCACCAGCGCACCCCATGCAGCTCAGCCCCCCCAAATCAGGCAGTGTCCTGCCACCCCCCCTTTCTTTTTTAACCCCCCCAAAAGGCGCTGGGACAAAAAACCCAGCACCGGGGGTACCAGAGCATCCCTCCCCTCGTGCCACCAGCACACCCTGTGCAGCTCAGCGCCCCCCCAACCAGGTCAGAGGGAGCCACCTTGCACCCCACTGTCCTACCACAGCCCCCCCTTTTTTTTTTAATCCCCCAAAAGGCGCTGGGACAAAAAAAACAGCACTGGGGTACCAGAGCATCCCTCCCCCCGTGCCACAGCCCCTTGTGCAGCTCAGCCTCCCCCCAAATCGGGGCAGAGGGAGCCACCTTGCACCTCACTATCCTGCCAGCCCTTTTTTTTTTTTTTTTTAACCCCCCAAAAGGCGCTGGGACAAAAAAAAACCAGCACTGGGGTACCAGAGCATACCTCCCCTTGTGCCAGCAGCACACCCTGTGCAGCTCAGCCCCCCCCCCCCCCCCCCCAAATCAGGGCAGAGGGAGCCACCTTGCACCACACTGTCCTGCCACCTCCCCCCCTTTTCTTTTTAACCCCCTAAAAGGTGCTGGGACAAAAAAAACCAGCACTGGGGTACCAGAGCATCCCTCCCCCTGTGCTGCAGCCCCTCTTGCAGGAGCGACCCAGGGGGGCGGCTTCGAGCCACATCTGCCCACGGGGGCTGGGGATGGAGGGGGTCGCGTCCCCAGGGTCTGGCTCACCTTCAGGTTTTGAAACTCCTTCTCCTCCTCCTTGAGCACCTCGAGCTGCTTCAGCACCGAGTCCTGCTGGAACTCCCCCCGGTCCATCTAGGGAAGGACACAGGCGGGTGTCAGCGCCCCGAGCGCCCGCTGTCCCCCTCCTGTCCCCCCGCCCCAGGGTTGCGTGGCCCCACGCTGCGGGGGGTGAGCCCCACGCCCGCTGTCAGCCCCGTGGCCTGGAGACAGTCTCAGCCATGAGCGGGATTAAAGGACTTGCCAAGGGACAACCCTGCGGGGCAGTGTCGGAGGGCGGCGGAACAGGCAGCTGCCCGAAAGCCGCGAGTTGCTGGGTTACAAATTGTTTTTTCCTGCTGTTTAGGACTAAAAAGGCTGGGTTTAATAGTGGGGAAAGCAAATTATGTACATCTACTGTGGCGACTCTTGGGGCCTGCACCCCAACTTCCCAAAACAAACCCCCCAAATTTCCTTTTTCATTTGTTTTTCCCTTCTTTCTTTTCATCCTTTCCTCCTAAGCTGAACTTGGCCATTAACATCTCAAAATCCCAGCTATGTTCTGGCATTGCCATGATGCTGTAATTACCATGAACACCTTATTTTTATTTTTTTTTCCCCCTTCAATGCTGGCTCTCCTCAGAAGATTTGAACCCTGGAGGCTTTACCCACCCGGCCCTGCCAGTGTGGCTGGGACTTGGGCTGTCCCAGCGGGTCAGGGCGGGATGGACGGGCTGGAGAAGCTCTTTTTGATTTGATTTGAATCAATTTTTGCTCCCACTGCTCCTTTGTGGACCCCTGGAGATGGATGCTCCTGCCTCGACGTGCTGCCTTCACCCATCTCTCTCCGCCTCATTAGTTTTCCTTTGAAGGCTGACTGCGATTGGTGGCGGGGGGGGGGGGACAAGGTACACATTAATTAGACCACAGCTTTAATTACCCTTCCTTCAGCAAGGTGGGGTTGTACAGAAGTGGAATAATTATCAACTAAATTCTCAGCTGCTTTTTTTATCTTCTCCCGTATTGATTGTGGGCTCTCTGCCCCGGCGCTGGGATCGCAGCCGCCCTGATCACAGCCCCAAATCAGCCTGAAAATCCCCTTTTATCGCCCAAGTTCTCTTCTCCTTTTTAAAATGGTAAGTGGTTGTGGAAATTCACCCTGCAGCACTTTCTGTTCATCTCCTGAAAGCCTTTGATATGGCTATTA
The DNA here is from genome assembly GCF_047716275.1 of Strix uralensis. Classification (NCBI taxonomy): domain Eukaryota; kingdom Metazoa; phylum Chordata; class Aves; order Strigiformes; family Strigidae; genus Strix; species Strix uralensis. The sequence continues at coordinate 7,700,672 of NC_133997.1, read as the reverse complement.
AATGCAATAAATTAAAGTACCTGAGTTTTCCTAGGAAAAAAAACCGCCTGTAACAGCCATTGATTTACCAGGGTAAATACAAGTGTCACCGAGGATTAAATTCAGCACAGCTAAAATGGTACGTGAAGGGGTTTTTTTGTTTTTTTTCTTTCTTTGCCAGCTGCACGCCAGCCCCAGCGACACCCTAAATCCCCTAAAACCTCGCTGCAGAGGCACGGCGTGGGGATGCACGTGGTGTAAAACCCATCAGAAGGGTTTCACGGGTCAGAAAGGAGAAACCACTTCTCCTTGGCCTTGGCTGAGTTTTGGTGTGGGTGACCCAGGATCTGGAGCTGGAGAGGGGACACGAGTGGGTGAAAAGCAAGGGGACACCCCCACCGGGGGCAAAACCTCCTTAGAATTAGTAAATTGGGTTTGATGGGTTATTTTAAGGCATTTTATGGTGCCTCTTGCAATGACGATTGGGGTGGTCCAGGCACCAGGATGCTCCTCAAGGCCCGTGGGGGACCCTGCTGTTCCCCAGGGCTGGCAAGACGCTGCGGATTCGGCTGCACCCCGCTGATTTTGGGGCCGCACCCCGCGGATTTGGGGGCTGCAATGAGCCCACGTGCCGTCAGAGGGCACCGAGCCCCCGCGCAAGCGAAGTGCACAGTCCATAAAGCGCCATCGCGGCGCTTAATTCCCAAGCCCCGCATTACAGCCGGCCATTAACGCGACCTTTATTAAAGTTTGCGCGGCGGCTGAGCCTCGGTGCGATCTTTCGCCGTTAATTAGCGGGCGGCGGGACGCTCGTTAGCTCGCCTTCCTCTCTCTGCCATCGCTGGGTAAGCACGAGCGCGCTAATGAAAGTTAACAAAAGTTAACTCCATTACCAATATTAATGGGGATTATGAATGCGGACGCAGCAGGGGAGAGGGGAGGAGAGGGAAATACATGAAAAAAGAGCAGAAAGTGTCCGAGCGCGTGGCCACGAGCAGGTGATGCGCTTGCAGATGCTGGCACAGGCAGGGGATGCTCCAGCACCGTGCACAGATTTTTTTCAGAACCGTGGTTTCCTACAGCTGGGCTCCACCACCAATACGCTTCAGTCCTTCGACCTCGTTGCTGCCATGCAGATGGCCCATGAGAAAGCCGCCCCGTTATTGCCGCGTGCCCACCGTTCCCCTCCTGCCAGCGCTGCTGGATCCAAGGGCACGGCCTGATGTCGGGAACGTCGTGCCAGGACTTAATCCTGCCTGGCAGTGCTGGGCACGGGCAGCCTGTGCCATCCCAGGACCGGTGCATGCTGCAGTTGGGCCTCTGGGCTGTGTAAAAGCCATCCCTGGTCCCCGTGGCCAAACCTCGCCGGTCCCTCCCGGCTCAATGTGGCTAAGGGACGCGATGAACCGCATCCCCGATTGATTGCCGCCACTTCTTGCCTCCGTTTCCCCCACTGCAAAAGGCAGTGACCCCCTTCATATGACGAAGCACCGAATCAATTTTACCGTGCTGGCTCCTACCACCAAGGCAGCACATCCCTGCGCAGCAAAGTGACTTCTCAAGGTCACTCAAGGCAAGGAAACGGTGTTTAAATTATGAAAATAGCGGCCAGCTCCAGCGCCGTGCCTCCTAATCCCCTGCCTGCTGGAGCACTCCCTGATTTAGCGCCGCCAAATGAAGCCTCTTTCAGCTGGGATGTCGAATCCGACAGACCGGATATTAAATTCTTTGCTTTCATTAGCGGAGACAATATGTTTTTTAAAACGCTGCTCTCTCCGGAGCCCCTGGCCAGGTCCCTGAGCATCCGTCCAGACCTGGCAGGTTTGAGAGCGAGACCCTCACCCTGGGCGAGGTGCCTCCCCCTCTCCCTCGCACCGTGTTTAATTATAACGTTTCCCGCTTGTTGGGTAATTGGATGCCACTCAGCAGCACTTTGAAACTCGTGTGGGTCAAACCCTACCAGGGATGAGAGATGTTGTTTAATAGATTCCTGAGACAGCGGCTTCCTCTGCTCCCAGCAGGGACCGGCTGCCGGCGAGGAAACAAGCACACAAATAAAAAAAACCCCACTGGGCTTTCCCAGCCGGCCGAGGGTTTATCACCCTCAAACGCCAGCTCCTGCCTCCACCTCCCAGCCACGTGAGCTCCCGCCGAGCGCCTGCGCTGCCCAGCCCACCTCTCCCCAAAATGTTGATGATAAAGCGGCATCCCCTTGTCCCAGCTCTCCCCAAAAACGTTGCTTTTCGCATGGGCAAAGGTGGTGGCGGGGCGACGCCAGCCTGTGGTATGTCCGGCCATACTTCTCGCGTCCTTCTTCCTTTCTTGGGAGCTTGCTGTGGCAGATGCCAGCTTCTCCGTGCTCCAACAGCGCCTGGCTTGATGTACCCCAGCACCAGTTACCCCTAAAGCTGTTACCTGCCTTGAGACAGCTCAGTCCTGGGCAATGTCCAAACCTCCTGCTGGTCCAGCTTCACCGTGACCCCGAAAAGCCCAAGCCATGACCTTGCAAAGCTCACCAACACTTAAATGGTGATTTTTTTTTTTTACATAGTGGCTCTTCTTGGACTCGATGATCCCAAGGGTCTTTTCCAACCTGAATGATTCTTGAGGGGAGACCTCATGGCCTTCTACAACTCCCTGAAAGGAGGGTGCAGAGAGGGGGGATGAGTCTCTTGAGCCAAGGAACCAGCACCAGGCCAAGAGGGAATGGCCTCAAGCTGTGCCAGGGCAGGGTCAGACTGGCTCTTACGAAGGATTTCTTTGCAGAAGGGGTTGTTGGGCGTTGGAATGGGCTGCCCAGGGCAGGGGGGGAGTCCCCATCCCTGGAGGGGTTGAAGAGTCGGGTTGAGCCAGTGCTGAGGGATCTGGTGGAGTTGGGAACGGTCAGGGTGAGGTTCATGGTTGGACTGGAGGAGCTTCAAGGTCTTTTCCAACTGAGATAATTCTCTGATTCTGTGATTCTTCTCCCTGGCTGGAGGAAGCACAGGCGCGCTGGCCTGGTGCCCAAGCTGCCAGGGCTGGTGCCCGTGGAAGGTGTCGGCTGCGCAGGAGGGACGTGCCCTGAGCCTCCCAGGCCAGGTCGGGTGTCGTGGAGGCACAGCCCAGCTCTGATCCAGACCTTGCGCAGCGAGACTTTCCCTGCGGTAAGTGGAGATAAGCCTGGATCTGCCAGCTCAGGGGTGGCTGGTGCTTCCCAGGGCTGCAGTGGCACTGGCCGCTGGGCACTTGGAGTATTTCTCAGGGAGAAAGGCAGAGAAAATGATGCTGTGACAGCTGGGCTGCGAGTAGAAATGAGCCTCACCCTGAATTTCACCTCTGCTTTTTTGACTTTTTCTCTTCCATGGGGATCTGAGCTGCGCTCCTGAGTGGAAAACGTGTCCAGTGTTGATCTGTGGGCAAACTGGGAACATCCCTTGGAGCAGACGGGTGGGTTTCAAGACAGGGACAAGAAAGAAAGGTGAGCAAGGAAAAGATCATCAACCTGTCTACTGGATGGGTTATTTTGACTGTTCCATCCCAAATATGAACCACAGGTGATGCCTGGCTCTACCCAGCCACACTGGACCCCCTTTGACTTGGGATGCTCCTGTCTGCTGGTCACTTTGGGACAGTCTCTATCACAATTGCTCCTGGCAGCGGGGACGGCTCCTTTAGGCTTATCAGCCCCATTTCACAGATGAGGAAACTGAGGCACAGACTCTAATCAGCCAGGAATAAAGCCCAGCCACCCAACAGAGGAGGTTATGCCACATCTGAGCTGACGATGCTCTTTAACCCACTGATCACAGACCAGGCTCAGCCAAACTGACATGCCGATGCGATGCAACCCAGCAGGAGAGAGAAAACTGCCGTTGTGATTTCTTTTTTCCGGGATCAGACCCTTTAACGGGCTCTTTTGCCTCCAGCCACTGGCTGCTGTTTGCTCTCTGGCCCCTGCGGGCTGGCAGCCTTTCCCCTGCCCGTAGGGCAGCGCCTGGCAGAACAGCTAACGGGGGCGGGGGGGGAGACGGCGCTGAGCAATGTGAACATATGCAAATCAGACAGCATGACGTGTATCCTAAGGTGTTAATGAATTTATAGATGCATGAATAATTATTTGTGAAAAGCACGGAGAGCTGCGGAGGTCACAGATGGCTGGAGAATAACAAATGCAATAGCATTTACGGGGGGAAAAGAAGAGTCACGCTGGCACTCTGCAGCCAGAAACGCTCCGGCAAGGCACAGACACCGTGGGAAACCGAGGAGCAAAGGCACCATCTGTGGTGCAGAGGGTGGATCTCCGTTCCCGAAGCTCGGCAGGAGCAGGTCGGGCTGTGCTGGACCTCAGGGACTCGGCCAAGGGTCCAGGCTGGGGAGCGAAAAAGCTGGTGAGAAGCAGCAAAGTGTTGAGCAGAGGGTTTGCGAGCACGGTCTGCTTTTCGTTAACATCTGCATTAATGATCTCTCCGCGCAAGCCCCCAGCATGTTAATGAAATTCACAGTTGATGTTAAACTGCAAGGTGTTATGAACATTGTTGAGGGCAAGGAGATCGTTTCAAAGGATGCCATCGAGGTTGAGCCTGGGCTGGAAGTATCACAAGAAGCTTAAGGAAGGCAAACGAAGAAGCAGCAGGGGAAATAATGCTGGTATGGGGAGGAGGGAGAGCAGGAAAGAGAACTTTAGGGGAGAACTTTGTAGAATCGGGCTGATGGTTGGACTCGACGATCTCAAGGGTGTTTTTCAACCTGAATGATTCTGTGATTCTATGAAAGTCTTGGGGTGAAGGTGGGGAGCAAGCAAAGGGTGCTGTGCGTGGCCCCCCTGCTCCTGTCGGAGAGGGCTCATCACCGCTCACTAGCAAGGATGAATTTTTTTAACTTGATCCATCATTTCGCTGACAAACTTGGAGCCTCTTCTTAGGAATCTGTTCAGCGTCCGGAGCCTGGGGCTCTAATGGCCGGTGGAGGACGCTCACACCGGCTGTTGGAAACAGCAAGAAGGGGGACGAGGGAGAGCTGGTGTCCCTGGGGACCCTGAGCAGAGAAGAAATCGAGAAGTATTTGCTGGGAATGCTCTTGCCAAGGGCAGATGGGGATGGGGAGGCTCCGGTCCGGGCAGGGGAGGGGACTTTAATGTCTCCTCCCTGCCAGGTAGGAGATCGTAATAACATTGTTGGGTCAACACTTCTCAAGAGGTTGGAAGAGATGGTCCATAGTCTCTGACCAGGTTGCTGGGTGGATTTGGCACCGGCCAGGAACTGTGGACCATCTCTTCCAACCTCTTGAGTAGTGTTGACCCAACGATGTTATTTCCAACCGACGTGTGACCCTCTGTCATGTTGTATCCGAAAGGGCTCGACTTTGCCTACCCTGTTTGCACTTAAATAGCCCCTTTATACCGTGCTGTAACCAAACCACCTCTCAGAAGCCTTGCTGATGAGCTAACACACATGAGCTCTGTAACCTCTCCCCATAAGGCATTTTTTTTCCGGCTATCGAATAGATGTTGTAATTTTTTTCTGCACCATTCCCATCCTGCCAGCATCCTTATTGAAACGTGCACAGCACAGCTCTGCTCCAGTACCAGCCTCATCAAGGGCACACGATGTGAAATCACCTTCTGGCTCTGGCAAATAACCCAAGAAAGTCCCCACAATGTCTTGCAAGATCTTGTGCCTGGCCTCCTGCTGCCATCCTCTTCCTCATTAACTCGTCAGGGGTAGATGTTCCTTGTATCTGACCTCTGCTGAGGCTCTGTGCCTGCGTCCAGCTTGGTGGTTATGGTCTTGAGCGGCATTTGGGCTCATCTCAGGGCAGACCCTCCTCTGGAAGCCAGCTCTGGGCTTGGCACTGGTGATTGCCATCTATACAGATGGGTCCTACGGAGAGGAAGCTCCTCGTTCCCCTTCATCTCAGCAGATTGCTCCAAACCTGAGTCCCGGCCTCCTCTGTCCTTCCACTGAGAGAAGCCTTGTAAATCCCACTGTGGATCTGCAGACTGCTCAGAGTAAAGCTCGGTGCTGGGATAACACTCCAGATCTCCATCTCCTCCTGCCTTCTCATTTTGAGGCTCCCTCGCTGTCTAAGTGCACGGGCAGCCATCGGTTCTGCCCACCCTAGAGTGCTCAGCCTTGCCTTTCCACCAGTAATTCATCGTACAGCTTTTGCAGGCAGGGCGTACTGACGCTTACAGGTCTGCCCAAAAAACGGAGCGTTAGAGCAGGAAAAAACCACCCAGCAGCCTAGAAAGCAGCCTCTTCAATCCCTTCTCCCTTTCCTATCCGCTCTTTTCTCTCACCTTTTACGGCCATTCGCCTTTCTTTGTGTTTGTTCAGCTTCTATTTGTCACCGACGACGTGACACCAGCAAGAAAAAGCGAAGGCACGTCGGGGCTGAGACACTGAGAACAGTGACACCAGCGAGAGGAGCAGCCCATGGCTGGGCCGCACGGATGCGCCGCTCCAGGGGCTGAAGCTGAATTTCCCAGGATCTCAGTCATCAGCATCGTGCCCTGCCCACGTCGTTTGGTCCCCTCGAGTGAAGGCAGCAGCCTCAGGAAGGTGACACCTCCCAGGTTATTACAGACCCAGGTCCAGGCTGGCCCCACCCCCCCAGCGTTAAGCAATCTGCAACCAACTGTGTGCACAGACATTATTGTTGCACATATAACTCTCTAAAGCACGTCCAGGAAAGCGCTGTTCTCGCTGGCTAATTAGCTCATTATTATATTGTGCTCACCTATTGTGTGTCTACTTGCAGTTTGCAGCTCTTTCCCCACACGAGGTGGCAAATTTGCTTTGCAATTAGCCCGGCGGGCAGCTGGGCTACTGCAATAAACCTCTCCCAGCTCTCCCTCCTCATTAGCAAAGTTTCACTCGAGGAGCTTTTATGGCAGGAGAATGTGTATCTCAAGAGTAAGATTTTTGGAAGAGCATCTTTGCCTTGAGTGGGGATTACGGCACTGAGCTCCATGTGCCTGGGCTCATTACCGTCAAACACTTACCCAGAGTAATTGCTTAGGGGGAGAAGAAGTAAATCCTTACCATCAGCTGCTTGATGGTTGGGTGCTCTTCCGTCTCCCTGCCCGAGGCTGGCTCCTTGTGTACGATCTCCACGCGGATATCGTTCTTGGCAGAAACCACACCTTTGAGATCTGGGCAAAGAGCGAGATGGAGAAGGGGTTAGCTGAAGGTGACCGTGGAGCATCCTCAGGGACCTGATGATGGCTGAGGACGTCCAGCAGCGCCGGGTACAATTAACCCTGGCTCAGCAAGAACTGGGGGATATGACTTGGATAGATTGGATCGGTGGGCCAATGTCAACGGGATGAGCTTCAATGAGTCCAAGTGCCAGGTCCTGCACTTGGGCCACAACAACCCCCTGCATGGCTACAGGCTTGGGGAGGTGTGGCTGGAGCTGTCTGGAAGAGAAGGATCTGGGGGTTCTAATTGACAAGCAGCTGAACATGAGCCAGCAGTGTGCCCAGGTGGCCAAGAAAGCCAACGGCATCCTGGCCTGGATTAGAAATAGTGTGAACAGCAGAAGCAGGGAGGTGACAGTCCCCCTGTGCTCTGCACTGGTGAGGCCACACCTGGAGGGTTGTGTCCAGCTTTGGGCACCTCAATACGAGAGAGATCTCGAGGGGCTGGAGCGAGGGCAGAGGAGGGCAACGAGCTGGGGAAGGGCCTGGAGAATAAATCCTGTGAGGAGAGATTGAAGGAGCTGGGACTGTTCAGTGTGAGGAGGAGAAGGTGAGGGGAGACCTCATCACTCTCTACAGCTCCCTGAAAGGACGTTGTGGAGAGGTTGGTGCTGGTCTCTTCTCCCAGGGGATTAGTGACAGAACAAGAGGGAACGGCTTTAAACTGCAACAGGGGAGGTTCAGACTGGACATGAGGGAAAAATGTTTCCCAGAAAGAGTGGTCAGAGAGTGGAATAGGCTGCCCAGGGAGGGGGTGGAGTCCCCATCCCTGGGTGTGTTTAAGGGTGGTTTGGATGAGCTGTGGGGGGATGTGGGGTAGGGGAGAACTTTGTAGAGTCGGGTGAGGGTTGGACTCGATGATCCCGAGGGTCTTTTCCAACATGAGTGATTCTGGGATTCTGTAATATTTGCATTGCCATAAGGTATGGGCATGTGAAACCTTTGCCTCTGGGGAGCTCAGATTTCCATTTTCATTTCTTCGGGAGCTTGGTAAGTCTCTGCCACACTCATGGTGCTATTCGCAGGGCCTGGGCTGCAGCAGGACTGCTGGAACAGACAGTGGGATGTTTGTCCAGACTGCTGATCTACAGCGTCTGCTCAGGGAGCACGTGAAATGTTGCTCCTGAGGGATGTACTAGCTCTCCCCTGGCACTGGGGAGCCCCTGAGAAAAGCCTTCCCCAGGTTTGGGGGGCAGACACATATGGAAAAGGCTGAGCAATGAGAAAAGACGTAGCCAGGGCTTTGGGAACAACAAAATCATCCCTGGCTGCTGCTCCAAGCAGCCTGTTCTCATGCAGGGCAGAGAGAAACATTTCTGGAGAGACTCTCCGCCTTCCCTGAAGGTGTCAGGCACGCTTTGAAGAAGTCATTTTAGCAAAATTAAACCAAAGACACTGAGCAGCAGGAGCAGAAACGGCTGCGCGAATCCAAGATGAAAAGCAGAGATGGATGCAAATCTGAACAGCGAGATCTAAACAGCTCCCAGCTTTGAAGCCAGGCTTTAGCTGGCTCTCACCTCCCAGGGTGGCTGCGCCAACCCTCCTGGACCCAAAACTGCCTTGAATTGCTGGGCTTGTCAGATCTACCTCCAGCTGAAGGAACCGGCAGCGCCCTGCCAAGCCAGGACTGTACCAAGTCAGTCCAGCAAAGGCTGGACCACGCAGGAGGAGACGACTTTATCTGTAAACCAAACCGGATCACACAACTGAGACCAGCTTGAAGCTCCAGCCTTGAATTAATCCATCTCAGCATCCCATGCTCTTGATATCTGCAGCCCTGCTGTCACCCGCAGACGTCTCCAAGTCGCAGGGTGCAAGGCAAAGGGGTTCGCTGGGGAGTTACTACTGCTCTTTCTTTTTTTTTTTTTCTCTTGCTGAGCCCACGTTCCTGGTGCTGGAGTCTCTGTCTTTAATCACAAGGAGAAGCTAATTACTGTCTTGCACATCCTCTCCCAGGAGTGTTCCCCATTAAATAACTCTGGGCCGTAAAGTCACCGAAGATACAACAACAGATGTGCAGTAAAGTCTTTTTTTTTTTTTTTTTTTTTAATTTTTCCAGAGCCTCCAGGCTTGGTGTGTCTGCACCCGGTGCATTTTTTTTGCAGCATCTCCCCAAAGCAAGGCCAGGAATTGCCTCCCGCAGTGCCATTAGCTGTGGCCGGTTGTAGTCATCAGGAGATGCCTTCTCCAGAGTTGCTGCTGGGTCACCTTGTCCCCTCCTCTGGGAGCCCTGTGGAGCCATCCCAGCAGCCTGCCAATGGGTTTTGTTTGCAGGCTGTTGTTTTAAATGATGCAACAAAGCTCTGGTATTTGTCCTGGGAGAGGAATCTGCAGTCATCCTGGTAGGAAATGAGTCCCTCTTCTGATATCAAAGTGCTCTGCTGGTCCCATCACTCCTGAGCTGATCTCTGTAATACCTCTGCTGATTTCACACCGCTAACCATGATGAAAGTCCTTTCCTCACCTTCTCAGCCTGGTGTTTCTGCCTTCCTAACGCTCACCTGCCACTGGAGATAGATAGTGGCCACAGCATCCAGTTTGCATCAGCACCTGTGAAGTTGGGATAAAAGCCCTTTGCCCTGGGCCAGCCAAGTCTTCCCCTGCAGGGTTTTGCACCATAAGTGTCCCTCGGGGGCTGGTTTAGCTGCTAATAGTCCCAGCTCTCCCCCAAAACAAGGAGGGACCTTGTTTTGGCAGCTCCAAGTGGCTCTTAGAGCCATGTGATGGGGGAACCAAGCAGCCCCACTGCCACCAGCACCCCCTGCTCGAATCTCAGGCTGGGGAATCCCACCTGCACCCAGGATTTGCTTTGTTAACACCACAGCATCCTGCTTTTTTCCCCCCAAAAGCCCTGCTTTTTCCCCTCAAACACCTGCCCACCCTCTGCACGCTTCCAGCTTGTGCGGGACTCTAAAACCTGGCACTTGCACCAAGGCTTTGATCTGTTGTCATGGCGTTAGTGTTCAATCGTATGTCCTTGTAAAGAACCCCGCACCATCTGTTTACATCAAATAAGAGGAGGATAATGAACCACATGCTCTTCCCTGCTCCGAAGGACGTGGCGTGGGGAAAGCACGGCTGATTACGTCCAACCATTGACACGTTAACACGGCTCGGCCCCTGTTTTCTTCAGGTGCTTGAGTCGTCCATCACTGCTGAATGATCTCCACAACATCAAATTGGCCTGGTTTTGGGTCCTGTCCATCAGCAATCCTTCCTCAAAAAGCAAGATTAATGACCGCCCCTCATTGAATTCGTTAACGCTTGCTAATGGAGGCTGCAAGAGTTCAAAAAACCGTGGGATAAAACAGGGAGAGGCATTATTATCGCTCTCAAAATTAAACACATTTCTACTGCGGGAGGCCGCGCGTTCATACCCAAATCCAGGAGGAGCCTGGTGTCTTTGATTGCTTTGCAAATGATCAAGAGGGGGAAAAATAAAAAGAAAAGAAAAACAACTGGGTTTTCTGGCACACACACAGAGAGCTTGGCATCCCAGCATCCATACCACGTGCCTCCCGAGCAGGGAGCACCGTCGACTAGCTCCTCTTCTCCCCCGTGGCCTGAGATGCTCCAGACAATCACGCTCTTCTCCCTCCTGGTTTGATGCCTTTTCATGAAGCCACCAACCCTCCTTTAATTTCCCGGTGTCTTTTCAATGAGGCAACACGATGCCACCCTGTTTATCCCTCCTTCTCCTCTACCTGTGTCTAACGTCGTTTTAACTTGTATTCCCACCGCAGCCAGGCTTCAAAACCCACGTTCCATGTAAAACCCTTCATCCGGCTGTAATTTCCCACTAGGAAATATGCATTTTATGTCAAGAAAAATGAAATTAAAACAGAAAGCACAGACTGAGGGGGGCTTTTAAGCACCAGCGTGGCACGGCGAGGATGCTTCTCCCTTTTGGACATCAGGATTTCTCCAAGGGAAGGGTTAAGAGCAGGTTCCTTTGCTGAGGACACCTTGCCTGCCTCCCGGGCTGCCAGCGGGGATTAGCATTTACCCTGGCACGTTTTCCCACGTGCTCCAAAACCCTCTCCTCTCCCCGCAGGGCCGCCGTTCGCAGCCGAGTGGCACTGAACATTTGGTAGGCCAACACGAGGAGCAGATTGTGCTGGTGCTGTGTCAGTAAATTCCAGACTCTTTAATTTCTTTGTCACCCGCTCTATTTGCTCCCCCAGCAAGGTTTGAAGCCCCAGCCCTGCCCGAAGGGATGCAGCAGGGCTGGGGGAGACACTTACTCCTCTGGGAGCGGGCGCAGCAGAAGGCGACGATGGTGGCCATCAACACCAGGAACGCCACGCCGGCCCCCACGGCCACTCCGATGATCACCGCCATCGGCACCGACTCTGCAAGAGGAAGGAGAGGGAGCATGAAGCCGGGATGAAGGTTGGAGAGGTGGCTTTTCCCCCAAGGGACCCACCCCCGGCTACTGGAAAGCGACTCGGTGATGAGCCTGGGGAGGGTTTTGGGGCCAAATGGACCTCCTTCCCCACTGCCTCGTCCCTGAGCGGGTGATGCCGGCACAGGCTGCCCGTGGGACGCTGGTGCACACTGTGATTTGTGCAAGCCCTGATCTCCCTGTGCCTCAGTTTCCCCTGGGAGGGAGAGAAGAGGAGGGAGCCAGGAGAGCAGGTTAACAACTGCTCTCCATAGCACCCTGCGGCTTAATGAACGAGGATCTCTAAAGGATGAAAAGCACGAAAGAAGACAGCATGTTAATATTATTAACAAAGAGAAATGGCATCAGAGCAGTCTGGGAGAGAGGTTAGAGCTGGGATGACGGGATGGAGTCAGGCACCGAGCCTGCCTGCCAGAGGCTGTAGCTCAGCTGTCTTAGCAGGCGCTGTTAAGTATATATGGATGAATTAACCCAAGAGCCATCATTCACAGCCTCTGCCTGTTTTATATCCCAATCTCCTGCCGTCTCCCTTGGCTTATCAACTCTGTCATCCTTCCCTGAACCCCTGAGGGTGCTACAAGGACTGGGACAGGAGGGATGGCCCGTGCTGGGGATAAGCAGAGGCCGGGCGGCTGCGGTGGGCGAGGCCTGTGGGTGGGGATGTGCAGGCAGGGGTCTGCGGGAGGAGCAGAGCCCGCTGCAGAGCAGGGGTTACACGCTCACGTCCTTCTGCCTACAATAACTTTGTAGTTGGGTTCCCGGCGGGGATTTCAGACCGCAGCTCAGCCGGCAAAGCTGATTTATTTGCACAGATCCAGGCAGCAGCTTGTGAGGTGCGGGGAGGGTGGAATATGAAATCACATTTATGGTGAGAGGGTCAGATTTGCAGCCCAAGAGCCTTGTTATCTCCCTGCTCAGTTCCTCTGGTCCCTCAAAGCACAGCTCCTACTTAACGGCGAGTGTTGGGTCGGTGCCTGCTCTCTGGATTATTGCCAGGCAGCGACAGGCAGCACCTCCCACTCACAGGACACCAAAGCTGTGGGTACCACAAACTGCCTTTGCTGGCTGGGATGATAAACTACATCCTGAAGACCCTCTCCCCAAGAGCAGCAGGTATCTATAGGTCCCCATTCCTGGTCTTTCCAAGCATCCCACAGGCTCTTGTGAACCCACAGTGGGCCAGAAGAGGGGCAACCCCTTCCAGGATGGCTGGCTAAGCCGGGTGAGTGTGTCCCCACCGCTTTCCTGGACACCTCCAATGCATGTTTTCTCCTTGGGGCTCCTGCCTTGCAAATGGTTGGGATGAATTTAGGGAAAAACGGATGCAGAGAAATGGTCCTCTCTCCTCCTTGTCTGTGCAGATGAATGATGCTGGACCATGGGGACACATGGGTGACTGAGCAAAGCCCGGCAGCCTGATGGCTGCCACTTGACTGGGTGATAAAGAAACCATTTCTCATCATCCACTGGGGTGGAGCTGGTGGTGACCACCTATTTCATCCTGGAGCTGAGATCACAGATCCAGGGCAGGGTCAGACTGGCTCTTAGGAAGAATTTCTTTGCAGAAGGGGTTGCTGGGCGTTGGAATGGGCTGCCCAGGGCAGGGGGGGAGTCCCCATCCCTGGAGGGATTGAAGAGTCGGGTTGACCCAGCGCTGAGGGATCTGGTGGAGTTGAGAACGGTCAGTGTGAGGTTCATGGTTGGACTGGAGGAGCTTCAAGGGCTTTTCCAACCGAGATGATTCTGTGAAATCCTGCCTGTGCCTTTCAGCCTTCCTAAAGGGCACACATCCTTAGCGGTGGGACTTGGGGGAGCTGTAGTTCCACCAGCATCTTCCCAGTGTAGTCAGCAAAGGGTTTCTTCATTGTTATCTAATCCCAGCTGCAACAGGGGAGTTACAAAGCCACTTCATGTTACCCTTTGGCAGCGGCCAGGGGGCCTCATGGGTCCTGAGCCCTACTTTGAGAACTGCAGGGTGATAAAAAAAATGATGCTTGTTCAGTTTAGCCTCTTCTGCTTACACTTGATCTAGAAAGAGCCTTTAATCTTCCTTGCTTAGCTTGTTGTTTCAAGTGATTCGGTTGGTGGTTTATGCTGATGCTTTTCAGTTTCTGTCTTGTTCATGCATTTTCTGCCTGGGCCTGCTGGTCCCTTGATGTGTCACTTGTCACTCGAGCTGGGCCACTGGTGACATGACTCGCACGGCACTGAGGAGATGGCCAAAACGGCTGAGAGTGCTCACCACGGTGGTGCAAGAGTTTCCCCAGGGCCTCCAGTGAAAAGGCAAGTCCTTGGGTGCTCTGCAGCCTCCAGCTGGAGCTTAGGTAGCAGATGCTGGAGCCGCTTCCAGCTGCACCAGAGAGCTCATTCTAAAACCAGCATCCTCCAGTACGCCAGATGAACCACCTTGCCCAGGTGGACAAGAAGGCCAATGGTATCCTGGCTTGTACCAGCACTAGCGTGGCCAGCAGGGACAGGGAAGGGATCTCACCCCTGGACTCAGCACTGGTGAGGCCGCCCCTCGATGAGTGGGTTCAGTTTTGGGCAAAACCTCACTCCAAAAAGGCCATTGAATGACTCGAGCGTGTCCAGAGAAGGGCAACGAAGTGAAAGGAGGGTGCAGAGAGGAGGGATGAGTCTCTTGAGCCAAGGAAGCAGCGGCAGGCCAAGAGGGAATGGCCTCAAGCTGCGCCAGGGCAGGGTCAGACTGGCTCTTACGAAGGATTTCTTTGCAGAAGGGGCTGTTGGGCGTTGGAATGGGCTGCCCAGGGCAGGGGGGGAGTCCCCATCCCTGGAGGGGTTGAAGAGTCGGGTTGACCCAGCGCTGAGGGATCTGGTGGAGTTGGGAACGGTCAGGGTGAGGTTCATGGTTGGACTGGAGGAGCTTCAAGGGCTTTTCCAACTGGGATGATTCTGTGATTCTGTGAAGAAGAAACTGGGATTTTCTTCTCCGGGTGGCCTGAGTGCTCCTGCCAGTGGTGGTAACTCGTTATGGGATTTTTTTGGCTCTCCCAGGGGAATGTGGAGCAATAGGATGAGGAGACAGGAGCCCAGGGTCCCTGGGAGTGCTTGCTGGCTCTCAGCTTTGGGGGAGTGGGATCTGCAATGCAGATCTCAGTGAGAAGCAGGTAGCGATGGTGATGAAGGTGATGGAGAATCATGCAGGGAACAGGGTGGGGAAAGTGGCCAGGGCTCTCCTGGGCTGAAAAAAACCCCTAACTGCAAAAGGGCAGTGACAGGAACCAGCAGCTGGGATGGCAAACTGTGTCCTGAAGACAAGGGCGAGCTGACGAGGAGCAGTTTGCTGGCTGCGCGCTCCCCCATGAACCCTGCTCTGGTGCGGAGGATGAGGAAGGCACAAGGGCAACACATCCTGCAGCATCTGCCCAGATATCACTCAGCCCTGCTCTGGCTGCAATGGCTGCTGGCCAGCACTCTCCCAAGATGCTGAGACAAGCTGATGTCTGCAAACGACCCTGGAAACTTGTACTTCTCTCTCTTTTTTTGCCCCATAATAGCACTTAAGCAGTCCCTTTTGCAGCACTTTAAAACATGGCTGTGTAATACCATCCCCCTCTCAGTGGCTGGGTTGCTGGGGCACAGAAAGGCGCTGCTGGTTTGCAGAGCAGGGTCTGGACTGCTCCAGCTTCCCAGTCCATGCCCCAGTCACCGCTCTGCAGCTTTCCTACACCCCTTCCTGCCCTTTCCTGCCCTGCCCGGCCCTGCTGGAAAGCTGCTGGGCCAGGAGGAGGACGCCAGGTCCTCAGGTGTGGTAATGGCTGGGGACAATTCACATTCACCGTCAGCTCATGATTTCCATACCTGCTTGAATACCAGCTCCTGATTTCATTTCCGTACCTGTTTGAAAATAAAGCAAGTGTCCACAGCCTTGCACAGCCCAAGCGCACACGTCAGCCTTCCTGAGCGCTCAGCCCTCTGCTCCGCTCTCTGCTCCGAGCGCAGGGATGTCCCCGTGAAGGGGATGTCCTCCGCCACCCTACGGCATCCTCAGCCACCCTACGGTGTCCCCCTGCCCAGGGCAGGGATGTCCCCTTGCATCGCCTAGCAGGGATGCGAGCGCATCTGGGACGTGGAGCCGGCCGTGGAACCGGCTGCCCGGCCACCCTCTGCCGGGACGCCGGCTCGCCGCTGAGCGCTCCCGCTGACTGGCAGACGACCTGGAAAAACCACTGGCTCTGTTTGCATTGGAAGAAGCCCAAGGCTAATTTTAAGGGGTTCATTTAGCTCTGATTTAATCTGGACGGCAGCCTTGCCTATAAATCACGGCTTAATGAGAACAATCCACCTGCCTGCCCTGGCATTTAATAAAATAGAAGAGAACTGGAGTCCCTCCAGGAGCTAAGCGTTCCTCACAAAAGCCATCTCCCTCCCTTGCTATGGAGAGCCCCGAGAGTGGAAATCCCCTGGCCATGCCTTGAGAATTGCTCGAGGTGCCTTTGAGGCTGGGCAGGTAAGCACGTGCTGGCATCGTGGCTGGTGGCTGGGGTGGAGGGTTGCCACCAGCCCAGACGCCTTCCTCCCGCTCACTCCCATCATCGCGGAGCAGTGGGGTCTGGGAGGAGCAGCCGTTCCTGCTTCTCTAAGGTTATAAATGATCCTCCAGCCTGTGGCAGCGGTAGCACCTTGTGCTGTGGGGTGGGGAGTGAGGGGTGAAGGATCAGCCTGCACCCTCCAACTCCAGCAGGACAGGGAAAACAGGGCAATACCGTATCAAGGAGAGACTTTGCAGAGCTTGTCCCACCTCCTGGCCAGGACCAGGTAACCTAAGGATGCAATCCCACAGCTAGCATGGCTGGAGCATTTTCACCATCCTTCCTCATTTCCTCTTTGACATCCCAAGAGCTTTTCTGAGCACCTCCTGCCTCTCACAGCATCTCCCCGCTCTTACAGCCCAGACAGGTGCTAATTCCCACCGCCCAAGAGCCCACACCGCCGCCTCAGCAATGCCCACCTTGCTCTTTGAGCCGGATGATCTCCGTGTCGGAGCCGAAGCTGTTCCAGGCGGTGCAGTTGTAAATGGTTTGGAAATCGGCCCGGACAATGTTGCTGATGGTCAACGTGGAGATGACACCTTCATCCGTGCTGACTGTCTCCACCGTGTAGCGCCCAGAGGTCCCAGACTCCAGGACGTTCTCCTTCCAGGACCAAGCCTGCCAAGCAAAAGAGGGGTCATCCGGGGGTAGGTTTGCCCACCGTAGGGCACCCGAAGGTGGACGAGGCACCCATCGTGCCCCCCATGGGATGCTACTCACAATTCGGTCTGGTGGTGGGGTGCTGCGGATAAAGCACTTGATCTGCCCTTTCTGGCCATGCAGGGCGTGCTGCGTCTGGGTGCTGGAGATGATGGGTGGCCCTGCAAGAGAGAGGAGAGGGCTGCTGGCGTCTCACGTTGGCTGAAGGTACTGGGGGTGACGTGGGAGGGCATCATTGGAGCCACGGAAGGACATCAGGCTTCCCCTTTGAGGGGGAGGGATGGAGCAATAGCTCCTTCGCCTCCTGTGACGCAGAGGGACACAGAGTGGAGACTTTTCTTTTTACTGGTTTTCTGCAAAGCCCACCCCCCCCCCCCCCCAACAAAAAAAACACCAGAGTCTCCCCATCTCTGCTCCCACATCCCCCGCGTTGGAACGGTGATTAAATCACCCGGCACAAATCACCTTGGTGAACCTGGCCTCTGAGAAGGGCTGTTTGCTCCAGAAGCAAAGCAAAAGCCCAGCCCACCGGGTGTTCCTCTTCTGCTCTCTCCTGGATTTGTTAAGCAACCCTTACACTAATTGCTCCCCAGGGGCTTAAGGAAGCGGTAGGAGGGCAGAAGGAGGCACTGACGGGCAGCTGCCACCTGCAAAGCCACCTGCAATCAGCCTGCCTGATGCGGGGGAGAAATTTCTGCTGGAAAAGCCTTGGGACTGCATTAACTGGGCTCTCCTGCACCTTTTGGATGCTGAGAGGAGCCCAGCCTGGCTGGGAAAAGCTCTCCCTGAGCCATATGAGGCCGAACGCACCAGCTGAGCCAGCCTGTGGAGGGAAATGTCCTTGTCCTGCCTTGGTGGACATCCTGAAGACACGGCTGGGAGAGGAGAGCATGGCTTGGTGGGATCAGTTCGTTCCCCACTCTTCCAACAGCCGTGCAGGGGGTACACCTCCCCCTGAGGAGGGGATCACCCCAAGGGAGCAGCACAAGAGCTGGGATCCTAATTGCTGTTTATTAGCCTCCTTAATTAAAGCAGATTTGCATTTCTATGAGTGGCTTGCTGCTGGCAGAAAAGAAAACAGCAGGCAGCGGGATGTAAGCAGGCAATGCAGGGCAGGGAGAGGGAGGAGGCAGGGGCTGGCAGATCTCCCCCTGCCCCAGCTCGGCTATTTCAGATGGCTTGTCACTCCTGGTTTTGAGTCTGTCACCAGGTTTGTCAAAAAATAATACAGCCCTGTCATCACGCCCCGCCGCGCGCACGTGTGCGGAGCGATGTGCAAACAGGCTACAAACACCGTCAGGCTCCGTAGTAGCCGTGCAAGGTGGAAGAGCTGCAACAGGAGTTGCTACAAGAGGCCAACGTACTGCTGGGGACAACCTCAGCTGGGTCTTGAGCCCAGGTCTCGGGGATGGTTGGAGTGGGAGAGCTTGCTGTGCTCATCCTCTCTCCCATCGATTCATCCTCTGCAGATTTGAGAAACATTTCCCATTTCTTTCTTTTCCCCCTGCAGCTGATGTGTTCCTTGTAAGAAAAATCTCAGGGTTTTGGGGTAAAGTGGGGAGAAACAGATTTACCTGGGTATTGCTGACTGATTCTCATCCAAATCACCCATTTATGAATTTGCAGAACGCACAAAAATGTACCAAAAGGCTAAATTCTTCACCCTGGTGCATACATACACACAGTAGCCTATTGGAATTATCCCAGCAACACCTTCCTGCATCAAACTTTCACATTCCCCAAAGACTTCCTGCCGAGATACAGCCCTGTCCTTCCTTCCCTGTGATATTCCAAGGTGAGATGCACAGAAAATCAGCTCAGTGAAGTGCGTTTCACTGCCCAGCGACCAGACACATGGTTCTAGCAGTTCAGAAAATTACTGCTGAAAGGGAGCTGCCGTCAAAATTGGTAATAGCAGGAGCTGTGCGGGAAGGAGAAGGTCAGCATTTGTTTTGATGTGATGGTCATAGCTGGTATGTTAGTGGAAAAGACAAAAAACCATTTTGCTGTGGTTTTGTGCCCAAATGCTCTTCTTCGAGATGCTCTAGTCATGCTCTGAAGGCGTGCATTCTCATTTATCCATCGCTGAGAGCCCATCTTTCAGAAGTGCTGGCCGGGGTCTCAGGAGGATGTAAATGGCACCTCGCCTTCATGAAACAGCTCTCTGCAAGCGTGCCCAAGGTGGCAACGCCAACTAGCCTTGGCCTTCCCTCCCCACGTCTGGTGCAAGAGCAGAACTGTGCCAACAGCCAAGAGTGACGGGCAAATGGCCCTAAACGCGTGCTGGGGTGTTTTCCTCCTGGATGGGACCTGTTTGGTTCCTCCAAGGATGGCACAAGGCATGCAGGATGAGCTTCTTGGCTAGCTAAACATGTGCTAGGTGGTCCTCCTGCTTGCCTGCCCTGATCACTGATGAACCCAAAGCCAACGGAGGCAAATGCAGTTATGGGATCTGTAGGCTAGGCCTAAATGATACAAAAAAAGCACTATCTTCTTTCTGTTTCAACAGTTGTACGTTACTTACAAATTCTGGAAGCGCTCCAAGACTGGGTGACGCTGGAGAAAAATGGCTTAATAATCATTAAAAGGATCATTTTCCCCAAGGCGAGTGGATTTTAAATGGCACAAATGCCAACGGCTTTGGGTTTTATTATTGCTTCAGGGGTTCAGAGTCGAAGGCTTATCATCATGATAATAGCGTATGACTAAAGACCATTTGTGAGATGAACATGCCCAGAAATAATAGCATGAAGTTGCAGCCTCTTCACATTTGTGGCCGGCGTTTGATTCTCCACCAGGCTCTGGCTCCTTATGAAAGCTGCCAATCTCCGGCTTGGCATTCAGCGCTAAGTGTGAGACAGCCCACAGGCAGGAAAAGGGCTTTAAACAATGTTGCTATGGATATAAATGATGGAGCTATTGGTTGCGGTTATTTTTAGCGCGCCGGTGCCCATTTATTTGTGCGGTCCTGGCGGCTCGCACAAAAGGGAAGGCTGCTTGCTGACTTGGGAGCCTTGGAGGAATGAAAGGATGGCCTTGACTTTCTCCAGCCTGCTCCAGTCCAGCTGAAGCTTGCCTCCCAAGCTCTCCCAACACTGGAGATGGTTTGGCAGGAGAGATTCGTTTAACTCCTTGCTTCCTGCAGAAGCCCCGGGCTGGCTCATGCTCCCTGTTACAAGGGACCATCCCAAGGTCCCCATCCACAAGCAGTGGTGGAGACCCGCTCGGTGAAGCCTTCAGTGGGCTGAGGGGACACAAAGATGTTCTTCTGACCAAGCAGTGTGGCAGGTTAGTCCCTCCCATGCTCCCTGCTCTCTGGCAGGCTTGGCTTGGTTGTTGGGGTGAATCCCAGGCAAATTAAATCCTGAATTAGCCACCTGGGGCTGTCCAGGCCTTCTAACAAATCTTTTCTCACCAAGAGAGATGGACAGGGGTGGTGGTGTCTGCTCAGCAGCCCCTGTCAACTGCAGGCAATGGTGCTGTGAAGGTGATCTTGGGGTGCTTCTCCTACTCGGGTGGGAGCTGCAATCAGGCTTGCGTGCAGTTGCGAGCATTGAGAGGCTTTGCTCACACGGGGGCCATAAATCCAACTGCTGCTGATTTATGATGGCACAAACAGTTCCTCGGTTCCTTCTTGCCTCTGCTGCTCCGGCCCTGCCAAACGCTGCTCGTTTGCATAATCCTCCTTCCCATTAACCAGACTCTGAATCATATCTGCTTCCTTTCAGGCTGGTGGCCTCGTGCTCCGGCTCGGGGATGGGCTGCCAGCCCCCTGCTCCACAACCGCAGAGCTGACTGGCGAGGCTGCCGGTGGGGAGGGCAGCGAGACCCGATGGCATGAAGGCAAGAGGATGCTCTCCCACCCCACCCCACCCCACCCCAGCATCGTGCTGCTGCCATTTCTGACTGTTTTGAGAGCGGATGGGCTACTCCAGGTGGGACTGCAGGCTCAGACGGGGCCAGATGAAGATCCCTCAGTTGGGGTCCCTGTGCTTGCGGTGGGATGGATCAGCCCGCCCGAAGCCCGCGTGCACCGATCAGAGTTTATGCAGCCAGCCCAGGACAGACACTTCTAAACGCCTAATTTTACTGTGACAAATCCTAAACCATGGAGAAAGGCACCTGGTAATATCAAGACAATTGTATCACCCTCTGGATTTAAAATCACTTGAAAATACGAGGTGTTCAACTTCCCTCTCAAATTACAGCAGAAAAAGCTTTCAGCAGAATTCATTAGCTGGATTAGACACACCGTGCCATGCTCCTGGAGTCGAAGCGCGGCTCCAGCTGCAGGATGGGTTGCCAAGCCCCGGTGCCTGGTGGCTCTTGGACCTGTGGACACTGCTCGGGGGCTTGCCCACCTTGGAGGGCCACCTCGACCTGGAGGTGTGGGATTCTGCCTTGGTGTAGGGTCCGATGCCTGTGACGGCGTGTCCCAGCGTTGTCACCTCAGGGTTGCACCACACCCCGGCGGCGGAGCCCTGCCGCAGCACAGCCAAGCGGGATGGGATGCTGCAGGCGGTTGGGTCCCAAGAGGTGCTCAAAGCTGAGCGGCGAAACTCACAGCATGGATCTCATTTGCTCCCCTGTCAGTTCTGTGAGGCGAAAAGCTCAGAGGCGGCGTAAACTGCAAAGCTCTCGAGAGAAGCTTTTCCACGCCGCACGCTCCAAACGGCCCTGAGCCTGCGAGCGCTTTGCTCTGTGTTCAGGGCAGCTGCGTGCCTGGTAGATGTCAGGAAAGGAGCAGGTTCTTTGTGCTAATTTGTTGCTTTGCTTTCTGTGAGCTAGTTTAATTGTAATTAAAACCCAGCAGCCGCCAGGGAAGGAGCATACAGGCACCAAGGAGCTGAGTCGAAGTCGAGGGAGTGGTTGGTTTTCAGTGCCCTGCTGTGTTGCCCTTGGCTTCCCTTTCTAGCATTACAGAATCAGAATAGTTTGGGTTGGAAGATGACTTTAAAAGTCATCTAGTTCCAACCCCCCTGCCACAAGCAAGGACATCCTCAACTAGATCAAGTTGCTCAGAGCCCTGTGCAACCTGACACTGAATGTTTCCAGGATCTACCCATCTGCATTATCTGCATTTAAAATTAACGCTTGTTGCTGCCTGTGCTGCTTTCCCGCTTCTTTTCTTCTCTTTGTGACAGTGAGCAGGGACTGACTCCTGCCAGTTTGTCACGCAGGTGAGAGACAAAATTCATACATCTGCAGCCTGCCTGGCTTTTTCCCTTCCCTGTTTAGACTGAAATTTGTTATCGGCTGCTGCGGGGTCCTGGCCAGGTCATCATTAAATTCCAGGGCTCTGGAGTGCTCCTGAGCTTGGGTGCGGGTCCGGGCCACATCCTGAGGCGGTGCTGGGTGAGCCCCCCGCAGCTGTGGAGGAGCTATATAGCAGTGCTGCCTCTCCCAGGTATCCCCACATGGGCTCGGAGCGAGTGATTAGGCTGTTGGTCTCGGATCCAGGCTCAATTCCCAGCTCTCTGGCTGTGCAACAGAGACAACAG
This sequence comes from Strix uralensis, assembly GCF_047716275.1. Lineage (NCBI taxonomy): Eukaryota > Metazoa > Chordata > Aves > Strigiformes > Strigidae > Strix > Strix uralensis. Next base: position 7,678,394 of record NC_133997.1, on the reverse strand, counting down.
TGCTCTCCGACCTTGCAAGGGTTTTGCAAGATAAACCTATTAAAGATTTAAAGACACCAGCTCCCAACTACTCAATAAACCTCTGTTGATAATAAGGAATCAAGCTGGTCTTAGATTATGTTGGTTTTGGGTTTTTGTTTTTTGCTTTAACCCATGCCTCTCCAGGCAAATGAATGCAAAATCCAATTTACTCGTATTGCCTGCAGGGCAGGACCATCCCTGATCCAAACATGGGTGGGATTTGCTCTGAAAGCAAATATCTGAGGAGATAATTCAGCAACAAAAGCTGTCAGAGCAACTGGAACAAAGCAGTGATATGGCAGGAGGGGATAGCAACAGGAAAGCAAGAGGTACCATTGACAGTGAGCGTCACCTCCCGCTCCCCCGCGCCGACCCGCGGGACCACAGCTCGGCACACGTATTTCCCAGCATCTTCCTGGCGGACGGACTTCAGGGTCAGCTTGTTCTCGTTGCTCAAGACCTGGAAGAGAGGAGGGGGTTGCTTTCAGGGGGGGGCGATGTGAAGTAGAACAAGAGATGTGAGTTAGAAGCTCCTGAGAAAATAAAGCAGATGAGCCCAAAGTCTTATGTGGCATGGAAATATCACTTATTGCTGTTGACCAAGGAATAAAGAAATGACCCAGTTTTGTGGTGGGGGGTGGAATATAAGTCCCGTTCCTATTCATTTGAATTTTTACAAACACCAGTTTTCAAGAAGTTCAAGACACAAGAGAAAAATTTTGGTGGCTGCAGCAACACAACCGCCTTATAACCCGGAGCAGAAAAGCCATCGAGAGAACCACGCCCCACACTTGCATTTCTACCTTCACGGAGGCTGCCAGGATTGACTCGGGGATTTCAAACCCAAAAGTGGTGGGAGACCAACCTGGAGAGCTGGCAGCCCCCCTGGGAACGGGGTCTGGATAGCCAGGGAAATCTCAGCGGCTTTTGGCAAGCCCTCCCTCTAGACCGGCTGCAACGTGGCCATCAGCCACGCTGCCCTCCTGCCCCGGCAGTGCAATTAGCAGCTTTATTAAACTTTGAAAATTTGCTGAAGCAGAGGGATCTGGCTGAGGCTGTCAGCAGAATCTTGGCACTGGTGGTATTTAAAAAAAATCACGGCAGGTCTAAAACAAACAGCAGCTTTTGGAGCGATGTGTTACTGTGTTGGAAACACATGCCTGGGGGCTACCTCCCCCCAGCTGCCCTTGCCTCTCCGCCCCAGGACTTTGCAGGCTGGGGCCAGCCCATCACCTCTCCTCCTTGCTCCGTGAGCCCCTGGCTCTGCTGGTTGCTGCTCCCACAGATGATGCCTCCAGGAATTGGTGCTTATCCAAAGCCCTGGAGGCCTGGATCTGGGTCTCCCTGTAGCAAGAAGATTGGGGGGGTCTCACCCCTAATCTGGCATGAGGCAGAGGCACAGAGTTGCAGATCCCTTTTAAACCCACTGTTTTAGCACTGATTACAGAGATATCCACTCAAATGCCTGTGGTTACTTGGCCTCACCCTCTCTTCAGGCTCTGATTTATTTCACAGAATCACAGAATCATTCAGGTTGGAAAAGACCCTTGGGATATCGAGTCCAACCCTCAGCCCGACTCTACAAAGTTCTCCCCTACACCACATCCCCCCACAGCTCATCCCTTAAACATCCCTTAAACGGCCCTTAAACACACCCAGGGATGGGGACTCCACCCCCTCCCTGGGCAGCCTATTCCACTCTCTGACCACTCTTTCTGGGAAACATTTTTCCCTCCTGTCCAGTCTGAACCTCCCCTGTTGCAGTTTAAAGCCGTTCCCTCTTGTTCTGTCACTAATCCCCTGTGAGAAGAGACCAGCACCAACCTCTCTACAACGTCCTTTCAGGGAGCTGTAGAGTGATGAGGTCTCCCCTCACCTTCTCCTCCTCACACTGAACAGTCCCAGCTCCTTCAATCTCTCCTCACAGGATTTATTCTCCAGGCCCTTCCCCACCTCGTTGCCCTCCTCTGCCCTCGCTCCAGCCCCTCGAGATCTCTCTTGGATTGAGGTGCCCAAAGCTGGACACAACCCTCCAGGTGTGGCCTCACCAGTGCAGAGCACAGGGGGACTGTCACCTCCCTGCTTCTGCTGGTCACACTATTTCTAACACAAGCCAGGATGCCGTTGGCTTTCTTGGCCACCTGGGCACACTGCTGGCTCATGTTCAGCTGCTTGTCAATTAGAACCCCCAGATCCTTTTCTTCCAGACAGCTCCAGCCACACCTCCCCAAGCCTGTAGCCATGCAGGGGGTTGTTGTGGCCCAAGTGCAGGACTTGGCACTTGGCCTCGTTGAAGCTCATCCCGTCGACGTTGGCCACCGATCCAATCTATCCAAGTCTCTCTGTAGAGCCTCCCTGTCTTCATGCAGATCAACACTCCTGCTTGGTGTCATCTGCAAACTTACTGATGATACAATACTGATGATACTGATGATTTCCTTCTGGGAAAGTAGGAGCGAAGAAGGCAATCTTGTGGGATCCGGACCTGGCTCTGGAAGCGGAGAGACTGAGAAAAAAGCAGCCCTCATCCCACATCCCACCGTGACGGCTGGGCACCGATGGGCTTCACAAAGCAGGGTCTGGGTTCACAAACCAGCACCCTTCTGGGAAGATGGAGGCAGCTCTGCTGACCAGTGCAAGCATCTCTGCCCAGTTAAACCAGCTGGTAGGTCTGTCCCGAGCCCTGAGATGCTCCAAGCTCTAAGTTAGAGAGAGCCAAATAAAAATGGAGAAAGCTGCTCAGCCTGCGCGCTGCAGATTAGGGAAGGCAAGCCCTGATGCGTGGCTGGGGCTGGACCACGAGGGGCAGGGAACCCTCGTCCTCGCTGCACATGGCTCCTTTCAGCCACCCTGCACACTCCAGCGGCTTTGAGAAAATGAAACAGCAGTCTAATAACCCAGAGAAACAACCACCGCAGGGATGGGAAACCACCCAGGGATTATTGACCCACTGGGATTCTGTAGCTGATTCGAGCCATCAGCTCTCCCAAGTCTATAATTACTTCACAGGAGATGGCCTTCACTGAGGTCATTATGGTTTGGAAAAAATACTCCAACAGTTAATGCCTCAATGTCTGCTCCCCTCTTCGGTCTGTGCCTGGGGAGCAGAGGTGAGGAGAGCGACTCAGCCCGTCCATCTCACTCCCCTGTAAGTCCAGCTCTCAGATAATACTTAGAGCTGCGTAAGTCAGCGTTGCCTCATCGACTTCAGGACACATCTGCCCAGACGAAGCCAAAAGATGCTTTTCAAACCCAAACCTGCGTGTGCCTTCTGGATGAGTTTCACGTCTGGGCCCTCCTTTAGCTTCTTAATGTGGCTTTGCTCAGCCCTCCTGTCTGTAAAGAGGGGATCAAGTATCTCGCGCCTTCCTGGGCTGACTGAGCCACGATTAATGTTTGCAAAGCTCCTTATGCTTTTCAGGACAAAAGAGATGTGGAGAAGTCTGCTGGGCCAGATCCAGCCTCCCCTCACTCGAGGAGGCTCCAGGCCACAGCTGAGGAGAGCTGGGGTGAACGCGTCGGGATGTGAGCTCGCAGGTCTGGAGGCCAGAAGGGACCATCCCACGAAGGCCAACACAGGCGATTTGCAGAAGCGCTACCCATCAGCCAGAGGTTACATGATTAAGAGAGAGAGGTTAAGAGGTTAAGAGGCTCTGGCCTCTGTTCAACCCTTATGCCCTGAATCATCATGGGAATCCATTCTCCTTCTCTTAGGCCTCCTTTGCAAACACCTCCCGCGGGCGAGAGCTGCGTGTGCTCTGGAAGGTGGCTCGATGGGGCAGGGTCAGACAGCCTCTGCAGCAGCGATGGCTCTGATTTTCAGCAGTCTGGTTTTCCCTTTGCCTTTCCCAAGCAGGACTCCAGGCCTGACTTTCCAGTCTGCCATCCAAATGCCTCGTGGCTTCACACACGCTTTCACCCAAAATATTACAAAGGGAAAGAAGCCTTTACTGCTTCATGCGCTTCTCTGAACGAACGAGACACTCACCACTGCTCTACAACGCCACGCTGTCCCCTGCATTAGGAGGAGTCTCGTAGGTCCAGAATTTGTCCAGCCAGGAGCTCCCAGCCCTGGGATTTGCTCCATGGGGAGCATCACACAGCACCTCATGCCCTGAATGTGCCATTCCCCACCGCCCCGGCAGAGATTCTTACCACGCCTGAGCCTCTCTTCATCCAGACGATGGTGAGAGACGGGTTCCCAGTCCAGGCACAGTTGAAGACCGCGTCTGAGCCCAGGTCAACGAGGAGGGACTGCGGTTCTGTCGCCATCCTGGGCCCAACTGCACAGAGGAGACTGGAGTTACTCCCGGAGATAGGCTGTGTCAACCAGAAACCCTCAAACCAAAGAGGTCACTGTGTCAGAGGAAGCAGCGGTAGGTCCTGATGGACCGATGGGTCACAACCACAGAAGACCCCCGAATAAAGAAAAGCCTGAGACAGGTGCCTGCTCCAACCTCAGAATGACCAGCTCCCCAAGGACCACCACCATGAGCTGTGCACTCAGAAGGCAGGAGGAAATCAGGAGTCCCACCATCAGAACATTTACAAAGTCTGAGCTGTAGGAGAGCCCAGCAAGTCCTGGTCACCCCGGGCATGTCAAATCTAGCTGTGTCCCCCAACCGTTAATTTTCAGCAGCTCTGCAGGCCCTGCTGAGCCCTGGGAGGTCAGTCTCAAGCTGACAGATTACTTACAGTAGACGTCCACGGTCCTGCTGATGTTTGTGCTGCCCAGAGCGTTGGTGACTTCGCAGGAGACGGGCTCGAAGAAGAAGGTGTGGTCCACGATGGTTTCGTAGAAGTCACCGGATGCTTCCTTTATAACCTGGCCTTTTTTTGCCCACCTGTCGAAGAAGAAAGAGCATCGTGGTGGTGCTGTTCTGTGTCGCGCACGCGTGTGATGGTGGAGACTCGCTCGCTCAGCGCACAGGTCATAGTGCTGGGGGGCAGCAGGTCATGGGGTGTCTGCTGCTGCCCGTGACTTTGGGAAGGATGTGCACATATCCTCAGCAGCGTCTGCATCATCCCTACATCACCCCCCAGGGTTATAACCGCAGGCTGTGGAGCCGACACCACAGCGACGTGTATGTATAACCCGACCGAACCTTTCCGAAATAAATCAAAATTGCTATTTCCCTGTGAAAGCCTGTTTCACTGGAAATACACCTCATTCCTTAGGATTGTGGGGCATGGGTGGAAGACCTCAGTGATAGGAGGGATGGGACATGAGGAGTCTCTGCTGGTGGAGAACCATGGTGACTTTCCGAACACTTGCCAACCAACACTGCTGGCCCTTCCAACTCAAAGCCACTAAAAACCTTTTCAGCTTCCCCCAACTTTCACCCTTTTCTTCTTTTTTTTTTTTTTTTTTTCCAATCAAAGAGAAATTTATCCCTTTAAGGCAGCTGAAATAACATTACCCTGAAAAGCCAAGCTGGCATTTGCAACACTGCAACTTGCAAATTGTCTTGGAGAACAAGCTGTCAACTCAGCACTTGAATTAAGCCGCTGTTTGCCAAACAATGAGCAAATGTGACCTAATGGGGCACCATCTGGCAACCTGCCACTCTGGAACGGGTGGGAAAGACAGGAGATGCTGTCAGGCAGCGTGAAACTCCAGCCGCTCTTTGGGGGAAGGGAAAGAAAGCGCAGGCAGCAACCTGGGGAAAAAAATAACAATAATCCTCCCAAAACAACTGACAGGTAAACTAGAGGGAAGGGGATTTCCCTGAGGAATCTCTGCCCCTGTGGTCCTGGTTGCACTGGACGGGTTGGGGTGTTTGGAGAAGATGGGGTGGGTTGGGGAAAGAGGAAGGTGCTGGGAGCTGGACGTGCCCCACCAGGCTCTAGAGGGATGATGCTGCTTCCCACACGGGGTCAGTGGGGTGGTTTTGGGGAAGTTGTCCCCTTCAAGGAGAACAGCATCTACTCATGGTCCTCCCACGGGTCTCCTGCTGCGGCCTTTGCTGCTCCCTGCGACCCTGCTCTGGGGTCGTGCAGGGTTCCCCTTGCTTTAATGTCAGACTCACGTTGCCCCGCGGACAACCAAAGACAACTGGAGCTGCGCCAGACTCATACAGGCAAAGGAGGGCTGCAGGCACAGACGGCTTCCAAGCGCCTCTGTGGGGCTGGAGCGAGAGCGAAACACCGGTCCACCGCAGGCTGAAAAATGCTCTGACAGTGCTGCTAGAGCAAATCCCCCCGGCGCCTGCTAACGTGAACCTAATTGAATCAGGATGGCTGACCTGCAAGGCTTCACCCACCATCTGATGACACAAGCGTTTTGAAGGAGATGTATTAGTGGTACAGATGTGAGCTGATTTGTATGCACTTACCCGCTCTCTCATTTCATTTATCTTTGCACCTCTAACAGATGCTGACTAGCCACTTCAGCTTCCCTACCCTCCCTTCCTCCCTGGACTCCCCCCTTCAATAATTAATCAGGAGATGCTGCTTTTATTTCCAGGGCTGCGCTTCGTGTGTTAATGAGGGAGTTTCCTCGTACGGAAAAACCAGCACAAGCGACACCTTCCAGATGCTGCTCCGAAGGTTTAGAATGGTCAGTGACGCTTTGGTGACGCCTTTCTCCTTCCAGAGGGAATTGCAACCCAAGCCAAGGGGCTTGTGAGAGGTTGGCCACCAAGGTTGGTCTCAGCATCACATTTCCCTGCTTCCTGATGGGATCTGCCTTCCTGATGGGATCCTGATCCACAGGAAAGACGCTGCCCATTGTGGAGAGCATCTGCCAGCGCTGTGGCAGCAGCTTGTCCCTTGGGGACGCTCCTCCTCCTCCCCTGGCTGCGGCAGGAGAGATCTGGAGGGATCTGCCAGAGCCCCGAGATCTCATCCCTGAAACTTTGCACAGGTTGTGGGGTGCAGATGAAACACGTGCTCATTGTTTGGTTTTCTGGTCAAAAAGGCCCGAAGCCAAACCTCAGCAACTTTTGATAGAAGAAAACAAGGAAGAAAGGCAGGCAGAAAGCTAGAGGGACAGGGAAACTTCAGCTGGTGAATGTGGAAATACCCTGTGCTTTTTGTCAGGAGCTCGGTTAAGCTCCCTTTACAACTTTGTCCCCATAAAGGCTCCCAATCACAAGCAGATTTCCAGCCTCTGAAGGGTCTTGTTCTGCTACTCAGGTGCTCAAGGGAAGCACCAGGTACATGAAGCCATTTCCTTGCAGCAGTCAACAGGGTGAGGGCAACACCAAACCTGTGGGGGAACCCAGCGCTTCTCTTATGCCTGGTGCTTTCCTGGTTATTTTGCACAAAACCACCTTCACTGCTCTGCAAAGGACAAGAAGGAGGTTTCAAGATGAGATAAAAGTGACTTGTGAGCTCCGTGGGTCGTGTCCTTACAGCCTGCCTGCAGCTCCTCCTCCCAGCAGAGACATGTTGAGCACCAGAGCTTGGAAATCAGATGGAGATGTGTCCAGAGGTGGGTTTGAGCTGGGCAGCCTTCAGGTGAGATCCTCCTGGACATTGCAAAAGAAAGCAAAACGGTGGGCAAGGTCTCCAAGAGTTGTCTGACTTTGCAGCGGCTTGGGAAAACACACACCAACAACCGTGGCACGGTGCTTTATGTATTTGTTCGTAACCGATCGCTTCTGCAAAACTGGATTTCCCGAGCACGGAGATGTGTCACAAACAGCAATTTTTCGTGCTTCAGCAGAGATCAAGGTTCTTGCTCCAGTTTTCCAAGGCTTAACACTGCTAAATCAATGTGGCTGAACAAGCAGTATAGATCTTTTATAATGTCAAATTGGTTTTTAATAACGACAGCTGATAACGTTCTTGTAAAGCTTCCCGTGATGTGCTCATGGACAGCCAGAAGGCAAGTTACTCATGTTTTTAACAAGCCCGTAACATGACTTACTCCCCTATTAACCTTTCAGTAATTATTTGTAAACGGAATCCGAATGAAATGGAGCCAAGAAGAGGCGGAGGATGCTCCAGCAGCAACATCCACCACCTCCACGGCTTTGGCTCTTCATGATTTCTTCCTAATGTCTCACCAGCCTTATTACATCGAGCCTGGCTCCCAGCCAGCTTTCCTTGTCCTACCACCCTTGAGAGCAGGGGCTTCTTTCATTTATATTGTTACCTTGAAGCTATTTATAGATCGCAAACGTGTCGCCCAGGGTCTTTTCCAGACTATATAAATTTACCTCTTTTAGTCTCTCCTCGTATGACTTAGCCGCTAACTCACCTGTCATTTTTCACTGCTGGTTTTCTTCCTAAACCAAACTATATCGCAGGGGCTGTAGGGACAGGTCTGGGCAGGGGGAGCACAGCATCGTTGTGTCCCCCCCAAGCTGGGCCTGCCCCAGGAGAGGGGTGAGGGTCTGTCCTTGGGCATCCTGCCCAAAGAACCTGTTTCTGTGGTTTTCTTGGGCTTGCCACGCCGCGGGGAAGGATTCAAAGGTTGGAATAGCAGAGTGGGGACACCATGGGACCCATCCCAGCCTCCCTGCGCTTCTCGGGTGGTCTCTGTAGGGTGACAGTGGCAGCATCGCCATGAGATGCCTTCACTGCCCGCTCTTTACTGCTGACAGGCACCTTTTGAGGACCCAGCTCCAAATTCACCATTTCTCCCTGCTATCCATGTCGTATGGCCAGCGCAGACCTATCTGCTGCTGTCCCTCATATCCTCGGGCTTTGCACATTTTCTCATCTTCCTTTCTCTTTACCACGCACCGTCTCAGCCTCTTGCTCCAGATGGGCATTTCTTCCACCCCGGGCTGAGTTTCATTTTGTTATTTCTTTCCCCATATTTCTAACCTGCATTTGTTTTTCTCTGGCCTCTCTGGAGGGAGTGCCCAGTGCCTCCCAATTCAGTATCTTCTGGAAATTGAATTGGCCTGGGCGATGGAGGAAAACAAATTTCAACCAGGAAACAGATATTTCGATCCAAGCTTCAAAGAGGTTATTACAGACAACCATGGAAAAAACTGATTAAAGAATAAAAAAACCCCAACCTGTACTGGGTACTTTTAACACTTAAAGATAAGAGGGAGGGGGGGACTTTTCTAAGGAGACATTCTTCAGGGAAATAGTAGTTTTCTGACTCCATCGATCGCTTCCCAGTTAAGAGTTCATACAAGGCAAATAAGAAAGGACAGTTTGGGATGTGTTAGCTCACAAGCAATGCCGTTTCAGTTTTCGTACATCAGTATTTCTTCAGTGACCTGCTCTGGTTTCCAAAGAAAAGCTGCTGAGAGCCGGGATGAAGCGCCCGTGATTGCTCCCAGGGTCTTGGTGGAAAATGCTCAGCTGAGTCTTCTCCAAAAGGGGTAAAAACCCATCAGCTCCACCCTGAGGACCCTGTTTCTGGGCTTCCAGGCTGGTGGAGCCCACAAAGACCTAACCATGTTTGCAACAAGAGCATGACATGGCCTAGAGAGTGTCGGTACGCAGAAGAGCATCGCTAGCAAGCACTTCATCTGCCTGAGCGCTGCCCAAGCTTGCCGTAACAAATAAATTCCTCCGTCTGTGGTACAAGGATTTGTAATTCCTCAACAAACAGCGTGTGTGAACAAGCTATTGACTTCACAGCCCTGGGAAGGCTGTAGGACTCACAGAATCACAGAATCACAGAATCATCTCGGTTGGAAAAGCCCTTGAAGCTCCTCCAGTCCAACCATGAACCTCACCCTGACCGTTCCCAACTCCACCAGATCCCTCAGCGCTGGCTCAACCCGACTCTTCAACCCCTCCAGGGATGGGGACTCCCCCCCTGTCCTGGGCAGCCCATTCCAACGCCCAACAACCCCTTCTGCAAAGAAATACTTCCTAAGAGCCAGTCTGACCCTGCCCTGGCGCAGCTTGAGGCCATTCCCTCTTGGCCTGCCGCTGGGTCCTTGGCTCAAGAGACTCATCCCCCCTCTCTGCACCCTCCTTTCAGGCAGTTGGAGAGGGCCATGAGGTCTCCCCTCAGCCTCCTCTTCTCCAGACTAAACCCCCCCAGTTCCCTCAGCTGCTCCCCATCAGACCTGTGCTCCAGACCCTGCACCAGCTTCGTTGCCCTTCTCTGGACACGCTCGAGTCATTCAATGGCCTTTTTGGAGTGAGGGGCCCAAAACTGAACCCAGTCATCGAGGGGCGGCCTCACCAGTGCCGAGTACAGGGGTAAGATCCCTTCCCTGTCCCTGCTGGCCATGCTAGTGCTGATGTAAAGCTCCTCATCAGGCCTTGGCTGTCTCCGGCATCTCCCAGCAGCACAGGAACAACTGGAGGGCATCACCAGCACCTGCCCCACAGCACAGGGATGCTTGGGGCTCTCTGAAATCTGTCATGTCCCGTCAAGCACTACTTAAATCCATATTGCAGGCTACGTGGATCCTTGCTAAGGAGGTTTCTTGCAGTTGCCAGCAGCACGCGCGCTCCTTGAACCAGACCTCCCGGCAGATCGACTGCTCTCACGGCGTGTAACCCAGGGAAGTGGAGTGTATCGTTATTTTTAATTAACAATGCAAAATAAAGCAGTTGCTTGCCATATAAATTGTGTTTACTAAGAATGACTTAAAATAGATAAATATTTTCTTGGACGCGTTTTAATTGCTTAATAAAAGTACCAAGAACATCCACAAATACCTTAAATAAATGCATGGCTCAGGGAATGAATTAATTAACATTTCATTCCTGGGAATGGCTATTAATTGCTACAAATTGCTCAGAGAATGGGTTTTGCTGCTTTATTGCCAGCAGTACCTTCGATTCCTAGTGTCGTAATGTGGCAGCCCGCGCTCATCCTCAGAAGAGAGCCGTCCCCAGGCACGACGGCTGCCAGCGGGATTATGCGAGCACCGCCCCGTGCCCCTCCGCTGCCCCATAACCCTGGCACCCTCCACGGGGAGGAGCTGATGGAGAAGGACAGTGTTTCACGGATGATGTGCTGGCATCCCCTGGAGATCCGAGACGGGCCAGGACTGCGGATGGCTTGTGTTGGCAGCTCCATGTTTGCAGGAACATCTCCTGTGAGTGACAATCCTTTGAGAAATGATTGAGTGAGCAACGCAGCCCGAGCAGTGTCCCACTAACCCCCTGCGTGGCTCTGCCATGATGCATCGTGCAAATTATTTCTTTATTAAGAGTAAATTTCCATAATGGTGATCTATGGGATTGTTCCTCTTCTCCTGCCTGCTCCCTCCCTAATGAAGATGTGTGGGCCCTGTGTGGTTCCTCAGCCGCACGTCTGCCGTCCTCCCTCCGTGTTGATGCAGCAGATTCATTTATCAGCCAGCACAGGCAATAGGTAATCTCTCCACTATCTAAATTACAAGGCTGGGCCTTCCAGCTTGGGGTTTAATCAAGTTCAGGAGGGCAGAGCCCTGAGCAAAGCGCTGAGCATCCTTGCCGATGGTGGGCCGGTCCTCGAGCACGCAGGCTTGGGGAGCAAAGACCATGGTACCCAACATACTCAAGGAAAAGCTTCCAAACCTCCATCCCCGCACGGCTGCTGCAGCAACGGCCTCTTCCCAAACCTCTCCATCCCTGACGTGGCCATCTCAGCTCCACCACGAAGCGAAACCCAGGTCCTAACGGTGGAGATGCTGCACCTCGGAGCGGAGATGCCAACTTTGCTGATCTCCCTCTGCCTATTTTGTCTTCCCACGTGGCTTCTCTTCAGAAACAGACAGCGAGAAAGATTGCAACTTTTTCCCGAATTTCAAGAGTTCAGACTTGAATCCCAGACAAGGACATGTTTGGTGTCTGATTGCGCTCGTTGCGACACACCGGTTGCCGCTACTGGGGTTTGATTGTTTTTAAACACTCTGGGGTTTTGATGATAATAATAATACCTCGCTGTGCAGGAGAAACCTCTGGCTTGATTTCCTATCTAATCTCAGCTTTGGCATTCCCCCTCCTGCCAAGCCATGAGGCTGATGATGAGCCTGATTGCTCATCAAACTGCAGTCTTCAAGGGAGGTGACTGTCCTCAGGACATGGGTTTTGCATGTCCTTGCCATCAGCAGGTCCCATAGGTGGAAAAAAACAGTGAGGGGCTACTTAGAGCTCCCCAAATCACTCCTGAAGTTGTGCAATGGGAGTCCAGCTCTTGCGGAGAGCATTGAGGTGCCGGGACAGAGATGAGCAGGAACGCCCCGCGGCCAGGTCTGTCCTGCCCATGGCGCGGGAGCCTGGAAAAACCAGGGTGAGAAGGTTTTTCTCTCCCAGACGGCACAATTAAAGCCGTGTCACAAGCTGCGGTTCATTTTGGTGAGAAAACAATCAAAATAGCCTTTCAGTTAGCACAGCGATCAGAACAAATTGGCGGCAGAAGCGGAGGGGGAGAAGTAAACAAAGCTGTTAACTTGGTCAATGACTTGACTGATCAACCGTAGTAAATAGTTGAAGCTGGCTGATGAGCCATGCAGATAATCAATGGAGTAACACTATGCACTGCAGCCCTGCGAGTGGGCACGACCATTTTGCAGCTGGTGCTCTGTGGACCTCTGTGCACGCCAGGGATGTGAGGTGGCCACGGACCCCGTGGATTGGCTTGCCTGGGGGATGCTGGGACATCCCAGGTTGTCCATACTCGCAGCGCTGCGGCGCAGACCACAGAGGATTACGGGCATCGGCTTTTGCAGCAGGGAGGTGTTGGCCAAAGCACAGCCCACCTGTGACCGCCGGCTCCTTCCCTGCACAAGGGGCTGGTAAGGTTGCTCACCCCCCCCAGAAGGAAACTGGAGACGTGCTGACGGAAAAGCTATTACTATTTCAAAGGAAAAGCACAAAACTTGGCGGGCTGGGTGATTCCTTCTGCAAATCGAGCTGTTTTCTTGACAGATCAAAACAAAACGCAGACGCTTTAGATCTGGCGCTCTTTTAATCCCGCTGTTTAAAATCCCCCCTCCTCCTCCACCCCCTCGCACAAGAGGGCTGTGCACCAATCCTGTCCCCATTAATCCCTCTTTTGGCACTTCTCTTGCTGGGATGGATGCTTTTCTGCCCATCCCCTTTCACAAGTCCACCCTCTTTTGCAATTACTCCCCTCCTTAAATCCTCTGCTCTGGAGTCATGGGATCATATGAAAATTTTACTTTTTTTTCCCAAGTTAAATTACTGAAATTAAATTCCTGACTGTTCTAAGCGCAGAGAAAGCTTAAAACCATTCAGATGGGTCTGAAGAAGCAGGCTATGACAGCCAGCTGCCAAAACTGCTTATCCTGGGGAAATACTGGGGATGTGAGTCACCCCTTAGTCCTGGATGAACTTGGAGGTGTCACCTCTCCCGGGGTGATTTTACCCCTTCGGCGGCGATGCTGCATTTCATTTCTCCTGCCTACATCGTCCTGACTTATCCTGCCACACAATAGACATGACTAATAGCTTAACTATTATTTCTTGCGTGGATCGGGTAATCCAATTTCATCACGTGGTTTGTGTTTTGTCAAATCGTTTAACAGGATTAGTCCTTTCTAGGGTCTTCCTACCCCCCTCCACCCCCATAACGGAACTTTTTTAGCCAGATTTGTGGATGCTGGCATGGGGAAGCGCTAATTCTCTGACGTGTTTATCCTCCTGCTTAGCACAAAGTGAATCTGTGCTGTGACGCTGTTCAAACTCGCCTTTTCCTCTACTACAGCTCTTATTTTTCACCTAAACCCCACCAAATGTGCTTGTGGCCTTTGCAACTTTACACCTCGCCATGCAATTCCTTTGGGGATTGCAGGAAAAAACCCATCAGTTGTCAATGGAGACAGCTACCCCCAGCTCTTCATCAGCATAAGAAATCTGCAGCCAGGGGGATCCTGAAGCCGATGCTGGGCTGAGACTACATGTTTTGGATCACTGAAGCTACCCAATCCGCACGCTTCAGGGCAGAAATGATGGGCACAGAGGGCAGAAATGGCTCCTGCCTTCTGGCACACGGGATTCATGAATGGCTGGGGCTGGGGCTTTTCAAAGGGTTTTCCCTTTCTTGGCTGACTCTTAAAGCTCCTCCGAGTTTTGGACCTGGGCTTGGGATTGGGAAGTTTTCAAGAGCTTTGTGGTTTGATTTCTGTCGTGTGAGAGGGCACACACCAGGCTGACCTCTCACTGGCATGGGGAAAGGAGACCGATCTCGGGAGAGGTTTATATTAACTCTTCAAGGAGCGTGACCAACCTTGGACGTGCCAAACAGTCAGGCCATGCTCCCTGATTTGGACACGGTGCCCACCAACCTGAGCCAATTCCCTTCAACGCTCCAGCCCCAGCTCAGAGCAAACTCACCAAGTCCCCCGCCAAAGCCCTTCCGTCCCCATGACAGTTGCTGTTGCCATCCCATTGTTCAGGCTCGCTTTTTAGGCTCTATCTGTCTGAATTTTGGCATGTCCTCAGGTTGGTGTGAGGCACAGCTCCTTCTCTGGCAGGTTCCTTGGCCGGTCCTGCCAGAACAGTTAATTATTCAGGGCTGAACTGTGTCTAGATCAAATGATTCACGATAGGATTATCAATGGAGGCAACTGTGCTCAGAGGCGTGCACCCCAGGTGAAGATGGGTTGAGTCCTAATTATGTGGGAATCTTCTCGCAGAAGATGCCAAGGGCAGTGATTTCTGTGTAATGCAACATGGGCTCCTGCTGGCTGAACGGCAAATAACTTCGGGATCTGGCAATTCATAAGGAGGAATAATAAATGACATATCCAGGAACGCATTCCCGTTGCGTTGATGCAAAGATAATACAGACAGCATACAGCTGGAGTGGAATAAAGTTGCAAGTTCACTGAAAGATCTGTTCATCTTTTCAGTATGAAATTAATCCATTCATCAATCCAACCAACCATCCATCCACTCCTCCCTCCCTCCCCAGACATGAACAAGTCACTGTTCATGGCCAAACCTCTTGAATCCCCTTAGACCACCCTGGTAACAACGCTGCTCTTCTGAGCCACATCATTTAATCAAGGAACCAGCGCCAGGCCAAGAGGGAATGGCCTCAAGCTGCGCCAGGGCAGGGTCAGACTGGCTCTTAGGAAGGATTTCTTTGCAGAAGGGGTTGTTGGGCGTTGGAATGGGCTGCCCAGGGCAGGGCGGGAGTCCCCATCCCTGGAGGGGTTGAAGAGTCGGGTTGAGCCAGCGCTGAGGGATCTGGTGGAGTTGGGAACGGTCAGGGTGAGGTTCATGGTTGGACTGGAGGAGCTTCAAGGGCTTTTCCAACCGAGATGATGCTGGGATTCTGTGATGAGAAAATAATCAAACATGGTTGCATACTGGTACAATAGACTGACCCGTAAGACCTTTGCGATTATCTATCGACTTCTGTATAAAAGAGCAAGAAACAGCATTTAAAAAAAAAGAAGTCTCCAAAAGTAAAAACCATTAAGCCCTTAATTACACACTTCAATAGCAAAGCCGAATGGAGCAATAAGCGTTGCTCGATGCTTTAGAGACAAATGGCCTTATAATCCAGAGACAACAGCTTGCGTTTTTCCTTCACTTTAGTATTTGCCAACAGCTTCCCGAGAGTTTGCAGAGGAACAGAAACCCAAGGAGAACTTCAAGACATGAAGTTAACAGAGTTACTCCATGATCTGATGCTGGATGAGACCAGAATCCCTTTTAGGTCTGTCTGGGACGGGCTTTGCAAGGCTAGGTGCTGTCTACACCAAACAAGCATGCCAAGACAGCTTCATGCCAGGCAGAGAGCAGGCTCAGGATGCACAGCACGTCCTCGCCACAGCTACCAAAGTCATCCAGGTTTGCGGAGGAAAGATTCTCCTGCCAGCAACTTGTGCCAACTTTTCCCTTGCTTTCCCCTAGATTTACTGTTTCCCAGTGATGAACCCATCCTGAATTCCCAGCTGAGCAAGCCCGTGTGACATTTGTCCAAGCTCAGCAGCGGATCCACACGCCAACAGCCTACATATGGCAGGATGAGCCCTCTGACTGCTGGTGCCCAAGACCAGTCATGTGTACTGGGAAAATTACCGGGACACGTGTTCCTGGGGGGCGATGGGACCCGATGGCTTTATTTTGGAACACAAATTCCACTGGGTTTTCTCAAACTCACACCATGCATGTTGGCCTACATTTTGCAGCTATCCTGACAGGTCTTTTAAGCAGAGACATTTCCAAGGATGCTGCTTGGGGAATCAGTCAAATGAACAATAACTGATGCTGACTGCAATCACCAAATCACAACTGGTTTACCGGAGGAGAGAAGATGACAGGGAGAGAAGTAGATACTAACAACTTTGTCCTCCATCATAACCCCCTCTAACCCCTGAAAACTGCAATAAAGGAGCAAAGAGGGAATCAGAAAGTGAGATCCTTTAGCAAAGCACCTCCAGGGCTGAGGTGGATGCAGCCCCCGTCCCCGTCCTGGGTCCTTCTTGCACACCCTGCCGATTCATCAGTCATGCCTTGCTTGTCCCTGGTCACGTTCCCCACCCTCTGGCGTGAAAGCAGAAAAACCTCAAACAGAGCTGAAGGCCTCTTAAATCAATGTCTTTCCTGACTCAGAAGCTGTAAGAGGATTCATTATTTATATCGCAGAAACACAAAAGCTTAGCATATTTTAAGCTGTCTGAAACGACTTCAAGGCAACTCTTCCTCTCTCTTCTTTTTTTTTAACAAAACACATTGAGATGTCTCCGAAACGAGCAGCGGGAGGAAACTCTCTTTTTCTTCTGAGAAAGAAAATAAAATGGAGGGATTGAGGGAGAGAAGGAAAAAAACCCCTGTGATCCAGTTTGGGATCACCAAGGAATGTCCATCAGGGGATGTTCCCTGTGAGATGCTGGCATAACCCTTCGACAGACTCTTCCCTGACATCTCAAGGAGGTTATGGCAGTAGTAGAGGTGAAGGAGGCATCTCTGCTACTTCACAAGCACAAGCACATGCAGCCGTATCCTTCAGAGGCAGCAGGAGAGGAGGTGCTGAGTGTTTGCTGTCTTTTTTTTTTTTTCCTTCTCCCTCTTTTTACATTTTCAATTTAGTCACAGCATCTCTAATTTCCTTAGATCTGAAGCCACCTCGTGAGACTGGAAAGGAACGATATAGAAGAAAGATGAGGGGAAAAAACCGCCAGTAATCTTGTAAAAGTCAGTTTTGAAAAATCAATTTTCTTGTGTGACAAGATTTGCTTAAGGCTGTTCTTTCTGTGAAATCAGCCCATCATCCTGCGGGAATGCATGAAGGAAGTGGCAAGTGTGGTTTGGAATAACTCAGATTAAAGACTGCTAAATTAGGCTTGAAAAGCTGCCACCTCTCCTTGCAAAGGGAGAGGAGATCTGGCCAGAGGAGTCAGTGATGTTCCCTTCCCAGTCTTCAGGAGCATGTTTTGGAGAGGTGACCAGTGAGGCTGGGATAACACACCCCTCAGATCTCTCCGAACCCTCTGGATATTTAAAAGAAGAAAACACTGTGAAGTGTTTGCTAGCACCCGGAGATTTGGGTGCAGTTTGCTGGAAGAGAGATGCTCTGGACATGTTCACTCCAACGCTGGGGAACTGCAGTGCACAAGCAAAGTCTGGGAGACTTGTGAGGCTGCCAACTCCTGCCCAACGGGATGCTGGTGGTCCTGCCCAGGATGGGGATGGCCACAACCGTGGTGTGCCCCATGTTTCAGTGAACCCTCCTGAAACATGACAGCAAAACCCCTCTGCCACTCCCCTCCACTGGAGAGTGGATTGGGATTGGCTGCTTCATCACTCATTTAATTTGGTACCTTCAATCATTTCTAAATCAAGGAGCGGCGCTGAAGAGTACAAAGCACTTTCCTCCCTCCCCATTTTTTTTCCCCCTTTCCAGCCATCGGACTCTCTCTCCTCTACGCTCTCTCCTAATTAGTTCAAGCTGCCTCCAAACATCTCCCACCCGCTTGTTCCCATTACCCTGACGAGCCAGTGAATGGGAAGACAAACCTCCCCGTCCTCACAACTCCATGAGCGAAGGGAGGATCTTCGAACTTCATCTTCCTGGTCTCATCCAAAGTCACGTGCCTTGGCGGAGCCCCCCTGGCAGCCCAGCCTCGCTTCCCAGCTGCAGGGATATTTGTGCCTTTTATTTACTTTTTTTTTTTTTGTTAAAGCTTGTCTTTCCCTCTCCGCCTGCCACCCAGCCACGCTTTGCTCCCTGTCAGAGGGAGCTGGCAGGTGGGGCTGATGCATCATGAAGGAGATCTGAAGAATTCATTTCCCGTTATTTTTTTTCTTTCCTCAGCTTTCATTTTCACTTCAGAGCAAAGGTCCAGTTGTCTGGGAGGAAGCTACAAAGACAAACCCAGGCAGGAAAACAGAGATAGTCAGGAAAAATGTTACAGTGCCGATAACTTGAGACCTCTGTGTGCTTTGCATTCATTTCAACTCCCGCTTTAGCTGCATTTTGCTATGTCTATAAATTAGATTTATTCCGTTGCTGCTGTGAAATGCCTGCGGGCCCCTTCCCTGCTCCGGCTTCTCTTGCCTCCCTCGCCGAGTTTGGCTGCGGGAGGCAGCGGGAGAGGTGACAGCCCTGCCAGGGGACGGCATATGGACTCGCAGCATCCTGCCGCTGGACAGACGGCAGCCTCGGCCGTCGGAGGAGGAGGCAGCAGATGGGAGCAGGGGGGAGGAAGGCAGTGAAACCAAGGAGAGCCTGCACACTGGCGTAAACGAGCCTCTTCCCCAAGCTGGACTGAAGGAGGGAGCTGGTTCGGGGGGAGAAGGTCCTAAGTGTGCCAAGAAATGGCTGAAAAAAACAGAGTGACTGTTCCGCCTGAAGATGCTGAGATGCCTCTTGCCTGGACCAGATGTCTGGTGAGCTGCTGCCCACATCATCCCTCTGCAGCCCCCGGGCCAGCAGTGACCCCGAGGCTCTGCAGGACCCTGCGGGGCTGCTGCCGGTCCCTTTGCAGTCCCCGGTGGAGATGTCCAGGTATTTTTCCCCTGTAACACCGAGCCTGATGGACGTGGGGGAGTGTGCCCATGGACTTCACACCTTGTCTGCAGTCACTGGCTGCTCTGCAGTGAGTTTCAAACCCTTGACAGGCCCTTTTAAATATTAATAGAGATGTGATTGTCATTTAATAAGAGCTTAATATTGCAGATCCCCTTTCCTTGGCAGAGACTGCTGGGGAGACAAAAAAAAGTGCCAATTACGTAGTGGTCTCAGTGATCAGAAGCTCTGGGGAAAGCAGAGTACAGGGGGGGATGTTCACTTTTATTCTGGCCCTTTTATGAACAGGCAGAAGAAAGCAAGCAACATACCAAACACACCAACTCCCAGGAGACATTTTTCAAAGCCATCTGAACTTCATATTAATACATATTCAGGAATTACAGTGCCAGAATAGGGAAAATGGCCACTGCTATGGCTCAGCTGCAGGCAGTGCCAGGCGTGCCCATTAAATGGATCATTTGCCACTTTTCCGTTAAAAGTTGCCAATGAAATGCATCGCCCTAAATCTCTTCATCAGCTTTCCATGATCCAATAATTCCTTCTGGACTTTACAGCCTATGGATCTGTGAACGCATTCTGCAGCAGCTAAATGGAAGAGGCAGGGACAACTTTGATGTCATGCAAGAGCATTCAACTTGTGAGGCGTTGTAATGGGCTGCCCAGGGCAGTGGTGGAGTCCCCATCCGTGGAGGGGTTGAAGAGTTGGGTTGAGCCAGCGCTGAGGGATCTGGTGGAGTTGAAATGGTCAGTGTGAGGTTCATGGTTGGACTGGAGGAGTTTCAAGGTCTTTTCCAACCTTGATGATTCTGCGATTCTGTGAACTTCAAATACGCCTTCCCCTGGCCTTTCACCTGGGAACAGAGACGTTGTGCACATCCAGAAGCCCAGCTGACCAAGTGAAGGAGCCATGGAGAGCTACCTGGAAGGGAGACATCTGCTCCCAGTGCCTTCTGCTCAATGGTCCTGGCAGCAGGAAACAATTCCCAAGACTCTTCCTTCCCTAAGACCTGAATTCCTCGGCTCTGCAGATGAAGCACGTGGCTTCATCGTGGTCAGATGAAACAGGGTGTGTCCATTTATCAGCCCAGCTCTCCTCACTACCTGGACATGGGGGTTGGCTCCTTTCACTTGAATCCTGCTTTGGACACATCCTCGGGGCAGCCCTCTGGCATGGGGGGACCCCATCGGAACAGGTTGGATCCCTGAGGAGTGAGCGTGAGGACTTAGGGATGGGAATCTCTGGGTACCTCACACAAAGCAGTGACTCACTGACCGTCACTCTGAGCTTCCTCCTCTGCTATAACCACACGGCTAGGGCAGGGGCTCTCTTCTCTTGACTTGGGGCTTTGTTTTGGAGAAGCTGGGTCTACATGCTGAGCCCATGACTGATTGACCAGTGGTGGATGTGCTTCTACCAGTGGGCCCAGCCAGACATGTTTAATGGGGAAGCGAAAGTGCGACGATTCACGCAAGCCAAGGGAGGGCTGGCCATCTGCTCATCCCCTCTTCTAGTCCCCATCCCTTTGATAAGGCTCTCCCAGTCTTCTAATACTCCTGGCTTTCTCTTCCACCCAGCATCACCCATGAGCACACACTTAATCACACAGAATCATCTCGGTTGGAAAAGCCCTTGAAGCTCCTCCAGTCCAACCATGAACCTCACCCTGACCGTTCCCAACTCCACCAGATCCCTCAGTGCTGGGACAACCCAACTCTTCAACCCCTCCAGGGATGGGGACTCCCCCCCTGCCCTGGGCAGCCCATTTTATTCACGGGCTCTTTGCCATGTAGCAAATGCCAAGCCACGAGGCAGCTGGTTCAAGTGTCTGAGCAAACTTCCAAGCCGTGGCGGTGCTGTTTCCAGCAGGACACGGGGCACGCGCTCTTGGAGCACACGACTTCTCTGTGGCAGCCTGAAGCATCTCATGAATAGATCTGGTAAGATGCTGGCAGGGCCCAGAACTCTGATGACGAGACCCGAAGTAAGAAGAACAGCAATACTCTGTGGAGTTTGAACTTCAGCTCTGGGTTCATTATAACAAAATGAGGGAATGCGTCTCCATGGAATGGATGCCTCTGAGATGGCACAGTGGAAGACAAGCAGGCCAAAGCACAGCTGATGTGTTTTGTTATTTTCTCCTTCTCTTCTCAGAGCTCCTTGGTATTAGGTGCAATTTCTCCATATCTACCCGAACCCCAACAAACCTGCCACTTTCTCTCCCAAGACCAGCCACCAAAATACTCACAGACCTGTACTTGGGCACGATGTACAATTCTTGGAGACAGCAGATCTACCGAAGGCGCTTGGGCTCTTCATCCACACGTCTCCCTGAGGCTGGGTGGGAAATGCCCACCCTGCATCCCAACCAGAGCCAAGGCCCTGTGGAGCAGGCTTGAGGAATGGGCCCAGCACTGGATCTCTTCCCTGTTGTTGCTCCTTTGCAACAGCAACAAGTCGCATCTTTTTGTTTTCCCCTGCGCAAAGGCAGAGGGAGCCTAGGACACTGTCTCCCATCAGGTGTGTTTGAGCCCCACCGCCTTTAAAGAAAATCTCTTCCAGAAGCAGTTGAGTCTGGATTAATATTTGATGAGCATGTTGTCAGTTCAAAGATAAAACAGTGGTTACCACACAAGGTCTTTTCGACAGACCGGAGCCCACTGAGTGAACAAACAAACAACGCTCCTACCACAAGCCGAGCCACGCAGTGCGTCGGCGATGACAGTGGGGCTGAGGATGGTGGGATGCTGTGGGCTGGTTCCGAGCTCCGGCACAGCCCAAGCACCCTGGGGTCTGGGAAGATGGTATGACTCAAGCCCTGCCCTGCAGCTCGTTGATGCAGGAAGATCTTCCCCAATATTTGGGCAGGTGGCACCTCTGGCTTTAGCCCAACAGGGGCACGTGGAGCTTGCTTGGGCCGCACACAACGCAATCGCCCTTCTGTTATAGGATGGGGAAGAAGTGGTGTAGCACCATTCCCTGGGTGGCTGTTAAATAAATCCCTCCCAGCTCCTCCTGACTTCTGTTTCTGCTGCAGCATCAGCTGGATCTTCTGCTGTGTCCCACACAATTAGAGAGACTCGACATCAGAGCCAGACGCCTTGCAGCAGCTGGGGAGGGACAGCCCTCTCGTTCCATCTATGTTTGTCTGTCTGTCAGTCCCACGCCTTGTTCTGGAAGCGCAACAGTCCCCAGAACCGCAGCTGATGCTGCAGGGGGGCTCGAAATGTCCCTCCTCCGTGACTACAAAGATAACATTATTTGCAAAGGTCTCTGCTAGCCTTGGGGGCGAGAGCACTGTATCAATGCGCGAGAGTGAGATATGCATTATTGCCCTGCCTGTACCAACTCCCCATCACTCTGCAAAAATAATCATCATCAGAGGAGCCCAAAAGGCTGAGGGACTCTGCCTCTTGCAATATTAAACTTTCCCATTTTCTTCTGCCACTTTAAAGATTCCCTTTCTTACTGCGAGTGATAAATAATAACAGCAAAAAAACACCCCACAGACACACAACAGACATCAAAAGCCAAGAGAAGATTGGCAAATAGAGAGATCTGAAGTGAGCAAAGAGGAGGCCTGGTTGTGAGTCGGTTCACGTAGCCCCGACTTCTGTTGCTTTCCATTAATTTTACCCGCCATCACAGGTGGCAGAACAACGGCGACAGCTAATTACTCTCTCTCCCTTTTCCTTTCTTGCCTGTTTGCTTGCAGCAAAAGAAAGTCAGTAAATTCCCAAATTCCCCCCTCCCCATCCCAGAATTGTCCACCGAGAGGCAGAGGCGCACGGGAAGCACGTTATTAGAGGAAGACAAGGTGGGTGCAATTTGCCCGCACATATGCTCGCTGCCTGCTGGAACCGTTTGCTGCTGCTGCTCCTCCAGCCGGGCACCGGGGCTGCGTGATGCTCTGCCTGCAAACAAGCTGGCAGGGGCAGGCAGCTCGAGGCAAGGGGGAGAGGGAGATGGCTTCTCCCCGCCATCGCTGGGACACCGGGAAGCCTCTTTGGGCTTTCAGCCCCGTGTCCACGGTGCTAAAGCAGATGCCCCCGAGTCTTTCTCGAGTCACGGAGCAGCGTTTCGGTGGGCTGAGCTGCTCTTTAGCTGCAAAGGGAACATGGAGGTGGGATAAACCCAGGCTAGGTGGGGGATAAAACCCTATAGAGGACATAGGATAGCTCTGCGCCAAGATGGCTCTATATCGTGAGAGGGAAAACATGAAAATGAGCAAAACCCCTGCTGCCAGGTTTAATTCATCCCTGTGCCACAAAAACCCTGCTCACGCACCGCTGCGACGCCTCGCCAGCCCTCCGCCCCACTCCCTCCGCTTGCTTTTGGTGACACTGGCCTGTCCCATGTCCGAAAGCGAGTGACAGCCCAGGTGACATCGTGGGTGAACAAACCTCCCTGGGGAAAAAGATGCTCCTCGTCAAGGAACCGTTGCTGCCGTGGAGGGAGGAGGGTTGGGATTTCAGCTCCAGCTTCAGCTGCAGGGTGTCCTCAGCGAAGGAAAGGAGCGGAGGAACTGTGTCTGCAGCAAAGGATACCCTGCCCCAGCCCCGCCTGCCCCCCAGCATCATCACATACCAGTGAATTTTAAGGCAGAAGGGTTCTGGCTTTTTCTCCCATTAGAAAATGCCGCTGAGGCCAAACATTTCATGGAAACCTGTCAATTTTGACAAAATGTCATTAAACGCCCCCCAGAAGAGAAGATGCAGTGCAGGCTGTAACTTTCCACTCTGGCTCTGGGAGCAGATTGCTCCAAGGTCTCCTTTCTAACCAGGTTTTCCTTGCATTAAAAACCACACGTATATGATGAATTATATAAGAGAGCACGAAGAAAACCTCTTAAGGAAAAAGCAGCTGCTTTGATTTAATCAAAACTATATTCTCTATGGGGGGTTTGGGTAGGGGCAGAGGGGGATTTTTGCCTCTTGGGAAATTATGTTGAATTTTGATTCTTTTCCCTTACCACCCTAATGAAGAGCGTGAGGGGTCTGTGCTTAAAACCCCAGGTCGGGGCTGGCTTAGCAGCGTCTTGCTAACGAGCAGCCAATGGGTCACGGATGCTTCCCAGCTGAGCATCTTCGGGTGAAATCTCTGGGTGAGATGCTCGACCTCGCTTGCTTTTCCCAGCCAGAAAAACCCGGGGTGCAAACCCGATGCAAAACTTATCACCCCTTGGAAATTCAAGCAAGGTGACAGCTTGCTCGTGTATTTGAAGCAAGGACAGCCCTGTGGAGCTGGCTGTGGATTTATCCCCAGAAAAGGGGATTTATATTGTTTAGACATTTTTCCTTTGTGTTCAGAGCTGTTTACTGACAAACATTGGGAGGTATTAAAAATAAATGTCGGCTGAAGACCAAGATCTGGTGTCTCTATCTGAGGATGAGGGAAGCCATAGGAGATACACTAGAAAGGTTCTCTCCCTGGACAGAAAAAAAAAAAAAAACCACATTTTCTCTCTATTATTTGTTTTTAAGGCAGAATAAGTTCTTTTTCACCAGTGACAGGGTCCTGAGTGGCCCTGGCGACGACACTGAGCTCATGTTCTGCCTTTTCACACCTCCAAGTATCTCAGTCCTGGGGCTTTACCCATCCCACTCCTTTACCCACCCTCCCTCCTAGGCAGAGGCAAGGTGCAGGGGGCTCCTTGCTCGGATGTCCCGCTCTGGAGGACTCCAAGCTTTGGTGCTGAGACATCTGCTGCCTTTTCAGGGTTAGTGAGGAGCTTTGGGATCATTTGGAAGGGAAATGAATCCCCCCCCGCAATCAATCAGAGTCATTAAGTTGAAGGAAGCCCCACCGAGCGCTGCTGAATCCTGTTTGCTTGTCACGGTGGTAGGGAAAAAACCTTTGTGATGTTAGCACGTTAAGGGAACTTAAGAAATTAAAAAACTAAAGTGACTGAATTTTTCATGCTTTTTTTGCCCCCCCACCCCCCCAATCCCTTTTATGAGAAAGCATAACTTGGAAAAAAGTGGAATTAGTTTTGATGGTAAAGTCCATCATCAAATGAGTTGCGAAGCACTTTGCAGAGAAACAGAAATCCCAATGCTCAGGCAACAGGAAAGGTGACAAGACACGTGGCTTTGGGATGGGTGAGAAGGACAGAAAAGGGCTGCGGGTGGCATTTGCTGCTACAGGGGACAGTGAAAACCCTGCGCTAACGAGACGGTGCTGAAGATGGGAGAAGTGTGGCGGGTCCATCTGCTATTTGGTGGAGAAAAGAAATCCAGCATTGCTTTGGCCACGTACCCAGAGGGTGGAAACAGCCAAGAGGAAGGAGAAAACCCAACTGGAGCCTTCAAGTCTGCTCCATTGTACAGGGGATGGGCCCAGGGGGGGGTCAGGGACGATGGGAAAGCTGCTGTTGATGAGGCGCAGGCTGGATGCCCCGTCTTTGGAGCAGAAATTTTGCCAGGCTCTTGCCACTGTCTGGTTCCTTGGCCGAAAGTGGTTGTTTTGCCTTTGACTGTACCAGAATCAATCGCGGCCTAAGACCCACGTGGGACGTTCGCCCAGATCCTTCCCCAGCTTGTCACACACTTCGTTTTCCTCCTAACTGTAAATATGAAAACAGGGCTATTTGTATCTTTGACATTAATTGACTTCTCAAATTAATAACTCTTCTGTGTAACTAGGAACGCAATTATTGCTTTGTTGTGCTGATAGCAGATATCCAGCCGGAAGGAATCATTCCTACCAGCAAACTCGATTGTACTAATTAAGCTGTACGAGCCTAACAGGAGGCGGGTCATGGTAACCTGTCCCCGGAGGTGCCTCCTCTGTTATTATCAACTGACACTGTTGCAAAAACAGAACTGATTGCATGCCTGTGCGTGCACACTCGTAACTTCAAGGCTGGAGTGATGAGCGGCTGATTGCAGCAGTGGCACAGGGGTGTACCTGGTTGCTGTGAAACGTCTCAGCGCTGGCTCAGACACGGGCCCTCCTGGCCAAGAGCTGGAGCCAGGAGGCTGAGCACCATCCTCTCTTCTCCCGAAGTGTGATGACAACCCACCCTGCTTTCCATACCCCTATTTTTGTCTGCTTAGCCTGTGAAATCTTTGAGAGAAGGGGTGTTTTCTGATGCGAGCAGCCCTCATACCCATACCCAAGAGCCCACGGCAGGCACTTTGCTTGGTGCAGAGCCATCTGCTCTCCTTCTGCAGCAAACGAGAGTGACTGAATGCAATGCAGTGAGCAACGAGCCTCGCTGCTGCAGGGTATGGCCCTGCTTGCTGTCTTGCTCATCCAACCCCGCGACTAGTGACCATGGGAGGGTTGGCACTGCCTCAGCGTTGGGGGGGCAGGCAGGGACCCCCCTGCATGGCCTTCTGCCCTGACCTACTGCAGCTGCAAATGATGCAATTTCTCCTCCTCATCAGCGCCAAACTGAGCCCCTCAACTGCTCGTGCCCTGATTGAAGATCCCACGACAATCCTACCCACTCAAGGCTCATGTCCCACTCAAGGAGGGCCCATCCCCTCTGCACCCCCACATTTCCAGCTCGGGCACCTCTGCTCTGGCCCCTTCTGAGCTCTGCTCCAGGCTGCTGGGGTTAGAGAGGCTTACGGCAGTTGCTTAAGGGTTACACGGAGACAGCAGTGGAGTCGTATTGTTCAAATCATAAAGAGTATGCAAAAAAAAAAAAAAAGGAATTTTCCCATAATAGACTTTTCACTCAGTGCGCTTTGCTCGTTATGTCCCCAAACAGATGGCTCCGCCAGCTCGGTGCCAGGCCTCTTAATCCACTCCAAAGCGCCAATGAATCTCTGACCGAGGACTTGCTGCATGCAGCAAAACGTAGCAGACGGCCTAACGCGGAGGCAATCGGAGCCTCTCAACGTGTAACAACATCATCGAGGCAAGAGCAGCGTCAGGGAGCCATCAGAGCCAGGATGCTGGGAAGAAGCCCACGCTGCAGCCGTGATAAACACGGGAGCAAGTGGAACAGGCACCAGAAACTGCAGCCAGAGCTGCTGAACGCTCTCGGGTGACCTGAAGGAAGTAACTTTGCACGGAGAGGGGAACATGAGAAGCTCTCAGCAGGGGGCTGAAGTGAGATGTGGGGGGCTGGCGAGCGGGGCGGCCGCCTTACCTGTACTGGGTGACGGCAGGGTTGGCCTTGGCGGAGCAGTGGAACTTCACAGTGTTATCCTCTAGGACGGGCTGCGGCTCCACGGACAAGTTCACCAGGGGTGGGTCTGCAAAGAGACAGAGGCAAGTGTGAGAGACTGAAATGTCAAATGGTTGTCTCAAAGCTTGCTTGTGTGTGTGCTTTGAGTCACGGGGTGGTGTCAGTAATGCCTCAAACATTCATCAAGGACCAGCTGTGGCCTTTGGAATTAGTCTAAGGAATGTTCCCCAAGGAAGCAGGATTGTATGGAAGGATGCACCCTCCCATCCCTTGCAGTTGTACTGACAAACTCCTTGATAAGCCTCAAAGAGGGGAAACGTGGAATGAGTGAAACCAGGTGTCTGTCTCTCATCCAGCACAAGGATCACTGATCACTGGCTCCATTGTGTGAGCCCGATGCTTTCGCAGAATCACAGAATCATCTCGGTTGGAAAAGCCCTTGAAGCTCCTCCAGTCCAACCATGAACCTCACACTGACCGTTCCCAACTCCACCAGATCCCTCAGCGCTGGCTCAACCCGACTCTTCAACCCCTCCAGGGATGGGGACTCCCCCCCTGCCCTGGGCAGCCCATTCCAACGCCCAACAACCCCTTCTGCAAAGAAATCCTTCCTAAGAGCCAGTCTGACCCTGCCCTGGCGCAGCTTGAGGCCATTCCCTCTTGGCCTGCCGCTGGTTCCTTGGCTCAAGAGACTCATCCCCCCTCCCTGCACCCTCCTTTCAGGGAGTTGGAGAGGGCCATGAGGTCTCCCCTCAGCCTCCTCTTCTCCAGACTAAACCCCCCCAGTTCCCTCAGCCGCTCCCCATCAGACCTGTGCTCCAGACCCTGCACCAGCTCCGTTGCCCTTCTCTGGACACGCCCGAGTCATTCAATGGCCTTTTTGGGGTGAGGTTTTGCCCAAAACTGAACCCACTCATCGAGGGGCGGCCTCACCAGTGCTGAGCACAGGGGTAAGATCCCTTCCCTGTCCCTGCTGGCCACGTTATTTCTGATACAAGCCAGGATGCCATTGGCCTTCTTGGCCACCTGGGCACACTGCTGGCTCCTGTTTAACCGGCTGTCAATCAACACCCCCAGGTCCCTCTCTGACTGGCAGCTCTCCAGCCACTCCTCCCCAAGCCTGTAGTGCTGCTGGGGGTTGTTGTGGCCCAAGGGCAGAACCCAGGATTTGGCCTTAGTGAAACTCCCCCAGCTGGCCTCAGCCCATCGCTCCAGCCTGGCCAGGTCTCTCTGCAGAGCCTCCCTACCCTCGAGCCGATCAACACTCCCACCCAACTTGGTGTCATCTGCAAAGTGACTGAGGGTGCACTCGATCCCCTCGTCTAGATCATCAATAAAGATCTTAAACAGGAGTGGCCCCAAAACTGAGCCCTGGGGGACACCACTCATGACCAGCCACCAACTGGATTTAACCCCATTCACCACACTTTGTGGCTCTACTGTGTATGCCATGCAAGCCTTGCAAACGGCTTTGTGACTTCACCAGTGAGGAGGTGGTAAAAACTGATAAGAGGTGATCATTTTTGCCCCAGAAGCTGGATGGTTGCTCAAGAAGCAGGAAGTCACCAGATCTGTGGGAACTGAGGCAAAAACAAAGGTGGTCAGGGTGAGCACAACCACCAACTCAGTGGTGGACCCCATTCCCCCTCAATGTATGCACAGAACCCACGCTCCACCTTTTTCCTCGTCTCTTATGGATATGAGTTTGTGGAATACATGCAAGTCAGCTGATAAGATGAGCTTAACAGGCAACACTTAGCTGTGTGTGCACCCACCACCAGAGAACTGAAGACTGAGGACCAAGGGGACGCTGCTGGATCCATGGTGGTGACTATTCTTGTGACTCTATTCCAGGTGCTTGCTTGATTTCTCTTTTCCTTCCATTCTGCCCTATTGCTACCACTCTTCACTTTTAATAATAAAACCCCTTTTGGGTGTATGGCATTTGACCTCGTTTGTGTCTTGATCTCGCTCTTGGGATCATATGGAAACCTCCCCCAGCATTGGATTGGGACAGCAAGCCCATGAGCAACCTGAGGACATGCTGCAGCATCCCCTTGCCTGCTGTCTGCCAAACTTCTGAGTCTGGAAAGCAAAATTTGGTTGTAAGAAAACATGGCAAAATCCCTGAGACTCCTTGATGCTGTGATATAATGTTTAGGGCTCTGTAAGACAGGCTCATGTCATGAACACTGCTCTTGTCTTGGAGAGCTTCAGTAAATAAGACAGAAAGGGAAGCCATGCACACCATTCGATGTAACATTTCACTTCAAAAACATTAATGCCAGCTCTGATTCCCGTTTAAGGAAATAAACTTGCCTGCTTTGAAAAGCTCCCATTTAATATCTCGCTGTGTAATGATGATCTTTTGTCTATCCGCTAACTTGAAAGTGGCATTTCTGCTCTTTCATCAGTCTAATCATCTCTGCCAAGCCCTTATTGGTGTCACAGGCCTTTCCAACTGGTGCTCGCTTTCTCTTCTTCTTTTTACATGATAAGCATCTAAATGCTTCAGCAGCAAAAAAACATTTAGGAGAGAACTGATGAAAGCATGTGAGAAAAGGCTGCAATGTTTAGATGGGGAATAAGAATATCCAGAATGGTTTTAATTTTTCATGATGTCTGAGAGGGGGTGTTAGACCTCCAGCTTTAGACTTTAAGGATTGGAACCTCATTCAAGGGAGAAAGCAGAAAGAAATGGCCTTGTGGAGAAGTTTTCTAGGTGCCTGAAGAACCAGCTGTCCTGTTGCAGACTGTGTTGGGCCTGCAGAGAGGAGCTGAGGCCACCTCATGATCCAACTGAGGGGCCTTAAGGTGGGAGTCTGATGCAACATATGCAAAAATACATCCTAAAATAGAACATGTTATGCGTTAACCTGTACCTGCTGCCTCTCTCCTCTTCCTAAATGTCTCAGCAACATCACAGAATCCCAGAATCACCAAGGTTGGAAAAGCCCTTGAAGCTCCTCCAGTCCAACCACGAACCTCACCCTGACCGTTCCCAACTCCACCAGATCCCTCAGCGCTGGCTCAACCCGACTCTTCAACCCCTCCAGGGATGGGGACTCCCCCCCTGCCCTGGGCAGCCCATTCCAACGCCCAACAACCCCTTCTGCAAAGAAATCCTTCCTAAGAGCCAGTCTGACCCTGCCCTGGCGCAGCTTGAGGCCATTCCCTCTTGGCCTGGCACTGGGTCCTTGGCTCAAGAGACTCATCCCCCCTCTCTGCACCCTCCTTTCAGGGAGTTGGAGAGGGCCATGAGGTCTCCCCTCAGCCTCCTCTTCTCCAGACTAAACCCCCCCAGTTCCCTCAGCCACTCCCCATCAGACCTGTGCTCCAGACCCTGCACCAGCTCCGTTGCCCTTCTCTGGACACGCTCGAGTCATTCAATGGCCTTTTTGGAGTGAGGGGCCCAAAACTGAACCCAGTCATGGAGGTGCGGCCTCACCAGTGCCGAGTACAGGGGTAAGATCCCTTCCCTGTCCCTGCTGGCCATGCTAGTGCTGCTACAAGCCAGGATACCATTGGCCTTCTTGTCCACCTGGGCACACTGCTGGCTCATTATCAATCAACCCCCCCAGGTCCCCCTCTGACTGGCAGCTCTCCAGCCACTCCTTCCCCAGCCTGTAATCCTTCCCAGCTGGAGAACGGGGAAAGGCTGCAGTTGAGCTGCCTCCCTCCCGCTCAGCGCCCGAGCAGAGCTTGGGGTCAGCGCTGCTGAACTGAGGGAAGCGAAGCTGTTTGGTACCCACCGACTCAGGGGAACCTCCCTTGGCATCATCACATGTGGGTGGGCAACCGGGAGCCCAGCACTGGAGAAGGGGGTCAGCGTCCCAGGGGTTTACTGCTCAGATGCAGTGAAGCCGTGGCTCGAAGGCAAGCCCAAGGAGTGCTGTTGTGTCTCACGGGGATGAAAGCTTCCCTGACGGCTTCTCTCTTCACCAGCTTCCTCCACCACAGAATCATCTCAGTTGAAAAAGACCTTGAAGATCATCCAGTCCAACCATTAACCTCACACTGACTGTTCTCAGCTCCACCAGATCCCTCAGCACTATGTATCCCTAATCACACCCAGGTCAGGGTCCTGCTGCAGAGACCTGGCTCTCTGGCAACTGCTCAGCGCCTCTGCTCGAGGGTATGGGATGCAGGAACAGCCTGACTGGCACCCCTCTGCTGGGTACCACTTTGCAAAGGTAACGGCGACCAGTGAAACCCCACAGGTGTGAGGAGCCGAGGAGGAAAAAGCGACGCTGTCTGTAAAGGCACGGGAAGGGCTGGCACGGGCAGAATTGCAGGGGAAGGGAGGAAAGCAGAAAGTCTGTTGTGTGCTGAGAAAGCAGGAGAGCAACCAAAGCAACCCTGCGTTATCCCAGCCTGCGAGGTGCGGGAGGGGTTGGGGTCACCCTTGCAGCAAGGGGCTGGGGATGAAAGGGGTGTCTCGAAGGTGGCCTCGGCAGTGACCGTGGCTGGGTGCAGCCCAGGGGAGACAGGAGAGGGAAAGGCGCTGTGTTGCCATGCCCTGGCACGCTGCAGCACCTCCTCTGCCGCTGCGTCCCCACCTCAGCTGGCCCCGTGATATTTACCCAGGCTTTGTTGCGAGCAAAGCCACCTGCCTTCTTGATGGGAAATTATGACGGGGAAATTATAGGTATTTTCAATTTACCCTAATTTCATTTTAAAATGTGCAATTCAAATGACAATAAAGATGGGCGCAGTTGGGAATATAAATGAGCTTCCCCAACATAACAGCCCAGAGATATATAGTGGGCTCCTAATTCATTTGCAGGCATCCTGACACTTCCCTATTGTTATACAACAACAGCTAATCACCTTCCTTTGTTAAGTATGAATCACACTTCTCTTTAGTAGCTTCCCCATTGTTTGATGGTTTAGTAGCTGTGCCTACGATTTACAGAGGAGCCTCTTTGTATTAAAATCAGCCCGGCTCCCTCCTGCACTCAAAATAAAAAAAAAAAAGGAGATTAAAAAGGAAAAAAAAAAAAAAAAGAGCAAAGGAAATGAATTAAAGTCTTTGATCTTGCCTTTCACAAATGGGATTGGGCTTTCTAATATTGCGGGAGCTTCCCCGCGAGGCAGCGGGTGCCGTGGATAGTGTGTGCGAGTGTGTTTTGGGGTATTTTGAAGAAAAAAAAAAAAAAGACACAAATTGTAACTCATCAGAATGTAATTCCACTCGGTTACAATTATAATTCCTGCCTGGCTTCTTGTAATTAATTTGAATGATGGTATCAGACAGAGCCAGCCTACAGGCGGCCGGGAGGAGAGCGTGCATGCAACCGCTCGCACGCGCAGGTACCCCCGTGAGCACGCTCGCTCCGGGGGACCAGCGTCGCTTCTTGCCGGCCGTGCAGCCGCTGAGGCGCCTGAGCACACCCCTCCGCTCCCACTATTTTAAATTAGCCCCTGGGAAACCATCGCTGGGGTCACGGGCTGAGCTCCCCGGGCTGCAGGCTCTTGCACTGCCAGGTGCAGACCCCTCTCCGTGCTCCTCTCCCCTCCGGATGCCCAGACAAGCCCTTCCGAACCTCTGCCCAGAATCCAAAAGCAGCTTGTGGGCCAAATGAGGAGGAATGAGGAGCTGGAAGCAGACTCAAGATGCCTCTTCAGCTCTGGGCTTTCACACTCCCCAGTGGGAAGCACAAAAGGGAATCAAACACTCCAACGCTACGTGGATAAGCACAGCAGGACACCCTCCAACATAGTGATGTAGCCCTCATTTTGCTCTTCGCCCTGGTCCACAGACCCTCCACTTTCCTTCTCCTACTCCCACCTCCTGCAAAAATACAGATGCAGTCAAATACCTTCTTGCCATGAAAAAAAAAAAGGTGTAAAAATGAGCAACTGCACATGTGTATGCAGAGGCTTGGAGCGAATGGCTTTGGATAAGCAATAACCCTGCTCCTCCCCATCCCGGCACGCTGGATGTGCATTTCCATAGAGCCACTGGGCTCTGGCAGTATAAATAGTTTATGGCATATCAAACTATTAAACATGATTTTAATCCCACTTGTGATGTTCGGCGCATAACTCACAGGAGGCTGACTTTGATGTGGCTGCTGGAACGGAAATCACATTGAACAGATGTTCCAGCTGGAGTCGCTTAGTGTTTCCATTACAGACCCTGCTCTGGGTTTTTTTTTTTCTCTCAGTTCCTTCCCCCCCTCCCCCCCTTTTTTTTTTTTTTTTTGGAAGGGGAGGGTTTTATGACTCAGCTATTTCATTGCTGCTAAGATGGGCAGGCAGCGCCTGCGTGAGATTGATGGGAGCCAAACTTCAACTTTGCATCAGCTGAACGAGAATATTCTCTCCCACCATGTGCATACACCCTGCATAGGAAATAACCCCCATCCTGGCGTTTCTTTGCTGCCTGTGAGCATTTCTGATGTTCTTTTCAGTTGCAAAAGAAAATGAAAGCAGGAGGAGTGATCTACCAGGCTGTGGCTTCCTGGGAGGGATTATTTTTGGTTCTCTGGGATTATTTTGCAAGGCCGTCTCTTTCAAACGGTGCAGCTGGGCAACGTTTGCTACGGTGTGAACAGCGGAGGTGGAGATGTGCGGCGAAACGCAGCAGGTTGTGCCAGGCTGGGGAAAACTCACCAGCCAACAACTGCTGCTTCCTTCCTTATTCTTGCAGAAATCACTTTTTTTTTTTTTTTCCCCCCCCTCACAAGGTGCTGCTTCTCTGCTAGATGCTGGAAGAAGCCCCACGGGAAGGACCCTCTTTCATCGCTGGGGGTGCAGCCTACCTTGCCCAGGACAGTTCCCCAGGAGAAATGAGCGGCCCAGATCATTTTTGCTTAACAAAAGTACCTTTAGCTCTTTGCAAAGTGAAAGCAGCCAATTGCCTACCAGGTTGGGAGTGAAAACTAATGGACTGGGCAGCAGCTAGAGCACGTGGCACAAAATCCACCCCAACGCAGGCTGGTTAATCCATCCTGGTATTTTTCTATCCCTCCATCACCCATCCAGCACTGGGAAATTGATATCCTCATTAGACCCCATTAAGAACAACATACTTTTAATAGCTGGATAGGATATTATTATTATTACTTTCACAGCATGGAGTATTTAATGGCTCGGAGTGGAAATTGGTGTTCTTTATTGGGTCTTTCTCTTTTCAAAGCAGATTCCACCAGGCTCAGGGATTCAGCTCACGTCTCCTGCCCCGCACTGTACAGCACAGTGTAATGATGTCTCCGGCTTCGCGTTGTTTGTGAGAACGCGTGTGTGTCTCCAGCTATTGTAACTGTTTGCCGGCTGTGAAATAACCCATGCTATTATCTCATTTTATCTGGCCGGTTCTGTCAGGACATGCTATCCAGAGACCCAAGAGCCTGTTAATCTTCCGGCAGCAAAAGCTGGAAGTCTTAAATGGTGAATTTTCTGCTGTGCTTGAGTTTGTTCAGCCAGTTTTAATTGGACTCTGGAAAGCAGCTGGCATGCTAATATTGAACAACCTGCATTTGCAAATTGTTGGTAAATACAGCTGCAGGAATTGTATGTGCAAATGAAGCCCGGCTGGAGGGAGGTCAGGATGAGCCTGAGAGCAACAGCGATTGCAGAGGAGGAGGGAAGAGATCTGTGAAACATGAATTTTTGAGGAAGGAAGATTTTGCTTCATGGATTTACGTTAAAGGGTGGATGATATGGCTCTGGACACACGCCTGTCCCCATCAGATGGTGACTGACACTAGCTGTATTTCACAGGAGGGAGACTTCCCACCCATTAGGTGTCTAACACGCTATCTCAGTGCAGAACAACGCAAAAAACTCCCCACTGAATGGCCTGTAAGACTGGAAACATGCATTTTGGTAGCAGAAATCTTAACAGGCCTTATCTCTGCTACTGGCTGCGTAAAGAGATGCTGCTTGCTCAGCTGAAACCATTTAGGATCAATCCCTGGTCGAGAGACCCCAGAGGGCCTGAATCAGGGCACACAGTGGGGCCACGTGCAGTGCCCACAGCAGCTGGTGATGCCTTTGCTCAAAACCACGGACACAAAACACAAAATCTGGGAAACAGCCTGTCCCCGTGGGTGCTCGTGTCCTGGTGCCCCAGGGAGATCAGGGAGGACGAGATCTCCTGTCTCTGACTTCACTGTATCAATGTACCAGTAAATCCCAGTAATGGGAAACCCTCAAATCCCAGCATCCTGATCCTGACTGGAGTCAGATCCATGTGGGCAGCTGTGGGGCAGCGATGGAGAGAGCAGGGAGGCTGGGATCAGACAGCACCCAGAGGTGGCTCAGCCGGCCGGGTACTCACGCTGGATATCAATGGTGACGGAGGTCTCCTTCCCGCTGGGAATGGCTTTGTTGGTGGCACGGCAGATGATGCTCTCCCCGTTCTCAATGTCGGAAGGGGCGATGAAAAGGGTGCTCATGATACTCTCCCTCTTGCCATCACGGAGAAGTGTCTGTGGGGTGAGAAACAGAGATGAGAAAAGGTAGTTTCCTACAGGAGAGGGGCCCCTTCCTCGGGCCGAGTCATGTCAGGCTCTGCACACACACAGCTAGCCCTCACTCCTCCGAGCTTCTCAGCCAAGCAGTGCTCTCTGCAAGAACAGTTCCTCTGGCTGGAATCTGCCAAGAAGCCTTAGGGGAATAGCACAGACAAATTTCACTGCACTTACCTGGGAATTAGGCACTTAACTCCCATCTGCTTCCCTCCAGCCCTGCTGTGCCTAGACCTGGGAATCACAGCTCCAGCGAGATACACGTCACCCACCGTCCCAGGAAAGAGGAAGCCAGGGGACAGACAGGGCAACCACCTTCCTGAACCTGCTGTCACCTTCTGTTCCTATGCCAGGTGACCACAAAAAAGCTGCCTGGGCCACTTTACGTAGCAATAAGTGGTGAAGCTGGCTGCCAGCATCACGGGACCAGTCCTGGCCACGGGTCCCTGGCTGCTGTGCAGTGGTCCAGAGCAGCCCAAGGTAAATCATCACCACTCTGGCTTGTCCCGTGCTGGTGATCACCGTGATGGGGACCTGAGGATGCTGGAGATCCAAAACCTTGAGCCTGGTTTACAGCAGTGGTTAACGAGCTCTATCTGCTCAGCCTTGGCACCTTGTTTCTTCCCTGGACTTATCTTTGACTTCCAGCCGTGGTGCCCTGCCATGCCTGTACTGGTGAGCCCTGGGGAGCCCTGCCTTATCAAACTGCCTTATCAAACTGCCAACCCTCCTGCGAGTTCTTACGGACCACAGTCACATCACCCTGTAGCCCTGTCTTTGGTAAACTAAACCGATTGAGCCCTCAGAGATGTTGCACGGTTTTCAATCTTTTAATCACTCTCTGGGCTTTCCTCTGACCTTTCTCCGGTTTATCAACATCAGTCAGAGACCAGAAATGCCAGAAACACAGCTTCTCCCAGCCGTTGATAACAGTGGTAAATGTCCACGGATACACTCATCCTGTAACTATGGACTTTGGACCCTGCCAGGCAGTTTTTCTCTCTAAGTCTGTATCCTTCAAGTTTCCTCCTCACGGTGTAAGACAACCCACCTGGGTTCGTGACACTGCGTTCATGCGTACAGGTTTGTGCCTCTCAAGCACACCAGGCAAGGAATGATGCTGAGAAATTGTCACTACAATCAGCTCAAAAGCTGAGGAGAAGCAGGACCAAGACCTATCACAGAATCACAGAATCATCTCAGTTGGAAAAGACCTTGAAGCTCCTCCAGTCCAACCATGAACCTCCCCCTGACTGTTCTCACTCCACCAGATCCCTCAGCGCTGGCTCAACCCGACTCTTCAACCCCTCCAGGGATGGGGACTCCCCCCCTGCCCTGGGCAGCCCATTCCAACGCCCAACAACCCCTTCTGCAAAGAAATCCTTCCTAAGAGCCAGTCTGACCCTGCCCTGGCGCAGCTTGAGGCCATTCCCTCTTGGCCTGCCACTGGTTCCTTGGCTCAAGAGACTCATCCCCCCTCTCTGCACCCTCCTTTCAGGGAGTTGCAGAGGGCCAGGAGGTCTCCCCTCAGCCTCCTCTTCTCCAGACTAAACCCCCCCAGTTCCCTCAGCCGCTCCCCATCAGACCTGTGCTCCAGACCCTGCACCAGCTCTGTTGCCCTTCTCTGGACACGCTCGAGTCATTCAATGGCCTTTTTGGAGTGAGGGGCCAATTAGTACGTGATTTGTCAGGGCCTGAGTGCACCAACAGTATTTAATTTCCCTGACAAACTTCGTCTGGGGACTCCACCAAAGAGCTCTTCACCCGTAGGCCCAGGAGCTGTATTTAAGCTCCGGCTCTAGCTTAAGGCCTGCTCTGGGTGGGGTGGTGAGGACTGGATTTCCCGGCTTGACTTCAGAGCTGCCTCCTCACTGTGGACATCCCAGAAATTGCTGCGCTGTGGTTGACCCTTCTACGACCACCAAACCTGCTCTGCTGTGCTGGTGCTGTGCCCTTGGTGGAAGGATGCTGCCCTGTGCATGCTTTATTGTCACCCTGTGTGCCCTTCCCTTGGGAAACAGCCCCACTTTTGGTTCTGAGGACGTGGTGAACCCTAAGCCTGTGCAGGACCTTCCCCCCAGCAGTCCCCTGACCTCTGGGTTGACTCCAAACCCTGCAGGATCCTATAACTCCCCCAATGGCTATAGGGACCATACCCCGTCCCCTTTGATAGGGATCAGGGTGAAGTATGGGGGTTTTCAGTCAACTCTGGCTATTTTATACTGCCTGGCTGTGACTGCAGGGGGGCTGCATATTAATCAGTTGCTGGATTGGAAATTCAGAGAAACAAAGAAATTATCACTCGGTATAAATGGTCTCAGGCAATCAGTAACCTGAACAGGGTTTCTTCTTGGTTGGCTGGAAGATCTGGATCAAATGAAATCTGGGCTGGGTTTTAGTTTTATTGAAAAAGCAAAAAGAGGAAAGTTGAGGAATGATCTTAAAGGGAGCTTCAAAAGGGAAAGGTTTCTCAGACCCCAGAAATCAAAACCTCCCATTCCAAAAATGTCTGAATTGGCTTGTAAGTTTTTCTGAAGGCTGCTTTTCTTTTTTAATATGACAAAGTTAAGACAGACCCAAAAATGACCAAGTTATGGTTTCCTGTGCATGCATGGGGACCGTGGCACTTGAGGTGACAAGCGCTGTTGCAGCTGGTGCTGGCTGACCCCCCCTGGGCGTGCCAGGCCCCGGAGCATCGCTTTTCCCTGCTCGTGGCAGCGATGTGCTCCTGGAAGGGCCTCGCAGAAACCTCCAGTAAGAAGAAACTGAGGTTCAGCCTCAGAAACTGAGGTTCTCCCGACCTCAGGAGGAGGGGGAGATGCTTTCCCCCCCCAGACCATCCCTGACAGCTGCTTAAAATGCCACGGAAATCTCTGTACAGCACGTGAGATGGAGCTGCAGCCTGAAAAGCTCTGCTTCGGAAGGTGTTTTTTTTTTTAATATTTTGAAGTAAAATAAAGGAGGGGCATTCTTCCTTCTCCATGACTCACTACTTGTGGCTCTGAAAGGGAGAGGACTTAAATGCTGCCTCCCCAGGGCCAGGCCCCAGCAGTCTGCAGCGGAGAGGAAGGCTTGGGGTGAACGGAGGAAGTTATAAACAACTGCATGTCAATGGCCTGGATTTTAATTAATTCCACTTGATTTGAGAGAGGGAGAGGTCAGTTCTCTCTGGCTTTAATTAGTGCTGCCTCTTGCATTGAGATGGGGCAATTTCCCCCTCTGTTCACACCCATCAGCTACAAGGAAGCAGCTCGGTGTCAGCTGAGGTGTCGGTGTGCTCCGCGGAGTGACAGGGAGGAGAGGAACGTTTTGGCTCCTCTGCTTTTCCAAGCGGCTCGGGATGTTGCTGGAAAAAGGCTGGACGGATGGAGGCTTCACAACAGCAGCAGAGAGTGAAATGTTTATTAAAAGATCTTCAGGAGCTTGAGAGGAATGCCTTTGACTCCTGACTTTGAAGTTCGCTTGCATTACAAATGGCTGCAAACTGACCCATTTTACGTCTCGAATTTTGTTCTTTAGAAATTTTCATCAGAAATGTCAAGTGTTACTGAATCTTTAGCACTTACCAGACATCAGGCATCTATAAACAGGAGAACATGTGGGTACCCATTCTGAGTACACTGTTGATTGCTCTTTGATGTTTTCCTTTATGACCCAATAAAGTCTTTCCATTTAAATTAAAAAATGCCAACAACTCTGACAATTTTTCATGGAAAATTGCAGTTGGGAGAAGGGGACATATGTCACCGCAACCAACTTTTGATCCAGAGGTTTTGCTACAACCAAGGCCGGGTCAGCGTTGGCTGTGTGGTGCTGTACACAAGATTAACACCTCACCCAGGCAGGATTTTGGGGGGAGAATTGGACATGCCAGCTGTGAGAGGGTACAAAAAGCAGCCAAATTCAGAGCACAGCCCATTCTGGTGACAGTTAGTGGTTTCTCACTTGCACCTTCCTGACTGTTTTCCTCCCAGCGTCTCGATCAGGAGGCTGTATGGGGTGATGTGGGGTGAGAGTCTCAGCTCTGCAGAGCTGAAGGTGCTGCCCTACGTGTTTTGGGGCTGTGTGAAGAGCAGCATCAGGCCTAGCCCCCCTTTTTGAAGCAAGGGAGAGCACAGCCTTTGTTCCCAGCCCCATCCTGCCTCACCTTGGAGTAGGTGGCTCCATTGATGACCTCTCCTCTCCGCATCCAGATGATGGAGGCTGCTGGCTTGGCATTGTCCGCGTGGCAGGTCAAGTTGAGGGGGTCTCCTGCTCTCAGGCTGATGATGGGCCCCCCCATAATGACAGGATCATCTGGAGGAACTGCAAGGGAATAGCACAGAGGAGACAATGTCACTTGCTAGCATTAAACCAACCCTCCTGGAGTTACCTGTGGGGTCTGGGCTGCCAGGACTGGACCGTGACCTCTCAAACCTCTGCAGCTGGCTTTGACGTGGCTGCGGCAGCGCGCAACCTCATCTCACCACGTTTGAGCCGGCTCGTGTGAAAGCTCTGCCCCACATTTGAACTACAGCGGCAGAAACTGGCTGAAGTTTTAGAGGGGACACGGGCCAGGTGGCTGCCTGAGCTCTGCAGTAATATGAAGGTGGTACAGAAATCCACCAAGGGTTACTAAATACTTAGAAACACCCCTGGCCCAGGATGTCCCTGAGCTGCAAACTGTGGGAGGATGGTGAGTATTTGAAAGAAATATCCCTGCTTGCTGGCCCTGCTCTCTTATTCCTCCCCAGGCAACTATAACTGGCTGTTGCTGGACACAGGATACGGGGCTTGAAGGGGCTTTGGTCTGACCCCTGTTCCTCTGACTGCAAATTGGAAGGTAGGGGAGGGCGATTTGGAGGAGAAGGTCAGGGGAGCTGGATTTGGACCTATTGCACTCAGGGGAAACAGCTTATTATGGGCATCAGGAGTGTGGTTTCCAGATGCCTGCCTTTGAAGAGGGCTCCCTCACCAGCCCTTCGTCA
Source organism: Strix uralensis (assembly GCF_047716275.1). Lineage (NCBI taxonomy): Eukaryota > Metazoa > Chordata > Aves > Strigiformes > Strigidae > Strix > Strix uralensis. The sequence goes on along the minus strand of NC_133997.1, from coordinate 7,637,920 downwards.
CGGAGGGATGGAGGAACCCTTGAGCACTTCCTTGCTCGGCTTTGATTTCCCTGTCGCTTTCACTCATCCTCTGTGCCGCTGTCTCGCCGCACAAAAGGTTGCGAAACGCCTCTCATTCGGTCAGACTCCCTCTTACCACGGTGAGTCTTTTAAGCGTCTCCCTCTGTGAAAGCAGATTTTGCTGGGGGTGTCAAGGAGACCTTTAAGATCTCAACCTTCCTTTGAAACCACCTCAGCCTGACAGCCTGTGTGAGGCTGCATCCTCATTACAGGATGCGGCTTTGCTGGTATCACACAGCCCCTGGGCATCTCTGTTTCTCATGCTGGGAAGCACTTCATGCCAGAGAGAAGGAGGGATGGAAGCTGGGAAGCGGGAGATAAGGGGCATGGGCTCCTCTTTTGTGACTAGCTCTTGAAGCCTGGCATATCTAAACACCCCCCAGCATGGTAAGGGATGGCAAATTCAGCTGGAGAGGGGGCTGGCCTTTTATCCTGCAGAGAGGACCTTTCATCTCTGCTACCCTGACTGGGTCTGCTCTAGCCAAAACCTGTTCTGAAGGTGGAGAGGTCTCTCCAGCTGTCACACAGAATCCCAGAATCATCTCGGTTGGAAAAGCTCTTGAAGATCCTCCAAGTCCAACCATGAACCTCACACTGACCGTTCCCAACTCCACCAGATCCCTCAGCGCTGGCTCAACCCGACTCTTCAACCCCTCCAGGGATGGGGACTCCCCCCCTGCCCTGGGCAGCCCCTTCCAACGCCCAACAGCCCCTTCTGCAAAGAAATCCTTCCTAAGAGCCAGTCTGACCCTGCCCTGGCGCAGCTTGAGGCCATTCCCTCTTGTCCTGGTGCTGGTTCCTTGGCTCAAGAGACTCATCCCCCCTCTCTGCACCCTCCTTTCAGGGAGTTGCAGAGGGCCAGGAGGTCTCCCCTCAGCCTCCTCTTCTCCAGACTAAACCCCCCCAGTTCCCTCAGCCGCTCCCCATCAGACCTGTGCTCCAGACCCTGCACCAGCTCCGTTGCCCTTCTCTGGACACGCTCGAGTCATTCAATGGCCTTTTTGGGGTGAGGTTTTGCCCAAAACTGAACCCAGTCATCGAGGGTCGGCCTCACCAGTGCCGAGTCCAGGGGTCAGATCCCTTCCCTGTCCCTGCTGGCCATGCTAGTTCTGTCAGTCTCGCTCTTCCCAACCAGATCCTTCGGGAAACCAAACGCTGGTCTTGCTACAGATAGATGTGTCACCCACCCATCCCATCTCAGGAGCCCCGGGGGCCCACGCAGCATCGGGAAGCCAGCAGGAATGTAGAGGACACAGCAGAAGGCATCCCTGTTGCACCCCTCTTCCCCAAGCAGAAGAGCTCATGCTTGAAAGGACGTAGGAAGAAATTGCTGCTTCACATGTAGCTCAGAAGCAGGTAGCAAAAGCCTCCGACCCTTCAGCATCCTTACTAAGGGGATGCAGCTGGGGAAAACCTGCCAATTTTCCATCAAAGTGGAGCTGCTTTTGTTACAAGTCAGTGCTGTTTCCCCCTCCCCAACCTGGCTGGCACCAGGCTGAGCCATGCAAAGTGAATGTCAAAGTTGGCCAAAGCCCTCTCTGAAATCCCCAAGTATGTCTCCACTTCTGCTCCTGAGCTGCCCCAACATTTTAGCTGGCTGAGAAATATTTAAAAACTCCTCACTGGCTCCTCCAGCACTGGGCTGAATTCAGGAGATGGAAAGGGATTATGTTCTCTGACAATTCAAAGGTGGCTGCTTGCATCGGCACAGGATTTGTAGGCAAGGCAGATGTGCTGGTTGCACACAACACTGGTCACATACACATCTGCCAAACGCTGTGAGTAATGGGATTTTTCAGCTCAGTAGGTGGAACCCAGGGACTGGGGGAAAAAAGCTTTTCTACATGGATCCAAAATGTACATTTTTTTCAGGCTACAAGAGTGAAAAAAACGTGAAAATCTGTGGTATGGGTTAGTTGAAATGCATCAGCCCCTGAAATATGAAAATGTAGAAAATTCTGCTTCATTCTGATGCTATTTAACTATTAAGGAAGTATTTCTTTTCACTTTTTAAAAAACACCCATTCATTGGATGAGTTTATACTGTTTGTTTTTTTTTTTTTTTTAAAAAACCCAGATACTTTTCGATAGTTTTTTTCCCCCTCACTGAAGCTATTAATTGAATTTGACCTCAGCTTGTAAAATATTGGAAATTCATCTTGTGGAGCAGGGAAAAAACCAACCCAGAAGCCTTTCTCTGAAGAGCATCTTGGAATGAAATGAAGGGACTTTTACGGTGGGATGTTTAATATTCCTGACTGATGTCCTATAAATGGCTGGTCCCGCTGGCTGACATCTGAAGACTTTTTTTTTTTTTTGCAGCCACTGGCTTAATGTCATCCCCTCAAAGCAGTCCAGCCTGTCCCTTAGCTGCCCATGAAACCTAGGGGACATCATGGGACAGGGGACAACCTAATGCAGACAAACATGGAAGCGCTCGTCTTCCCTGCGCCAGAAAATCTTGTTTTCTAACCTACTGTTTTGCTCCTGTTTCCCTCTGTTGGATTAGCAGCAAGACTGGGGGAGCTGCTTAAGGAGGTGAGAAGGAGAGAGAATGGGTCCTGATTACGTCTTCCCAAGTAAGTGGTTATCATCCCCGGGTTATTCACGTAGCCATGAATTATTGATGGTCTCCAGGCTCACCGACCAGGGATCTGGTTGGGGAGGAGAAGGTCTGATGAATAGGAATCAGTGCTGTCCCTCAACAGCTCTAACTTCTGCAAAATGAAGGATGGATGTATTCCTTCCCCACTCCAACTCCAGCCTGGGAGAGGAGGAGGAGGAAGAGAAGAATGAAAGATAAAAAGGGGAGAAGAAGGAAGAAGGGAAAGCAAGAAGCCAGTAGCATAGAGCCACGATCCATTATTCATCCCCTGTGCTCCCAGGATTGGCTATTATTATAAGGCACCATTGCAGAATCCGGTCTCCTAATTTTTAATCATGTAGATGTAGAAGTGCTAGCCTTTCTGATTAGTACAGGGATATAAATAGGAAGAGTTGTTTGGGGCGGGGGGGGGGGGGGGAGTTTATTCCTGACAGCAAGAAAATGGAGTTAACCTTAACATGCCTGGAAAGTTTAAAAAGAGAATGAAAGAGAAGGGATCCATGATGGCTCAAGTCCACAAGAGGAGGAACAAGCCAGGGAGATGGATGACAGGCAGCTGCTTATGGGGTGGAAATCCAGACAGATTATCCCCAAATGAACATCGCACTGAGACCTTCTGGGGTGGGGGGTGGAACGCCCCAGCAGGTCTCCTGTTCCTCGCCCTGCGCTCAGGGCCTCAGCTGGAGAACTTCACTGCAGACAAAACAATGACAAGCTTCTCCCCATCAAACCCCTGATTTTCTGTCAAAACACAGGGCTTGCTGAATATTTTTAAACGAGCCTTGGTCAGGCATTAATCTGTTCTCTATAGCTGTGGGCTGCTTGGACGAGTAAGGACAGCTTGGGGTCTCTGCTCCTTGCCCTTTGGAGTGCTTTGGGAAAAGCACATTTTACAGCACATCAGCATAAAGAAATACAAATAAATGACTGTTGCTCTTGGGCTGTGCATTCAGCAACTTCTTAAATTAGTTGGCTAGTTAGAGGCTTTCCTTCATACGGTCCCATGCTGCAAGACTTAACTGTATGATTAATCAATGAGACCATGAAGAATTATTCAGTGCTGAACTAATACCCCAGGCTAACACTGCAGCTAAAAAATAACATAGATGTCTCTAAATGCTCCCAGCAGCTGGACGGCGTTGTGGTGAGCAGACAGAGGCTCAATTATTAGCAATATTTATTGAGATAACAGGATCCTCCAGGCAGGAGTCAGCTCCTGGAAGTGGAGAAAGCAAAAAGCCCTCCAGTCACCAGCACTTCTTGCTAATTAACGCTGACTGCTTTTTTTTTTTTTTTTTTTTTTTTCTGTTGATGTGGCTGGTGCTTCCTTGCTGTTGGGTTTGTGTAACAAGCCTCATCTTCTCAGGATGGTGTTAACAGGTTCAACCCCAAATGGTCATGGGTGAGGAAGGGCCACCCAGCTGCTGGGCTGGAGAGGCAGAATCACAGAATCACAGAGTCGTTCAGGTTGGAAAAGACCCTCGGGATCATCGAGTCCAACCCTCAGCCCGACTCTACAAAGTTCTCCCCTACCCCACATCCCCCAACAGCTCATCCAAACGGCCCTTAAACACACCCAGGGATGGGGACTCCACCCCCTCCCTGGGCAGCCTATTCCACTCTCTGACCACTCTTTCTGGGAAACATTTTTCCCTCATGTCCAGCCTGAACCTCCCCTGTTGCAGTTTAAAGCCGTTCCCTCTTGTTCTGTCACTAATCCCCTGGGAGAAGAGACCAGCACCAACCTCTCCACAACGTCCTTTCAGGGAGCTGTAGAGAGTGATGCGGTCTCCCCTCACCTTCTCCTCCTCACACTGAACAGTCCCAGCTCCTTCAATCTCTCCTCACAGGATTTATTCTCCAGGCCCTTCCCCAGCCTCGTTGCCCTCCTCTGCCCTTGCTCCAGCCCCTCGAGATCTCTCTCGTGATGCAGATGCTGAACAGCCCCTGGGGATCGCTCTGAGCCATGTATCTGTAAGTACTGTCCAGCTGAGGGGAGACTTGGCCCAAGTGTCCCCCAAGGAATGAGATCCCCTGGGTAAGGCATTGCTGAGGCACTGCTCATCTTCCCTGCGGGATCTGTGGCACTCAAGGCTCTGGCTTCATCGTACATGGGTGTTAAGGAAACGCAAAGACCAGATCTTGGTGATCACAAACCGCTGGGAGGTTTCCTACCCCCAAAGCTGAGTCTAAGCATAGACTAAAAGCATCTCTACAGCAGTTTGCTAACAGTATTTGCTGCACCAGCCACCTTCCAGCACGACAGCTCTCTGCAAACACAAGGCCCCACGGAGACAATGAAGCCAAGTCGAACAAGGGTATGTTTGCTCCCGTATTTAGTCTCTACACTAAGGAAAGTGCAGGGAACCCCAGGGAGAGAGCCTGGAGGGATTCAGCTGGCTCAGCTGACCCTCTCAAGCAGCGAGGACGGATCTGGAAGCTGTGCTCTGGTGCGGCGGAGTGTTTGTGTATTCAGCCATTGCATCGCAGGCTTGTCAAAGAGGCATGTTTGCCTCTCGTAGACGAGTTGAGCTTATGAGGGCATCATAGTACACTTGCTCCGGGTGACTGTAGCCAGGAGCTGCCCTGACCTGCGTAGGGCTGATTGCCGTGTGGAGGTTTTTGTAATACAAACCCTGCAAGAGCGTTTTCCTTTGCAAAATCCAATCTCTGCTCCGCGCTGGGGCGTTTTGAGTCCAGGTTTGCTGGCTGGCTTCTCGTGAGAGAAGCAGGATGCAACCTGCAGCCTCTGAGGTCTCCTTACCTTCCCAGGAAGATCCTGTCCTGCTCTAAAAACGAGCAGGCATTTGCCCTCTGCAAGTGGTTAATGTAGCAAGACTGGTGGGGTGTAACTTTGACAGTAAGCTTGGTGTTAATGATGTTCAGCAGAATGACGAGTTAATTAGCTGCTGTATCATTTCTGTGCTCCACTTGGGACTGGCACATCCTTTTCTCTGCTTGATAACTGCAGGGAACTGCCTCCTCTTTGCAGCCAACATCTGCTTCCCCCGCCAGCTTTGGGGGTGTTTTGCAGAGGCCCGTGGTGTTGCTCTGTGAGACGCTCTTGAGATCTTGGGGGAGTCTGGCCGCACTCACGGATGTCGAACTCAGTTGGGGATAGGCTCGGAGAGAGGCTGTGACCAAAGGAAAAGAGCAGCTTTCCTACCAGGTGAGATCAGAAGAGACTGGCTTGTTTAATTTGGCAAAATGAAGGCTGGGAGATCACAACTGGTTGCAGTGAAAGAACTGGGGGAAGGTTGGGAGAAGAAAAGGGGAACAAAGCAGGAAAATTTGGACACTGGGGAAGAAAGAACGTTCTCTGTTCCATCAAGTATCTAGGATAGCTTCCCAAGAGGAGGAAAAGGGGCTAGAAAACAAAACTGCTTTTAGGATGGAGCTTGCTACACTGGATAAGAGAATCCCCTTATGGAGATTGTGTTTCTGGCAGTAGTTTTCCAGCAGACTGCCTAGGGTCTCACTGTATTACCAAGCCTGAAGGCTACAAATTGTGAGGGCCTAAACCACTGCAGAGCAGCTTACAGCTCCATGAATGTTCAGCTTTTCTTTATCAGGACTTTACACATTTAGGATTCAGATTTCCAGCAGTTCTTCAGAGCTAGGAAGGATATAAACAAGCTCTTAGGTTTTGTCCAAGACTTTAAAGGCTGGGATTTTGCTGTGCCTGGGTGCTGTCACAGGTTATGTTTTTCAGGGCAGCACTAACTGGAGACTTATGGCAAATCTGTGGCGTTCAGTGACCTGAGCTCTGGAGGAAACCTAATCCTGGACTGTGATTGCATCTTCTCCTCAAGCCCCTGACATGCAGCTGTTCTACCTCTCCCCTTCCTGCTGCAATCCCTCTGCAGATGAGGAGCTGTGGCGGGTAAGGAAAAAGGGACAATACAGAGCAAGTGGTCTGAATTTGCAAATGGGGTCAAGTCACAGGGCTGAGAGTCCCGACTCCAGCTCGTAATATTCTCCCCTCCAAGCATGACTGACCAGATTTTCCTTTGCCTCCTACATCTGAAACCTGGAGACCATTTCTGTCTGCAGGCTGCTCAGCAGGATGAGGCTCAGCTCTTCTGCAAGGAAAACAATCAGCGAAGCTGCCTGTGTCCTCCTTCCCTACATAAGCCAGGCTGAAAAGAATTCATTCTGTGTTGTGCACTGCCAATTTACAGAGGCCACGCTGGCTACGGCGCCGACTCTGGCACAGCTTCAGAGACTGCAGCCCCCCACCCGTGTGCTGCCAGCCTCTGGCCCTGCTGACGTTGGTGAGGGATGGAGGGCTGGTGGTTTGGAGGATGCCTGCACAACTGGCACCCTTCCTGCATCGCTCCCATGCCAAGCCCTGGCAGGGTCACCCCCCCTGGGAAGGGTGGCAATGGGATGGTGTAAGAGTGGGTCAGAAGATCAGCATTGTGTGGAATAGGCTGCCCAGGGAGGGGGTGGAGTCCCCATCCCTGGGTGTGTTTAAGGGTCGTTTGGATGAGCTGTGGGGGGATGTGGGGTAGGGGAGAACTTTGTAGAGTCGGCTGAGGGTTGGACTCGATGATCCCGAGGGTCTTTTCCAACCTGAATGATTTTGTGATTGTCTCAACACTGTCATGAGAGACGTGGACAGTACGGTACCCACCAACGGCCTGTTTGGAACACAGTTGCTGATCCCAAGAGCGGAACGCGACACAAAGGCTCCTGAATACAGAACTGTGTGGTACAAAGAGTGCAGGGCTGTTCAGCACCTGAGCCTAACCGCAGCCGTTAGAGATGACCACATAGCTACTGTCAAAAAAGATGGATTGCAACTGCTGCCATAACATCGATGAAGAAATCATCAACTTTAGACAAACTTTGCTGCATTATAATACCAAAACACACCTCCTGGTTGAAGGCTGCCCGCCTCTAAGACCGACCACGCCTCGGACACTCCCACTTGTGCATGTGTGGTAGCCTCACTGGAGAAGGGTGGAGATCCCTGAGGCAGAGGAGGAGCAAGGTGTGTCACTAAGCATAAAAGATGACTTCTGGGCAATGAACATTTGAATCTTTCCCACCAAGGACCATGACAACCGACGACAGAGCACTGGCTGGACCCGGGACCGTTAGGACGTCTTGAGATCAGCCGTGGTAGCTATAACCTCTCTTTCTCTTCTTTCTAAACTTAATGTTACTTTTCCCCTTTCTTTCACCCATCTGCCGCTTCACGAGCAACACAATAAAGTTTCACTGTTCGATTGATGCTATCCCCTTTGGTGTTGGTCGCCTTAATTTTGCACTTTCAAGATCGCAGTAAACGAACCATCACGAGTCCACCGAGTGGACCGTGACAGATGGGGCCCTTGCACGGTAATTGCACGGTCTGTGGATTCCAGACAAGTCTTAACGAATGGCCCTGGAGTTCTTGCTTGGCCAGGGATGGGTAGCAGAAGGAGGATGGCATGTCTAGAGGTCCTCTGTTGTCCCTCTGCGCCCAGCCCACATCTATCGCACTCGGCTGCTGGAGCTCTGCCTCCTCCTTCTTCTTGCTGACCCAAGGGAGCTGAGCCTGGGCAGCCTGAAAAATGCAGGGCAGCTGCGGGTGCCCTCGGAAAGGCGCCTGACTGCTGCCGAGTGAAGAAGGAGAGGAAACAGATGCAGGCGAACAGCACAGCCTGGGGAAAACATGCTAAAAAATAAATCAAAAGAAACAAGGGGAGCAGGGAGAAAAATAGTGATGAAAGTTTAAATAGTGCATCTCTTTCTCAGTGCTATTTGTCTTGTGGCACTTCAGTGTGTGTGTCTGAGCGGGAGAGTGGGCGGGTGGGTTGCCAGCAATGAGGCCTCCTCTTCATCCTCAGCGGACACGGCGATGCTGCCCTGGCAGCCAGGGAGGGTGACGGCTCAGCACCCAAAGCAACCTGCATCCCCGTTTCCCTCCTGTCCGTCTGTCTCTGCAGCTAAGCACCATGCACAGACCCTCTGCACATTAAGAAGCTCACGGGAAGCAAACTGCTAATATTTCCCAAAATCTTCCCCCCCCCCCCACCCCCAAATTATTTATCTCTGTTTTCATCCAGCCACCCAAAGTCCCACATGTTCTAGGGTTCTTTGGGTCAGCAGGCTGGATTTCTCCGGTGGAATGGTGTCCTGCTGGAGAATACAGATTCCTCACACCCAGAAAAGCTTTGCAGAGATGGTTTCATTTAATTGCAGCAAAGCTCTGCCTGAACTCGCCAGCTCAGCTCTGCTTTCCCACTCTCTGCCCAGGAGGGGCTGATCTTCCTCCACCAAATCCCTCTCCAGGTCATGTGGAGGACTACCACTGTAATACTCTTTGCTTTTTCAAGCTGAGCGGGGGGTTTGGTCCCAGATTCTTTCCTAGAAAGTGCTTTAAATATTTGATTTTCATGTTGGATTGGATTAAACCACATTTCAAAGTTCTGAAATCCTTTGTGAGACCTGGCTCTGGGCAGCATCCATTTTTGGAGAAAACATGAGCAGATCTGACACAGGATAAGTGAGCATTTGTATTCTACTGAAAAGCCTTTCATACAAGGGGAAAAAAAAAAGTTTTGGCAAACCCCTCCAAGCTTTAATAAACAGCCAGATGCTGTGCATGCACGCGGACAGGTAGCTGGCCAGGTATTGATTGTTTACTTGAAATATTCTCTCTGCAAAGAGTAAGAAACTTAAAATTTCCCCTTTCACTTGAAAGGGAAATACAACCCCAGCAAACATATTGCTTTTGCCAGTTCCTCATTTAATTCTCCCAATCAAGTAGGTGTTTGGATGGATCATGTCAACAGCTATTGCCAAGCCCTAATTCTGGTGCTGAAGTCTTCAGAGGGAGCTGTTTTGCTTTGCTTGTGTCTATGATAAGTTGCCCTGGCTCTCCTTAAACCGAAGGGTATTGCTGACGATTAAGGAAAGAGGCGTTCGCGTGACCCGTGGCAATCATGAGTAATGGCTCCAATTCTGCCTGTCAGGGGATGGAGGAAGGTCAGGGCAAAGCTTCCCAGATGTGTCAGGAGGGATGGGATAGGAAGGGAGGAAAAAGTATCTGCCCAACTGGCCTTGCTACCACCGTAACCACATTCATGCAGGGAGCTGTGCGTGTATCAAAGAGGGGAAACTGAGGCACAAATAGGCTACGGGGTCTGCTTAAAGGGGAGTCGCTGTGAACCCCAGGCTTTCCCAGCTGGATCAGCCCCTTGGCCCTGCTCCCCTGCAACCCCCACTGCTCTGCCCAGCTGCCCCGCACGGAGACCTGCGGCTGGGAGCTGGGCACCACCCCCCTCCTCTTCCGAGGGAGGGCAGGGGGCTGCGGTTTGGGCATCCCGCACGGGCACGCGTGACTCCATGGAAGCTGCAGCATCCTCAGTCATCCCACACCGAGCTATGGTTTAAGACACTTTTGGGGGCGATGCTAAAACTAAAGGGCACAGCCTGGTGTTAATCTGTCTCGGAGCCAACAAACACTGCTCGGCTTGTCAGCCAACAGGCACGGAGAAGGCCCAGGGACCCGGTGGGTCAAGTCCCCAACCCCAGGGGCACCAGGGAAGAGCCAAACCGCAGAAGGGTCCTCCGAGTGCATCCCTTTGACTGCAGCCACAAGCCACCTCAGATACCCTCCCCCAAATAGAAATCCAAAGGGCTAAAGCAAAAGATTGCAAAAAGGCCTGGTGGCACAGCCTGTCTCCTGTCTCCCCTCAACCGTAGGACATGCCCGAACCTTCTCCTGGAAGGGGGGATAGGCAGGAAAATAATTATCTACCCAATGTAGGCCAGCACCCCCTGCCTCCTCCTCCTCCCCCTCTGCGCACAGCTCCTGGGTGCAGACTGACAGATCAGAGAACGCAGGCGAAACATGGAATTCATTATTTTTCTCGTATGTCAGATATTTTCAAATTGTTTAAAAAAAAGAAGAGGATTATTACTGTTCATTAAAAAAAAAAAAAGAAAGAATAAAGGGAAGAAAGTATGCTCTGGAGCAAACCCCATGAGCTGGCCCCCTCCTTCAGCCAGCTGCTGCTGGTGGGAGCTGCTCTTAGATCTCATCTTCTGCAGGATGGGATGGGAGAAATTCTGCCTGCTCCGGCAAGGTTCAAAGGCCCGAGCCTCATCCGAGGAGCTGCGCTGCCCGCTTCTCACCTGCACGTGGGGTGCTCGCCTATTACCGAGAGCAGGTCTCATCTGTGGAGCGCAGGGTCCCTGCCGTGCTCCGTGCAAATTTATGGTGCTCAAGCAAATTGGAAATAAATGCCCACTGGGCGCTTGTCCTGGCGCGCTCGCTGGGCATGTGTCCCTGATGCCTGGGTGCTGCTGGTCCTGTAGAAACCAGGAGGTACCACAAAAATTCTGTGATGCAGAGCACAGCTGGAAGAAATGGGAGATTGGGACTCAGTCGTTAAGATTAGGGGCTTAATTATCTGGATCCATCTTGAGGCTGCAAATTCCTTGACCTCCATTAGCCAACGCCTCTTCGGTTAATTAGCCACAGGTACGTACTGTCCTAACAGCAAGTGCTGAGCCCTACCAGGGACAGGAGACCCAGCACAGCTGAATCCTGTATTTCCCTTCAGGTGGGCTTTGTCGGGAGCCCGGTGCGCCAGCAAAGCAACAGATGTGTGAGATAACGAGCTGGAAGGGGAAGGACTCATCCCTCTCCCCCGGTATCACCTCCCACTGCTCAGCACCAGGAAAAACTCCCCATCTCAGTCTACATCCAGGAAAGATGGTGGGTGGGAGATCCCCCAGGGATGGGCACAGCCCTTCCTCACCCCCTGCAAGGTGAGGATAGTGAGGGGAGGTTTGTTTTTCGAGCCTTGCTGCATCTCCAGCCTCAATCCTCCGGGCTCCCGCCTGGTTTCCAGCTCAGTAGCTGATTTTCACTGTCGGGGCCCCGGCACTGATGCCATCGCTGGGTCCTGGGGGCTGTCCCAGGTGGTATTTCTCAGCCTTGCCCAGCTGGGGTTTGCAGGTACCTGGTTTCAGCTGGCTGAGCTGGCCTTGGACGGCAGAGAGGAGCCCTGCCTGCTCCCACCCACGCTGGGCACTCTCTCACTTGATTGAGAAATCACAGGTGTGCCTTGTCAGGCTGAGACTGCCATTTGAAGAAGTTTTTTTTTCTACTTTGGGTCTGGGAGGATTGATTTTTTTTTTTAAAGGCAAAAGGATGATTTTTCTTTTTTTCCTCCTCTTTTCCTTAAAGGCCACAGCTTTATCACATGCTCCCCTTTAAGCTATGCCAACCCCCCAAAGCAGTTGGCTATTACTGCTTTTCTCAGCTCCAGCCCAGGCCTGGAGAAGGAGGCAGAAAGCCTGGATCTGGCTGCTGGGATCTGTCACTGAGGAAACTGGGAACAGGAATGGGGTGAGAAAAGACAAGACCTTAGGCCAGGCTGGGAAAAAATCCCCCTGGCACTGCCCGAGCCTCGGATGCGAGCTGTTAGTGCCGTTTCAGGGACGCATGACGCCCGTTCATCTGTTCCTGTGGTCTCTCTCCCTGCTGTTCGCACAGCAAATGAATCAAACCGAGGGAAAGGACAAAGATGTTTCACCCCCGTTAACTTGGGGTGACTGGGAAGGGTAGCGTGAAGGATTTTAAGCTGTTGTTTGGGCTGTGAAGGCAGCGCTGCCCATGCTGCTCTCCATGGACATGTTGGGTTAGACCCAACAGCCGCCGGCAACGCTCCTATCTCACCTTTGCAGCTTAGCAGCAATGACAAGAAGATTGAGAGAAGCTCGGTTGATTCAACCCTCTGTATTTGGGCTACCAATACTTGCTCCCAACGCTGAGCACCTGACTTCAGCACAGATTGAGTCTGGAGGGATGGAGAGGTTTCCAGGACCTTAAAGCACGGCTGTCTGTGACGGAAACGGGCTAACGTGGGATCAGATGAGGATGTGGGGTGTGGCCTACAGCTCATCTCTACGCTGTGGCTGTTGGAACCGACGTACAGCCAGGTCTGATCTAACCCTTTCCAGCGCCTACCAGCCCGGACCAGCGCAATACCCCTGTCCGCAGGTCAGCAATTGCAAGCCCTTGGAGATCCCTCCTCCCTAGGTGGGAAGGGGCTGCGCAGCGCGTTGAGCAATGCTCTTTGCCGCCTCTGTCGGGGGAGATTCCGGCTCAGATCCCTGGCTGTGCTGCTGCGGAGGAATCCAGGGCAGCTCACGCCAGGGAGACCCACTGGGGAGATGGAAATACGGTGCGTAACGGTTGCCTTGTGGTAGCACCGAGAAAGGACGGCGCACGCAGGGGTAAGCTGGGAGCGGAGAGCTTTGATCTGGGTACCAGCTGAACTCTCCTGCGTGTAAGATGCCATCAGAAATAATAAATGAAGGCCTTAGAAAGAGACTAATCCCCTGCCATGTCCCAGATCTGTCAGCGCTATTCTTCACTCCCATCTCCTCAGTACTGCGGCCGTGCAAAGTAGCTGGACTCAAAACCACTGTGGCATCCAGCACGGGGGTTCTAGCATGTTAGAATACACTTCTTGCTTGACAAGACTGGCCTGAGCCTCTTACGCAGCCTCTCGCACCCCAAATCCTCCCACTGCTGTGCCGGAGAAGGTCCTAACCTGCAGGACTGCTGTGGCGTGGCACACCACGCTAACCGGCTGCTAGGTCAGCCCTGTTGCAGCTTTCCTTGTGTAAAAGTGTATTGCAGCCAGATATTCTGCTCCAGCAAAGAAGAAACATCCCCCTCCAGCTATATTTTAAGTGCTGTGCATGTAAAAATCAAGCAAGCTGACCCACCGATGACGTTATCTAGATGATAGGGCTTGTCGAATGCCAGGGACGTGTGTCCTGAAGTCGCAGAGGTCAGGGGCTCTGCAGACCTTCCTTCAGCCGTGGCAGCAATAAGGGTGGAGAAATCATTACGGAGGAATCTGGCAACCATCAGAAGGGGGCTGATCAATGTGCTGCAACGCCTTATCTCTGATGCTGGCCGGGGCCAGATGTTTCAAAGGAAACCAAAAGCAGCCCTTCCAGGAGGGAGCACGATCAATCACAATGTTCCCAGCATTGACACATGTCTGGGTTCGGCCTGAATCCGGTTATCAGGCAGTGGCACAGCTCCATCGCACGCCCTGTGGAAAAGGTTCAGCCTTGCAGGCGCAAACTTTGAATGTCCTTGTCTGCCCTCCCGTCCCGCAGCCTTTCCTGAGACCATTCATCCTTGCATAAACCGTTAGCAGATCCCCTTTTTAAGATAAATTACCCAAATCTTTAAATGTCTGTTCAGAGGGAATTCCCCCAGGCTGCTGTTCACTCTCAGGTCCCCTCTTTGAAGGCCTCCCCACAGAGCCAGAGCCATTAATCCAGCGTGCCCTGATAGCCTGCAAATTGCATATAGTAGTAGAAAAATCGGGTTGCAATGGCAGGAATCCTTCCTGGTGTCTGCTTAAAGCCATGGCACAGGGATCCTGAGAATAATGGCTTTGATTTTGCTACGTCCTGGTGTTTTTGCAAGGGTTCCTCTCTGCGAGGAGCACAAAGATACGGGTGTCAGCCGATCCTTAGGGAGGGGGATGCCTGTGTACGGCACCTTGCAAGGCAGTGGGTGGGTTCCCTGGGCTCCAGCTCTCTAAAAATGGTGACACCCTTAATAGAAATGGTTGGGTTTGTGGGAGAAGACCAGATGAAAGGAAGACAGTGAAAAGGGACTGGAGAGCATGGGAAGAAAGCTAACAAATCAAGCTGAGCTAGAAGAAGGGAGTAGACTTGAGCTAATTGCACCTTCCCTGCAGCACCCGCTCTCCTCCCAGCCCGTCCTGCGAGCCAGACCCTGATGCTCATGGAAGAAAAAGGTATGTTATGGTTTCCTACCAACCCCTGATAAATTGCTTGTGAAAGATGCTTTGCTTTATGAGCAGTTTACAGCTCGGCAACTGTTAATAGCAAAATACTGAGATGCAGGAGGTGCTCGTAGGCTCGTTGGGGTGAGGATGTACAATTCATTAGGTACTGGAGCCCTCTGCTCGCTGCAGGACATGGCGTTTCTTTCTTTTGCTGCTACTCTTGGGGATGTACTACCTACGGCTGCTCCAAAATCTGCTCCCAAATGTTTGTTGTTTTTTTTTTTTCTAAATAGGATATTGATTTTTTTCTTTTTCTTTTTTTTTTTTTTTTGACTGATGGAGTGTTTCAGAGAAATGTCTGCTTCGGTGGAATTTTATTCTTTTTTAATTAAGGAATCAATAGTGAAAAAGGCAACAACATGTCAACAGGGGAAATATTTTGGTCAGGGACTCTTGTTCCTCTTGGAGGATGAGGGTGATGGTGCATCCGAGCAGGTTTGGCCTGACCTGGGAAATGAGGCGAGGAAAGAGAAGGGGAGTGAGCGCAAGGAGTCTGAGTGACAACTCCCAGGAGTTACTGCTGCAGAAATAGGTGCATTTAATTCTGATTTTTTGGTTAATTTAATTTTATTTCTTTTCTTGCAGTTCTAGATATTCTTCCTCCATCTAATGTCTCTGAAACATTATGGGCTGAAAAGCAGCAACTCCCCTAAGTCTGTTCTCCTCCTTAGACCGGAGACGTGACTGTTTATTCCCTGATAACACCTGCACAGAGCAACCCAGCCAGGACATCTCAACTCCCACCAGACCCAGTATCTTCTCACCAAGCCTGTGCTCGGTTTTATCACAGGTCCGAGCAGAAATGACCCCGGTCAGCCACAGCAAAGAAGTCTCCCAGAGCACAGAACAAGCTGTGAGGCGATGCTATTTTTGTTAATGGGATATCAGCTTTTCATTCCTTGGGGGGGGACCTGTTTTGAGGGGCTCTATCAGATCTTTCCCATTATTCCCACTGTCCAAAACCACTGGGTGTGTGAGGAGCTCTCATTCAGTTTGAACCACAAATGGATCCCAAAGGCATTAATAACAGTATAGAATAAAACCATACAATAAAACCACAAAATGCTAACAGAAAAATAAACACAAGCATCAGACCCCTGCCTGGAGCCCCAGGGCAATGCTCACGGGATGCTACAGCCCCCTCGACTCTGAGCTGGTTTGGATCTCTTCCTGACACAGCCAAAGGCAGCACGAGCTGCCCTAGGTGCTGCCTGGCCATTTTTGGCCACAGCTATTTTTTCTGGTGGCAGAAGCTGCCCGGTGCAGAGCTGGAGGGGTTGGGAGGTGTTCCTGGACCCCTGGCAGTCGGACATTCCCGGTGCACGCTGCTCCCGTGGGACAGAACACGAGCTGTCCCATTGCAGCGTCGCCGCGAGGAAGGCTGGATCTGCCTCCTACCGCAGCGGGGAGGCTGCTTAAAATGCTCAGCATGTCCCATCGGCACCAACCCTCTTAGGGCCGGACACACGCCGAGGGCTGCCGGGAGCCCCCGCGTTACACCGCAATAGCTCTTGCGTGGCAGAAGATGGATTTCCGCGCCAGGGTGTACAGATAGAGATGCTACTGGCATTACCAAAAGCATCCATCAAAGTCCCCCTCCTGCCTTCTGAGGTTTTAATCACTCAGGTCCTGGCTGCCGTCGGATGACGGGGAGAAAGGAAAGAGAAAGGGAAGAGAGTGATAAGAAAGCACAAAGTCAGTTTGTCCGAGGGGCAGCAGCCGCAGCGTGCAGGGTTTTGTTGCGATGGCTGCTCGGTGGCTGAAGGGAGAAGGCAGGAGAGAAGCTCAGGCTGTGCTGGATGGGAATGGAATGTTTCTTAGGAATTTAGGCCGGTTTTGTTAAATAAGAAGTGCTGAGTTAGCACAAAAAGGGGTGTTTGGAAGACATCAAAACAGACGTTTTGGGTTTTCCCATGCTTAACCTTTCATTTTGGAAAGGTTCACGTGTGAATGCTTTCAGGAACACAAATCCCTCTGCTGCCCTTTCCCAGCTGAAACGCTTTGCCAGCTTTGACTCACACAACAAATAACTCCCAGTGAACTTATTAACGGTGGAAAAAAAGTCACCCAGCTCTGGACCCAAAGAGGGCTGTGCTGGAAAGCCACTGGCTCCATCAATTTATGAGCTCTCATTCTGAGATTAGCTGTGCCTTAATGAGCAGAGAGACAGGCAGGGCCTGATGGCCCAGAGGCGGCGGGTTAAATGGTGGAGAGAGAGCAAGAAAAGGCGGAAGGATGGGGAAAGGGGGACCCAAGTGGTGGCTGGTGGGGAAACTGGCTGGGAATGATGGGGCCCTGGCTGGGTCCGTGGGCTCGGGAGGCAGGAGAGTGATGCAAAGCTCCTTCCTTCGCTCCCCACTCGTCCCCGTCCCACCGCACTGCTGCTGAGCCCCATCCCTGGACCCTCTCTGTTATTAATGACAGCCCGATGGTGCAATTTAACGAGCCTAATAATTAACTGAAAAATTCATGAGGTTCAAAAGCAGAGAGACTGCTCAGAGGTGGATGAGGGAGGGCTGTGGAGGGAAGAGATGGCAGGAGCCTGTTGCAAGTGGGAAGACCCAAAGCCTGGCTTGTCCCCACAAGACCAGCCCGCCCCGGCAGCAGCAGGTTTAGGGGCAGCATCCCACAACAGCCCCATAGGTGCAGGCAGGGGCCCCGCACAAATTCCCAGTGAGCTCCTTGGCAGGAGTGACAGGCAGAGCTCCCTTCTGCCCAGCCTGCTCCCACCGACCCCGCAGCATCTCGACGCTCAGAGCTGGCTTCTCAGCAAAGTTTCCTCCTTCGCTTTCGAAGCAATGGAGACGAGGATGGCACATCAGGGAAACTACCAGCCCCCGGGCACTTGCCAATCATCCCTGAGACACTCCAGCTAATTATTTTTATCCTTTGCAAATCGTGCGGCATACAGGAGGTGCGGGAAATAGGACATTCTCAGCGTCTCTCTGTCTCGGGCGTAGGCTAATGGTGCCTGTAAATTGCCGCTCCATGTCAGGGGATCACCGTTCGTAATGAGGCTGAGTGTCGGAGAGGCTGAGGGTTCTGATGAGCTCTACGCCGTACACGCTTCTTCCTCCCCTGCTTTGCCCCAGGGGGGATTTGGGGGTGTTTTTCCAGTGAGTGAGGGTTTTCCTTCCTCTCCTGCCCATCCTCATCCCATTACTGGCTTGCGGGACTCCAGTGGAAGGGAGGCATGAATAGGAGATGTATGGACTAGCACCATTTGCAGGCTGGAGTGCCACTGCTTTTTTGGTCTGCAGACCACCATAACAGTCTGAAAAATAGCCCAGGCAGAGGCAAATTATAGTTTTGGCTCTGCAGAGCACATAGTCATGTTATGCAGGAAAAAAATTGGGTTTTTTCCCTCCTGCCTTGCCTAGGTAAAGACCGGGAAATGTGTTTGTGCTTTCCCTGAGCTCATTCCTCCCACTCTGAAGATCTTTGGTCCCGATGGCTGGGAATCACAGAATCACTCAGGTTGGAAAAGACCTTCGGGATCATCGAGTCCAACCTTCAGCCCGACTCTACAAAGTTCTCCCCTACCCCACATCCCCCAACAGCTCATCCAAACGGCCCTTAAACACACCCAGGGATGGGGACTCCACCCCCTCCCTGGGCAGCCTATTCCACTCTCTGACCACTCTTTCTGGGAAACATTTTCCCCTCATGTCCAGTCTGAACCTCCCCTGTTGCAGTTTAAAGCCGTTCCCTCTTGTTCTGTCACTAATCCCCTGGGAGAAGAGACCAGCACCAACCTCTCCACAACGTCCTTTCAGGGAGCTGTAGAGAGTGATGAGGTCTCCCCTCACCTTCTCCTCCTCACACTGAACAGTCCCAGCTCCTTCAATCTCTCCTCACAGGATTTATTCTCCAGGCCCTTCCCCAGCTCGTTGCCCTCCTCTGCCCTCGCTCCAGCCCCTCGAGATCTCTCTCGGATTGAGGTGCCCAAAGCTGGACACAACCCTCCAGGTGTGGCCTCACCAGTGCAGAGCACAGGGGGACTGTCACCTCCCTGCTTCTGCTGGTCACACTATTTCTAATCCAAGCCAGGATGCCGTTGGCTTTCTTGGCCACCTGGGCACACTGCTGGCTCATGTTCAGTTGCTTGTCAATTAGAACTCCCAGATCCTTCTCTTCCAGACAGCTCCAGCCACACCTCCCCGAGCCTGTAGCCATGCAGGGGGTTGTTGGAGGGTGGCCGAGCGAGTGGTGCTGGCGATGGAGGGGTTGCCTGAGCCGGTGGTGGGAGCAAGCTGCTGGTGCTCTCTAGGCACAGAGAACCTGCTGAGTGTCCAACATGGGCAGCGGCTACGGCATCACATCATCTAGGAGGGTGATCACAGACCCAATGGTGCAACAGCAACGCCCTGGCATACGAGAGTCTGCGAGAACCGTGTCCACACACGGAGGAATTCGAGTGGAGAAAACACAAGGGAGAGGAGAAAGCCCCGTCTTTCCCATCTGGTGACAAACAAACCAGCTCTGCTTGTGAATATCTTCAAGCCACTCCAGGCAGAGACAAAAGTGTTAGTTTGCTGTTTACCCACTCAGAGAGGAGATAAGGTCAGGAAATCACAGTTGGCTTGCGGCAATCCTAAAGGGGAAAGTAAAGCTAAATCTGGCAGATGAATTACTCACTATTGACTGTTCTCCTTCTCAATTATTACTCCATTTTACGAGACACCTCCAAAACACACACAAAAATTTCCACCTGGGCCAAAAAGATGCTCTCTTGCAGATCCCACCGCCAGCATGCAGGAGCTGCTGTGCATCTGTGAATCCTTGTGCACAGCCTGAATCAGGGCAGAGCTGCTCCCAAGACCTGGCAGAGACAACCTCCTGTAGAAGATTTCTGAAAGTCAGTCGCTGCCATCAAGCCGATGAGACAGGTAGGAAGTCTGCAAGCAGGGATGCGGGGCCTCAGCCCAAACTGCCTTGTCACAGCTGGATGCAAAATACCATTTGCATTAGGTTAAAATCTTGAGTAAATTGAAATCAAAGGAACATCTGCTGCTTTTTCATTAAGCTTGTGTTGACACCAGAGGAGGGGGACCATGGAAGGGCAGATGGAAAGGAGGGGGCTGCGGCGGGGAAGGTGGCTTGACTCACCACAGGCTCTTGAATTGCCTGTGGGCAGGAGCCCCGTGCTGGTCCCAGCCTGGTGGCACCTGGCAGATGCTGGGCATCGCAGTTTGGGCGAAATGACCTCAAACAAGGAGATCCCTCCGCCTTGAGCTCTGCCTCCCACTCCAGAGAGGGGTCAGCAAGTGCGGGGTACAGCTGCCCGCCCAACAAGGCATCCCCTGCCCAGAAATGGGGTCTGTGGCATTGCCAGAAGATATCCCAGAGGTCTTGGATTGCTTTTGAGAGAGGAAGTGCCTCGCTTGGCTTCTGCAGGGTGGAAGGGCTGGACAGCAAACATCTGCCAGCTATCTCAGCATTACCAAATCCGTAGGAGCTGCAGTGTGCTTGTCGCATCATTTCTCACTTTTCTTACAGCCCAGATCCTAAATCCTTTCAAAGAGAGGAGGAGCAGAGCCTTTCATCCCAGAAAAACCAACACATTTCTAGTCCTCAGTACTGCAAAGCTTCAGAACATGACCCTGGCATGCTCCACCAATAACAAAAGCAAAGCATTTTTTATTTTCACTCGAAATTCCTTCACTTCTTCACACCGTCTCAAGGCTTTGGGGACCTGACATCTGATTCTGGAGTGCCTCTTGTGCATCGCAGCTGTTTCTAAGCCTCCCTGTGACAGCATTCATCCTGGTGCCTTGAAGCAGCAGGTTCACAAACAAACCCTAGCCTCAAATAAAAAGGGGGATATATACACATCTGCAAACAGCCCTAGTTGCATCAGAGCTTGTTTGGGGAATTGTTTGTGACAAAAAAAAAAAAACAAACCCCGAGGAGCTTTTCATTTCGGGCTGCCCAGCTGTAGGCTAGGGCATGTCCTCACTGCAGTCACCGACGTGAGGCTGCCTGCAGGGTCTCTGCATCTGCTCAGCCTGCTACCCCCACCACATCCCAGCCCAGGTACCGCTCCGTGGCACGTGGCAAATTCACACCATCTGCAGCCACCCAAGTGAGGAAAAAGCCTAATCTGCATGGGAAATCTTGGACTGCCACTGGATTTTGGGGAGCACAACTCTGGGAGGAGCCGTGGGCAGGACTATGCTGCAAGTTCGTATGAGTAGGGCTGTCCTGGGAGAGGAGGGGAACGATGGACTCACGGGCACAGCCACAAGTCACCCACATATCCAGACCATGCTGAGGCAACACGTGCCACTTTCACCTGCTGGAGAGATATTACCCAGTGCCAGCTGCCATCTTAGCCCTGATTTTGGTCAGAAGAAATCATCTAAGAAGGCCAATGGTATCCTGGCTTGTATCAGCACTACCGTGGCCAGCAGGGACAGGGAAGGGATCTTACCCCTGGACTTGGCACTGGTGAGGCCGCACCTCCATGACTGGGCTCAGTTTTGGGTCCCTCACTCCAAAAAGGCCATTGAATGACTCGAGCGTGTCCAGAGAAGGGCAACAGAGCTGGTGCAGGGTCTGGAGCACAGGTCTGATGGGGAGCGGCTGAGGGAACTGGGGGGGTTTAGTCTGGAGAAGAGGAGGCTGAGGGGAGACCTCATGGCCCTCTCCAACTGCCTGAAAGGAGGGTGCAGAGAGGGGGGATGAGTCTCTTGAGCCAAGGAACCAGCGGCAGGCCAAGAGGGAATGGCCTCAAGCTGCGCCAGGGCAGGGTCAGACTGGCTCTTAGGAAGGATTTCTTTGCAGAAGGGGTTGTTGGGCGTTGGAATGGGCTGCCCAGGGCAGGGGGGGAGTCCCCATCCCTGGAGGGGTTGAAGAGTCGGGTTGAGCCAGTGCTGAGGGATCTGGTGGAGTTGGGAACGGTCAGTGTGAGGTTCATGGTTGGACTGGAGGAGCTTCAAGGTCTCTTCCAACTGAGATGATTCTGTGATTTGGTCACTACGCTCCAGCCCTCCAGGGCTGAATCAAGCACCGTGTCAGCTTACAGCACAGAAAACACAAGAGCATCCTTCTAAGCCTCTGCCTTTCCTCCACATGCACAAGTTGTCCTGGCAGGGTCCCTCCCATGTGCCGTGTCCCCCCTGCACCTCCCTGGCAAGCTGTCTGGCAGCCCCCCCAGCATTACCCTGTGGTTTCCCAGGCCGTGGCTCACTCTGGGCATGCAGGATCCCGCCAGCCCCTCTCTGGGGGACTTGTGCACGAGCTGATTAGGACCACAGCGTGACATTGCGATTTGCCACTTCACCCGAGTCAGTAATTGGCCTGTCACTTTTTCTCTGGTGATTTCACCTCCAACGAAATCGTGGTCTTGCATCCCCAAAGAGAAAGGGACTGGTGTACCCTGACCGCTCTTTGCTGTCCCCATTTGTTTGCAAGGAGCGGCCGAGTGTCAGTGAACTCTGTGGGGATGCCCAGTGCTGCGAGCGCCGCAGCAAAGCCAGGGATTAAAACACCGATTCCTCTGTCCTCCTTTGCTCTGTTCTTGCAGCCTCGCTGAACCGTACGTGTTACAGGCCCAAGCAGAAAGCAATTAAGGCTGACAATGCACTACAAAGACTGGCTGGAGATCCTAACCAGGAACAGGGTGTGCAGCAACGTGGAGAGGTCAGGAGAGCGGCGAAAGGAGCAGGAATACGTTAAGAAAACATATGACTCATTACAATGGAGAAAAGGATGCTGCTGCTTCTGCCCTCGGCTTATTTTTTTACCAATTCAATTAACTCTCTGTTGTGCTGCACTAATGTAAAGGCAGAGTGAGAAACAGGGCAGGGAGAAAACCTCACACAGGGGTTCGGCTCTGCCATGCCTGGAGAGGGTTTGATTTCTCCTCTTTTAGACCTCCCGTGGTGCCTGGGATGGTACAAATCAGTTTAGAAACCTGGCTTGAGATGGCCTCCTCTTCCCAACCCCCTGCGTCCTTTTTGCAAATAAACTCCCCCCAACAATTGCCAGTTTCCAAAAGTGATTTGGCATGAAAAAATTGTCCCCCAAGCAAAAAGAATTGATAATTTTCCCCTTCACTGCAACAAGGCTGCTGGAGGAATGAGGTAGGACTCCAGAAGGATGTCCCAGCCCGGGTGATGTTGTCCCAACCCTGTTGTCCCAACCCTGTTGTCCCAACCCTGGCTAATTCACAGCTCTGGTGAATATTCTGGTGGGATGTGAATAGCAAACATGCACTTTCCTTCTCTGATTCCCCAGGGTAGGACCTGCAGGAGGAAAACCCTCTAACACGGCCATCGCCAGCCGCATCTCTGAAAAGCTGGAGCCATGGGCAGGGAAATGCTTGGGGTGCAGGTATGGAGCAGCACAGACACCCTTAGAGGGTGGGTTCTGCCCTTTCCACCTCTCTATTTCGGTACGTGTACCTCCACCCTGGCACGTACCGAGGGATCAGAGGTGCCACCACGGGGCACAGCGACCAGCACTGCTGTCCTGTGGCCCCGCGAGTGGCGGGTAGGAACCCCCCTCGCGAGCTCTGCGGTCACTGGAAAGAGCAGGCAAAAGAGCTCAGTGGAGATCACTGTGCTTCCGTAGAAAGGACAATAAACTCCAACATTTCATTTTGGGCAGAAAATATGGATTTTTTTTTTTCAGTTTTCCAATGATGAGAAACCTGAAAAAAGAAGACTTTTGGCTTTTCCCCTGGTTTTGACTCACTTCTCTTCTTCCTCTCTGAAGGAAAGAAGTGGAAGAAAAGACAAAACCTTATCAAAAAAAACCTTATCAAAGACTTCATGTGAGCTTCTTCCACCAAAACAAAGGAGGAAGGAGAGTGTGCCTTGACCTGTTCGTTGCAAAAGCTTTCATCCCAACCACTGCATATTTAAAAAGCATCTTCCCAAAGCCCATCTGGAGTAACCCCCGTGTTCACCTCTCTCCAACGCTGATGGCGTGATCTGTATTAGTGGCACCCTTGGCCACTGCAGAAGTACTACCGGTCACTGCACTTGGCCAATTTTTGCAGATTTAGGGGCCAACTGGGAATTAAAGTGCAAATTGGAGCTGCCGGGAGGGAGGTTCAGCCTGCAGGCACTGAGCATTAAATCAGAACTAGGGTGGAGCTCCTGGATTAGGGGAAAAACCAGGAGCTGCTAAAGATGCAATAAGGGACCCCATGTTCCGTGTGACTTTGATCTGGAGGATTAGGGAAGAGGCAATCAGGTAACGGTGGAGAAGCTGGTGAGTCCATAATAAGATGCAATTTGCAAAGCCTGTCAAATTAATGAATTTTAACTGGAAGGATAATACATCCAAAGACTTGGCCCGGAGACTATATCATTTATTACCTCCACCATCCTCTGCTACACTATTATTTAGGATTGAACCTCGTACTTGGGAGAAGCAAAGCAAGAGTCCACGTAACCCACCCCACAGTGCCACAGTCAAAAGTTTGTCTGCAGCAACTGCTCTCTGGATACCTACAGATAGAGTCAGCCCTTCCAGAAACCACACTCCGCTCACCAGTCATTCAGTTTGTGCTGAAAAAAAGAAAGAAAAAAACCTCAAACCACCTGATGATTATTTTGTTTGGCCCAGTGCTGTTAAAAAAATCTCCAAAGTCCTTGTTGCGTGATTCTTCCTAACGCTGAGCGCCAGCCTTCGCTTTGGACTTATTAAGGCGTGCCTGAAGCGCACGCGAGTGTTGGGTTTAGGATCGCTGGGGGAAATCCACCCCTCTTGCTATTGCTTTGAGAAAACCCATGCCCTGAACAGGAAGCGCGCGATGAGAGCTCTGAGCCGCTTTCAGCGCAGCAGAGGCTTTGCAGGCAGAGCCTTTAGCAAGCTTATTAAAGCTGGGGGTGGCTGCGAACGCCAGAGGTTTGGGTCTTGCCCTGTAGTTTTGTGGCTCGGCATTATAAGAGCAGGAGGAGGTGGATGAGCGTGAGGGAGATGTGAATGCAGATTTCATGCAGAGGCAAACCAGAGAAATGGGTTGTCGACGCTTTCTGTATCTTTTTGCCCAGTCAAGTACCGCAATCAACACAGAGCATTATGAAACAACCCAGAGGCAACTCTGTGGCAGAAAATAAAGGGAAGCAGATGAAAAAAACTGGTATTCTTAATTTACTCCAGTTAATTTTAGCCTAATTTGATCACAATGTTCTTCTGTAAATATCGGCCCTTCTTTAATAACTCAGCATTAGCCACGGAAGCTGCAATTGCAATGCAATCACCCAGTGTATCATAAAAGACTTTCTCTGTTAATTGTTAGGAGGAACTGGAGCTATTCTGCGGCAGGTATGGGATTGCAAAAAGAGATAGTTATAAGCAGATCTAATTAGTAATTATAACAGACCTCTCCTAGAAATTGTTTTTCACTTAAATATTCCCCCAGTTCTCCTAAACAGACGTGGTGCTGCTGTCAGGAGTACACTGGGTCGCACGCCGCCGCGGTGCTGGGACAAGGTGGGGGTGCCCAGCCTGGCACCCGGGCTGCTGGGTCCTCACCCCGGTACGTGAGGGAAAGACTCAGTGCTGGTTTCTCCGTGAGGGAAGGGAGCAGGGAAAAAATGCAGTGAGGCAGAGCTGAGACAGGAGAGGGTGCTCTCGCCGCAGCAATGGAGGGAAGCGGGGTGTCCTAGTGCTGGGGGGGCGGGGGGGGGATTTGCAGGGTGAGGGGTGCTGCTGCCTGGACCCACATCCCCAGGGATGCTTCTCCTCCCGGAGTTTGCAACAGCAGCAGAAATCAGAAAAGGTTTAGAGGAGATGGGAAGAATAGGAGACAGGCTACACAGAAAGCTGGGAGATGAGTGGTAATGGCTCCGATTTCATTCTTCAGTCGTGTTAATGGACACAACCCACCCAGACCTCTCCTGTGATAGAGCTCCTGCCTCCAGGAGACAGCCCGGGGCTCCCGACCACCGAGACACACCGCAGCACGTCAGGGGAGATGCCACACGGCAGCACAGGAGATGTCTAAGTCTAGGGGGGCTAATGGTGACATGCACACCCAGGGTGACAATTTTCAAGGCAGGTGGGCTTGAAAGAAACAGTTTCATTCCAGTGGAGGTCTTGCCCAACTCAGTCTTTTTTCAGTTCAGTTGTAGCAAAATCCTTCATTCTGAAAGGGAAACTTTTCAAACCTCTGCAATTTTACTCTTCCATCCTTCTTGCTGCCTTCGCACCAGTCAAAGGTACCTTTGAACAGCACTAGGAAGTAAAGTACCTCCCAGTCCTGCCTGGGGAGCTGAGACAGAAAGCCACAGAGCCAGAAAATGGAGCAGCCCAAGCTGAGGAGCCTGTGCACAAAAATCCTTGCTCCAGATCTAATGGGAGGTTTCCCGAGCCTGTAATCCCTCTTCCAGCTCTCCCAGAGGCATCACCCAGAACAGTGGGTGCTCTCTGTCCTCCCGACCCCACCGCCATCCCGCTGTGGACATCCTCATGCTGCCTGTCGAGGACTGAAGCACCCGAAGTGCTTCGGAGGAAGGAAGGAAGGAAGGAGGCGACGTGCTGCTCGACCTTTGCAGCATGGTCAGGCGCAACTTTGCTGCAGATCTGCCTGTATCTTTTTTGGTGCAACCTCAGAAACAAAGCAGAAGAAGTGTTGACAAGTGGGCAACCTTAGTGATGGAGGAGTGGGAGATGTCCTAACGTGGTCCTTTCTGCGAAGGCAGGGCCAAGAGAAGCTGGGAGTAATTAAAGACAGCTAGCTGAAAGATGGACTGGATGGCCTAGAAGGATTTCACCTCTGAAACCCAGGCTGTAATTACTGGGCTGCACCGATTCTGGCCCATATTAGCCTAAACTGATGCACTATTTTTTAATCTAGTTATTTCCTCCCAAGCAGAGCTGTCTCCAGGGGGCTCGCTTGGGCAGCAGAGTTAGCTCACAGCTGGGTACAGTCTAACTAGGCCAGCACTGCGGGACTTCTTCATGATTTTTTTTTTTTCCTGCACATCTCAGTATTATTTCTGGCAGGGAACACACACAGACAGAAACGTGTGCGTGACACCCATGGGTGTGTGGTGGGGGGGAAACCACCATGTTGAGGAGCAAGAGGGAGCAGGATGTCACCAGGACAGGGGCAAGGCCAAGGGGATCTGATGCTGAGACCAGACTGGGACCAGGCTCTGGCCTTGCAACTAAGGCCAGCTGGAAGAGGGGCAAGGATGGAGATGTGCGTGCTCCTGGGAGGAAGGTGGAGGCTTTGGAGAGACCCGGGAAGGGGTGGGTGAAGGACAGTTGGTTGGTATGGTTTAATGGCTTTAAACTGCAACAGGGGAGGTTCAGACTGGACATGAGGAAAAAATGTTTCCCAGAAAGAGTGGTCAGAGAGTGGAATAGGCTGCCCAGGGAGGGGGTGGAGTCCCCATCCCTGGGTGTGTTTAAGGGCCGTTTGGATGAGCTGTGGGGGGATGTGGGGTAGGGGAGAACTTTGTAGAGTCGGGCTGAGGGTTGGACTCAATGATCCCAAGGGTCTTTTCCAACCTGAATGATTCTGGGATTCCGTGGTAAGCTCGAGGGTTGCTGAAAAGCATCTCTTATGGAACCAGTGCTTGGCAGATCCCTGAGCGGCCCTGCTGGGAGCCAGCTTGGCTCCCCGTCCCACGGCGAATCTCCTGCTTCCCCCTGCCAGCACCGAGCGAGCGACTCAATCACTACCCTGTGACACGTACGGGTGGAAGGGGAGAGCGTATGAACAGCGCGAACCGCACAGCAAAGCACGGAGGCTCATCAATCCCCTCCTGCCGTGAGAGAGAGAGATGCTAATCCAAGAGCGCGACACTAATCCAAGCAGCGTAGACACACATTTTCTTAATCCAGAGTGCTGTCCCCAAGGAGAGCAAGCCCAGCCGAGCACATCACTGCGACTCAGCCGCCGGCTCCGGACACGTTGGTCGTGTGCGGATGGAGGAAGACCCTCCACCTTCATCGCACTGCGCGTCCCGCCGCGTTATTGCCACAGTTCCCACCTCTCTAATCAGGGCTTCTCGCTCCCAGACAGCGCTGACCTTGCCGCCTTCCAGTTCGAGGCCCCTCTGTGGCGAAGTGATTCAATTAAGCCCTGGTTCACAGAGAGTGCTAAAAAAGACGGGTGGGTGGAGGTGAAAAAAAAAAAAAAAGAGCCCAACAACAACCAAAAAACCGCCCTTGTGAGAATAATTTTCTTCTATGGATTTTTAAGACCAGCGGCTGGAGAATCACTTTCTCGTTTTTGTGCTGTCTCTCCAGTCAATAAATAAGAGGGAAATAAAGGATTTCAGAGAAAATAGAATGCAGTCAAAAGGTAAATTGTGGTCTTAAAAGCCCCTAAGAGACTGTCACAGACTTTGAAATGTTTCCTAGTTTGAGACCATTTCTTCCTGACTACATGGTTTCCGCTCCTCAATTTGCATCTCTGGGAGGTAATCTTTAAAACTGATTTTCCCCTGGTTGCATTTCATCGGCAAAGAAACTAAACAGGCTTCTGCATTACAGTAATAACATCAACATTTCAGCCACCTTCGCCTTAATTATTTCTCTGTCTTGCCAACAGAACCAGTTAAACGAGATTTATATTTGGGTGGGGAGGAGGGGGGCCAAGTTGCATGTGTGTGTATGGGTAAGATAACCTGGAAAAACAGATTTCTTCCTTGTTATGTGTCACCAGCAGTAAAAAAAAGTAAAATAAAAAAAAAATACACGAGGTAAAAGGTTTAGGCCATTTAAGTAATAATAATGTCAGCATTTCACCCGTCTCTTGCTTAATTATTTCCTTCTCTCAGCTCCGCCACCTGAACCAGTTTAGATAAGATTTCAGCGTGGATAAGGAGGAAGAACCTGTATTCTCCAAAGCAGATAAGCGGCTTTTTCCAATGGAAAGGAAGAGAATACTGCACTAAAGCCTTCCTGCCGTCTACTCCAGATTTATCAACAGCCTCTTAGCAAAAGTCTTGCCACTAAAAGCTTGTGAAGTTTTGCAAAATACTACCAGATAAGAGAAAAGCACTTGTAAAGACAAGAAGGGGAAGCTGGCGTGTGCAAAGCAGCTCATCAGCATCTGCGTCCAGCCAATACACTCTCAAGGTCACCCCAAAAAGCACCAGGGAGGGAGAAGCAGGGGTCCAGCTGATTGCTGCCCGCGTTTAAGGAGAGCCTAGAGGTTTTGCAAAGGTCTCCTTACCCATGGAAGGTGTCAAAGCTTCCTTCTGAGTTGGCTGTGCTTGGAAATTAGCCCCTTCAAGACCTCCTGCTCTGGTTTTTAGGTCGCCCTCCCTTCCAAGACATGCCCATCCACCTTTGTCCAGCACCCAGGTGCTTCAGAACAAGGCTTGCCTGCCAGGATGAGCCAGGA
Source organism: Strix uralensis (assembly GCF_047716275.1). Classification (NCBI taxonomy): domain Eukaryota; kingdom Metazoa; phylum Chordata; class Aves; order Strigiformes; family Strigidae; genus Strix; species Strix uralensis. The sequence goes on along the minus strand of NC_133997.1, from coordinate 7,609,089 downwards.
GAGCTTGATAGTACATCGAGTCCTCTGTGACCTTGTAGCCAGGGAAAGGAGCTGGGCACAGAGAAGGGCTCTTGCATCGCTGAGGATGTGGGTCTGGCCAGCTCAGGGCCCCGGAGGGATCGTATTCGGGTCCAGCCCTGCAGCGACGCGCTGGGTGCCGCGTGCCTGCCGCTCGCTGCAGGCGCTTCCAGCTAAAACCTTGCCAAGCCACGTGTTTCGCGGCTGCCAACGCGTGCCCAACACACCCGCAGATGGGACGCTCGCCTGTGTGCAAACATTTACAAACACCTTGAGCGACTCGCGAAGACGCGGCAGGTTGCTGGAAGCCGTCCATCCGCAGGAAGGAGGCTCAGCCTCATGGAGAGAGGGGTTGGTTGAGCGGGAGACGCTGCCGCGAGCGGCGAGGGAGAGGATGAGATGCTCTTGGCGGCTCTGCACCGCACGACACCACTGGTATCCCAGAGAAACATTGTAAAAGTAAAAGAAACAGCTCTCCAGATAAAAAGCTGGGAGTCTCTCCTCTCCGCTTGTGCTGCAGAGTCTATTTTCATTATACAATTTCCACCCTTCAGTGGCTCAGATGTTTTGCCTGTGTTTCGTTGTTGACCCTCAGGCCAGTCCTCAAAACAATATTTGCTCTGGGTTTTGCGCGCACGCGCGGTTTTATTTATTTATTTTCTGAATAAATACAGAGTGGGTAAAAACTTTCCTTCTTGATTTATAACAGGCTGAGGAGTCATCCTGCACGCTTGTGCAAGAAGGCGAGGGACTAGGGGATGAGGAGCGTGCATTTCGGGGCCATGAGCACGTGCAGGGGAGAGGAGAGCCCTGCCTGCAGGCAGGAGGGAAGGGTGGTGACCTGTGCACTACCTGCCTGCAGCCTGCCGGCTCACGACGGGGGTGAAACTTCCTCCAGGAATCATCACCCAGCTCTGCGCTCTCCCTCATCATCCCCAACCTGCCAGCTCTCCAACCCAGGGAAGCTAATGGGATGCTCCTGCTTCAGACCACAGCGGCGGAGCTGGATTCGGCCCCGTGCCTCTTCCTGCAGAGCCGCCCTGCTGCCTGCTTACGCTTATAAGCTCCTTCAGCTTCCCTCTGCCTGGCCCTGCCTTCCCACCCTGCCTCGCGTCTGATTATATTGGGTCTGCATGTGTAAGTACAGCCTCCTGCCATCCTAATCATCTAAAGTGGCTATTTGAATAACAGTTGTTGGTGCCTGTAGTTTCCTGTAATTTCCAAAAGGAAACAAATCCATGCAGACTGCAATTTTGCGCCTATGAATTTTGAATGAATATCTCTAAGAGCCTCAATTTCTCTCTCCCTTCCTTCCTCCCCTCCCCTCGCCTGCCTCCCAAGACCCAGCTGAGCGAGATGCTGCCACCAAAGGGTCTCGACCAAGCGACTCCTTTCAGGGGGTGGATGTTGGGCTAGCGAGGCTCCACGCCTCCTAGGAGAGACGCCAGCGTTCAGCCGGTGCCTCCGGCAGAGCTCGCTCGCTCAGGAAGCCGGAGGAGGACGGCGGCTGGATCACACCCAACCCACAGGAGACCTGCTCCGCAGCAGGATGAAGCAGGGCAGGCAGGCAGAAGCATCCTTCAAGCCTGTGTCAGGAATTTTCCCTGCATTGTCACCTCCAAACTAAGCTTGGGAGGTCCCTCTCCACCCAGCTCTGACTCCACCTGCCCTTTGGAGCTGCCGCTGCTGGCCAAGCTGTAAGACATCTCCCCTCCAGAGCCGATTTCCATGACAGCGACAGTCCCTATTTATAACCTTCTCCCTTTCAAGTTTCCCCTCTGTTCTGCTGCGTGCAGTTTTATGACAGCGAGGGTTCTTCTTTTTATGACACTGTTGTTTTTAAAGTGTTTTTATCACCTGGTTTTATTACAAAATTACCGTACAGCACCCCGAGTGCCGTAGCAGCGAGGAGGGAGAGCGGCTCTGGAAATGCAGCAGCTCTTTCCTGAACAGCTTGCTGCCTAGCTGGGGAAGTGGCTGTGATTTGGTGATGGATGGAGTGCTTGTTATCCAGTATATTTTTATCCATAGATATATAAAGCACTTTGTGATCCCAGTAGATACAAGGCACTATATAAATGTAAATCATTATCATTATCATTAAATACCTTCTGCATCTTTTAAACCTACCAGTTGGAATCAAACACATAACGGGGCAGCTGGTATCTGGGCTTTCGCTGGTGAACCAAATGCGAGAGGTGGGATTTTTGTCTTTGTTTGCAATTAAATGTGATATCATGAAAGACCGTATTTTCCCATTGCAATTTTTCATGCTGCCTCTGATTTGAAAGTCACTTCTCACCCACTACGAGAAATCTCTGCAGACTTCCTTAGCAACAACCTGAATAAGAAACAGCCATCTCGGGCATGCGGATGCTCCCCGGATTAGCCGAACCCATCGCGAGCTGTCCGGCGTACATCCCCACTGTGCTGCCCGGACTTAAGGACAATAAGAGGATCCCTTGTGTGCTGCTGGGTCACAGGGAGGAGAGTTCAGTTCCTACATGATTTATGACTCAAAGGAGAATATAGACACTTTTCCCCAAAACTATGACTCTGCAGCATTTCTGCTTGGCTGCTGCCCAACCCCAGAAATAACCGACTGCACAAAACCTCCTGGATGTCATCCACATCACAGCCGTAACCGCAACGAACTCAGGCTACAAGGCAGATCGTGTCCATAACCCAAAGTTTCCTGTTTCTGCTTCACCCCGGTCCTTTTTCCGTTTCTTTAAGGGAGGGATCTGAGCCTGAAGGACTTGATCAAGGTCGCACATGGAGGCTTTGGCAGCACCTGGGACTCGTGTTTCCATCCAGGCCATAAATCACCGGATTCCCTTCCCGCCCATACAGCCAGGAGGACAAGCCAAGCAGGTGGCACGCTGGGTGCCCCTTCCCTGGTTTTCCCACCAGTGCTAAGCCCAGATTGTGTCACTAAACCCCATCTTCTTTCCTGCATCTCTATCAAAGCCACCTGGCCACCAGGTACTGACAGCTCCTCCCTGTGGGAATTCATCTCCAGCTCCTTTATCCCCAGTGTGACGTTTCCACTTCAGTTTCTGCTTCCCACACCCAGCTCAAGAGGAGCCTCGGAACTATCAGTCACTCCTTGGGTCACTGCCACTACCAGAGAGCCGGTTGCTCTGGTGCCCCAAGAGAGGGATTAACTCCGTGGAAGCAGCCACTGAAGTGGTGGGCAGCAAGGGGTGGATGCTACGGTCGTGGGGACCCCAGGAGCCACATGTTTGGGAGTCAGGGCCCGCGTCTAAGGTGGAAGGCACTGGTGCACTTGCCAGGGAAGGATGTTCTACTGGTGTTTCCCGAAGGGAGATAACTGATGCAGGGCCAGGCTACCCTCAGTGCTGTGATGAAGGGTGGGTCTTGGGCCCAGGTGCTGGGGACCAGCAGTCCTGAGCTCCTGAGGAACCAGTACCCAATGATATTTTATTTCCACTCATCATGAGAAGGGGAAGGGATAGAGTTGGAAACCTCTGATGTGTCACAGGTCTGAGCCCTTGCCTTTAATCCATGTCCCTACTAGCCTGCAAGCAGTGGCTTATAAAGGTTTTGCAATATTTAAAGAAACAAGGTTTTTCCTAGCTCCTGCTTTTTTTTTTCCTTTTTTTTTTTTTTTTTCCATTTTTCCCCAGCCTCTCATAAGTTGCAATCTCTTGCTGCCCAGGGGAGATCTTCCATTTAGCTACATTTTCCTTTCTCATTTCACGTGGTAATGGAGATTCATCATAGGTGTTAAATCCATAATTTGCCATGAATCCCTTGTCTCTCCCCGCGGAGGTCAGAGTTGAGCATGTTAGAGGAACCCGATAGTGCGGCTTCATGCCTGTCCCCAGGGGAGAGCCTCAGCCTCATGTCCAGGAGCAGGGGGGAGGCTGGAGAGAGGAGTCCTGGATGGCTCATTCAACGCCATGTCCATGCTTGCCACCTCTCTTTGCCACCTAAACTGGTCCTTTGTTTGTGATTTATCACCTAAGTGATCCCTTTAGGTACTGTGCATTTACGGCAGTGTCTGGGGTACTGCCTCCCACACCCCGTCATAGCTCAGCACCCCCATCATGGCCTAGTCCTGCGAAACCAGGCCACTGACTAGTGAATTATGGAAATACTCATCTCCCGGCAGCTTCTAACACCAGCCTGGGCAGGGACTGCATGGACCCTGCAGCCAGAACTCTTTGCACACCCCAGCAAGGAAGCACCGGCCCAAAACAGGCTCTTGGGAAGCAGCAGGGTGGTTGCTGTCATCCCAGACACACTTAAGATGTCAACTCCTAATTTGAGCGTGGCCAGGCACCTTTTAACATCAAAAAAGAGTAACAGCCTCTTCCAGAGGGCCATCTGTCCAACCTCCACCTCAGCATGAGCTGAATGTCCTGGGGCAGGGGAGGCTATTTGCCTATCAATTACAAAGGACACCCACAGGTCAGTCATTAAGATGTGGCTCTCCAGTTTTGAAGCCCACGTTGAGCTAAAAGGAATGCCACAGCCCCAAAGCCACCCCTGTCCTACCATTGGATGGAAAGATGACACTTGTCAGACATGCTGAAAGATGTTTCAAAAGCAAACGCTGCTCGGGAACGCCAGGAACAGCCAGCATTGTGATGGATTTGTAACGGGAAGAGAGATTCAGCCCAGGGTTCACCAAGCCTTTCTCTGCCATGACCTGCGGAGGACGGTGGTTGCAGCTGGGAGCTGTCCTAGGAAGCCTGAACTCTATCATGACTGGCAGAAACGGGCCCAGCGGGTGCAACGCTGGACAACACTTAAAGGACGGTGGGGAAATGCAAGACATGAAGAAAGCAACCCAGGATAGGGCTGGCAAAGCTCTCAGACCCAAGCAAACACATCCCTCCGGGCTGGCCACAAGCAGAGAGCTGGGGTGGGTGGGCAGCCTCCAGCTGAAAACCTCAACAGCCGCTTTTTGCATCCTCTCCCAAAGCGTTTTCTCTGCTTTTGTGGCCGGCCCTGCCCCTGCCGAGCCTCAGGTTCATTTTTCATTAGGGGGGATCGATAAGAAAGCGGGGGCTGTCGCTCAGGTGATGTCACGCTTCGAGGGCCTCATTCTTCTCTGCCAGCTGACAAGGGGAGAGGGAGTCAATACTTTTGTCAGGTCACTAACAACCTACCAAGTTCCCAGTGGTGACAGATCCCTCGACTGAGCAGCCCCCGAGCGCAGCCCCAACGCAGAGCGCTGCAATCCATACGGCCTCGTGCGCGCGTGCCTGAGAGGCACAAAAGGAGCTGCACAATGCGGACACAGAGGAGCGCGGGTAGGATACAGATGGGGGAGTTTTGTCTTGATTGGCACGAGGGAGAAACGCGCGTAGGCGTGCAAAGCAAAGAGAGATTTGCACGTGCGTGGGGTTTGTTGGTGGGATGCAGAATGCAAGGTGTCAGTGATCCGAAAGGGCATCAAGCAGAATAATCTCCCCCGTCCGCAGGCCCTGCGCGGAGCTGGAGCCGTTCGATGCAGTGTACGATGCGAAGGGGAAAGGCTGGTGTGATGCGGAGGGAGCGCTGGCTCCCGGCCGCCTCGTGCAAACCAGGGAGGATTTGGGGGCAACGTGCAGAGAGAGGTTTGTGCCTGGAGCGGGAGGCGGCGCAGACGCAGTGGTGCGAGCGATGAGCACAGCGGGATGGAGGGATTTTGACACACGGCAAGCACCCCCCCACCATTTCATGGCGACTTCACGGCCATCGTAGCCAGGAGTAATTGCTCACAGCTCCTGTGCAAGGGGCAGAGCCAGCAAGAGGAGCTGGGAAGAGGGCGAAGGGATGCAGCCACCACTGCATCTGAAGGGATGACAGAGAATCAGGAAGGCTTTTTATCAGCTCTATGTGCTTTGCATCCATCAGTTCGGTACAGACCAGCAGACTCTGCATAGAGAAGCCAAGTGCTTCCTGTTTGATAAAAATACGGGTCAGGCCCTCCCCACATCAAGACAAGAAATCGCAGATTGGTGCAAGAATCCGAACATTAATCATTTCTAACCGTGTCTCTTCCTATTTACGCTGTGGTCCTTCAGTCTTCAGCATTCAGGCAGGAATGCTGTTGCGGCTCTGAGGATAGAAGCAAGGTGAAGTTTGATGGGAGAGGTGGTATCTGCTGGTAGACCAAGTGATACAGTTCAAAGAAAACAGATGCGCTTCCAGGCACACAAATCTTCCTTCAGTATTCAAGCCCGGCTCTGCGGTGCCGAAGGCTAGCCATTAATTTACGTACAGAACAAGAAAACTCTTGTGGTATCACCTAACCCTGGGGCCCAGGGCTTTAAGAAAACACGAATATTGCAAGACTACTCATAAAGTGGTGAGCTGATAACACCGGACCTGGGTTTGAGGGAGCAGAGGCAGCATCTGCTCAGTGCTGGCCTGGCCCAGATGAACTTCCCTCCGTGCGGTTAAACACCAGACGTTGTTCAGGTACAGCCCGGTTTTGCTAGGAAGGATATTTACCATTTTTAATGCATTTGATGAATATACACATATATTTTTAAATTTCCTGGTCACACAGTAGCGTGTTAACTGTGCCTATTGGACTGGGACAGGCTTTATGCCCATCAGGGTGCTGTCACGAGCAGCGTGCGAACTGGGCTGCCCTTTGCAAAAGCTCCAGGTTTCCCAGTGACCAGCGGGAAATTCCCTCCAGGATCCTTAGGGAAGGGGCTGTTCACATTTTCAGGGTGACTGGTCACACTGAGCTACACTTTATCTTAGCAGCTCTACAACGGCACGGCTAAAGCAGCAGAACAGCGGGTATATCTGTCATGTGAAACACAGCCCTTTCCTCTCCCCGCATTTGTGTCATCAGCAAGTCGTTATTCTACAGCAGAGCCTGAGGCCAGTGGACACATCCCGTACAGGATTTCACCCCAGCGCCACGCAGCCAGCTAAGATGTGCTTAATGGGGATGTAAGTGAATCAATTTTGCTTGTCTCCTTCCAAGCAAGGAGAGTGGAGCCCGGCGGATGCTGCCCTGCCATCCTCCTCCAGACAGCAAGGTGCAAACCCCTCCGAAATGGGGGAAGAGCAGCACTTCCCAACGCCCGTGGGGTGGGAAGCCCCATCCCCAGAGCTGGCTTTTTAGCACGCGGTACCTCTCTTTGACCTGTTTTTCCAGCTATAGACCGCACGAGGCAGAGTTTGACTTTTACAATGAATTTGTACAGCACCAAGTACCTCTGAGACCCCGGGTTTACCTGGCTGGGGACGGTCAAGCCTGCGGAGACGCCTTCCCAGCCTGGGAGCCACGCAGGGATGCCAGCAAGGAAACCCATCCACCCTCTGCTATCAAAAGGAGCCGGCTCAGAGCGCTGTAAACTTAAGCTGCTCAGACATGACATCAAATATTTAGGTTATTTGGGATTTGTGCTCGATTGTTTGATGTTTCTGTTTCATTCTCAGTAGACTCGGTTGCTATTTTGCCACTGAATATATTCCCAGCAGAAAATGCAGCTTCGTGGAGACCCAAACTTTTTCAAGGAGAAGAGACTGTCTGGAAGACAATGATCACATTTTCATCACTTCCTTTTCTTTTTTTTTTTTGTGTTCTGAATTGACATCCTGACTCTACAGGCTGGTTTAGGCTGAATTTTGCATTCAGAGAATTGAATTTTGTAAAAAGTAGGGAAAAATACTTGAGATGGTTCCAAGCTGAACTGTTTCTGGTTTTGAAACATCACCTAGTCCACATTTTCTCATTGCAGCTCAGCATTACAAACAAATATTGAAAAATGGCCTTTCCCAGGCTACAGCCTTTTTATTGTCTGATCAAACTTCGCTAAAGAGCAGGAAAGCTGGGAAATGCAGATGTCTCAAGCTGCCAGTGATCATTTTGGTAATGGAAATAGCTTACTCTGCTCTGCAGGGGAGGACTGGAAAGACTCGGCTAGAAAGAGACATTGGAATTAAAACAAATAAAAATAGGAAAAGGGTCGTGATTGAATGTGAACACACTTGACACCTAGGTGATCCTCCTCTTCTCCTGTCCCTGACTTCTGCCATCTTAAAAGACAGGAGCTCTCACTTCAAATTAACTTAATCTATAGTGTTAAATAATTCATGTTGATTTAAGAAAGCTTTATTTCTAATGGGACACACATGAAGGCAGACTTAATATTAGAGGAAGCCGTGGAGGGGGAGGAGACAGGGAATTAGACGATAAAAGGTGAACGTACAAGTTAATTGCCTATCAATTATTCACCTTAAGTCTCTGGAAGTAGCTCCTCTGCCTCCCCCCTCCCACCCCCACGGTCCCCTTGTTGTGGTCGTCACCAAGCTCTCACCAGCATCTCTCTGGGACCAACCCTTTCCCTGTGCCAAGCTGCAGAGCTAGTGGTGTGCAGGAGCTTGCTGGGACAGCCCGTGGCACAAGGCGGGGCTGGAGGCATTGCACCTCATGCTGGGGAGGGCCACAGACCAGGACAGGCTTGGGATGCTCCTGCCAAGACGGAAGGAGCAACCACGCTACCACCCAGCTTCCCCGAGACCTCACCATCCATCTTGACCCCCCTCCTGGCCCCGCGGGTCCTGTCTGCCCCCGGCCATCCCGGGCTGAGGCTTTGCAACGCCACCGCTGCCAGATGAGCTCGGCGAGGCGGGTCTCCCCCTTCCCCTCCCCTCCACTCCCTCCCAGGGAAGCCAACGCTCTCTTCAAAGTTGCTCCTCGCTCGGCTGCCTTCGAGATCTGGGAACTCAACACTAATTAACGTGTCTGCAAATCCCAGCTTGTCTGGCGGGGCCTCGAATTCATTCACGGTCCCCCGAGTGCAGGAGGATCCACAAGCTAGCCCTCTGGCTCCTTAAACTACACGGCTGGCAGATGCATATTTTAACAACACACATCTGTTGGCTATATAATCTCCTGTATTTGCCCTCCCTGCTCCGAGCTTTGATGGAAGACTGGAGGGAACTCTCCAGTGGTTACAGCCAAAGTGTTTGCTTTGCAATTTCACTCGATTGCTGTCTGATTTTATTTTTAAATTTCTCCAAGTCCTAATCAGGCTCTTACTTTATTTAATTAATATCCTGGCTTAGTTAAATAGATCATAAATTAAGAAGCCCTGCCACTAAAGACGTATCAGGTAGTAAATAGCCCTCCAGTGGTTTCCCAAAGCCTGCCTGGCTCGGGCTCCCCTGCCAAACTGCTGCCCTGACATCCTTTGCTTGCAGAAAACGTGGATGCTCTGTATCTCCCAAATCCCATCTCATCACCTTTATCAGCCACTGCCTTCCCTGCTGGGGCAGACGACCCTTGGAGAGAGAGCAGCGGCTCCTTCCCTGGACAATTTGGGCAGTGGTAGGAGAGAAGGTGAGGGAGACCTGGAGGAAGGTCCTTCAGCTTTGGGATGAGTTAGCCAGGTTCTTGAGCAGTATCTGTCCCTGAGACTCCACAAAGCAAAGATTTTCCCCAAAACTGATGACACTAATAGGCTCATCTGTTTGAATGTTTGGACTTCCAAGGCTATGGAATGATCTGTTCCACTACATTTAACCATGTAGATTTGAAAACAATGTGACAAAACCTTAAATATTTAATTAAAATATGGTGTAGCTCTGCATCTGAGCAGGGAAGAAGAAGGCATCAGCCCCATAAAGCTGTTGTCAGACATGAATGACAGCAGTTGGAAACTGAATTGGGAGGCATTAGGGGATTTCTTGATACCAAGGAAGTGGAAAAGTTGGCAAGAACAGACAAGGCAGCACAGACTCATGCAAAAAGAAGCCAGGCAAGGTATTTTCCAGAGACAAGGCTGGGGTGTGATAGAGTGGGATGAGGTTCCCCAGAACTGCCTCCAACATCCCCGGCTGGCTGACGAGCTCCTTGAGTCATTGGCACACCCAGCAGCAGACGATGGGCTCCCAGCCACGAGAGCCTCCCAGCTCTGCTCCGGCTGTGACAAATTGTTTCCTCGAGAGCTGTGGGGTTTGCACACAGATCCGGGCACAGCTTAGGGTTCCTCTCCCGCTTAGGCGAGGCCTGCAGCCTCAGGTGAAGCTGGGCAGACTGGGGTGAAGGAACACCCCACATTCTCCAAATGAGGTGGCTCAGGTGGCTGGTCACATCCCCTCCTAACCCAGCAAGATGAAATTTGGGAGATCCACGTCCCTCTGGAGACGGCGGCTTAGCTCAGGACTAAAGCAGGCTCGTTGCGTTGGCACGCACCGATCCAAAGAGGAGAAACATTTGCACAGCTGGTGGCAACACACATCTGTAACCACGGAAAACATCTCTCCATTTTCCTGTACAAACACGCGCTCTGCCTCCCTAATGCACACCAAGTTTAGCTTGATGCACTGCACGCTGTAAGCGGCTGTCAGGAGCCAGTGCTAGCTCTTAACACACGGGCTGTTGGAGGCTTCTACTCTTCACGTGCCATTTCTACTCCCCTCCATTGGGCTGGTTAAAACGCAGGCCACGGACCATCCACGGCAACATCGGCCTACGGTGCCGGTGCGGCAGGACACACCATCCTGCTGCAGAGTATCAAAGTGCAAGCTGCTGACTGCTAATGACCTCCCAGCCCCTTTCCCAGGGTGTGGATTATCACTCACTCCTCCCCAACCAGCCTGAAATTTCCCCAGGACATCTGCATAAATACATCGGAAGTGAAAGATGTGCCACTGATGGGTTGCAAAGACCCATTTTCTTATCGATCGGGTTTAAGTTGAACGCGCTATAACTTTATTTTTTTTAAAAGGAAAACACTCTGTAAATATAACTTGCTGAACATCTTAGGTAAATGTACCAATTAGCAACTACCATGTATATTCACATAAACATTAACTACCATCTATTCAACACATTCCATAACCCCAAAGATAATAATGATTTCCTTTTGATCCATAAAAACATCACTCTGTTCAATCAACGCTTTGCAGCAGCTCTGAGCTCTGACGTACGCCCGTGCGCCCTGGGACTAAATTAGTTTTGAAATCTTTAGCTCTAATTAAATAACATTATTTCTTTTGTCTGGCTCCAGCAACATATTCTGCCTTCACAACAGAAGGAGGGAGCCCAGGCAAAGGAAGGGAAGGCGACACAGCTTGCAGAGGTTGTCGGTAAGCGAGGGAGCCCCCCTGACAGCCACGCTCTGCTTTCCGATTCATTTGCAGGCTTCTTTCATGTGTGGGCACATGTCAGAGCTCTGAGCTGCTGCAAAGGGTTGATTGAGCAGAAGGATGGATCAAAAGAAAATCATCATTATCTTCGGGGTCAGGGAAGGAAGAGATGGCAGTTGTGTAAGTTTGGGGGTAGGGTACTTTGTAGGGTTGTGGAGAGGAAAACAAATGCAGGAGAGATGACAAGCTGGAAATTGAGACTCATTTTGGCAGTGGTGTGCAGACTCCAATGAGGTGCACCTTCAACCACAACTAGTACCTTCATTCACTTTTCTTGGCTGCTTAAGGCTAATTAGCATTGATCTGACTAAAAGCACTAAAACTCTTGGTTTGGAACTTTTTTTAAGAACTTGTTTTCCCTAAAAATTGAGCAGGAAAAAACCCAACAAGGAAAAAACAAATCCAAACTTCAATTTAAACAAACTTGAAGATGTAAATAGCTTCGCTTCGGGGGCTGAATAATCAGGATGTATTTGGGAGCAATACAGACTGTTTTTTGTCTGAGCTTTTCAAGAAAAATGCCATTTTGATTGACTTCTCTGAAGCCACACCCATTCAGGGAAGTCTCACTGAGGCAGCCTGCCTTTTCCCAGCGCTCCCAATAAGCATTTACAACCTCTTTGCCAGCCTGGGAACAAAGCCCTTTCCATTCTCCCATCTCTCCCACAAAAAGGGTCTTCACAAGATGTTGGGAGCCGTCCCCTGTTTGCCGTCCCAGGCAGCATCCTCCTGTGCTGCGTGTGGGAAAGATCAATTCCTGAGAAACGCACGATGCTAAAAGATATGTCTGAAAAGAGTATGAAGACAGTATGAAAATCAGCTTTTTCTCAAGTGGTGTAGCCCTCCTGGTCCTGCTGCAGAACAGCACTGCAGCAAGGGTAACGTGTATCGCACTGATGGCACCAACACTCTTCATATCCTTAAATTTATGCACATACACTCTTGAATTGGCATGTGTATTTGTAGAGCTGAAGTACCAAACATTCTGTGCCTGTGTTACTGATCCCAGAATTGCTGTACTCCCTAAACAGCTTCCTTTGCTACCGTTCTCAGGATCAAGATGCACCCCCGTCACTCTCACGATGGATTAATTGCCAGTCCTCTTGATTTAGCAACAAAACATTTTGTCAAAAAGCCTCTCAGTGCGACCGTGAGGACAAAAAGAAAAGAAGCAAACAACATCCAATATGACGGGGAGATGGGACTTACCGAGAACAGTCAGCCGGGCAGGTCTGGATCGGATGGCTGCTTGAATGGCCTGACATTCGTAGACGGCGTCATCTTGGAGATCAGCTCTCAGGATTTTCAAGTGATGTTCTCCAGACAGGTGGTCTCCTACGACCAGATAACGTGGATAACCTGCAGAATGCAAAACACGAGTCAGGAGGCAGCTAGAGCCACGAGTCTGAGGAGGACGAGTATAGAGCTTGGATTCAGAGCCCCAGTCAGCCCTCGGCAAATGCCCAGGAGCCAGGGCAGCTTCTTCCCCTCCTTGGCAGAGAGAGGCCTTACAAATTCGTGGAGGAGACTGCCCTAAGAGTTCAAAACCGAAGTGCTGATGAAGGAGCATTAGCTGAAATTAGCATTGGCATTAGCAGTGTGTCCAGGAGGCCAAGAAGGCCAATGGTATCCTGGCTTCTATCAGCAATAGCGTGGCCAGCAGGGACAGGGAAGGGATCTCACCCCTGGACTCGGCACTGGTGAGGCCGGCCCTCGATGAGTGGGTTCAGTTTTGGGCAAAACCTCACTCCAAAAAGGCCATTGAATGACTCGAGCGTGTCCAGAGAAGGGCAACGGAGCTGGTGCAGGGTCTGGAGCACAGGTCTGATGGGGAGCGGCTGAGGGAACTGGGGGGGTTTAGTCTGGAGAAGAGGAGGCTGAGGGGAGACCTCATGGCCCTCTACAACTCCCTGAAAGGAGGGTGCAGAGAGGGGGGATGAGTCTCTTGAGCCAAGGAACCAGCGGCAGGCCAAGAGGGAATGGCCTCAAGCCGCGCCACGGCAGGGTCAGACTGGCTCTTAGGAAGGATTTCTTTGCAGAAGGGGTTGTTGGGCGTTGGAATGGGCTGCCCAGGGCAGGGGGGGAGTCCCCATCCCTGGAGGGGTTGAAGAGTCGGGTTGAGCCAGCACTGAGGGATCTGGTGGAGTTGGGAACGGTCAGGGTGAGGTTCATGGTTGGACTGGATGATCTTCAAGGGCTTTCCCAACCCAGATGATTCTGTGAAATCCCTAGAAGGGATAAGCCCTTCCATCAGGAACTCCACCACCTCTGGCTCCTCTAAGACCGGTCACAGGATTTCCTTAACTCCTTAAGTGCACATTCTTGTGGTGAAATCCTGGAATACCTCCACTCTAAGGTCTCCGTAAGGGTTGGGCATGGATCTGCGGGGGTACCGACAGCCCTGCTCAGCCTGCCCTCTCTTTTGAGACATCTGATGCACCACAGAAGGAAGGCTGCCATCAGCCCATCCCTCCCCGCGCTGGTGATTAATGCACTATGTAACACAGGCAGCCTGGCACACTCTTGTGTTTTTGTTGTTTCGCAAGCTATCAACAGCAGGATTTGCTCTCCTGAACCGCAAGAAATACAAATGATGGGTTTGTTTGTAGTTAGCTAATTAGATGACTGGCTGAGCTGGTATCATGCGAGCTGGCAGTTCCTCTTGCTTAAAGCAGCCCCAGCTCCATTAATTGTGGAAGTCATTCGCATAAGCTACATACTTCAGTGGAGCTGTTGTTACCCGCTCGTGTTGCAGGGTCTTGTATGGAAAGCTCACCTCTCTAATATATGTAAAAGTTGTGGCACAGAGCTTTGAAAAACAGCTGAGGAGGGGACTGCTCACTCAGGTGAGCCTGAGAAATGAGAAATTATATGTATTAAAAATGAAAGAGGAAAAGAAAAAGCAGGCATTGCACTTTAGAGAAGAGCGGGGTCCCTGGAGACCGAGAAACATGAATCCTCCCCTGGTTTCTGAATGCTGCTGCTTGACTTGGAGAAAAGCCCCCTCAGGCCTCCTGTGCTCTGCACAAGTCGAGCAGTGGCCCCGTCCCACGTGTGCAACCTCTGCTGTGCTGGGGGGGACAGGGCTGCAGCTCCTGGAAGGGTTTGGTGCCCTCCTGGGTTTCTGGCTTTCAAGGAAACACCCTCCCTTCATCATGTGAAATATTTCACTAAAAAATCAGTATTTCCCAGCAAAATATATAGAATAAAACTGTGCAACTTCACTATTGTTCCAGAGTCTTCACCAGTTGCAATAAACCCTCAATCACAATACGTGCCGGGGATTAAGTAACGAGAAATCTGAGGAATTTTCTTACCAAACTATAATTTGCCAAAAGTGCAGCTTAAGGAAGCCACAAGTACTTGTGGGCTCCGCTGGATCGCAATAAACACGTTTATCCAAAGCAAACAGAGACTTTCTGGGTTTTTTTGTTTGTTTGTTTAGGTTTTTTTTGAGAATGTCAAAACAGGCACTTTCAACATTTACAAAACATTTCAGCCTGCATCTTGGAAACATGACATTTGTTTCCAAAAGTCAGCTGAAACAAAAGCAAGGCTTTCCAAAGGGTCAGGTCACACCTGTGGGAAACCAACTGTTTTGTTTCAAGTCAGAGTGAAAAAAAGGTGCTGTTTATTCCAAGTTTCAATGCTTATGTTTGAGCTGGCTGGAAGGTTTTGTAGTTGAAATGAAAATATTATTCTCAAAAATAAATATTGTGGCTGCACCTGCACTGTTGGGCAGGGAGAGCTCCTGTTTTCCTCGGTTGGGTTGGGCAGTAGCACGACTTACTTGAGAGATCCCGTCCGACACCGAGGGCGAGCCCGTCTTTAATCCACAGCACAATGCCATTATACTCGGGGATGGCGCACAGCAGCGTCACGGGCTGCCCAGCGATCACCACCTGGTCCTGGGGCTGCTGCGTGAAGGAGGATGCTTGACCTGGAGAGGGGAAGAAGAAGAGAGGAAGAGGAGGCTGTCAGTCCTCAGGCGGTTTTCTGCACGATGCAGCGCCTTGGGATGCAACAGCCCAAACCGTTCCTGCCACGGCACAAACCTGAGGCTGAATTGTGCAGCTTTTTGCAGCCCCCTCATACACTCAAGACAAAAATTTGCAACGTTTTTCCTCCCTGGGGAAAAAAAATGATACAGCAAAGAGGTGCCAGACATTTCCTCTAAATATTTTATTCTAAATTGCGTTGTTAGTGTTTTACCCATCACGATCAACGGATGGAAAAGCAGCAGGCTCTCAGGAAACAGTAATATTTTGTATTATACCTAATACAAGAGGATGCTGGTCCTCTGCTTCTGAGTCTCAAATCAGGACACACAGGTAAGAACCTGCTACAAAACACACAGGAAAAAACCTGACTGCTGCTCTTCTCTTTTCTCCCAGAGTGTAACCTACCGGTATTTTCTGGGAGCTTCACGCACATCTGGGGATGAAAGGAAGCAACAGCCCTGGTTCCTCACTGCCTTTTGTCCAAATTCCATCATCAAACTCACAAGCCACCCAGCCCTAATGAGCCAAGCTCTTAAGCATGACACCTACCACCTTGGTTGACACAGGGGGACCAAGGGAGGTGATTCATCTCTCTCCTCACCCTTTCCCACCCTGAACGATAACAATTCAAAGCCCTCGGGTCATCTCCTGCCATGGTGAGATGTCTCACACCTCAGGTGTGAGATGAAACTTCTCATTTCCAACAGAAAGTACTCTGATGCAGTATAACCTCTTTCACATCGGAGTTTGCCAAGAGCTGGAATTACGTCTTAATTTCACTCTTTGAAATACATCATCATTCCTTGGCTTTGCCATGATTGAAAAACATGCGAAGGGTTAAATCCTTCTATTTTTTTTTTTTTTTTCCTTTCCAAAATGTGTGCTCTGGTTTGCAATCAGGCACGGTGGGAATCTGGGATGCCCATATAGCACATCCCCGGGGTTCAGTGGTGCCAGTTTGCTCCCTTCTCTCGGATTTGAGCTTGTAAGGAAAATAGAAAAGCAAGAACAAATGCTGACAAAGCACCCCGAAACCGAATATACCTCTGGGGTATCTGAGAGAGATGGCTCGTTGTGCTACAAGTGAGCACACGTTCATAGTGCCACAGTCTAATGCTGGAAGGTCACAGAATCACAGAATCATCTGGGTTGGAAAAGCCCTTGAAGCTCCTCCAGCCCAACCATGAACCTCACCCTGACCGTTCCCAACTCCACCAGATCCCTCAGCGCTGGCTCAACCCGACTCTTCAACCCCTCCAGGGATGGGGACTCCCCCCCTGCCCTGGGCAGCCCATTCCAACGCCCAACAACCCCTTCTGCAAAGAAATCCTTCCTAAGAGCCAGTCTGACCCTGCCCTGGCGCAGCTTGAGGCCATTCCCTCTTGTCCCAGTTCAGGCTGATCTGCTGATACCTGGACACCTTGTGAGAACGGTCCTTTGTGTTAGTTATTTGTAGAGCATCTCAATAGCGCTATCGCTTTGCCAGCACTTAAAAGTCTTGCTCTTACTCTGGATATAGGAGAGATCTGAAAGAGAGAAGTTGGGAGAAAGGCAGAACGACTGGATTGTGCCTGGCTATATTACCTGAGGGATTTAAAGATCAGGAGTCTTGCTGTGTGTGAATTATCGCCCTGCAACAGGCACAGAATTAAAAGCCCACACCCCTCAGCTGAATGTCAGCTCAATACACAGAATTGTACTGGGCTGAAGAAAAAGTTTCTCTTTAAAATCAATTTGTTAAACCAGGACAGTTTCCAGGTGAACCACCCTAAATCAATTCAATCCTAATTTACATTAACTCAATTTAATCATTGACTGATGATTAATCCTAAACCAAGGTTAAGTGTGACACAAGTTCTTGCAACTAAACTTGTTTCTGAATGAGTTGTTGGGCCTTGCCTACAGGGCAAAGCTACAAAGCTCAATCATTTTCTAACCTGTGCAGTTAAACCAATGTATGCCCCCATGTGAACACTTATATTTCAATTTAATTTATTATAGCTTAACCTAAATTTGCTCTTATCCAGCTAAAGATGCACAGGGAAGAGCAGAGCTATCCTTTCTAGATTTCTACTGGTTTACATACATCACGGTAAAAAGCCCTGCTGAAATTTTTATAGATCTCCCTGCAGCACCCAGGCGCACCTCGAGCACCATATTCCCGGGTATTTCAGAGGTCCTGACTCTCCCAGCACCCACATACTTGCAAGGAAATCTGATTTTCATTCCAGGTGCTCCCCAAGGCCATGGCGATGGCTCTTGGTGAGGCGCTGTGTGCCCAAAAGGACACGTTTATTCCAGGAGATTCCAGTTCTTTCTGCTGGGGGAGACTCGCTGGAAGCCCCTGTGGCCTCTGATACCAGCAGAAACCCTTGCAATGCTGAATTAAGATTCAGAAATTTGGTTTCAAAGGGAATATTAATCAGCTCTGTATTTTATCTGGACTCATAAGGGACAAGCGCTACTAGGATACTAGGGAAACAATGAGAAAGACAATTAGGAAAGGAAGCAAAAAAAAGTGAGCATTTTGCTTGGGTTTCTTTTTTTTTTTTTTTTTTTAAATTTTATTTTATATATATATTTTCCATCCGCTAACTATGTTTTCACGGCTCACTCCGTAATCTTGACAATTCTCAAGGCAAGCTGGGACAGCGCTGGAACACGGCAATAACCCAAAAAGATTGTTTTATCGGCGAGAATTATCAGGTTGTCAGCTGGGAGCTGCAAGAGTCGTAATGAGAAAGCAGAAGCACAAAGTGGTGTCCATGCCCTCTGAAAATGTCCATTAAGCAGAGGCTTCATTTGGTAATTGCTGTTGGAAATGAAGCCCTTTTTTAGTTGTTTTTTTGTTTTTTTGTTTCTTGATTTGTTTTAGAGAGCAGTTGATGGCCGTGGAAAATCAGAGCAGAAACGTGGCATATGTCTCCTGTCTTTTCCTTCCCTCTGTTTGTTCAGTGTGAAAAATTGTCACTTGAAACAAGTTTTTTTTTTTGTCCAAGGCTCCATCTCAGCTACAAACAGCTCAGACTCAGTCACAGGAGAGGAGAGACAGGGGTAAGGACCTTAAGAGCATTACCTGGCCCAGTCCCTGCTCCATGGTAGGATCATCTTTCCTTAAATCACAGATAAAAAAGAAGCAAAAAAAAAAAAAAAAAAGTACTGAAGGCAGAGCTCAACTAGCTTTCAAATCAGCTTAAAGTCTGATTACTGGGTTTAACTGGGTTTGGAAGATCAGAGGCCTGTCCACGTTACAGCTTTCAGCTGTCTTATGTCTTAATGTCAAAGTAACAAGTAATTTGCAGAAAAGTTTTAAGGGAGATAAGATACTTGACAGAAAATAACTGAAAATAGGGAGATTGGGAGAGAGTGATTTACAAATGCAGGTTGAGTGGTTTCAGCTACAAGAAAATGGGCTGAAACACATCAATTGGCTACTTTTCCCATGAACGTTTACAACAGCATTACAAAATGGTGCTTTGGTTTCAAAGCAGGGTGGTTTGACTCCAAGGACAAAACAAAACAAGCACTTCAATGATCACATAAGATATTGTCGATCAACTGGAATTTTTCTCTCCCCTTCCATTAAATAGGGTATTAGCCCCCCGAAAATCCAGTTTTAACTATAACCTGCCTTCCCAAATCCAAATCACAGAATCATCTATGTTGGAAAGGACCTTGAAGATCATCTAGTCCAACCGTTAACCCAGCACTGACTGTTCTCACTCCACCAGATCCCTCAGTGCTGGGTCAACCCGACTCTTCAACCCCTCCAGGGATGGGGACTCCCCCCCTGCCCTGGGCAGCCCATTCCAACGCCCAACAGCCCCTTCTGCAAAGAAATCCTTCCTAAGAGCCAGTCTGACCCTGCCCTGGCGCAGCTTGAGGCCATTCCCTCTTGGCCTGCCGCTGGTTCCTTGGCTCAAGAGACTCATCCCCCCTCTCTGCACCCTCCTTTCAGGGAGTTGCAGAGGGCCATGAGGTCTCCCCTCAGCCTTCTCTTCTCCAGACTAAACCCCCCCAGTTCCCTCAGCCGCTCCCCATCAGACCTGTGCTCCAGACCCTGCACCAGATCCGTTGCCCTTCTCTGGACACGCTCGAGTCATTCAATGGCCTTTTTGGAGTGAGATTTTGCCCAAAACTGAACCCACTCATCGAGGGTCGGCCTCACCAGTGCCGAGTCCAGGGGTAAGATCCCTTTCCCGTCCCTGCTGGCCACACTATTGCTGATGCAAGCCAGGATGCCATTGGCCTTCTTGTCCACCTGGGGCACACTGCTGGCTCCTGTTCAGTCGGCTGACCTTCAACCCCCCCAGGTCCCTATCTGACTGGCAGCTCTCCAGTCACTCCTCCCCAAGCCTGTAGCGCTGCTGGGGGTTGTTGTGGCCCAAGGGCAGCACCCGGCATTTGGCCTTAGTGAAGCTCATACAGTTGGCCTCAGCCCATTGCTCCAGCCTGTCCAGGTCTCTCTGCAGAGCTTCCCTATCCTTGAGCAGATCAACACTCCTTGCAGAGATCAGAGTTCAGCCCACATGAGCCCAGCCAAGAGTCCAGGCAAGGTAGCCACAGCAGCCATCAGCCACCCACCACCTTCCTCTCGCCTCCCACAGCCCCAGGAAGGGAACCCACGGTCTGATTTTGGGAAGTGTTCCCCTGCCCTGTGGCAGCAATCGTGAACGGCGGGGAGATGCAGCACTGCGTACAAGTCCCGTTCCTTCCCCAAGTGTAGTTCTCTTATACTTCCACACCCCGTTTTTCCTTTTTTTCAAGCGTCAAGACTTGGCATACTTTCAAAGAAATAACCCAGTTGATGCTTGGCTTCTCACAAGCGTCGCTGGGAGCCGCTCGGCACCAACTCCATCCCCCCAAGAGCATCCGTGTGAGCATCTTCCGCGATTCATCTGGCAGAGAGGAAGACGCACCAAGCAGAAGCAAATATTAGGACTCTGAATTCATTGTTGATTTAAAAAAAGCAAATGGCTATGCAAATGAGATGCTAACCATGCCTCTTGGCCATGTTCCAGCGCGATGGCAAAGTCCTAGCTGCACTCTCAAGCTGCCCTTCTGCTGAATGCAGGTTGTCAGCCGCGGGTCGACCTGCTACTGGAGATGGGGGCGTTGGTGTCAGAGAAGGCGCGAGAGGCTCTTGATCTCAGAGCCTCATCTTCTCCTGGTTGCTGGCTTTGCTTCGCTCCCTGAGGAGCTATTTACACTGCCAGGCGACTGCGTGACCTGTTTTCTGGCCCTGCGATTTCCTGTCGTCCTGGAGGAAGTCTCTCTAAAACAAAAGTGGGGGGCATTTCTCACAGCTATTAAAATCCGAAACGGCAGGAACAAAATGGGAGAAAAAAGGATCCACCGTGAACAGCGAGCAGGCAATAACGCTAACCCTGCTTTCAAAAATCACAGGCAGGATCCTTATGAAGTCACAAGCATGTCATAAAAGCTTAAGAAAAAAAAAAGAGGAAGAAAGAGAGAACCACTTTAGAACTCTTTTTATTTCCTTAATGGATTTTGCACCTGTGGCTCCAGTTTTTCAGTGTTTCTCTGTAATGTTGCCTTGTTCTTTCAAACAAAGGCAGAGACTCTGCTATGTTTGTGACTTCCAAGGGAAATCACGCCGCCAGTGCTGTAGCATTCCTTTTCAGAGAAGTCCCAACACCCACTCATGGTGAGAAGGACCAAAACCCCCATTTTACAACCTGAAAACAGAGGGAGGGCCCCTACATGCCAACGTTGCCAAGGTCACGCAGGGTGTCTGCGATGCAGCAGGACCTTGACGGTCCTTCCATCGCCAAAGCCTGAATCGGCGACCGGCTTTCTAAGCTCTCTGAAGACTGAAATGTGTTTGCATGAGTTCTTGTCTGAATTATTTCAGCTTGCATCCTCCTGTGTAAAAACCAGCCTGCCTGCAGACAACTTGCTGCAAGAAGAGAAGAGGCAACCGGGAACAGCAGATAGTTAAATTTTCATTACCCAAGAGAAGTGAGTATTGTAGTAAGAAGCAAGGGACTTACAGAGGGAACAATGACTCATTAGAAATGGAGACACTGTGGCTCCTTTTATGTAAGTGGAGCTTTGAATTTCCATTGTGTTCTGAAAAGAATTAGTCCTTTTTGTCGAGGAGAGGATAGAAGTGGCGAAGAAGGACTATGAAGCTCCTCGTAAAAATATTACTGTTCAGAAATGAAAGGCCCAGTGATTAAGAGCGGTGGGACATTTTCCTTGTCCCTCAATGCAGAGAGCTAATGCTTCCCTCGACTCGGAGCCGGCATGACATGGGGTAGGAGGATGATCAAGGGGCTGCTGCGTGATAACCTAAGCCTATGCACCGCTCCAGAAGGGCTCCTCTTCAGACCAACAGGTCGCACCACCAAGAGCCCTGCTGTGAAATCACAGAATCATTCATTCAGGTTGAAAAAGACCCTTGGGATCATCGAGTCCAACCTTCAGCCCTACTCTACAAAGTTCTCCCCTACACCATATCCCCCAACATCTCATCCAAACGACCCTTAAACACACCCAGGGATGGTGACTCATGGCAATTCAGCCCAGCTCAGGCTTGGTTTCTCGTTAGGTGACGCCTGGAGATGGAGCCATCTCTTGACCATGGAAAGGACCGGGAAGGGAGGGTAGGGATGGCTGCGTGCCCACACTTTCCCGACAGACGAGGGCTTGTTTCTGCACCACCCCGCGCAGCTTCTGCTATTGATCCCGTGACAAATGGGCTGGTTCTCAGCGCTCATTCAAATGGGTCCTCTTCTCTGAGCCAAGGACAACGAGCTCCCTGCATAAGGCCCATCGCACTTGAAAACACACGCCCGCATTGATTTTTAGATGACTAGGAAAAGCAAGCAGACAAAAGCGTTACATTATTTACAAAGCTCTCTGGAATTGTCAGTCATGGGGAAGCACAGTGCAAACAGGGGGAGCAGGGAAGAGCCGTGCGGGCGGCACAGCTGCGCATTACCTGCCTCCCTCCCAATGACCTCCCCGGCGAGAGATGCCACCCAGACCAACCCTGAGGTCATGTGCCAGCTCTGGCTGAGCACAGCGCCCATGAGGCAGAAAGGAAAGGGACATCCAAGTGTCCCCAGGGGCACAGCAAGGATTTCCCCAGGCAAGGACAAGCTTTTCTTGCACTTCGGAGAAGCAAGAGACCTGTGGCTCCCCAGACAGGAGCAGATGAATTGGACCAGTGATGTCCACAGGGAGCAGCATCCCCAGGGGAGGGTCACTGGTTGGTGATGGCCAGAGCCATGTCGTGTACCTCCTTTCAGCTTCATGAAAGCAGAAATGAAAGGTAGCTTGAGTTTGTCCCTTGCATAAGCTTTCCATTATTTTATTTTGTTTCCTTGGGGGGAAAAAAAATATCTGTTTGAACAAAAATGTCAGGTTGGCCTTTTTTAGTTTGACTACGTAAGTCCAGCTCATGTGGCTTCTGTATGCTTGATGCTGCTGAATTATTCAATTTGAAAGCAAAAAAAGCACAACACCCTTCAGTCAAGGAATGAATCAGCTGTATGGAAAGGCAAGCAGCAGCCTACTTCTCACTGACCAGCTAGCTGTGTGACCCGGCCTCAGATGCGTCCCCCCTCCTAGCGCGAGGCAGGGAGCTGAGCTCGTACCTTGCTCATGACAAACACCGAGGGAGATGGGACCCACCTTCCCCTTGAATCACCCCAACAAGCGAAGCCTGGCAGTCCCTATCAACTCCAGCCAGCTGCACAGCTACAGAGGGGAAGAAGTGGGCTGCGTTTAAGTGAAACCAAAGCCAAAATGATCCTGGGCGCAGGGACCACCCCAAGAAAGGCAGCGCCCACAGTCAGAGCTGAGTGTAAGCTTGGCCTCTGCATAACCCTTTGCCTCCCAGCCACGCACAGGCTCCGAGCAATGCACGCCTGAGCTCATCCCACAGTGATGTCAGACATTTTCCTAACGCTGCTTAGAGAAGAAACATCAGCATCCCACTGTGTCCACTAAGTAGCTTCAAAGGGGAGACAGGGAAATTTTGAATAAGATATTAGACCTTTTCGAAATCTTTTTGTCTATTAGTCACACAGGCGAGAGATCTGAACTATCGAGTATTCCACTTGCTTTGATACCCACACGAAATCCCAGCACTGCTTTCAAAGTCACTGTGAGTAGTTTGATCAGCCATGCAGAAAGGGCTTAAATGTCATCGTCTGCTCTGTTATTAGCTACCAATTGGGAAAGGTGTAAGAGTATACTTACCGTGGGATATTTATTAGCAACCTCCTCCCAGCACCAGCTTCGAGAATTACCTCTTGTGAGATTAAATGCCTGTTCTCGGTAGCTGCACTGATAGAAAACAAACTAATGTACTGCATCAAGGAATCAAAAATAAAAAATAAGCTGTCCCCAAAAAGCAGCGTTTGAGTGACCTTACGGACTGGACTGCACTGAATATTCAGACTCAATGGATGGCTCCTGGCCGTTCTGCTTTAACAACCTCGTGTGTACCTGCTGCCCAGATAAAGCCGAGCTCGTAGGAAGCAGCATTATCTTTTATTAGACAAGGTGACAGAGCCAGAAAAAAAACCAACAGATGAGCTTTGGGGCTCACAGGACTTTTCCTGGGTTGGAGATAGAAGCAGCAAACTGAATTAAGTGGTGTTTTGCCACAGGAGCCAGCACATGAGGGTCTGCTCCCGCGGCAGAGAAGCAGGCGAGGCTTTGCAAGGGAGCAGCAGCAGAATGGAAGGGTCAGCAGGAGGCAAAGCTCAGTGTGTTACTAAAGCTAACGGCAGATAGAAGAGGTGTGTGCACCTCCCTGCACCCTGGGCAAGGGCCAGGGCCTCGGCCCAAAGCCTGGACTGCCGCAGTTACCCCGTGATCAGGCTCTGAGCCTCCTGCCAGGGCTGCCTGGGGCACGGGGATGATGCCTGTTCTTGCTAGAAAGGGAGGGCAGCAGCACCACAAACTATTTCAAAGGCACTGGAAACCCCGGGCACGGCGCTGAGCAGCATCCCTCGCTCGAGACAGGAGATGCTTCACTCTCGTGAGCAGAGGGGAAGAGATTTCCTCACATTGATCCACCTGGAGGCCCCAGCTCCCCCTGAAAATTGCCAATGACTCTTAAGAAATATTTTGTTATCAGCACTCCCGAGGAACCTGTCGCAGAATAATAAATTACCATTTGGTTGTCTGTCAAGGCGGAGCTCTCCTGGCACGGCTCCACAGTGGCCGGACTGACGGGCTCGCGAGGGAAGAAGAGGGGATGCTTCGGTAACTCCAGCCAAGGCAGCTTTCTGTGTGGCAACTACAGATGTTTTTCCCCTGCTAACTATTTGTAGCTGACAAACAGCACTAGGAAAGGGGTCGGCGGGTCCTCAGCTGCAGGAGTCTTGCACAGACACTCCTGGGACCTAAAACCACCCACTTTAATCCACAAAAGAGGACAAGGAACATTTCTTTCTAAAACAATGGCTGATGCTCAAACTAGTGCGCAGCAGTCTGCCCCCCACAAAGTCTCCCAGATAGAATCCTTAAGGATTTTATCCCTTGTGACTCTCTGAAATCTCTCTGGTGATCCCCCACAGCCCTGGATTACATTCAGTCCGGATGCATCAACACATCCTTCATTCCCAGATCGGGGCTGCTCTTTTGAAATATAGTCCTACAAATCT
Organism: Strix uralensis; assembly: GCF_047716275.1. Classification (NCBI taxonomy): domain Eukaryota; kingdom Metazoa; phylum Chordata; class Aves; order Strigiformes; family Strigidae; genus Strix; species Strix uralensis. The sequence continues at coordinate 7,584,287 of NC_133997.1, read as the reverse complement.
CAGCTCATCTTTGAGTTACAGGGCACACAGGACACTCATCCGTAGGAAAATGAGAAGGATGAATAATCCATTTCACAAACGATTTGGAGATTTCAAAGTTCTGGCTCTGCTCCCAGGAAGAGTGGCAACTGGAAGTTGTGCAGTCTACAGGGTGGAAAATTAGACCAAGGAGCTCGCCTTGGGTCATGCCATGTTTCACTTCCATCCTCGTTTTTCAAAATCTGCTATCGCATGCTTTGAGTCACAGAGAGAAATCAAAATGGAGATTCATTTCAGAACAGAAAATGCAGATATTTAATACTATACTGAAAGTTCTGCTCCTTCTCAAAATAATTTGGAGTTTAAATAGTCTCACTACTGGTTGGTGAGACATCATGCCCACCGTACAGACTGGAGAATCCACACAAAGAGTGGTTGAAGAAGTCTCTCTAGAGGACTTTATTTCCAACTTTGCAGATACATGAATTGCCACCACGCAAGATGCCCTCCAACAGATACCTTCCCCAAGTGGGAAACGCCTCGGTGGGGCACCAAACCACACGTATCGAGGTAGGAAAATGGAGGAACAAATCTTACTGTTGCCCTGAAACGTTGAGAGGCCACCGTGTGCACGAAACATCAACCGTGTTGCTTCTGGGGGAGCTCCCGGCCAGATCAGCTCTGTGATATTACAGATGCACCGAGACCTCGCCGCGGCTGAGGACTCGCTCCAGCTCCCTGCTGTTTAGCCGAGCTGGGAAGCCAGGCGAGATTGCTTCAGGTTGTGTTGCGTGAATTATCAACTCTGAAGATGAAGTGGAATGAGAATTAGCAGGTTTCTGCTATAATTATTGTTTGTTTGGATTTTTCCAAGTGGAAATTATTGTAAATATGTTCACTTTTTTTTTTTTACATGCAAGATTCATATTTAGAGTTAAAAAAAATTAGTCTGAAGAACAGCCTAAAGTTAAGCACATGCAATACGCAAAAAGGAAGCGGCAGGGAAAAGACAGGAAGAGGTAAGAGATGCTAAGATGAACAGACAGGGAGCTGATCACTGGTTGAGCAGGAACCGTTTCACAAACATGCCCATCCTTGTTACCTGAGGAAGGCGCTTAAAAACTCATGTACTTTTCCATCTATACACGAAGGCATAATAAAAGTTCCTCTCCCCTGAAAACCAATGCTGCTACAATATCCACAGACCCAAGGAAATGTCTAGAAAGTGTATTTAGCCATTACTGAGGAGGCCAGTGACCTGCACCATTGCCTACAACAACTGGCTCCTGCTTTTTCACTGGGTTTTACCCAATAAATCCAAGAGTCATGAAAACTAAGAGGAAATGTGAACTCGGTCAATATTTATAGCCCTGCAACTGCTTTATCAGCCCATGTGCACCCTTGGGAGAAGCCACGGGGATGTGGCTGTGCCTTACTGCTGCCAGCAGAGCCAGCGACTTCTCTGCTTTATTGCTGGAGGAGAAGGGACAGCGTCAGAAGGGGCCTCAAATGTATTTAAACACAAGACTTTGCTGTTTGTTTTGCTACTCGCTCCTTCTCAATGGTCCCCACTGCAGAGTCAATGACTTGCCTGTGCAAAACCCCAGTCCAAGAGAAGATTAGCACATTCCAGCCTGCTGAGTTAATTAGCAGGTAATGAGAGATGCTCATCAATAAACTCAGCTGTTTGTGAACCCCCTCCTGGGTCGAGCCTCCATGCCTGCAGGACATAGGAAGCTTTCCATCCCGTGACAAGCTCCATGGGGCTCACTTAGGAGATGATGTGCTCTCACACCCGAGCAGGCAAACCCCTGGCTCTACACAGGGAGGCAAAGATTTGTTAGAGTTCACACACCCAGCACAGCAACAAAACCCCTCTTCATCCAGGTTTGGGGGGGGGCAGCTGGGGGAGATGCATCTGGTTTGCTGGTAGAGGATTCCTTGCCCAGGGTTAAGAGCAGGTAGTGTAAAGCTGGGAGTCAAAATGAAAGGAATTTTATTACAGTATTACACTCTCTTACAGAGGATCTCTCTCTCCAAGGATTGCCCCCTCCTGAAACCTTGTGGGTCCACAGTTGGGGATAGAAACCCCCAAGGGGGAAAAAAAAAGAAATTAAAAAAAAAAATCCCTTTTGCAGCCTTAAGCAGAGCAAACCCCAAATGCAGGTCCCTTCTCATGCTAAAATCCTGAGGAATGGGTATAGCAAAGTCCCCAAACTAGTAGCAACTGCACATTTAGCCTGTGCCACCTCTGTTTCTGACTTGAGGAAAAGCTTCCTGCCTTCAGCGAGGCAGGAACATAACCTGTTTAAGGCTTTATAGAGAGACACATAACCATCATCATAATTTTTAAGAAGCAATGTGCAACACAGTGCCTTACGGACTCCTATAAATTACTCGGCACGCGGCTGCCAGCTCAGCCTAAGCTCGATATTGCCTGCAGTAATTATTTGGATCAAATGTAGTTTATCTGCTTCATATTTGTGTTTCTGTGCTCTCTGGTAACTTATAAATGTCATTGCAGTGTTTATTTGTTATAATGAAACTTAATGACGTTTGAAACCAATGGCTGCGGTTGTGGGCTGCAGGTTTGAAGTAATCTCTTCATCTCAGGAGCAGGAGGCCCAAAGATAACATTAAATTACCCTATAGGAAAGGAAGATGTATGCAGGCAGATATTCAGGCCTGTGTATTATTCATTGGAGAGATGACTAGCAATGAGCCACAGCGCCTAAGGCTACGGGCTCAAAGCACTGTCACCCAGCGCAGGCAAATGTTCCTGTCCAAGGGGAACTAGTTGTCAAGCCATAAGCCCAAATGCATCTCAATCTGTTTTATTAAACCTTCTAAGGCATGCTGGGGCGGCTCGGTGCAAGATACCCCTGTGAAACGGCTGGCAGGGAAGAAACGAGGTGGGGCTGCTGTAAAACAAAGCAGAGCTGGGTAGGAGAGAGAGGAACCGGCTTCGTGAGGCGTCAGAAGGGGATGGGGAGTGCAGAGAGGCAGCAGGGTGGCTTGGCAGCGGTCATGCCCCATCTCAGCCAGATGCCTGATGCTGAAGGCCGTTCTCCCTCCACGCAAAGCCCAGCATAAACTTTTCTTGCTTTCTCTTCCAGCACTGCTCCTTGTCCTCCCTTCTTCTGAATCATTTCCCCCCTTGGTTTCTATTGCTGTGTGTATTTATAGACTCTGGTCGTGTCTCCCCTTGAGCCTCCTCCAGACTATATAAATTTACCTCCTCCAGTCTCTCCTCTTACAACCTGCTCTCTAATCCCTGGGCCATTCCTGCCACCACAGTTAGTATTCTCCCCAGCTCTGCTCCACGCTCCCTGGGCTGCAAGGTCCAGTGCCACACTCAAGGCTCCGGTGCCAGTCACATCACAGCCCCCGTGGAGCTGCACAATTAGTGATGCCTTATTACCTCAGGATCTGCTGAAGCAAAATGCCCGTGGCAATAGCCAGGAACATCTTTCCCTAAGCTCCCTCCTTGCTGTCAGGAGTGCAGAGGTACCCAGGGCAGCCAGCACCAAAAGCAGCTTTAACCCCTGCAGCACAATCCAGACTCAGCACCTCTGGTTTTTGAGCTGCTTCATGTAACGGGTACGGTCGGGTTGGTGCTTCCACACCTCCCGGCCATCACAGGCTTGGTATGTGCTACTGCATTTCTCCGGAGTAAAGAAAAAGCATCGCTGGCTCCTTCCCCACCAGGGCAGTGAGAATTTAAGGTCTCCAGGAAACTGGACCCCAGCTGTCAGTTCAGTGAATTTTGTTTTTTTGTCTTCATCTGCTTCTCCTGCACAAGGTCAGACAGGTCTGGCAATGCCTTGTGCCACAGCCATCTGTCCTCAGCAGCGCAGCTTCTTCCTTCGGTCTGAACCTAAGCTAAGGCAGGGGTGTTCCTCCTGCATTGCCATGAACACAAGGCTGTTGTGCCAACCCACTCCAAATCCCTAAACAACCCTGGGAATGCCCATGTCTAGAGTTTCAGTCATTTCACGTGACTTTAAGAAAAGAGTATTTTCATCAAAACTCTCTGAGGCCCAGCAGATGGAGAGCATCTGTCACTTGGCCATCTCTGCACCCTACCACCGAGGTCGCAGCCCTGCCAGGGGACAGGACAGTCGCCCTGGGGATGTGCAGCACAGGGAGATAATTCCTAGAGAGGTCAAACACTACAAGCAATCGCCTGTCAATGCATTATTCACCGACCAACACGAAAGAAAAAAAAAGCTTGGGTAACTTATTTGATTAACCTCATCTGACCTCATCTGGATTAAAACCAGAACCTATTATGGGCAGACATGTTACCTGATGACAACCGACAAGAGAAATTAATCTTCATTACTTGGAATCCTTATGCAGCCAGTCCCAGGGAACCTCCTGCAGGGATCTCACCACAAGAGCTTGTCCGAGACCCCGTCTCCGAGCTCCCTATGAGCAGATGGGACCCCTGTGCTTCCAGCTGCGGATTAATGCACCTACACACAGCTTCTCGCAGCACCCAGAGCCTCGGCAGAAGTCTCCGTCCACGAACTCAGTGGATCTAACCTTGCTTAAAACCTCTGTGACATCGATTAATGAGAAGGAGAGAACTGTGCAGGGCCACCTACAACGACCTTGCCTACAAACCCTTGAAAAGGGAGTTAATGCTGGAATAATGCCGCGGCTCGGCGAGGAGGGGTTGCGTGCCTCGCCGGCTCTCAAGCAGCTATCGAAACAAACAAGTTGACAAATGAGGCTGCCTCTTAATGAAGCCGAAGCCAAAGTCAATACTCAGCCCTTCTATCAGGGCACAGATCAAAGATGGTCTCAAGGGCAAACGACCTTGGCAGGGGTGGGACAGCTGTCACTCGGAGGAGGGAAGGGATGGCATGGAAATGAAAAGGAGCATCCTTGGAAGCAGAAGGAGACAAGGGCAACTTGCAGAAGAAGAAAGGAAAAAGATTTAGAAGAGGAGAAATGCAGAAGGTTGGGGGGAAGCCTTTCTTCCAGGCCTGATACACTCTTTCAGCGATTAAACCTGGTTATGAAAATCCTGGCATTCCTTCCGTCCTCCAGTACCACATCTAGAGCAACATCATTCTGACAAAATGGTATTTCAGGTATTTTCTTTGCAGAGACTTTCCTTCTCCTTCCCACCCCAGCTAACAAAAGGCTGAAATGGGGAAGGATCTCGCCATGAGAGCTTGTCCGAGATCCCATCTCCGAGCTCCCCCATCTATTTTCAAGTATTTGTGGGGGGTTAAAGTTTCCCCTTGAAGTTAGGTACACCTGGGATGATTTTCTACTGTAGCAAAGACACGGGCAGGGAGGGACATAGAGGTAGGAAGGGAAGGAAAGAAGGAAAACGCTCAGGTAGGAACAGTACAACGGATAAAGAGATCTCTTCCACAAAAATAAAACAGCTCCCCCATTATCAACAGACATTCATAGATAGAGCCACTTGTTCGTGCAAGGGCCAGTTCTTGCCGGACAGCTTAGTCCTACAGAACCCTTGCCTCCATCAATGTCTGCTGTGTCCTCCAAGCCACCCCTCTAGAACTGCCCCTTCCCAGAGAGAGCAGCCTTGCAGCAGGGAGTGGCAGAGACAGGAGCTCTTCTGGCGACAGCGCAGACTAGGACTGACCCCCCGGGACAGCCCAAGCCTGATCCCAGCCCCACCGCTGGCTGGCTGCGGACAACCCCCCTCGCTGCTATTCCACAGCCCCGCTTCGCTTGGCTGAGGGTGCCGGTTCCTGGGGCAGGGATTGCTTCCCTCCTCGTTTGTACAGCACCTAGCACAACACGGATTTCACCCTCAGCTGCTACAGGAGCCAACACGCTCGCAGCTCCCTGCCACGCCATCTCCAGAAACCTCCACCACCAGCTCAGCTCCCCCTGCTTCTCTTTGAAAGCTCCTCGATTGAATGCTGGTCTAAGCTGATGGCAACAAAGACCTGGCATACTTATCTCCAGGTCAACCTAAATATTTCATTTAGCTTCTAAAGAAGTCAATTCCTTTCTTTCTTTCTTCCTTCCTTTATTTTAAATCTCAAAATGCATACCGTCTCTCATGAATATTGATGAGGATCATTAGTCACTGAACATTTCACTTCCCTTCTCTTTCCCCCATCTATATAAAACCTTCATCTTTGTTAAAGGAAAAAAAAAAAAAAATCCATCTCAAGTTACATCTCTGGATGTGTTTTAAGATTAGCCCCATTAATACATTTATAGATTGAGTAAATACCTATGAGAGCAAATACTGGGCATAAAAGCACATGTATATACAGGCCCTGAGACTGCTGCTGCACTGGAGGTAGCTGTTAAGGCTTGTGGTTTGAGCTCACTGCTTTTGTGAAGGATCACAGTAGCAGCCCTGGCTACTAAATAACCGTTGCATTGGCTGCCTGGCCAAGGGGAATTTCACTCACACTCCCCCTCACACATGCTCCCTACCTATCCTTCAGGTTTTTGACCATGCCTGTTCCTTCTGTCTTCATCAACCTCAACCTGAAGGCTGCTAATGGACTTCAGTTTTATTTAGTGAATACAGATGGCAGGGTTTGGTCAGATACAGCAAATAACTTGCGAAGAAAAAGAACAGGACTTGCAGCGTTCAGCTTGATACTTTACCACGATATTTCACCATTTCCTTACAATGAGAATGGATTTTTAGAAGGGTTTAAAAAAAGCCAGCCCAAACAAAGCAAGATACTTTGCTGGGTGGTTTGCAGTATCTTTCAGTCAAATCCAGCAAAGTCCCACTTCACTGAGAAATGGGAACAGGTTCATTTTGTTGCCCTGAAACACACAATTTCTTCTGATTTGTCATGATAGCTGTGAAATACAGCTGTCTTGCACCGCTCCCGTAAGGGCCTTCGTGTTACAGGTTGGGACTGCAGAGCAGAGATGACGTTATGTGACCTAATGACACACAGGGAAACCAGTGGGGAGCGGAGCTTCAAAATTATTTATTTAAGCCTTTTCACAGCATACCAAAGCCACAGGCTCTCTTGTGCCTGTAACACCAGAAGGGTTTCATCATCACAACAATCTTAGTCAGCTCCCACCCCACAGCCTGGCTATAGTTGGAAGCGCTCGAGCTGCGGCAAGTTTCTGCTCACAGTCGCACGGTAGATTTATTTCTGCTGGCTTGAGAGCCATTTTAATGGCAAGCCTGGCTGTTTATCAGTTGAGAGCATGTGTCTCGGGGTGGGATTTACAAGGCTTTAATTGATATTCTAAGTGATGGTAACTTGGTACAGCTCCACTGCTCCGGTCCGTGAAGCTCCAACTCTGGCTACGCCTGCAGAAAGGTGCATGGGTTGAGGATGCCTTGAGGAGGGGCAGGTCAGAGACCTGGAGCAGGCAGGAACACCGTGTCTTTCCTTGCAGCAGTGGGTAGGCCTGCAGTGCTTTGTAAAAAGCAGCACTGCGTTGCGGTGGCTGTGCCCCAGGATCACCCCAAAAATGGCAGAAGAGATGCTCTTCCTTTCTCCAGCCTTGGGCAGGGAGATGCCATCACCCTCCTGCCCCCTTCCTGAAACAAGGTCTGGATCATTTTCTTGGAAGCAATGACTTCCAAATACTTTGAAAAGCTGGAAGTTTCCACACAATCATGCCATCGTGTCCATGCCAGGAGGATTTATGGCATCATCAGAACCTGACTTAATGGCCCAGCCAGACATGCATGTCCAGGTTCTGGTCTGGTGGACACCATGTCAGCAGTGTGACCTGTACTGCTAATGAAATACTGCCTGCCAGCAACCTCCCTGGCAGGGTCCTCAGGGAGGGAGGAAAGCTAAATAACAGACCCCCGGGCTGCAGTAACAGCTCTGCAGAGAGGGGAAAATTATCAACAGATACACACGCTTGAAGGTAAACTCAGGGTAGCCTGGAGGCAGCGCAGAGATGAGAAAGCCGGAGTCGCTGTCTTCAGAGAGAAGCCTTCTTGCATCAACTTTAATTCATGTTCCCCCTGCCTCCTGATACACTTGAAAAATAAACCAGCCCAAACCCAAGAGAGCCAGCAACACCAGAAGATGGCCAGCTGGGGTAAGGTGATGTATATAACCTGACCTCCACTCTCCCGCAGGTGCATTTTACGGGACAAGTTTCCCCAACAGCTTGTTCCTTAGGTGCACATCCCATTTCAGTTGCCATTAAGGTCCTAACGGGGAGTGCAGGGGCAATGGAATTCAAGGAGCCAAGACATTCTAAATGTCTAAATTCTAGATACTGATCCATGTTTATGAATGCCTAAGATTCCTGAAGGGTCTTTAGCAGGCCCTCCAGTCCCTGCAAAGGGACGGTTCACAGATTCCACGTGATCCCAGGTTCTCCCATACGCTCCCACAGGCTGAACAGCAGGAGAAGCAGCTCCTGAATTATCTTACGCCAGTACTCGAGGAGCGAGGAAGTATTGTATTCATTTATTTAAGACCACGCAGCAATAGCTTTCCACAGGGGACCGCTACTCAAATCAATAGATAAAATTACACCCTTAGACCATTAACTGCTACAACAACACCGTTACCATAAAACTCGCAAGCTTTGTATCAGATTTATGACCAGCAGAGTTGCTCAGCCACACTGCAACCTCTGCAGGCTACTGGAGCACCAAGGATGAAACTCTACTCCCCCTCTCCAAAGGAGCAGAGAGGGGTAGTAAGCTGGGGAGGTGTTTCCTACCCTGCCTGAAGGGCAGAGCACACGGGATCCTTCCCTCAGGAGCATCCTGATAAATGTGTGTGACCCACCCGCGAGGACTTGGCTCACAGCAGCAAGGTCCTGCATTTTACCCAGTTTTCCAGCTGACCCAACCCAGGCAAAGTCTCCCCTTGACACTAAACAAAAAGACAGCTTGTTTGCTGGTTTTTCCTCAGGTTTCACTTATGTCCCTGCCTTGTTTAGCTAACAGACACACAAAGCGTCACAGAAATATCAATGAGACCTCTGCTGATAACAATGCATCTTTAACAACTTCTCCGGAGCTTGCTCCATCCACTCGCCTCTTCCTTCTCAAACGCGTGTGTCAGATAAAGAACAAAAGGCTCAATGCAGCTTATATGGGAGATGCCTTCCCTAATCAATTGTGATTGTGTCTTTGCGAGGAGACACGAGTGACAACGCCCGGGGCCAGACGAGCTTCCCTGTAAGAGCTGCCAAGGCCCGGAGGAGGCGGCACCTTTATTGGTGCTGACAGCAGTCAGGAACGCGGCGGCGTTTGCAGCGCATCCCGCGGGAAGCTTTGGAGATCACCTAAGAACCGACTCACCGCTGTAGCAGGGCCCAGTAGGTTTTGTGCCATGGGTCCTGGTCTCTTTGAGCAAAGCTTTGCAGCAATCTCATTCCCAGGTTGCAGACTGATGCGACGCCTCAGAGGGCAAACTAAGAAGATGCTGGGATGCTCGAGAAGAGGCTCAAGTCGTTTATGGGCTGTTGAGCCCTGCTGTGTGCAGAAGCAGCCTGAGCAGAGCCAACGCTGTTTGAGCTAAACCAAATACCATGTTACAGGTCTGGTCCCAAAGGACAGACCCTTTCCACTGTCAGGCCTGAGAACTGAGTGAAGCTGAGCTTCTGCAGCAGCAGCACAGGCTGCACCCAGCAGCACACAGGCTGTTGGCATCTGGTAGAGGAGGAAGGTCACTTTTTACAGGGATAAGAGGGGCTGGCTCCAGTTTATCCTTGAGACCGAGGAAGATTCATGCGCAGCCTGTGCTGCTGCAGATGTAAAAAAGTCACTTGCAAGATCCAGATTAAGTGTCCCCATAAATCCAAGCAATTCTGAGGCAGCAACTGCCTTGCTGGGCTGCTAATGGGTGGCATGAATACGTCACTGCGTCTCAGTCCCACACTCTAATAGGACGTTTTCCTGGCAGGAATCATTCACTGAACCCGCTTTGAACTACGGCAGGCAGCAGAAGGGGTGTTCAAGCAGCGAGACATTTGGAGCAGAGACACAGCCAGCTTCTCTGAACAAGCCATTTTTCCCAAAACAGCAGGGACTCCATCCCAGAGTCCCAGCTGGCTTCTCTCCAGGCAGTAAGACGGGGCCTGACACAGAGAAGAGCCTTGAATCAGACTGTTGTAGAAAGGCTGCTCAGCCCTTGGGAGGGAAAGGCAGTCCCTCTGTTCTCCACTGAAGAAGCAGGAGGGCACGGTGGGGTGGCTGAAGCAGGGTGGGACTGAACTGGGCACAGATCTGTCTGCAGCCCAAAGAAGAGCGATGTACCCAGCCTCTGTGCCTACCAGGATATCCAAGACTTCAGGATTTAGGTTGTGTTTTAAAGCTTAAACCCAGCTTTGAGTTTAAATCCCTCTCCTTTCCTCCTCTGCGCTCTGTCCTTCCTGGTGTTGGATTTTACCTGCCTCGGCACTGCTGCCACAGCACCCCAGCACCCTGCTCACCTAAATCTCCCTCCCGCAGCGGAGAGCTGCTGCAAAAGCACCCGCAGCCTTCGTTCTTGCAAGAGCTGCAGATTCCCTTTGAGAAGCTATTAAGAAGCGGTCGAATAGAGCAACCTTTCATTGACAAGTCACTCGGCCCTTTAAACGATCTCCGAATAGTGTTTTCTTTTTATTGCTTTCTGCAGTTTAGCAGCCTTGATTTCAAGTTATTTTGGCTTATGATAAACTCCAGATCTATAACGCTTCTATTCTCTCCCTCTTTGGTCTCTCTCGCCCACTTCTTTATGTTTTTATTAAAAAAAGATCCAGGAAAACAGATAGCAGATTAAAAGGGAAACAAATTGAAATGGGTCAAATGTATCTTGCTTAGATGACAGCCACCCCATTAGATACTTTTAAACAGGACAAATAATCCTTTCAGAAGCACAAGTGGGCTTTTACATTTATTCTAAATTACAAACCAAATGATTGCAGCCTCAAATGGAAGCACTGGCTAATTGCACTAATATCTCACTAATTCCAGCACCAAGAAATGGGGGAAAAAAATAACGATTTTCACCATTTTACCAATTATTCAATTTAGACCAAGGTACATTATGCAAACCCTGGGTTGAGCTTCCTCTCCATTTTGTGATCTATGACAAGGACTGGAATTCCAATTATTAATAATGGAGGAGCTATAATTATTCTAAGGATGGGTACGAGATAATTATAAGCCATAAAAACAGCTTTCATATGCATACACAATTCTTTCCCCAGGTCTAGCAGAACTGAAACCTATCTGCAGACTAGAGATACGCTCAAGTTGAAGAAAAAAAAACCCCCATCCAGAGCTACGCTGCTTGCAGTCGATGAGCGCAAAGCCACAGCTGATAGCACAAGCCAGAGACAGGCAGCTGCCCGGCTCTGCCAGGCCGGCAGGGGCTGATCTGGATCATCCCTACTATCTGCAGCCTGTGAGGGCTGCATGGATGCAGCAACCATCGCAAAGAGAGCAGGCTGGTGGCTCTCCTTCAACTCAGACCACCTCTGTCACTGCCCCTCTGGGCCAACCCTGGCTTGTTTTCCACCTCTGAGGTAGGCGGGTGAATTGTCTGCATTTGAGGTAGGTTGAGGTCCCTTTTGGGAACTCCATCTTCCCCCAACAAGAGACAGCAGAGCTTTGCGTTAGTCTAGTGCCTTTAAATAAGATCCCAAACCTTCACGATGAGATTCGCAGCTCAGACCACAAAACTTCTAAGTTCTCATCATTTATACTCCCAAAACTCAAGGTTTGTCTTACGCTGACCAACAGCCCCACAATATCCACGTGGCATTTAGAGAACAATCTCCTGCCTCAGATTCGGACAGCCCTTATCTGAGCAGATTTCTACAGTCATTACCCAGCAAATATGATTTGCTAAGCAACACCCTCTCCCAATTAAACCCAGAGCAGCGCTCGTTGCTATGTGGAGCTGCAGCTCTGCAGTAATGGCTGCTGGTATCGCTGTGCTTTGTGGAGTGGATGGAGACACCTTGAATGCAGAAAAACTACAGAGACCAGGTTCTGCTTCCAGCCACGACGCAAATGGAGGCGGCTGCTGCCAGAGATAACTCCGGCACAAGCCCCTCTCCTGGCACACCAGCCTGTGTTTGCATCTACAGCAGCCGATACCGAGGAGACTGCAGATTAAGGTACAGATTTTAGCCTCGTGCCCGTCCCTAACTGACGGCGTGGATGCGAGCGAAGCAGAAAGCAGGGCTAGAAGCCTAGCAGAGAGCTGCAGAGGGGGCGTCTGGCCTTCCTTGAGCACAGATCATTAACCATTAGCCGGTCCAGGCGAAGGATGCTGCACCGAGTCCTTCTCCTGTCTCTTTTCCCAGCTGTTCCTACTTTGACCACACGATCTTGGACACGAGGGTGAAGCCCACCCTTCCCCCCCACGCAGTGACAAAGCTGAGTGCCGGGTCCGTCCCGCAGAGATGCCTCCTGCCCGCTTCACGCGAGGAGACGAGAGCCAGCGAAGTGCCTGGGAAGGGAGGTGAGAGGAGGGAAGGGAGCTGCCCTGCCCCGCTACCCTGCGCACGGGGAGGTCGTTGTAGGCACCTTCCAGCAGCCGACGGCTGGTGCGAACAGGTGGTGAAGGAGAAGGCTGACACCTTTCAGAGCTTAATCGTTCCCGTTAGTAGCTTTATGAATGGCAGCCAGAAAGTGCCATAATTGCTGCAGTGACGCTTGCTAATGACTCGAGTTAGATCTGGCAAAAAGTCAAAGGCAGGAGAGAAGAAGAAAAATAGCAGGACTGACATCTGCCTTTGACCACCACAGAGGAGAGCGGAGCAAGCCCAGCTTGGGACCTGCAGCTATTGACAGGCAGGGACCAAGCACGATAGGTGAGCAGGGAGGGATTTTACAGCATAGCTCTTGGGGAGGGAAGAGAACTGAATGTGAAGGGGAAGAGGGAATAGAAAAACAAGACCCAATTTTCAGGTTAGTTCAAGATCCTTGTTCTTGGAGGACGAAGGTGACCCAGCTCACAGATACCATTTTCCTACTCCAGAATCACGTTGAGCCAGGGCAGCACAAGCCCTGGGGAATGCAGGGTAACTCAGCTCACTGCCAGCCTCAGCATCACTGCCACCACATGGCACGTGCCGTGGGACACCCACTCCACAAGCCGTGGCTCCCACCGGACCCTCGCCATCGCTGGGGGAGAGTTGTTCCCAAAATGAAATCCAGCCCCTGGTGAGAAAACAGCATGCTCCTCCTGATTATGTATCTGTTTCTGAATGTTAACAAACAGTCGGCAGCATCTGATTGAGTGGGTTATTAGCAGAATGAAGACAGATGGTGGAGGATTAACTCTAAAGAGTCTTTATTGCAAGGCCGTCATTACAGACAGCTCTACCTCTCTCTCCCTCTGTCTACAACTGTCAGCAGCTTAATTTCACCCTACAACTCCCAGCCGCACGCTGAACAGTGATCCCAGCACACAGACAAGGCAATTGTCAATCACAGCAACGGGATAAGCATCTAGCTGCCGCGCTGGAGCAGCGTCTCCCCGCTCCCCAGCCCATACGCACGCCCAAACGGTGCCCAAATCCAGCACCTTTCCTGGCGCGGGCTCCACAGTGGCAACGGAGCGAGAGGCAATCGCACCCGCTGTGGCGCAGCAACGCCAGCTGCAAGGAGGGAGTCCAAATCATTTTTGCCTTGCACATCACCAGCGGTGCCAGCAGCAGCCCGGGCTTACAGCTGGGAGAGACACCAACACCTCACCCAGACCTGTTTTTTCATGACGTGGGTTGATATATATGAGGAACTGGTATTTGTTAACTAACACTGACAGAGGCAAGTTCTTGGACGCTTATTTCTGGAGACCAGCTCATCCAGAAGAGCCTGCATCTGCAGTCCGTTGTGTTAAGGGACATCCATCCCTTGCCAGCTGGTAAACAAACAACATAATGCTACCAAAGACCCTTGCTGGGCATGGCCACAGAGCATCTGTAAGCCACAACATTTATTTTACCCTGCTGGGAGAGGTTGCCACGCTGGTCTGCAAGTGCCCAGCCTAGATCTTCTTCATGGGGATAACCAAGAGAAACGCTTTCCCACCACAAAGTGATTCCTCCACGCTGACAAGGCCTCCGTCCTCCATCTAAGTCCTCTTGCGCTTCTCTACCTCCAAGCGCATTTCGTAGATGTCTCTGTTAAGTGACAGCAAGGTTCTAATGATCCCTGTAATTACCCATTTCCACTACGATGGAGACCCCACACCTCATAATTATCCCATTGCCCCACTACCTACCTCTGCTTTCAGTTCCTTCAGCTACCCTGTAATTATTAATAGGGCTATTCATTAGCACCATCATGCAATAAAAAGAGGAAAAGTTCTCACTTGGCAAAACTATAAAAGGGAAGCTGTCTCTCTCCTTATCCCTGCAAGGTAACTGGCCCAAAGAGCCTGGCTCAGGCACTTTGGGCAGGAAATACCTTCGCTGTACCTCTGTAGATGACCAGACATCTGAAACCCCACTTAGCTCACACGCCATACAGCATGGATCTGCACTGAAATCCACCAAAAACCCAGGAGGTTGGAGGCCTGCGATTGTCATCCGGAACCGCCTCCAGTGAAAACACGGGTCCTAGGCGGTCTTTGTAGCCATGGAAATCCCCTGACTGTGTTTTTTGGCAGATTGTACCTTTAAACGTAATGGTCCTGCAGCCTGCGGGGGCCAGCAACTCGCTGGCTGCACAGCATCAGGCAGGCACACTTTGTTCTCTTTCCCACACAAAAGCTTTACTCTTGGCCTTTCATGTTTCTTTGTTCTCTCCACACAAAGCCATGTTCAGCCTGAAAAGGGGGCTCACTTCGTAGGCAGAGGCAGGCTTTGAATCCACCTGGGGACAGGAGCTTCTGTGGATGATCCTTTGGGATTTGTAGGATGTCCAGGTGTGCCCACAGTCCTGCCGGCCCTCAGACACCCCGCGAGCATCCCCAGGGTGTTCCTGCCCGTCCGAGCACAGCCACAGGCAGCCTCTCCAAGAGGCTTGAGGGACAAGAAGGTATTGTGAGAGAGACTGCACCTTCTCACAGCACTCGGACGAGACTCTGCCATCCATTCTCCCAAAGGGCACCCCCTTCCCGTTAAAAACGTACTCTAATCAATGTTTAAAAAGCATGTGGTAATTAACAAGCACGAGGTGAAGTCTTGTGAAGTACTTTCCCCATGTTATCAGCTCAGTATCAGGACTCCTGGGAACCTGAAGGAACCTTTGATCTTCTAGTTGATATCTGAGCCATAAACTTGCCTTCAGGAGAGTTTTACCCCAAGGAAGCTAATGCACCTTTTACTCCCGTGAAGACAAGGCTTCCTGCAAGGGTCGTGGCTAACGTCTGGGCAATGCACCATCCCACGCAAGCAAAAGGAAGTGCAGCGGGGCAAGCGATCGCACCCTTCATCCGATCAGTTCCAACCAAAGCCCCCGAAAGGGATTAAATCCATGTTTGGAGCAAGTTTGCACTCCCCAACCTCACAGCAGCCAAGCTCTCCCTGACACACCCTCAGGACCCTCCCATCTCGCAGCGCTCCAGAACCTTTAATCCTTCTCTCATCCAGCCTCCATCAGAGACAGTGCTGCACCAGGGTCTGCTCCAGAAAGAGAAGCCAAGTGACGAAGCTACCAGAAGCAAGGATGCCAAATCTTCTGAGCATAAACAGTTTTTGTTTAGTTATTATGCTTCATAATTATTTATGATATTTCTATGGGTTAATCAATGCTCGTAAAGTACTTGGGGGATGACTGGAATATAAAAGAGGGAAAATTTCGCAAAATCTCTGCTGGAGCGTAGGGGTTTGATGAGCAACAGAACGGTGCCTCTGAGAGGTGCAAAGACACTGAACACTGGTACTCTGGAAGTGTCACGGTAAGGCACTACCACCCAACTAGAATAAAAAGACTAGACACAGCAATTGCTGGAAGAGCTTCCCATGTGACAAATCCTTTCCAGAGGAAAAGACAGCCGATTTTGGATGCGTGGAACTAATAACTTCCTGCTCTTCTCCTGCAGCTTCATGCAGGGGACTTCCCCCATCCATGCCCACTAAGATGTTTCAGAGATCCCAAGGGAAGCAGGATTTTCTCCTCGGTGTGACCAAGAACCTAGCACATTCCTAGCAGTAGCGCATCCACATCCCTTGTAACGAGATTGCTAAAGAGGAAGGAAGAATGGGAGGTGAGGGAACTGCTCACCTTCAGTCATCCTGCGGTACTTCTCCTTGTACATGAACCCCAGTACTAGGCAGCATCCTCTTCCTGGGAGCCCCAGTTCTGCAAGAGAAGAGAGAGCGATGTTAGAAGACCAGGCTGGGGACAAGAGCAAACACACGGGGATGCCGCAGGGAGCAAATCCTGCCGGTTACACCGGTCAGGTAAAGCGCCAGCGAGGCAGGCATGGAGCTGAAGTCTTTGGTCAGCCTCACTGAGCTGAGCTTTGCTGGGGGTCCCAAACCAACTGCTTCCAGCTGCTGCTGCGCTGCTCTGTACATGGAGAGACGGGAGGGTCACCGTTCCCTCCCTTGCCTGTTTCTGAAGCGCTCCTCTATACCAAGCAGAGGGAACAAGCTGCATCATCCTCCACATCAGCGCGTTGCAACCATATGGACTCTTTTATCCCTTTCTCCCTTAGCAGCAGCAGAGTAAAATGGGAAACGGCCCTCAGAAGGGAAGATGAGTCTGACTTGAGGCGTCTTGCTCTTTCAGAAGCAAGTGACCCTACAAGCAGTAAAGTGCCAGAGTCTGAGGAGGCGCACGCCTTTGATGCCTCGATTTCTTAATGGGGCTTTCTGACTATTGGTAACAAACAGAGGGAGATCTGAACACGGGTTTTTCCAGAAGTAGGCTGCGTGCATGCGTGCTCTCCCTGTGCGCATCGCAGAGCAGCAAAAAGCTCTAGTTCTTCAAACAAATTCTCCTGTGTCACAGTGGAGAAAATTAAGGTACCATGTCCCCGATGCTGCCTGCGGACCTGCAGAGCTCCTCGGGGGCTTCTGTGCTCTGCAGAGCCCTGCTGATCAAAGCCCCTTTGATGTTTACTTAATGTGGCTGTGGACTCTTTAGAGCCCCCCTCTGCTGAGGAAGGAGCGCTCGGGATTGTCATGAAGTTGTGCTGCATGCGAGAGGGGAAGGCAGCGAAGCAGGAGGGGTGAGAGCACAGTGACAGCTTTAGAGCAGAGCGAGCACTGCCCGGCAGCCTTGGTTTTTAGTGCCATGATGCAAACTTGGGTTTGAATGGCAGATCCGGACCGTGCCCAAAGGAAGAGGAAAGTCACTCACTGCAGTGTGAGGTGATGTGCAGGGAAGACACCCAGATTTCTACAGGCCTATACCCAGATATACAGGTTCCCTTCCTAATGCTGCTAGCAGAGGGGTTAGCATCCTCCTCTTGCGCACAGTGTGAAGCAGAATCAGAGCCTAAATCCAGAAAAAATCACAACTTTTGACCCCAGGACACACAGGGTACACACAAGACTAATTAAAGCACTTTCGTTAACATTAAACAGGGCTCCACCTTGCAAGAGGCTCCTGGTCCTAAGGCTCCCAGCAGGGAGGACATCACCATCTATCCAAAATAAATCACGTGTAATCCCACTGAAGTTGATGCTCAGACAAAACTAAGTTTCTTGAGATGCTTAGAGTAAGCTAAAATTTAATTGCTCCCCTAAATCCACATTGCTACCCTTAGGTAATGCCCCAGAGAGAAATTGGCATCTCCAGAAAGTGACTTCACCTACCCGGCATGACTTTGGGGGTGCTTGCAACTCTCTCGCTGGCCATAAAAGGTGGTGACTAACTCAGATGTAGATGTCTAAAGATTAGACAAATCAGGGCAGATGACTCAACCTCAGAGGTTTCTTGAATCAGAGTCCTAATTAAGAGGAAGAGGTAAACAGCAACCATCTCCCTTCTCTGATGCAAAACAAACCAACCCTCTTGCTCCACAGTAGAGAGGCACCATGATCTACTGTGACCTCCACAAAGTACACAACCACCTCAAATACACTGAAAAAGGGGCTGACTTGCAGAGCACTAGATGCCTCTAATACTCCTGACTGCTGCTGGTTTTAGCTGAAGAACATTCACAGAATCATAGAATCACAGAATCATCTCGGTTGGAAAAGCCCTCAAAGATCCTCCAGTCCAACCATGAACCTCACACTGACCGTTCCCAACTCCACCAGATCCCTCAGCGCTGGCTCAACCCAACTCTTCAACCCCTCCAGGGATGGGGACTCCCCCCCTGCCCTGGGCAGCCCATTCCAACGCCCAACAACCCCTTCTGCAAAGAAATCCTTCCTAAGAGCCAGTCTGACCCTGCCCTGGCGCAGCTTGAGGCCATTCCCTCTTGGCCTGGCGCTGGTTCCTTGGCTCAAGAGACTCATCCCCCCTCTCTGCACCCTCCTTTCAGGGAGTTGGGGAGGGCCAGGAGGTCTCCCCTCAGCCTCCTCTTCTCCACACTAAACCCCCCCAGTTCCCTCAGCCGCTCCCCATCAGACCTGTGCTCCTGACCCTGCACCAGCTCCTTTTTCCTTCTCTGGACACGCTCGAGTCATTCAATGGCCTTTTTGGAGTGAGGTTTTGCCCAAAACTGAACCCAGTCATCGAGGAGCAGCCTCACCAGTGCTGAGTACCGGGGTAAGATCCCTTCCCTGTCCCTGCTGGCCACGCAACATTCAGCACAGGTTGCCTCCTTTCGCACTGTCTGATAACTAGTATCAGCAAGACCTTGCTGAACTTTGAGTGGTTTTCATGACGCTTGTGAAGGCAGACACGGTGCACGTGGCCGGACGGCTGTGAGCCTGCCGGTAGCCTCCCAAGCCTCCGGGGCTGTTTACACTGAGCCTGCAAAGCAGGCAAGAGGCATTTATGTCTTTATTGATAGGAAAGCAAAACTGCATCGATTCCTACTGAGCCTTCAACAAGCACCAAGGTATCAAAGAGTAATTAAACCAACACAATTAGATTAGCATCACACAAGGCAGCGCAGCCCACAGCGGAGTTGAGCAAGCCAGTGTTCCTGTCTCACTAATTCAGACCCGCATGGTACATCCCCGCACGCACACGTGGGCCTGTTTGTGGGTGCTGGCTGGGTTTTTCCTGAACACACGGTCCTGGCGTGACAGGGGCTGCCACGTTCTCCACGGACCACAAACATCACCAAGAGCATCCTGAACCAAGCAGTGATGGAGGCAGCGAGAGCTGCAGCCTTCTTGGGGGATCCATGTCCCACCACGCAGACACCCAGCTTTCATCTCCCAGTCGCAGGGAGCAAAATCCTCCCAAGAAGAAAGTCTGCGGCAAGGGGCTATGACCCAAGGCAACGACTCTGCTACCCAAGAGGTCCCGGTCACAACTTATCCCCGAGAGGAGGGAGGGATTGTCAGGGCTGAGCCACATGGGCTGGATCCAGATGAGATCTGGGTTATTACCCGTCTAGAGGCTGGATCAGTGCACACCAGTATGGGTGTCTATCTTCCATTTGCCTCCCTGAGGGGTGCTATAATTAATGCTTATAAACCACTTTGATATCCCATGATGAAAGGAGCTATACAACAGCACTACATTATAATAATTCATACCATAATTTTGTGAGAACATGCAAAATTCTTTATAGCTAAAGGCACCTTTAAACACTTGAGAGGGCTTTTAAAAGGGTAAAATACTTCAAGATGACTCTGATGCCTAAGGATCTCTCACCACTTCATGGCTTTTAGTGGCTACCTAAAGCTAAAATAGTTAAGCAGATACCCAGCATTTAAATGTTTTGGCTTTAGGGGGGCTGCTGACATACCACTGAAACCAGAACATTTTAACCCATACGTGTCCCCCACCCCCAAAACAAATCCCATCCATTTCCTTGCAACCGCAACTGATTTTTCCCAGCAGAGCAAAACTAGTTACAGTTGAAGTTTATCATCCCAGGCGCTTTGAAGAAGTGTGAACTTAAGTAGCTTGTTTGGAAAATACATGGCAGCAGCATGTTTTGACTCGCTCAAAAGTACCTGCATTAATTCACATCTGGCAGAAGAGTCACTCAAAGCATAAGCAAGTTCAAACCGCTCGTTGCCAGCATTAGTGGCAGCCCGTGACAATGAAGCAAAAGCCAATTAAAAGAAACAAGAGTTCAGGGTCTTCCAGAAAGGGATCTTTATGCACAGACCGAGCGAGTTTCCTTTGAAAGAAAGATTTCTCTTTGCTTGCCCAAACTATTCTCCCATCGTTTGGGATCTCCTTACTCAATTTTTCAAGGCAATGCCTCCACTGATGACTCAGGGAGGGAACTAAATTTCCGATCAACTGGTGCAGTAAAGGCTAAAGCTGCAAAGCAGTAATAAAGGTTTATTAACGCAATCATAATGTGTACTATTGTGTAGCTGTATTCCACCAGGAATGATAATAAATGTTTAATCGCCCAATAATACCTGTTTAATAATTTTTCAGCTCATCCTGTCTAATTGCAAGTTTATTAAAGAACGATAAACTTTATAATCGTTGTAAAGGCATAATTGCAATTCCATTGCTTATTTAATATTGAGTTAATTATATTACAACTAAGTTATATTTTCCCATACATATTAAATATCAATTAGATGTTTTAAACTATTGATTTGTATTTAATTAACTATGCTATTATATACCAATTAAGCTCTTATAAGAGAAGCAGAAACAGCTGGTCTCTTAAATTAAAAATTTTAAAAACTTTGTATTAACATAAATATCACGTTTCCATTTTCTCGTGTTTTCCTTCTTCAGAGATGGCAATTTGCTATCTGTAAATATTTTTTTCCAATTGCATGTTACATGCACGAACTTCATTCTACTTTTTCTTTCCAGGATGGGGAATGGGTGACGTCTACGCCAGACATCCTAGCGTCAGCGACACCAAAACGTGCTGCCTGGGGAAGAGAGAGGGTTGGAAAAGCCCCATCTCACTGGGGATCTCAGAAACAAAGCACTTGAGTGGGAGTTCTTGGAAGAGCATGAAAGTCTCAATGAAAGACGCTCAACACCTTCTGCTTTGTTTCCGAGTTGGCCAGCAAGGGTGATATGAGAAGATCCTACATCACCAAATGCACGAGGTTTTGATCAATTGAACACTTGGATTGAGAAACCTAATGCTTCTGCTTAGAAGTTCCTTGTCCTGATGGATAACGCTGTCTGCTGTTGGATATCTTGCTAAAGAAGCTCATTACGGACAGAAAAGCCCAGTCTCCTGAGTCTTTCCATGCTCTTGGCTTCACCATGTCTAGCCCAAAAGTTACAAGAAATGCACGAAGGAGCATTTTCTTTGTTTTTCAGCATCCTGGTTTCCAGACTCAGTAACCTTCTTGCTTTTCTCATGCAGATTTCCTAAACATCCCTGTGACCTCTTCTTCAGAGGATGTTGCTCTGCATCCTTCCCCTCCAGGTTCTCCTTCTGCCGTGAGCGCTGGATTCAAGCTTCCTCCCTCGATGTCGTTTGCATCCAGGAGCGTTGCTGAGCGATCCAAAGCACTGCCGCATTTCAGCAGAGAGCAAATGGATCCTGCGGCACGTCATTTCTATATTACACCGTTAAGTCTGCAGAGCAATCTAAGATCCTCGGAGATGAAAAAAGCAATACAAATGCAAGTTATTATTAAATCTGTGCCCGCTTAATTTATAAAAATGTATTAAAAAACCTAAGAGGCTTCCCAGATGAGAAAATGGGCACATTACTGTTTGAAATATGAATGAACCAGAGATCAGTGTTAAATGCTGTAGTGATATTGTATTTTATTCTATAGCGCTCTGCAGAAAAGTTGCATTTATAAAACCCATTTATTGTGTTATGTACTTGCAAACCACCTTGTCATCCATTTATTGCACAAATAAAATCTTAAAAGCAGAGGATTAGTTGAGTGGGCTCCTGTGGGACCACAATCTGACTTTAAAGAATCCATCAATGAAGGAAAACAGATGGAGCAGAGGTGTTTGCCAGCTCATTGCTCCGAGATGTAAAACGCAACTGTGCAGAAGGGCTATTCTCTGACGGCTCACAGACCTGGAAGTCCTGTTCGTATTAAAGAGAGAAGCCCCATACACCAGAGCTTGCAGACAGCAGGCCCCCGTTCAGGAGACAGTTCTGCTTGAAGACTTCGGAGCGGCAAAGTCTCCTCCTTTGCCGCCGCACAGGGGTGAAGCCCACCTTGGGGAGGACAGCTCAACTCTGCACGGCAACGGAGAATTCCCTGAAATTGAAACCTTGTGAAGTACCTCTGTTAAGACCTAAATTTGCCTTAAATGATGCTGGAGAGGCACGTATCTGCAGCTTGGAAACACCAGCATCACCAAAACAAGCCAGCCCCAGCGCTGTTTTCCCTGAGGGTAGTTTCTGGTGCTGAAGGGTGAAGGTCTGGAGGTCCTTAAAACTTCTACCAAACCTTCTTTTGGGTTAAAAACCATAATGGAAAATGACAGGAAAGCTTGGGTGTGCTTATTTTCACTGAGCCCGTTTCAACCCAGTGAAAAAACCCATGACCCAGGAGGAGGTTCTCCAGGATAAACAGACTTGGACAGGCACATGCCTTGAAATATCGTAGTACACTGGCATCCAGCTCTTCAAGATGCCTTGAAAGGCATCAGCACCAAAAGCTTCAAGGGAAGACTGGAGCAACTGTGCAGTAAGCAGCTCTCCCCAAGAATGAGCTCTGCCCTGGTACCAGACAATGAAAGTTGCTTCTTGTCAGGAAACACAACTGGCGGAAAGGGAAAGAAGAGGGATTCATGCTGCTGAGCAAAGAGAATGACTTCCCTGTGTTCCCTGGCTAATGAGGGGAAAAGAGGCACCTCTAAGTTGTAACTCAGCACTGAAGTGTTTTGAAGAACTTTTTTTCTCTAGTGGCAACACAGAGCCTTTGGTCCCTAAAGTTCACTATGAATCTGCCTGCATTCCCCACGCCCCTCCCCAGCCCTCCACGGCTGGTGCACTTTTTCTGAACCTCTTACAAACATGTTCTGTTTGGGGAACATCCAGCAAGTGAAGGAGAATCCTCACAAACCTCCAGTCAATTTTTTTTTTCTTTCCCTTGAAGTAAAGAAGTCTGAAGGAGCTGCTATGGGAAAAACAATTTACCCCAGAGTAAGGTGGCCTTCAGTACTTGAACCTTTCATACCTTTGTATGCACAGGTACGTGTTTACACTGGTCAAATCATCTGAAATGCTTTGCTACGGTCTTGTGGCAGCAAGTTCCACAGCTTAACTACACCTCCCATGCAGGGAAAAGTATTTTTCCTGTATTTCCTGCTGTAAAAGTCATAACTTTCACACAATGTTTTATTTGAAAGAAAAACAAATAAAAGCTTATGCAGAAACAGAGCCTGTTCTCTTCACCACACAACCAGAGACTTCCACAGAATCTTGCCAAAAACACACACAGGCACTGGGAAAGGCTGGCGGGGCTGCCCACAATCACAAATCCTTGGGCAGTATTGGCAAGAAACACACCTGCAACTTCAGGTCACCACTTGCTCTCTCCACACCCTACTTCTGAAGGTTTCACCAAGAAGAGATGTGCAGCCGACTGGCCACAGCAACACCTCCAGGCCCTCTCCACCCCTGCGGGGTCTACGTTTCATTTTACAGTCTCATAGCATGCAGGCATAGCTCAAGCATTTCTCCCCAATTTACATGATTTCGACAGTATTTTGCAAGAGCTGTTGCTGCTGTTCATCTCGCTTAGCTCTGACCCTCTGAAGCTCCTCGGATTCCTACAGCCCTGGAGCTCGGACCCTCCCTGGGAGGACGTTTGTATTGTTCGGTGGGGCTACGGCCAATTCACCTCGCTGGTGGATTTGACCTGCACTTCAAGGACTTCCTGGGGATTTAATCTGCCTTTGACTACAGCCCATTGTACGTGCTGCTCCATTCAAACCACAAAATGCATCTCCTGTTTCAAAGCAGCAAGCTGCTGCGGGAAGGTCAGGAACAAGGCTTCGAGAGAAATTTAAGCAAAATGCGAGTACCTCCCCGTGCATCCCCCAGTCTCTCTTTGATGCTTCCCCAGGTCAGCCCCCGACACCGTGACACATCCCTGTCCACATCATTCCATTGTGCACTGATGAGACCATCTTTGCCAACTCCAAGGAGTCGGCAGGGCAGCCAGGGCCAGGACAACCAGGTGATGGGCACATCTGTCTTGGTCCACTCCAGTTGTTGCGCTGCACCAGCCGACACAGCCTACACGTACCCTACGGAGCTTCTCGTGTCCACCGGGGCATGAACTGCGAGGGTAGGCGAGGCTAACAGGCACTCTGAGCCTTGTCCCTCGCTCTGGCTGTCCGCTCTGCCTCCCCCAGGAATTTCCTCTCGCAAGCGGAGGGCTTGGATGGCCCTGGGCTGTCTGTCACTTACCCCACACTCCGCTTGGCAGCTCAGACCCGAACTTGCAGTCGCTTGGGGAGCTGCCTGACAAGGTCTGCGGTGGCACCGATGCTGCATTACTTGTGTCTCCCCGTCCCGCCATCTCCCCTTCTACCCTTCCCCAAACCAGGAGCTGCGTATTTAACTCCATATAGCAGAAAAATAACACTGTCCCACCAGAGAGGAAAGAGTGGAGGACACGTATGAAACCCAGCACACCTTTCTGCAGCACCTCTTCCACGGCACTTGATGAAACAAGTTCTCCAGGGAACCAAAATGCCTTTATGAAGACATGCCCCAGAGACTGGAAAAGCCCCAGATACCACAGCACATGGGGTCTGTGTGAAATGGGGCGGGGGGCTGCAAGGGGAGGGGGGGGTTGGAAGATGGATTGGGCCAGTCTAAGCTGGGGCAAGCCTTCCTGCTCCATCTCCAGTGATCCACTGGCATCATACATACCAGGAGGGCTTTCTACAGGAGGGATTGTTAGGCTCTAAGATGCTCTAAAATCTGAATGAAAAAGCTCAGAACAAAACAGAGAGAAAAAGATAATAGATCCACGTATTTTGATTCCTTAAGAACACAGTGGTTTCTCTCAAGTCCGGAGTTCATCACCAAACGCTCTGGTTTCTCATTTCCTCAGAAGCCACTGCACGGTCCCTTGCTCCTGCTTGTAGGAGCCCTGCACATCCCCTCGCAAGCCAGGCAACATTAGCCACACACACAGAGTGACATTATCCTGAAGCCTGGTGGGAGCATCTCATGTTGGAATAAATAACACATTCTGTGCTCCCCTGGCACACAGAGCGCCACATGTACATGCAGATCTGGGGAATGCATAAAGTAGGAGTAGTACCAGCCTCAGACCCCACTCAGACCACCCTGTAACACCTCTGCTCAACTATGAGGAGAACGTGGCAATGGGAACACCGTGCCATGAGCCCTGGAAGTCCCCACACTACTCTGACTGATTGTGGACACACTGGAGGAAAAAAAAAAATGTAATGAAAATAAACCCACAGCACTGTAAAGGTCACATCTATTGGAGCGCTCTGGATCAACAACGGCTTCTCACACCTCTTGCCTTGTAAGTGTTTCTGGTTAAGCCATCCATTTTACAAGTCTAGCAAGGCAGCGGACAGTACAAGAAATCACAAACCACTTCTACCCTTGGAAACATCCAGCATCCTCCGCCTGACCTAGGAAATCACTGTCACTGTCTTCAGGCCCATCTGCCCCAGATCCATCAGCTCCTCCTGCCTCAAATCCTGCAAAGCCCATTGCCAAGCTGCTCCAAATCCTTCCCGTGCTGGACACCCTCGGCAACTGCCCTGGCTCCTCCAAGACCCGCGTAGCTGTGGCCCTTTAATCCCCTCGGAAGGCAGGGAAAGCACTGAAGCACAGTCGTGTGCTCTCATTTGAAGATGACACGACAGCCAGCGGCAGGGAACCCTGCGGTCCTTCTATTACTGGGAAATCACGCTCCAGCCTCGCAGACGCCATTACTTCTTTGTATCTTATAATTAAATTGTATTTGCCGGTTACCTCACAGCACGGCTGCAATTCTTGCGCATCTGAGGTTGTTTTTTTTTTAAATTTCTGATCTTCAGCTTCTATTTTATTTTTCCCCTCCTCACCAACTCTCAGCAATTTCAGAAAACTCTTTAAGCTGCCTTCCCGCTTGCGAGGTGAGGGGTGGGTAGGAGACCTGCTGTGCAGCACCACTCCACGCTAGGCCTGTCCTCTTGGGTCACCCCCCAGTCCCAAGATGAAGGAGACCAGGGATGTGGACAAGTTCTCTTGGCCCAGACCCACGTACACAGGTTAATCTCTATTTTCTCCTTAGATATTAAACCTCCCAGCAACTGGAATGGGAGCGAAGGTACCTAAATAGCTTGTGGAATCTCACTTATGGTAGTGTTACCAAACCCTCATGGATGACTAACGTGGCCAAGGGAGCAGTAATTCAAGATTAACCCTGGCCAGAGGTGTGTTTCACAGAATCATCTAGGTTGGAAAGGACCTTGAAGATCATCTAGTCCAACCGTTAACCTAGCAGTCCCTGCTCTTTCCCTTCTGTTAAAACTTGCTTGAAGAGCGCACAGTGCTAAGATGGAAGGGGCAGCAGGAAAAGAGGTCCCTACCCTCCACCAACGAACAAGGCACCAATTACAGGAAAGGGGAGAAAGCCACAAGATTTAAGGGATTATCTAATCATTACATTTCCATCCCTTTTTGCAGGAAGTCTGCTTTGATTGAGGTATTGAAGCTTTACAGTGCGCTGGCAGGGAGGGCTTTGGCCATGCTCAGCAGTAGGAGAAAGGAAAGTGAGTGGGCACATTTCAGGCAGCGGGAGGCTGATTGCTGCCCTGTCTGGACCACGTTCCTTCAATGTGGCAGCAGATTTGGTCCCACCATGAGGAATAAATCCACCCCCCAGACTGTTAGGCCATGCAGGCATCCCGCTTCAGCAGCGCTGTGGTACTTCTGTTCGAGTCGGCGCCAGCCACCTCGCCCGGGGCCAGAGAAGACACCCAGCATCCACAACACCGGTTGCAGCATTGAGCCGAAATCTTTAATCCTGCAATGTTTTGCTTCCTGACCATCCCCGCTCCCCTTTTAGAGCATTACTGGTTTCCTGTTTGACCTGAAAACTCACAATTTCTGCAACTGGTTGGATCTTCACGCTTTGCTAGCGGTGCTCACCAGCTTCAGCAAAACCAGGCCAGTAGCTCACACAATGTTAAATACTTCCTCCACCTCCACAGATGCAGTTATCACAGGTGAGAGGTAGGAAGGTAAACCAGGGAAGATCCGTATAAGGGAGGGACTTGGCACCGGGCTCTTGCCCTTACACACAGGCAGCAGGGATCTCTTATAAACCCCCCACAACATGCCTTGACCAAATTAAGCCCCAGCTCACAGCTGATGCCAAGATATGGCCTTTATGTACCTTCCCTGCTACTCCTCCTCCTATCTGCTGCCAAACCCTACAACTTATTGCAAGCAGCTTGGCTTCCACTGCCAGGGGGCCGTTTTCCCAGTGTTGGCCATAACTTGAATGATATGTGAAAACAGCTCCCCTGCTTCCCCCAGTGTCAGCGGCTGCTCCCGAGCGCGCGCTCTCTCAATCCCATTAAAAGTAATGGGGTGAGATTGTCCAGCCCATTACTTTCAACGGCTTAGTTTGAGCCAGACAGCCTAAAGCTCCCATATCCTCAAAATAGCAAGCAGAGTAGCTCCAAAACTCTCTGCTTCATTATCACATCATGTATTCCAGCTTGCCAGAGTTTAATTGGAAAGACAGCCAAGCCTGCTTTAGGATTGCTAATTGCTGCAGGAGAGACACAAGTACTCCTTGCACCACGGACAATTATTTCCTTGCTCAGCAATTTTTGGTATTTCAAGGGGTGAGGTTTTACAAAAATAGTCTAAGTTCTTTCAAAAAAGAAGAAACATATGCAAACAGCCACGGGAGAGGTACTTTATGAAACCGTTGCGTGTTCCAAGATTCAGCTGGTCTTGCTGGTGCTGGAGGGAAAGTACAGTTGTAGGAAGAGCTTGCCGGGGAGAAACACAGCTCTTGCAGAAAGCCAAGCACAAATCATATATCAAATCATATATTTAAGATGCATCACAGGAGCTGTAGTTTAAGTACTTCTGAACTGTAAGTCCAATAATATACCGAGGGCAGAGAGAAGCCAAAAATCAAACCACTTAGCTTCCAAGGCAGTTTGATATTACGACATGCTCAGAAAGCCGCGCAGCCGAACACCTTTCCATGGGAGCTTGAGAAATTCCGATTCTGGTCTGATTTCTGACCTCACCTTCTGCTCTGGTTTCATAAAAGCCTGGCAGAACTTGACCATATAAAGCCATGTGCCCCACTTACAGCTAGGGAAGGGACCCATGTACATAATGACATAAGGACAATGAAATAACAGCAGTCATCTCAATACCTGGCCAAAAAACAGTTGGGAAGAGCTGACTAGTTAAATGGTTGAGAAAAAGAGAAAACTCCCCCCACTATAAGATACCAGAAAGTTGCTGAGATGACACTTACAGCCAAGTGATGGAAGTTTTGAGCGCAACAGAGACTTTTCTTGCCTCTGACCTTAGCAAAGAGACTACAAAGCGCCCGTCTCCTGTACCAAACCCCTGCAAGCTCCGCGCGTGGCCTCCCTGGACTCGATGCCGTGCCCCGCTGCAACGCCGAGTCGATCTGCCGCTGCTTCAAAAACGTCAACGTCTTGATGCTCACAGCCCTGTCCAATCCAGGACAGATGGTAATAAATTTTTCAGTGGCTGGAGCAGAGTGCAGCAACTGTGTGATTAGCATCTTTTTCTCCACTGCACATTTCATCTGTAAACTAAGATTAAATACCTGGAGGAAAAAAGCCGCAGGAAAAGGGAACTTTAATATGTTTTCACTGCAGAGTTCACACGAGTGAGCAAACAGCTCAGATTCGAGGTCAGGGGCGGCTGGGGGGGTGCGGAGCTTTCCCCATGTGCCGATTCAAGTTATCCAGTTTTCACAAAGATGCTCTTTCTTGTTAGCTGGCTGTACCTTGAAATTCTTATGACCCAGGCAGTTGGCCTTCGAGCCAACACTGCGAGGAGCAGCCAGATCTGCAATCTCCTAAAAGTGAACAAGGGGGGGAGAACCGCTCCCATTACCTGGCTGGGTTTGAACTCTCAACTCATTTAAACCAAACAAAACCTATTCCAATTGCCTGTCAAGCCTCAGGGACCTGACTTTCCTGCAACCTGAGCTGGAGATAAAACAAGGGAATGAATTTCATGTATTGCACGGGAAATTAGGGATGGTGCCTGCTGTTGAGAAAGAGAAGAAATCATCAGCTACAAGTTCAGCAACCATCAAAACATTGTTCTTCACGGCAACACAAGTACCTGGCCGGTGTTGCCGATAAGGCACCTCAGATGACAAGCATTTTAGATCACCATTTTTCAAAAAAGCAAAAACCAAACCAAACCAGAAAAACCCCACACAGAATAAAACCCCACACACTTTGTCTTGGAGTGCATCCTACTTATAGCCAGAACAGTATTGTTAGGGCTTGTAAGCCATCCTTCTCAACCGCTACAGGTCCTCTTCTCTGCCCGTGCACCCAAAAAATAGTTCACTGACTTTGCACCCCTCAAATGTCACACCACGCTTTAGTTTTGCTCACATAAAAGATGTGACTAGGGGATCCTGCACACAAAATGCTCCTTTTGGTGCAGCTTAAACAGAATGGGAGAGATCCACCTGCTCTTCGAGGGAAAGCCAAGGATATTTGAATGCTCTGGTTCCACTTGTAGAAAAATTTCTCTTGAGCATTTGCTTGCTTAACAAAAATCCAAACATGCCCAACAGGTAGGGCTTCAGGCCACCCAGAGAAATATCCCATGCTGCTATTCTATCTCCAGATGTCTTCTGATAACATCAGGCTGTAATCCACCTTTCACCAACCATGGGGGTCTGCCCCTCCTCTCCCCATACTTAAGTCAGAGTGTGGCAGAGCATTGCCAAGGAGCAAGAAGCTCCGCATTAGAGTGCTGATGGATGGGCATGCACCACCTGCCTTTCAAAGGACACTACACGCCATTGTTGTAATCAATAATGTATTATTTCTTCTATGTTTTATATCCTCATGTTTATTATGTGTAAATAGGGATTTACTGTGACCTGAGTGTGTTCATTTAATGTAGCTGAGACAGTGCATGTGAGATCTGCCAGCTGTCCTCCAGGAAAATGAAACAATGCTTCCTCCAGAAAGCTATCTTCATGAGAGAAATGGGGAAAGAAAGAGGGAAGGGAAGGAAAGAAAGGAAAGAAAGGAAAGAAAGGAAGGAAAGGAAGGAAAGGAAGGAAGGAAGGAAGGAAGGAAGGAAGGAAGGAAGGAAGGAAGGAAGGAAGGAAGGAAGGAAGGAAGGAAGGGAAGGAAAGAAAAGAAAGAAAGAAAGAAAGAAAGAAAGAAAGAAAGAAAGAAAGAAAGAAAGAAAGAAAGAAAGAAAGAAAGAAAGAAAGAAAGAAAGAAAGAAAGAAAGAAAGAAAGAAAGAAAGAAAGAAAGAAAGAAAGAAAGAAAGAAAAAAGAAAAGAAAGAAAGAGAATAAAACAAGGCCAAGGTAGAGAGATCAGAGACTGCACGTGGAACAGAAAACAGAATAAGAATGTCAGCGCTGGGATTCAGAGTCATGCCGGCATTATTGTGAAAGGAACATTAAATATTGCTCTCATCTCAAGTCCGAGGTGCTGCTTCTAGGAGGAAAAGGTTGGGGTGGGGGAAGAAACTTTTCCTTGAAAGGCATTGGCACACCTATGCAAAGTTCCTTCTTATTTGATCTTCAGCACAAAGAGCAGAACAGAAGCATATCAACCTTTGCAGCTAAAATGAAAAAATAAAGAGGACTTTTATCCCAGATCCATTTATCTCAGGAAATAAATTCTCCTGCCTGCAGCCAGCCAGTATTTTCCAGGTGGATAGCTTTCTTGCTAGAAAAAGGAACAAAGCAATCAAAATAATTTGCTAATTCATTTCATACTCTTTTTTTTTTAAGTCTAAACTGCAAGTTAGAACAAGTCTGAGAGGCCTGGTGTGTTGTGTCAACATTTTGTTCAACAAATATCAAAACAATACTGAAATTCAGAATTGTCTCTTAAAAGATCTTAGCATACCTCCAGAAGTTGCATAGCGCTTCCCAGAAGGAAAGCACCACCACAGTTAAATCTAACAATCCCGTACGCTTTCTATAGGATGGTGACAGCCTAAAGGTCTCCTGACACCTTTCAGAACAGCACCACCGAAGCGCCTTTGCCTGTCTCGACAGCCGCCTGCAGCATGTTCATCCTGAAACACCTTGGGACGCGAGGACGTGGGCTTCACCTGGAAGGTGGGAGCAGGGCACCAGACAAAATGAAGC
Source organism: Strix uralensis (assembly GCF_047716275.1). NCBI lineage: Eukaryota > Metazoa > Chordata > Aves > Strigiformes > Strigidae > Strix > Strix uralensis. The sequence goes on along the minus strand of NC_133997.1, from coordinate 7,553,069 downwards.
AACTTGGCTTGTTCAAGCCGAGAACTTGTTCAAGCCAAGTTCTTGATCCATATTCTTAACGGGTGGAGCAGTTTAGAAGAACATTCAGGTACACGCCTGTGTAAATACAAGGTCTGAGCAGCTTTCCTCTGCCAGGTTATCCCAGCATGGCCGGTGCCCGTGCCTTTCCTAACATGTGCACCCTCCCTAGTGTCCTCTCAAGCTCAACTTGGTACTTCCGTTTCAAGAAAAGGGAAAACATGGCTCTGCACCACAAACAAACCTCTAAGGCAAGCATCTTTCCTCCTGGTTCTGCCCAAACCTCCTCATCTGTGTTATCTACTCATAGCTTAGCTGGGAAAGAGCATCAGCATCTATTGCCTGCTTCTGAGAGGATGCAGGGACCATGTTTTTAGCACGCACAAGGCATTGTGAAGTACTACAGAGGAGCAGGAGATTCTCCTCGCTCCCTGAGCTCATCTGCCTCACCAGGATCCTGCGTGCTATTAAACAGCTGCCATGTTCCACCTCAGCACTTCCTGCAATTCAGCAAAAAACCCAAAAAGAGAAAAAAAAAAAAGAGCCCTAGCACAAAAATAAATAAGTACCCTAAAATACTGAAGAAAACAGACAGGCACCCATTGGTCAACAGCTGTGCGCTGCTTTGGCATCGTCCCTCACTAGAAGACACCACATTAGAGGAAGCGATGATCATCATCATTAAATGCCTTGATGGAAGCCAGGCATCTGGTTTTCAGCATTTAGCTGATGAAATAAATAAGGGTGCTTTTGGCAAACATGGAGGGAACAAACATGATACGATCAGAGAAGCTGGAGGGGTTCCAGCTTCCCTAATAGCGTCCCTCCCTTTCGCCAGCTCAGGGACTTCCCACAGGAGAGTCCTGCAGCACATCAGGCCTCTCACATCACAGCCGGCAGACTCTTGGGGCATGTAAATCCCCTCACTAAGGGGACTCAGCCCTCCTGGGGTGGGAAGAGAGACAACAATCTGTATTAAAGTATGAGACAAGCACGCAGAGGCTCAAGGGCACAACTGGAAAACCTGCTGCCCCAATTTCCTCAGTCCTGCTCTAAATGATGAGGAATTGTATCAGCACTAGCATGGCCAGCAGGGACAGGGAAAGGATCTGACCCCTGTGCTCGGCACTGGTGAGGCTGCACCTCCATGACTGCGTTCAGTTTTGGGCAAAACCTCACTCCAAAAAGGCCATTGAATGACTCGAGCGTGTCCAGAGAAGGGCAACGGAGCTGGTGCAGGGTCTGGAGCACAGGTCTGATGGGGAGCGGCTGAGGGAACTGGGGGGGTTTAGTCTGGAGAAGAGGAGGCTGAGGGGAGACCTCATGGCCCTCTCCAACTCCCTGAAAGGAGGGTGCAGAGAGGGGGGATGAGTCTCTTGAGCCAAGGACCCAGCGGCAGGCCAAGAGGGAATGGCCTCAAGCTGCGCCAGGGCAGGGTCAGACTGGCTCTTAGGAAGGATTTCTTTGCAGAAGGGGTTGTTGGGCGTTGGAATGGGCTGCCCAGGGCAGGGGGGGAGTCCCCATCCCTGGAGGGGTTGAAGAGTCAGGTTGACCCAGCGCTGAGGGATCTGGTGGAGTTGGGAACGGTCAGTGTGAGGTTCATGGTTGGACTGGAGGAGCTTCAAGGTCTTTTCCATCTGAGATGATTCTGGGATTCTGTGAATGGATCCCACTGATGCTGCTGCACCTGGCGCTGCTGTGGGGCTCACACGGGAAGAGAAGAGCAGCTTTTCAGGCCACGCACACACACTTCAATCTGCCCACATAAAATACCCTTGTCTGAGGGACACTTGCTGCCTGAGGAAACTCCTCCAGCTGTGTGGTATCCCATGGGGGACTGTACTGTCACCCCCTGCCTGCACCAAGGACCCACCTCCATCTAGACTCGTAGCAAGTCGGTACTCCACACACCAGTCTGTTCCCTCCACCATTCGTGCCCCAGGCATGCATCCCTACCCTGCAGGACTGGTTTGCATAAACCACGGAAGCTAAGATACCCGGGCTGTTCCATCCATTAAAAAAGGTGCACAGCCTCAGAGATGCTCATTTAACATATTGCTGCCTTCTAGATGGCTTTTACTTTTAACTAAACTGAAAACGCAGTACAATATATGTGACTGATTAGGCTATGTAATACAGTTCCTGAACATTTAGATTAGAAATTATTATGACTTAAATAAAATAGCTGAACACAATTCTTATTGCCATCTATTTTCTCCCTCTTGTCTTTCGAACGCAAGACAGCAAGTGGGAGGCGTAGAGCAAGTCTAGAGGAAGAATAAAGACAGCAGGGTTCAGTTCTTGCTCTGCATCTTGTGTAAGGGCAGCTGAGGCCCAGGAACGCAGCTGTAGATCCCAGGGATGAAGACATTTTCTTTCCCCACAGTGTTCCTTAAACATCCTCCCAGAGAAGCCCCTCTTCTACAGCACGGGGAGATGTCCCCTCACCCGCAGGACAGCTTACCAAAGACAGGGGTACAGAGGATGGCTGTCCCCTCCACACAGACCCCACAGCTGCCCTCTTGGGCAGCACAACACGAGGACAGCTTTGGAAGGGAGGAGACAGAGATGCTTTGTAACAGGAGGGCTGGTAGTTTCCCTAAGGAATATTCAGCAACACTGGATCACGCCCCATCACAGCATTGTAGCAGACCAGAGAAGGAGAAGGCTTGCCCTGGGCTACAGGACACTACACCGTGGCATCCTGAACTCTATAACCTTAAACCAGATATCCCCCAAGCTGTCTTTAAATAAATTTAAAGGTGACAGGGTGGGAAACAAATGGGTGACCACATTCCTGGAGGTCCTGTTGGCATGCTACAGGCAGGGGAACTAGGAAATTTTTCCCTGTGAGGGTGGTGAGGCCCTGGCACAGGTTGCCCAGAGAATCTGTGGCTGGAAGGGTTCAAGGCCAGGTTGGACGGGGCTTTGGGCAACCTGGGCTAGTGCAAGGTGTCCCTGCCCGGGGCAGGGGGATGGGACTGAGTGATCTTTAAGGTCCCTTCCAACCCAAACCATCCTGTGATTCTATGAATATGCCAGTAGCAGGATGGTGAGACTTGTCAGGGCATGATCCAGCAGCACACGTAACAACAAAGAGGTTGGAGGGACCAGACAGACGTGCTGGCCTTTCCTGAGGTTTATCTCGGTACTGCCAACCCTGGCAGAAGATTTTCATCGTTCAGAGCTACGTGGCACTGAGGGAAGGAAGAATATATTCTTTTAAAGCAACGTCAAGCATCACACCTTAGGGAAAGTCTTAGAAAAGAGATTTATCAGTTCACGTAAGGAGAAGATGACATTTCAGGGAGATACAGGCAGCGTCATAGCTCTGCTGGGCCACAGAAGAGAACAGGTTTAATGAACTTCAAATGTCTGACCTCAGGGGGACCCCAATAAAGGTATTGGGGCTCTCTAAGCCACTAACAGAGTGAAGAACATGGGCAGGTACCTGTGTTGACATCTGTTGCAGATGGCGTGCTTCTCCCCTCCCTGTGTCCCCAAAAAGCCACCCTGAGCCTCTCCTCACAGACACCTTCTCCTACAGAAAATGGCTGCCCCAGCACTTGCACTTCCCCTGTCAGCCTTGCGAGTTCTAGCAGCTGCCCCACATTCCAGCACGTGATAAGCCCGAGGGAACAGCAAGGTCTCGGGTAAATTTAGGGCTAGATTATAGCCCAGCTGACTGTGACTAACCTTCTGAAATGAAGGTCAGTGCTGGTACTTTGGGAAGTGATTTTCTTCCATTTATTTCTTGATGGGAAAGTGATGGAGAGTGTAATTACTGCTGTACTACTGCTCACAAGTTGCAAATGTCCTAGCCCAGGAAAAATGAAGACTTAGATACAAGTGCTGTGGGAAGAGAGGGAAGGAGGGATGTCAAACAGTCCTTACCACCTCCCACTATGTGGAGGGAAAAGTTACCAGGCTATGACCATCACCCTGCGCATGGGAGATGCTGCACAACAGCTGAAGCGCTGGTGTCCTCGTGGTTATGGGAAGCAGCGCCCGTTGCCTGCTCTCGGCTGTGCTCACACGAACCTGCAATGCCCTTCTTGAACCTTCTCCGTGCAGCCCAAGCAGCTCCAGCAAGGTTCAACAAGAGCTTTTGAGAGATTACAGAGCTGACTGCAGCAAACCCTTGCGATCCTGCAAGACAACCCGATGTTGGAAGCGATCTGAAGCCCACCTCTCTGCGGGTACACGGCGTATCAAATCCAGGGGCTGTGGAGGGCAAACTCCTAAGCAAATCCTGCTGAGAGCTCTGGAAAATCAGAGCCATCGCCTCTGAGCAGCAAACACCCCCCCACCCCCAACCAACGCCAAACAACCCTAAAACCCCTCCACTGCAGTTTCAGCAACAAGCCACAAAAAGAGATGTTGACTCGCAAGAGGTGTTTCCACTCTGGCAGCCTGCAAGCAAGGCCCGGGGTGGGGGTGCGCTGAAATACCCCCCTGAGGAAAGGCAGCCATGAGGCAGCATCACCCCAACGACCACACCTCAGGATTTGGAAACCAGAGAGACCACATGACTTTTGCACTAAAATACCCATTAATACCCTTCCTTGAGGGCTTTTAAAGGGAGAACACTCGCTATTTCCACACAGTATTTTGCAGCCGGGCGGGAGAGCAGTACCTGTCCTCTGTCACACGCTCTGGGCTTCCCGCTGCAGCAGCCATCTTGTCTCCTCACCAGAGCGCCCATCTTATCTCCTTGTCTCACCAAAATATCACCCTCAACACGGCCACAACCACCCCGAGCAACTTCTCCCTCAGCAAAGCAGAGGAGAATGACAGGAGGAGCTGGCAGAAGGAGCTCCCTCGGGGCCCTAATTAGCATCCTGGGCACCCCCACATCCACTGGGCACACTCCAGCACCTTCCACTCCGGAGGCAAAAGTCACCTCTGAATAACAACACCATAAAAACACCTGAGGAAAAAAATGAAATTAAAATCAACAACTTCCCTTCCTCTTGTCGCAGGTGGCTGGGGGCTGAAGGCATCTTGCCTTGAATGTCCCCTGCCATGTTGTGAGGGTTCCCAGGGAGGCTCTCCACACACCGCCACCCTCAGCAGAGACACGTTGGCTTTGCTTCCCTTCACGCTTGTATAAAAAGAAAGGGACAAGTAAATTGAGATTTATGGGATGCCAGAAGAACTGATTATTTTTATTTTTAAATTGTTTTTCACTCCCCCCTCAAAACTCAATTTTTTATTTTTATTTTTTCCCCCTCGCAGCGACTGTTTGAAGGCTGCAGATGGAGCGCTGAGAGCAGCTGGGATCTCCTTGGAAAGAGATGGAGTAGCAGCAGGCTGGAGGGGCAAGGATGTGTGCGCACACACTGCATCACCCTGGACAGGACCCACCAAGGCAGGAGTGCTCATTTTCCTGCTCTGGGTGTCCGTTTTGTCCATCACGTTCACCAGGATGTGGTACTGGATGCTCTTTATCACCCTTGTTCCTGAAGCACCTGAGCAAGGTCCAACCTAGTTTCCACCATTTGAGCAACAGTGTAGAAAATACCTACAGCTACTCCCCAGTGCAAGTGATCGTGGGATCTGCGTGGCACAGGGGCACTGTTGGAAATCAGAGGGATGTGGGAACTGCTGGTGGCCTCTTGATGGGACCAGCTCCGACAGCATCTCCTGAGGACCTCAGGCAGAAGTGGTACACCATCCCCATGCCTTCGTCCTGCATTTACGGGGGATTCCTGCTGGCAGCTCTGCAACCTGCCCAGCATCCACCTTCCTGGTCCTAATTCAATCTGGAACGAGTTTGCCCATCTGAGTGTCTCTCTGTCTGAGCACAGTCTCACAAAGCCCTTTGTCCCTTGCCAACATCAGTGGCGGTGCCAGCACGGCTGGCCTACGCCAGCATCACCCAAGGGTGCCTCAGGACAGTGTGGCACTCAACTCTGGCTATGAGCAGCCACAAAATGGAAAAACTGAGATCAGTTACTCAAAAGCTCCTCTGGCAGGTCTCAGCTCTTTGAGGGAGTAAATAAAACTCTCACTTTATTTTCTCTGCCTTAGCTGTTTCATCTCTTTCTTGGCCTTCTTCTCTCGCTCTCATTTTTTAAGGACAGTGATTTTTTCACAAAGGTTTTATTTTTTGGTGTGTTTTCTTTCTTATTTCCTCCCTGAGACAGTCTAAATTTAGCTGTCACTTTACACTTAGCTCAGTGTCTTTTGCCCATTGCTCTACAGGTTCCAGAGTTTGCAAATAAAAGCCTTGAGGGTGTGGACAGTATTGTTTGCACACTCCTGGGAACAAGAATCCTTCTGCAAAGCAGAGATCCAGGGGGTTTATGGGGCCAAGAGGGCGGCCAACCTCACCGTGGTCTCTACAGCCTCTCCATGATCTCTAGGATGGTGGCTACGACTCAGATCATGGTCCCTAAACTGCTCCCCCTTTTCCAGGAGACAGGCGATGACCACTTCTTCTACAGCGTAGCTTCTGCTGTGCAAACAGCAAGAGCATGGCTCTATGCCACATTATGTCCCCGTGCCTGCACAGCGCATGCCTGCAGGACAACACACACTGCATCACTGCCACAGAATCACAGAATCATCTGGGTTGGAAAAGCCCTTGAAGCTCCTCCAGTCCAACCATGAACCTCACACTGACCGTTCCCAACTCCACCAGATCCCTCAGCGCTGGGTCAACCTGACTCTTCAACCCCTCCAGGGATGGGGACTTCCCCCCTGCCCTGGGCAGCCCATTCCAACGCCCAACAGCCCCTTCTGCAAAGAAATCCTTCCTAAGAGCCAGTCTGACCCTGCCCTGGCGCAGCTTGAGGCCATTCCCTCTTGGCCTGGCGCTGCTTCCTTGGCTCAAGAGACTCATCCCCCGTCTCTGCACCCTCCTTTCAGGGAGTTGTAGAGGGCCATGAGGTCTCCCCTCAGCCTCCTCTTCTCCACACTAAACCCCCCCAGTTCCCTCAGCCGCTCCCCATCAGACCTGTGCTCCAGACCCTGCACCAGCTCCGTTGCCCTTCTCTGGACACGCTCGAGTCATTCAATGGCCTTTTTGGAGTGAGGGGCCCAAAACTAAACCCAGTCATCGAGGTGTGGCCTCACCAGTGCCAAGCACAGGGTTAAGATCCCTTCCCTGTCCCTGCTGGCCACGCTAGTGCTGGTACAATTCCATGTTCAGACACGGATGTGAGCACACACGCAGATCTACCTCCTACACATGTTCCTGGTGTGCAGACGTGACACTGCCTATCATACAGGCGTGGTACCTCCATGAACACACCTACCACGCTCTACACGCAGACAAGAAGCTTGCATGGTCTAGCCACACACAGGATTAAGCATATTTGCTGGAAATCACAAGCTATTATTGTACTGATGTGCTGTATTTTCCATACTGCTTTTAAGCCATTCTCTGACTTCACATACCTCTGGGTCTCTCACATCCCCCCAAACCCATCTCCCTCTCTAGTTGCTCCTCTTTATGTCACCACTGACTCTTCAGTGATGGAGGCGATGGTTAATATTACATTTTCCCTTCCAAGCGTGCAATTGCCCAGAATGGAGCCAAAACCAAGAGACTTCTGACCAAAGTAACGTGATTAAGAAATGCAGATTTTTCTTCTCCCTTTAGTACTAGTGACTGGAGTCAGGTCTGTGTCACCTCTGCAGACTAGCTCTGTCAAGCAACTGCCTTCAATGCTTCTTTTAATGAAGTCTCATTGATTGATTGCTCCCTGCCCTTACAGGGATGCTGCTGTCACCCCAACTTGCTCTTGCCAGCCTGAGGATTACGGCAGAAGGGTTCAGCCCACGCCAGCCCAGGGTCTGTCTCTCAGCTGAAATTTCCTACCTTACAGCACAGATCTGCCTGCACGAGCGAAGTGACAAGTTTGAGCTGCCATCAGCAGAGGAGCCGACAGTCTCATCTGAATAACGGTGCTCGAGTTTAGTTTTTAATTAAGCCCTTGTGGGTTCCTTGAAAGGTTGGAGATGACACAGCCTCCTCTGAAGCTGGCCTAGGGAGACATCCAGAGTCAGCACCAAAGCCTGCCTCCTCCTCCAAATGATATGAAATTGGGACCCTGGAAAAAAGGATGAATTCTGAAGAGGAGCAAAACTGTTTTTTTTCTGAGTCCAGGTCGGCTCTGGGAGGAAGCAAGGCTCCTTCCTGCCAGGCTCAGCTCCTGCCTATGCCTCCGCTGCTGCAGGCAGGGGTGAGGAGCACAGAGCCCTGCCTGGTGAGACACCATTCTCCATCTCTGTCCCCGGCCGTCCCTTTAGGATATCGCAGTGATGAGTGCCATGTTTCATCCTGAATTTATCGCCGTGGTCTATGCAGATGCCAACAGGGAAATGCTCTCCCTTGCATTTACACTACTGGATACACAGCCATCAAATATCCTAAATTAAAGACCTGCGGCTACTGTCCAATAAGTCCTGATACACCCGTATCCATGTAAATCCTAACGTGTGCTGTTCGCTTTCAGGACAGATAAATGTACAGCTTTCCCTCCCCATCCTGCCCTGCAATATTATATTTTAGTACTGACTAGAAGATTTCCATCAAACAATATAAACACATTTGTCAAAACTGTTCACAGTGGCTGGTCTTCTCTGAGGAAACGATTGAAAAGGAACAGTGTTTAATTCCCAGTTCAGTGGGATTCATAGCGCTGTGTTATTTGAGCTTTGTTTCCTCCACGCTTCCTTCTCTGCTTTTTCTTTTTAGGTTGGAAAATCCCCCAAGCTAAAACATTTCTACCTGGATTGCGCTCATTTCTAACCAAAATAATAAAAAAACCCCTTGTAGTTTTGAACTGTTTTATTAGAAAAACAAACCAAACAATGATGACAGAGGAATTTTTTGAGGAGGGATTTTGAATCGGGAGAACGTTTTTTCCCTCGTTCAAACAAGAACAAGACTGCCCATGTTCCCTGCCAGTCCTATGGCTATTTTTACACGAGGGTAAATACATGGGGAAAATGGGGAGAAACAGGTTTATGGTGAGGAAAACAAGATGTGAAAGCCTCATGGGAGGAGGCATCATGGACTTAGCACAGGGAACGGGAGGCACAGCAAAGCCTGTAAGGTGATGGTAGTCACAGAGGAAGGATCAAAGAAACCCTAAATTTCACAGTGGCGCTTTGGGTGATGAGCACGGGTGGAGGAGAAGGAGGTGGAGGAAGGCTTCTACTGACAAAAGACAGATAAACGGGTGATAAAACGTCACATCATCTCCTGCAGCAACCCACAGGCACTTGTGGCAGTGCCCTGTGTCCTGCCGTGAGGGCCTGCCCCTGCTTTGGCTCTTGATGCCGCCTTCACACAGTCACAGGTCCCCGACTCCTGGGACTCTGGTTAACAAAACCACCCAGAAGGAGCCTCGACAAACGTCCTGTGGACAAGGTGGAGTGGGAATTGACACCGAACACTGTTTCTAGAACCACTTCTGCTACCGAACACTGTTTCTAGAACCACTTCTGCTGCCACAAAGGTGAAGAGCACTTCTCTGCTATCTCCTGCTTTGAAGAGCTCTCTTTGTGTGACACGAGGGTTCGGTTCAAGCATTCTCACTTCACACCGGTTCACTTCACTCCTAGGAGAGGACCTGTGCTCATCTCGTGCTCTGTCAGATCTCTAGGCATCTTTTCCTTTCCCTAGTTCTTGTTTGCCTTGTTTCTAACAGATAAGGAGCAGCTCAGAAGATGCAGAAAAAGGCCTAAACCCTGTCATTATTTACACATCTCCACTCCAAGCAGTTAAAAAAGGCGTGAGAGACCAAGGTGCTTTCAAAAAAAAGAAACTATGAGATTTTTCAGAAATAGAAATAAATAGCAAACTACTTTGATGTCCTTTTTATTTGCTCCCTGGCTCTGCAGAATATAAAGGTTATGTTTTCCAAATTTTCCCTGCTACAGTAAAGACCAAACAGTCAAAAGGCAAGAGAAGCTGAGCTCCTCAATTCATGTCATGACCCCAGGAGCTGGGGCCTTTAGAAAATATAAATAAACGTCGTGGGACTGATGTTCTTGAGTACTGGCAAGATTTATGAATAAGCACAGAATTTTATGGGCCTTTACTGTCCTTTGCCTTAGGATCCTTCAAAAGGGACTTTTAGTTATCCTAAATATAACTTGCTTCCTTTTCAAAGTCCTGTTTCACAGTCAGGCTCAGCGTGGCTTGTGCCACAGGCACTGCTCTCCTGCACTGATGAGAGATTTCTCCCCCGGCTTTCCCTGGCTGTGGATCGATGCATCGGGTGCTACCTCAGAGACACCCAGACCCCTGTGCCTTCGTACATGTCTCACAGCCTGAGCAGTAACTCTCTGCAGACCTCAGAGCAATTTCTTTTCCCTTTTTTTCCTGCAACAGGCCAAGTGCACAGAAGAAGGGCTCCAGCCCCAGGGAATACCATTCCTGAGATCGTTCCAGCGGGGAGCAGATGGCGACTGCACATGAGCATTTCAGGCATCACTACGATTATGGATGGGCTCACCTTAAGAAAACAGAGAAACTCATTTGTCCTACTATTCAAACCCATGTCTATGCTCTTGGCTGACACAAATCAGCCTTCCCGACAAACCTACGTTGCTTCACTTCAGCTATCTGCAAGCCCAGGAAGGTGAGTGTACAGCACAAAGGATCCCAAACACCGCCGTGTTACTACGGTAACACAGCAGCGCCGCTCGGTACCACGCTGCTGACTACAGCAATACTTTTCTATAAGGGTCCCACGCAGTCCTGCACAGCTCTTGGAAAGAGCTCAAGCCAACGGGAGAAACGCAAACAGACGCCCCTCACCTGAGGCGAAAGCTCTTGCTGGCTGCCCACAACCAACCCGACAGGCACACCAACCTGTTATTAGGTGTCGAGCCATTCCCTTTGCCTATCACTCTGTCTTGTTTCTACTACCTTTCAGCAGGGAAAGATTTAGGATCTATTCCCTTGTTTAGCAACATCCATTTGTAACAGCGGGATCACTGGGGAGCAGTCAATAAGCACTATGCCGGCCCATCCCTGGTAACTGTGCAGCAGTTAGTGCAGAATATGAAATATATATGGCTGCCTTCACCTAATCTAAAAGTGTATCAAATGGCTCTTAACCTTGCCCGAATGAATTCAATTTGGCTACCGGATGCGGATCCAATTCCTTGGGCTAGAACAGAAAAATCACTTACTAAAGCGATGCTCCCGAGGGACTAGCTTCTGAAAGAAAACTCTGAAAGATTTCCAGTTCGCTAATCCTGTGATAGCTCACGCAAGACAAATCTGGAATGATGAGGTCTTTTCGTCAAACACAAGCAAACCCCAGGAAACACGGGAATAGCATTACAAGTACATCAGAGGGGGAATCGTTAGCGAAGCTCAGGGGAGATGCGGGAGAATACAAGTATGGGCAGAGATGCGAAAGCAGAGGCTCCCTGCATATTTCCAGTGGTTTGATAAGAGAAGTGGGTCTGTAAAGAGAGAAGGCAGATTGTGCTCAAAAGCAAGGTGGACAAAGTGTGGAGAGCCCCAGCCTGCTTGCTGGCTGGCATCAGCTAATGAGCAGCAATGAAGAGCAGTGCCAGCTGCCAAGGCTGTGAGGTCCCCACGGATAATACCAGCTCAGCAAGGATCTGTCCTGGGCCTGCTGTTGGGAAATAAGGAGCTGTTTCTCCAGAAAATCCCACTGCCACCACCCTTCCTACATATCACAGAATCATCTCGGTTGGAAAACACCTTGAAGATCCTCCAATCCAGCCATGAACTTCACACTGACCATTCCCAACTCCACCAGATCCCTCAGCGCTGGCTCAACCCGACTCTTCAACCCCTCCAGGGATGGGGACTCCCCCCCTGCCCTGGGCAGCCCATTCCAACGCCCAACAACCCCTTCTGCAAAGAAATCCTTCCTAAGAGCCAGTCTGACCCTGCCCTGGCACAGCTTGAGGCCATTCCCTCTTGGCCTGCCGCTGGGTCCTTGGCTCAAAAGACTCCTCCCCCCTCTCTGCACCCTCCTTTCAGGGAGTTGTAGAGGGCCATGAGGTCTCCCCTCAGCCTCCTCTTCTCCAGACTAAACCCCCTCAGTTCCCTCAGCCGCTCCCCATCACACCTGTGCTCCAGACCCTGCACCAGCTCCATCTCTGGACATGCTTGAGTCATTCAATGGCCTTTTGGTAGCAAGGGGCCCAAAACTGAACCCAGTCATCGAGGTGTATCTTTACCACAAATTCAGTTTTGACTCTCCACCTGGTTCTCCCTCATTAGTAACATCATCCAGATCTTCCCCTTTCCTCTATTTTATCCCAGGAGACGACCTGGGATGCAGATGGAGAAACCCAGGCTCCAGCATTCCTCCGCAAGCAAGCCTGTCTCTTGACTCCAGGGGATGCTCCAGGAGGCGATTTTCCCTCCAGCATCCCTTTCCCCCACACCAGGATCGCATCCCTTGGCTAAGAGGCACCAGCGCAGCGGTTTGATTTCCCCTGGCTCGGGAAACACCGTGCAAACCGTGCCGCGCTATTGACTTCCGCTCGCAGTTAATTGAATTGTCTTGTACTACACTTTGTTTAAGCCGATGAGCGATGGCTCTCACTCGACTATCCAGCTCACAGTGAAATAAGGTCGGAGACGACAAGTTCAGTGCCAAACCCCCCTGGCCACCCAACACCGCTCCCGAAAAGCTGCTCCCCCTCCAGGGGGGACCCACTTTGTTGGGTGCTGGCAGGAATTTGACACATTTCTCCGTATATTTTCCCCTTTATGCAACAAGGGATGATGCTCGGGGGGTAAATCAGGATGGTTGCAACAGGGATGGGATGAGAATGGAGAGGAAGGGTGCAAGAAGCTGTTGTACAAGCCGAGGACAGCAGTGTGGGGAAAGCAGGAGAAGGATATGAGAGAAGTGGAGAGAGGCGAGCAAGAGCAAGCACTCAACAACTTCATTTTGTGCATGAGGGCTGCCGGCCGCCCCCTCCGCACAGCTGGGCTGTTGCTGGGTTGTTGCTGCACGGCGCTGTGGCTAATGAGGCATCTGCTCCTTTTGACAGTCTGCATCTGCTGCCGCTCGCCTCCTCCTGCCAAGCTCCCGGCAGCCGCCACGCCGGGCTCGTCCTCCCTCGCAGCCAGGTGCGCCCGGCCACCGCCACCTGCGCTGCCCCGGGCATCCCCGGGGCTGGATCCAGGCGTGCGACGAGGCGGGAATAACGCCGTTGAGGGAGGAGAGGCATCCAGAAATGCCGTGCAAATAAAGAAGACCCTCTAAAGAGAGGGAGCAGGAACCTTTGCTCCAAAATATATCTGTGTCCCCCTCTAATTGCTAGTATTAAGCCATAAAATTTTATGTTTGCAGTCTCTCCTTTTATGTAAGACTCCCTGTTTACAATCACTTAGAGCAAGCTGCCAGGCCTGGCGTTAAAATATACTATTCAATTAATGTGGGAGCCCAGGGCGGCGTGGGGGAGTGGGAGGCGGCGCTGCACGATGCCCTTCCAGCCAGGAGATGGGAAACACGCTGACCGGGACTGGCTTTAACGGAGGTGAAACTTGGCAGCTCAGCCAGAGACAGCGAAAGCAAAACCCAAGACTGGAACAACCTGGAGATGAGGAGAAAATCTGGATTTGGGTTTGGCCTCTCTCTAAACCAGAAGCGTTGGGGACAGGAGGCTTTTCTCTTGATGAAAAGGGTCTGTTTAGAAGCAGAGGTGCCTTTCCACTTTGCTTAGGGGCCCTGTGGCAGAGGTCAAGCAAGAAGCAGACAGATTTTGTCAACAAGACAGAGGTTAGATGTTATTTTTATAATGGGAGCCTCTCTCAGTGCTGCTGGAAACGGCTGTCCTCTTCTGAACGGTGCCTCTTGCTAAGGGCTGCTAAATTATCAAGGGCTCCTCCCTCAAGATGAAATCTTCAATCAAAGTCTCGATCACTATTGGTCACCGAAGACCCCGCAGTGCTTTTCTAATCACAGAAGTGGAAATCCACTATCTAAATCAAATCCCGGTTAATTAAATTCCCAGTTGAAACTCAATATTTTCACCTTATTCATTTCCTGACCTGCACGGCTGCGCTGTTGTACAATGTGGTCCGGAGAAAACCTCAGTGTGGGACGTGGGCAGGAAGCTTCTCCAAGGGACTGCACGTGGGTCTGTGTGTGTGGTGGCTGTGAAATCCATTCGTGAAGCTTGTGAGGCACGGAGAGATCCATCACAAGGGAGCGGTGAAATGGGCTACATAAATCCAAAGGCAGTTTGAACATCTTATCTGAATAGCAGCGCTCCTGCTTCATTTTTGCCGTCTTTAATGAAAAAATATGTGTTTCAGGGAGATACTGGCATGTCATTAAGAGTAACAGAGTGAATAATGCTGAGATAACTGGGTCAGATGAGTGGTGGGTATAAAGCCCAACCTGATTTCCATGTGGGGAACGCAAGATGCCTGGGTTTTGCTCCATGCTCTGCTACTGAGGCTCTTGACCCTTGGACAAGGAATTATTTTCCTTGCTCTGCCTGTTTCCCCACCTACAAAACAAACAGCAACAACCTCCCATTGTCAACATTTAATTGCTGAATGATGGTGAAGCCCTTTCATAGGCACGGAGAAGGGCCAAAGGGACCGTGTTTAGCACTCCCTGAGCATTCCTCAGCCAGAGTAACCAGCTCCACTTTTCACACATGAACTTAATGCGGTGCCCAAGCAGAGCAGTGAGGAAAAAGTGGGTCTTCTGCATGCCCACCCAAGCATCTCACCAGCAGCTCTGATACACAGGGTTAGTTGAGGACTTCGCACAGCTCAGACCCCCTCAGCCCACTCTCAGTAACACCTAACATCACAGGTAATGGCCAACACAAAAGCCAACTGAACATACGGCCGGGCAGGGGATGAAGCCTGGTTTTTGCTGCATTTTATTCCAGCCCGACTCTTCCTCTTCGCCAGGTTCCCATGCAGCATCTTCTCTTTGACCAGGACCCCAGCTGGCTCACCTCCTTCCACCCCGCTGCAGCCAGCTTCCCCTCCTCTCCTCCCTGGCTCCACACCAACAACGCGCCCGTCTATTAACTGAGCTCGCTAGTCTCTAAAATTGGGACTCCGCCGGGTAATGTCTTAAATCTGAGGCCCTCCCTGGATATTTCCATATTTCGGAGGTTTAATGCATTGTATTTAATGTACTCAATTTGGAAGCCAGCAGGCAATGCAATTTTCAGGTGCACGCAATGTGAATAATGAAAGTCTCTCAGTCCCCAGCTCTCAATCCACCTGAGTCCCTGGAACTGCATTAGAGGAGGAAGAGAGCAGGACTGTCCAAATGAAACTCAGCAGCTGAGGGATAACGGGCAGAAACGAGTCAAGGGCTGATGGATGAATTTCGGGTGTCCCAGCCAAACTGGAGAACACACTGTACTGAGCACACACTGGGCACACCATCTCCAGGAGACATTTAACTGGCCTTAATAATGTCAGCGTCTCTTAATGAAAATAGTCTGTTCCACTTAATAAGTACAATGCACTCCCAAGCCATCAATCTACCTAACACAGGGGTTTTCGGCAGCAGCACTGGGCAGGCTTAGCGCTCCGACGCAGCTGACCCCGTCAGCACCAGGGAAGCTCGTTAGTGGAAAGGCAGCTGAGGGGGCAGATGCATTAGCAGCCTGGAGGTAAACCACGAGATGGGCAGAGGAGAGCATCCTTTCCTCCTGTCCATCTCCAAATTAACCCCAGCCTCTCCAGAGTACTCACCAAGTCCCCCGACAGCGCGATTACTCGTGTTATTTACGTGTGTTCCCGCTGTGAGCGTGGCCCCTGGGAAGACAGGAGCCCTGCTATGGCGGGTACAGAGAGATTAGGCAGCGGGTGGCACCAGAGAAGCTCACGCTGAAGGCTGGGATGGTGCAAAGTCCTGCACTGGGTGTGTTGCCTCGTTCGCATCCCATTAACTTCGAACCTGCAGGAACCCGCTCTGAGGGTGAAAGCAAAGCCACTTCCCTTGGTTTCCTCACCCTAGCGCAAAATGAAGATTAATTTTAGGCAGGTATTAAACCCACCGAGACTATTAACTCCATCGCAATGGAGTGGAATAAACATCTCAGTGCACATTATCTGCACAGGAACCTCATCCTCTGGTCCTCTGGGGAAAGAGCAATAGGCAGAGGAAAATACTCTCCCTGGGAACACGTGGACTGAAACAAGAGAGAAATTCTGGGATGTGGAATTAGCTAAAGGACCTGCAACACACCCGACAGAAGAGGAGTTATATGGGAAACAAGCCCCCTAGCACAACAGGACCTCAGCCCGTAATTGGGACTGCCAGGCACTAACTTAATAATGTCAGTAATAACAATGTTAATAATGAATTCGCTAGTGTGGGATTTGCCTTCACTGTGCAATTGGGGTCCTTCAGAAAGTAACACTGAAGGGAAATTGAAACTACTGAGCAAAGTGATAGTCTAACCTCCCCCGTAACTTGCTCGGTTATCATGATGTAACTTAAAATCTGCTTTAGCAATTACATTCCTCACAAGATCTGAAGTGGTGGAAAGAAGAATTATAATGATAATATTAATATACAGTCTCTTCCTAGCGAGAGTAAGTCATTAGGCAGAGCGCAGAAAAGATGCATAGGCAGAAACAGATGGAAAAAGAGCTACATCAAGAGTTTAAAGGGAGGCTTACAAAAAAGAAAAAAGCTGCAAATTCTAAGTGGATTATGGAAGGCAGGCTGCAAAGGGAAAGCGAGAATTGCTCTGTGCCGTGCAGGAAAAGGCTGTTCACACACGGCATGTGAAAGGGGGGTTGGATGGTGGGAAAGAGGAGCTTCGGGTGGCAGAATAAGTACGCTGCGGATGCGCTTCGCTCTGTATAATTTCAGTTGTTGAATAGGTGACTGTCTACGTCTCATGGGCTTGTCCAGGCTCTTTCTCCTCAACACAGACAGAGCAGTGCCTCTGTCAGGTGACGCATCCTACCTACGACAGATGGGCAGCAAAATTTAGGTGGAATAAATGTCGGCCTCGTAGTAAAGTCCATGAAGATGCACAACGTTTGCTGAGGGGAGTCTTAAATCAGTGTAGTCAAACCCACCAATGTCATTTCCACAGCACCCTGTGAGGAGACTTGATGTATTTTCATCCAGGATCAACAAAAAGCAGGAGAATCAGACACAGGGTTTTTCTCTCCCTCCCCCTGAAGTACAGACGTGTCTTCCTACCAGCTCATAGCTATCAACCCATGGGTGAGCTCATTAAAATCAGCAACGCTGTTCACGCTTTCATCTTCATCCCGCTCTTAGCACCTCTGCCTGGTGATGAGAAGGAGCCCGGGTACCGGCCGAGCGCTTGCTGGGTTGCTTTTCCTCCCGCTTCCAGCTAGAAGGAGCCTTGATCTCACGCACAGCCCTGCACGCACACGTCGGCGGCGAAAAACAGTGGCGTCGAGTTGTCCCTGATGCTTGTGATGCTTCCCCGGAGCCCGGTGCGTGCACAGAGATGGCAGCAAAGGGAAGCGGACTCATTCCCTGCCCTCAGGCCTTCAGCAATGTGATCAGGGAGATGAAGCAACGAAAAAAATCTGCTCTTGGTGACCCCCAATAGTTGCCATCGGGAGGGACAGCCCTGCAGCCTGCCTGGGGTGACCTCCTCACCCGCTGGGCTGCACAGCTGAATGCCAGTTATTACTCTGAATCTTGCCTCTATATATTTCAGTGCTTGTGATTTTAATGATTTTGGGACTTCATCCCAGCCATTTCCCCTTCCCTGGCTGCCCTGGAGGAGCTGTAAACCTGGCAGTTTCACAGGCTATTTACAAGAGCTGGGTTCACACCGAGCCCGGCGCATGTAACCAGCTGGGCACACTTTGGAAAAGCAGGCAAAGAGCAATTGCAATCATTATTTTTGTTCTTTCGCTCCTCACTAAAGCAAAAGAGATTCATTACACACAGTATTCATTAGGAACCTGCAACCTCTACCTGCCCTTGACCCTCAGCAGTGGCCAAAGAGTTCAGACAAGGCATCTCCAAGGGATGCTCACCACAGTTTTGGCGATCTTCTCGCTTCATATCTTTGACAAGATAAATCGAGGCGCTCCCCAGCTGAGCATCCCTGGGAACGAGACGGCTGGAGGATGACATAAAATACACAAACCACACAAAATACCCATCCTCTCTGCATCGCTGCACCCCAGCTCCTAAGCTGAGTGGGACCACAGGGGAAAATTTGGCAGGAAGAGGCTATCGCTGCAATCAAGAGCTTCTCCTGCAGATTTCGGGCTGCTCTGGAGGAGGAGAAGCCGCCCAGCAGGACATGGCGGGTGATGTTTTTGTCGTGCGAGCAAGAGGACGGAGACCTCGTCTGCCACACAATCAGCCGTCATAATTTTGCAACCCACTCTGCAATCAGCCAATTGATATGCAATTATCTCCAAAACACTTAGCTATACATTACTCCCTTATTGTTATCTTACTGGATTTTTTTTGTGCTGTTCCATGCCAGATAACCTTAATTTTTCCCCATTTGTTCCAGCATATAATTATTTGTTTGCAATCGTTGCCCATTAGATAGACGAATACTGCAAAGAAACAAACATTTTCCCTTCATAATGCAGTCCTGAAAAGTTCTAATATGTTATTTGATCAAATAATCTTTGCCGTATCAAAGCAATACTATTTTCCCCTTCAAAACTATGCATTTATTAAAATGTAAAGTAGTCTGATCATATTGGGAGTGAAAAATAAAAATAATATTATGGTCTTTTGCAGGAAAATATTGCGTATTTATTTTGGATGACTTCCCTGGAATTTTAATTCAAGCCTTTATATATTTATTTCCCTTCCCTGCCAGCTAGGGAGTAAACATAGTAGGTTTGATTTTAAATTTTTTTTTTAAAAGGCCTGTGTTCAGGACTTTAAATTTGCTTTTAAGAACTGCTTTCGGCTTTTGATTTACGGCAGAGATCCTTTTTTTTTTTGCAGAATAAGGTCCGTGCAGGAAACAGAGTGTGTTCTGCTGCTGGAAATGCAGGGGCTGGTACGGAAGGGGTCAGGCTGCTCGAAGAAAAGAGAAAATTATGGGAATTTAGGCAATGGCCAGACTCCTGCAAGGGCTGCTTGGATCTAGACTCTATGAGCCGCACTATGTTAGATGGAGAAGTACATTTTAAGGGACTTTACAAGCTTTAAGCATCCATTGCTCTATGGCTCCGAGGAGAAAGAAAGAGAAGCATTTCCCAACCCAAGAGTTCAAATAAAACCATGATTTATGCTCCACCTCATGGGACCAGCTTAAAAATAAAAAATAAAAAAGCCCGGGCACTTTTAAAACAAGTAAATTTTAGTGTTTTCTTTCTATTTCCCTTCTGAGCCTTGAGCTTTTAAGGGGTCATATTTTAAAGCCTTCTCTCTGCAACTGCGGGAGACCAAAACTTTTGAGGATGACGCTTATCCCTCTTATTTACACAGCTCCGGGGATTTTCAGATGATGGCAGGTAGGGGCTGATGGGGCTTTTCCTGATGGGAAAGGTGGGTCCACCAGTGGGAAGATGCAGGTTGACCCCATCTCCTGGAGGTGTGACCTGTGGGGACAGACCAAAACATCAGCCCAAACGCCTCGTTTTACAGATGGGACGTGGCAGAAGCGGGGTCACACGGAAAAGCCCATCAAGCCCCTGCTCTAAGGCCACCTCTGGGCCTGCTCCTGTCTACAAGGTCACCCTGGGTCCCAGCACCAGGAATGATTAACAGCTGCTCGCAGCAGAATTAATATTTAAGGAGGATGCCAAAACCACGAGGCCTGGGGTGTTCATAAATCTCCCTTTATCATGCCACTTCCAGGCAAACAAGCTCTTTTTAATTGCACAGATACTCTCAAGCTGAATCTCTGCAGCAAACGGGCTACAGTTTTTTTTTGCAGAGTGGACGTTGCACTGCTTGAGCACCGTGGAAGTGCAGCCAGGTCTGGGGTAGGACAGACGGGTGTTTCACAGCTCAGAGCAACGCTCTCCCCCAAAACAGGCAACGCAACAAGGGCTCCTCTAGCTAAACTGAATGCACAGGAGGAATTGAGGTGTGGAGACACTCAAAGCTTTTGCAATTATACCTCTAGCCTGATGCAAATTTCCCTGGGGCCACATAGGAACCGCAACAGTCTTGGGTCTGATGCACACGTATGTTGGGTCTTAAATTCAGCCTCTCCCAGCACCGATCTCAGCGAAGCCCCGTCACGGTGGCAGTCAGCGCAGCAAAGCACAGCACGGTATGTTGGGTACATTTAGCTCCATGCTTAATAATAAATGAGACAAAAAGCTGCTTGGTTTACACCAAATAATCACCCTGTTTACTTTTCAGCAGGAGTTGGGGTGACCTGCTGGCTGATTTCTCAGTCTCCCTTGTCCGAGCTCCCCTACTGCATCTCCCGGTGACGCTGACGGAGCTGGTGTGTGTGTCCCGAGAGCACCAACGTTGCCAGGAGGATTAAAACCACACAATGGCACAGGGGTCTGCTCGCTGCGAGACACGGAACGAGTAAGAGGGAGTAAAATGCGTGGCTGGTTTTCCTGATGAACACAGCTTTGAGTTTCTTACAGCGATGCCCTGTTACAGTTTTACTGCATTAATAGGCTGTTTAGAAAATGCGGCGGGGGGCTTTTGATCACAGCTCTCCTTGCAAAGGCTTGAGCGCTGAAGGCTGAGGAAATATTACAGGGGAATTAAAGAGACTCCAGCATGAAGGTTAGGCCCTAAAGATGTCAGTGCCGCGGGAAGGGAATTGAGATGTTCAAAGGCAAAACCCCACGTCAGCTCATGCATCCCAGCGTCGGGCAGCGCCCGTCACCGCAGGGGGTGGATGTCTGCCTCTGCCAGGGAGGGTTTCACTTCAGCTCCCCACCTTCGGCACTGCAGCAGCAAGGACTGGGTAAAGCTCATGAGATCACGAGCGAGGTGTTTGCTGCCACGGACGGGTAGATTTTGCCCAGGAGTGGTATCAGCACGCGGGGCTGGCGGGCAGCACGCCGGTGATAGGGGCAGGCACGTGATTTGGGCACCTCCTCCCCGCACTTAACCCACCTACTTAAAAATTAAATTGAGATCTGGGTTTCATTCAGCTTCATGGGAGTGATTTAGAAGAAAGAAAAGGTTATTAAATTAAAGCACTTCATTTTAATATAATGCACTACTTGGAGGGGGGGGGAGGAGGAAGAACAGCCACTCTTTTGATTCCAGCTATTTAATAGGTAAAGAGAAAGTCATGCAAAATGTGCTTATATTTCCTAAACCACCCATATAATATCTTGCAATTAGGGTCCAAGAACATGAAAGATCATTATTAAAATTGAGACCCTCCAGGAGTTTCCCTAAGTGTTTGCTTTTTGCTGTGGTGGGGAAGATTGCTCAGAATAATATAATTTTGTGTGTTCAAAGACTCAAGAGTATGCTGAGTGGGGAAAGGGAAAAGAACCAACTAATGGTAAATGATATCTTAAAAGCATGAGAGAGGCTGAAAAAGTGGATCCATGCAGAAAATAATATACTATTATTTAAAAAAGTGAATTGCTAAAATGACACTCTTCTGCAATTCTGTCTCCAGAAAAATCATCTTGGCTGAATCCTTAATGTTCAAGGGTTTGGGATTTTTTTTTTAGTGACACTATAAAACCTGCAGAAATATCTTAGTTATTTACCAAGTGATTAAACCACAGTCATTTATTATGGTTTTACTAGAACATTGTTTTCCTGGTTCTTCCAGGGTTTATTGCCTCCAATATAACACTCCCCCCCCCCCTTTAATAATCCCCATTGCTTTGACTCTATTGCCTTATATTTTTAGATTTCTTTTAGCGTTTTGCATAAAATTCCAACTCTAATGGGCTTTATAAAATGAGATGTACTGTCATGGATCCAAACCCTTATGAAGATAATTATCTTGTCCATTTGTGTTTTCATTATGTTGAGAAATACTTTTTCTCTCTCCCCCCCACATTTTATTTCCTAGCCCAAATCACAAGAGTCTTTTATTTTTTATTTTTAAATCCATTGGCAACGAAAGAAGGAAGCCCCAGCTACTACCATCCTCTGCTTTTGTTTGATGGAAGGTGGTCCACGAACACTGGGGTGGAGAGGTAGGGAACAGAGACATCTGTAGGATGTGGAAGAGACCATGGGTAGGCAAAGGACGAGGTGAGAAGCGGGAGGAGAGAGCTGACACCGAAGTTTTTCAATCAGTGATGGGCACAAGCCTGCATGAAGACCAGAAAGTGTCATCAATTCATTGAGGTCCAGCACGGGATACAGGAAGGACACACCAGGTCCAAAGTCCCAAACACCACCTTGGTATTTTGGGAGGAAATCCAAGGAATCAGGGAAATCCAAGGGCAATGCACAGAAAGCGGAGCCCAGAGATCCACATGCCACCAATCAGAGTGGGGGCATGGAGCCAAGACGGACAGGGCTTGGGGTAAAGCACGGGCCAGGCTCTCCAGGAGAAACCTCCCCCTTGGCTCTTCCAAATGTGGATCCAACTCATGTTTTAACCACTAATCTCACCGGGGAAGCATCTCCAAACTGCTTGAGACTGTGTCTTCTATAAGGATCATTAACTCTGTCAGGCTGAGTGTTTTCATATGCATGTGCACAGTTTCTGACCCAAAGCGTAGCACTGGTCTCTTTTGGGGTCTTTACTTCCATATAAACATGGAAAATAAAATACTAAGAACTAGGCCCCTTTCTCAAGTACACCTTCCAGGGGTCTCATGGGTCTGGAGAGCCAACAGGAGACAAATGAAGACATGCCAAGCACTACACCTTGGAGAGATTTCCCCTGGAAAGGCTTCACTGATGACTCATGAAAACCTGGGTCTTTCTTTTGCCTTTTCCCTGAAGCCCATTGCATGGAAATGGGAATATGTATCATTTGTTCAAGAAAAGCTCCCTTGGAGCTGAAAAAAGCAATCACATACATGGTAGGTGGGGGAGGCTGCTCTACCCTTGTATGGAATTAGGCCTGGGTATATATTTCTACATTCCTATAAAACTAGGGTTATTATTTCCACTTGAGATACATCTGAAGCGCCCTTGTAGAGCAATGACAATTATAGCACAACAACGTACAAGCTATACCATTCACCTGTCTAACTGGGCCCGTGTGTATCGTCTGGGGCGTACTGGGAAATAACTTCCATCGATTCAGAAGCACATTGCTACCAGGAGTCAAGGAGACAGATATTGCATTGGGACCAGACCCAGGGTTTCATAGCTGCACCAAAAAAGAGCCCGATTCTTCCCCAATTTACTTGGGTGCAGTTACGCCGAAGATGAAGATGTTTCCAGTGTAAATCCAGAAACAATCTGGCTTAAAATCAGGAAAAGGAGCCCCATGTCCAGGGCTAAGGCAGTAGTTTTCCCCAGAGATAAACTACTGAAGGTGTTAGTTAAGTCACCCTAAAAGCTTTACTAGTCCCTTGATGAGGTTGTGAGTAACGAGGTGATGCACGCAGCATGGAGCAGCGAGTGGTCCTCGCAGGTCTCCTGCCCCAGCTCTTCATGGCCTGTAGGACACTCACAGCTTGGGTTGATGGCAGCCACCCTACCAAGGGGGACCTGACCCCTCGTGTCCGGGCGTCACAGTGGGGTCCTCCCGCATGGCCAGGGATGGCAGGAGCTGTGAGTAGATGCGTGGGTCTGCAGCCCATGTTTTCTCCAGATCACCCAAGTCCCCACCTCAGCACAGGTTCCTATCGAGGCAGAGGATCCAAGGACGGCCAAAAGCACGTCCTAGGTGAAGGCAGAGGACGTGAGTGACACTGCTATAAGCCAAACCCTCCCACCTCAGGAGATGCTGGACCTAAATGAGATACCCATGTCTGAGCAACGCCAAAGTCACCCTATAAGTCGGTGTCTGGCTTTGCCCTTCCTTCAGGAAAGACAGAAAGCAGAAACCCGATGTCTAAGTTTGCTCCCAGGCAGGGAAGGTCCCTCTGGACCAGCCTGGGGACAACAGCCGCAGACCTTGAACAAGCCAGACCCTCACCGGAGTGAGCAGGGCCTCGGCGCTGGCGCTGACACCTCGCTGTCAGCACACGCTTCCCTTTAATTAAAAGCGGCGTGCGTGCCCCCCTCTCCGTGCTGTGACTGACGCTGCCAATTCTGCTGTGCTTTAGATGTGTCATATCGTGGTACATCACATCCTAATTAACGCATCTTGTCAGGTCCGGCAGTTGGCTGCAGTAACACGCTTCCAGCAGCTGTCACTGGGACCCAGCAGAGGGACCGGGGCCGCCTGGTTAGGCAGCAAGTCTCTATATTGAAGATTTTATTTAAGGGGGAAAGGACAGAGCATGGTCCTAAATTCAGGACTGCAAGATGACGGTGGCTTTGACCCTGGTGGCCACCTGGGCTCCTAGCACAAGGGCTGGGTGGCAAGAGGAAAGCAAGTTTTGCCATCTCATCCTCATCTTGCAACAAGACGAAAGCAGCATCCTGTGCTCGCTCGGCAGCTGAGCTTCAGAGCAACGCGCTCTCAGAGCAGAGGCAGCCGAGTGCTTTGCGAACAGGAATGAAATTTAGGTCCCCCGGCAGCCCTGCACCAGGGATGGAGAAAGCTCCTCTGAGATGGGAGGAGGAATCTGGCTCAAGGTCACCCGCCACCCCGGAGGCTCCGAGTTTTTGGTCCCCAGCATCGGGCACAAAAGGAAAGAGGTTTGACGCATTCAGGAACCGAACTTGTGCAGCCTGACTCCTGCCGCTCCGCTAATTATTAGGCAAGACAGCTTGGCAAGCACGAGCGTCGAACCCAGGTGTCCTGGCCTCTTGGCTCTTCTCGGGATTAAACATTTAGCACTGCTGGAGACCGCGGTTGTACGCAGCCCGGCTGCTGGCCCCCGGCTCGAGCTGCCACGTACCCCTCCCCAGCCCAGCGCCACAGCCAGCCCCCTGCAAAAAGCAGCCAAAAGGGGGGAAAGGCAGGGAATGAGGGATTTTTTTTAACCCACATTATAGGCTCTCTTTTTATTTGGGATCCTAAAGTGCATCTGGCTTCCTTGGGTTGAAAACAGCATGCTTCTATGCAGCCCAATTAGGAAGGGATCATTAGCACTTAATTGAAACTAAAGCACGGACCGGTGGCCGCGAAAGGTCCCGTGGCACTCAGAAGAAGGTGGTTTTGGGACCGTGGCACCGGCCAAAGCCCGCCCTGCCGCAGTTTGTGGGGATCAGGCACGGAGCTCCTTGCAACGCCAGGAGCACGGACAAGGATATTCACTGCAAGATGCTCACGGGCTCAGCCAAAACTAAGCAGCCCTAAAGCTCCACTGGAAACACTCCCTTCTGTCGGGTCAGAGCAACACGTGATGGGAGCTGCAGTCCCTGAGAGACCCTAGCAAGAACTGGGTGGCCAAATTAGCCCTCTCCAACAAACATGCATTTAATGAGCACACACCTTGTTTTAGCTTTTTGTCTCCTGCAAGCTCACGAGCAACCCCACATAGAAACCGCCTCGCTGGAGCGCGTGTCGTGGCAGTTTCGAAGGTCGTTAGCCAGCTTGGCAGCAAAACCAATGGAAGAAAATCACCGGGGTCAGGATGCTTCTCCCCCCAAGACAACGATTTCTGCTTCTTCCTTCTGCTGCTGGCCCAGCGAGCAGCCACTGTCCCACCCGGCGGGGCTGGTTTGTCACATTGGGAACCCAACCCGCAGGGGAAGGGGCATTTTCAAGCAAACGCATGCACCGAGGCAATGGAATTTATACATCTTTGATAACGAGCATTTAAAGAGTGAAGCCTAATGAAGGGATCCGGAAACAAGCCACAACTGAAGCCGGATGCAGCTTTTTAATTAAAACTCTGATGTCTTTTTATCTCCTTCCCTCTCCCATGCTCTTCCCCCCGCTGAGGGAGGGGATTTCTCAATCTGAGGCCCATTGCTGTACAAAAAGCTCAGCTTTAATATTCTCTTTGATTAAGTTGGATTTTTCTTCCTCCTCTTCTGGTGGGTGCTGCCATCGTACTCTTTGGTAAAGATTTAAAGGAAGAAGGGCCCTGCCAGTCGTCAGGTGAGTACCTGCAGAGCAGAAAGGAAAACACAGGGCCAGGCGTGCTTGTAAGAAGATTAAGACACCAGAGTGGCCATGTGCCTTTGGAGTGCCAAATGCCACTTTGTCCCCCATCGTGTGTCTCTTCAGCATCCTTCCCTAACACCAAGCAAAATCAGGTGGTACAAAGGGTTAAGCAGTGAAAAGGAGGGAGAAGATCAGGCCCATTTGAAGGGATGATGAGACGCTCTAATTTGATTGATTTTTACTGAATTCATGGCACTTCTCATTTGCAGTTTCCCTCCTTTTAATTAGCCGATGCTTGTAGCTATCATATTCAATTCTCATTACTTAATTAAATTGGGTCCTCCACCTTTAGGCAGTGCTGGGAGATGGTGGAAGAGACCAGCTGGAGGGAGGGTTGGACGGGAAGAGGAGTTCTTGCTCCACATTGGCATGGAGCTGTCAAAGCAATGTGGACCTCTCAGCTTCATCTTGGATTGCCCAGTGCCCTACCCTGGCCGCATCCTGCTTGGCAACACAAAGAACCACAGATTAAAAGGGAACAGAGCTCTTCTTTCAGCCCCCAGAAGGTTTCCATCTGCTCCAGGTGAGCCGTATTCAGGAGCTGAGCTTGAGCATTGCGTTGACACCAGTGGGATTTAGATCACAGCTGAACCGTGCGGGCAAAGATGTCTTTGTCACTCTGGCACTCAGCTAAACAGGCATCAGGAGTACGGCACACACAGCTATTCTGGTCCCCAACACCACCACAGCAATTTGTCTCTGCAGGAAGAGCTACTAAAAACATGATGAAATTTAAAACCCACAAAAAAAAAAAAAAATCCAGCAAACTGCCTGTAAACCGGATTATTAATTGGTGCCGCAATTAAATTCAAACCTCCAGAACACTCACAATATTTGGCAGAGTAGCTTGTAACAAGGAAGGTGTCGGCAATGTGGCGTTGTTGTTTCTCCTTGGTGGGAAGTAACTGGGACGGGTGTGTTGGCAGTCACACGAGTTGTATTTCTCCTTCTCTGGTGTCGTTTCCCTGCCGCGTGGTCTCCTCTGTTTTATTTATCCAGGCTTTGGTATTTCTGTGCACGTGTTTTTACACGGCTTTACCCATCCCAGCCGAAACACGCGACCTGTATAAAGGGTTTATCTCCGATGCGGCACGTGCGACTGCTTTTGGGGTCGCCTGTACCCCGAAGGAAGCTCAGCCCCGGGCACAGGGACGGTGCTCCAGGGTCAGCCCAGAGATTAACCACTCCAAAATCACATGCAAGTGCCCCAGTCCTACATTTGCAGCTCTTTAATGGCAGTTCCTGGAAACGCTCCCCAAAATACCCCAGAGAAGCATGAGCAGGCACCTGGGCAGCTTTAGCCCATGTCATGGTTGTCTTGGCACCTAATACATACCACTCACTTGAATTTCAGCCGATAAGCATGAATCTGTTAGGAGTTACACGTGTTCCCACACTACATGGACTTGGGGTGCTGACGGTGCTCTGGTGAAGGCACAACCCTCAAGTTACAACTCACATTCGATCTACAATAAAGGCAAATTTTGTGTTAAAGGCTTCCCGGTTTCACAAGGATTTTGGTGGGTCTTGGTTAATTGTCTCAAAAGTACATTGAGATCTGGAGACAAAATGGGCTACAGGAGTACACTGGGTTATTATGGATTTCCATTTGAGTCACCAGGACCTTCCCTGTTGGAGCATAATATATTCCATCAATTATAGGAGAGCAGCACGAAGCTGAATAGGACCCTGATAATGAGGGGCTCTTTCATTTCCCCCGCGCATGCACAGACCAGTTCAGAGGCTGATAAATGAAGGTCTGCCCCCTCCCTCCGCAGATGGCATTTGAGAATTCTTTCAGCAGAATAATTTTATGGTTCTTGACTCAGGAAGTCGGTTTGAACTTTGGTTTTGGAGATAAAAGCACTGACAAAGCATCCCCACAGGACGCCCGGACTCGTTTGCATTCATAAATGTGCAGCCAGCACCACAGCCCTCTTCCGCACGCCAGGAATTACCTTCGCTCAAAGGTTTTTCTACATTCACTTATCATCTAATGAGCAGTGTAAGAAACTTCATTTCAAGGAGGAGAGAAGGGGAAGGAGGATTAAAAAAAAAAAAAAAATCCTCTCTTGGTGGATGCCTTTAAATGGGATTCGATTTCTGTGGCTTTTTCATATCCTGCCAGCAAGGAAGACAAGGCATAAAGAGTGAAGAGTTAAAGAGGTGCAGAGATGAAGGTAGCACCAGCCCCTTTGGGTGGAGATAGGCTTGGAGGGACTGCAAACACTGCAGAGGATTTGAGAGCTCGGAGTGGGTAGGACAGGCAGGAGGGACCTGTCCCGGCTGCCGAGCTGGGAAGGACCAAGAGGGCAGGGGAAAGAAACTGCCTTCCTGCACCAGGATCTGGGGTGGTAATTACGCCCTGGGAAGGTCAGCTCGCCGACGAAACACATCGCCGACGGAAAAGCGTGTGCCTGGGACAGCCGGTCACGGCGCGAGCGACGCCTGACAGCTTGTGCCTGGTGTCCCGGGGACATCCCAGCCCCGGCCCGAAGCAAGACATGGAGGTGGGAGAAGAAATGAGACAACAGGCGTTACCCGCACACACGATTCAAAGATCCCGTGTCAGCCGAAGGTTAGCAATGAACTAGTTGATAAAGAAATAAAAATGCTCATCTCCCCTGACAGCCGTCGCACCGATTGATGCTGCTCAGCGAGGCCATTACCACGGGCAACGGAGCCATAAAACCGGCGTTTTCAGGCTGTGGACAGATGAAGGCAGCTCAGCACGACACTGCTCATCACTCGGGCATGTCAGCCAGGGCGCTGGGCGAGGCAGAGGCGAGATGCTACACTGCAACTGCAACAGGCTGGGGAAGGGGGGGAAACCCCGTCCCCCTGTACCCCGACCCCCTGCAAGCCTCCCTGCGGAGCCGACCCTGCTTTCTGCTGCTCCTGCGGGTTCTTTTGTAGGGTAACGCAGAGAAATAAGGTGTTTCCAAACAACATAAGGTCTGGGAGAAATGCCATGATCATTTCCATTGGACATAAGTGGGAAACTATCCAAAAATTAACTCGGATTTGAGCTAGCACAGAGACCCAAACAGCACCAAGGAGTTTGCCCCTACAAGATGGCAACCGGCGAAGATCTCTGTCTGCTGGCATCCTGCTACGCAGAACAAACCTGTGCTGACTCCTGGCTCGAGTAGATGCCAATTATCAACCTCCTGTATTTATCGGGAGGAGAAAAAGAAAAAAAAAGTGGCATTTTGTAAATCTTCAGATGTGCCTTCTCTACATACGAGCTTTCTAGTAACTCAGACATCCAGTAAGTGCCTCTGCAGGCACTGGTTGGCGTTCAGAGTCAACGCAGAGGCAGAGATTTCCATTCCGGGCAAGGGGTTTAGTACCAGTTTGAATGGGAAGTGAGTGGTTAACTCTGAAAATCCCCACTCCACGCCAGATGCTTTATCGCTTAGCTTTTTAAAAGAAAAAAAAGGCAAAACTAAGCCCTTAAGCGATGCCCCCATCTCAGGATCTGCACTGAACTCCCAACGGTGCTGCCTGAGTGTGTTTTGTCACCGTGCCACTGCGTTGCATCACGGGGCAACAAACCCTCTTGGCTAGGTTTTAGCTGGGTGGGCTTTGTCCTGCCGAGGGAGCTCGTGTAGGCGTTGCCCATGGCATTTATGCATCTTCTAGCGACTGCTGTATAAAGACCTTTGCCACTTTTATTCAAGGGAGACAGGCTATAGCCCTGAACTTACCCACATGCATCCCAGGCTCGCAGCACTTTAGCTGGCAAAGCAACGAATTACGGTGATCTAACATAGCCTTCATACATTAAAACTCACCCAGAGTGCACCATTAATCTAATTATCCAGAAAATATAAAGGGAAAGGCTCCTTTACGCTGCTTCTCAAGGTGAAGAATCACCAGCACTTAATTTTGGTCTTGCAGCACAGCAACTAAACCGTGATTTTGTCTGAGTTATTGCTGTGGTTATGAAAAGCACAAGAGTGGCGAAACACGGATTTTCTCGTTTATCCATCCTACCATTGCCATTCACCCCTTTCCAGGCCCCAGGGAACAGGAGGCTTTGCTTTAGTTGAGCCACCTTGACTTCCCAGACCTTTCCCAAGCCTGCTGTGACCCGGAGAGGGTGGCAGCCCCTGGGGATCCACCTGGGGACCTGAGGTTCAGCCGCTGCAGAGGAGCCCTGGTTGGACGCAGCTCCGGTGACCAAGAGGTTGCTGCTCACAGCCCTATTCCATGGAAAGCATCGACAGTCCATGTCCTGATACCGATAAGAACCTTGGTGATAATCCTGGAGTTTGTCTCTCTGCCATTTAAACGTGCGGCTTAGCAAAAGGCTTCCCACGACCGAGGTGTGCAGAAGGCTGTTATTCTGCACGAGTCTGTCTAAATCCCTTAAGCTTGCAGGCCCCACTGCCTCCAGCTTCCCAGCGCACGCTTAACTTCCCAGTCCTGCATCTGGCCTGATTTAGCACAGTCCTCGCACGTTCCTGACATTTTGGGGGGGATTACTCCTTCTGAGATCAGCCCAACTACTCACAAGCTTAAAGGTAAGCACATGCTGAAAAGCTCGGGGGCATCTAGACCTCAAGAGCTAAATGCAGATTAGTGCCAATAAAACACAACAGACTTTGCAAGTCCCGATCCCACACCGCTTCACGAGGCATAAAAAACCAGAAGCCCAGGGCGATAGTTGGGTTGGACACCAGCAACCTGATCTACTTACCCAAAGTGTGTTTGAGCAGCAGGTCTGTGCTTCTAAAGGCTGTAAAATTAGTATTCTTGGCCAGGCTGATTGCATTCAAATATATTGCTGACATCAATCACCTCTTCCCAAACTCATCTGTCTGGATCAGTCAATTAGAAACTTATTTTCGAGCTGTGGGCGCTCTTATGAGATAGACTCAGGGAAGGAGCTAAACTCATTTAGGGGGTTGACCTCTCTGCCTAGCTGATCGGCAGCACGGTTTAATAACTCCTCTGGTCCGTCCACTCCAGCCCGGGCTAAAACCACCTCCCGAACTGCCACCCCGGTGATACGGGTGTTTATTATATTGCAACACACCACCTACGGAAGGAAGGCGCTGTGCTGTCAGCGTGAATACTAAATAAATTCATCTATGTTCTGTACTGTGACCACGAATATGAAGCGAATTCATAATGGTAAGACAATTAACCTACTACCTTTCTTAGCCTTTAGATGACTTGCAGCATCTTTTATTACCTCTGCCATGCAAACACAAACACGAAGAATGTTTTTTCACCCAATAAAATCGCTCCCATCCCTCTCCCCTCCATTCTCCCAAGTTAAAAAATGTAATCAGTGAGACCAGCCTTGGTTCGTCCGCTTTTTCTTACTAAGAGGTACATAAATAAAATAATAACACATGATTAATAACACTGAGAGCTTTCCAAATATTAATGAATTGATCTTGTTGCTCGAGAAGAATGGGAGAGTTTTAGATTTAAAGCTTTGATAGATTTTCTCCTGAGAAAGAGAGGTGATAAATACTGTGTTAAAATGCTATTTGTATCTGTGTTGCTAATATTAAGTTCATGTGTTCATAGATTTGAAAGCGCAGAAGGAGAATTATGTCACCTGCTCTGACTCCTAATGAAGGCCATTGACTTTCCCCCAGAGAAACGAGCAGAATTTAGTAAAACTGAAAAGGTGCATTTCCAGGGAAGGTATCTCTGAGGACTCTCTGAAGCTTTTTCTTGGGGACCACCCTCCAACCACGCTGGTTGCTCTCCATTCACACTGCTGGACCAGGGAAGGACACAGGTTGGATCATCAAATCTGTCTCCACACCCACGTTTCTTGGCCAACAACCACCTTCACTCTCATCTCTCCTCAATTAGAGACACCACCACAAATAATCCCTGCTGCTCCTAGGAGAAGGAAAAGCCCAACAGCCCTCCTGTGCAAATCCCTGATGTTCCTCCAGCCCTGCTGGGATTCTGGGGGAAACCAGCTCTCCCTTTACAGTTGTCTTGTGCAACTGCTGCTCTGCAGAGCTGAGAACCTGCTCCTGGGTGCTTTGGGGAGCGTTAAAAAAAAGACCCTGCAAATGCATCCCTAAAATTCAGGGCAACAGGGCAGAAAGGTACCATATTCCCTCAATCCCGCAGACCCCAGCTCCAGCTCCTGGGTGAAAAACAACTAAAAGAGGGACTAGACATGAACAAGACCCTGGGTCTAGACCTGCCCCTTGAAAAAGACGCTGCCGTGTCCTTTCCTGGCCCGGCAGCGCGCAAAGTGATGATGCAGAGCAGGGTCCCAGCTAAATGAACTTGGACCTTTTGTGGTGGCGCTAATGCCCGTGCACACAGTAATTAAGGCTGAATGTATGAAGGCTGAATACTGAACTCTGAAGTCTGTGAAGGTCAAGCTATATGCTACCGGAGAGGCAATTTATCCTAGATCTGTAATAAGGTCTCACATCTGACCTATTAACTGAATGTTACATGATATTAATAATCTCCCTACAGATCGGGTAGAGACAAACAAAAGTCAAGTTTGGAGGCTGATTTGCTGGACAGGAGTTAATCTGCAAAGACAGAGTCTAATGCAAGCACTCTAAAAATCTACAGTAACACTGATTATTTTTTAACTGAATATGCTTTTCTTTGATGAAAGCGTGTGTGCATCACACTCCACACATACCTTTCTATGTAATAAAGATCAATGAATTATTCATGCCAACATTATTAGTCCTGTATATAGGACACTCTCCTACAGATGGGCAAGTTCCTTCCAATCAGAAACCTCATTTGCTGAAAACTGAAGAGTCAGATAATGCCCCAAAATTGTTGGCAACCAGCTTGAAACACTTCTAATTGGAAATACTCACTCTTCTTCCATGGGAAAATTAGGAAGATTTTGTCTCTGCTTTCTCAAAGCAAAACATTAGGACTTTTTTTTCTTGTTTGAAATGATGGTTGCTTTTAAAATTTACCTAAATTTAATGTAAAGCTTTTTTTCAGAAAGCTCCACAAGACGGTCCTTAAAATCCAAGCACTTCAATGCAGCTTCAGCAATATATTTCATTTTAGCCAAACCTCAAACATTTCATTTTCATGATATCAAAGGGCTTTGATTTGCTTTTATTGTTTCAACTTTATAATCATATGATACTATAAACCAGAAAGGAAACACACAGACCTCATCAAAGGAACGGGTTTCTATCAGGGGCTGTTGATACAGCAGGAAAACAACTGTGGGATTGGGTTGTTTTCTCTTTCTTCTAAAAACTATTTGGTTTTGCAAGAAATGCTGGCTTTCCTTGCAGCTCACAGAATCACAGAATCATCTCGGTTGGAAAAGCCCTTGAAGATCATCCAGTCCAACCATTAACCTAACAATGACAGTTCCCAACCACACCAGATCCCTCAGCGCTGGGTCAACCCGACTCTTCAACCCCTCCAGGGATGGGGACTCCCCCCCTGCCCCGGGCAGCCCATTCCAACGCCCAACAACCCCTTCTGCAAAGAAATCCTTCCTAAGAGCCAGTCTGACCCTGCCCTGGCGCAGCTTGAGGCCATTCCCTCTTGGCCTGCCGCTGGGTCCTTGGCTCAAGAGACTCATCCCCCCTCTCTGCACCCTCCTTTCAGGGAGTTGCAGAGGGCCATGAGGTCTCCCCTCAGCCTCCTCTTCTCCAGACTAAACCCCCTCAGTTCCCTCAGCCGCTCCCCATCAGACCTGTGCTCCAGACCCCGCACCAGCTCCGTTGCCCTTCTCTGGACACGCTCGAGTCATTCAATGGCCTTTTTGGAGTGAGGGGCCCAAAACTGAACCCACTCATCGAGGTGCGGCCTCACCAGTGCCGAGTACAGGGGTGAGATCCCTTCCCTGTCCCTGCTGGCCACGCTAGTGCTGCTACAAGCCAGGATGCCATTGGCCTTCTAGGCTACCTGGGCACACTGCTGGCTCATTATCAATCCCCCCCCCCCCCAGGTCCCTCTCTGACTGGCAGCTCTCCAGCCACTCCTCCCCAAGCCTGGAGCGCTGCTGGGGGTTGTTGTGGCCCAAGTGCAGCACCCGGCATTTGGTCTTAGTGAAACTCATACAGTTGGCCTCAGCCCATCGCTCCAGCCTGGCCAGGTCTCTCTGCAGAGCCTCCCTACCCTCGAGCAGATCAACACGCCCACCCCGCTCAGGTGAACTGTGCTGTGTTGGAGTATCCTATAGAAAAATAAATGCCAGTTGCTTGCTCCAGCTGGTCGACTGAGCTCCGGGAAGAAGACAAGTGGTGGCACCTCACCGGTGGGCAGAGCTGATGGGCTGCTCCACAAACCAGCAGGAAGGATGGAGAAAAACTGGTGGGGAGAGAACAACACGGGGAGTGGCTGCGCCTCACTGGCACCATCTCTCTTGCAAGAGTGAAGCAAAGTTTGGAGATCACAAAGGGTTATCGGCTGAGAGACTCAGGGGAGCCAAGCACAAGCCCTCTGGGATCATGCCCAAGGCAGCGCGTGATGGAGGAGTGTACAACTGACCACGGCTGCTGCTGGGAAGCTGTGAGAGACGAAAAACCAGGCCTGCGAGAAACACGGACTGAGAAAAACAGCCTGAGAAAGACATAAAAGTTGAGGCCCTCCAAGCTAAGGAATGCCTCAAACACTCGCAAGATGAAACTCTAGTCATGGGGTGGATGGTGTGGAGGTCGAAGCTGATAAGGCTGCCCCAATAACACAGGGTTCAGCTGGAGGGGGGAGCCCTGTGGGGACAGGATGGTTCTGCTCTGGGGTACCTGGCCAAGTTCCAAGAGCATCTGTCTGGTGAATGACCTTTGCTTCATTATCCACAAAATGCATATTAAAGTTAACATCCCTCAATATGCTAACGAAGACTAACATGATCATGTTAATTACATCATCCCACGAAACACCTTACCCTACCCTATACAGGGGATATGTGGGTTGACCTAGGGGATGGACCCAAGGAAAGTGTGTATAAATCGAGGGGGGGGAAAGAGGGGGGTGGAAAGTGGGGTGGGAGGCCCGGAGAGAGTGCAGTGAAGTGGAGAAGAGAGATGCCTCCTGGAACCCTCACTGGTGGGATCAATGCAGAAACCCAGACCGGTGATCTCTATTCCCTTATTCCCTCTACCTCCCTCATTTCCTTTTTCCCCTTTGTCCTTCACTACCATTAAGCAATGCCAGGCACACTGTATTGCTTGCCACACTCGCTACATACTTAGCCAGTTACAGTGTGTTCAATTAGTACATTGTGGGTAGTTAACAAATGTTTGGACTTTGAGACTTGTCTCACCGTTGTCCGCTCCGTTGGGGATTTGCGAATCTGAGTCACTCGTCTCCCTCATCTGAGTGGGACGTGACAGAAGCCACACAGGGCCAGGGAGCGACAGCCTTGCCTGAGCCTCCACTCGCTGGGCAGCCGACTGCTGCGGGGCTACAGAGTTATCAGCGCTGGTACAGCTCGGGTCCAAGAGACTCAGCCTAGGCAAGTGTCCCCGTGGTGCTCCCTCTTCTGCCTCGGCTCCGCTACCGCTCCCTGCAAAACCACCTCTGATATCTCCACCCCTCACGGCAATTACTGCAATGCAGATACGTGCTTCATTAGCCAAAGATGCCATAAACTCACCCGACCTCTTTATAGCCGGCCACCGTGCTATATGAACCTGCACGGACAGGGCAGGCATGTCCCTTCCACACCAGCTTTAATTCTGGTTTAAGTGCTTAAATCCATCAACCCTCGTGTTGGAGGATGAGTGACAAACCCACAGCTCAGGTCCATGGCAGCCTGAGCTGAACAAGGTTTTTTCAAGCGATTTGATTCTCTAAAGAACCTGCCCTCAAAGATCTTCAAAACAGAAAGAAAAAAAAACCCCAAATCGTGCAGCTCTTGGATGCCAGAGTAGAAAGAGGAGCTCAGCACCTTGTACAACATGATGAGCTCCCCCCTGGCCATGGCGTGGAATAATTGTACTTCAAAAAAAAAAAAACCCCAAACCGACAACCTGTTTGAGTTCAGCTCAAAGGTAGAAGAAAACCAGAGATGACGGGGACAATGCTGCTTGGGCAAAGGGGAACAAAGCACCAGGCAGGCAGCTGGAGGGATAACGCTCCCAGCTCCAGCTCCTGTGCACTTCAGATGGCCGCTACCACTTCTCACTCCATTTCTCCAACTGCCGATCAAAGGGCTTTTACAGAAAAATGGAGTCTTCCACAAAATACGAGAGTTTCTCAGTCCTTCGGCAGCTCAAATCATAATCCTCTCCCTGAAACACCATTAAAATTGTTTTACAGCAGCTAGAGAAGCCATCTGCTTCGCACCAAGGTCACTGAAGGAAGTTTTCCGTGCTGTCTCAGGCTCGTCTCAGTAAAACAAGTACGAGGAGTGCACTATACTCCCTGTAACTCAAGTCTTGCTGGACCAAAACACTTTTCAAACTGTAATTTCCAAATGCAGAGCTCACCACCTCGTTGCATACCCAGCCCATCTCCTGCTCCCGTTTACTGAATCCCAGGGACAATCCTAACAAAGAGTTGAGCGCTGCAGAGGCTGCAAGGACCCCCGGGCTCCCATCGCTCGCTCTGAACCCCCTCTCTGCAGCCTGGAGTGGAATTCCTAGGAGGGCAAGTTACAAAACAAACGGTGGGATCTCATGTCCTTGTGAGAGGTGGGATTTGCATCTTGCTGCTGCACCAGCACTGAGTGCCGCAGCCGCCTGCGGCAGAGCTGCAGGAGGGAACAACCTGATTTTCATGGGACAACCCACCTCCCCTCTGCTAGTCGCTCCGCTCAGCATCGTCCCTCATGGCTAAAGACCTCCGTGCCGTGGGGCGAGGGGCTGCCCCCCAACCTGCACCAGGGCTGGCAGCAGAAAGCAACATTTGCACCCTGGCTGCCCACTGCACTCCTCGCTGGTCCCTCTGAATCGGGGCTCGTGCCCCATAGAGGAGGGGGTTTTGCTACGTGAAGTCCCGCTGAGGCCCGGTGAGGGGTAGGGGAGTTACGTGCAAAAGCTGGTTTTTGCAAATGGGAGAAAAAAAATTGCAGAGAAACCCAAGCTGGCACACAGAGAGACAGCTGCAATCGCACACGCACGCCAAGAACGCCGCTTTTCCAGAAAATGAGGTTTTGATTCCTTTTCAATTTTGTTAAAAAATGACAAATAAATGTCTTAATATTAATAAAGAAAAAAACAGATCTTCTGTTGGTGTGAATATATAATGCGATTTGACATACAGAATGGAATTAAATTAGCGAAATACAATGGGCTGGAAAGAAGATCTGCTTTTCCTTAGAAGATTGGCATCGGTGTGGAACCAAAGGAGGGCATTTCACGCTGGGATGCAGCAGACTATTGCTCGTCACCAATCTCAGTCGGCTGCGTGCAGTGGCCAAATCCTCAGGTGGTGCAACTTGGCGTGGCCTCCCCCCCCCCGCCCCGGCATGGTGATGCCAGCTCCTGCCAGCTGAGGATCCGGCCGGCAAAGCACTCGTCGTGCAAATTGCTAACGGGGGAGATGTGTCCCTGGGAGGGAACAACGCTGCCCTGCTTATCTCCTCTATAGAGGGGTATTTGGGAGCGCGAGGGGTTGAAATCTCTGGGTGTAAAAGGTAAAAGGGTTGTGAGCTCAGATGGTCTTGAGAAGTGGCACTTCCTCATCGTCCCTGGAAGATGTCAGGGATGGAGAACAGACCTCAAGGCTTAATACAAAGGAACAGCCAGAGAAAACATGACTTGTCCCCTAAACTGGAAGGCCAGCCCAGGCAGGGGCCAGACTTGAGAGCTCCAAATATCTTGCAAAAGTTTTGATCGTGAAGGTCGGCATTAGACCTTTCGGGGCAGTTTTGCATTGGATAGACAATGGCTGCACAGGGTCCTGCATCGAGTCTGAGTTGCTGCCCTGGGGAAGGGTTTTCCACACGTATTTGTAGGTGGCTGTTCCTTCGCTGCTCTTATGCCCGTTTCCCTCATTTTACTCATTTCCAGGAAATCCAATTTAAATAACAAAAGCAGTGAAAGTTGAGAGTCAGAAAACCACACGAAGGGAACTGTGAAAGCACCTGATGTTACTGCTTTCTGCAACTCCGAGCCTCTGGAGTTTGGTTCATCTCTGCTGCAACAAATACCGTCTGAATGTTAAGGATGCTCCTCCAGACAGCCCTGCCAGAGCGACCTGCCCAGCGACCGGCGCTGTCGGCTCCAGCTACCCAAGCCCAGCAACTCACTGTCAGCCCCAAGCACCCATCGCCTACAACCTCACAGGCGGGTTGCATTGTTGCATTTTGTAATAGTGTATTGATTAGCCAATCACTCCAAATTTTAGTACTGTGCCTACAAGATAATTAAATTATCTGCCTTTGTTTAAATTGTAATTTTATTTACTCTTGATTCTACTATATAAAATTCTGCAGGCTTACGGAGTGTTATGCGTCTTATTAGTGCTTAACTCCGGTGCTAATTTTCAATACTCCATCACCATGAAGTATTAAGTAATTGCTACTGTTTATTCTTTGTGATTGCACTGCACTTTGGATCTGCGTGCAGCATCGCAAGTACCTAGTGAAGAGCGGAGCGGGTCCCGGCCCTACTGCTTGGTGGATCCAGGCAGCCAGCTCGAGCTCTCGGCGTGCACAGAATATGATTTCTCACTTTGTTTTTCTGCTCCTAAGCCAGTTGGCACATGGTAAGGAAAGACTGCATTGTCACGCACGTGCTCTGGAAAGCGTAACCAAAGCTCTCAATTTATGTAGCCTGGTCCCTGGATTTCGTTATGCGTTAATAGGGGGGTGAATCGTCGGAGGTGCGGAGCTCTGGTCCCTCTCCAGGGGCTGAGCACCAGCCAGCGCCGCGGACACACACCCATTTGTGGGGGCAAATCCAGCCTCTCTCGCTGCAGTGGGACCAGGGGCAGCTCTGATGCAAAGAGGGAAGGTGGCTGCAGGTAAATGCACCACAGAAATATGCTGGAGAGGCATTTGCTGCCGCCCAGACCTTCCCACCCCGGCTTTTTGGAGAAAGCGTGGGAAGAAACGGAAAAAAGACACTCTGCTGGCCTCTGGCCCTGGGGCGAGCGCAGGAGCGATACAGCTGCCTCTGGAACGAATGCAGAGATTTTAGTGGGTTTAGATTGGTGTGACATGAATTATTTTTCATAATTAACGAGACTGTTGATTTTACATCGTAGGTATTCAGGTACTCTGGTGATCCGTGGCTGTTAAACACCCAAAGGTAATTCTAAATGCTGTTGATCTATGTCTATTCTCAAGGGATGACTAATCTACATTTCTCTTCTCCCTCTACAATTAATCCCTGGATGATCTTATCCGCAAACACAAATTCGGTACCTGGAGGTAGATGAGTCACAGATCTGCAGCAGAGGTTCAGTTTAGAGATGGGAAGATATCTGGCACAGAGGGAGCGGTGGGGACTGTCCCACCTGGCCGAGCAGAAGCCCCAGCTGCTGTCCAGCCTCTCCTTGGAGATGTCTCACCATCAGGTCAAGCCCAACCTGGCTGTTGCACACCTTGTTTGGGCCATTTCTCTATCCACAAGCACAACACCACCGCGCTGCAACCCAGGCATCGGCTTCATCCTGGTCCTCTTACCCCAAAGCCTTTTTGCATCATCCTCCCCTTCCTTCTCCTTCACCTGCCCAGCTCAAGCACTCAGCCAGGCTCTGAGCCTTCACAGAATCCCAGAATCATCTCGGCTGGAAAGGACCTTGAAGATCCTCCAGTCCAACCATGAACCTCACACTGACCATTCCCAACTCCACCAGATCCCTCAGCGCTGGCTCAACCCAACTCTTCAACCCCTCCAGGGATGGGGACTCCCCCCCTGCCCTGGGCAGCCCATTCCAACGCCCAACAACCCCTTCTGCAAAGAAATCCTTCCTAAGAGCCAGTCTGACCCTGCCCTGGCGCAGCTTGAGGCCATTCCCTCTTGGCCTGCCGCTGGTTCCTTGGCTCAAGAGACTCATCCCCCCTCTCTGCACCCTCCTTTCAGGGAGTTGCAGAGGGCCAGGAGGTCTCCCCTCAGCCTCCTCTTCTCCAGACTAAACCCCCCCAGTTCCCTCAGCCGCTCCCCATCAGACCTGTGCTCCAGACCCTGCACCAGCTCCGTTGCCCTTCTCTGGACACGCTCGAGTCATTCAATGGCCTTTTTGGAGTGAGGGGCCCAAAACTGAACCCACTCATGGAGGTGCGGCCTCACCAGTGCTGAGTACAGGGGTAAGATCCCCTCCCTGTCCCTGCTGGCCATGCTATTGCTGATACAAGCCAGGATACCATTGGCCTTCTTGGCCACCTGGACACACTGCTGGCTCATGTTCAGTCCGCTATTGATTAACACCCCCAGGTCCTTCTCTGATTGCCACAAGGTCCTTTCCTCTGCCTTTGCAAATGCAAACTCTCTTTGCTGGTGTCCAGCCTGAATCCTATCACAAAGATCACTGTCTTGCCAGGCTCTGCTCTCCTCATAATGCACGTCCAGTTCCTCCTCTCCTTCATGCCAGCCAGCACCACCCTCCTGTTACACCCTTGAACACACCTTGGTGCTTTCTTCCACCCCTCCCACTCCCTGTAAATCTCAGCAAAGCCTCCTCCAGCTCTCCCTTATGCCTCAACACCTCCAAGACATGCCAGCTGGCTGGGACTATTCCCCCCGCACGTCACCTCTTTCAATCCTCGTGTCTCCCCGTGTGCCTGCATCCCCCCCATCCTCTCTCAGAGGCTGTTTGGGCCAGCGGGCTGCTTTGCTTCTGCATCAGCGCCTCGTTCAGCGGGATGCTGGACAAGGACGATGTTGTGCTGCGTGAGCCATTATGGTAATACAAAAATAAATAATTACGAGACTTATTAATGCACTCGAGCTGCCAAGCGGTGAAAATTAGCCAGTCACAAGGGTAGCAATGGCAGCTGTTAACTCAGGGAGGGGGTCCACAGATATCTCCCGTGAGGGATCTCCTGGTGTGAGCAGCCTGGCAAGGCTGCTGCTCCCAAGGCCGGGGTGCAGTGGCCTGTCAGCATCCGACCGGGCTGGAAGCTGGACGCCCTCACTTCTGATCTCCTTAAGCACAATCAGAAATCATAGCGGGGCTCGCCGCAGCCCTGTTTAACAGTGGCCGATTTTACAAGACACACAATAGTGCTTCCCTGTGCCTCCGAGACCGTAAGTGAATCCTTAGGATAAAGCCAACTAGTTTGGTCGCACTTTAAAATAAGTGTCAGTAGTTCATGCCTAATTACTCCTGAATTAGCTAGGTGATTCATCAGGTCTGATTATGAATGCATAATGAATTTACCAAATCCACATGTATTAGTGAGATATTAATTCCATACGAAATCCCACAATTCATTCATGTGCCATTTGTTTTCATTCTCTTCTTTTAATAAGCTAATTAGTTCAAATTATTTGTACTTCACTAAAGGCTTGAAACACATATAAGGAATGATTAGCTGAAACTCAGTAAAATGGGCAAGTATGGAGCCTACATTAATTGTGACGGGAGGTTCATAAAGAATTATTATCTCTCAGCCATCTCTGTTTTCAGTAATAATAATAATGTCTAATCGTGACAAGTGGATAAAACATTGTGAAGCCCCTAACTAATGCAGCTGTACATGAATTACTAAAATGAATATCTTAAGGCTCGACATTTGCCTTTGAAGTGGAGCTCAGCAGAAAGTTTTGTCTCTCCCCGACGGGAAACAAGACCACAGCTTTAGGGTGGATCCACCCTTTTTCTTTGCTATGTCTCCCCTCCGCCCTCAGCATGCAAAGAGTGGAGAAACAGGGGTATAAAAGAAAAAAAGCCCCATGCCTACATCTTTCAGCTGTTCCGCTGCTGGGTAGGATTGTGAAATCACAGGTGTGCCTTGCCTACACACAGGGATGAAGGAAATAAGGGGTTTGCCTGCAGCCAGGTTCCCCCGCTCACCCCCAGCAAATGCCCCAGACCCCCAGGAACATTTCAGGATTTGAATGAAGGAGGAGGAGCAGAAAACCTGCGTTTTTGCTAGACACAGTGCAGGAGGGATGGAGGCAGAACAACAAACCAACAGGCAGGTGCAAACACTCTGCCCATACCCCCCTTTGGAGCAGTGCAGGTTTGGCAGGGCTGAGGAGGCTTTTTTGATAAAAGGGATGGAAAAAAGAAAGAGAATTAGTCCCTTTCAGGGAGATATTTTTTCCCAGTGTCAAAACTCCCTCCCAAGCAAGGTCCCCTCTTTCTTCCCTTTTTATTTTCTTCTCCCATTTACTTCTATTGAAAGGGGAAAAAAGCTCCTGCTGGCTACTGCTCTCCGAAGTGGGTCACATGGAGGCTTCCAAATAAGTTCTGCCAAAGTGCTAAATGCCTGGGCTCACTGGAGACTCATGGTCTGGCAAACGCTTTGTTTGTTTTTATGCAAACTGACTTGCTGAGAAATGCCACCCCCCCAGTCATCCTGCTCCCTTTCATTCCCTCTTCTTCTTTTTTGAAACCAGCCTGTCCCGGCCGCTCCCTCCTCTCCCTGCTGCTTTCTCCACTTATTTTTTTGCAAGGAGGGTAAAGATGTTGCAAAGGATCATACCTGAGCCCGGAGCTACGGACCCCCCTCACCCAGGACGTGGGCAGGGATAA
The DNA here is from genome assembly GCF_047716275.1 of Strix uralensis. Lineage (NCBI taxonomy): Eukaryota > Metazoa > Chordata > Aves > Strigiformes > Strigidae > Strix > Strix uralensis. The sequence goes on along the minus strand of NC_133997.1, from coordinate 7,510,415 downwards.
TGGCCATGTGCATGCAGATGACTTGGTATTTGGGGGACTATATGAAAGTGCACGTGGCAGTCTGTGTGATCAGGAAAACACACAGGCTCCATTACGTTAAACCTGCATCAGCGACATCAACCTGTAGCCAACATCCTCCCCTTGAACGTGGCTCCTGGCTGTCTCCTATCGAGGGAGAACGCACCCTCTCCCCATGTCATTTCTCCTCCACCAAACCCGCAGCCACGGCAGCAAAAGTTGATCACAGAAAGAGGCCAAAAGGACCGACGAGGAGCACGGGGAAGCAGCTCCCATTTCAAGGAAGGACTGTGCTTCTGCAGCTGAGGGAAGAAGCTGAGGGTCCCTCGGATGTGTCGGAGTGAAGGATCACTTCTATGGCATTGTTGATCTTTGGGCGTGATCTCGCCCCGGTGCTCTCTTTGCTCCTTTGCATTGGGAAATTGCCAGGTGCCAAGGGACGCACCGCATTGCCCCTGTCCTGCATCCCTTCAACATTATGCACAAAACGTTTTGGAGCTGAATGTATATATTTTATTTATTCACACTCTAAAATCCAAGCTTAATGCCTCGGAGGAGAAGAAAATAAAGAGAAGTGTACAGTGAAGCGAGGGGAAATGCAAGTAATTGATTGATCGACTTTCCAGGTGCTTTGCTCAGGAGACCCCAGAGGTGAAAGACTCCTTTGACTCTCAGACTCAAAGCCATCGATCTCCTCCTAAAACTGTTCCTTTGCACGCACAGCACAGACTAGGTGTTGCTGCGTGCGATGAAAGATGCACAGCGCCGCGATCAAAAAGAAGCACGCCTGTCTACGACGTTAAAAACCAGCCTGGCGGCGTGGGGTGAGCGACGCAGGTTTCACACCGGGGAAGGCAGCGTGCGTGGCACGGAGGAGACGTGGAGCGAGAACTGAGATGCTCCAACACACAGGAGGGATGGAGCAGCTCCTGGGTCAAAGTGGGTCCTGTGCTTACTCTTTTGCGGCACCTGGATTCCTATAGAATCACCAAAAATGGGGGTTTAGGCTCATTTCCAGCCCAGGGACTCAGTTATGCTCATCTCTTCCTTAGATTCCCCAATGCAAGACAGCAGAATAAGGCTCCGGGGACTCTTACCTACAAAGCTCTAGGGAGCCTTAACTTCTTACACCCTGGAGGTAAGAGCATCCTAACCAGCAGGCAAACCCTATCACAAACTACTCAGCACGGTTTAACAGTGTGCAACATTTAAGCTCATAAAACCAGTGTGTTTCTTATAAACACCGACCACTGGTAGCCAAGAGCGGCATTTATATGGTGTAGGGGAGAACTTTGTAGAGTCGGGCTGATGGTTGGACTCGATGATCCCAAGGGTCTTTTCCAACCTGAGTGATTCTGTGATTTAGATTTGGAACCACTCTCCAGAAAAGGCTGCTTGCAAGGAAACTGCTCTGGAGAGAAGGTGATCACAGTATTTAAGACAAGGATCGGGTGACTTTGGGCAGAGATGAGCAAGGCATTCAGCCACAGCACCTGTCATAAGTGGGTAAAAACACAGGACTTCTGCTCAAAGATATTCTGCAAGTGCCACTTTGGGTATGGGTGCGTGCGAGACAAGGTGATGAGGTGGGGAATTAACAGGGCTGAGAATACTCAGCAAAGCCCAAAGCCAGCCTGCAGTGAAATCAAATGGCAGCTGCATTTCTTCAGTAAGTCTTCCATTAATGACCCAGTTGTTTAGGGCAATTTAGATCAGCACATCACAGCCTTGGAAAGCTGCACCTCGCAGCTCTGCTCTTTCACAAGTGCCTGCAACTTCAGCGCCGACGTCTGCTCTGGCAACGGTCCTATCTGGCTGATGCAAGGAGACACGAGTTTCTTCTAATTAATTCTTTTGGAAGTTTTTTCTCAGGGCTTTTTCCCCCCTCTTCTGAAAAAGCAATAGAAGTCTGAGCAGCTAGGCAGGATTAAGGGATTTTAGGAGCGCTCCACGAGGCAAACCTACAGCGACACGAAACCTCCATCAGTAAGAAAGGGTCCTGTCACCCCTCTGTGGCTTGTCCCCACCACAGCGCCGAACACATGCGATGAACCACACCGGCAAAGCACCCAGGGCAGGTCGGGGAAGACTCCAATAAAACAGCGGTGCTGCTCGGCCGGCGCTTGCATGGGGCTCTAACGTTTCCTGAGGTGTGTTTCCCCATGGGAAAAGCAGCAAAGACACTCCTAGAAACCCCAATTCCCTCACCAAGAGAGGTGATTGACAGCCCTCAAGCCCTTCGTTTTAAGGCGATCAGCACTCCCAGCCCTTACCTGGAAAGCCTGGGGGGGGGATCATAGTTTTTTTCTGTGACCACTCAGAGCAACCCGAGATGAGATAAACAAGATAATTTAATTTGGCACTGACTTCTCTTACCTATTCGAACAAAACCAGCATGGGGGGTAAAAAGCAGCAACGCCGTCTGATTCCTCTCCATTTGGGGATGATTCAACCCCCCTGGACAGCCCTGAAACCCCCAGCACAGAATCCGTCCAGCTTAGCACAACGCTGAGGTATATAAAATATTCCAAGTGAATAAAAAATCCAATAGGAGGCTAAAAGGAATAAAAGCAATCAGGCAGTATGCTACTAATGAATTCAATAGCAGCAAAGCCCATTCCCTCTGTTGGTTTTCTATAAACAATTTACAGAATAAATGTATTTTTGAGGTATACAAATTGGTCTGTATTAAGATGCTTGATAAACAGTTGCTGGGTAAAGACAGGCTATGAAAGCCTTCAAGTACTTCCTGAAATGCGAATGTATTTCTACGCACCCTCGCTTTTAACAAAGATGAAGCGTTTTGTGCCAGGAGTGAGTTAAAATCCTGCGCGAGGTTTGCGGGAGAGAATTATGGCAGAGCTGGAACGAAACCCAAAAGACTGTATCTAGATGGAGACGCACGGTGCCAGCCGGTTCAACGCTACCTCGGATTTGCAACATATATATGTATTATTATGCATAAGAGAAGACATAAATAATAAAACAGTGCGATATCCAGGTGAGAAGCTTTTTCCAGTGCAACCTGACAAAGTTGCATAGATTTTGTTGTGGCTTTGCTGGTTTTCTCCAGTTATGAAGTGGTGAAACAGCCCAGTTTCACTGGCATTTTAACCCAAAATTACACGTAAGCTACCCGAGGTGCTGTTGCAATTTCAAAAAGCCCCTAAATTATGCTTTTTTTCACCTGCCTGGCCATTTGATGTCTGTCACCCTTGCAGGGCTGACCAGGGTAAATGGTGTTTGACCTGGTGGGTTCATGCCTCGGCGTGGCAGCCCACTGGCCCTGGGCAAGCAGGATGCTCCCACTGCCACATCAACACCCTCCTGGCTGAGAGCACATCCAATATCTGGGTTAAGAGCTCTGGAGAAAGCGTGAAAGAGGAGAAATGGTGAAATCCAGCTTGCAGTCAATGGGATCTGACCCTGCAATGTCTGAGAGGCAAGAATGGCTCGTTCTGATATCTTTCCCATCCCTCGGAGAGGCTTTTAGAAGTCTATAAACCAGGAAACGGTGGGGAAAGCAGCCCAGAAACATAATGAAATTCTAATATCAGAGCCACCATGGTGGGAAGAGCAAAGCATAATGCTTAATGCAAGAAACATGTGCTGAGCTGGCAAGATTTAGGCTGTCACCATCTCCTGGGGAGGCTGGTGGCTGGGGAAACGTGCTACTGGCACCAGTAACACTTACCAGGGCGCGGAGGAGGAGCATACGAATGCACCTTTAGCAACCTTTAACTCCTAAATCCATCAGCTCTTGAAAATAAGATAGAGAATCATCATGTTTTGATAACTCCATGAGAGCCTGTAGACATTATGCTAATTCTCAGGGAGCACTGTGAAGAATAAGACCAGGACACTGAAGGCAGGGAGTTTATAATTGCTTTTTAATATATTTTCTGAATTCATTGTGCATGCGCTATCTGTCCCAGGGGCTGAGCTGGCAGAGGGGACAATGTCAGGTGGAATAAATAGGATCTCATAACTTTAGTCATTCTGTATTAAATAGCGTCGAGCAGCACAATAAACAGAGGGACCGGGAAGCACATGCAATAAGGAAATAATTCAAGCACTGTGCATGCAAATCTTTCTCTCTCAGATCACCCTCATTAATCACCTCATGCTCATTTATACGCTTAAAGAAGCTATAAACAAAGGCAGAGATGGTTCCTCTCATTATTAGTTTTTTTATTGAGTTAACTTCCAGAATATTTTATAATAATAGTCACGGCTAGTGATGGAGTTGCCTGCTCTAACCAGCTCATAAAGTTCCCCCTGCTTCTCCTGTCTTTTTGTGATATAGGTAGTTATACAGAGATTATGAAGCTTATTGAGTAAAAAGAGGGAGATGTGATGGCAGCTCTACAATTTCTCCTGCCTTTGGCTTATTCAAGGCTCTAGCAGGCACCAGGGGTTCAACATTTTTCTGTCAAGACAAAGAAGCTGGGGAGAAGGGAGGGAAGAGATGGATGAAGCCCCAAATCCAAAGCCAAACAAGTAGTTCATTTGTGAAAACTCCCTGCAACGTCTGTGTAACTCCAACCTCCCTTGAAAATTAGGAGAAAGAATTTGGAAAGAAAACAAACCCCCTTCTTCCCTTGGCTGAAAGACTTGCAGCACTTAGGACTACACCAGGACCATGGCACAGAAACGCTATGACCAGATAGTGATGAGGTGACAATTTTTGCACCCAGTGGACACTTTCCTCCAGCCTACATCATTAGAGGGAAGTATTTTTGATTTTTGGTGACACTCTGCCTGTGTCAAATAGCACTGCACGCCCTCCTCCCTGTTTGAAGAGGTCGTGCTCGTGTCTTAATCATTAACTGCTGCTGTTATCTGTATTAAGCAAGGCAAAACCTGCCTGCAGTTTAGTTAAAAAAAATGAAGAGAAGCTACAGAAGATGCTCTGTCCCTTCGGGGTATCAGCTGAAATAACGGGATGGGGAAATAAGGGCAGCCTGATCCCGCAGGATCACCTGCCAGGGCCCTCAACCCCTCCTTGCACCCACCTCTACCCCCCTGGCACAGCTCACTCCCTTCACAGTCCCTAAATCCCGGCCAATATATCCTGGAGTGCCTCGTACATAACTCTGTCAAGTAAGAAGATTAAGTGATGTTAACTTAGTCTAATATGAGGCTCGGTAATAAATTTCATTAGAAGCTGCTGGAAGCGGGCAACTCTGCGCTGCTGCGGAGTGTCAGGTGGTTGGCAGCGCTATCGTATATCTTAGGGAACTTATCATCTAATTATAAAGGATAAAGCATATTTTTTCAATGTGGTTACATGCGGTAATGAAGCATGCAGAAAGCCACGCAAGATAGATGGGCACTTTCACTGCTGAAGCTGAAAACTTGCTTAACTTAATAGTCTATTTATTACATTTATTCCCTGAGCATACATGGCCTGGCTAATATCTGCAAGTTCATCCCGTGCTGGGCAATTAAAACTACTGCACTGTGCTTGCAGCGGGAGGACCTGGCACGGTTGGGAGCGGGGTTTAACGCCCCAGGAATCAGCAGAGGTTAAAGGCTGGTGCTACAAGGCCCCGGGCAGCGCTTTCCCTTCCCAACAGCGCTGCTTAGAAAATGATGTTTGTCCGTTGCTGGGTTTTTTCCCCCCATTACAGAGGGATCGCGCCACGGTGGGGAGTTCGGTGCTGATATAACTGGACCACACTTCCCTGGGTCATTGCTTCCTCCCCCAGCAACTGATGCAGGGTGGGGGACACACGGGCATCCTGCTGCCTCCCACCCCAAAATGGGAAATTTCTGCGCAAACTCAAGGACAAAATTCTGCTGAAAACCGGTTTTGATGGAAATTTTGCATCCAACCCTATTTATCCACTCTTAATCCATTTGTCACAACAATTGCCGGAAAACTTTTCTCTCCAGCGCCTCTAGAGCTGAGAGAGAGGGATGAAAAGTAAACTTATGCAAGGACAGGGGTTTAAGCATCCCATTAAGATTAACTTATCTGCAGTAATTGACTTAACTAGGGGATTTTTAATGCTTTTCAAGGTTTTCTGGAAGACGGTTTTGCAGCAGCCAGCAGTAAAGATGCTCCTAAAAAAATATGTATATAGCGCGAGAAGTCCATAGCTAAGACTTTCTAAGGCAGTGATTCCAGGGGATTTAATAAGAATGTAATTTGTATAATTAACCATTCATCACTGTCAATTTCATTAAATGAATGCCAGAAATATTACCTTCACCAGCACGACCTAACAGGATTGGAATATATTATGTGAAAAATGAACACTCAGTAGGGTTTTTTTTTTTCTCTCTTTTGCTTTCCCTGCCTGGGCTCTGGCTGTCAGAAGGAGATTTGCAAGGCTGTGAAATAATTTAAAACAGTAGTAAATGAAAATGACTAAAGAAAATGTGTGGATTTTGGTAACTAACCCTCATCATTATGTATGAAAGTTCAAGTCAAAATGTTTTCACTCGTTCAAAAAAGTAAATGACTGGAGGAGCTCCCGTCTGCGAGGCTGCGATGCTGGGGAGCTATTTGCTGAGGTCCTCAAGGCATCTCCTGCAGGGTGGAGGCAGCCAAGAAAGGGCTTTTTGGGGAAAAAAACACCTTCACAAATACTTAATTCTGGTTATTTCTATATAGGGGATAGAAGGATGAATGACAAGGGGTTTGGAGAGGCAACATTATGAGAGCTTAGGATGCATTTCTCATTCCCCTCTGTTGGGTACAGAGCAAACCCCCCTGACCCTTTATCTCCCAAAATAACCCCATTTCTCCCAGGGAATAATAAAGGACGATTTCCTGGGCAGGTCTCATAGCTTTCCCGTTCTTCAGCCATTAGAGGGCAACATCGCACAAATTCATCGTAACATCAAAAAAACCCACCCAACCCACACCAAAAGAGGATGGCAGGAAGAGAACAACCAAGGGAAATAATTTCCTTTGGAGGCACATGGGGAAGGGTTGAGATTTTTACCTTTAGACAAGTTTAATAATTTCTTCAGATGTGAGAAATGGGGAGGAATCGGGAAAGCAAAGTTGGCTTTTCCCCCTCCTTCCCTGTGGGTTTTTGTGCCTTTGTCTCGTTTGAAATGCAAACGAAGATTTTGTGAAAATGTTCATTTAACAGGTCTTGGTGGCTGTGATCACAAGGAATGGGGAGGAAGTGGTGGAGGAGCAGCGAGACAGACAGATGGGATGCTGGAGAGATGAAAGGATGTTTGCAGACCAAGAAACGGAATGTTTCTAGATGCTTTTTGGGATAAATTCCCCACCAGGGCACAGAGGAGACTTCAGCTTCATTACAATTAAGAGCGAGCAATGAAAATAAATACCAGTGATATTTAAAGAAGGTGAAACCTCAACGCATCTAAAGTATCCTCCTAACGGTGGCAAAGAACGGCTGATGGGAAAAATTGATTCTCCCTCTCCCCGCCTTGCAAAAATTTCTAGCTTTCTCGTGAAAACAGAAACTGCCTTTTTTTTTTGCTTGGTTTTAATAAGATGCCAAAGTAACTCCTCACTTGCAGAAGCTGAGTAGCTGGCTCCTGTGTCCCTCTCCACAGAGCTGATGCAGAGACCTTGCGACTCGCCAGGAGCAAAGCGTCCCCTCTCCATCCCCACCATGTCCCGAGAGTCTATGGCTATTTTTCAAGACAATCTCATTTTTTCCTCATTTGCAACAACAGTGTGATGCTGCTCTCTGGCTTAAAAAGCCAGAACAAATCAACATTTCAAGTCAAAATGTCAATTCGAAATAAATGTTTTCATTTAATTTCCTGTTAAAATGTCATTGCTGCTAGGTTATTTTTGGTTGGGGAAGAGAGAGAAAGCTTTGGAAAACATGGACTCTAAATTTAAAAAAATAAGTCCAGGTGAAGTGACTGTTTGCTATCGTATTTTTACATATGGTCCTGAGACAAAACCATTCATCCCAAACCCCTTCAGATTTCCCACAGCAAGAGCAAAAATCTTCCCACCAAAAGACATCCTGGGACTAAGATTCTTCTGCTTGAAGTTTCTTCTGGGGAGAATGTGGGGTTTTCAGCTGGATTTATTTTGCCCACTAAAAATCAGGGGGGTGCTGATGGGATGCCCCATATGGGGACGCTGTTTGCCCGCTCTTGGTGCAGATCTGAGCCGTTCCTGGGCAGTTCCTGTGGAAACAACTTCACCTTGAAGGAGCATCTTGGATCTTCTCCCCCAAAAACAGGTCTGGGCACCCTTGACACTCCTGCAATGCCTCCCTGTGGTGCTGGCACAGCTCCCCATCCAGCTTTCTGAGCCCTTCACCACCTCTTTTGCCTGCAGCACTGTAGACCCAACTGAGGGCTTGAAGGCCAAGTCTACAAAGAGCTCCTACACAACAGTTGGCATCAGCCTGCGGCACAAAGTTGGGTCCGAAGAGTAACTAGCCACATCGCACATAGTAAGCTTGGCTTAGGGGTTATCTCAGCCATCCCTCGCTGCCCCATCACGATGTCCAGAAGACCCCTGGATGCCTGTCCCCCCTAGAGTCGCTTGACATTGCCCAAGGTCTTGCAGAGCCAAGCAGGGAGCCTGTCCTGCCATCTCGCCTCTCAGCTGCAGCACTGACCACGAGCCCACTCAGGCACCCGGCATGTAATAGCCATCGTAACTCACAGCGCTACGCAAGACAGACAGTAATATCGAGGTTGCTATTAAAATCTTTATGATTTCGCCGTTGCAAGAATACACATTGATTTGCAAGATGATGATTATTATTACTGTTTTATTTCCGTTTTAAATCCAGGAGTGAAAGCAAAGTGAAGCAGAAGTTGATCGTGCCATATAAAGCACCAAGGAGAGAGAGAAGCAGAAAGCAAGATGGGACGCAATGTTTATGAGGTCTGTCTTTTTTTGTGTGTGTTCCCTGCTTCCCATGCCTCTCCGCTGTCAACCCTGGCATGCCATCAACCCTTCTGATTAAAGATGTCAGGCAAGAGAAAAGTGCTGACAGCAGACCAGGAGCATCAACAGGGTCCCCCCCCCCACCCCAGGCCGGGCATCGCATGCTGTCAGCTGCCATCCCGAGCAGCAATTAATACTCAAATGATGAAATGTCAGGGCTGACCCATCGCACAGGGAAGTTAACAGACCTGTCAGCCCCAGCGGGGCTCATGGCGGTGGGGAAAAGCGCGGCTGGATGTGGGGAGGGACCGCGCATCGCTCCGGTATCGCTCATCCTTCCCCGAGGCCAACGCGCGTGGGAGGGATGGAGGAAACTTCGGGGTCCTCCCCCTGCCCTGAGCGCGGAGGGAAGCTGCAGTTTCATATTCAGCAGTGAAGGATGGAGTGAGAAATAAATACATAAAGGGACAGGAGAGAAGAATTTATTGCCTGCTAAAGGTGCAGAGCATTTAAATTTGAGAGATATATAATTTTATTTATGTTGATGCCAAAGTAAAGAAGATACATGACTTTCTCAAGAATAACTCCCGTCTCCTCGGGCTGGTCAATGCTGAAAGGCACGTAATGACTTTTTTTTTATTATTTTGATTTTTTTTTTCCCCTTTATACATGAAGATGGATGCGCACTAACAGCATTGTATTGTCACATCTGTAAATTAGGGGAGCGGGGAGAGATCGTTCATACCCCTCTCTCCACCTTCTGAGCTGCCTTGTCAAAGTTCTTCCAAACTCAGGCTGCAAGCTGCGCTTTTTCTTTCTCAGAGAAAATCCCTCTCCCCATTTAAAGATCTTCAATAAATTCTCCTTTTCCCATTTCTAATGTGACGTGACGTAAAGGGTATCAACTGCTAAAGGTTGGCAATGCTCAGGTGGAATGAGGAAAATGGGGAAAAAAGAGGAGGGAGTGGAACCAGGGGCAAGGGTGGGGAAATATATTCAGAAAAATGAAAACAAAGAGCCTTGTGGATTTATCTGGAAGTAGCAATTTTGTGGGGATCTTTCTCCTGCTGTCAACAGCTCATTTATGGTGGCATTGGGGGAAATGACAACAAGCAGGGAGGGAAAAAAATAGAAAGGAGGGGAAAAAATTAAATAGGAGAAAAAAGATATAAACAAACTGCGGTTGAAATGATCGGTGGGGTGAACACATCTTTGACTGCCTCTCTAGCCTTATCTGGCAGCACCACTCATGCATTTAATCGCAATTAAATTGCAGAGAGAGGTTGTAATTCAGCTCTGAAAGAAAGAAGTGAGAATGTAAGTGGCTGGGGGGCAGGTGAGGGGGTGGGGGGACGAGCACTGCGATGCTCCCGGAGCTGCCGGCAGTGTTGGCACCGGGAGGCTGAAGCAGGGAGGTGAGAGGAGATCGCTGCCGGGGGAACTCCTGCCAGGGCTCCCAGCGGCGAGAGGAGGGGTGGGAAGTGGCACTAAATCCCCCTTCACAGCCTCCAAAGCTTTTTTCCATCAAGGACCGCTTAAAGAGCATCGGGGTTGGTGCGCGAGCATCTTCTTCCCAGCGGGCGCTGCAGTCTGCCGCGCAGAGCAAATAAACAAACACACCCTCCCACGTTCCCTCTGCACGGCTTGGATGCGAACGGGAGCTGAGCGGTGCCAGAGCAGATCACGCCAAAACAAGCCAGCTCTGAAATAAGATGCGGATGGCCGTTTCTCCGCTCGCTTGGAGGGCATCTTTCGTGAGGAGAGGAGATGCGAACGGCTTGGCGAGGTCTGAGAGCTGCCCACGTCCACGCTGCTGTCCCCAGAACGTCAGATACACCAGTGCGCGCTCATCGCGGCCTCAAAATGATGCCAACGTGTCGAAGCAGGCCAGGGAGGATGGGAGAGGTTTTGGGAGGCTGAGCCGCTGCTGGTGGTACCCCTCACTGCTGGGCATCAGCACAGCCACCCACTTTTTGCCTTTGTAACCCCGGGACTGGCAGGGAAAGCACCAAGGGCATCGTCTCCCGGTTTTTCCTGTGCATCCCCCGTCCCTTCAGCAGGTAGGGTGAGCAGAAAGACAGCCCTTAACTGCAAACAGGGGCAGCACCTTAGAAAACCAGCTTGGGAGACGGGGTTGGTTAAACCCCCGGTGCTTCTTCCCCCGCCAGCCCCACGATGCTCAGGGCATCCCCTCCACGGCGAGGGGCAGAGCGATGGGGGTTTTGCGCCCAGGGGGTTTGCAGGCAGCGACTCGCTCAGGAGTTTCCCAACCAAGAAGGTGGAAAACAAAATGGAGGATGCAATGGAGAGACGTCAATTTTTGGTACCGCTACATAATTCTGACCTCCAGGAGCCCGAGCACCCCCAAACAGCAAATCCTGCCCTGAAAAGTGGCGGTTTGGTTCCTCTGATCTGTAAAGGAAGGAGCAGAAGAAATATGAGGGTCCCTTGCAGCAGCAGCAGCTCACTGTGAAAGGTAAAAGGTTGCCCCTACCCTGCAAACAGCCTTTGTAGGGGATTTAATCAAGCAATGTTCAGAAATGATTTAATTCCCTTCCCATGTCTTACTTATTGCTCCCACTTTCCATATTTTGCTTGCAGCCCGTGTATTTTGGTGTTAATTTAGACCATGCAGTTTACTGAACTCTTATTTGTGCATCTCTCTGCATATACATATTTAGGGGATAGAAAGGAGTCCTCAGGCTTCAGGTCGCTTCTTAAAGTCTGGCTGGGGTTGAAGCAAAGGATTTTGACAGGGCTTTTAAGGAACAGTAGGAGGGAAAATCAACATATATACATATAACCCCAAACCCAGGCTTGTGCGTCAAAAGTGATTTTCATTCAAAAGGTGCTGCCATCCCACCTTGCTGTGAGTTTGTAAAGAGCCAGGGAGAGAGAAAGGAGGATGCGGTACCTTAGGAAATACTCGGTTATCGGTTCAGACTGGCTCGTGCTCCCCACTAGCACCATCTCCAGTGTTATCATGGGAGCTGGGTGAAAGTTTTCATCCAATTTATCTTCTTCTTTCCGAGGAAAATAAAAGCTGACGCAGGACTTCGTGAATCATCACAGTACTCTGTTTTCAGATATATATGGTTTTTTTCCTAATTCAGAAAACTCAACAAATGGCCAGTGGCAATGTTTTCAAAACGAAGCGACTGTAATGTGAAAAATAAACTGTTGAGAAATAACCCCTCAACGCTGAAATGAAATGTGCTAACTTGGTTTGTAAAAAAAAAAGGGGGAAAAAAAAGGTGTGAGCCACCCAAAATAATTCCTGTTTTACTCCTCAGCACATCAAATATTGAAAATAAACCCCCAATCAACGTGAAAATAATGATTTTAGTTGAAATATGGTTGGACTGAATGATCTTCAAGGTGTTTTCCAACCTAGACGATTCTGTGATTCTGTGAAATCGGGTTACAATTAGCCATTCCCTTTGCTGCTGTCGTCCGTGCTCCCCCCTGCTAGCAAACACGCTTGAAAATGTCCCTGGTGAGCTGGACAAGCCCAGAAATTGCCAAATCTCACCCAGGATCAGCCTCCTGAGTGCTGATGTCCTGGGAAACCCGCAGTGCCCCCCTGGGTATCCCCACCCACGTGGGGAGAGCTTGCACCCCCACCAGAACCCCTGCAAAAGCCCCATCAGCATCTCTCCCTCCTCCTAAAAATAGGGGGATGCTTTAGCGATGCTGGTAAAGTCCGAAGAAACGCGAAGCTGTAATTTGGGCAAAACGGCAAATGGCTGAGGATGGAAACAGCCTCGCCAGCGTAAAAACTCCTCCACAGAGCGCAGATGGGAGGGAGAGGGTAATCTTCTGGAAAAGCCTCTAATTGTCTGCCCACACTAATAATTTCAGCAAGCACTTCCCCCCCCCACCCCTCCCCGTGTATAATTACACCGCTCCATCTGTCTATCAGCAGGTTTTTTACAGCTCCTTATGGCAGCCGGGCTCTCATCCTCGCAGCCAGACGAGAGTTGGGTTTTTTTTTTTAAGATTTAAGGATGCTTCTGACACGCGTCCCAAAGCCAAGGCCCTGGGGAGAGCAAATCCCTCTCCCAGGCCGGCTCAGACTCTATTAAAAAAAAAAGTCATATAATGGCTACGAGCTCTGTTACGGTGCCAAAGCAGGAGGAGCGGAGGGGTCTGGTTTGTTTTCATCAGTTTGCTGTTGCTTTAGGGTTTGGTTTTGTTTTTTCTTTAGGAAATCCTCCTTTCTTAATTCATTCCCAGTAAATTTGGCTGCTCTACAACAGCTACGCGCCACTGGCTGTTGCGTGAGCTGAGATAAAAACACCCATGGGAGTGTTAGCACTTTATAGGTGTAAGGCAGAGAGTCCAGGAGGGTTACTTTGCAGGTATGGTGTGGCTGGGTTGATTTTTCCCCCTTCTCCTGCCCCTTTCCAACGATAAGCAGGTGAGGATGATCTAACTGGGGAGGTTTGGCACCGCAGAGTTCCCTCTAGTCCCCTTCCCATGGGAAACCCAGGTGAGGTGGGAAATTGTGGGGCTCGATGCAGCTTTGCAACCCACAAACTTCTGACAAATCCCAGCAGAGAGGGTTCAGGTTGGCCATGGTTAGAGATAACCCAACAAAGGCCACATGCATCCTGAAAGAGCCTTTGACAGCAGTGGTGTGTGTCAGGGTGTCTCTCTGCAAATAAAAAAATAAAAATACATACATATATATAAACCCACACTGCACTGAGCATAAAAGGGCTGTTTGAACAAGGTAGCTAAAGTTAAATTATCTCCATGCATTTCAATCATTTTGCAACATCAAGGCTCATTTTTCAATATCATGGTCCTTTTGACGATAAATGATTTGGGGTGGGTTTTTTTCTAGACTCCCTTTCAAGAGGAATTTCTGGATGATGCATGACAAAAGCTATCCATCCGCCTATCCACCCAAACACCAAGTTGTCATGGTGCAACACACCTGCATTCCAGGAAAAAAGAAGGAAAAAAGAGCCTAGGAAAGGCAAATTCCGCTTGAAATTGGGCTGTGGACAAAACCCACTATTAGTTTGAGTCATCAGGGCAAACCAGCCGGGGTGATGAAGGATTGCTTCAAACCCAATTTGGCAAGCACAAACTGAGCAGTGGTAGCCCCACAGTGCACCTTCCCACAGGGCAGGACCATCTCCCATCAGGGCTCTGCGATCAATAGGTAGGTGTGTGCCAAAATCTGGTCTCTTTTTCCCCAAACTGACTTGGCTAAATCAATGCAATAATATTCTGGCTGCTGTGTTGCAAGTGGGGAATAAAGTACGGCAGTAAGTCGGTTTGAAGATGTCCAGGAAAATAGCAGGACTGGAAGAAAATACATTTTTTACCAACTTGGCTTTAACTGAAGTCTTCCAGAATCCACTCATTCTACCTTCGAAGGTGACTGCACTCCCACAATGACTTGACAGAGTCCCCCCCACTATGACTGGGCTTTCTTTACATCTTAACCAGTTTATTCAGGCTTTTTTCTTTTTTTTTCTTTTTTTTTTTTTTCCTGTGATAGCAAACTTCAGAAGGGCATCTCTTCATCCATACAACTAATTGGATGCAACAGCTCTCACTGACTATCAATAATAACCCAGGCAGAGTCTAGTGATTTAATGATACCATGATCTAACTCTTTCTGGCAGCAACGCCCAGGAGCTCCCAAACTTTCAGGGATGCTCAAGACTCTTTCTAGACACAGCAGCTTATTCCTCCCCTTGACCTGCGCTCTCATGAAGCTGGGATAGACCCCAGCTCTCTCATTTTTGGATAACCTCACAAAACATCATCTACCTCCCAACTCTCTCGCCAGGGGCTGAGGGGACCCGTTAACCTACCACTGCCTTGATGCGCTTTAGCATCCCTCTGTGCAGCTCTGCCATGCTGCTCGTGCAAAGCAAAACAGCCTCTGAGATATAAATTACACGTGGATATTTTCAATCTCCTAAAGCAGTCCTTGTGTAAACAGTAATACACATCACCCTGGCACACCGAGTTGGGCACGGGGGAAATAAAGTGGATTTTACACCAGGGTAACAGGTAATTTTTCAGTTGGGTTGGAGATATGGGGATTGCAGCATTTCTTCCCCCTTGCCAGCACCCTGAGAGCAACCTGCCCCATTCGTTCAGTGCCCAGCACTTCTCAAACGGAGCCTCAGAGCTCATCCCGCCGATGCGAGGGTTTCACAACTGCAAATGCGTTGAAGGAGATGGAGAAAAATATTCATGCCCGCCACTGTCTTCCCAGGCAAGACGCAGGGAAGCACTTTTTAAACTTGAGAGGCAGCTGGAATGACCATCACTTGAACCTCTGCATCCTCTGCCCCGGGTGGTGTGCCCCATCCTGTGGCTCTGAAGCCATGAATGCCGCTCTCCATGTGCCCACACGTCTCCCCAGCCCATAAATATATATATTTATCCCTACAGTTGCTGGGTTTTTGCCTTCCCCCCTTGATAATGTTTATCACATTTTTTCCTGGCAAATTGCAGCGCTGCCTTGCTTTTGAAAGGAACTAAATGAGTCTGTGAAGTCAAGCATTGGAGAGTATCAAAAAGTCTGAAATAAATAATATCAGAATAATGATCCTCTAATAGCACAGATTGTTTGTTGCTGTCGGTTACTTTTTCTGGTTTTTTTCTCCTGTTGTTGTTTGTGCTAAAAGAGCACCCGGTTGGGATCCTTGTTTCCTTTTTAGAAGACGCATTAAAAGGGGAAGTAATTAAATTTCGATTAAAGCTAGCAGTTGCTCCCCTGCCCGGCCTCCCATTTCCTTGCAAGCCGAAAATGTACCCAGCGACGACATTTTAAAAGACGACGCTGACCCTGGAGGAACCGAACTGTCTGGATAATGGAGTAGAGAGCCTTTCGCCTTCGCATCAGCGACACAAAACTTCAGCCAGAGCAATTGCCACGGCTTTCTGCGAGGCTCTTGCTTCTCCACTGGGTACCATGGTCACACAGATGCTTGGAGGGATTTTTATTTTTCCCCTCCTGTGGGTTTCCAGCTATACTAGCAACTTTTCTCAATGCTAAGTGTGATTTCCAATAAATAATCAAGAGAAAGGTGAGGCTGGTAATTCCCTCTCTACCTCGGGGGAGGAGGGTGCTCGGTGGCAGCGGCTGCCCTGGGATGGACACGGGGCTGGTACCACTCAAGCAGCTCTCGCAAGCGCGCCAGCTTTCCTAATGAAAAGCGAATGAGCCCTTAAAGCTCCTGTTAGCATGAGTGTGGATAGGAGCCCAGGGAAATCGTTCCTTAAGTGGCACTCTCGATGAATAACCATCACCTTTCATATTTATTAAGGCACAGCCTCCTCCATCTACGCCTGGAGACGCGGGCTGGGAACTCCCACCGCGCCAGGGAAACGCGTCGGGAAAAAAAAATAACCACATGTAATTAAGTGTCTCAAGTAAAGAGTTGATTTAGATTTAATAAGAATGTTATTCTAAGTCAAACAAATGCCAATTGATTATTAAGAACCTAATTACTGGAATGTAACACCTGTCACCACCAGGTTTTTTTTCTTATTTTTTAGCTGCAGACTTGTTAAATCTCAATAAATACCCTTTTAATAATTAATTTGCATTTAATTAATAGACAATAACAAGTTGACAAAGGTTGGTGCAGCCTTCTGTATCGGCACGAGCTGCTGGGGAGCTGAGACACAAAGCAGGACTCAGGACCTGTCTGGGGTGGAAAGATTTGCTTTCAACATCTCGGTCTGCAAGCTGCCAGGCACCTGCTGCTGCCGCCAAACTCAGGGCAGAAGGATGGTCTGAAGCGCTCCTGGGAGCCAAGGTACCCGAGTGGATGCAGCTCAAGTTTCTGCACTCTGCAGCACCTCTCCAGGGCACAGACAGTTCTCTGGAGATGTTGGAATGCTCATCAGAGCCTTGCCAAATTTTCCAGGGCTTGAGGAACTAAAACCACAGCAGCCAAAAATAAACAAACAAAAACCCCCAAGGAATGAGAGAGATTTGTTTTGACACTTGAAGAAAAAATAACGGGGGCTTTCTCCCCCTTTAGTTTACTTTTCATTTCAAATTATCCCTCACTCTTAGCAAGAACTGTACACAAACAAGCGTTGCTAAGAGGGAACATTTCATCCGGGAGTTGAGCAAAATGTTGCATTTGATCTCAACCTCTTTTTTTTTTTTTTTTTGACTAGTTTGCTGAAAATCACAAAGAATTTTCCTTAGGCTCAACCCAAGGCAAATTGCTCCCTAACCTCATCCCCAGCTGTTGCTACAACCTCTAGCAACCTGCAAAGCAGTTACTCATGCAATTCCTTTTCCCTCTTCCTAGGTGCCCTTGACAATCACCTTTACCTCTACACCTCGTTTGGCTGAAGCCAAATTCACCCGGGGTTCAACACCACCGCCGAAAATGGGAGTGCATCACCTCCTTCCTCCCTCGCTGGCGGGATAACGGAGGGTCATTTTGTGGACCAAGCCCTGTTTAGAGGGCTGCTTTGGCAAGAGCGTGCAACACGGCCTGCTGCCGCTGCAGAACTCGGATGTTTAATGCCAGCTACAACCCGCGTCCGACCCGGCCCTCCAGCTGTCCCCCCGCATCGCTCGGGCGCAGATACGGCATCCTTAAGAGACACAGGGGCGATGGGGGGATTCATTTCCTCCTCATGGGTAAAAAGCCCCTCTCCTTTGCTCTCCCAGGAGCGCATGACCCTTGCAGGATGGTCTACAAGGGCTTCACTCTTGCGTTAGAAAGCGGGTAGCACCTGTCAGCCACGGGAATGCAGCGGCTTCCAAAAAGCCTGACGTATCTATAAGCAACAATAGAGAGGGCAAAAGGGTTGTGCACGCAAAATGTAGCCCCATGTGCATGTGAAAGGCTCCTTCTGCCCAAGGAAAAGCGCAGCCAAGTCTCTGCATCATCACACGCCAGCCCCGAAACACCCTGGGGGCTTCAGCTCCCTCCTTGGGATTGAGGGATCTGTCCATCCTTCCCAGAGTGATGGTTCACTCCACCCAGCCAGGATCTCACCTCCTCCTCCCCGGGGCACCTGGGTGCTGGGTGGAGATGCCCTCAAAAACTTTGTACCCAGCCCACTCCCCATCAGACTGTGGGCAACAGGTACCCACGTGGATTTGGCCAGCCAAGGGTTACCTTGTTATTTCCTTCCTGATTTATGTAAACTCCTGCACCGTGTCCTAATAAGAAATCAGTTCCTGTCATCATCTTTATTTCTTATTCCAAGCTGCAACACTAAAACACTTCACGGTGATTACAAATAGCAAAGTTATTTTTTGCCAAGCCTTCGCATCAGAACTTAATAGCATGGTGTAATGCCACCCCGTGCTGATGTGTGGCATATTTAATATCCATCTTTCTTAGAAATAACAGTGTTCTGAAATTAGAAGGGACTTTAGCAGCGAAATAATTAATGTGGATAACCATCATAAATGCCACAAATGGAACAAATACAGATGGCAGTGAACCATGATTGCTAATACCCTAACCTGTTGTGACAAAACTTAAAAAATTGAAACCCTTTTTCCCAGAGGCCTGTGGAAAAAAAAAAAGAAGAGAAGGGGGTTTCTCTAATTGCATCATCCCTTCTCGTTACCAGCCACCCAGCCCGCAAGGCACATGCCATACCTGCGCTCCCCAGTCTGCTGGACTCCACTAGCATCACACTCTCATTAGAGGCGGGTTTATCAGCGCAAGGGTATTTGTGGGTTAGTACTGGACGTTAGTACTGGACGGAGCAGCAGAGATTCAGCACAGTCTGTGCTTTGCATCTGCACTTTGATGCAGAAATGGCTAATCCAGCCAATTGCACTCCCCCCCCCCCCCCATATAGCCCTTTTTTTTTTTTTTTGAGAAAACACCTTGCAGCGTGTCCTCATCCTCTTCTTTTGGGAAAGCATCCCTTCTTGCATCTATTTGGTGGGTGCTCTTCGGGCCAGGTACCTTTTGGCTCTGAGCAGGTGGTGCTCCAAGCCTTAAATGTGCATTAAAAAGAAGATTATAGCAGAAATGAGAGGAAACAGCCCCTTTGTCAATAGGGGAGCTGCAACTGGCACCCTGGGGGGACCCTGAGCAGCGGGAAGGGATGCACAGCCCGTCTGCCTGCAAACAGGAGGGTCACAGACTGCAGGACACCTCATTTTAGCACTGTCTAGTGTTGGGGTTTTCACTGCTTCCCCTGAGAGTTTAACTTCTTCCTTTCAATTATCTTCATAAAATCAGCAGCGAGGGAGCTGAAGGATTTTTTTCCTCAGTAACCCCGTGCTGTGCAAAAACGAGGGACCCCCTCCTTGAGCGGGGGACTCAAGGTCGGTCAGCAGCTCGGCCCTCGGCCCAGCGCATCAGCCGTGGTGCAGCGCCGCATCGCGCCCGCAGCGCTGCCAGGCAGGTGCGGCGTTAATGCAACGCTGGGGTAGGTCCTTCAGGTTCATTTCCCCCGGCCAAATGCACCGAGGGAGAGGAGGGAGGCTGTGCGGGTGCGACTTAATGGGGGATCTTTCTTCCCTTTGAGTTTGCAGAGTGCCTCTGAGGTAGAAGACATGAAGCCCAAGGTGGTTTGCAATGTGAAAGGTGCATTATGCTTCAGCAGCACCAGCAAAACCACAGAAATGCTCAAGATGTAAGTGCTGGACCCCTGCCTAACGAAAAAAAAAATATCTTGTGAAGTCCTCTTCACTCCGAACCGCGCAGACAACAGCAGATTGAATCCCCTGGGAACATCTAAAGCTCATGTTCAAGCATCTCCAAGACCAGGACTTCCATTGCTCCCTGGCTGCAGCACAGACGTGACCTTGTTTCAAGCCTGAGAACATCAAGGCCACAGCAGCCTGGACCCTGCCCTGCGTTGCCGGTATCTGCTCAGCATCGGACGTTTCAGGATTAAACAGTGATTGATGGGTGTGGATGTTCACCTGCACAAACTCAACCCCCGATGGACGTAATGTTTTAAGTTCCCTTAAAACTCCCTCTTCCCCTGGGCAAAGTGGGGGCTTTGCACCCAGTAGCAGCCCCCTGGGTCAGGGGGATGCAGAGGGCTCTGAAAGTCAGCCCCGTCGGAATTTTGCGGTCCTCACGCAAGGTTGCAGCATCGTGGTTTGACAGCCAGCTTCACTCACCCCACAAAAGAAAACGGAAGGTATTTTTACACCTGGCCCATCCTGCAAAAGGAGCCCGGTCTGCTTGCCTTGGAAAACAAGCGAGCAAACGAAGAGGCAGGCGTCAAAGTAAAAGCCAAAGCAGAAAGTGATTTTCCTAACTCATTTGCCTAACGGCCGGGATGTGAAACGAGCTAGCTGGCAGATGGGTACCCTACGGGTACATCGGTTTGTCACTCCCTATAAGGCGTCGCAGAGAAACCGCCGTGCATCTTCCCTCCCTCCACCCGGGAGAGGGAAGAGGAATAACCCTCGCAAAACCTCAGCAGCCTCCTCCCTCCAGAGAGGGAAGCAGGGCCGTCCCTGCGCCCGCTCCGGCCGCAGGAGCACCCCGTCCCTCCTCGCTTCCAGAGGATTCCTCGTTAAACTCTCTGTACACAACAAACCAGGGAGAGCGGAGCTGGCCAAGGGTTATTTATTGTGCCAGCATGAAGTCATTGAGGCAGGAGGCGAGTGCGAAGCGTGACATCTTGTGATGTATGGGTTAGGACAGCTTGGTGCTGAGAATGCCATGAAGTATTAATCTCAAGGAGATGCTACTGAACTCAAGAGAGACTTAACATCAGCACTGAGAGATCAAAGATATGATATCTCTGGCAGAGCGCGCTATCAGAAGTGATCATAAGAAAAACAAAGGGGTCATTTTAGTGCCTTCTGCATTAGCAGAGTGACTCGTAGCCTCCGGGCAGAGGCAAACAGCAATTTTTTCCTGAACCAAACCAACGTGCACATGGGATTTTTTGACATTTCTTTACAGCTCATTGTGGGCTGCCAATAAACGGAAGCATAATAACGTCAAATCGGTTTTCCTTCGCAACTCGTGAGCTGCCCTCAGTATTTTTTTCCCTTTCAGAGCTTTCCACACAGCCCATGATACAAACTCTTAAGACCTCTAAATGCAAAACTTCAGCAGTTATCGAATGCTTAAGCATTTAGGTCAAAACAACATCTGCATGCTGGGAAAATCCTGATAGGAGGCTTTCAGCCACTCTATTTGTGAGGGGGAGAAGAGGGAAACCCTGTCGCCCTCCCAAATGTTTGCGCCAGCGATATTTCAGGATAGCTTGTGAGTGGGTCTTGCCCATCCCCGAAGATCCCAGTTGTGTTTAAAATGCTGCTCTTGTTGGGGTGGTAAACGTGCAGCAATGGGGAGAGGTCTTTGGTCCAGGTGACACTTGTCCTTGGGAGATGGGACCACCCTCCCTTGAACTAGGGTTGCTCTACGTGGCCGCTGATGGACGGTGTCCCCAGACCCTCCCAAGTGGAAGGTCAGACCCTGCCTTGGCGGCCCTCGACTCCGGCGCAGCCGTCATCACTTTGACAGGGACAAAACACCATCGGGCTGCCAAGGCTGCAAATTGCCCAGGAGTGACTGGAATATTTTGAAGGCAATCGCACTTGGAAACTGTTAGGGCTGTCCGTCTGGCGCTGGAGACGGAGGTCTCTGATTGCCGGCTGCTCTCGACTGCCCTGGGAAGGAGCAGCAATACAGATATTCCACTGGTAAAGCCGCCGTGAGGCTCACCCCTGCTGCCAGCACTGCTGCCCAGGGTGTTTCTTGCCTGCTTAGAGAGCAGCAGGACTCCCTGCCCAGCCTGGGAGACCCTGGGCTTGGACACTGTCCCCTTTAGACTTGTTGCCGTGCCTCAGTTTCCTCATATATAAAGCAGGGCTTAATGCTCTCCTTTAAACAGCAGCTTAAGAGCTGCAGCCTGGAAGGATGCAAAAGAATTCACGACTGTTACGAGACAACTGGAAAATCTGGAAACTTAAACTTCTGGAAAATTGAACCTTGTGGGAAGTTAAACCTTCATGCAGTCCCGTGGGAAGGACCTCTCAAGCTTGAAATATCCAAAAAGCCCCTTATGAAAATACACAGGCAAGTGAAAAAATACTCCACCTGCAATTTTCCTGTTCAGCCCCTCGGGCTGCATCCCCCTTCCTGGTGCCCACCGGGACACCCCGCTCCGACCACACGTACCCGCTGCGGCGCGGGGTGAAGGCAACCACACGCTCTTGTATCTCTGCACAGTCCTCCTCTTAATTCCCCCGTTTCATCTGTAGCTGCCTGAACTTTCAGGGGGTCACTTCCCAATGCTTTTTAATTGCTTCCATTAGGTAACACTGTGCCCTGAAGGCTAGTCAGGGAAATCCTCTAAATCACAGTATTATCAGGACTAAGGAGAATTCGCCCTCCCCAAGGACAGAGCTATTGTAGTCCTTGTACAGGAGAGGGCAAATGGCACGGGGAATAATTAAGAGATTTGCTCTATAGCCCAAAGGTGTTCAGCGTGGGAGTCAAGACAAATCTGACACTGATTTCTGGCCCTTAATTCAAACCGTGCTGTTCTGCTGACGGCGAGCAGAGCCAGGGAGGGAAGGTGCTGTGTCATCTCCCATCTCGGGGAAGGAGCGAGGCACCCACGATGCTGCTGCTCAGCTTGTTTTGCACGGCCTCAGTCCTGACCTGAGTTTTCCAATTATGCGATGGGTTCTCTGCTCTATTCAGGCGCTGGGTGTGGTGATGGCACGGGGGGGAGCGAGCGTGCTCCAGACTAGAAATGGAGCAGCAGGCAGCTGCATGCAAAAGGAAGACCAAGAAGGCGGTGCCAACGGTGACATGTGCTGGAGGATCCCAAGCAAGAACACACAAGAACCTGACCTGGGTCATTTAAAACTAATTAGGGCAAAGCCTGGGGAAGGAAACAGCAGGAGACAACCTCGGATCGGCTGTAGGGAAGGAAATCTTGGAAGCCCCTGCCACCGACTTTACAGGGGTGCCGTCCCACTGCGGGGCCAAAGGAAAACCCTACACAGCCCTGGCAAGAGAAAAGGCTCCATCCTTGCTCACTTCAGGATCTCTCCCTCCTAAAATCTCCCTGGAAAGAAACCTGCTCTTCTGGCAAGATCCAAGCTCTCATCAGCCTCCTTATGCTAACAGCCAAGCACGAGTCTGGTGGCCTCCTGGATTGTCACATACCATAAAGTCTGAATCATTGCTGTTCTGCTTCCATCATCATTAATATTCTTAAAAGGTTCCTGGAAACACATTTATACATGGCTACATGAGCTGTTTCTGCACTGACTTGCAATTTAAATGCGAATTTTAGCCAGGCTTTTGATGTGCTGTTTACTTTAATTATTGTTCTACCCCTGTCTGTGTCTTGCCACGATGTCGTTTAATATTTTATACATTTCCCCAACTCCTCTTTCTGTCCCCAGTGTGCATGACTCCACGTCTTCCCCCGCCTTCTCCCCACCCCACAACTTGTACTTCTAACTTTTCAGGGGCTGGCTATAAACGAGATGTGGCATGTCACTGAGATTATCCTCCCGTGGTGATTGCAGAGGGGATAAATAAACCAGTAAACAGATGCTTCCCAAGCTGGCGTGCGGAGCTGATATCAACTACACGCAGAGGCCGACTGGCAGATGCACGGCTCCTTGTGCTGGCAGAGGCAGGTACTCAACAGCCAAAGGGATGGTAGGACGCAAGAAAAAAAAAAAAAAGCGTCTACTCCCCATGCATCTTTCAAGGATGCATTGGGAAATGCAGAAAATCTGCTTCGCTCCTTGTGCCTGGCAGCAGCTCTGCGTTCCCAGATTGCTCCAACCACACAGACATGCAACTAGTTCACATACAAGGTGCCAGAAGATGGCACTCAAGAATGCGCAGCTCTATTGCCTGGGTTTGCCAGCCCAATAAAGCTGACGATGTCTCCCTCTGGCTGCTTTTATATCAGCTCATTACGCTAGGAAAACTTTGGTCTGGGTTGCTAGCATTAGGGTTGTTAATTAGATATTCTTCCTCCGTTCTTTAATGGCCAATCTAGGACGCGTCTTCATGGGCAGGTGCGGGGGGGATGCAAGTATCTCCACTCATTTCTGAGCTGCCCAGATGTGAGCCAGGGCTGGACTGGGAGCCACGCAGGGCCCGTAAGTGTGCTCAGGCAGAGCACTGCGCTGGCGGGGCGGAGGAAACCTGCCTGTCTTGGAGAGCAGGTAGAAGTCTCCACATCCAGCTGTGTTCCTCCACGTAGGCATGCTGGACACCCATCGCTCTTGGCCAAGGCAGATCTGGCATATTTGGGTTATATCTTGAAGGCTCATTTAGCTGTACCAAGACAAGGGTCCTAATGTCTCATGATAGGAAGAGATGAGCCCTGGTGCCCTCAAGATGGGCTGTCTTGCAGGGGTTGGGAGAGGAAAAATGCAGAGGGAAGTGGAGAGCTGTGGTGTCATCCGTGGGGCAGAGATGCCCTCACTGTTAAATCTCCCCTTGGCAGGGAGGGAATAGTCTCCCTCTGCCATTTCCCACTCTCCGCCTTCAGCAGTGAGACTGCAAACCAAATGATCTGAGGGACCCTAAACCACGGGGCAAAAAGGAACCTGCGCCGAGCCACGAAACCACCCATCCTCTACAGTCACTGTAAATTTGCTCGGAAAGAGAAAGGCCCAGGAGGCAACCAAAGGACAACGCAGAAAAGAGCTTAAAAAAGACCAATGGCAAAACAAACCTCAGAACCTCCTGCCCTGTACTGCAGGCCTGTGGGGGCAGCGCTTTGTTCACACCTAATACAGGCTCCAGGCCACGGCCGGGTGAGCAATCAATAACGCTGCAACGCAACGGAAGGCTAAAAAGTCTTGAGGGACAGAAAACCGATGCTGAACTCCAGGTAACATGTACTAAAGGGAGGCGGCGAGGCTCTGCCCAGGCAGCTGTCATGCCATGACAGCCAGAAGAGAAACTGGAATTACTCACCGCAAGACATCCTGGCTGGATGCTTCTCCCTCCTCCTTTCTCCACTTCTTCTGGGGGAAACTGCTGCCAGGGAAGCAGACTCCATTTCAAGCTGTCACTGCTTTGCTGGGCTGCCACGCCAGACGTGGCTCCCCCAGATTTTAGAAACACAAAGATTTTCTCCAGGCCCAGGTAAACACGCTATAAGCATCAGATAAAGAGGATGCAAAGTCCAAGCTCGCTCATCCAGTACTGGACAGGAGGACCACCTAGCATGAGCCACAGAGCCAGAGGCCAAAGGAAAACCATGGGCTGGAAAAGTCTATTCAGCCCCATGGCTGCAGCTGCAGCGGAAAGGAAGGAGGGAACAGAAATACAAGGAGCATTACAGCAAACCAGGGCTGATGTCCAGCTGGCCCACCATCGGCAGAAGAGCAGGAGGGTGTAGCATCATCTCCACAGGCAAGAGGAAGATAATGACCTTGACCTCCCTGCTCTCATCCTAATCTCCAAATCCTCTAGTGTTTTCCAGATGAGGGCAGAGCAGCATTTTGGGTTTTTCCACACTCATTAAACCAATTTCCTCACTTTCTCTTTACTCGAGGGTTCTGGAGCGTCCCACACCTGCAGACTTGCTCTGCAGAGGCAGGGGGAAGCTGGGCTCATGCTCTCCCTGCACCACATGTGCCCACGGTCCCGCTCAGCAATTCTTGAAGCATCAAGCGAATTAATTTATCACTCAATGAAATTGCACTGAGCATTAATGAAGCCATTTAGTATTCACGCAGAACTTCTCTCTCCATTTCCACAAGTGCTCCATTGTAGTTCAGCATTTGTTGGGCAGTAATTAATGGTACTTAATCCTTAAATCCTTAAATTGTTTCTAATTTGGTAAGCAGCAGAGTTGCAGCAATCCATCTCTTTGCTGCATTTCTGTAGGGTTGTTTGAGACCCTCCTCTGGGTTAACCAGAGCATCTACTCACCAGAGGCTGTGCCAGGGAAGGAGGGCTCTAACTTTCTCTCATTGCTCTTGGTGACTTTCTGAAAAATGACTTCATCTCTTTTACACCTGTTTCTCCATTTGTGTACGTAAGGAAAATGCTTATTTTCCCTTGAGAGGGTTATTCGATAGCACAAAGAGCTCCTAAAGCAAAGTAATCAATGTCTGGAAGAGCGGAGATTTTCATCTTTTGATCTCAAATGCACATACAGAAGAAGCTGAGGGACAGAGGCACAATGCAGTAAAAGGACCCAGGAAGAGAATGGGAGCCTTTCACTCCTTGCTTTGCACATCGAAAGCGCTGCCTATTCATCGAGAGATGAGACAAAACTTGCTGCTCTTTGCACATTTTTATGGAAGTTCAGAGCACATCTCCATGCAGCCCCAGAAATAAATACGTCCTCCCAGAGCGAGCCAACACGCTTCCCCTATACGCAAGCATATGCAAGAGCCATGTCCTTTTATTTCCTGGTGTTCTTCTTTGAAGATGACAGGAGTTTCATGTTGAACGGCACAGCAGAACTAACAGCGATAGAAGCAGCTGGCACACGCTTGTGAAAGCAGCTTTATAGAAATAAAAGGGACGTCAGGTCACTCTCTGCCCCACGCCTCCCCAGGGACATGTCAAGGGCACGTAAGCAACCTTGCCAGATATTTGTCTGCCAATGAAGGAGAGTCCAAATCACCCCAAATTACCTGTTCCCATACCCCAGCAGAAGGTGGGTTTTTTATTCCTCTCCCAGCCTTCTTGCTGAAACCAAGCTGATTTCTTCTCATCTGTTCACTGCTCTGAACGGGAGACAACTGTTCAGCATTTACCTATAACAGCCTCTTTCCTTGAAGAAGACCATCCCTTATTTCTTCGACTTAGCAACCCCCAACCCTCTCAGCTTCTCTTCGTTGACAGCATTCCAAAAAACGTTTCTTTTCTGGACACGCTTTGCATTTATCCTGCCGGCAATGCCCCAGACCACCACCTCTCCAAATGTTTGGATACACTCCGTGTTAGCTTCCTCAAACAGTTACCAAATACTTGAGGTTTCTGGTTTGTTTGGGTTTCTTGTTCTCCAGCAGAAGTAAGCAGGGGAAAGAAAAATATGAAGGGAGGGGAAATACCAATAAATCTCCCAGCATTTAGACATTAAGCTGAACCAGAGAAGTAAAAACTTCCCTCTATCACCCCCTTTTCTGGCCGTACACACCCTAGTCCTGACCCCATCATTATGCAGGAGGGAAAGTACGGTATTAGGACAGATTACGGACGTACGTAGAGACAAAACCACAAAGCTGAGGACCACATGTTTTAGTTTCGTGTGCCAAATCCACAGCCCTTTGTGAGTCCCCACTATGGGAATTAGATGGAGAAATACAGACTCATTTCTTGCACAGACTCTTTCAGTAGAGGTAACCTCCAGCCTCCTCCAGAGAGGGATATGAAAAGGTCTCTGGTTTGCAGTTGCTGAGGGGATTGGATGAGAAGAAGCGCTTACAACATTTTTTGACACCGCACTTTGATCAATTTGACGGATTTAATATTACAGAAATATTTCATTTTTCAATGTGGATGGGAGAGGAAAAAAAAATCTAATCATCCATCCAGCAGGCCTCTATATTTGTCATAATTCACTGGAAAGAAAAGAAAAAAATAAAATCCCCCCAAACCTCTGATTTAAAATCCAACTTAACCTGAGGTAATTTCCATCATTAGTTCAAACTGTGCGATCTTCACTCTCTCCTTATTTTTAAGGCCATTGTTCTGCTTTTTTCAAGGTATTATTTAACCAAAGCAGCATCTAATTGTGTTTTCTTTCTGCATTCATTTTTAAGGAGGTAATGAATGGTACGGGGGAAACAGCACAACTGATTAATGCCAGGGAAGGCAGATGGGGCAGAATCCAAGACACAGAGTAAAATATATTTTCATAAATACCAGTGCAAAAGAAAAAAAGGAGCCACCTCAAGAACATCAGGGAGACGTTTCCACCTGTCACCTCTGCAAGGTGACACCAAGTCTTTGCTGGAGGAGGCACCTTCCCAATGACGTCAGGCAATTAGGGAATTAATGGGATGCTACTTGATTCTTTGGGAGGCGAACCAGGTCGGGGAGACTTGAACAAAGCTGGCTCTAATGAACCTGGTGCATTCGTCAGGCAGCGGGAGTTGTACCAGGAGAGACTGGCTGAGCTTTACATTGTTAATAGCACAAGTCACCTCATCTTTTGAAGGAGAATCGGCAAGAAAAGACACCCTTCAGCATCCGAATCTTGTTGCAGTAAAACATTAAGGATAGTAGACCTGATAACACCTTGCTGATGGGAAGGAGCAATAGTCTAGGTCCTGCCTGTCTGAGACCTCTTCCAAATGAAGCCTCTTCCAGAAACATCACTCCACCCTTGATCCCTTCCCATCTCCCTCCAGCCCTTATTTCCTTAGATGTGTAAAATGGATGACAATGGGGGAAGAGCAGCACTATCATGCCCTGAAACAGAGCAGAGTCTTGAGGACAGGTACGACCAAAGATTGGCCATGATGTTCATCAAGTGGCTGGCTTCTGTTTATCTAGTTTCTGAGCCCTCTTGGCAAAAAAAATAAAAAACCCACGGAAATAAACCCAGCCAAAGCCTGCTTGAGAAATGAGGTCAACAGGAGAAACACCCAATTAGCGGTGTTTTGTGGCTGGATGTGGTGTGCCAGCTGGGATTCGGGGAGTTGCTGCGCCTCAGGAAAAAGAAGAGAAGCTTAAAATAATAACATCTAGCACTCAGAGAGCATTTTGCATCTTCCCGGTGTGACATGAACTTTAATTAGTTTGTGAGTCGAGACACCGCTGGGCAAGCAATAGATCTCCATGCAACACAACCGGTGCCGGAAGCACATGCAAAGCCATGGGGGCTGCAGCCAGTTTGTAGCATGGGACACCTCGGATTTTGCAAGGTGGTGGACGGAGGAGGAAAACTCCTGGAAGAGGGATGGAGCTGCTGTTCGAGTTTTGGAAGGGGCTGTGGCGAATTCAGCTCCGTGGCCGAACTCCAAGACAACTCTGTTTAGACAGAGGTGAGGTCACTGTGAAAAAACCAACCCAAATGCTCTGGGTTTGATCATGCGGTGCTTGAAACGAGGACTGCAGGGTGAGGATTTAAGTCTCTCCGGCTTCCCATCCCACGGCGGCTTGGCACGCTGCTGGAGGCACACGGTGCTGCAGCCGTGGGAGGTGCTGGGAAATTCAGGAGCTCGATTGAGACAAGCAGCAGGATTGCACTTTTTTTCTTTCACCAGAAAACGTGGAGTTCAAGGGAAATTTCCAGTATCAAAGTCGAGGCGGGGAAAGGGGGAATTGGCCCATTGGAATTGTCTCTCTCCCTGAACTGTTTTGTGTCAGAAAATGTTGTGCCTCGTGTGGTTCCTGACCGGCTGTAATAGTAGCCAAGAGAAATTAGATGGCTGGGCTGTTGATGAGGTCTCTCCTCATTAGCAATCCAATAATGTGGGCAAAGGCTGGTTTATTCTCTACATCTGTGCTACTACTGCATTTGTCACGTTTTCTGCTTGTGGCTGGTGCTCAGGAGAGTGTGAGGGCTCATACTGATAGGATGTGACAAGGTTTCTCCCAGAGCCCGCCAAGCTACGGCTTGTGCTTTTAGTACTGATAGCCCAGGGTCAACTCCACGCTGATGATTTTGGCTGGGGCAGGGGGGGCAGTTACGTGGAGTCGAAACAGCAAACTTTGGTGCAAAATCCAATTAGCAAAACGAGTGAACAAACCCCTTTGTGCTGGCCAAGCTACCAGCAGGGTCGGGCTGGGAGTTGGTACATCCCACGGGTGATGAGCAGCTCCAGCAAAACAAGCATGAAGGTCTTGGTCCAGAGGCTAATGGGCAGATTGATGCCCCCAAATTCAATGCAACCCCAAATTCAACCCTGTGATAATTAGAGATGGTGGCGGTCTCTACTTATGTCAAGTGATGAGTAAATAAGAGCATATTTACCCCTTCTCACTCCTACCTCCAACAGTTCCCAGCAGTAGCAGGTACCTGGGCTGGGAGATACCTGCATGGCCAGTGAGCAACCACACGGTGGCCAAAATAATACAGAATAATAAAGCTTCTGATAACATCCTTCAGTGGGTGGGGAAATCAGTTTGGCTTCCACCAAGCATCTCATCAGCTGAAACTGGAATTGCCATCTGGTGAAGAGTCAACACCTATTTTTACCCTGAGTTACTGAAACAAGGGTATGAAAAATTAAACAATAAATGCATTATTTGGGAAAGGGGCTTCAGATTAGTGGGACATTAAAAACAAAGGAGACAGACACAAGTGCTGTTCAGCTGTCACAGCTCCTGCCTCCTGGATGCTCGATTCTGTTAAGCTTTTGCCCTTGTCTGCTAATTTGCTTACTCCCCCAGTAACAACCTGCTTTTCCTTTACTGGAGACAGCTTTAGCCTGGGGAAGTTATGGAAAGCAATAAAAAAAATAAACTGTTTCTGGGTCACCACCAGTTCCAGTCCCCAGGGGGTTATTTGAACAATTTCTCCCTCGCCTCTGTGAAAACCGAGACTTGGTCCCCAAAGGTTACTCCATCAATAACTCCCAAACTATCTTAAGGGCAGCAGCATCATCCCCAAAGGACTTTTGAAGCCGCAATGAAACGGCCTCCTAGATTGCAGGTTTTAGCTGCACTAATGTATTTAAGCAAAAAGAGACAATGCTCCTGAGGTCAGGGCAGTGGGACCACACTCCACTTGGGGCAGGGTTTCCCCCCATGCAGCCGCTCAACCATCTCTGGGGACTTGGTTGTGCACAAGGGCCTTTCCTCTTGGTTGCATCTCACTCCAGGATGCTCAGGACAAATACTCTTCATTGCCCTGAGCTGAAGGCTTTACTTTCAGTGGTCATTAACCTCAGTGGCAAACAGCTCGTTCTGGAGCAAAGCATGCACCCCCAATAACACATGACAAAATTCACCCCAAAAGCAAGGAGGGAAAGTCTGTACCACAGCTGAGATACGAAGAAAGGCACCGTGGGCTGCTTGGACCACGGGCATCAAGCAGCAATATTCTTACCCCAATGGCCGTTCCCCA
Organism: Strix uralensis; assembly: GCF_047716275.1. NCBI lineage: Eukaryota > Metazoa > Chordata > Aves > Strigiformes > Strigidae > Strix > Strix uralensis. The sequence goes on along the minus strand of NC_133997.1, from coordinate 7,479,580 downwards.
GGGATACCTACTCCAGTCCACCCCCTGGAGCAGAGATGTCCTGGGAAACCCATCCCATAATAGTTTTTCTGCAGGTACGTGCGGACAACAGCTATCTCTCCTTGCCTTGAGTCCAGCCAGCACACCTGTATGACTTTGAGAAAAACCTCCAGCAGCCTGTGACTCCATTTCCCATCTATAAACCCCCAAACACATCCCCTTCATCTGTTTCTCTCTGCCCACGAGCATCAGCTCTTCCAAGATCGTTGCTCACTGCCACGGTGACCCAGGGAGGGCTCCGGCCCCTCGCGGCGGGCTGCTTGCGGATGCTACTCAGGCACATGAGGAAAACAAACCAGCCAAAAGCAGAATCAGGCTCAAACAATCTCTTTTTCGACACGATGACTTTGTTGAGAGACAAAACACTGCTGCAGAAGAAATAAAAAAATAAAAGTAGAGGCATCGTAGAGCATACTGTGTCCTGAGAAACTTTCTGAAGAGGGGGCAAAGAAAACGAACGGGTTGTAGGATCAGGGCTGGCTGAAGAAGGGCATCTTCCTGCAGTCGCTTGCACATTTTGATTTCCAGCACCTGTTTTTCCCGGTGCGTGGCAGTAGAACAGGTGATGGGCACATCTGCTCACAGCGTGAACGCTGGGTAACAGGGACCTCTTACAGCAATTACTTTCCAAAGGCTTGACCCTGCAAATGTGGCCCAGGAGACCACAGGTCCACGCAGCACCTCACTGCCAGAGAAAAGGCTTGTAAGGAGAGGAAACCAAGCCAAAAGACGGCAGCCGTCGCCCATCGGTGAGGCTTTCCACGGCTGCCTGGTCCTCTCCCCTCACACGTACTCAGGTCATTGCGCCGGCGAGAACGTGTTTAGCCTCCCGGATGCGTTCTGGGGGAAAGAGTGGTTTCGGGGGGAGGGAAGATGGATCGCAAGGTAAATCACCGAGATGAGAACAGCAAAATCTGTGCTGGGAGGCGGGTTTGGTCTCGGCGTGAAGAGCGGCAGCGGCGAGACGCAACGGAGCATCAGGCGCTGCGGCGTGCTCTGCACCCCGTTAAACCTTGCGCTAATTCAGCTGGGGTTTGCTTCCCTGATTATGTCCAAAGAGTCACTTTAGCTCTAGCAGGGTTTCCGCACTGAAACCACTGGCAGCACGTGATCAAACCGAAGCACTGAAGCTTCAAGGTTAAGAATTCCTGGCTGCCTTCCTCGCTGCCGGCGAAGCGCTGAGGAGGAAATTGCTCCCAAATAATAATAAACAAGAGTTAAAAAAGGAAAAAAAAATTAAAATCTTGACACTTAAAACCTTCAAAGCGCAGTCAGACATGCCAATGCTCCCAGCGGTGGGGCTGAGCCTGCAAAATGGACAGGGGAGGCTCAACTCTTACTCCAAGCCCTGGCCCTGTAGCTGCTTGTTTTGTCCCCATCACACACAGAGTCTGTCCGTCCACGAGCTCTCCAGGGCAAAGACTTGCCTCCCGTCATGCCTAAAACTGGTTGGGGAATGGCCATGGCTCAAAAGGCAAAAGCTTCCAGCATCAGCCTGGCTGCCAGGCTCCTGGCTGTGAATAAGACCATGGGGGCATCTAAATCTCACACTCCCTGGAGTGCTTTAGGGCTACATGTAATTCTGGAACAAAGTCTTGCTGGACTTGAAAAATATTCTGAAAAAAACCCAATGCACTTCCAGGGGAGGAAAAAAAAAAAAAAAATGTTTTGACCAATCTTCCTTTGCTGATGATGGACTGCTTCAATGAAATGGTTTTAGACCAGCCCAAAACACACATCTGAGAAGAAATATCACACTGGAACCCTTGTCCTAGGATGGTCTAAGCAAATAAATCCCCAGAAGCTGGGGAGACAACAAGGCTATCTCTGACTCAGCACTCAGCCTAACCCATCAGGAATGCAACATTTCTCATTTTTCTCCCATGCATTTGTTTGTAGACTCAGCTCCATTCTCTTTAGATGATATTTATATTTCTCTAATCTATTGGCTGTGATGGATGACAAAGATTTCCCCCTACAAATCCATTTACAATGGAAAAAAGCCACAAGCGCAATATAGAACTTTTGTGTGTGTGTCGCTTTAGACAAATAAACATTGCTCCTTTTTCTAAAACATCTAAACATCTTGTATAGGAAATATTAGATCTCGGTTGACTGGAAAATGAAACTAGTTTTATGTTCTCTTCCAAAGCCTCTTGTGATATTACCAATATTTTTTCCCCCTGTCGAGAATAATGGCTTTTCTACAGGCCAGCAGATAGGAAAGTGCTTACATATATTTCTAGATGCAAACACTTCCCTGAATTACCTTGTCTTAATGTACTTCAGAGTTTGGTGCAAGTTCCTTGATGACTCTGGATAATAAGAGCCAGTGGAGAAAAGCCATGTTAAATAAATCAGTCACATCAAAAGTGGTATAAGATGATGATAAAGAAATCCCATGGGAGTCCACACAGGTCTTGGGAAGCAGTTATTTTAGGGCTGTTACAACATCAGTAATCCCATGCAATGGCGGCACACCAAATGCAGAACTATGCAGGTTTTGGGTTTGTTTTTTTTTATTTAGCAAGTTCCCTACTGCAGATTAAGGATGAAAGGTAAGGGAGCCCCTCCAAATGCAACACAACCACCTCAATTCTGTGTATGGCAAAAGCTGTGCCTGGTTGGACAGTGCAGAAATTTTTCCCACAGTGTCCTTGCAAAAAAAAAAAAAAAAAAAAAATTACTTCCTGCTGAAAAACTGAGAATCCCAAACCAAAAGAATAAACCAGCAACCCGGCTCAGGCTGTGTTTATTTCCTGACGTCTGTCCTCCCTGTGCTATAAAGCCTGGTACATCAAAATCTCAATCCCAAACAAAGCATTGCTATTTTTTCATCTGCAAATTGAAAAACAGCAAGAAGTAGGAGTTCCATAAAAATAAAACCTTCTCAAAGCAAAGACATTATTTTTTTTAAAACACATTTTGATGAAAATCTAATTTTCAGCCAAAAAAAAGGTTTCAGTGCAAATGTTGGGCTAACCACACAGAGAAGCCCATACACGAGGAAATGTTTCCCTTCCCTTTAGGATGGGAATTGCAAAACAAAGGGCACAAAAAAATCCCACATTATCATTACTTATCATTCCTGGTTAACAATATAAGATATATGATACGAGCAAAACAATTTGGTGGCAGAACATCATAAATGAAGTCTGTTTTCCCTGGAAACTGCATAACCATTTGAATTAATTTAATTTGAAATATCAAATTAAATTAAACTGTAGAATAATCCCCAAGGGAAAGCATATTTCATTTGCAATGTCTTCTGATAGGGTATTCTCTGCCAAAAGTTTTGCTATGCATCTGGCTTTGGATCTAAATTTATTACATTAGCTCTGGGAAGACTTTTAATAGAAAGTGAGATTAAAGGGGAGGGAAGAGAAAAAAAAAGGAACTTCTGATGGGGAAAAAAAAAGACCCCAAACTCAATAAAGACCAAAGGAAGTGCTGAACATGGATGAATCTGGGCTGCTGTATCTCACCTGCTCTGTCTGCACTGGTTTCAACCTCCAATCAAATGGGAACGAGACGTGTCATTAAACAACTTGAGCGCCGAAATTGTGTGTATCCATATGCACAAATATGATGTCTTCAAAACTACCTGACAATCTGTGACATCTCCTTAAACTTGCCAGCTAGCCTAAGAGCGACCAACAGGGGAAAAAAATAAAAAAGGGTCAGAAGATGATGAATGGAGAAAGATTACGTGCTTTCGAAATCAGGTTTGAAGGACAGAGACATGAAGGAAAGCACTTTCTTGGTCAGGTGGAGCCAGGCTAGGACTTTCATTTCCAAAGGAAAGCAAAGGAGAAGGGGGGAAAAAAAAAATCAAAAACCACCAGAAGAACACTGTCTTATTAGTAATAGCTACCTTGCTTTTTAAATAATCTTAGAGATAAATACAATCTAGGACAGATCTCAAACACACTTAGGTTCAACAGGTTGGGAGGAGGGAGGTGGTGACCCCATCAGTTTTCAAAATATAGGTCACACACAAAAGCAGCACTTACAAAATGAACAGTCTTGCCTTTCACGGCAAGAAATTGAAGAAAATTGCAGCCAGCAGCCGCCTGTAGGTTGATGCAGTGGGAATAATCTATTTCTTTCTTTCTTTTTCTTTCTTTTTTTTTTTTTTTTTTTTTAAAGTTTCCCCTGCGAGCAAATACAGAGCAGCAGATGTTGGCATGGAAGAAGGGATTTGCTCTAAACAAACAACCCAGTCCCTCCAAGAAAAGCTTTGCACCAAACCAAAATCAAGTACACACAGCCCCGTCCACTTCCCTCTCCTGCCCCCCTAAAATAAATACCCACACTCAGAGGTATCTTAATCAAATCAAAAAGCATTAGGGCTTGAATTTTCAGCACTTTCGTAACCTCCCAGTTTGTTTTAAATCTTGATTGGAAGAATTATCCTGACAAGAAAATTAGCGGTAAGTCAATAAACCTGTAGCCTGGAGATAGAGCTGTGAGTAACCGGCGAGAGAACACATTTGATCACGCACACAAACGCGCCCGAGACGATGGGCTGACTTGGCTGGCAAAGTTCATTACGATTTTAACCATGAAACCATGGAGAGCAGGTAATCATATTTAAAGAGATAAGAAACACAACTAGCGCAGGCCTTAGCTGCGACACAAAAATTCTCATTTATAGCAGTCACGGGTGGAAAATCAATACCCACTTTTGGATGCAAAAGGAATGTCAGACTTGACAAAGCTTCTTTGGATTTTTCTTGCCCCCCCCCCCCCCCCCCCCCCCCGGCTCCCCTGCTCCTCTACTGCTTCAAAACAAAAAAAAACACAAGAAGATTTGCATGCTCGCTGCATCCAAGGCTCCCCCCCAACTTGGCTCATAATTCCTCGAGATTTTCTCTGGCAACAGCCTCATTCCATCCATCCTTGTCAGAGTGCATCTTCCTCCCCGGTCCAAGCAAATTGTCTCCATGCCACTTGCTCGCAACCCTCCTCTGCCTCCCTTCTGCATGCACAGAGCTCTATCCTGCTCCATCGCCTAGAGGGGAGTTCACATTTGCAGAGGAATTGAGGAAGTCTGCTCCAAAAATACGTTTCAGGAAGAGGACAGATTATTCTCCAGCTTCTTTTAATTCATTTATAAGGTGATAGGGAGGAGAACTCTGCATTTTTTTCCCCTTTGCCTTCTATAAAACCCCAAAATAGTGAATTATTGGCAGCAAATTGTTCTGATGGCTCTGATGTTTATGAACTTTCTGCGCTCAAGCCTAGTTATTTATGAACTGATTTTTTATGTAGCATTCTTTGAGAAATGTTTGATGCAAACATATTTCAGCCTTTGGGTTGCTCGCAAATGATTCACTGTGATATCGCTGAAGGCACACACGTTCCCTTTGCAAAACGAGTCTGCCTTTGATACATGGGCTCAGAGTGATTAAACATGAGTGCTTCATTAGGAGAAAGAGCCATGGCAGCAGACAGAGAGGAGCTTCCATGCAGCTTGGGGACCAGCTTACCAGAAAACAGCCACGACCTCGCACAACTCCCACTACTCTGGCTAATATACAAGAGGGAAAAGTGTCTCTGCAGCCCTGTAAAAATCAGGTAGTGCTCCTCCTGCTCCCTACGTGGGTGACTTCCACCTCCCCAAGGATCTTCCAAGATGTCTTCACAAGCTTGGGTGACACCAGCTAAATGATAGGGACTGATCCCATCTGTATGATACCTAGCAGGAAGGAGACCACACCACTGTTTCTTTTTCCTCAAAACTTGTTCTGATCCTGCAAGCACAGGTGAGCTGAGCTGGCTGGAGAGCTGCCAGTCAGAGAGGGACCTGGGGGGGTTGATTGGCAGCCGGCTGAACAGGAGCCAGCAGTGTGCCCAGGTGGACAAGAAGGCCAATGGCATCCTGGCTTGTAGCAGCACTAGCGTGGCCAGCAGGGACAGGGAAGGGATCTTTCCCCTGTGCTCAGCCCTGGTGAGGCCACCCCTCGATGAGTGGGTTCAGTTTTGGGCCCCTCACTCCAAAAAGGCCATTGAATGACTCGAGCGTGTCCAGAGAAGGGCAACGGAGCTGGTGCAGGGTCTGGAGCACAGGTCTGATGGGGAGCGGCTGAGGGAACTGGGGGGGTTTAGTGTGGAGAAGAGGAGGCTGAGGGGAGACCTCATGGCCCTCTCCAACTCCCTGAAAGGAGGGTGCAGAGAGGGGGGATGAGTCTCTTTAACCAATAAGTGATAGGACAAGAGGTAATGGCCTCAAGTTGTGCCAGGGAAGGTTTAGACTAGATATTAGGAAGCATTTCTTTACAGAACGGGTTGTTGGGCGTTGGAATGGGCTGCCCAGGTGGAGTCCCCATCCCTGGAGGTGTTCAAGAGTCGGGCTGACCCAGCGCTGAGGGATCTGGCGGAGTTGGGATCTGTCAGTGTTGGGTTAACGGTTGGACTAGATGATCTTCAAGGTCCTTTCCAACCGAGATGATTCTGTGATTCTGTGGAAGGAACTATGAGTTTCCATCACACCACTAGCAAAAAAAAAGAAAAGACTTATCCTCCTTCAGACTTACTCACATAGATGGAATGTACCAAGCCCTTGGTCCTGGTTATGCCAAGCAAAACAACAGCCAAAGTGAGCATCACGCAGAACTGGTTGTCACATGGACTTGGGCTCACCTCACTTTAATTTTCACAGGTTACAGAAAAACACAGTTGGGAAGGGAGAGGTTGATCCAAGCATCTCCCTCAAGAACAAAGAAATCACCAGGCAGCTCCTTGACCTCTCGAGTTGCCCGCTGGTGGGATAACGAGTCCTGAAAACTCAGTGACAGCCACGGGTTGAACCACTGCTTGCAAAGGCGAGCAGTATATGGTGGACTTGAAGATGCAAACTCTTTGAGATGGCTGTCAAATTACAGGCAAGCAAAGCAGGGGGATCTACGTTTCAAGCAAGACTCTCCTATTTGTATATACCACATTGCACACGCCGTTTCTGACTCTCTCAGAGCCCTGTGCCTCTCTGAGCACCGGCAATCAAGCAGAAAAGTTCTGGGGCAAGCTGTGAAATCTCTGAAATGAAAATCAATTCCATCTCCATTTCACAGGGACTAATGTGGCATTTACAACATAAACAATCGCTTCTGTTAGGGAGGGAAATTAAAAAGCCGTGCTACATAAAAAGGAACAATGTTTAAAGTTCTGGTGGAAATGCGCAGTCAGATTGGAGATAATTACAAAAAGGGTGCCGGGCATGCAAGCACCCGAGGCACGGAGGGTAGCGATTTCAATAGGCAGCTCTGCTGCCAGCTGAGCAAACTGCCTCGAGGTCAGAGCAAGGTGGCTCTAAACATGAACAAAAAAGCTGGTGGGGGTGCTTTGAAGGGAGACAGAGGATGGGAGCTGAACTTCACAGGACAGCCAGGTTGCATGAATAGCTCTCATCTCAAACAATTGCTGCCAAGCTCCTCCTTTCCAGCTGGAGAGGAGTCTCGCAGAGCCGGAGATGAGCCCAAGCCAGAGCTACAAGTCAATTTTACATTCCTGTCTATCAGCATGATCATATAGCTATAGGATGTAGAAGTCCTTGTACTTAATTACCATCACACTGTCTTTTAATTTCAGCAAAGCAATGGGGCTCATGAGCCAGCCCCGGCTGGATTTATCCTGCCACGTGAATGAATTTTGGCTGAAAACTGTAAGAGCGTTTAAAGTATGACAAGGGTGAAGTGGTGGAAGAGCATCTCGAGAGTACTGTCGGGTGATGCTAGCGAAGAATTTAATTAGCTGTAGTCCAAACACTGGTAAGTACTCAAACTCAGCCGTGAGCTGTGGCTGCCTGTGAGAGGAGAGGACCGCATGTGCCCCAAGGGGTCTTTCCCAGCGCTGTGCCTGCGTAATCTCACGCCCATCTCCCGTGCACGTGATGCTTTCCAGTGCAAGCTGGAAATAGATTAAGTGTATCTTCCCCTGCCACGAAGACTTTGCTTTTTCTCTGCACACAGCCAAGTAACCTGTAAGAGACTCAAAGCCATCCTTGCCCTCTGCTCAGCTCTGATAAAGCAGCAGCCTGGTTTGCAACACCGCGCATGAAAGGAGACGGGGATGAGTGTCCAGGTGACAGCGGTGACAACGCCCGGAGGAGGAGGAAACACCACCAAAGCGGACTAAGTGAGCAAACGGGGGCTGTTTTGTCTGCAGAAGAGATGACTGAGGAGAGCTACAGGAATAACCTTCAAACACATAAAAAGCCAGTGGCAGGAGGGAGAAAAGCTACTCTCCATGTCCACAGCAGATAGGATAAAAAATAATGAGCTTAAACTGCAGCAAGAAAAAGTTAGGAAAGACATTAGAAAAAACTTCCTGAAAAAAAATATTAAAAAATAGCTTTGCACAGGCTCCATCACTGCAGGCTGTTAAGTACCGCTTAAAACTATTTCAGGGGTGGCAAAAGTGTAGAAGTCCTGGCCTCGGAGCGGGCAGATGGACTCGGCGATGTGTTTGCTGCTCACTTGAACCACCACCATGTGCAACCATGAAAAACTTGGCATAAATGAGCATCCACTGGCAAGGCAGCACCGCAAAGAGACCAAATAAATGGCATAGGCTTCACGGCTCCTCGGCCCTGTACCTCACCTGTGCCGGGTGTTACTGAGCGAAGCTTATCTTAGCCCAGGATTATATTTCATCTGAACATGGCAGAGACATGACACTTTTCTCCGAAGCCTTACTTCAGCACCCTAACATCCATTGAAATCACCTGCTGAAAGGTAACGTGTTTCACAGGAAAAAGATCTTTCCATAGCAGAAAGGGAATGAAAAAGCACACCCAACAAACAAAAACCACAAGGTCTTAATTCTCCTGTGAACGTGCGGTAGCTTCGGGCATGATTGGCTTACAGATGACACCAGATCATTACACCGGATGGCTTGATTTACCTTGATCAGAACAGCAATTTAGCAGACATTTCTTTCCAAACAGCACTAATCACTTTTTCCCCCTTTCGTGTGCATAAAATAAGATTGAAACACACTGTACAAATTGCTTGCTACAGTCCAAAAAATGCTAATAAGCTGCAAACATCTAAATCATGGCTTGAGACCTAGTATGATAAGGTAAGAAAGCAGTGTCAGTGCATAGAGAACTATTATTTACTGGTGTCAGAAATAACTATCGCATTTACATAACTGTGAGCCTGTGTGACAACTTCTTCCGGGAAACTGCTTTAGCTGCAGAAAAAGCCGCGACTTGAATGAACTGGGTATTTTTTTTAAACAGCAAGAAAATATGAACGGGGATACAAGCGCTTAACCTTTCAAGGTCTTTGTTCAACCATTAATCCATGCAAAAGAAGGGAGAAATGGGTTCTTTAATAAACAAATAAACATACTTTTCAGTGCCTTCCTGGGCCGTGCTGATTCCTGCTGTACTAACTCCAAACAGGGACGGTGGCACGACCTAATTGAGCTGATCGGAGCTGTTCTGATTTTTACGACAGCAGCCGTTCACTGGAAGGGCTACTGATGGAAATCTTTGGTGTCAATGGTCTCTTCCCCTCTCTTTGCTCCATGCAGGTCGTGAGCTGCCTATCTTAAGGCATCCTGCTCTCTGCACTGGGACCTCCAGCTGAGCTGGGATGGCAAATTAATATTGACCATCTCAGTGCAAAGCCCAAGATCTGCCTGGCTAGTGGTTGCCTCTCTCAGGAGGTACCAGGAGCATCACGCTGTGCCTCCTCCGGGCTCCAGCACGTTCACCAACGATCACCAACACCACCACCACCTTGGGTGCATTTCCCTTTGCAAGGCCACCCCACACAGAGGCGTTATCCCACCCCACACCTCTCCCACGACACATCCATGTGCCACAGGCATCTGTTTCCTGCACTCTTCGGAGCTGCGCAGGCAAGAGCCGGTGCACAGCATCCCTCACGCTGGTTAAATCAGCATTTTAAGTAAGACTCTCCTGCCAGCTTCAGCAGCAGTAGGTGCATCTGCAAATGCCTGGCTCCGGCAGAGCCTTACCACCACCGCCAGCTGATTCCCCGCCTCCAACCTCAGCTTCCCCTGATCTTTGGGGCGCGTTCCCGGTTAACAGGGCACGCCAGGACCGTTCTCCCTGATTATATGATACCCTCTGGGTTGGCAACTCGAGTTAATACTTAGATTCGTATTTTCCTGAGAGTCCTGTTAAAAGGAACAGGTGGGGGCGGGGAAAGCCATATTGATTTGCATTACCCTAGAGGAATACCAGTCAAGTTCATATATAGATTTACGAGGGTGGGAGTATATATTGACTCAGGCTCTCCAAGGGCTTGGGCGCACGGGTGGAGGAAGGGACAGCAGAGGACTCTTATCCCGCTCACACTATTATAAAGCCTGGATCAACTCCGCTGAAGCCAACTGAGGAGTTACACCACTAAAACCAAGATTAAAATCTGGCCCTGACTCCAGTAAAACCAAGTGAGCTACTAAGGATTACGGTGCTGCTAATAACTGATTTTCACTGCAGCTGCTGAGCAGAAACATCAAGTAATGAAAGTGGAGTGGATGGGGAAATGCTCCTGGGGCGTCCCCAGATCAGGGGAAGCCAGTAGTGCTACACATCCACAGCAAAGGGAACAGAGGAAAATCATCTGCTCTGGCCACAGGAACCATCTCCTTTCAGCAAGGAGGAGGAGCAGGGTTTTGTGAGGAGGATGGAAAGGGAGGAACCGAGGTCTTCCTTTCCTCCTAGCAGACAAAGCAATAAAGCCTTAGCAGGAGCTTGAATAAAAGGGTTGCTACACGAAGGTAATGTAAGGGTCAGACAAATCCTGGTTTCCCTTCTTGGAAATGAGTCCCCTTCAATCTGCAGATGAGTTTTTCTTGCAGTTACGCTGCTGAAGCTGTAGTTTCAAGCCGCAGAGCTTACAGAAGACAGCAAGGTCCCTTACTCACCCACCTCCCCATATCAGCAGCCCCCGGAGGAAAGGGTGACTTTTCCAAGGCATCTCCCCAGCCTCGGAGGCCAGCCAGGGCCGGCGGAGAGACGCTGGGGAGGCCGAGAGCATGAGCACTGCCGCCCATCGCGGTGTCTGCACCTCCCGGCCCGGGCACTGCGCCGCAGCCCTCGCTGTTTCCAGCTGACCTGCGCCGCCTCCATCCCTGCATCCCCCCATCTCCCTGCAAGGGCCTTTCTGCCTCTACCCTTTCCCAGGGAAAACCAAGGTAAAGCTGTGCATATGCTCACTGATATTTCAAATCCTCCAATTAACGGGAAGATAATTCATGCATTTAAGCATTAAAAAGGTACTTAAGTCAGAATAAATTCCACTTTGGTATTTTCCAGGATTCACCTCCTGCTCCCACAGTTGAAGGAAATTTAACAGGCAGCCACAACCTACATACCTGCTCCTCGGTCCACCTCTCCCAGCCACCAGAAGCCACCATCAGCCTGTATTTGCCCATTAATGAATTGCTTTGTAAAACTTAATAATATTATTCAGTTCAGCGTATTTCAACCTGAGGTTGCAGAAAGAAAAGGTTATTTCAAGCTAATTGTCTGGGTATGTCCCTCCACAGATCAAGCATCCCTTTCCCTCCATGTAAACCACGTATGATACTATAGAGGGGAAAGTTAAAAGCATCAGTAAGGAAGAAACAATCCTGTGTGCATCACCTTTAAAAACCCCAAACTCTTATTTCTAAGGCTAGCTGGTTTTAATCTTCTTTATAATAGGTTTCCCCATTCCTACAGTTTAACAGGTTTGCAGCTTCTGCATTTAGCACTGGAATAAACAATGCTCCAGTAATTGCCAGGTCACTGTTATTTACTTCTGTTTTTTTAAAAAAACCTTCCCATACAGCTGCCTTGAGTGGGCTATACTGTAATTTTCTTTACTGTCTCACACTAATGAAGGCAAGAGGGCAGGAAGACCAAGTCAGATGGTGGAAAAAGAAGCCGAACAGCTCGGTTGACTTGCGACACAATATTAAAACCAACTCCCACCTGTAACAGATTAATTGGCCTGGTCTTCGGCAGCCTGACAGGGAATAAAGACAAATGCTAGAAACCCAATGCATCATTGTTTTTAATTATAGCTGTTTTTCTCAGCTGGCCTGGTGAAAGGATTATTTCCCCACCCGTATGTTTTCGGTGCAATTTATGATGAGCAGATAACGGGGACGGGGCCAGTGCAAAGGATGAGGAGGGGACAGCAAACCAGGTGTGCTACAGCAAGTTTCCCAGAGATGGGATTTAGTATATGTTTAGGTCTTTGGTCTCCAGGTGCCACCCCCCAAGAAAAAGCCATGTGCAGTTTTATCTCCTTGCTGCTATCAGCCAAGCCATCACGCTGCAAAAGACAAAGCCAGATGGAGGTACAGTGTTGCTGAGACACCATGGACGGGGTATTACAAGAACCATGGCTTAAGAGAGACAGGAGAATCTTCTGTGAGAGGGAAGGAGAGGAAGGAGAGGGATGCCCTGCCTCTGTGTTGCGTGGGACGGGACACTGCCAGCTCAGAGAAATGCTGAAATCGTCCTCTGCCTGTCCCTCCTCAACACCTCCACCCCCTCTCCTAGGCTTTTCTCCATCCCGCCTGCTCTTGGGATAGCTGCAAACAGTGGGAAACTGCAGCAGACGATGCGTTACCAGCGCCGGTGCTGTCACACTGACGTGCTGATGCTGCTCTGGCAAGGACAGCTCTGGTTGAATTAAGTGCACGTTCTCCCACGCCAAGGCACAGCGGGGCGAGGGGGGGGAGAGCGGCGCCCTGACCTCCAAAGGTGCAGCCCCGTGTGCTTGACAAACTGGTCTCATCCTCTAATGGGGGTCTGGGAGGGGCATTTTGCAAGGTGAAGGTAACTGGGAAGCCTACGGGCACTTCCCAGTGTGTCCCCTTCCCAGCTTTTAGGAAAAACAGTTTATTTTCCCAAAAGACCACGGCAAAAGGCTCTACCGTATTCCCTGATGCTCCTAAACTTCGGCCCTGGAAGCACTTCAATCCTATTCCCTGGCTGCTCCTCTCGCAAACTCCTTGTATTCCTTGAATTTGAATAGAAACCCTTGCTATTTTCAGGCTGTGAGTTGGTATAAATGTTTATCTGTATCCTGCCCAGGAAGAAAAGCAAATCTGCACTGCACAGGTCACCCAGAAGAGATGGTGGAGGAGATGAAGTCTGGGCTTCGGGCAGAGCATCAGAGGAGTGCACAAGAGTTTGCAGCTCTAAATTTAAGCTCCTTCTGCAGGTTGAGCTATTAATTACAGTTCTGGAGTGTTTCATGACAGTGCCTATTCACTGAGTGAGCTCTGCCACGAGGCACTGGAATAGCGCTGGATAATTCATGAACGGGGAAGAGGAATGAACGTTTACAGCTAGTTGGGAAATGTGCTTCCACGAGAAAGCTCAGCAAAAAGCAATGAAGGCGCTGAGGATTTCACTACATCGACATTTTTTTCTGCAAGTGTTTTGCTGCAAGCTGGTAGGTCTCAAGAGCAAGGAATGCTTGGTTTAAATACAAACCATCAAATTTTGGTCAAAATTAGCAATATGTTCTTTCTTTGATATGCTCAAATGGTTGATCGAAAACAGACAGTTCCTGCTGAAAAAGCCCATGCTAAAAAAAACCCAACTTATTTTCTGTGGGAGAGGGGAAAAAAAAAAAAAAAAAAGATCTGCTATCAACTCAACTATGGGGGAAAAAATCCTAATCCCATATGCTGCAGTTTACTCAACCACGTACAGACGGAGTATACTTACAGAAGAGAGAGATGTGAAAAGAAATCTCAGAAAAGAGAAAACTAGTTCCCCTCCAAACTGCTTTTGATTACAGAAACTGAGCAGAGAAGATGTGTGGCTGAGACCCTACGTCTCTCCCCACTGACTTCTTCTTGCTGTATTTGTAGTCCTTTTTGCTTGGCCTTAGAAGGGCTTCAGAAGCCCATGAGGAAATATAATGTTGCTTCACACACCTCCATGGCTTTTGAGGGCTGGCGTTTCTTTGGCTAAGAGACCCAATGCCTGCTTCAAATTTTAAGAAATCTGAGCAGAAGCCGTGTTCTGAAAGGTACAATCAAAGCGGTCTTAAAAACCCCAATGATGCTGTGGAATAATTCAAAAAAAGGGAGTGCACATGCATACAAGAGAGAAAAAGCTTCTTCCTGCATCTCATTCCTCGCAGGTAACAGTGAGGATGTTTCATTACAGGTAGTTTTCTGCAACTTGACGTCTTAAATTTTTTACAGCAGCCATGGGCATGGCACGATCTGGCAATTTGCCACCTGTGATCAATTTGTTACCTGCAAAGAAGGTACCGTCCTGAAAGAAAAAAGAAGAAGAAAAAGGAAGGGGAAAAAAAAGGTCCTCCAACTAGATAGATGCCGTGTTGTCTCATTTACAACCAGGAGACTCTGCAAGCAGTGCTGTATGAAATAATGCTTCATTAAGGACCTTTACTGACTCCAGTGCATCAGCACAGTGGTGAGCACGCTGTGCTGCTGGAGGAGCTCCGTGTCTGATGAGATACAACCCAGTGCCTTGAACATTTGGGTTATTAGAGTCAGGAGAGCAACTCCGAGGTTATTGCCTCGCTCCAAACCGACTCTGCTGCTCTGCATATTTTGTGACTGAAGACCTCGCTGCTTTTTCTTTCCTTCCCTTTTGCAGTTGATCGTCCCTGCCGAGCTCCCGAAGTGGCTGCGTTTGGTGATGACAAAAAGCTTACATTTTAGCTCCGGATTGTTCCATCACATAGTAAAGTTTACAGCCTGCTGGAGGGCCCTTTTTACATGAAGAACGAGCGCAGGAGCATGGACTCAACGCAGCAATGCACGAAGCTGGCGGTTGAGAACACAAACTCCAGTTGAGATTTGCAAGAGATGACGGGGAATTTCGCCTTGCAACTCCCATTAATTTCAATCACAGCTGCAGTGATGTTGAGCACATGATTTATCACGAGTCTCGCAGTGGTTTGTGTTTCATTTCAGAGTAAAATATCGCCTTCCTTTTATCTAAAAACAATCCCCTCTCCCAAAGTCCTAGCTCCATCGCTGGCACATTAAAAGCATTAATAGAAGTGATCTGAGCATTAATAAACGAGCAAGTAACTCACACACTTCATTATGTTACAGGTAATGAGAAATTGCAGGTTGTTCAAGACATTTGACTGAGTGGGGTAATAAAGACAAAAAAATCAGCTTTGGAAACCCGAACTGTAGTGCAGGCTTTGTACCCAACGCAACAAGAAAAGGGGAAAGCGGAGAGAATCAGGTCTCATAACTGTAATTTCCATTAAATCTGGGCAAATGCGGTGTACACGTGGCTGCTCCTCCCATAGGTACCACCAGGTCGCCTTCTCAGCAGATGTAATGATACTGAATAGCAAGATTTCTGGCATTCAGCTGTAACGGCACAACCCAATTCCAGGTTGTGTTGCCATTAAGGAGGAAGGAAGGAGGTCTTTGGGAACTTGCTTCTGAAATAATTTTGATAATTAAACCAAGCATCAGGTGGAAGGTTTTCAATAGCAACGACTATCCATACCTATTGGGTACTTCTAAATAGCCTATTCATCTCACTATCTAAATGACAAGCTAACTGCCTGCATTTATATAACTTCTTTACACTCAGAAGGGTCCCAAAGTGCTTATAATTGACTATCTACAGGATTCATTTACCTAGGCCTGAACTGCATTGATTCTGGTGTAGAGCACAGCAGCTCTTTAACGATGAGCAGTAACAAACCATGAGAATTCAAGGCAGGAGGTCAAGAACGACTCAGCCATCTGAAACCACCAAAAAAAGAAAAGGGATTTAGGGAAAAGCGATGCAGTTAAAATAATTTTAAGTTTGACCAGAGCCCATGGCCACCACCTTCAATCTTCTGGAAGGGGTTCCTTCAAACCATACACAAACATCCACCATACACAACTCATTTTTGGTTGAAAAAACCCAACCACGTATGTATAAAAACTCCCGCTATTTGCTAGGTAACACAGACATAAGAGAATTACCAGCCCTGTTTGACAGCACCTTGAGTTTTCTGATTGATTTCCCAGCTAAGCTGTTGACCAGGGGTGACCCAGTGAGGGCTGCAGCCCCGGCTCCTGCAGCTCCCATCCAATCTGCCTGAAGAAAGAGTGATCTTCGTACACGAAGAGCGACCCGGGAGGCAGCACAGTTTGTTTGCAGCTTTATTGGAAAACAGTAACGGTGTTGGAGCAAAGACCCCTCGTTTTATTTGGGTGTGTGCTAGCTATTCATTTATTTTCCAGCTAGATACTCAGTTGGTCTATCTGCATTGCTCTAAGAAAATGAAGCCGACAGGAGACCCCAACCTGAAGCACCCAGGCACTGGGTGTCAGAGCTTAATTCCAGCACAGGGGACCAACTGGAAAAGACCCTTTAATATTAAAAGTCCCGTACATTGGCCATGACCTCCAAACACCCTGTATCCCTTCATAATTCAGTGTTACAACTAGACAAGAGTGCAGTCACACCTTAATCCTTCCCTTCTCACCAGCGCTGGACAGAAATGCTGTGCATTAAATGTGCTAACCTCCACCCAGATGTGGCTCACCTTCCTTACGCATCATGCCCAAGGACGGCTTGCAAAAAGCTTTAGTGCTGCTGGAGGGACTATGGGGAGGGAAGGCCGTACCCCGCGCTCTGCATGCCATTAGCACAACCTCTGCAGATCTAACAAGGTTGAAGCACAATTAAGCCTCCAAGAAGGTCAGATTTCTCTGCGCCACAAGACTTAAGTGCATGCACATGCTGTGGACCTTTTAGTCCCTCTCCAATCTATATCTGCATCATAACAAGACATTGTTTTGCTTCTGTTGCACTCCCTTTCTGTAAACCTCCTTTTTTAAGCCTCCCAAACGGCGTGATGCTTGCCTGGCTTTGTAACCCCCAAAAAACCTCTGATTTGAGAGGAAAGCGCCTTCTCTCTGCGCAGACTGCGGATCTTAGTCCAGCTTTGCTGCTTTTGAGGTTGATCCCACATCGTGGTCAAGGGCACGCAGGGCTGCTCGCTGACCCACGTAAATGAGAGGTGAAGCTCAGTTATTGCCTGGTGGCGCCAACTACAATATCACACGGTTCCCAAACAGATGAAGGGAGAGGTGGCTTCCACGGCACGCAACTCTACTGAAACAGCTGAAATGTCTGCCACAAATGTTTGCGACCAGCCACCTCTGGAGAAGGCTGCCTTGGAGAAGGTGAGTCCAACGGGGCCCAATACTTCCAAAAACTGCAACACTGTGCCAGATAGTGGGTCCTTCCCAATGACACTGAAGGTCTCTCTAAAGCCAGCTCAGAGCTGCTGAGCCCTGGGGATGAAGGTCCCATTCTGAAGGCAATAAATCAGAGATGACAGAGGGAGCCACCAGCACGAAAACTCACGGGCAACGCACGAGGCAAACAGGTAGGAAAGTTGGTTAACAGACCCGAGAAACTGTGTGGGTGGAAGGTTCTTTCTATTTTTTTTCAAGTCAGTGCTGTTAGTTGTTTTCAGGGCTCGAAATAAAAGTCAGCTCTAGGTGAGGAAGCTTGACAGGGCTTCACTGTATTTTGTGTTTGGTGAGTTACCCTTCCTACGTCACTCACCTGGTAGGGAAGGTTTGCTGGGACCGGAGTGACAGCAGATAAATCACCGGCTTTGCTTGCCATCTTTGAAAAATGAATTTTGGGGCCCTGTATTTCTCATCAGTGCATCTACCTTAGTGGCTGCCTCCTCACCAGCACGGGAGGGCTGTAGGCTATTTTAAATGGAAATCCATAACAAACCCATGGCTGCATTCATCCGGGCAGTGCCGGAGAGAGCCGGTCAGCTTCCGAGGTGAAGTAATAGCTCCTACCAAGTGAGCTGATAAAAAGCTGATGCTGGAGCAGCGGGCATGGAGCTCTTATGTTAGCCAGCCTTGCTAGAGACAGTGCTCTGGGGATATTTTTTAGGAGCTGATGGTCAGCAAGGTGCCATCACCTAAGACAGACTGAGCTTGATGAGACATATCAAAAGGTGATGTTGTCACCAGTAACCAGCTGATCATATTACAGAATCATCTCGGTTGGAAAAGACCTTGAAGCTCCTCCAGTCCAACCATGAACCTCACACTGACCGTTCCCAACTCCACCAGATCCCTCAGCACTGGGTCAACCCGACTCTTCAACCCCTCCAGGGATGGGGACTCCCCCCCTGCCCTGGGCAGCCCATTCCAACGCCCAACAACCCCTTCTGCAAAGAAATCCTTCCTAAGAGCCAGTCTGACCCTGCCCTGGCGCAGCTTGAGGCCATTCCCTCTTGGCCTGGCGCTGCTTCCTTGGCTCAAGAGACTCATCCCCCATCTCTGCACCCTCCTTTCAGGGAGTTGGAGAGGGCCATGAGGTCTCCCCTCAGCCTCCTCTTCTCCACACTAAACCCCCCCAGTTCCCTCAGCCGCTCCCCATCAGACCTGTGCTCCAGACCCTGCACCAGCTCCGTTGCCCTTCTCTGGACACGCTCGAGTCATTCAATGGCCTTTTTGGAGTGAGGTTTTGCTCAAAACTGAACCCACTCATCGAGGGGCGGCCTCACCAGTGCCGAGCACAGGGATAAGATCCCTTCCCTGTCCCTGCTGGCCACGCTAGTGCTGATACAAGCCAGGATACCATTGGCCTTCTTGTCCACCTGGGCACACTGCTGGCTCCTGTTCAGCCGACTATCGATCAACCCCCCCGCAGGTCCCTCTCTGACTGGCAAATATGTATGCCACCTGCCTGTTATAACATGCAAAGCGTGCATGCCAACATGCTAAAGAAAGCCTCTTGCAGAGCTCCCAAAAAGCTAAATGGTGGGGTCTGTTCTGCAACGCTCCTTCAGCCCAACAAGCAGCCGCACGGCAATCGCAGCAGCTCTGCTTTCACGAGCTGCCTGTCTCCCCCCGCCTCCCCCATCAAATAAAACCAGCCACTATAAAGGAGTTGGATCCGCCGGCGATGCCGCAACCAGGTGTTTGAAACAAAGGCTAGGGGAGACCAAAATTAGGTCAAATCTGCTGATGAGAGATGAGTAAATAACAGCTGCTATTCCAGGGAGCTTTTGTTCTCTCTAAAAGGAGAGCAGGTATCTTTGCAGATCTGTCTCCTCTCATTCCTGCTGAAGCGGTGGTTTAGGCGTTTTCAAAGTTTCATGGGAGCATAAAAGGCGGCTGTGGGGAGGGAGGGGGATTTAAACGGCACACGCTCATGGAAATACGTAGCTGAGGCTATGAACAACTGATTAATGGAGCCAATCAACAAACAATAGTGTGAATATTATTGAAATACTTTCTTTGCAAGCGTCTGGACACGATGGACTAACAATATAGAAAAAGTGTCCTGCTTTATAAGTGGCGGTTTTTTTTCTTTGCAAGTATAATAAGAAAGTGGCTAATAATAGGATGGAGAATATTTTCAAGGTGTGTTTTATTATCCACTTATCTCTGACGCTTGCCAAAAGAGGCCTGAATATTCCTCAGCACATTTGAGACTTCCTGGCAGGGGAAAAAAGACTGATGAGTGCTATAAAGTAGGGAGCTAATGAAAGCAACTACATCTAAATGCAGCATCTGGGTCCCACGGCAGAGATTTCCTACAGACCAGCACCGTACCTCTCTGTGGCTTGGTCTCTCCAGGCAAGTGAAATGCTGCTCTCTGCCACCACCTGTGAAACGCCACAGGAGGTGGGTTTAGCTGAGTGTCATCGGCAGCATTTAATGACATTTAAGTAAGATAATTGGCATTATCTAACTTTCTGATAAAAAGGAGTTCCACAAGCCCCTGTTTTCCAGAGGGGTGCAGGCAGGGAAGCTGTCAGTCTCCAGCAAAAGTTATTCAAGAAAAAAGCCCAGAGTGCTCTCTTTTTTTTTTTTTTTTTTTTTTTCCCCATGTGGAGGAAAATAAGGTGCCATAAATGCTCAGCTACACATATTCTCTACCAAAGGAATTCCCTGAAATCCCATAGATACCAGCAGTATCCCACAGCCATTCAAACAGCAATGGATCTGCACCGGTGCCCTAGAAGTCCTCCCCATGAAGGGAAAATGGTGGGTTTGGGCTCATTTCTGTTCTCATACCTGCTATGTGATCCTAACCGAGCTGAACACGCAGAAGCCAGAGATGTGCTTTATGCTCTTTGTAATACCAGCTGACAATAGATATAGATATATATTTTTATATAAATAAAAAAAAATCTCTCTATATAAAAATCTGTCTATATATGAAGCACCTAAAAGAATTACTTTACCGAAAAACATGGGAGATGTTGATGGTAGCAGGAGCTGTCATTATAAAGGTGCAGAGATTTAGCACTGCTGGGCCTTAAGAAATGCTTTTTCTTAGATGCTGCTTCGTGTGCTGAGCCTCCCCGCGCTCAGCTCCATCACCTCCCTTCATCTGTACAGCCTTAGAGCAGACGCCAGCCCCGGTATCTCTCAACCCTCCTCGCACCTCATTCAAATTCAAGTAGTTCCTCTGTAACATGCTGAGCAAAAGCTTACCACCTCTTATCCGAAGCTTTCAATCTCATAAGAAATATTAAAAGGCAAACATGAAAATTACAGGAAAAGTAACCAAAGGATCGTAACCTGCCACAGTAATGGAAAATCCAATTGGTCTTGAGTGCAGCTAGGCTGATGCAAAATAAAGAGGAAAATAAGTGTTGCTTAGCCCTGTCTCCACTAAATGTTGCTGTGTTGGGCAAGAAGTGGAATGCAAAATAAAAAGATAGATGAAGCCTTTTTGGGGAAGTTGCAGGATGCAACGTGCACTAGAGAGGGAAGAAAATGGGTTCATTTATCCCTGGGAAAACAGGAGGATCTTAGAAAACTGGCTGGGGTAACTGGTGGGGAAAGAAAAAGGGGGTGTCGGGGGTGCCAGTGTCAACAGCTCTGCCCTACTAACACCCATGCCAGGCTGTGCATCCTGATGGACCACTCCTGGATGGAGCCCGAGGTCCTGCCGACAGCCCGGCTGCATCAACCCTTTGTGCCTCGGTTTCCCTCTCAGCAAAATAATTCCAAGTGCTACGGCATTTCGGATATCCCTCGTTTCTTACCTCTGGCTCTCCCCACCCCGGCCCCACCAAACCCCATCTCTTAAGCCCAGGCTTCCGCCCTACCGAGCTAAACCAACAAATCCCACTTCCAAACACCATCGCTCCCTTTTACCAGGCGTGGAGAAACGTCTTGCTCGTCGAGCTGTGCAGCATCAGTTATCAATTCGGCACTCCAATACACTGCGCCGCTTGGAAACAGGCAATGTCTATTAGCGATAATGAAACTGGGGAGCCTAATTCCCCACGCAAATGAACTTGGGGGAAAGCGGATTATATCTCCTGATATGCACAAAGTTGAGGATCTGGCATCAGTGGCTCTGTTTAAGAGTCTGACCTCATTCCTGTCTTGTAAACAAGCTTCGAAGTATGAATAATAATAAAAAACCCTCATTTTTCTTGCAGAATCATTATATTGTTTTATGATTTTCCTATTCATGCTGCCAATAATAAATCACATTACCCAAGATGTTCACATTTATTATACTATTTAGAGCTCAGCGTAGCTGGCGTGATTTTGTATTAGCACTATGTTACCAGAGCTCAGGTTTTTGTTAATAACTTTGGAGTCCCCAGCACATACCTTTCATAAAACAACGCAAGATGGAGAAAATAGCCCTGAATTAGTAATGTAATCCAAACATCTCAGTGTCCTGGAAGGGTCAGGAGGGTGGCTTTGGGCTACAGAGCTCCTGCAGACACTGGTAAAGGAGAAAGAAAGACTTGGGGGAGGTGGGAGCTGATGCAAAGGGACACACGCAGCCTGAAGGTCACACTTTACGCTTCTCCTCCAACACCAAACTAAGCCAAGAACTAGCAGAGAAAGCTGAATTCCTCCAAATTATTTCTCTGCTCACTTAAACTGCCCCTTCCAGTACTGTACGTACCCATGACAGTATCTCCCACCTGCCAATCTGAACATGAGATTTTTAGCCCATTTACAGATGTGACCCTGGGGAAGCTGAATGAGCCAGAAAAGATCACAAGAGACACCAGGAGATGAACTTCTACCAAGCCTACAGCCCCTTTTTTAATAACTAAGTTGCCCTTCAGGCCATGAAGAGCTTTAATACTGACACACAAAGTCTCACCCGTCTGTCTGAACTTGAAAAGCCTCCTCAGAGGATTACCAAGAGGAGCGTGTAATCATGTTGAGGAGTCCAGTCTGGAGCCAGAAGACCTTATCCTTTGGTGGACAAATTGAGGTACCAAGAAGAGACTGAATTCACCCAGTAGTTAGCAGGTATATATAACACAGGTATACACAAATCCAGGGTCTTGACTGCACCACTGAAACCAGAGAGCATCAACATCCCTTGGTGCAGTGCAGTGGGATTTTGGGACGTGCCTTCTCTGCCTGCTTCCTTTAATAAAGCACGATTTAGCACTTCAAGTTAGTTTCTGCATGCTCAGCCCCAGGGCTTGCTGTGCTGTAAGGGCAGGCAAACCTCCCAGGGCAGCAGCGCACAGCAGTGAGCAAAACAAAACCAGGACCTGGCTGGTGCATGCGAGAAAAAGGGAATCATATGGTTGAAGAGAAGAGTAATTGTAGTGGAAATTCAGAATCACTTCACTGAGCCCATTTCATGCCGTCATTCCTGCCCCTGTAAATCAGCAGCAGCAATTTATTCCTAAACAACAACAATCCTGAATGAGGAGGAAAATGAAATAATTGTGTTTTGACCAGCTTGAGACAATTCCTCTGCATGTAGATACATATTTATAAACACGGGTGTCAAACCTAAAGGCACTCCATCACACTCATTACCTACTTCCCTGTGCCCACCACCAGTGAGAGTCGTGCAGCACCGTGACAGCAGAAGCAGCTCCTCCCACAAAACTTTGCCAAGAATTTAGTATTCGCGTCCAGCGCTCACAGAAACCAAAATAATTAATCAGTGCTGCAGGGGAGAAGCGATGCCAAAATAGCCTGCGCAGACCCCTGCCTGTGCATCGGGGCCTCAAACCTGGTTTTGGGCTCTCCTGGTTTTGGCATGTTGCTACCCCATCCCCACCCAGTCCATCCTTACTCCTGCATACGTTTAATTATCACTGCCAGTTCACCTCTGTCTTTGCTTACAACGGTCCTTACTTCACACCCCTCGGGCCACGTACCATTTACTGGGTTCCTTTTAACCTTGCAGATCTATGAGACAGGTGCAGACTTTTGCTATCCATCCACACGGAGCAGGAGACACTCAGCTGGCCAAGAAAGAAATTTGCTGGAATAAGCGTGGCTCAGATCTGCTGCAGGCTCCCCAGGTCTTTACAAACCACAGATACATCAGCTTGCAGGGGATGTAACAACCTGTATTGCCTTTGGCTATCTCATATTCCTTCATCCCTTGATCAGAAGATAATCAATTGGTGGAAAAAAAATCTGACATAAAACCACCTTTCCTTTTAACCATCCTCAGGAACGTACCTGTCAGAGTCACACGTCACTCCGCACATCCCTGGGTGATTTGGGGCTCCCTCAGCCTCTGCGTTACCTCCCTAACAGCACTGACAGCCTGTGCGTTACAGAAGAGAGAAGCCAGCACCGAAGACCCGTATACAGAGGAAAATGGAGGTATGGTACATTTGAATGACACCTCTCAAGGTACATCAATCAAAGCATTTTTCTAGGGGAATATTCTGCCTTTTTTCCCCCCCAAAGTATTTGGCATATGATGAAAACAATGTCAAACTTTGTCTGCCTCAAAGTTTTCAGCAGAAGACCTCTCAGCTCATTTTCTAAGTCTTTACTCCAGGTGCCAGACTGCCTTTATGATCCCTACTAGGTCTCGCAGCTGGAAAGCCTTAGAGCCTCTTTCCTTCTTATCGATTTCACTAATTATTATCATTAAGTTTAGCCTCATTTTCTTAAAGCTGTTTTGACAGCCTTGCTGGTCCATCAATCAGTGTCTCGTAAGTACTTTGGAATATCTTGGTGAATCTCAACCAAACCTGACAAGGGATGATGACACTCACCATTAAGGGAAAAAAAGAAATAAGAAAAAACCCCACAACATCAACAACAACAAAGCAAGACATAAAAAGAGACTGGGTGATGGAAAGCGACCCCTCTCTCTGCAGCTGAAGAAAATAAAATATGCCCCATCTCAGCACAACTTTCTTATTCCTGCGCCCCATTAGAAGAGAGATGGCAGCGTTCTTCTCACAACAAAAGCACAGCATAGGCCACAGGGCAGCAAAAAAGAAAGTTTAACTGAAATAAATGGAGAAATTTCATTAGGATAGGGAAGATGTGCCAGGGGGAACAAACATCATCTCGATTAAGATTCAGCTGCGGTGGAGTATCAGAAACATGCCTCCTATGAGAAGCCTGCCCTCTGAGCCTGCCGTGCCCAGAATCTCAAAACAGACGAAAAACAATTCCGATACATTTTATTTCTTCTTTTCTTCCTTAAGCCCTAAAACATCCCTCCGTGCCACTTTGACCTTCAAGTTTTACTTCTACTATAATGAGCCCCAGGCATATTTTTAGCAGGGTCCATTAGCAAACCTTTGGTGTGACACTCATTCCTCCCGCTGATGACAAGGGCATTTCCTCAGTGCTTTGCAGGGATCATCCAGGAAGGTCTCCTTCCCAGCCTCTGGCTGCACAGGCCTGGTCGTGCTCAAGTTTAACGATGCAATGGGCTCCAAAGGACCAGGGAGATCTTTTTGTTGCACTGTCACTGATGGAAGAAAACACCTAAAGGAAGGTGCCATCCCACGGTTTGCCAGTGCACGCTTTGGGAAATGCACTTTGGCTGGTGTTTGGGCTGAGACAGGCAGACAAAATCAGGGCATCACTGCAAGGGAAACTATGGAAATAAAAGGTAACGCCAGGTTTTGCTTCACCAGGTTGAAGTAGATGGCACGGGACAAGAGGAAATCAGCAAGGGACTGGGAAGATGCAAAGCAGCATTAAGACAAGGGAGAAATACAAGCAGACTGCTCTCTCCCAAGGCAGAGATGAATTGCTGGACCATTGGAAGCAAGTTTCTCCTGTCCAATTAATATGGTAATACAAGCCCTCCTGTTAAATCTGAGCTCTTCCCACTTCCGTCATGACTTGGTCCCTGTTCTCAAGACTTTATCTGCCAGAGTCTGTTTTTGAGCACCCTCATCACCTTCCTGTCCTTGCCTTACAGCTCTCGGGGGTGTTTCAGTCTCTTTTCCAAGGTGTTCAACATCCCTGCACCAGGTGCCCCGGCAGCCAGCAGCGATTTCGGGATTGCATTTGGAGGCCGGATGCCCACGGTCCAAACCCCAATTATCGGAGATGGCTTTTCTTCATGCACTGAAAGCAAAAACCTCTTCTCCTGCCTCCTGCTGCTCCCCCAAATTGATGCCTTGATAAAGGTGACAATACTTACAAACACACACATAGTTGTATTATTACTGTTGCTGCTATTTGATTAAGTTATTAGGATAATTGCTTTGCCAGCTTTGCCACAATAGTGGCTTTTACTAGCTGGTAACGCTGCTTGTTTTAGAGTTTGGAGGACAGATAAGTGGGTGAGATTTACACACAGGATGACAGTCGGCTACATTATCCAACCTGATAATTTGCACTCTGAAGCCCGACTGGAGTGAAAAAGGCCACTGCCTCTTTTCCAACCTGCTTGTTTTACGTTCGCTTTGGTTTCACTATCAACTAAATGCACTCAAGGGTAAAGACTCCTCAGGGACCTGTGAAACGGTGCTATTGCAAACACAACAACTATATTTGTTGCCAAGGCGATGGCTAATAACATTAAAATGGAACATGGGCCCTTTTTGCAGGACAGCCAGGCTGATGCATCTGCAAAGTGGGAGATGATGGAGGGAAGGGAAGGGAAAAACGCTGACCACTGGGTCTCTGACACAAGCTGGGGGTTTTTGTGTTGGGGGGCTCCTGCTCTAATAAGGAGACACCAAGGACAAATCTGCATCCCAACCAGGATGCAACCATGATGGAGAAACCCGCCAAACCTGGGTGTGGTGGTGCTGAGGTCTTCATATATGGAAGAAACTACAGCTTGCGGCCACATGATTTCCCTCTTTGCCATCAAGACCAAGTTCTGCAGAGTGCAGAAGTCTCCAGGATGACCTTTCCTAGACAGACGCTAGAAAGCTATTACTGAGCACAAGCCAATTTGCTTTGCAAGTGTAAGTGGCAATTTTCCTTCTTAAATACATTACAGTCGAAGGTAAATGGCTATAAACAGAAAGTTACTTCTCACTCCCTCCACAGAGACCTCTCCCTGTGGTTATGAGCTATGATCTTAAAATATACTGTTGTGAGACACCAGCAGCACGAGACACAGTTGTTTTCAGCTAGTGACTTTCATGCCCAGCTTTTATTAAGAGGA
Source organism: Strix uralensis (assembly GCF_047716275.1). NCBI lineage: Eukaryota > Metazoa > Chordata > Aves > Strigiformes > Strigidae > Strix > Strix uralensis. The sequence continues at coordinate 7,453,173 of NC_133997.1, read as the reverse complement.
AAAAAAAAAAATACATCCACAGGGGGCAATGACTTCTTCAAATATCCTTATGCAGCAATTTTAACAGGGAATGAAAAATTAGGAGCAAGGTTTAAGGTCTCTTGCATTTTATTCTGAGAAGGTGCACTGGCTGAAGAACAGCAGCTCGCAAAGCATCTCATGAAAATTCAGCAAGACGGGGTCATAAGCTGAAGAGTACGTGAAGCACTTCAGTATCTGGGGGCAGCAGGAGGAAACACAGGGACTGCGAAGAGCTGCCTTGCAGAAAGCACAGAGCTGCTCGCAGTCCCACTGCAGGCTCCAGAGAGCTCCCACAGCCGAGGGACACCAGGGCAATAAAAAGGGGAGGTGGGCTGTATGGCACCAGAGACCTGCCCTGCCTTCCCACCACCTGACGGTCTCACATCAGCCCCAGGAGAGCTTGTTCTCCCCATCGCCACTCGTGGATTGTGGCGGCCAAACAAAGGCATCTTCCCCTCCCAGCCACTCCGGATGCCTCTTTGGGATGCTTAGCAAACAGACCTAGATTAAACCCTTTAATTAGGAGCTCTTAAAAGCATTGTGGGATTCCCTTCTTTTCAATCAACTCATTGGTCTTTCCCATCCAACACCTGCCTCTAGCTGTAGCGCGGCATCTCCCGACAACCTAACAAAAAGGCTGGGTAATAATACAATACACCTCCGAGAATATAATCCTCCTCATCTATTATTTTGGCCTGACATTTCTGTTCATTAGGAGCACACTGTGTACAGGCACCGTACATCTTCATTGGGAACCCACCGTTTCTATTAAATGTAATTATTTCTCCCTGCGGCTTGCATGCTAAAGACTGTTACTAAAAAGCAAGTGGCTGTTACAGAAAGGGATCGCAAAGCTCTTCTCATAAACGGGCGCTGCAGCAGCGTCCACAAACTACCTGAGACTGGATCCACAGATTTTTGAGGTTTGTGGGACTGCTGTGATCAGCTACTTTGACCTCTGGCCTCAACAGCACATGAGAGCTTCCCCGTGTTAATGCCTGCTTGAACTACAATACCGGGATGTTAGCAAAACATCTGGTTTCCACTGAAACTTTGCCAATAACAAAGAATCTACCATAACCCCTGGCATGTTGTGCGAGTACTAATTAGCCTCCCTATTAAAGGTATTGCTTAGTTTCTAGCCTGAATTTCTTTGGAAGCTTCACCTTCCATCTCCTGGGTTTTATTACATCTCTGACGGCCAAACCAAAACACTCATCTTCCCAGGGTTGCTCTCCTGGGATCAAGTTGTCCCTTTCTCTCATCTCTGCTGTATATTATCCAAGGTCAGAAGCAGGAAGAAAAAGCTGGGGAGGCCAAGCGCTAAACTCTTCCTTTTTCTTTTTTGGTCCAAATAATTCCCCACCGTGAAACGTTATTTTGTCTGAGGCACTTACTTCATTTACAAAACTATTTCCAGCTTGACCAAAACAGAAAGCATTTACAAAGTTATTTTCAAAGTGGTGGCACATCCTCTTCTGGCAATTTCATATCAGAAACTTGGGCTGCCGTCTTTTGAAATGAAATGTTGTTTCCAAACTAAGCAAGAATCATTACAGCATGGTTTGCATATGTTGAAATGAAGTAATATAAGCAAGCTGAAGTGGTTTGTTTGGGTGGATGGGGTTTTTTTGGTTTGGTTTTTAACTGATGTTTTCACAGTGTTTCAAAATGTTGGCATTTTGTCATGTTTCAAGGATGTAATTGTTGTTCTTGACTAAAGAGGGGAGCCCAGATAAAATGTTGCGAGAGGAATTTCAGATGGCCAGAGTTAGAAGAGATAAATTTCACCCCTGATATCAAGAGATGGTCAAGCACATAGAAAAACAACATCCATTAGTAGCTCTCTGGCACTGGGACTTGTCTGAGCCTTTTCAATTCCCAGAGTCTCAAAACTAGAAAAAGCAGTTCTGCACTGATTTAGTGGAATATCTTTATTCAACCCTAAATGTACGCAATCAGCATTAGCTTGATGTATTCCAGCCAGCAGTGACTTGGGGGACCAACTTGAACAGGAGACTTCATGAATATTCTACAGACTGACATTTGTTTGCAGTATTTGAATATTTCCTAATAACCAGGGAAAAAAAAAATGCATAGCGGGAGGCCAAGCTCATGAATGCTTTATAAAGTCAGGTCTCCCCTGAAATATCATAAATGGCAAACATTGCTTGCTACGTACAGATATGCAAAAAACTTTTGGCTTTTTCGCTACCTTCCCTCCACTGGGAGCTCCCCTTTTTGAGCTGGGTCTGATGGGCAGTTCCCTTCTGTAGGATGGAGGGGAGGAGGTGGCCACGACTTCCCGACACTTCCGACACCCTTACAGGTGGCTTTTTAATGGAAACATAAAATACATGTCTTGCAGTCCTTCTGGTAGTAGCTGCACTATTGTTGGAGAAATTCCTTCTTTTAGGGGAACTCTTATCACAGGTTAGTAATATTTTTATGAGCCTTACGACAGCATCTCTGAGCCTCACATCCTGAAGCAGCACAAAAGAGTGTTTTATTCTTAGGCCATTCTATTTTTTCTCTTTCCCATCATAAGCTTCACCCCCCAAAACATAGCTTTCAATCCATGACACCCCTAGTACCTGAACACAAGTTAAAAACCCCACTCAAATAACTACAGTCATCAAGGATTTGTATGCGTATTTCCTCTAGCTCCTCCACAGTGACCCATATTTAAAAAAGACCAATACTTCAGCCTTTTTCCAACCTTGGCCTGTGCTTGTAGAGGGTAAGCGAAATGGATTTTCATTTGCTACACAGTTTTCTCCAAGCAATCTTTCTGGCCTTATTTATTCTTTTACAAAGTCAGATGATCACTATCTAATGTTAATATTTCTTTGTGTTGAAGTAGTACAGGGATTACTCATAAAATCTCTGTGTCTGCATATTCTGAAGAGTAAATAGTGGGATTTTCAAAGTCTATTTGGCATCGGCCTAAATCTGCCTTTCAAAACTCCTTCGTGACCAAACCAGTTGTCCAAAACACTTCTTGTTGTCTCAACAGCTTCATAATTATGATCACGCTGTCTCACTTGAAACAGATTGCTTCCAGCTCAAGGATTAATCTAGTGACGTACAGCAAAAGTCAGGAAATTCAATTCCTCTTCAAATACTCAGAAAGCACCAAAAAGCTTCAAAGTTGTTTGAAGCAAGCAGGACAGATATCTCAAGTCAGGCACTGAAGAATGAATCAGTCACCTGAGATTTCTTTTACAGTCAAAAGAGAGAAATGAGCACTTTTAGCAGGCAAGTCTCCTCAAATGCCTATTTTCAGCTGAGACAAATCATCTGCTGAAGTTGCCTGTTTCTCTCCATTGACTAAAGAAACCAAACCTGGGAGTACAAGCTTCACAGCTCACCATTTTAGACCTCACCTGAAACATTAAACCGTCTTCAGTAATATCAGCATGACAGAAAATACTAACAAACTGCAGGGGATGCCTCACATCAGAGCTTTACTTCAGATGTTTTTCCTGCATTCAAGGGATTCCCCAATCCAACCAAGTGCTTCAAAACTGCCCTGAGCTCTTAGCAGCAGAGATGTATTGCTCTAGACAAATGAATGCAACGAGTCAAGGATTAAGTCACTCCTGGTACGTTAAATTTCATGCTATAAAACCTGCGCATGCATCCTGGTAAGGATGTCCCAGCGGACTCCTGGGTCATGCTCCTGCAAAGCCAGTGGAGGTCCAGCTGCTGCTGTTGCTGCTGCCTGCTCCGATTTTGAGTCTGATATTTTCCGCCATCATCCACTTGGAAATATTTGACTAATTAGAAGCTCAACCCTGAAAACTTAATTCAGCAGAACTCCTCCAGCGTCCCCGGTAGGAGATCTGAACTCAGTGACCCCAACTATTGTGCTCTGCAGGTCGACAATATGCTGAATAAACAGGTAGTTTAGATTCCTTTGCCTTTACTTATAAATCAATTTTAATTACGACGACGACGACATCAGCAACAAAACGGAGCCAAACTGCTGGGCCCATTCTTCTCGCACACTAACTATCACAAATTAAACGGTGAATTGTATTGCGCTGTGGGTATTGTCATGCAAACGAAGAAAAACAACTTGCTTTCCAATTTCCTCATGCAAATATAGACTGAATTGTTGAGACAGAGAATATATTTTGCCATCTCAGTGGTTCTGCAGAAGATAAGAGGAACTGCAAAAGTTTTGCAATTTGTAAGCTGGCAGCTTATTAAATAAATAAATAAGAACACCGCCCTGCAAAACCAAATGTTTAAATAACATTACAAGTAAACTGTCAAGGTCAGCAAATAATACATTTAAAAACCTTGTATTCCTTTTGCCTTTCTGCAAAGACTATGCTATAATTTACAGGTTTATTTCCTTTTCAAAGAAGTTTCCTGATACAGTCTCAAGCTCTACTGGAATATGAAAAAAACAATAGCAAAACTTTCCAGCCTGAACGCTACTGCACGGTGCTCTGTGTTCCCAAGCCAGTGCCTGCACCTCTGTACCACGAGGCAGGCGGCACTGCAATACCAGTTTCTGTGAAGTTATACTCCTACCCAATAATTGTATTCATCCAGAAAAAGGCACACGGACCAGACCTACATGTGCAACACCCACCACAAGAAGAAATAAACTTCTGTAGATACTCAAAAAAGCCAAAAAAAAAGGAAAAAAGGCAATTCAATCGTGAACACCAAGGACCAGCCATTATTTTTACCTTTTCAGGACTAAATGAAAGCTTGAGAACAATTATACCAAAGCCTGGGCTCTCCCCTCAGCCTCCTTACATGTTTCATCTCTGTGGCTCCAATTCTCCATCCCTCCCTTTTATTCCACATCCAAGAGGAGGTCCTGCTCTTACAAGAGTTATCTGTGCCCACACAGCTTGTGTAAAGTCTGAGCTACCCAGCCCGCTGCAGAGTACCCTTTGATGGGTACATTTTCATGGTGTCACCTACAGCTACAGAGAGTGACACCGTTAAACCCCACCTGCTGCCATACATCCCCCAGCTCCACGTGGCCTCGTTGTGGTGGACAGAGCTAGATGGTTGCCATGCTGAAGTCACCCCCAACAGCTCTAAACTCACATCTCCATTGCCAGGGACAGCCACAGGGGCCAAAGCCCTAGAAAAGAGACGTCAATCCATCAAGAAAGAAAAGGAGATGTCCCACCACGACACATCTCCTTGCCTGGGCCACCTCCCCTCCTTCAAACCCAGCTCCTTCAGACCAACCCAACTAACATCACATTAGGGATCAGTAAGAAAGCGCTTCCCTCTTCTTGATTACATGCTCGGTTGATCTGGCATGTTCTGCCGCTAGAAATAAATTGATCTAATTCTTAATAACAGCCTCACCGGGTCTGGTAGGAGGGAGCTAATGCCGAGCCGCTGACCATACGTGGAGAGCACAGAGAGGGAGTGGGAGGAAGGTTCTGCAGAGCAGCTGTCAACCCAGCCCAGTTGATTGTCGGGGACTAAAAGCATGTAATTCACAACTTCTGCACGCTGGAGAAGTTATCATTTGGAAGTTGTTGCTCTGCAGTGGCTTGACAGTCTAACAATACAAAATAAATCTATTCATGCTACTTTGGCGAGACCGAATCCCGGGAATGTGCCGCAACAGCAGAGAGCAGCGATAAGTTCTTGTAACTTACAGCAACTTGGTGCTGTCCTCATTACCATATATTATCTTACTGCACACATAAGAAACCTTTCCAACGGACTTCAGTGTGGCTGAGCTTTTATTCCCTCCTCTGTGTTAAAGCTGAAAGTACTTTGTGCATGCCCAAAGCCCTCCTGATATCGCGGGGTTTGAAGTGTCTGAAAGCAGCAGTGATTTTGCCGGTTCTCTGGCCGGAGCACTGGTGTTAGCAGCGGTTTCTGGAGTCTTGTAAAGAGGATTCACGGCTGGATTTTGTGCTCTGTAACGCCCAGGGACTTAGCACATCATCTCCTGCCAGTCTCACTGTGTCAGGCCAGCCTAGATAGGGTAGAGCTTTGTAGCAGAATGGTGGTTAAAAGGAGGGGGAGAAAATTCTGCATCAAGGGGATGAGCAAAACCAAATCAAATTCACAGACTCCAGAAATGAGGCACCAAATTAATCAAGGTGGACAGGGAAGAGAACAGTGCTCTGCCTATCAGAGGGCTCCTGGGTGCACCCCTGTTGATGAGAAAGGACGGCAAGACATCTTCATTTCACCTGCTCCTGCGCGCGGAGACAGACGCAGCACGCGTCAGCGTGTACAGGCGTGCACTGAGGTAACACAAATGCCAATAAAGATGCACCCAGGCTGTTAGCAAAGCCTGCCTGATGTCATTTCTTGCCTCATCTCCTGCAGCTCGTGCATGACGGAGCTCTGGAAGGATGTGGCCATGCCCACTGCTTCGCCCAGTACACAAACCCTGTTTGTTGTGTTTGCTGTTGGCTAAAGCAAATCTGCAACACTTTACAGCAACTGAAGATCTCAACTTACAGACGTGCTCATCAGCAGACAGTCGTATACACGCATTTAGCTGCGGGACCTCTACAGAAATAAAAATGTTGCCTTTTAAAAACTGTCTCTGGTTTTCCAGTGCGGGAAAGCTGCTCTTCGAGGATGCTGTGCTGAGCCCCTGCCCAAATGAAAACATCCACTCTCACTCAAAAAATGAGCTTGAGTTGGTACGGGAGCTGCACACATCTCCTTGTGCAACTCGGCAGAGATGGCAAAGAGCGGGAAGGGTACACGAGCGATTTCCTTCCAAACCAGAGGATGCAATTGTAAAAGACTCACAGCATCAGGCTCAGCAGCCCGATGAAGCAACCCTGTACCTCCTGCACGCAGCTCGCTTAACAATCTTGTTTCCTCCCCTCAAGGTGGATTTTGGTTCTAGAAAGACTACCAGTGGTGTTAAAAGTTCAAGTTAGCAAATTGCCAAGCAGCAGCTTATCTCTGAAAGCCCTGCTTGGGGAAGGGCTTTTTGAGCTTTTCCATTTGGGATTTAGGGTTTTCTCTCATTTTTCCTTAAAACAAAGACTCTGCTTGCACTGATGTCAGCACAAGTTACTGCCTTTTCCTCAGGGGGTGGATGAGCAGCTTTAGCGAATGGGAGGCACCATCCCCATGGCCAGTTTAGCGCCAGACATACCTGCAAGAGAGCCACATGCTATATATATATATATATATCTCAAACTTTCATCCACCCGGAACTGAAAACTTTCAGCTTACTCCTTTGCACCTAAACCAACCATCTGATACCAGCAGAATGCAATCTTGATGTTTTCATGCTTTTCCCAAATCAAAGAGGCTAAATTAAGTTTGGTTTTCCTCCCTATTCCAGCCAGGCTAGAAATCACCCTGCCAAAATCTGCAGTGCTGCAAATTCCCCCACCCTCCACCACCAAGCTGAAGACGTGTTTCTACTCGCGCCATCCACACGAGCAAACTTTTACAGTTCTCAAACCCCCATTTCCCTGAGTTTCTGACCGACGCAGATCCAAGATTTGTGTTTGGCTGGATTTTAATTGAAAGGTGTCTCCTGTCTCTTGGTTAGGGGATCAGTGCACAGGTAGCGCTTCCCAATTTATTCCTATAGTTGGATGCTCAGTGAGCAGGCGACAGCCGTAAGCGTCTCTTGACAGGCACTTGGAAATATAATGCGCCGCGGGTTGTGTTTCCTTCCTCGTAATAGGATGCAAAGCTCCGTTTTCAAAAGAATATGCTAACATTTTAAGCTCTTTTTGTTAGTATAAATGATAATGTAGTCAACACAAGGGCCTCATCTCTCCTTGAAGTGAATATAATTCCTGTTCACCTTAACACATACGGCTCAAGAATAAACCTTAGACAAGCTCTCCTTCAGTGGGCTTCACTGAAGGCTTTGCTCCCAGGGAAGAGTTGATGGAGGAGTAAATGAAGCTGTCCTCTACTGGGTAACCAAAGGATGGACTCAAGGCCTCTTAAAACTGTACAATCTAATCAGCTCCTCCTTTAGTGTAAGGCGAAATTAAATCTTTCTGTCTCAGTAGAATTAGTTTTTAGAGGAAGGATGCAATAAATAACCTGCCTGAAATAGAGAGGTCAGGGTGTTGTCCAAGAAATGAGGAGACCTTTGCTACCGGCAAAATACAGATAAAGTGTAAAGTAAAGCCATAAAAGACAAAATCCGTGGGTCTTGAGGAGCATGGGCCTCTCCAAGCCCCTTCGTTATCGCTATTTAGGCTCGTGGTGTTTACCCATGCTTAAGGATCAGGCTTACCTCTGTGTACGTCAGCCCCTCTCAGAACAGATTCATCCTGCTGTCTCTAAAAGACGTTCACGGAAAAATATCCGAGCAGCACTCAGATATGGGAAGAGAGGAGGCGTAGAAACCCTACAGGTTTTTCTCCTTGTGAGGTTTATGAAACCGCTGTTCTCCTTGTTTTCAGCGCACGGGTTGCTCATCACACCTGGTTTACATACAACCCACTGACAGATTCAGAAACAAACATGTCTCGCTGTTACAGGATTACAAAGGAAGGATCAATTCCACGCTGTCAATCCCTCCATTTCATTAGGGACTGATTGGGAGGCATCAAATCCTGTCTTCCAAGAGTCAAACCCGTAAACAAGACAACATTGTTTAAAAAAAAAAAAAAAAAAAAAAAAAAGAAACCAACCAAAAACAAACCCACAAAAAACAAACTGCCAGATGCCAGAGATTGCTATGAGACCGCAGCGCAAATAACAATTTGGGAAATAATTGAGCTATTCCTGTTGGAGATGAAACCGGGCGGGACAGGCAAAAAAGATTTCCCAAAGTTATTAGCAACCCTAAAAAATGTTTTCCCTTACAGGATGAGAAGAAAAAATGGTGCCAAAAGCAGACAAGGGGAATCCTTGAGAAAAAGTCCTTCCCCCCTAGATTTTCAGTACAACCTCACCATTTCCAAAGCTGGGGAGATGCTGGCTGGGCTCCTTGGGAAGGACTAAACTCAGCCATGTTTTCTCCTAATGCACCAACTGTCACGACTGTCAATTCAGCTCCTTTCATGGAGATTAGAATTCATTTGTAAAAGGAAAAGAGAAAAGGAAAAAAAAAGAAAAAGAAAAGAAGCAAAAGAAAAGAAAAGGTATTTAATTGGCAACTGAATTCCTCATGAAACAAAGAGATGGATTCATGCAAAGAAGAATAGGGAGTGCTGTTTTGATATCTGAATTTTAATGACTCCATGGCATCCCTATTTGTTATGTATCTGCTTTCGAAATGTCACGGCTGGCTCTAGTGGTAATTACTGAATTTCAACATTTATAGAAAAGCAGCACATACAGTATGGAGATAATTGCCCAGTTGGATAGTTATGAAGGATCCAGGTTTCCCCCCCCCCCACTCCCCCCTCCTTCTGCGACTACAGAATTTTAGTAATTATCACTAGAGCCACTTGTTAAAAAATCAGAAAGCAGGTAAACAACAAACACCAGTGTAGTTTATTCATTAAAATTCAAAAAACACATCATCATATTGATCTTGAAATTACAAACTGCTGGATCTTGCAAAAAGCTGAGCACTTACGCGACGCCAACGTTTAGTATTGCTGTACATCATACAGCAAGACATTTTCCTGATGGGAACTGTTATGTAATAAACGCTATTGTGTGGCATTTGCAGGTTAAAAAATCGATTCATAGCAGGTTATAACATCAGCGATGATCACACCACAAATCATGAGGCTTGGGATGGATGTTAGCACAAACAGGGATCGTCCACCAGGGCCGCAGCTCTCCAAAGAGGAAGATGCTCCAAAACATTTTGGGGTTTTGCCGTTCATGTTCTGGCTTAAACTGCACATGCCCTATAGCTATAGTCTCTCCCAAAATACTCCTGCATCCACACAAAAAAAAAATAATCACAACAGAAAGCACAGCTCAGCTCCCACTTCTGCCAGCGGCTGCCCTCTGCAGCAGCTTTCACCCGCACAACTCTTTCCTCTTCTCTTTGTAGGAAATACTATCTTCCTCTCCCAGACAGGAGAATCAAGACACGCAGACCTAAAACCCATTCTTGATTTCATACAGCGCATCGCCACGAGGGCTGCGATGGTGTTATATTCCACATCTTGCACACGCACCACCCTAAGAGCCACAGCAGCATTCAAAGCAGAGAGCGGAACGTTGGCTCGATGCAGAATTCAGGTTCAGCTTCAAACAGCGCAAGGTTTTGAGTTTTCAAAACACGGGATTTTTAGTACGTTCCTATCTTTAATCAAAGCGGCATACAAAGAAAACTCACCTGCTTAGAAGTAGGGATGTGTTAGAAGTAGGGGGCATCAGTTCGGGAAGGTAAACACACATGTATATAATTAAAGGAGCAAAGACAGTTAACGGTGGAGAATCTCCCGGCTTTTACGAAAACAGTAAAGGAAAATACCATTATATATACACAGGAGATAAGTGGATACAGTGCAGATAAGAGTGACAGAGGGAAATTGGAGGCAGAAGAGGATAAGAAGCTGACACTGACACTTAGAATATTTACTTTTGCATCTGTGTTCGCAAATGAAGAGGATGAGGATTTGCCTAAGTCAGGGATCAGATCCCCAGGGAGAGGAGAAGAGGAATTAGGGAGTGTGCAGATAACACAGGAAATGGTCAATAAAAGCTTAGGGGAACTTAAAACTGACACAAAGCATTAGGGACCAGATGGTAACATGCACACAGGGAATTTATCAAACAGGGGAAGCAATGACAAAGCAGGCCTTCACTCCTACGGATTTCCCTTAAAACGGGTAAGACAGGGAACAGAGAGTGCAAATAGTTGGACATTTATACAAGAAGAACCAGTGATCTCTCAAAGACCCCATTACTCTGACATCTCTTTCCTGGCCTTGCTACAGACAGTAGGGTGGATTATCTAAGTTGCTAACAGCAATGGGGGTTTTGGTGGGAAAAGTCACTAATGTCATTCCTCTGAGGGCTTTTCTTGAAATGCTCTTCCCATCTTTATTTGTACTATTCGAGGCTTCACCTCTCCAAAAGAAAATCAAGATCTGGCTGTTTTCAGATGGCTAGCAACTATATCTTATACATCTTTCAGAAAAATCAGGCCTGAACCTGCTTTCTCAAGCCGTCGCTCAGTGGGACAGTTAACTTTAATTAAATCCATCTTTATTTAGGACCAAGTGTAAGCTTTTGTTTAACTGAAAACCCCCTTCAAAACCAACATGTGACCATCACAAAAGCTAGAGCTGCCTCCTTCAATCAAAATCTTAATTCATGTTGGGGATATGTAGAAAGAATCAGCTGCCCATCGACTGGAAGACGAGTATTTATTTGGAAGTTAATTTTTAAGGGGAATGAAAGGCTTGAAAATGCCCAGGTTCATTAAGAACAGTCAACATGATCTCATGAAAAGCAGATCAATCCTTATTAACTTGTTAGAAGTCTTTGAAGAGATTACTTGACTCGGTGGACAAGCGAGCTGCAATTGGCATGCATCTCTCAGATGGACAGGGAGCATTTGACAAAGTTCAGCCCATGAGGATAATACTAATGGTGAGAAAGAAAGTGAGCAAGTCAGGTGCAAGAAAAGATCCACAAGGACATCTCACAGGGTCAGGGACTGTCTCTGAGATACTACATGGGGCTCACTAGGAGGCAGGGGAGAAGGAGCAGGTTTTATATAGTCCACACCTCACAGGATAATTTAACTGCTTTATCGTCTGGCCTGAACGCACATTTGTACTGCAACACCAAGTTTTGCCCATTTTATTGTACCTCCAGGCTTTCTGTCTAACCCACAACTCAGCTCTACGACTCCCTGGCAGGACTGAGCACCTTCCTGCGGCTGGTATCACAGCTAAAACTTCTCCTGGAGCCAAGAAAACAGAAATCTGGCCAAAAACACTGATGCAAAGGCTGAATTTGAACTATTATGTATACCAGGCAGGACCCTAAGTATGGACATCCTTCTCCCGCATCTTGCAACCAGATCTAGCAACCCACGATGTCTTGGAAATATGCCCCCGTGCTACTCCAGAAGGAACAGGGAGTGGGTAGGTGATAATCAAATAACACTGCGGAAACTTCATATCGCTCCGCCATCATTAAGGATGAATGCTATGCAGATGAAGCAGTCAAAGGGGATAATGAGGTGTGCAGTGGAGGAGGCTGGGAGCCTGCCAGACAGTGGGAGGATGCCACTTCCTATCATTTTTCATTGGTAGAACTGATAGACTGTGCAGTCAGCCTCTCCCCCAATTACACATTCATCCCAATTAAGGAGTTGCAACTGATCTCCTCAAGGAATGAAAGCATCACTGTTTTCAGCTAGGATGGAGCAACTTTGCCTTTCAACTCCTGCAGCTGCTGGACCAGAAGCCCTTACCCCACCTGATGTCCTGTTTCTTCCACACAACAAGGAAAGACCATTTCTCATGCCCCCACGGAACCTTCTTGTTCTTGGATGGACAAGAAGCTGAGCTCATGCCCTTCCCCTTCCTGTGGTGCATCTACAAGCCCACCTCTGCAGGAAGATCTCTACACCCTGCAGAGAGGACGATGCTCCAACCACAACCCCCTTTAGATAGCTGCTAAAATGCCAGGCAGTGTCTAGATGATGGTTTCCTGCACAGGTGGTGTATAAACTCCAGAGAGACGATTGCAATGCCAGTGACAGGCGCACGATGGGATAAAGGAAGATGGAGATCTCATGCATGCAGCTTATTAACTTGACTTTGTGAGGTACGCCCCTATAAACATCCCTCAGAGATGCACTGCAAACTCAGATCTTACCAGACAACAGAGGCTCCCTCTCTCACACCTGAATATATACCCTAATCACAGGAAAAGCTTCAATCAGAGCTTACAACAGTCCCACAACACAAATCCATACGACGTTACATTAATGCTCGCAGTATGACTTGTTATCCACAAAGGAAACGCTGCTGTGTGATAATGAAGGCATTCGATTGGGATTTCTAGATGAGCAACAAGAGCTGCCTGCTTACTAGAGCATGACACTGGAAGCCAGGAGGAATAAGCTGTTGATTGCTAAGATCTGGCTAAGCCACCTGTTGCCCACCACCACCGTCAACTGGCCGGGATGACCACAAAGCTATGGCTGTGGTCACTCTCTCCTGTTTTTCAGCACAGACCTGGGCTTTCCAGGCACAGGACTCACATGATTGTATCACCACCGATGCCACGAAATTCAAAGAGGTCACGGGAAGTAGCAAGGCAAAAGGGGCTCACTGCAAGTGGACCATTATCTTGATTAACTGAGGTAGGATAAGAGCTGTATGGGCCAATTTTTACCCATTCTTCTATCAAGAGGAAATGCTCACCTCTGCAGGCTTGTGAGCAAGCATTAATGTGGTGTTTTTTTTTTTTTTTTCCCCTGCTTAGGATTCTTCATTAAACCACACTGGCATTTCTGCCAGCACAGGGTCACAATTATGCTGCACAGACTCATTGTCTTTGCAAGAACAGCGCGATCTCCGCAACAAAGGCGCTTTTTCGCACTTGGAGTAAAATTATGGAAATTCATTGCTTTGCCTGATGCGAGGCTGGGAGGAAAGACAGCATCCTATGACTTGACCTCTTCACTGCTGGCTGCAGCTGCGCGTTTAGACAGGCCTGCCTATGCACCATCAAGCATCAGCGTTTCATCTCACCTTCCTGGCTTGGGATGTAAAAAAAGTCCTCATTGAGACAAGGCTGAAAAAAGCCTAAGAATTCCGTTGGCAGCTGGAGTCTGGGCTGGGAGCCTTAGTTTGTTGTTTTCCTACTACCATTCACTCAGAAGAAAAGGAAAGAGTCAGAGAAGTTTGAAAACTCTCGTTTTCACATGTGCTTTGGCAGGGAAAGAAGTGAACTTTCAGCTTCTCTCAACATTGGTTTTAGGATTGCTTTGCTGGGGGCAATTCAGATCACTAAAAAAAAAAATTAAAAAATATATACATGATGGTCATATTTATATATACGTATGTGACAATCATTAACAGGGAAGACTTTGGGGCTGAGTGAAAGCAGATGAAGACAGCAGCACTTCTCCAGGCAACAGCCTGCCACCCACAGGTTTTCCTTACTTTCTCTGCACAGATGAAAAATGTTTCGAAAACCTGAGGGACACGTTTGGAGACAGTCTCCATTCACTGCCTATAAAAAGGGGCCACATCTCCCCAAAACACCAGCTCATTTCTATCAGCGCGTCTGTGTCAGCAAGAACATGACTTTGGATGGTTTTGGAAAGAATCAAAGGTTTATATGGGTGATGGGGGTGAGTGAGGGCAGTTGATGCTAAAAGGGAGGAACAGTTTGGGACAGACAATAAAAACTTCAGGCTCCAGGTCTTAAAGCAGTTTCTAGCAATTAAGAGTTAGGACAGGACCTGTCTGGAGGGTAGATGACCCTCATATCTGCCTGCTGCAGGATTTTCTTCAATCTTTCTTATAAATACCTAATGCTGGCCACGGGCAGTGACAGGACACAGAGGCAGCTCCTCAAGAGTACCACAACTGACTCTAATTGCCATCCTCCTCCCTGGCAGCTTAGCAGAGAGGGCTGAGGGGACCAGCACCACCGTCCGCCCTGCTCCCGGCACCGAGTCCAGTCCCAATATATTGACAGAGTGAAACAGCTTTCCCAGGGATTTTTTCCATCCCCAAAGCCACGCTGGTCATGGCATAAAATGATCCCCCCCGCCCCAATACTGCAAACCAGAAGCATACTGCTGATGGGAGGTAAAATATTGCACCTGCAACCCCACACATCATGCACATCTCACGTAATTAGCTCTAAAAAGCTTTGAGCTTCGTAGGAAGGGCCAGCTGAATAGCTGATGGGGGCTCTGCCCCATATACCTGTAGGTGCTTTACTCACTCCCCCTCCTTTTATTTTTAATATCATCATTTCTCTAAAAATAAAATCAACTTGACACTGATTAAAGCTGAAAAACCCCACCAGACCAGTTTCTCCATGTGCCTGACTCCAGGGCCCCTTGATCAAATTGTTTTCCTTCTCCCCGCTGATCGCCGTGAACTCCTCGGCTCGGCTCGCTCTGCCCGCGGGGGACAGGGCTGGAAATGGAAGCACAGGTTTTCCCCCGGCATCGAGCTGTCAGAGGTGGCTCCGTGAGCATCAGTCCTGCGCGCCTGCTCTTCGGGAGTCGAAACGCAGCTTTGGAAATGGAAATTAAAGATTTTTTTTCGTATTCTTTTCCCCCCACCTCTTCCCCCTGCCAAGCTTGTAATAAGGTGGAGATGGAAAGTGCCAGGGATGGAGGAAAATAGTTGACATTATTTCAGCTAAACCAGTCTTAGGATGAGGCGGGGAGCATCTCCAAAGGGACGTCTGCCCTGACCCTCGCAGTAAGGGGCAGTTAATGCCCTGAAAACAGGGAGGCTATTTCTCCCACAGGAAATGAGTGCTGCCTCAATTAGCAAATTTTTCAGCCCAGATGGAGCAGGATGATTATCTACCATAACTATCACTGCTGCCTTCACCTGGGAAAAAAAAAAAAAATCTGCCTGGTTTTAACCCTTCCCTCTCCTCCCCAAGCACATCCCAGTTTTTCAGGCTTCACCAGGTCCTTCTCCTTTCCAAACTGATCAACCTTAACTTGTAAATGAGGTGAGTAGCTGCAACAGTCGCTGCTTTACAAGGTCAGGCCTGCAGCGTCTTAAGGAGGTTAGGGGAGAGAGATGAAAAATAATACATTCTGCTGCCACTGGAAACCAAATTATTCCCCAGCCAACACGCAAAAACCGCTCATGAATTAACCACCTCTTGCTAATCACTCCCACTTGATATTTATCACGGGTACATTTCACAAGATGAATCCTGTCACCAGCTTTTGCAGGCAGTTGCCAAGTCCCAGGAGCAGCTGCAAATCTTCATTAATAAAATTTTTGGGTCTGCTTTGTTTGGGCTGGAGACCGTTGCTTCCCATCCTGCCACCCAGTAAGTACGAGACGGCATCGTTACCAAAAGCTGCGTGCAAAAAAATGCTGGGAAATTTTAAATGAAAACAGATGTTGAGAAATGCCATTATCCGGCACATGCTACAGTAAACAGCATTAACATTTCTAAGCGATGGGCCTTGGAAATTGGATGCTGCGAGGGATGCGTTCACAATTAATGGGAGGGGGCTTCTCCTGGAGCCCTTCCACAGGTGTCAGGGCAATGGGTTCACGTCTGCTGCCACTGGTGGTGGATGCAGAGGTAAGGAATGAAGTCTGAGAGACTCCTGCCTGCCAGCAAACAGCAGCCGTGGCCCTCTCTTCGAGCAGAGCGACCTCTGCATTCCTGCAGCTTCAGACTGGTCCTGCAAACTCAGAAAGATAGGTATTCCTTTCATACAGAGACAAAGAGGAGTTACTAAAACATAAACAAACTATCCCAAATTTATCAAGCAACTACAGTGAGATAAACAAGAACAGAACATGCTCCCTCTGCCATTCCCAAAACGATGTCTGAAGGGCAGGAGAGATGGTACCAAGCTGCTGCTCTCAGACTGAACCTCCTGCCAAGCCGTCATTGTACTGCTGGCCTGAACACGCATCGTGATTTAACATACTAAAAGGGCAGGAGGGAGCTCCCAGGCTGCGGGGAGGACCAGACTTCGCTTTGGGGTGGGTTCACTTCAGCAGCAAAAGAGGATGGGTTAAAACCTCGGCACCAGATGCTCCTAGGAGCTGGGTCTGGATGCTGCGTCGTTAGCAAAGAGCCAAGCGAGAGGCCGCCTTTCCCCAAGGCCCAGAGCTCGGGTGATGGTTTCAGGCTGGAGGAGCGATTTGCAACTCGTGTCCACGGTTTTCAGGAAGCTTTGCTGTTTACGGCGAGAGTGTCCTCGTGCAATGGATCAATTCCTTGAAGAGGTCGGCTCTCGCTTGTCAGGTCAGCTCTCTATTCTCCTCCCGCTGCTCAGGATGTCCACGTTTTCAATAAGCCGGCGCCTTTACAAGGTGCTTTATTAAGCCCACTAGTGTATTTCATTGTGCCCGTGCGTGTGGAGCGACATCGCTTTTTAACAGGGAGCCGGGTGAATAGCATCCTCTTGCAATACACCAAGCACGCTTTGTTCAGGTCTGAATTAAACCAAGCCAAGCCAGGGAATTCAGAGTTTAAAGCCATAAACACCGCCTTTAAATCAAGGTAATGCTCGTATGTGCAGCCAGGAGCTGTCTCTTCCCACCGCAGTTACCCTGATAATAGGATCATTTGAGTGCTCTTATCAAGCCTCCGGGATGCTTTGTTCTGACCCTTTCCAAGCAGTAACCACCGGTCACACCGCGCTGTTCCCCCCACGCGGCTCCTGCACAGCTTCGCCCCTTCCCTTCCCCTCCGGGCGCCTGCTTTGAAGGTCCATATGATGAGTAAGACCAGGTCTATAGGATGCAAAAGCAAAGGAGAAGAGGCACAAAACGAGGGGGCAGCATGAGCAACTGCTGGAAGCAAGAGCTGCAATCACATCTCCAGCGTGACTCTGGTTGCCTCACCACAACATGCTTCCCTTTGCTATCTGCCAACCACTAGCAGCTTTTTCTCTTCCTACTTGCAAGTCAAAAAGCTAGGAAATTGAGGAACAGAGGAAAAATATTTGCTCGTTATCCAACCAAAAAGCTGGGAAATTGAGGAACAGAGGAAAAATATTTGCTCGTTATCCAACCAATTAGTTGGTGGTAAAGACAGCAAACAGAAGCTAAGTCTCCTAAGCACCACATTTTTCTTTTAAGTGCTGTAAGCAAGCTAATGACTCTGCAGAGCGCTGGAGAAAAATATTGTAAACTACAGCATTTTTGAAACTGTGAAAATAATCTGGAACTCTGGGTTTTTTCAGTGTGAAGAGAAGCAATGGAAATGTCTCGATTCTGGGCTGCTGAGCTTTGGGAAAGACATCCCAAAAAGTTTTCCTCTTTTTCTTTTCCCAGCCAGTCCTAGCAGGCAGACCTTCACAGGGTGCACCCCGTAACAATCAGCAGCCTCTACGCGCATCGCATACGCCTTCTCACACCATCCCTGTCACTTCAGGAGAGCATCAATATTCCCAGTGTATTGGAGGGACAAGATCATTAATATCCCTGAGGACACCGATAGGGTCTTCCTGCTCCCCACGCTCTATCTCAAAGTGGGAGGCAAGTGAAAATGCACTTTGCACTCCCCATACTCCTGATGCCACAGCGGTCAGAAATACCATGCGCACATTGGAGCGCCTGATTCCCAGGAGAAAATTTGGTTTGGGGTCATTATTAGTGATTCAAGGTGGGAAAATGCTTCATTACCAGGTGCAGATTTGACACCACAAAGCCATTCGCTTTTCCCACAGGTTCTGACCAAAATGCACACCCTAGCACTAACGCTATCGTTATCCTGATGGCTTTACATCATGGGTGTCATACAGAATTCAAATTATTTATTTCACTATCCCCACATCCCTCCCAAGCTGCTTCTGTCCCAAAATTGCCTCTTATATTTTCTGTATACAGATAGTAATAACTAAAATAACCATGTGGATGGATATCATGAGCCTGGAAGGTAATAAGAGGCAATGGCTCCAGTGACTGAAATGAAGGAGGAAGACAGTTAATGAAATAGAGATGCCTACCAACATGTTTTAAATCAATTCACAGAGGCAATTTAAACAGCCGATCCTGTCATCATGTTTAAAATATGTCAATTCTGCTACTTTTTCCCCATTTCCCTTTTTGGCTTTCTTTTAGTTTTCAAAAAAAACAAAAAAAGAAAGAAAAAGAAAAAGAAGAAAAACCCACCTTCTTGCGTTCACAGCTTTTTCTTGTAGAAAGACAAAAATCTACTGGGACACAAGTGAAGTAACTCCAATGACAGAGTGCCCTGGTTAGAAAATTCCTAATAAATCACCAAAAACAATTGCTGCTCCAATGCCACGTTTGACAAATTGAAAACAAATTGCATCAATTGCATGGGAGCCAGGAGAGCCCAGTTCAATATTTTCTCCTAATACATCTACAGGTGGTGGGGAGGCGAGATTTTTTATTTATTTATTTATTTTTAACTCTGATCAATAGCTTATTCTTTTCCAATACACCATGCTCGGCGATAGTTAGTAAATATTCAGCTCTCCACATTATTAACGCGCGCGCGTGCGTACCAAAGCACTGCATTTCCCGTTCGGCGCGGTGCAAGCATCGTGTCATTCAAACGCTCACAATTATGAGCTATTTAAGTGAAATGATTTGAAACCTCGAGTTTTTATTCAGAGACTCTCCTCCGCACACATGCTCCTACACACACACTCCCTCAGCTCAGCTCCCTCCCAAAATCATGGGTGAAGCCAGCTGCTTCTCTAGCACTCATTTTTGAGGTGTGTTTTTCTTCATTTATACGGCATTACCGATAGCCTAGCACCACATATATAATTTTTCTGCATTTCTGTAGCTCCAACAGGCCCCACCTGATAACGAAACTCTTTTGAGTCTGCACGCTCTGCCACAATATTCCCACCTAAAAATACTGTCTGTGCATGAATGCCAGCCAAGGCCAGGTGGAAAAAAAAGGACAATACGGTGATTAATTCTATATAAAGAATACCTCTGATCCCCCTATGCAAACCTTTATGCAGACACAGATGCGTATATTGAAAGATTGTGGTCTGATAACATGATCATTCATACTAAATTAAGCATCGCCAAAGCTAAGACTACTAGAGCCCTCCCTGTCCGTACTTGTTACTCCATTTCATTTCAGGATCTACACCGTGCACACAATAGGCAAAGCTCCTTTAATAAGGAAACATTTAATATTGTGGTTTCTCCTTGCTGCTCTATGGGTGGCCCCAGGCCTTATTTTGCTGCACTGTTCTGAGACGGTGTATTAAGTTTTCTCCTGGGCTCTCCTATGGTGCTCATCACTGCAGCGCCTCCGTCAAGCAACTCATTAATTGAACACTGTCCACCTGCTGCACTCAGCAAGGGCATGGTCCAGCAGAAAAAACAAATACACTGTGATCATACAATTAAGCCTCTGTAATTAAAGTCTCTTCTAATACAAATACAGACTGCATTCAGTCATGGCCACCTCCTCCTCCTCACTGCATGACCCAGCAGATACTGTGGAAAAAAGGCAGACCCTGCTCTGGTTTACTTGGCAGCCTTAAGGCTGTGAGGACAAGGGACACACGGGACACAGCCGGTAGGAGCTGCCTCCTCGTGGAGGGATTTCCCAGTTTCTATCCTACCGATCAACCCGCAGTGCTGCACACGCTCAACACTCTGCCCAGGCAGGAAAGGGATTTTTTTCCAAGGTCAGAAAGGTATTTTCATGACCCCAGCAAGAGCACCAGGCGCTGTCCTGAAGTGTTCATGCTCTGGAGCTACTCATAGGTCACTTTTGCACCAGGCAAAACCAGGGAAGATGTATTTTCCCCACTAGCCCCAATCTTGGAAACAATCAAAAATGTCGGCTATGATTTCAGATAGCAAAAACCCAAAGCACCAAACAGCTCTGCTGTCCCCACCCCTCCTTGTCCACCACTCCCTGCAGAACGAACAAAGCCCCCAAGCCCAGGGAGGACATCTGGCCACGGAAGTTTCAGCTTGGCACAGTTACAGGCAAGGGAAAGCAGAATCTTACGGGAAGCGTCAGACAATCTTAATGCAGGTTGTGGGGTAACACAGCCGTACACAGGGAGATTTGCACAATGTTCCTTCTACAAGTTTCATATCCACATACCCTAGATTTTGTATATACAACTGCAAACATCTGATTCCTGGCTGGGACCTGTTAGAAACAACCTCTAACAGTGCTGAGAGCTCTCATGGTGCTAAGTCAGTGCCGGATGCCCAGCTGCCAAATGCAAAAAAACCTCTGCTATACCTCCAGCCCTCAGCCCTTGTGCTGCCGTCCTTATGGCACGTGGTGTTCGAGGTTTGGGAAGAAGCCAAACCTAGTTTCCATGGCCTAGCACATTCTGTGGATGCCAATTTGTGCAATTATCTGGAAGCAAGTGGAAAATGGGATGTTTTGGGGCTACGAGGCTGCTCTAAGGAATGCAACAAGTGGCCATATCACCCTGAGCGATGCAGAGGTTAATTAGAGGCAAGCAACTCCACCGTTCGATGCACTGCGAGAGCAGATCCCACACGGCCGGATCGATGGTGCGGGAGCAGGGATGTCTGCTCGCTCCACCATCCCAGCCCGCAGGCACTGGCAAGACCCCGCTACAAATGATGCCCCGCTAAGAATCCTAACCCCATCCCGGGGAAACAAAGAGTAACTTGGAGACTTCAACCAACCCAATTCGAGCCCCTGCGGAGAGGACTGCAAAAACGCTGCCAGCAAAGGGCTTCGGCGTTACTACAGCTCACGCTCCAAGAAAAGTGGGCTTTGCCACGGCCCTGCTAAAAAGCTGTGCCTCTTCCATTAAGGGCAGCATAATTCAGAGACACTGAATCCCAGGCAACAAGCCCATACAATTGTGTTTGTGTCTCTACTCAGGGTAAGAAATTAGTTATCTGCCTAAAACAAGCAGGCAGTTTCAAATGCTGTATTTGTGTAATTTGCATGCCTCAATAATGTTTTATGTATTACGCTGCTTATAAGCTAAAATGTACATGCACGCTCCTGCAAATTTAGGTAAATTATGAATAAATTAAATCTTATCTAAATAAACAAGTGTCTTTTTGAACAGAAATGCAAGCTGTCATGAATATTTAAGTGGACAAGGATAAATCCTCTTCATACAGTGTTACTTCAAAGAGGATTTTAGAGCTTCCTGATTTTTAGTTAGGGGAAAGTAAAGAAAAGAAAAGAGGAAGGGAAGGAAACCTCAGGCCCAGCTATTCTCTAGGGAAATCATTATTGAGAAATCTGGCCTTGTAGGGAGAGGCAGTAAAAGCTCTTTTTCTGGAGGCCTGTGAGGCGGTTTTTTGCTGTTATTTTCTACCAAAGGCAGACTTTGAGATAGGGCTTGCAGGAAGGAAAGTCGAGCGGAGCCAAGGCGTGGAGCCCAGTGGAAAACCAACTGAGGGAAAGGAGAAGAAGGAGACTTTGAGGGCAGTCAGCATTGTGCACCACTGATGTGCTTCTGCATCCAGCATGTTGTGGGGTTGGAAAAGGGGACCCACGGGTTTATAGCCTGGTGCGGTGCTGAACGAGGACTTTGGGTGGGCAGTGCAATCTCTGGGTTCGCTTTTCTCAACTGCGCAGGGAAGATAAACATGCAAATAAGATAGCAAAGAAGAGCCAGGAGATCATCTATCTTATCTCCCTGCCAGAGACAGATCCGTCCTAATTGCTCCTCTGCTGATGCTTAGCCCTGGTCTCACCCACGACACCAGGGGGCAATGGGAGGCTTAATTAACTGAAGTCTGTAAAGAGCTCCGAGATCCTCAGATAAAAGGTGTTATGGAAGGGCAAAGTGTTATCAGCTGGAAATAAACCCAGGATAATCTTCTCTCATCCAGAACTAGATGTCTCTTAATAATATCCCTCCGGCACTGTGGCGGTCCTGATTAAAACCCATCTGGTGCTCCAGCAGGAGTTGTGGGGGAAACATGAGGGCTGGGGGTCCAGACAGCAGCTTTCATTTACTAATATCTTCTAGCACGTGTCTATATTCCTTCACCATCTTTAACCTGGAAGTCTTAACTCCTCCTGATGACCCATGAAATCCCCATAGGGCTCAAAGGATAGAGATGGGCAGGCAGAGGACAAAAACCAACTTGCAACGTTCAGGTGGTGAGAGAACCACCACTGAACCATCAACTTTCCACAGAGAAACAGAACAATACTGTTTTACACATTCTCAGGAAATGACAAAGGGAGAAATGCTCCAGGTTTTTCCCTGGTACCTTGGAGAAAGCGTAGCCAATGTTATTTGGGAAGGGGGAAAAAAATTTTTAAAAGAAGGAATGAAGGACCTGGTGAGGTGGATTCTGCTGTAGGACATGGAGGTTTACCTGTATTCATGTTGGGTCTAAAGCAATTAAGGGCTCAAACTGTTGGCCCTCAGGCATTTATGAAATAGCTCTGGGAGACTTCAGCCCAGGTCCCACCTAAAACACAGCACCATCTCCCAACAGCAAGCACCATCGCCTACAAGCCTGGCCAGGGACCTCATCCAGCCAAAGGTGGGCACAATGAAACGAGCTGCTGATGCCAAGGGCTAGGAGAGGAGCTTCCTCCAGCAGTGCCAAGGTCAGGGCACGCCAGTGGGACTTGGTGGGTGTCTCCCCACTAGCTCCGCTGACTTCAAGGGAGTTTGGCTGGCCCCAACCTGTCATCCCATCTCAGCGCAGACCCTTCACTTTGCGCCTGTGGAGGGTCTGGTGGCCAATCCCTCTCCCTGATGGCAAACCCACCTTTCCCAGCAGCAGGCACCCCACTAGCAGGTGAGCCTCTGGCATTTATTTGCCTGTGATATTCCCGCCTGCCTGTCACTGTGACAGTTTAAGAAACAATAGTTAGTAGGGACAAGCTAAAAACACCCCTAATGAGCCATTTCAAAACACACTGGGGTTGCATATTATGCAAGCACGTATGGCAGGGTTATCATTTAAAGGTGTACAATAAGCTGGCTTAATAATTAACGCATGTGTTATTAGGAGATAATGGCAGTGGCACTGGAACGTGCAAAGCAACTAACGCCATTTCAGGCTGAGAAACAGCAACACAGAGACACATAATGAACTGCAGAAGACATCACTCCAAGCACACCCCAGCTCCAGAGACAGGACCAGCAGCCAGCAGTAAACAATCACATCAAATAACCACAGACAGGCGCTTGCCCTTCCAAAACCATGACTTCAAACCCTGCACTGTCCTTTCTTTGCACTCCTCTTCCTCATCCCACCAACCCTTTACCCAAGGGGACACTCATCCCCTTATCAAGGCACAGGGATCTTGCTGCAGGAGGGAGCAGGGACTGATGCAGACTGGGGAAACCAAGTCCTTGTGCAACTACCGTGTCCTGAGACGGTATCGGAGGGGCAGCAGAAAGCGCTTCCCAAATTAATTCCTTCCCTCCCTTCCCATACAGATGTTCCCATACAGATGTTCTCATCTTTCAAGTTCTGAAAGAAACTGTGAGGAAAAGAGGAGGGGGAAGAAAAGACCTTTCTTTAAGGTCTGTTGACTTGTCAGATCTTAACCTTTAAATCAAAAGCGATTTTTAGAGTCATATGAGAGCAAAAAGGCTTATGAAATTGGTGCGATTGGATGCGCTTTTCTTCTTTTCAGTGCATTCTGCATTTTCACATGCTTTGGTCCAACACTGAGGCACTGGACAACAAAAACAGAGGCTGCTGTCTCAGTCCAGCATCCTGGGAAAGTTGTAGAGTTTTGCCCTTCCTGAAGGAGCTGCAAGACTCATTTACCAAAGGTACTTGGTGGCCTCCCACCTGCACTGTTTCAATTCCACACTAATGAATTAGTCCCAGTGCTCCTTCAGCCCCTGGGGAAACAATCTCATCCTTGTTCCAGCTCAGTTCTTTACGAAAGCATAATTAAAGTTCGAGCTGGGGATTTTAGCCCAGGATACTCTTCTTCAGTACCCGTTTGGTGCCATCCCTGCGAGAAGATCACAGCACATGCCTGGTAACAGCAGCTCAGAGCCAGCACTGCAAATCCCCTGTGCTTTGCGACCGAGCAGCTGCCGAGACACCCTCGGAGAGGCTCCTGCAGCAAGCAGGATTTGAGCTCAGCCTGGCAGCACAGGTCCATCCTCTAAAGGGAAAACAAAGTGTTGTGGTTAGCAGAGATACAACTGTGCCTCTGAACTTTCCTGTGAGTCACTCCTCAGGCATGCAAGGCTTCACATTCCCCATTAGCTCTCAGCAACCTGACCAAGGAGGTACCAGGGCTGGTACACTCTCTTTGGAGAGGTCACGGGCTCAGGCAGCCACCTCGCTGTGCAGCTCTGGTAATTTCCATCCCTAAGCCCCAAGGAAGAGCAGTTTGATAGTAAAAATGCTGATGCAGTTGTAGTAAAAGAGCAGCGCGTGGCAGAGCAGAGTGTGCAATGGGTCTCTCTGGAAAGCTGTTTAGATAGCTTCTGCTTATCCAGTTTTGTCCCCCCCATGACATTTAATCAATCAAGCTAACTTGGGAGCAAGCTTGGGAGGGGGGAAAAAACAAAACAAAACAAAAAAAACAAACCCTTAAAGATGCATCCCATTTACCTTCCTCATAGCTTCCAACAAAAACAAATTTACAGCAGAGGGAGGGAGGGCAGGGGAAGATGAATGAAATTGCCTAAGAGAGGGAAATGAGCAAACCCAAAAAAGCAATGCCTTTATTTAAAAATATATAGTTGAGAAGTCTAATCACAGAGCACTCAGCTGTGAGGTCTATCCATTATCAAGAGACTGACAATACGTACTAGTAGCCAGTCTAGGAACTTTACTTAATAAATCAAAGCTGACAAGTGCTCACAAACTGATATAAAAACGCTCTTTAATGTCTGTGACCTGCATAAGTTTTATTCATTTTACTTTCTAAAATAATAGATGAATAGCAATCGAAAACAACAATCTATTCTTCCCAAGTGGGAGTCATACATCTTTATTTTTCAAGTGGGTAGGGAGGCTGGTTATGAAAAAAAGAAAAGTCCCTGGGTGGGGAAGCACAGGGCAGAAGGGTGTGTGCATGCCACAGGCATCTATCGGGAGGGCGCGGGCACCCAGCAGGTAAATTATCACAAGCTAAGGAGGGAAGGGACATCTGCAGGGCTTTACGGAGGAGCGGAGCTGCAGCAGGAGCTTGCAGCAGGTTTAGTTTAGCAAACTTCCTAAACATCTTAGGGACCAGCCCTCACCCTTACCAAGCCATCCATGGAAACACTACTTCCCACAGTAAGGAAGAGTTTACCAGAGCCGTGCTTAAGGAAACACCACCAAAGGGTTGTTTTCTACAGACCACTTCTTTAACCCAGCACATTTCTTCCTGCTTTCTGAGCAAGTTAGCGGGTAATTCAAGTAAATTTTATTGACGTGCTACAGGGGCTGATAGGATGCTCAGCTCCACGTATCCCACAGCTGGGCTAAAATAGGCTCCAGATGCCAACTGCATCGCTGATGCCTGTCTGTGCACTCGGCTGGGGACCAAACTCCTCAACAAGCAACAGGCTCAGCACTTCGGGTCCCCATCCAAGCCTGCAGCTCCACCTCATCTCTGCTGAGCAGGTTTTAATGACTTCATGTCGCAGCGCTGCTGTCAGTGTGCATCTCTGCTGCACCTAAGAGAGTCTTTTATATCCTGCGTTTCCAGTGTCAACGAAGTTTCTAGGAAAGAGTAAAGAACTTGAGACAGAAGTAATCAGCATCCCCAAGAGTACGTGATGCCTCCAAAAGACAGACACTGCAAATGAAGGCACCCTGCATAGCTAGAAATGTTGCTTTGAAAAATTAGCTATGGCTGCTTCAGAATTAGTAAAAACTCCCTGAAAACTTAGACCATCAGCTTCCCTGCATTATTGTTGTTTAAAAAAAATAAGAGTTTCTCAACTGCTATCGATTTCAACCAAATTATTTATCTTGCAGGATAGCAAACTGGAAATTTAAATTGCTGTGCGCATGTCGCTTCCCCCACCCCACCTCTCGGCTTTCAGAAGAAGTAAGGTTTGATCTTTTCAAATGTAAATTAAGCAATTTGCAAAATATGTATTTTGGCATATCGGCAACTTGGCTTTCAAAACAAACTGGGGTTTTATTGATTCCATGAACCACCATCAGAGTTATCTGCGGACCATAATTTTCAGCTTTAATGAGAAGAGATGCTTTTCATTTAGAATAGTAACTGCCGTGCTCCTGTGTTTTGGCCCATGCCCTCCTCTCCCATCACTGTCTGGCAGCCAGGGACCCAGTGGAGCAGAAGCAGAGAGGGATGCTCCCGACAGCCCAATCCAAAAAACCTACACGAGGCAGAAGGGAGCCTGCCCTCGATTTTAATCAGCCTTAATTCACACCATGGCCACAGAGTGATTGGGAGGACTGGTTTGGCATAAATCACTATCTTTCCCTGCAAGTTTAATCAACTTCCAGCCAAACCAACTTTCTGGTGATGAAAAGGATCATAAAATAATGGAGAGTGATATCCTGCGTGTTATTGCTTCCATGGCCTCATGCTCTGCTTAGGTCTAGGAGCAGCAGTGCCATAACCCCCACTAGAGCATCTTTTGTCACCTCAGCACCTATAAACATTGATTAGTCCCCTCTCTTCATATTGAGGGATGGGGGAAATGTATTTGCAAGCAGCTTTCCATCTTGCTGAGCGCCCCACCAATGTCTTGCAAGAAGGGAACACCCAGCCCTTCACCAGCAACTGCTCCTGGAAACCTTCCTGCCTGGGGAAAGCAGACTGGCAGGAGATGTCACCAGGGAAGATTTTTTCTACCGATAAAGCAAGAAGAGCGATTCTGCTTTTATATGCCAGGAACAACAAGGATAAGCTTCTTAACAACTGTGGGATGCCCAATGCTCCATTAAGACAATGTCCCAGCAGACAGAAGGATCAGACTGAATGCAGGAGACCAGGGAACATATGGAGCTTAAAATAACATCCAAAAGGAGTGGTTCATGGTTCAGCAAGGAGTCTTGCGCCAAGCTCAGCCTTCAGGTTGTTACATCCTGCCCTTCCACAACTCCTACCCGGATCAAACAATCCCTGTGCATGTGAACACACATGGGAACAGGGGAAAAAAAAAAAAAAGAAAGCACCAGACCTCCACAAAATGGGGGAATAATGCACAGAGAACCTCCGAGACTGATATGCTGCGCCAACGGGGCTTCATCAATCGGCTGCCTCCCTGCTGATCTGCAGCCCAGGAAATTAGGCTGCACGATGACAGATGAGAAGCAGAGCTTTATTAAACATGATACCGGGAGGTATTTTACCTTCTAAACTATCTCAATTATTGAGTTACTGCAGGTTTGCTCTGGCCAAGCAGAGCGCAGATGCAGAGTGGTGCTGGCTTTCCCTCCAGCCAGGCTCCCGCAAGGACTCCCTGCTCAAGCCACACACGAGGCTTTTCTGCAAAACCAGAGCAAACAGGGATGGGCTCGGGAAGCAGTTTTGGCAGCCTAGCTTGAAGCCTTCACATGATTTATTCATCACAGGGAAAGGCACCATGGCTCCTGCTTTAGTGCACAGGTAGACTGAGGCAGGGAGAGTTTTACCCTAATCCTGTGCAATCCTAAAGGAAATGCTACTCTCCCAAACATGAGTAACTTGCTTTACTTCTCATTTTTGACACAAAGAGCACTACGAGAGGACACTAGGAGGATGAGTGTGCAGGGGATGAGAACCAGCCACAGCTCCAGGAGCAGGGGCTGTGCTGGGAACTGACTGGTTTGGCCTCTTTCCCTGTGGAGCTGCAGTGCTCAGCCCGATTCCCAGCTACAAAACCAGGCAGGATAGAGAAAAAGCATGGGCTAAGGAGTTTCAGAGACACAAAAAATATTTGTGAATGTGAACACTGCCAAACGACTAATGGAGTTTGCTTTGTTTTTTAAAATCCAAACATTTTAGCATCAGCGCTTCTGAAATAAAGTAATTTGACGTTTTAGAAATAAATTCCTTTTGATAGAGCATTTTAAATTCAAATTACTCTAAAAGCAGAATGCTAAAGCAAACATGAGGGTTAAATAGTCCCCAAACCCACAGATGAACATTTTGCATAGTTTTACAACAATCTGCTTTAAATTTTGCTTCGCGAAAAGAAGAAGAGAGTACTCCAATGCTTCTGGCACAGTTTGACCTGCGTTATTAGTTTTTTCCTCCAAAGCTTTTGGCTCAGCCACAGAACTGATCTATTCTCTATTTAGAGAGACTGACATAGTCAAACCTCCCGTGGTCAGTGCATACCCTTTGCCCAGGCATAAAAGAACCTATTTTCAGCCTGGCCCCATTAACATGGGCACGGACACCCCCCTCCACCTCCCACCCCAGACTTCTTCAATAGTAACATGAATATCAATAAAGCATTAATGAGCAATTTTCCCAGCTTCACCGGCTCTTACTGGAAATAAAACCTGACATCTCTTATGTCATTGACTACCTCTCATTTACCGGCTCGCCTGCACTGACAGATAACCAATAGCCCCTTGCATTCATACGCCTCCCAAAATAGCAGGTTTTCACCGCGGGCCTGAGGCTGTGTCTGGGCTTCAGCTCGCACTTTGGCCAATCTCAGATGATCTGAATGCCAGCCAAGGAACAGTCAAAGCCCTTTCCTTTTTTTCTGAAACAACTGCTAAAGGGTTGCCGATCACTGCCCTGAAACACAGGCACCGGCCAGCCCACTGCTGGTTGCTGCTGGAAGGAGGACACAGACAAGGGCGGGTGGGAGACAAAAGCCAGATGCAGAAACCAGTCGTATATTCCTAAACCAAGGATGCCAGCACCCCAAATTTGCAGTTTGCAACATCACCCACCTAGATTTTGGTTTGCAATTCACTGTGCAGCCTGTATCTTCCTACACTGACCTCAAGAGCAGCCCAGAGGGTCACTTTTTGCATAACCAAGTTACAAGAGGGAGAAGAAGCTCCAGTGCTGACACCCGTGGCAGGTACACATTGCATGGGAAAAACATTTCACCTGTTGCTAGCAACCAGTCAGTCCAAGGCAGGAACACCCAAGGCTGTAGGAAAGCAACAACTCAAGAAGGCAGAAAGCAAGAAAGATTGTTGCTGTCAATTAAAAGTGTATGGAGATATAAAGACTTTATATACCAAGCTGCAATTCAGACGAGACACAAACATGAGCCAGTCTACTCTCAGCATTAGCTCGCTGCTGCTACTGCATCTCACAGCAGGGCAGACTCCATCCCTTTGGCACAATCCATCCTCAAAACTTGTCCTTGAAAAAGCAGTGGAGGGACTTTCACAGGCACTAGTTGGGACTCATGCAAGAAATAACAGCACCTGCCTGGCAAAATGTTTGAGCACCCTTTCACCAGCATCCCGGATGAACATCTCCACCAACTACAGAAACCTGCTCCTGCAGATGAGACCTCTGATGGTCTCTGATCCTTGATAAAGCCAGTGTGGTGATGCCTGACTCAGGACTTACAGCAAGATGGGTTACATGATCCCTCTGGCTCCTCTCAAGCCACTTTTTTTATTTGTGTTTCTCCAGGACTGGGAGGAACCGTGCCTCCAATAAAAACAGCTGATGTGTGTCTAAGCTGCCCTAAAACCCTCCAGGGATGGAGGGCTCACATCCTCCCCACATAATATGTCCCCAGGGCTTCACTCTCCTCACGGAGAAAAGGATTTTCCTGATGCTCAAGCTAAATCTCCCCCGCTGTAATTTAAATACATGAGTACTACACTTCCCCACCATGTTCGCTCACAATTCCCCTCTGCTTTGCAGCAGCTTTTGGTGTCTGCAAAGGCTGCTGACGCCGTCCCCCCACTCTCCATACTCAACTGCTTGTAGACCAACGCAGAAAAGGTATGAAGGAAGGTGTTACAAGCATGGGAACTACAGTGCCTTGCAAAAAAGCAAAACAAACCCCCCCCCCGACACCACCATCCCTCTAAAAAAACCAAACAAAAACCAAAAAAAAAACCACCAGAGAGGAAAAGAGCTTGGCTTTAAAGCCTCTCAGAAAATCTCATCAGCAGGGAAAATGGGGCATAAAACCACTGGTTGTGTCTGAAGGGTCTGGCTGACCCAAGGGTGGGTTGAGGGGGGCCCATGAATATCTGGGGGGTCAGTTTGCAGGGAAATAATATATTAAAAAGAAAATAAGATGGAAATAAAGAGAGGTGGTGTTTTTTTCAACGCTTTAGAGTCAAAGGTTTCTGGTCCCAGAGTTTTCTCTGCCCTGTTGTTACAGGAAACGTCTGCAAAAAATTCCCCCTAACAAAGAACATTTCTCTGCATTAAGAAGGGATTATTTTTTTTTCCTCTTCCCCTTCCATACATCAGTTTCCCCATACATCATTTACAACATACTGCAGCTATTTACCAACATCAATTTAATTCCCTAATATGAAAGCAAGAGAAACAGCTACAGATGTTTTTATTCTCAATTTCTCCAAGAGGCATCTCCCAACCCTGCCCTGAGCTACCACAACTGACCTGGCCCGCTCCAGACAAAAGGGAGCAGCTAACCCATAGCTGAGGATCCCATCCCAGAGACTTTGCTGTTTATAGAGAGCCCTGCCCACCCTCTTTAAACCTGTGCTCCTATGCAGTGCTTCCCGGAGCCCTCCGAGTCACGCAACGTGTCTGAATTCATACACTTAGATCTGCTTTACTGAGCAAGGCATGCCATTTCCACTGAAGGCAGGTAGCACATCAATCGATGTAAAAATAATAAAAAACACCCTGTACAGCTCTAAGTGGGACATCTTAAATCCAACGGGACTGGGTGAATGCAAGCTAAACCCACACTCGCCTGCTTCACAGCACTGCTCTTGGGGCAAGCTGGAGTTGAGACCAGCTTTTAACTCAGCTGCTGTTCTTTATCCTAACAACCACATAACAAGACAAAACAAAGCGAGGGGGAAGAGCTGCTGTTTCCAAAGCTGACCCAAACACCAAACATCTTCCGTTTTCTACAGTCTGGTGGAAGAGCAGAGATGCTTCCTGGGGGCCGTGTCCCAGGCCACCATACGAAATCATAGTGTTGCTCAACTGCTTTGCAGATTTGTCTCAAGGCTTCCAAATGAGCAGCCAAGCCAGCACAAATTAGAGATTAAAAATATATATATATAGATATTAGACTAGATATTAAGAAGTATTTCTTTACAGAACAGGTTGTTAGGCGTTGGAATGGGCTGCCCAGGGAGGTGGTGGAGTCCCCATCCCTGGAGGGGTTTAAGAGTCAGGTCGACATAGCCCTTAGGGATATGGTGTAGTTGGGATCTGTCAGTGCTGGGTTAACGGTTGGACTAGATGATCTTCAAGGTCCTTTCCAACCGAGATGATCCTGTGATATATGCAGGCAGGCATGCATAACCATCCAGTGGTGTTGACCAGCCAAGACGTTCTGCGGTGCCTCATCATGCTGGCTGGATCCCCATGGAATCCCACCACCAGTCGCTCTTGGGGCCAGCCAGTCCCCA
Source organism: Strix uralensis (assembly GCF_047716275.1). Classification (NCBI taxonomy): domain Eukaryota; kingdom Metazoa; phylum Chordata; class Aves; order Strigiformes; family Strigidae; genus Strix; species Strix uralensis. Next base: position 7,421,152 of record NC_133997.1, on the reverse strand, counting down.
GGGGTGAGCCACTGAATTTTGTCTCACAGAAAGAAATCCATAAAAGTCAAAATTTCTCTCAGGGAAAAAAAAAAAAAAAGTCAGTTTTGACACAATTTTCATTTAGAGAACTTCTTTCCCTTTTGCAAGGGAGAAGTGCTTTTAAAATGTCAAAACATTTGATTTATTTATTTATTTATTTGGAGCAAAATGACATTTCACTTGGAAATGTCAGTTAATTTTTAGCTTTGAAAGTTTTACAAGATGAAGCAGTCAAACTGATTTTTCTGACAATACCAAGATGTTTTCAGTGAGCCTGGCTGGAACATGTTTTTGGAGGGAAGTGCAGGGTTTTAAGAGGAAAAAAAATGTTAAAAAAAAAAAAAATCAGTGCTATTCCAAACCTCTAAAACAACAATAAGGAATTAAAAAAAAAAATCATCTGAATTCTCAGAAGGCAAAGGAGAAAATTGCCTGCTCGACTGTGCTTTATGCCATGTCAGTATTTACAAGTTTTACTTGCAGCAATTAAACTTTCTGAATGGATTTCAGTGATTGCTAGCTGAGAATAGAAAGTCTAACACTGCTCCTCCAATTCTCTTCATATTCTTAATCCGAGGAGAGGCGGGAAGAGAACAGTTGCTGGAGGAGGAAGTTCACGGAAGAAACCACTCCTGGCTGACTGCATCTCCACCGCCAGCTCTTCTGGAGCTGCTGAGACCCTTACGTGCCAATGCGGACAAGGGAGGCAGATGTTTCCCTCACCTTGCTGCCAGTTTAGCTAACGACCTCCCATCTATTGGAGCTGATCAGCCAGAAAAGTTGACAGCAATTTAATGAGGGTATGAAGTGTTGCTGATCCATATGTCTCTTGCTGTTAAATGGGAGGGAAAAAGACCGGGGGAGCCCGAAGAGATGCTGCTGTTGCCAGCACTAAACCTTTGCTTCAGCACGGAGTCAGTGAGGAATTTGAAGAGGAAGGATGGAGAGGAGCTTCACCTCTCCAGGCCACTGGCCCTGCTCTTTGCAGACATCAGCAAGAAATGCAGCCCTTCCACGCCCGTGAGCTATTTTGCTAGCCAATGGTATTTAAAACAAGCATCTGGCTTCCCTTTGCAGCAAAACCATTCAAGAAGTGTTCAGAGTAACGCACAACCTGCTCCACAAGGAAATCACTAATTGGTAAACATTTACTACCAACCTCTTTTTCAGGCCATAAAACCGAGGCCCGGGAAGAGCAGGGTCTTTGCTCTTCGGTCACGGGGATAAACAACTCCATGTGCAGCTCCGCGTCCCCTCCCGATGCCCAGTCCTTGGGGCAGCCAAATAAACGACTCCAGCCAACGGGGCCCATTTCTGTGAGCAAAAGCACTCTTGCAAACAAGGTTTGTGATTCAGCAAAGCACTTAACTTGCACGTTCTTAACTCCCATTGATTTCGAGCACCGAATGGCTTTGCTTAAGTACTCTCTGAAGACATTTTTGCTGGAGCAGGTCCTCTTTAAGAGCGCTGGCGATGACCCTAAGCGGATCGTAATGTGGACACACACGCAGGGATGAGATAATGCTGTAAGCTTTGACCCCCAGTAAACGCCAAGCAAAGTCTACAGTGTTCACTACCTACAGGTGCTCTCCAGTATTCTCAATTGCAATCCCAACAGCCCCAAAAGCCACGTAAACGCTGCACATAATAATCACCCGCTAGAAATGTAAAGCCGGCAAGCTTTGTCAATGAATAAGTGTTCCAAAACAGTAAATTAATAAATTCCCCTGAATCCATAATAGATACATCTTTGTTCAGCCACGGAGCTTTGATATAAATTGTAGCTTTTTAGGACTGCACTGTCAGAAGTGTAATATATCACCCAAGAGTGGATCTGAGTTCAAAAGTACATATAATAATATAATTAAGATAGCTTGACAAGAATGTATTTTAAAAGTATAAAATACCTGCAGGTATAATGGCTTCATAAAGTCTGTCAGATTTACTTCTGCTGTGAAGAAATTTAAAATGTTTTACTCTAATGCAATGCAAATTAAGCCAAGGATATTCATACAACACAGTCCCGGGAAAAAAAAAAAATAAAAAATTAGGTGGAGAGAGAAAAGAATAAGAAGTCAAGAGCAGATCAAACAAGGTATTTAGCTTTCCAGGCATCTCAGTTGCTCTGTGTATCAACCAAGACCGAACAGACCAACATCTAATGCATCACTTTCCCACTGACTGTGGGTAGGCAAAGCAAACTGATGAGCCTCCTTACAGGTTTTTCTTATTATCCCAGATTCCTCACCTCGCATTACAGCAGTGATGTGTTTTATATAATCAGTTGCAGGTGGAAAGTGATTGTCTTTTTTTCCTTTTTCTTCCCTGGCTGCACTGAAAGCTTAAAATAATAGAAATGTGCAAGGGAGAATGAGCATACAGAGGATGGAACCTGAATCCAGTCTTGCTAAAGTTTCTATACTTTCTTCTTTGGGCATCTCCTTTCCAGTGGCAGGTTGGGGCTCAGGCTCAGACACCCTTCACGCACACCAGACCCCTGCTGCCCCGCAGACAGCCCCTGCCCCAAGCAACTTACAAGCAGAGTAAATATTTTCCTGGTTTCCAGGAAGAAAAGCCATTAAGAAATCAATACCTGAATACTAATAAAATACTTTTCACTTCTCAGTTTACTCGCCTCCAATGGTTGTGTTTGGGATTTAACTCTGACAGCTCTGCTGAGACACACAAATACCTCACATATCACAGTCAGGGAGTGACTTCTTCCCCTCCTCACTTTTCATGTTGGTTTTTTTTTAGCATTTTATTCAGTACAGGCAACATGAACTATTCTACTTTCTAACAGGCAGACAGCGTGTGCAAAGGCTGACATGTACAGCAGATGGACTTGGATTCTCTCCTCCTCAATCAACTTGCTTTTGTGTCTCAGTTTCCCCGTCCATACAAACAGAACTTCTCTCCTCACAGACCCTTGGTGAGATCTGTTCAAGGAAGTAGCCAACAGCTTTGCAGGAGTCTTTCTTTCCGTGTAACAAAACTCCTTTGCTGGGGCTTTCATTCATTTTCCCATCTCAAAGAAAAAAAAAAATAATCTTTTTAAGCTTTAATACAGTGCTTGAGGGCATCTGGGGTTTGGTGGTTTTTTTTTTTTGCTTCCGTTCTCTTACTGAAAACAGATTTGCATTCAGTAACCAGTTCCAAGAGGTGGATTTCAAGAACGCAAGACATTAAATATTAAGAAACTTGCAAGCAACAGCAACACCTACAAGCATGAAACAGCCCCACTTTTAGCAGTATCTAGAACAAAGTTGAACCCAAATGTTTCTCTAAAGCTGGGAAGACACAGGGAGCACAGAAATGAACCAGGCACCCAACATAAAAAGCAAACAGCCCCAGCACTGGACCAGCTCTCTCTGCCATCCTGTTTTATCCCCATCTTGCCTCCCCTCGCTCCCCACCGTCCGTCAGAACCCGAAATACAAAGCAGTTTGCAACAGCCAGGGAGGGAGCGGGCCTGTCCCTGCGACAGGTGGCAAAGTCCTCAGTTGCAATTGCTGCTGTTAAGTCGCAAAAAAACAAAGATGTCAAGAGTCTATGGGGAGAGCTGGGAGGACGCAAATCAAGATACATTTCCCAGCATCTATGCCAGGTGGAAAAGGAAAGTGTGAGCTGATTAAATCTGTGCTCGCATCAGATGGGGAGAGGGCTCCTTCCATCTGTTAGCTCACCAGCAAATCCCTTGGCTGGTATCACCGAGTTATCTCACTTTGGCAGCCACAGGTTAGCAGAGACTGTCTCGGAGATGCGTGTTTGGGGAGGCATGCCGGTGCCCGGACACGTGCATTTGGGCATACCTTCTTCCTCTGTGCAAACAGCTCTTATCCAGTGAGCTCAGGAATGGAGGGGTAGAAAAGCATGCTGATCCCAGCTTGGGGTGCTGAGATCCCTGGATCCCTCTCCAGCTGGCCATGAGATGGTTTCTCACCTGCGCTGTGCAAACCATACCGAGGCAAGGCCTTTCACATTTGGAAACCCTGGGTCCTTCCTTTAATGTAAGGAGAGTTTCCATTTCCATCAGCAAAGCAGGAGGAATAGGGATGCTCCCCTCCCCACTGCACAGTGATTCAATAGAGGTCTGAGTGCCATTAAAAAATGTTTCGGTGGGATAAGCAGCGCTGCATTTCTCCTCCCTATGGGCTTGGGAAGGAAACGTACCTCCTGGTAACCACAGGGGGAGGCCCAAAAAGCCAGACAGCGCTGGGAACAAAGCAATATGTTTTCCTCTTACCTGTGCCTACCTCTGAAATCACTGTCAACAAGGGCAGAGAGACAGCAGCCCTGGCAAGAGGGGGTGGCAGGACCATGCTTCTGACCCTCCAAGCTTGCTGGTTTCCTGTACATCCCTCTAACCCCAGCCCTCTTTAGACAGATCTGCAAATACAGCCTGCGGTCGGCTGCATTTCTGCTGGGGTACCCATGAGTCTCCTAAAGGACTTCCTACCCTGCAGGTCACCAGGACTGCTCCAGCTCCACCTCTGCTCTGCACACCATGCTACACTTCCTCCTTTCACCAATTTTCACAGCCTTACAGCTATCTGAGGTGGCGTTTTTTCTTTTCCTTTTTAATCAGATAATTACAATGCTCTGGAATTCAATGCTTTATCAACAGACTAAAAATACTCTTTGCATCTGAGGGTCTCTCCTCCTGAATGCTCAGTCTGACAGTGCTTTCCATGAGGGTTAATACTAAAAAAAAAAAAATGCTTTCCTCTATTTCAGCTTTTATTGGCAATCCATTCTCATTAAGCCAAACACATTTGTCTTCATAACGTGTACTTCACAATTACAATATCAAAGGGTTTGTATCTACATAATAAAAATGATCTATAGAATAATACAAGGGGAAAACATCATAGCATAATGTTGTTATTAATGAATCCAATGGGACGTAGGAAAGCGATATTCCCATGGGGCACCTCCACGCCCTTCACTACAAGTTATCATAAAGCATGGCAGGCTTTGAGATCAGCACCAAGAGGGGAGGAAGGGGAGATGGAAATGAAATTAAACCAATAATTCCCCCAGTGACAGATGGAAAGCAGTGCATGCAGGAAGAACATCTCTGGAGGGCTGTCTTAAGCAACACTATGTCTGAAACACCTGAGGTGCCCAGAAGCAGCACCAGCCTTCTCTGCAAGCCCTCTGCACAAACCAGGGTAGAGAGACACTCCTCTTCACTGTGAGAGTCTGGTGGTCTGCAGGAGCTCTGGTTCACAGTGGCCACTGCTTGATGAGCACATTTTAGGGGCTAGAAATCTGAAATACAGGAACACAGGCTTGCAGAGCCCCTCTGGCCAGGCTGGTGTGGTTACCCAGCAAGGGCAGCTTGCTCTGTCCCAGCAGCGCTCAGCACAAGGGTTGCTCTCACAGAGCTAACTGCAGAGGCAGGGCAAAAGCTTTTCAACACCCGATGCTTTAATTCTTTTGTGTCTCCCAGACAGGATTCAGCAGAGCACCAGTAGGTTGATTAAGCTACACTGTATGAGATTACAAAGAACAAGCATAAATAGAAGGGGGAGGTTCCCGCAGCCAGCAAGGACATTTTGGTCCACAAAAGTGGGGGAGGAGGAAATAACCCTAAGCAAGAAGCCAGGAAGGCAGAGCTCATCTGCAGTAAATAGTGAGAGACTGCAGAGATTCAGAGCAAGGAAGAGGGATGACATTCCCGAGTCACACAGCAAGCAATAATAATAATAATAATAATAGCAGCAATACTGTTATTAGTAATAATTAATATTAATAAAGAAGAAACAGCAGGAAAATGAGAAAAAACACAAAACAAGAGATTTAATTCAAACTTTGTGCTATTTGCCCAAACCTCTGCAGTTGCAAGTGCCTGAGGTGGGAGCATAAGAGCAAGACAGTCTTCCCTTGTCTGACGGAGACTTGACAGCCACTTGGCTCAAATTTTGCAGAGCCAAACAAAAAAAAAAAAGAGTGCTAAGCCTCTGAGCCAAAGTTTGTCATTTAGTATATGTGGTCCCATTTGTTTTCCACCAAACCGAGAAGGCAGATTTTATATAAAAGGGCATATTATTGACTATCATTGGCAGCTTCTCACAAACTCTAGGGCCTTAACCAAGATACATGGTTGTCTACATCAAAACACAGCGAGAGAGGTTCTATGATTTTTTTTGAGGTATCAAGAAAGTCATGCTCAAAAATGCAAAAAACAACCCCAGCCCTATCAATATTTCAGAAATAGTCCCAAACTGGAAAAAAACCTGGAAGATTAGACAATCAAGTCTGCAACAGCAATTCTTCTCAATAATTTTGACATGCTGCATGTCTTCTCCCCCCCCCCCCCGCCTTCTTCGAAAAGACCAACACAAACAGCATTTGAAAACAGCCATTTCAAAGTGAGAACTGGAATTCTGGACGTCAACAGTGTCAAATCGCAGCAATCCAGCGCTTACAAAAAAGTCTTGCCTTGTGATAAGAGGAAACTGATTTTTGCCTACAAGGTGCTTGCACAGGGAAGGGAGAAGTGTCTGCCAGCTCCCTCCTTGCGCGGGGGCAAAGCGAAGCACGTTGCCCATCACCAGCGGTCCAGGCAAGGGAGAAATTCAGCAACCAAACTCTCCCCTTGGGAACCATGCTCTGCGAGCTGCCTGCTTTTTCACAATATTCATTTTATTGAAAAAGGAAATTTATATAAATAGCCCTCCCTCACAAATTCTGTTTATAATCTAGGTGAATAAGTATTGCTTTAGGAGGGTAGAACTGCTGACTCCTTTGGTTCTGAAAAATGTATTAGAAAACCTTCTCTTTATAAGAAAAAAATGAGAAAAACAAAATCAATAGAGTATGAAAGAGCATGAAAAATGCATTTTAAACTTTTTTTTTTTTGTGGTCCAGTGTTACTTTCCTGTAAAGCTTCTGCAGAAACACACATTTAAATGTAAATGTTCTGAAAGTAAATGGGTAAGGGCTGAAAAGATGAATAGGAATCATGAGCCACTTGCAATGGCTCCTTGGGATAAGTAATGCAACAAACTGTGATAGGGCGGGACGACGCATGGGACCTCCCTGCTCCAGAGTTCATACATAGGAGTGGCTGCCTTCCTGCTCAAAGCCCCTTGGAAAACCACAGCCAGGGTCCAAAGCTGACCAAATCCCTCAGCTCCTCACAGCTACGAAGCTGCATGTTAGGGGACAACACTTTGAAGCTTCTGGACAAAGCAGCCTGGCTCTTTGCTCACGGCATCCATTGGGATGGAAAAGATTCAAATCCAGGGAGCCGCTCCCCACAAAAGGCAAGAAAGCAGAAGGTTAAATACGATGCCAAAAAGACCTCTCTGTGCTGTAATTGCTTAACTTCACTTGCCCAGAGAGTTTTTGGCCTTCAACAGATGCAGGTCAGCGCCTGCTGTCTCCCCACCAGCTGCTGCAAAACCTGTGGGACTAATCCAGCGCTGTCCTACACCTCCCCATGAGTCCCAGCGTTGCTCCTCCAGCATTTCTGCTGTCATTGGTGGCAAGTGGAGGGAATTAACCTATCCCAGCTGCTCTGAAGGTATAATACCAGATCTAATTTCATAGATACTGTATATAGGCCACAAGCCTATAATCATAATAATACAGATGTTGGATACAGATGTTCCAGGCACAAGCCTGGGTGCATCCTGTTAGCGTATTTATTCAGTCTAGTGATAAAGCTGAGCTAATACCAATCTCCTTAGAGAATTAGTAGACACTAACATCGCATTATCAAACCATTAAACACACTTGGAACCGCGCGCCATTCTGCCCGCCTTTAATGCTTCTTATTATAAGAGTCACCCTCCCAACAAGGTCAGTGATGCTGATCTCCTCGCCAACACGCATGGCAGCACTCTTGCCTGGAGCATGCGACGAGCTGCTCCTGAGCAGGAGCCCACACACCTCTTGCCATCCACGACTTGCTGACATCTCCCGGAGGAAGAATCCCCCTCCCCAGAGGGGGAAGGGTTTGGGGAGATCCTGACCCTAGGAGGTGCTGACTTGCTTCAGAATGGCGAGGCACCTCTGTTAGAGTCAGCACCAGTCCTGGGAAAAAAGGGAATTGTTTTTTGGGAAAAGCTAACGTGCTCAGGTGGTGACAGCCATAAGGTTGGCACAATTCCTGTCCTACATGGCAGTGATGGGCTCAGAGCCCCTTTGGAGGCAGGCTGGCCAAGGAGGTAAAGCTTGACATCATTGCCTTCACATCTCCAGAAGAAAGCAGAGAAAATTAGTTCCTGCAGAAGGAAAGGGGATGTTCTCCTTTGGAAAACAGAAGCCCTGATGAAAGGCAGAGGACAGAAGAAATGGCCTGTTAAGGCCATTCCTCACTTATTGTCCCTACTGCTATATACAGTAAGAGAGAAAAGGCATCTCAAAGGATTTATTCATAAAGTTCCTCTCATGAACAACCCTGAGAATTATCCTCCACTCCAGAAGACGCATCAGACCAACCACTTTGTGAGACACAAGGCTCCACATCTCCCCAGCAAGCCACAGACAACAAAACAAGCTTGCAATGTAAGAATTAAAGCGCACAGACAAAATATTCAACACATTGCCCGCTGGCAGGAAATATCAGGGTTAAGTACGTTATGCCACCAGCACCGGGGCCACAACTTAAAACTTGTAATTCTTGAGTCCAGATGAGCACTATTTGAGCAAAGGGATTGAAATCCCATCAGCCAGCAGTAGAAACAGGCTTGTATTATCCAGGCTACCCAGCAAGGAACTATCTTGACTTGGCCAGCACATAGCATCTTAAACAAAATAACCTGAAAACCCTCTGTGGCTAGCAATTGTCCAATTGACCACTTTCACCTGTTTTATCATCATACACTGTTTTTTTTCTTTCTACCTTTCATTCAGATCTTTCAGTATCTATCTTGCAAGATTTATTGACTGAACATCAATGAGATTTTCTCTTCCTTACTTGACTCTGAAGGAAAGGGGGGAAAAAAAAAAAACCTTGAAATTATTTGTATTCTTCCATATAATACTCCTTTCAGAGACACATCAGAAAAGTCCTTTACAAGCGAGGAAATAGCCAATATTTTAGAATCTGCAGTGAGGCGCTTCAGCTAGGCTCACTTTATTGTAAAATTAGATGTCATTGTGAGAAGTACCGATATAAATATAAGTGCAAAAGGGCCCTTCTGCTAATGCAGAAACCAACCTAACAATGTGCTATTTTTCCCAGTCGTCAGAAACTTACCTTGATAGCTTAGCCCATATAATACACAGCATATTTACATCAAGCATTAAATAAATATTATGCAAAGAGTACCGCACTCTAATATCCAAGCATATTTATGGAAAGCTAAATTATATCACCAAGTTTATTTTAGCCCAAGAAAGCCCCATGGGGAAAAGATATTGTGCATCTTAAAAGGTAAATGTAAACTCTTCAATAGAAAGGAGCCTTTACTGAAAGCAGCACATTGTACCTGGGTAAATCTTGGAGCAATTACACAGCAAAGTTTTCTTTGATGAGGCAGAGATGTGATGACATGTAATTACTTTTTCAATGCTGCACTGTGTGTTTATCAAAATGTTAATGCAAGCATAATAACAGGCTGTATGTTTGTGCCGAGAATGTCAGAGCCTCCAGATGTCAATCACATCTGAAAATAAAATTGCAAATAAGCAAGAAGGCTTGATGGCACAACTGACAGCCCGATACTCAGGCGGCTGACAAGCACGCAGCTTCCCTCTCCCTTGGTGCTTTGTCACTGTAATGCACCTAATAGAACGGATATTTCTTTTATTAACCCAAATGGAATAGGCTGGCACTAAAATGAAATAAACCATGCATATCCATGTACAGAGGGAGTCTGTTAATGAGCACTTCTGTAGGCAAAGTTTGATGGGCTTCTAATTTCCCCTTGGCCCTCTCATTCTGCGCAGACCACAAGAGATGCTACCAGGCTTCTGCTGCTGCAAAAACAACCCGGAGCACCTGCTTCCCTGTGCGAGGAGCGGAGCCTGGCCGAAGAGCCGACAGCACATCAAGAGGCAACAGCACCCCCAGCTACACCGTCCGTGAGGCACTGCAGGCATCAACTCCAAGACACAATGCACTCAGCTTCTCTTTTTTGAAAAATTCTTATCTTAGCTCCTACCAAAAATACAGGGTTTTTTCTGTAAGAATTAAAAAAAAACCATGACAACTGGAATGCTTTTACGAGTTATAAGGGGCAACCACCTGGATTTCCAACTCCCACACACTTGATACCACGCCAGGTATCAAAGCACATGGTGGAAGGACAAACGGGGAGAGGCAGACATTCCCTTGGAGCCTAACCAGCAAGATAATCAGTGGGGTAGGTGGACAGAGAGCTTTGTGAAAGCACGCTAATAAAGCCAGCGGAGATAAGGACAAAATTGGAAGAACACTACCTGGCCTTCACAAAGCCTACTGCCTGGGGAAAAACAGTAATCTTGGAGAGCATAACGGCAGCATTTGGGTCCCAACATCTCGAAGGCGGTAAGCATCTTAGAAATACAGCTGACAGTTGCTTGGCAACTGTGGTTACAAAAAGATTTTCAAAGTAAGCAGTAGGCTGAGGCCAGCGTATGAGAAGTTTAGCATCACAAGCAGTCAATAATCCCAGGTTTGCTTCTGATAAGAGGAGCGAGAGAGGAATTTCTAACAACCCCCTTCTCCTAAATACCGCAGACACCTAGCATGGATCCACGCGAGGCCGTTTGATCAGAAGCAAGAGGAGAGAGTCACTGGGACAAGGCAGTGATGGGCAAGTTGTCTCTGTCTTTCCAGGAGGTCAACAAAAAGAGCATCATGTTTAGGACGGGACTCCAAAGAAGAGATTAATTGCTCTGCAAGCATGCATCTGTGAAGGAAAAAAAAAATCACCCTGCCAACCTGCTCACCTACCTGGCTTTAGCTCAATACATGCAAGAGTTCTGGATTTCAAGGCTTTGTACATCACAACAATCATGACTAAAAGCATTGTTTCAAGAGCAGGAGGCTTCAGGAGAGCTCCTGATTTCAGGAGGGATGGAATACTTACTCATCAACAGCAAAGCATGCAACCAGCCCTGTAACAAACCTAAACAATACTACCAGAAACCATCAAAACAGCCAGTGAGCCTTATGACACTTGAGCAAGTATGATACTCCGGAAAAAAAAAAAAGTGGTGAGGGGGGAAGAAAACAGCAAAGCTCAAGTATTTTCCATGATAAGTGGCTTAATCCTCAGCAGAGGAAAAGTGAATAACCACTTGTTGAGGGGGAGATGGTGAACTGTGCCCCATGCTGATTTCAGATTGGACAAAGCACTGAAACAGTTTCATTTTCCTTCCAGCACAGTGACAAAATTGCTTAGCAGAAAATTATTGCCTTCAGAGGGCTGATGGTGATGACTGATTGAGCTGATGATGTGGAAATCGCACCTTAGATCAGTATTAAAAAAAACCAGAATGGAATAAGAAGGAATTAAAAAAAAAAAAAAGCAGCTTTTGCTCTCCTCTCACTTGTTTCTCCTCCCCATGCCAAGAATGATTGGTGACAGACCTTCAGTAGACCACTGCACTAATGTCCAGGATATTTAACCTTTATATTTGTCACTTTAGCAGCTGAAAAATGAATCCTAATTTTTTTACTTCCCCCCCCCCCCCCCCCCCCCCCCCCCCAAGAGGCTTTGGGAGCTGGCAGCAAATTGAGTGTCATTTGGACACTGACATGAAACTTGCAGTGCCGAAAGAATTCACCGGGGCCTTGCAAAGTACGTCATCATCATCATCTTCACCACCACCTTGGGAGCATCTGATTTAATGTTTGGAATACTGCTTAATTGGCTCCTTGCAGGTTGAGCCTGCAACATGACAGCCTCAATACCCTAACTAAAAATAAAGGATAGAGATTTGTCAAATGAGGTCTTGCAGCCGCCTCTAGGAAGCTGCAGACACTAAAAAGGATCTAAGATCTGTCTGACAAGGCACTTCATCTCTCGCTCGCGCAAGATCTTGCATTCCTTATAGCAAGGGCCTTACAATGCAAAATGTATTTATATTTTGGTGCTGCTCTCAAAAGCAGGTGTTAGATAATTCAGTAATTAGTATGCACATCTAACTTCATTGCAGCCTCTGTTGATGTCTCAATTATAGTTAGCTGGGTCCTCTGAAGTTTGCAGTAGTTAATTAGAGCATTATTGAACAGGCAGGCTCTGCAGGCGAGCTTCACAACCAGCTGATGGCTCGGTCCCAGGTAGTCCTTGACCTGCACGCATCCGGCTGGGGAGGGCAGGGACCAATTCTGACCCTGTAGATGTGCATCCCCTGTTGCAACCAGCTACACCCAAACTGGTAAGATGCAAGCTAACCTAAAATGCTGTGGTTTGCTGCCATTAACATTTGGGAAAAAAATTGAGGTAAAAAAAAAAAATTAAACCCCACCAGCACCAGTGGGACAAACAGAGAATTAAAAAAACCACCCTGTGGCTTTCTGTGCAAAACCTATTGCCCAGTCCCAGCAACCCAGGGGAGCACACACAGGAAGAATTTAACAGTGGGATACACCACAAAAAAAAGCTCAAAATGTGGACAACATCTGAATGGTTTTACCAGCCTCTGAATAACTTAACACCAACAAATTGTAGCCGGCAGTTTGAAACAGTTACCGGTAAATAATTGAAGGTGTCATGTCATCTCCAACGTCTGAAATCTGTTTTTCAGGAACTCATGATAATCACTAAAGCACAGCTTAGCATTTATCCTATAAATATTAGAGAAGGTGTGTGTGTACATCATTTTAAATTCAGAAGGCAAGCCTGTTCGCTGAACTTTAGGGAAATCCATGTGAAGAACACACGAAGCATGGAGAGGGGCGCTAAGCAATATGATCAAAACCAAAGTGGTTGTGTTTTGGTTTTTTTCAAACACTTCTCCTTGCTCTAACACCAGCTGATGATTTTTACAAGAGCTTCCTACAGAAGCACGGGCCTTTGGGGACTCAGAAGGTATTGTCCAGGTACAAGGTAAATAAACAGCCTAAAAGGCAGCGCCTGCAGGAATCTCTAGGAGACGCCAGAAATTTCATTACAGAGGATTACAGTCTTTGATAGAGACGCACAACAAGGACGTACAAACGCTTCCGAACAAGACCCAGAAATGTAGAAACCAGCGAAAGCACAGAGCTTTGAGGCAGCAAAAGTCCTGCAAACCCGGAGAAAATAATCACTGTGAGTTTGATGCACATTGCCAGCCAAGCTCTGGGGCTGCTTCCCAAATTACCAGCGTGGCCCTGCCTTTTGCACCGTCGCATGGAGGACATCTCCCGCAGAGAAGCACCGTTACCACGAACAAAAGGCCCATGTGGCGCATTAGGAGCTCTGACACCTGCTATCATGAGAAAGTACATTTCCAGGTGGCTTTATCGCTGACCTCCATATGGAGGTGAGCTGCGCAGCAGCCTCTAAGCAGGGCTCAGGGAAAGGCATAAACAAAAAGCCGTGTTTTGAAAAATTAAGAAAGCAATTTAGAAGTGGATAATTAGATCTCCTTTTCGTGCTGCACTGGGAAAATTAAATTACTTTTTTATGAAGGTGTGCCTATCAGCTCTGAGAGTATTGTGGGGAAAGATTATTTTTCTAATATTCTCTTTCCCTCCCCCCTCGCCCAAATTCCCCAGCTCTCCGCTCCTCACGCATCCAAGGAAGTGGCACTTCTAGCCTTCAGCTGTGGCAGGCGTTCATCTCCAATAATTGCATTTGCTGCATAAATTGCCAGCGACGTGGAGAATAAAATTAGCTTAAAATGAACCCAAATGGCAAATCTCAAACAAGTATCAGATGGAAGAACTCATTAATCCTCATTTCAGAACGGGGAAAGCATCGGGACAGGCAAGCTGGCCCCATGCCCAGCAGGAGGGTGGGTCCTCTGTGGAGATAGCAGTGGTGGAGCTGAGTGCTCTTCGCATTGGAGGTAGACCAGACTTTAGTAGACATTCAGGTATAAACGTGACCACAGCTTATCAAGGCTCTGATTTCATCCTGCTTAGAAAAACCCTTCCTTCACCAATGTGAAAAAGGAGCAGGTAAGCAGCTCCACCTTGCACTGCCCAACTTCTTCTCAGTAGAGAGGAGACAAGAAACCCATTCAACCTCCTCCACGCACTGCTGGTGTCTCCTGCGACCAAGACCAAGACCCACTGGGCATCATACGCGGGCCCCTTCCGCTTGGCTTCTGCATCCAAAAGCTCGTCAGAGGGAATGGTACAACCTGATAGCGATGGGCTCTCGGATGCACTCTGCTCCACTCCAGCTCCCCAAGTCGCACGCACACATTTTTTGCTACTGCCTGCCTTGGACCTGGTTAGGAAGCCCCACGTCAGTCCTCCCGTGTCCGTTCTCCACGTTGGATTTCTGTGCTGCTTTTGCTGACTTTATTTAATGAGGTTTATTGTTTGCGCTGCATAATTTTCAAAGGCATGTCACCCACTTCGAGATCGCCTTCAGATCTCCAGCTTGGGAAAGGGGGGTGGGTCCTTTGAAGCCACATTCATTAATTCAGTAGCTGGTTTCTGCATTTAACAGCACACGTGTTTGAAGCACACAGAAACCACCGTGGAGACATCTAAGAGGCGTCCCATGATACTGCACATTAGAAAGAGCAATTATAAAACTGCTAGGCCTGCCGTCCTTCCCTGCTTTGTAACTTTCCTCCAGATATCAAAAAAAAAAGTCTAGAATATCAAAATATCACTGTCTCGCTCTGATGATGACTTCCTAGGACTAGAGACCACACGGAACAAAGATTTCATTTTAATTATCAGCAGTTCAATTTTTCCTAACCCAGTTATCACAAAACAACCAGCAACAAAAAAACCTAAAAAACCCCACCAAGGCAGCTGGGAAACAAAAGTGTTGTGAAGCTGAGAAACAAAAGTGTTCAGAAGTCAGCAATTCAGGTGCGCACAGCCCTTTCCAACAGGAAGCTCTCACGTCTCCGGTTGCTCATGGTTGCTGTTTTGTTTCTAACATACTCACAAGTTGCTTCCCCCAGTGTTTGACCCCCCACCCACCCCTTTACTTGTAATTATGGTAGAAACAAAACAACCGGTGCACAAAGGCACTATCCTGGCCACATCAACTCTATTTCTGACACCTTTATGGTTGGGTCTGTTCACTTAACTCCAAGCTTGCCTTACCTTACGTGTACTGTTCACCAGCAAGGCAGGTCAAAGGGCAAATTGTTCTCTTTATTAAAAGAGTAATTGATTACCTGTATACATGGAAATACAGCCATTGCCTGCACAGAGCACAGCCTCCTACAAAAATTATTCCTCGGTCAACCCATCACTTATTCTCAGCTTATTCATAGAGACTTCATACCAAGACCTTTAGCCCCAAGAACAAAAGTTTTAACTTTCAGGAGAAGACACACACAGGCACTTGGGGATAGAAACTTCAGCATTTCCCTTTACTTAATGTCTGCAGCACACTGACCCCAAATCCACGGCCACAGCCTCGTGCAAGGCACTTGGACCAGCTTTTTGGCAAATCTACCACCACCAATTACTGCTAACGCTTCCCCACCATCTCACTCCACTGCCTCTACCCACAGACTCCAGCCATCTGATTCAGCCTTACGAAGGGCACTGGCCAACCCTACGGTCACAACTCACAGACAAAAACCTTCTTTACGTTCAGGCCAACAAGAAGAGACACATTAACAAGGTGCCAATGAAGGTAACTAAATTGCTGATCCTCATTATCACAGTAAATTTCTCTTCTTGTTTAAAAATGGGCGCTAGCGTTGGCATTGATGGTACCTGGTATCAATCATGCATTTATTTTTATATACCTCAGCAATATGCAGCAATTAGTAGAGGTAACACTAATTAGATTTTACATTGTAATGCAAGTCCCTCTAAACTTAAGTCATAACATACCTAGCTTCTAATGACTGCAAGGTCATTTTGGTATTCTGCGTAATAGCTTTGATGCTAATGAATGCATTTGCTATGCATGGGAACATCACGTGTTTTCCCTGGGTAGTTTTTACCATTTACCAGTGGACACTTGGTTTAAATTGCTGCCGAGCACAACGTGGTCTAGAAGAAGCCACCTAAACACTCAGATTAATTGCAGTGCTTCGTAGCTCCCAAGAAAGCAAGACCCCATGGCAAACCTGCTCCAAGGGCAGACGGCACGCCTGTTGGAAGGGATTAGCTTTAGATTAGAATGGCATGAGACTCCGGGAGGCAGAAAACTTGAATTTCCTTTGTGCTTCATAATGGAAAAAGCTGGAAGACAACAGGCTTACAGTCAGCTTAGTGCTGTTCCTGTGTCTTTTCGATCATATATGGCATAATCTCCTTAGAAGACAGCACGGCATCACGCCGCGTCAAGAACCAATGTTTTGTTTCCCTCAGTTTCCCCGCCTACTATCACCACCAGAGCCGAATAAATCAGAAAAGGTGGCATTTAGCAAAAGTAAATTCGTTTAAAGATTCAAAAACAACATTCATGGGCTTTATAATTAGCTTTTTAATTAATTTCCTATTCTCCCCTAATCACTATGCCTGCAAAGACAAATTCTACCAGCTATAATTGTTTTACTAAAAGCAACTGGATTAGTCCAAGACTGATACCATCCACGTTAAAGGCTGTGGGACTGCTGGGAGCTCAGGCTTGGACCTGCTGATTAGGGAAAACCACGACAGTCCCTGCACAGCTGGGTTTTGATGGGACCTCATTACATCTCATGCTTTGGAGCATCGAGTGCTGCTGATGGCAATTTACCCTGGAAAAGACAGTGCCCAGGGTGCAAGGTGAACAACACCATTCAAGCCAGGACAGCCCTCGCTTCCAAGGACTTTCCTCAGGCAAAACCAAAACTGACACAATCCACATCCTGTCTTTGGCACACCATGGAGACACGATGGGAAACTATGCATCAAACTAGGAGGGAGGGAGAATACAAGGAAGTTTTGAATTGCTGGCTGGAGGCTGGGTATGGCAGGCAATAAAATCAGAGTGAACAAATATATCTCATGACATATCTACTGAACTTAGGTTACTCGCTAAAAAAAACCAAGGAGAAGCCATGCTGTGACTCATTTTACAGGCCCCAAGAATCAATGCCTGCAGTAACTAAAGGACTTTAACGTTAGCTGAAAATAGCTGCTACCGTTCGAGACTATGCAGCATTTATTCTCTCAGCTCTGAGCTTTACTTTTTGCCGGTGTGGCCGGATGGATCACATCTGGCTGCTGGCCACACGGGTCAAAACGTCCACGCTCTGCAAAAGCTGGAGGCATCTCCTTGCATAAGTCAATGGGCTTGAACTTGCTATGAGAAATTTGCCAACAAGAGGAAGCAAAACACACTGAAAGCAGAAGGAAGAGATGCTTTTATCCTGCCTACAAGCTCCCCAGGGCAGAGATTGGGCTTTGTGATTTTAAAAGCAATTTAGGCAGATTTCCCTACCCATCTTGATGGAAAATCAAGGGCAGGTACACAGCTAAATCCCTCAGACCGCTTTGTGAATCTCAACCTACGTCTTTTAGCGTGACTTAAGCCAAGACTCTGCACATCACAAGCGCCAAACTAGTCATGCCAGCAGGATTTTGAAATTCAAAAGAAACCTTTTTGCAAGCCGCCGACCTGAGGAAATTTAGAGGCTGCTCTGCCGCCTGCCATTGGGTCTGACGCATTGGGGAGAGGGTGCTGCAGTGGATTTGTTGGCTGAGCGAACAGTCTATTCTCATGCTCAGATAATGCAGAAATAAAGTGCATTTGTAACAGACAACAAAAGGATTATCCCCCATTCATTTCAAAGCACCCTTCATTCCACTCAGGGATTACATTTTCCTTTACTTATCTTGCAAATGGTTTTTCATAAGAGCGCATGGCTTATGGCAAATACCAAAATGTGGTTGGGACAATGAAAGCGTGTACTGCAGGAGAGAGATCCCATTCAGCAGTACACACTTACTGCTGTAATCTACTGTCTCAGAAGGACCACTCTTCTGAAGAGCAGAGGCGCCAAGCAGATCAGCCTTGAAACCCGTGGCACGCTTCAGATTTGGGGGAAGTTTGTTACAAGTGCATCTTCAGCTTCCACATCTTGTCACTGGAGGAGAACAGCAGCGCTTTGCGCTTCTGTCGGGTCCATCTGCCTAGAATGTCAAAGCACTTCTGCAAACATGAATCCCATCCAGTAGCAAACAAAATTAAAAACGCCTTGCTTCTTGGCTTGCTGAAAAGCAATAGCTTCTTCACTTTTTCATGTCTGGGAAACCATGGCAAAATTCAAGTGCTTACCCTACACGAAAGAAGCGACAGCAGAGAAGCCCAAGAGCCTGATGCAACCACCACACATCCCCTTTCTCCAGTGAAAATAAGCCATCTAAGAGGATTAAGCAGGAGCTGGCACGACTCTGCCCCAAGGAAGACCCAGCATTAGAGACCACCAGCAAGAGCTGGTTCCCCCAGGATCGGCAACTCCCGTCTCATTGACTCAAATACACGCGATTTTATAGGCTTGCATGAAACAAGTTTGCTTGGTCTCAGCCCACATGTGAGTAGTGAGTTGGGAACACCAGAGCCAGGCTCTGCAAGCCACAGGAACAGGTCAAGGTAGGTGCAACTCGCTCAGCTCAGACACTGCTTACAACCGTCCTGCCTCTTGCTACCTCGCACTAATGCAAAATTCAGAAAGAAACCAACCTGGAGATGTAGGGAGCAGGTGGTTTCGTGCTGTCTGTAAATCAATGAGTCTAAGAGAGTTATGATTGATTTGGAGCTGGGGAGGGGACACCTTTCATGGCACTGAAGAGGCTAAAAAACAGATAGTCTCTGCTTACTCCAGCTCAGCTTTCTAAGTAAAAATGGAGAAAAACACACTTGCCATTACATTACCACTCAGCCAAAAAATAAAACCCCACCGTTTCTGTCAGCTCCCCCACCCTAACAGGAAGTATTTAGTTCTCTCTCCTGTCCGGCTGTTCCTGATAGGGTAAATTACAGCATCATCAAGGAGCCTCAGGAGCAACCCTGCTCTTCACTGCTGCTCCCTGATGATTTATTCCCTGTAGTTGCATTCAGTACCCCCAAAAATGACAGTCTGTATTGCCCTGTCCTGAGAGAGATAACAGTGGCATGGGTGTGTAAATAATACTGCTTTCTGCAGGAAGAATTTGATTTTCCCAGTGATGCATGAGCCACTCCTTTTAATAACCAAGGGCAACTGGAGGCAGCAGAGTAGCATACGGTGCATGGAAATAAGGAAAAAGTGGGAAAATGTCATATGGCAGCACACAGCTGGTGAGCTGCCACCCAGCACTGGCACTGCAAGCTTGTCACCGCACTTGTGCACAGCAGCATCGATCCCAGCAAGCCCCGACTCTCCAGCGCAGTCCACACGAACCATAATTGGAGGCTGGAGCTGATACATAATTGGCCCCATTTGCCTTATCATTGATTAGACATTTTGTGCTCTTTGTTTATGTAACTATTTGGTCTTGTATAAGAGCTATGGGTTGGTTTGGGGTTTTCTTCCCTCTTTCTAATGGATTGAAATTTTTAAAGGAAAAAAGAAATCCAGACAATATGACCACACTCTGCAAATCAATGCATCTTGTGGATAATAATACTTGAGATTTATGTAACACTTAATGTTTGCTAAGTGCTTTGGAAAAAATAAATTAACCTTCAGAACTGCATTGAAATAGGTAAGCATCATTAATACAGCTTTAACGTAGGAAGAAACCGAGGCAAAGGGATTCAAATAGCAGAATAAAAGTACCTGATGCTGCTTTAACCACTGGACTGGACTGTCATGAGGACTCTACATCAATCTATACAAGTTGCACAAATTAAAGGTTATGCTACAGATGCCCAGGGACAATTGTCTAAGTCAGGAAACCTAGATTTAAGTCGTGCTTAAGACCAAGACCATGAGAAAACATCCAAAGCACTAGAAACCTTGAATGACTCAACACACCCTTGTTAGGACCAAAGTTATGGCCTCGTTTAAAACCACCCAGGCCTAGGACAAGCAAAATGCCAAAGCCAGCTTGGTTGACTTAACCCAAGTGTTGGAGAAAGAAGGAACAACAGACAAATGCCAACACAAAAGGTGCTCAAACCATGATCCTGGGAGGCCGGTTCCTGGGTTCACCAAGCAGTAGAAGAAACACCATTTTGCACCTTTGGCAAAAGCTGGCAACTCCCTACGGATCTGTGAAGGAGCAGCTGGAGCATCCACACGTACCCAAATAGGTGTTCCACACTGCTACATGGCAAAGCCTTGCAGCCTAGAAGGAGGCTGAGCCCTGGGCACAGGACCCTGCTGCCTCCATGCTCCCCAAACTGGGACCTCGAGATGATGTGCATATACCAGGCACGCTCCTTTGGAAAACCATCATATCCCGCATTCTTGCCCGTGGAGCTCGTTGTCCCAGGAGAGACAACAGGAGAGCACTCCCATATGTAAACAGGAGATCAATGCGCTTTCCAGAAGACAGGTTATTTGCGCAGATGTTGGTGCTCTTCGGAGCAGTTTCTATTTGAAGGTGAACACAAGCATGGCACACTTCAGCAAAAGCTCATTTAATTCTCATCATTACCAGGTCTCTAATGTATAATTGATCCTTAGCTCGTATGATAACTCAGGCACTGGCAGCTATAGCTCTGAGGGACAGAGTCCTGCCTCCACCCAGAAGGGCCCCAGACAGCAGAAACCAATTCAATCAAAACGGGAGAGTCACAGCCCAAGATGCAGGACAACTGGAGTTAATACACTTCCCACAGCCCTGGGGCAAAGCCTCTCCTCCAGCGCCCCACAGATTTCCCAGTTAAGTACACTAATGTGAATGAAGGCTCACACCCCAGCATGCTCAGGAACCACATTTTGCTTTGAATTGAAAATAAGCTTTCCTGGGTTTTGCTCCTCAGTCTCACAAAAAAACCCTTCTGCTGCTGAAAGCCGAGTTTGGGTTCTGGTTCTGGCCTAATCCAAGAGTTCTGTATGTTTTAATCCAAGGCAAGACCTATCCTCAGGTAGAATTAAACCCAAGGCAAGGCTTTTTGCTCAGTTTTGAAGAACAAGCATAATGCAGGCTTTGGACACACCAAAAAAATTCAAGGTTGGCTGAGCGTTACTAACAGGAGGAGCGTTACTAACTCTCTGCTCTGGTAGTATTGGTGGAAATCAAATCCCCAAGAACCCAACAGCTGTTCCCAACAGTCTCTGCACATAAAATACATCCACAGCCAAGTACTCACCTCTGGCCTCATTTCTGGCCTAGCTAACAAGAACTCTGCAAAGGAGGATTTGTCTGTCATGAGGAAGTCTTTCAGATGGAGGTTCCCATTGTGCAATTGTTGGCTAACACTGAAAAAACCCAGGATTTTGCCCACAGAAAAGCTATGACACTGTGTAACATGAATAGCTCGAGATTAGCCCACAACTTGCTAATCCTGGAGCAAAGCAGGTCAAAGAGAAGGAGGGGTTAGCAAATATACCAACCCCAGCATTGTTAGTGGAGCAACAGGAGACATGACACCAAAATGCGGTTGGCTCCCACCTCCCCTTAACTTTGCCTTCCTCCAATGGGTTAAAAGAGTAATTAAACAATGATTTTGCCGTAAGTACTGGACTTCAGAGGCCTCCTTTTTCCTTTTTTCTTTTTTGTAAGAGGAGGAAAAGGGGAAAAAAAGATTTAAGATAATGGCTTTTTTTTCTCTTCAGAATAAATTAAGCTCAAAGATAGAGAATCCCATTACTACTGCCTTTTAGCAAAGTCCAGACATTCTTTTAAAGTCAAACTTTAAAGTATAATGTGCAGTGATCTCGTTGAAATCTTTCCTGTAATGATATTTAAGTGATGGCCAAGTATATCAGTGGGTTCAGGAGAAGTATTGATTGCATATCTTCAAGGGGATGAGCCACTGCAGAGACCTGTGGCAAAGGGAACCCATGCTGCTGATATAAAAGATGCCTTTAAAACCACACATGCACAGTTGCTAGTAACTAATTATTCCAGGAGTCATGACAGAAGAAAAGGAAAAGGTAAAGAAGAGAAATCAAGGCAAAAGATCTGCCTTGAGGAGGGGAATGTGGGACACGCGGCTCTGATGTGCAATAGGAAAACTTGCTCTCATGCCTTCTGCACACCCTTCCTGAATTTAATATTCTTTTCAAATTCTTCTTCCCTCTTTTGAGCAGGAGGAAAGCTGACAAAAGCATGATCTTCACATCTGCTCAGGGAAAAAAAAAAAAAAAAAAAAAAAAGAGGTGGTGCTGGGGGGAGGCTTCAGATTGCTCATGTCTAATTAAAAAAAGCCCAGCCCTTATGAAACCCAACGCCTGAGAGGTACCACACTGCGCTCAAACGGGCAGGGTGATCTCACCTCACACCAACTCATCTAAATTGGGGGGGCATGGGCTCAGGTGGCCCCTTCAACTGCAGGTATTGGCACTTCTACAGAGCACATCTGGGAACTAGGTTGCAAAAATCAGAGCATCACCCTTCCCCATCCAAGCCCCGAAGAGCAAGTGCTGCATCTTACCGTGGAGGCGGCAAAAGGCTGGACCCAGAGCCCTGTCCCCCCACCACGGAGCACCAGAAGGAGACGTCCACCGTGCAGCATCAAGCTCTGAGGACACGGGGAATTTATAGCAATGCCTCCAGCGACAGGGGCAGCCTCTCCATCTGCTGCAGCCTCCACAGCTGAACTACTGCTCCAGGGGTGTGGAGAAAGAAGAGTCCTCTGTGACTTTAAAGGAGCAGGTTCACAGTAAAGAGAGAGAAAATACCCTCTGTTTGTTCTGCAGTTGCAATCCCCCTTTCTCCACCTAGACCCCACAGCCCCTTGCCCTGAGGGATTCAGGGGGTCTGGCTCCTGGCCACTGCCCAAGCCCAACTTTACAACTTATCAAAAGGGAAAGGAAGCACGTATTTAAGAGGCAAGAGCTAAAAGCACAAGGGGAAGAGCCAACATGGATAGAGGCAGGCATAGCTGTGCACATGGCAGAGTTTTCCAAACGCTACTCCATATGGATGCCACCTTGACCTGCACATGCATCCTCATCCGCACCCCTCAGCCTCTCTAAACCACGGCCTTCAAAGTTTTGGCCAAAAGCTTCCTAGCTAATGCACATTTTGTAAACAAAAACATAGGACTGGTTTAGTCCTGTGTCATGTGTAAGCGTCAACGTACCACCTGCAAACCTTTGTCCCCTTCTTCTGTAAAAAGTTGTTCTCATTTTAGGCAGAGTGCTACAAGAGGTTGAAGAAAATGCCTGTACATACATAGTGGTGAGGTGTTGTGATTTTGCAATTAGGTTTGAGGTGTTTAGATGCTACTGCCATTCCAGAGATGGTGAGATCCTGTCTAAGGTGTTTGCTGCTAAACCAGTAAAATAATACACCATACAATACTTACTCCATCCTAAACACACCCTCATTTCTTCCCCCAAATAATTTTCCCACATGGACAACCTGAACACAGGCTTGACCCAAAACCAGAACAGCAATTCAAACAGCGCTGAACAACTTTAATCCACTACCAAGACAACAAAACATTTCAGTGCAGTCAGGAACTGGCACCTGCTGGAGCATCCTTCGGTCCCCACAGAAAGCCTGCAGGGGAAAGACCAAGAGTTGGAAACAAAAGACAGCACCTCCAGCTCCTGGACTCTTCTCCAGACAGATTAATTACCACCTGGCTGCCTGATGGTCACATACAGAGGCCTCCCCTCCATTTTTTTAAAATAAGCTTTTGATTTAAGAAATTACCATTTAAAAGATACTGAAAGCCTAACGGTCATCTACTGTGCATTTAGAGGGGCGGGGGGAAGCTCTTTGGCAATTACCATTCCCCGAGAACTTCAGGCTCTCACATTTTTCTGGTTAACAGCACAGAGATCATAGTTACACATTTATTAAGAAGAGGCCACTTATGTTCAGCTTGGCACAAACACGCTATCTGTGGTGGTGTTTAATTAGAGATTAAAGCCAAGGAACTGGATAATCAGGCCTGCTAATGAATCAGGAAGCTTAGTAAAGCGAAGAGATGAAGATTTCGGTGGCTTTGCTTTATTTATCTGTACTCCTCCTTCGTCATATCCTGCTCCTTCAACCTAAAACTGCAGGCTTGGATACTTTACAGCAGAAAAACACCAAAGCTTTACTTTGCCACACAGCCCAGGTGACGGCAGAAAGCCTCCACGGCATCAGTGAATATTCACAGTTTGCTCAGAGATCCCAAAATAAACAAACAAACAAACCCCATCCGTTACTGCAGTGCTTCCAGGGAGCCCCAACAAAGAGAGAGATGTTTAACTTCTGTAGCGTGCTGCCAGCAGGAAGGTACAATATTTAAGGTGATTTTTATTGGTTGGACACTGTACATTGGGTGATACATTTCAAGCCTCATTTGGCACAAAATTGAAATGGTTTAAGTCAACATTCAAGGTAAACGTCTGCATTTTTATTGCCAAAGGCCCCAACTTACTATTATTTGCTTCTGTGCCGTTGGTTAAATTGAGCTTTCATATATTTACTGCATCATCCTAAACTCTAATCAGACTGATTGCTGGTGGGGATGTGACGACTGGGAAATAGGTCTTTCGCTGAGGCAATAAGAGGGTAACAGACTTTCGTTTGCAAAGTCTTTCATAAATAAGAGGTCATATCTAATAACGTTTGCTTAAAACTTCTTAGCAGAGCTTCTGTTCTCAGACACTACTGGCTTTTTAGTTTCATCTTTAAATAACTACATGGGTATGTATTTGCTGGTAAGAACAGAAATAATCCCCCTCTCCTAAGCCATCATCTGTTCCACCACTGAACGTACACAGGGAGACTGGGGACATTGCGAGAATAAGGAGACAAGGAGGAGGAAGTCAAAGTTTGTTCTAGAAGGCAACACGGGAAAAGTTCATCATCCAAAGCATGGCGGAGCTGGCAGCACCCACTCCTTGCTACCCATTCCCACCTAGAAAGCACGTGCATGTGTATGTGGGACATCCCCAATCTCACTGTCCTATCTTCCAGTCTCCCTCTCCAGAGGTAAAGCTGTTGTGGATGCATGAAGCCTGGTCCCAGGGAGCACTACTCTCTCCCAAGGGAATGAAGGCAGATAAGCAATTTTGAGCACTACCCAATTCTGGGCACTGGCACTCCCTACTGCAATCAAAGCCCAAATGCAGTGCCCATGCCAAGGCTGATGAATGACTATTGTCTGCAAGAGGCAGCCAGGTGGACTTTCTAAACTATCATTCAGTTTCTGAATTCAACAATGATGTAAGTAGTTAATCCAGCAAGCACCTCTGCAAGGGATACAAACCTTTGCAGGAGACAGGAAATTACTAGGATATACACTCTATGAGTATATGGCCAGGTAGTCCTGTCAAACAAAACACTGCCAGGAAGCTGAGAGGGGATCTTGGATTGGACAAACTGGAATGGAAGCAGAGCACAAGGGCCAGCACCCAAAAGAATATGTGACTAGAATGACTTCTACAAATTACTCTTTGGTATTAAGATGGAGATGGAGCTAACTTGACTTGTGAAGACTTGTGGCAAGCTCCTGAACCCCAGCAAGACTGAGAACAGATCCTGCTCAAAGCTTCAGACTGAATTCAGCAACCAACCCACTCCCTCAGCAAGCAACTGCTAAAGCAGGAAGCCACAGAGATGGCAAAGCCTTTCAAGGGAGAGGTCATGGCCAGAAGCCTGGAGTTGAATGGATGCACCAAGCCAAGACACATGAGGGTGGATGCTGACTGACTTCTGGGGAAGGGAGAGAAAGGGGCACTGAAGCAGTTTCCTGATGCAAACACATAAATGTCAGTAAGCAGCATGGAGATGAAACAGGCCTGACAGATGGAGCCATCCTGGTTTTTGTTTGTCTCCAAAGTTGTCAGTTCAGGTCTCCAGGTCAGAAATCATTTTATCTGTTAAACCATATGCTTTGTAGAACAAAACGCCTGGCAGACTTCAAGGCATATGTATTTTAAGGAGCACAATAACATGCTGAACATCTCTAGACACTTGCTTCCTATTTATTATTACTATGCTACAGAAGAGGCTTTTCTCCTCTTTGCCCTGACTGTAACCTGCAAATCACCGTGAGAAAGAAAACCACCAGTTCACCCCACTCTAACTTAACTGTTTATGAATATCCTGTTCTGAAAATCCAATATATATATATATATAAAAAAAAAATATCACAATAAAAGCCTTTATGTGAACAACAGCCATTCGGAAGCAGCTGAACAAATCCATTATGTGCCCACCCCAGGATGCCATCCCACCAGACAACTGTCAGGCACTTTTGCAGCTGACGGTTGTTTACCTGCAGCAGAAGCCTTGGGTTCACTCGAGATGGTAGAAGTTCCTCTAAACCTCAAGTCAGGAGAGTGTTTTCCAAGTCTCAGCTCCTGGGAGACAAGTCACTAGGGTCTTTGCCTGCTGAACGCTTTCTCCAGAAACCCCACTAAAACCAGGAGAAATTTCCTGCATAGCATGACCCATGTTGAACACAGAGCAGTGCCTGAGCTGGGACAGGAAAACACCTCGCCCTTTTTGCTTTGCTTCATGCCCACCCCGTGTGCTAAACACCCCTCGGTTTATTTTCGGCTGCTGCGAGCCTGCAAGCTCCAAGACAGATGCTGTTTTCTGCCACCGCGCTCAGCTGTCCAACAGAGTCCGTGCAACAAATTTCCCCTCTCCTAAATACAAATAAATAAAAATAAATGATGGACAGTCTATCAAACCGATTAAGCCCGACACAGAAAAAGCATCCCCAGTAGTCAGGTTCACGGCCATCAACTTGAGCGCTCAGAATAGATGTTCAGGAGAAATCTCTAAGTACTAACTCACTGCCATGCTTCAGGGCCACGGGTTCAAAACACACACAGGATTTGGGGCAGTATAACAGATGCTGTTGAAGGTTGCTTGATGAAGTCACGTTAAACCATCTTTATTTTTCTTCAGCCAATAACACAAAGTCTTTAATCCCAGCTTCTGGACAGCCTAATTAAGCAGTGAGTAGAGAAGGCTGGATTCTTAGCTGACAAATAATTGGAGCTCCTCACCCCACCCAGCCCAAACCCTATTCCCCCTTCTGACAGCAGAAGACCACTCCGAGCAACACCCAAAGATATCACAGCTGGACACTGGGGGCATTTCTCATCCTTTGCTGCAGAGACACGGATTACGCTTGGCTGTGATGTGGCTGCCTGGGGCAAGCAAGATCTCGCTGGAGCGGCTGAGGGAGCACAGAAGGGCAACTGCTGCTTCGCATGCGTTTGAGCCTTGGTGACAGAAAGCTGCAGAGGCAGGTTTTCGATAGGGATGATCAATTTCTTAGCATTTTCTGCTGAAAACCGGCCTTTGAGTGAAAAGCAGGCTTTTCATGAAAGAAAGGGATTGGCTTTTTTCACCAAAAAAAAGAATCATCAGAATGAAAACATTGACAAGTTAGTTGGACTTCGTTTTGTCAAAGAGGCAGAAAAATCCTCAACCATTTAGCCAGAGAGAGATATTTTGATAAGCTGCTCTATTTTATCCCCAGGACTCCTAAAAGCTTTATCTTCCATCCACTACCTGTTACCTTTAGGCTAACTAAGACACTTGCCCAATGTTGTGCCTATGTACTTGAAAATAAAAGCAAGAAAAAGCTTAGAAAATGGGGAACTGAGTATCACAGTAGAAGAGAAAAAAGCACCAAGACAGCTCAGACTGGCTATCTTGTGCTGGGGCTGCCTGGGGAGAGGAACAAAGCATCTCTCAGGACTGATTTATGAGCAAGCAGATTGGACAGCAAAGGAGATTTTGAAGGCCAGCACAAAATCTGACCCCAAAATAGTGACTGCTGTGGAAAGGGTCTGTACTCCAAAACCACGTGATGCTCCCTCCACGTACAATACAAGATGTATGGAAGATGTGCAGCTCCAAAACCACACAGACATGCCCCCAGAACATCAATGTTTGGGGGGTTGGCTAAAGTATTTCAGCACCTCACTGTTATTAAACATGCAAACTTCTGTGGAGAAGAAAAATAAACAATGTGTTTCCTCCCTCCCTGTTTCATTAGTTTCAAACAGGCACTGCAAATAAAAACATCCTGTTTCTAGCAGTCTCTGTCCTTACCTTGGACCCTGTTACTTCTTGTTGCACAACTGTATCCATTTTTAATCCTCACTGTCAGCTGCTGGAGTTTTTTAAGACTCTTGTTCCTTTTCCCTAACAGTACTTATTTTTTAGTACAAAAAAAAAACCAGAAAGGAAAAAAATAAGATAAGGCCATTTCAAATCTGATGGTAGACATGAGATACAATCTCTTTCCTCATAAATGAAGCCTTGCAATGCTCAAGAGCTCCCCAGCCAAAAGCTGATGTGCACGCACAGCAACACCACCACCACCCGAGGAGATCTGTTAGCACCCGGCTCGAGGAGCAGGACAACAGATCCAACGGGAATCCCATCGCTTTGGCTCGCCCGGCCACGCTACGTCTATTAAGTGCCAGTAGAGATGGAAACGCCATTCAGAGATCCGAGCGCAGCCCAACCGCTGGCTCCCTGGAGAGGCTGGCACGTGGGCAGCCCTGCCAGAGCACGCCGTCCCGCCCTCGCCGCAGGCACCCCGCAGCACCCCGCAGGTGGGCCAGCACGGATGCAGCAACCTCATCTTCACCGTCACCGAGATCTCAGCAGAAAGCCTGTGCCAGCAGCCCCGCCAGCTGAGAGGCTCGGAATTAAGAGACAACAGAACCCACCCGAGGGGCTAATAGGGACAGGATTAAACTCCAGGCTCTCAGAAAGACCCAGGCCCTTTGTCACTGATTTGGCAAAAGGTTTTGAATTAAGAGAAATCTATTACAACAGCTCCAGCCAAGAGGCACCTATTTCACCAGCACATGGGGTAAACAATTTTTGGACTACTGCACCTGATACCAGCAAGTTGTGGCGCTGCTTTTATGCACCCAAGGTTGGGGCTGGCTTTAAGAGCATATTTTCCGCCTCTTCACAGGCTTTGATGTGCTGACATAGCTTTAACTAATTACCAGCTTGCCTTTCAGAGGGCAGTGTCACACCCTCTGAATGGATAGCCTGTTAGGACCAGAAATACTCATTGTAATAAAACAATGCAAGCCATCCGTCTCCCAGGGTATAGCTGCACCTTGTAGAACATCTACAGTGGCATGGATCTGCATTTAATGTGGCATTTTATCTTGGTGACATCCAAATCTCCTGCCTGCTGAGCTTTCAGATACCAAAGCAGAAAAAAAGTGCAGAATATCAATTTTTCAAGAAGCAGAGATGCTGCTCCTGGCCACAGACCCTGCAGCACCCGGAAAGCACACCAGGGCTTGGGAACAAGCCCTAGGTGAAGGTTTCGATGCCATGGCAAACCTTACACCAAAAATGACACCTTATAGTAGACCTTAAACCCATGTTACATCTCTGATCCCAAACTCACTTAATTCTTAGGGCAGAAAGGTGGTCTCATGGTTAAAACTCAAGGCTTGAACACAGCTGCTCTGAAGTCCTGAGTCACAGATTCACTCAATGACCTCAGACACATTATTTTCCATCATTAAGACCACAATAATGCTACCTTGTATCCAGGGAACGCAGAGACATTTGCCAAATCCAAAGGTCCAGAACAGTGATAAAGGAGTATATCAGGACCTCGCACGTGGAGACTTCGAATTTGCTCCAGCCTGAAATTCAAAGCAGTGCTGCCCCAAACTGACATTTTCATAGAGATCAGGTTTTTGAGGGGGGGTTGGCAGATAAAAAGGCAGAGAGAGGGCTGAAGTAATTTGGCAAATCTGAGTTACATTCAGAGAACCTCTTCAGCTCGTGAAATGGAAGTCTTTTCAACCATCAGCATGCATTTTTCTTTTTATTGCAAGATAAAAAAAATTGTCTGCATTTTTAGTTACTTTGTGATAGTAAAAATAAACATTTTGTTTGCATTATACTCAAGACAGAATAACATGAAACTTCACTTTGCTTTGGTGAAAATAAACCACCTATATTTAATATCCAACCAAAATAGATCCCCCTGCTCTCTGGGACCCTCAACCAGCTACCAAAATGGAAAAGGCTGTAATTTCAGAGAGCTCTGCATTTTACCTCAAGAAAAGTCCATCGCTAACACTTAGTGCTCAGGGAAAAACTACCAGCAGGGTACACAAACAGTCCTAGCCTTCCTCCTGTAAAGGAAAGAGGGGGGGGGGGGAAAAAAACCTGAGGACTTCTGACAGTCTTCTGCTCACCTAAACCAGCACACTGCAGCCTAAACATGCACGGAAGTAGCACATGAGGTTTGCTACCAGACAAGAAGAGCCGTGAAGCATGCGTTAACTCCAGGGAAGGTGAAATCCCATTTGAAGTTGAAGACTGATGAGCAAAAAGCCTGGACACAGACATCAATTCCTCTGCTCCTGAGACGCTTAGGAAGATGCACGTTTTCCAGCCACGGTGCTGAGAAAAAGAGAGGACTGTGTCTCCCATCGACGGTTCTGTTCTGCTTTTGCAGTGGTGCGCAGAATCTCCCTCATCTGTAAGGAAACTGGTGTTGATGTTTTTATGTCTCGCTTGTCTTACTAAGCCATCAATCAACAAGTCAATAATTGGTAAACATGCTTCAACTTTCAACTATGGCTTCCTTGAAGGAACAGTTTCACTAGCAGCTACTTCAAAATCCACTGGGCAACTACTTCACTCTTTCACATGTTTATCACTGTCAGTAAGCAGCTTCTAAAGCATTTTTGCTGTGCCTTGAATTCAGTTTCTTCAAATTGGTCTCTCAAGTATTGCATGTATGAGTTCAAAGACTGGAGATGTTAACAGCAGCAACACATCTTGGCATCTTTCTGTAGTCTTACTTGAGAATTTTATTCAAAAAAAGAACAGAAACTATTTCTTAACAACTTTTCCTTTTCTACTGACATGAAGCTTTACGCTTTGTGTCTCTTGGCTGATCTTGATTGCCGGTCGAAGAATCAAAGCCTGGTTCAGGCACTTCCAAGCCCTCATGCTGCTGACCACCAAGCATCACAGAGCTGCTTACAAATTTGATCCTGAGGAAGAAGAAACACTTTCGGGCTGTCAGCAGCCAGAACAAAACATGCACCACTTCGCACTGAGCCAGAACTAGAAAATAGGCTGTATACTGCGTGCAAGAAGCCCCAAACCAATTTGGGTTAGCAAGCATCCCACAAAAAGGGAAAATCCACAGCAACAGCAAAGTTTTCAGCCATCCTGCAAAATTGTGCAGGGTCTTGCTGCCGTCTGTGGTTACACACCTGACCCACAACCAGCTGATAAACGGACGCCTTCGCTTTGCGAGGGCCTTATCTCAGGATGCGCAAATCCATAGCAGCAAACGACGAATAACTGCCAGGACCATTCTGCTCGAGAGTTGTCTTTGCTGTAACACGGAGTAAGATTTAGCTAATCATCACAGGCTGCAGTAGGGTACAGCCCGACCTAAATGAGGAATAGCTTATTTCTACTATTTCATAGAAACGCAGACAGGACTCTTCCCTCATCAACTTGGTAAAGCACTTGTGAATAAATAGGAGTCTCTCCACTAGCATTTTCCTGTTTCCCGTACTCTTTGTGAAATGACTCAGGCTAGCTAAATAACTTCGAAGTTCCTAGGTAATTTTCATTTTGCTGTGATCTGACCGTCTCCTCAGAGCAATGAGACCTCTCAGTGCCAAAATTTAACAACTGCAACAATTCTCCTTAACACCTCCTGCCAGCATTATTGTTCATCGCTGAATTGCTTCATTAATTCCAAGTCGATACAACCAGCTTCCTTTTGTCAATCTCTGTATATTAACATATAATTTCAATGTTTGGGACCATTTTCAGGCTTGGAAATGAGATTAGCTTCCAGTGATTAAAATAAGTTCTCCAGACTGGGCAAAATAACCAGCTCACAAAAGCTATAGATTGATCTTTGCAATGGTAAATATAACAACCATTCCCAAATTACAAGTTTACCCTTACACCACTCAATTTTTGAAAGCTGTTTGCTTTCAATATCTTGTTTTTGTTTTCTCACGAAATAAACATAGGCAGACTTCATAAAAATTGCAGTCCTGTTTCCAGAGGGTTGAAAAGCCTTTACTGTATCGGTAGGAATGCAATTCGCTGCTAATGGGATGTCAAAACTGGCTATGGTGAAGGACACGAAGTGCACGGCGGTTGAGAAATCGTCACAACATTACTGTTATCATCCCCTTCGTCGCTTGCTGTTGCAATTGCGTGTGACATCATCAACCACAATTAATGAATTAGACTTGTCAGAAGGAATATTTTTTCCATGATAAGATTGGTAAGTGACGCTCCCGACAGAGCCAGTTCCAACCACAGAGGAGTGATTCAGCTGTGGGAGAGTTATGACCTTACCCTTTCCTTCGGAGGCTCTCCTCCGCGGAGGAGGGTGTCCACCAGGCACGTGGCAGACATGCAATAAAACACGAGTGACCTATCGTCCGCTGAAGATCTGGCTGGCGGGACGGTGACATCGGACTGAAGCCTGCTTCCCACGGGAAGGTTCAAGTCCAAAGTGATCCATTCATCACTGCTTGCCAGGCAATTAAACGCAAGTACAGACTGCCCTTGAGCATGCATGGTGTTTTCTGTAGTTGCACATTCAACTTTTGCCAGTGGTGTGCACCCAGGGCTAAGGGATTTTCATTACGTATATTGTACAAGTCCTCCTTTGCACGTTCTCTTGCCTGAAGGGCCTTCAGAGCCTCGTGCATCCAAACTGTTGAGGTGACTTCATCTCTGGGAGCTCACCGATCAACAGCACCAAGGTGGGGAGGCGTGAAAACATTCAGGCCTGCAAAGGGGCAACTGGATGGCAGGGGGTTGGAACTAGACGATCTTTAAGGTCCCTTCCAACCCAAACCATTCTGAGAGTCTCTGGATCGGGGACTAACAACAGAAGTCTCCTCAAGGGGCAGGAGAGCTACAAATGCACAATTCAAAAACCGGCATGCTTCTCTCAGGAATACCTAAAAATCAGAGGAATCAACTGACAGGGAACCAAAAGTCAGAGCTTTTTGGAGAGATAAGGAAACTAGTAGTAAAATGGAGATCAAAGATGTGCAACTGACAGAGCTGCTAAGGCTCATTACGTCTGGAGTGAAATCAATGCCACTGAGCTTACGGGGAGTTTTGCTAGGAACTCTTGAAGTTCTACCCATAGGTCAGGCGAGTGCAGTCCTCTCGGCTGTCATTTAGAAGTTTTAATTCTCATGGCTGAAGAGTTTGGAAATGCAATCAACCCCCTCCAAAGCAACATCGGGAGAAAGGAAGACTAAGAGCACCCTTGGTGTGGGCTAAGTATCGCATGTAAACCTGAGCTTATGTGTGGTTTTGTACAAAGGGGAAATAGCTCTTGTTCCATCCCTGGAGACATGTTTATACACATGCATTCAGCATCTTAGGGCTCAGGTCTTGGGCCGTTCCAGACAGAATCCATTTCTCCTTTTGTTTATAAACAAAAAGAGCATCAAAAGAATAAATCAATAAAATCATGGGGTTTGTTCCCTGTGGAGCTCTTCTGACACTGGCATTTCTTCCCACCCAGATCAACATTTATTTCTTCAGCATCCTGGCTAAAACGACAGCGCTCTGCAATATGCTCACCCCACTCCATCACTCGCCCTGCTCTCCTTCACCAGCACATAGCACTGTCTCTAGAGGGGCCCAGAGGTTCACATTGCAGCAGCATTAGGGCAGGGGCTGGGCCACCATCACAGCAGGTTCAGCCCACTGAGCACAGCATCACCACGAAGAGGACCGAAAAGCTCTCCACAACACACAGCAAGTCATGATCAGCACCAGGTTAAGCAGCAGCGTGGTTGTGGCAGGTGCACCCGCCCAATGAAAATAGGGCTTCTTGGCTACTGAAGTGTAGCAGGTACTGATTGCCTCTGTTCCCGGAGCTTCACAGTAGTTGGGAGCCACTATTGACTACAGATCAGATTTGGCCTGGGTATAAATGGAGTCCCCTGGGGGAGCCATTTTGAGCTCATCCCCTGGGGGAGCACGCTGCAGTCAAGGACTCTTCCCCCCTTGGGTGGGGACGCTGCCCAAGGAAACTCCTTGAGGACGCTGCCCTGAGCAGGTCCTCGAGGTTGAGAGCCCTCACTTGTTAGGTGAGTGATAGAGCGTTGGGGTTGTCACTAAACCTTAGGGAGTGGTGCTTTGTTCTGCATTTTGGGTTGTTGTTAAACCCTAAGGAGTTGTTCTTTGTTCTGCGTTTTGGATTGTCGTTAAACCCTAGGAAGTTGTTCTGTTCTCCTCTCACTGACGTTCAAACCCATAATTTGCAGAGGGCTAGCCGATTGTGCTGACAATAAATTTTTAATTTTTGGTGGTTGCTTGTTTATTTGAGAGCCTTTGTAACAGTTGTGCAAACCAGTTGTGCCAGCAAGGTGCAGGGGAAGCTTTGGGAAATTTGAACCTCCACTCCTGCCCACAGTAACGCTGACCTTTTCGGAGAGCTACCTCCAGGCCCAGAAGGGAGCACGGAGAAGGAGGTCGCTCCAATGAGAAGGAAGAAGAGCCTCCCCCAAAACACTGCGGTCAGTGAGGCTGAATTGAGATTCCCCTCAGCACAGGCACGTCTGTAAGCCTCCTTCTTCCCTCTTTCGTGCCCGAGGCTGTTACGGCTCTGCGTCTTTCGCTTTCATGTTGGAATGAAAATATCATGATGTACAAATTATTACTTTGTAATTAATTAGGCAGAATAACTAAAGTGAACATGACTTCAGCATTATGACAGCTTTGAAATTTACCACTTTGGAAATTAATAAGTGATGAATCCAGCTTGCTGGGTATATGCTTAAAACAAGAGGATGGTACCTAAACAAAAAGAAAGGCTTAAGCTAATTTAAGCTACAACAAAGCAAGGAAGAGCCTCAATTTTTGTTGGCAAGGAGGAGAGAGGAAAAGGTACCTGTTGCCTTTTCCCCTTTTCAACTGTATAAGAAATAGTGGCAGGGATGAGATAACCCCACTCCACACAGCTCCTCGTAACCAAGACTGACTCAGATTTCCCCAGACTTGGCAAGAACCTGTGGCCTCACTGCTACACAGCCAAAGCAGAGCTGAGAAGTACAGACGAGGTAACGTCTGTAAACATGATTTATTTAAACCAGACAGCCAAATTCAGGAAAGATTCTGGTGT
Source organism: Strix uralensis (assembly GCF_047716275.1). Lineage (NCBI taxonomy): Eukaryota > Metazoa > Chordata > Aves > Strigiformes > Strigidae > Strix > Strix uralensis. The sequence goes on along the minus strand of NC_133997.1, from coordinate 7,385,924 downwards.
CAACAACATTTTTTTTACCCCTCCATCCTCAAAAAATCTACAAGAGTCATCTATTCCTCAGCCACCTCCAAGCAGCGAGCACAAGGCAGCGTGCCACGCAGGCGCTCCCAGCCAGGCAGCTCACGCTGGGCAGAGCTGGTCACTCGCCGCTTTCCCGTCTGCAAGCTCAACCCTGCAATCCAGGCTCCGACGCTGCCGTCTCGGTCCTGACCAATGTTTTGAGCAGGCGAGGTACAAGGTTACAAAGGTACGCATCCATCTTTGGCACTTAATGCCATCTTTGTTGCAAGCTCCTGCTGCCCACCTCAGGGACATCTTTCCTTTGGCTCCAAGGCTGGGACGCCAGCCAGCACTTTCGTTATTTCTGACTTATTTCTGGCTCTGGCTGCCTGGCTGGGGGGCACAGCACAGCCACCCCAACAGCGAGCATGAGCATGGTCAGTCTCAGCTCTAATGCCTCTTTAGTCCCTCTATTCCCTCCCAAGAAAGCTGTTGGAGACCAAAGGAGCATCATTATGCAAGTGCCAAATTTTGGCATTCTGGTAGCACAGTTCTGCAACACATGGACCATATTTTTTTCTCTCCCTCCCCATCCCATTTGACTGCCTGCAGTCTTTGAGTGTCATTTAAATCACTCCCGCTAAACTGGCAGGGCTGTGCCTGAACAGCAAAGCCTGGAACTACAACTGAGACATGACCTTGGCAGTCTTGGGCAACAGTAATTAGAGTAATTAGTGACACATCCCTAGATGTCAGCCTGCTAGCCAAGGATCTACAGGACACCTGTGGTGCAGGATGTCCTGAGTTAATGACCATCAGTTCTGGGGCAAGTTTTTCCCAGCTCTTGCCACAGCAATAAATCATACTGCCTGTGCAAGAGAACGCCAGCAAACAGCTAGGACATGGCCCCAAAAAAAAACAAACCCTGCTTTGCTCCATCTGGCAAGCCAATGCAGTTCAGGAGCACTTTTCTTGTTGCACTGGACAGGATCAGTATAACTCCCAGAGCACACGAAGGTTTCCACTGGTGCCAGATCACACCTTTATAGGGGACAGGACAGGCTACATCTACGTGCTTCCCCAACAGCAGAATTGCTGCCAGCCTGAAACACCATAAACACGTCCACAAGCAGTGGGAATGAACATTAGTTTCGCTCCCAGAGACAGCGTAGCCATCTTTCCTTGGCACAGGGACACGTTTCCAGTAGTCATGAAGGGTTTAAAAAAGGCCTCTCTGAGCAGTATTTTTCCAATCATTTTTTTTTTGTGTGTTAAGCACTGCAAAGTCAGCTAATTTTAGGAGGACAAAGGGGGAGAAGATCTTAAGGAAAAAAAAAAAAGAAATCACACCCAAGAAACCTAGATATAATATAAAAAATAGTTGATGTTTTGTAATAGCCAGTTCAGTTGGCTATACGGTCTCAATGACTGACAAGGTGCTAAAGAGATGATGGGTGACATCTCAGCATGTTTCCCAAGCCAACAGGTCTGGTTTCAATGGAAAGACAGTTGAGGCTTTTATTTTCCTCCTCCCAAAAGACTTCTCATTTCCTTAAGGGAGATGGGGAAATATACGTATAATCAGTCCATCACTGAGCACTGCTGCCTCGACCTGTGATTTGCTTGGTAGCTTCCAAGTACTGTCTTGAGGAACCTAAGCAAGCCACAGAGTGGCACGTGTGCATTTGAAAACAAAAATGCTTATAACCTTACAAGAAATTATATGTGTGTTCCTTGGGATGGAAACAGCCTTGCAGCAACCACAGATATGCCTCTCTCCTCTGGGTAGTGGCACTCTTCTACCAAGCAGGAAACCTGCGTTATTCTCCTGTTCTGCCTGATGCAGGGAGATGAAGACAAGCCTCCAGCATCCCTGTGGCACACCCCTGCGCAGAAGGACAAAGGCTGCTTGCAAAGTCTTTGTGTCTGCTCAAAGTTTGGATTTCGAGAGACTGCTGTTTCCCAAAGGAGAAAGCAGCATTGCCTACTAAAAACGGCACAGCAGCAATAACTGTATCGTAATTGAGAAAGCAAAGATGAAGCCACATAAACCTGGGTCAAGACCCGCAGAAGAGCACAGGTCAAGCCCCAGCACAGTGTTTGGACCACCAGTACCTCAGGGAAGAGGTTTCCCCATATTTTGACTCGTATGTTTTGTAGTTACCAATGGAACAGAAGGCTGGATTTGCAGGCTGACCACTCACCACCCTAAAACCAGCTGAAGCCCACTGTCTCTCAGGCAGCCATGGGAGTTATTCCTCACAGCAGCTGATGCTTGTTTGATTAATTCATGCCTATGCCTCTATCAGCCAGGTGGGGAAAGTCATCAGTGTTTGACAACAAGGCCAGGGTCTCATTTGGACTGTGTCATGCAAAGCAGCTGCCTCCCTCGCCCTACTGCAGAGAGACAACCCACCAGCCAGCAGAGCTTGGGCAGGCAGGCAGATTGCAGAGATCAAAGTGTTAGGGCGGGTGGCTGCAGCAGATCGGTGGGATTTAAGGATTAGGGGGAGCGGATTGTCAGATTTTGAGGAGGGATCAGTGTGAAGGCTGAGTGTGAGAGCAGATGTCGGTGATTTCCCCCACACTGCTCATCCCCACCCCAACACTCTCCCCTACAAGCATTATCCACTCTCAGCATCAGAGATCTCCCATCATCCCTTTTTTCATTCGTCAGCCTGGCTCTACAGGAGCCAGCTGCTTTCCCCAAATCCGCAGGCAAAAAGACTCAGTTAATGTGAAGGATTAAAGGTGTCTATCTCACTGCCTTCCCCTGTTTCTTTTGCTCTTCCTCCACGACAGGCACCCTCCATCACCCCACTAAGACATGTCCTTATCCCCACAGCACAAGCAGTGAAAATCTCTCACTGCACAGTCATCCTCTTTGCCCAGGGAACAGCAGGTTCCCTGGAAAATATGGAAAAGAGGACCCTCTTCACTCGCTCTTAACCCTTCCCACCCAAAAAGCTACAAGTTCCCTGTGGCCACCCACCCTTCTGCTCCCAGAGCACCCCCCAGTCTTGGTGAGTTGCAGCAGGCACGACGAGACCCACGAGGCTGGACTTGTGCGTCTCTCTACATTTCAAAGTAGATCCACAGCCAATTCACTCCCTGCAACATCGGCAGCAGATAATGAGTCCCCAGGGCCTCTTTTCTAAGAGACTCCAACAGTTTCCTACAAAAGCCCCACTTTAGCAGCTTTCACAGTTTGACCTCTCTCCCTCCTTGCTGAACAAGCTGGTGCAAACTTGGTTAATGGGCTTGGACTGGAACTGAAAGCATTTCTGTTGCAATCTGGAGGAGAGGATGCATTTGTCACTAGACCAGGTAGTCCCCAAAGTTGGGATAAGGAAAGACTCAGAAGATGGAGGAACAGCACCAAAATGCCTGTGCTGAGCAGCAGCAATGTGAAAAACAGCTACTGGGTACCCTGTTGGCACAGAGCAATTGCAAGATGGGGAAGGCAGGGGTAAGGGGCAGCAGCTCCACAACAAGCAGACCTCTCCTGAAAAATGTTCCACGTCAAAACCTTCAAACAGCAGTGAAATATCAGCTGCTTACTGTGGCCACTTTCCAAAGGAGCCGAAGGGGATCCAGCACTCACCTCACACCCTTGACAGCAGGGAAGAGAGGAACCACTTGGTACTACGTGAGGACAGGCCCTAGAGCGAAGTCACAGCAGCGCATAAAGCAACCAGACACAAGTTACCAGTGTCACACAGAGTGAAAAAGAAACATAGAATAAAAATAAAAACAAATAGGATGGCTACCGCCAGTTCCTGTGGCTGAGCAGGTCCCCCCTGCTTGAGGATGACAATTTAAGGGGGGAGGAAGGCAGAAAAAATAAGTAACTCCACATCTGCATTGCTTATACAGTAGACAAGATTCAATAGACAGAGTGTACAGAGTCTTATCAGCACCACTCACGCTCAATAGTGCAAGGGAGGGCATCATACATTAGCTTGCTTTGACCTGCAGGGCCCTCAGTGGGAATTTTCTCTACCACACTGACATTATGTTGTTTAGATGCTATGCACATCTCGCCTGCATGGAAACATGCTGACACTTTGGAGGCTTTTGAATACAGAGAAAGAGTGGAGAGAAAAAAAAGATGTCTGGGTCGAAATGTTTCTCTAATAGTTATAGATTTAATTCCATGGTCTGGAGGGAAGGGTGGGAGATTTCCCCCCCACCCCATTATTTCCTTTTCAAAACATGAAATAAAAATCCAAAAGCAAATTACTGTCCTGATCTGCTTTGCTTTCCTTTAATTCTCTGGTTTTGTTGTAGCTTTCTCTTTCCCTCTCACCTCCATCAATACATACAGGACCCAGGGAAGATCTAGCTAAAACTGTTGACAATTTAGCTTGGATAAGACATTCCTGGGTTTCCCTAAGAAGGAACAAATTAACATCAGATCTCTCAACACACAAGGCAAAATAAACAGGGAAATTATTTGCCCAGCCATCCTGGTATTTTAAATCCTCCCAAAGAACTGTGTTACATCCAGACACAGGGAGAGTTTTACATATTCCTTCAGCTGAAATTACTTGTAGCCCCTCAGATTCACACTTGCCAGTTGTATTTCACCCTAGACACAACTCAGAGAATGCCAGCACCCAAATTCAGGAGAGGAGCAAGACAAGGAGGACTAGTGGGAGGCTCTTGTGCTTCTCTTGGGTTGTGCAGATTAAAGTGTCATAAACATGTTCTCCCCAAATGCAGTCAGAGGGAAGAAGAATAGTCAGGAGCCATAAACTGGACAGTCTAGCTGGGAATTTCGTATTTTGCAAGGAGAAAACCAAGCCTTATACAGCTGATCTAAGAGGAAATGTGTGTCAAGGCGTGACTGAGGTGAGAGACTTACTGGACACCGGCTGCAAAGTCTGTGCAGGTTCAAGGAAGGATTGGAAATGCCTGGGAGGAAAAAAAAACCTTAGGGCTGTTAGAGGGAAATACAGCCAGTCACCAAGCTGAAGGTGCTTGGGTGGATTTTCATACAGCCATGCAGCTCCAGGCCTTCCTATAGCCAAAAAAAAAAAAAAAAAAAAAATAGACTTGGTGTGATCTGCTCGTGGTCTTTTAAACCAGAGAAATGCCTGTCTGTGAGGTGCATGGGAAGAACGCAGCGCTCACCAGCCCATGGACAGGCCGTGAGGAGCTGCCTGCTTGGTGCATGAACCACCATCATAGCTGGGTTGGGGGAAGCCTGTTCGGAGGAGAGCAGTGGGGTGCCAGGGCTGCACAAGCATGGTGAGGAGGATTTATAGAGATGCCCAGGGACTGCTCCCACCACATTTGTCAAGCAGGCAGATGCCGGGCGCAGCACGGCCACGGCGGCCCTGCAAACAGAGGAAGCAGCAGGCAGGTGCCTGGCACTGCCAGGGGTTTGCAGCCAGCCTGTAATTGCAAGCAGCCACCTGGGAGCAGGAGAAGAGTGCCAGATTTCCTGGGCACAGAGGTAGTCTCCATCTCCATCAGGTGCAAATGGGCTGCTCAACCTTTAAGCACTTAATTAGTTTCTTTTTGTTTTTAAAAGCAACATTTGGGTGCTGCATTCCCCTGGAACCGGGGAGCAGGGCATGATGGATGGGCTTCGTGCGTGGGCACAGCAGCCCCATCCTTCAGCCTCGAACAGCCAGCAGCCAGGAGCCGCAGGCATGCTGAGATAATTTCTGGTTCCAGAGCTCTGCACTGGTGGCAGAGCCCCAAACAACTGGACTTTGTCTCTACTACTCCCTAGAGTGGCCAACTGGTCCCAGGCATCCGCAGCATCCCCCTGCTCACGGCCAGTGCCATACGCAGCACAGATGTGGCACCCTGCCTCCAAACAAAGCACATCACTGGAGGCATCTCCCCCGCTTCTCTCCTCCGGCTACACAAAACACCCCACAGCGTCCCAGACACTCCTCCACCTAAGCTTTCTGCTCCGGCCCTCAGGTCTCAGCTTTAAAAGAGAAATCTGCCTGTGCCAGCAAGGTGGATGGGAGCTAAGGAGACAAATCTGCTTCAGCTCAGGTCATGGTAGGTCAAAGTGATAAAAAATACATGTTTGAGAAGCCACCGACTGGATATTGAATTGATCCTCTGTGCTAGCTCCAAACACCCGGAGAACCCGGGGTAGGCACGCTGAATGCCCACAGATCGATACAGAGAGAAGTGCTCACATAAGCCCTTGGTAGCTGCATTGCTACCCTACAGTCCTCAGTACTCTGAGTTGTTTTCTTTCCTGTTTAATTCCTCATAACTCATTTCCAAGACACTCCCCCCCCGCCTTTCCCCATGCTTTTCCTCATAGATAAAAACAATATGTGGCTTTTTTTTTTATTCCAGCGGGGTTCCAGCTAATAAAAAGATTTATAATTAAGCCAGTAGATTTCTTTTTGCTATGCTGTCCTGGATTATGAGAAAGTATATTTATATGCAATTATGAAATGAACAGTATTTCTTACCCAAGTGAAGCTTTAAAAGTCATTATGAATCCATTAACTCAGCAGACCTTACAAAAGGCCTTCTCTGCTCTGGATTTATTTTAATTTAAAACAGATAGGAAACTTTCCCCCTCCCTATTTTTTAAACCCAGCTTCTCTGCAGTAGAAATGTGCAAAAATGAAAAAGATGCATCAAATCCAGTAGTAAGGGGCCAAACTCTTGGCAGGCACATCTCTCTTGGACTCAACGCCGCTTCAACTTCTTCCCAAGTCTCTGCCCTATATTTGATCGCACTGTGACCCCAAACTTGCCACCTTATACTGAAACCTGGGAAACGCATAATATTAAGAGGCCTCCTTGACTGACCCTTCATTTGCTTAAACGCTGCCACAGCATCATTCCCCTGCATCTTTTTGAAGCTCCTCTCCCTGGTATTAAAAGGGAGAGAGTGCACTGCTACACACCGTACTAGTTTCTTTTTTGCTTCTGCTGCAAAATGTCACCTAACAATCCCCATGGAGTATTGTCTGCCCAGTGGTCTGGGACACTTCAGATACACGCTGGAAGAGCCAGAAGGAAAGAAAACCATACTGGAAAAGCTGGAGAGCAAAAACTGCCACAAACTCTGGTTGGAGAGCTGCCCCAACACCTAGATCTGGGTGGAAGGAGGCACGAGAGTTGTGGCTTTATCACAGATGTGGATGGCAGCAACCCAGGGCTCCCCAGCACCATGATGAGACACGCTCTGGCACCAGTGTCTCCTCCGCAATATTTACATCCCCAGCAATGCATTGGGAAGCAGAAGTCTGCAGAGCTCCTCAGCTTGCAAGGCTTAATCACCTCATTCAGTGCCATTGGGAGGTGTAGCAGCCCTGTCTGCATGAGGACCAGGGGAGACGATGCAATCGTGGGCACAGGTTTCAGCATCCGTGGCATCAGAAAGAGACCTTCTTCTGGATCCCCAACAGCAAAGGGTTTGTTCCTCCCCATCTTTAATGAGGTCCTTAGTGCCCTGACTCTCAAGAATCCATATCCATCCTGTGCCATCCATACCAGCGCTTGACAAGAAGGGGCTGTCTTTGGGATTTTAAAGAAGTCGTCAGGCAGAGGAATGGCAGCCACCCAGCAAAATATGCTCCAGCCCCAGCCATCTTTCACCATTTCTTATGTACATGCGGATGAGGATGGCTCATTTGACCCACCTTAAGAGGAAATCCTTCCTCAAGTCACAAAAAGAGGCTCACTAACAATGGCCTTCTCATTAATGTGGTAGCAATAAAGCACAGCAGCATGCCCTGGCTGTCATATTAAAAGGATCTGGGAGGAATATTAAAAGGGAATTTGCCAGCAAGTGGAGGCAGGGAGAAGAGCAACTCTGTGGTGGGGCACACCACTCCCCCTTCAGAACCCAGTCAAACTCCAGATGGAGACAGCCACCAGTCCCTCACATGCCACCAATTTTCCCCCAATTCCTACTCAGTTTGAGAGAAGATTATTTTTTGAGACTTCAATTGAGTGTTCATTAGAAACTATACCAAAAGACCCTCAAGCTAGCCGGAGGGCACAATCATTCTCCCTCCTCTTGGCCATCATGACTGGCACCACAGCAGTGGTGCTGCACATGATCTTCCCAAGCTGGGCACCTCATCAGGGACCTCCACCCTCCACCATCTCCAGCATCCACATGCCTCTCCCTGCTGTCCACTCTAATCACAATGGGGCTGTGAGTGTTTTCAGTCCTCAGACAAATTAAATCTCCCTGACAGTCTCGATCTGCCTCTAGTTCTCTGTGACGCTTTCACTTCCAGTTGGCTCCATCAGCGACAAACCTGCTTTGACACCTTCGCTGTTTCTCAGTCTCATTTTCCTCCGCGCGATCTGCTTCTCCCTGTCTCTTTGTCGTGCACTATGCAATTTTTGCACTGACAAACCCATTTTGATCTCCTCCTCCTGCACGCCTCCCTCCTAATGATTCTCCATCTCTGCAATTCTTTCAGATACTACATGACTGCTTTATTAAATAAGAATAAAAAAGTAACTGGGGCCATGAGTTCTCTGCAAACCAACTGCTCTGGATTTAATTTGGGGAATGCGGTCACAGTTAGTTTCATTAGACTTTCCCCTTTGCCCCATAACACTTGTTTTCTTAGCTGTGGTTTTTTTTTTTTTTCAATTCAGCTTGAGCAAAATTCACTATGTGTCTTGCACCATAAGAAACAGGGCCCTGGGCTCTTGCTACCATTTTAATCCCCGTTTGCAATTTACAGAAGCTTTGGCTAAGGGTGAAAGGTTCTGTGTTTCATTACGAAGCCTCGCAGGGACCTCTGCTAACCTGCACTGTGCAGCACTGTCTTGACACAGTACAGCAGCTGCACTTAAAAAAGTTCACTATCTCAAATATATTACTAGCTCCAGCAGCTATTCCCCTACGTTAGCTGCAGGGAATAGCAATAAATCCATAATAAACTTTAAAGAGCAGCCATGGTTACAGGTATTCTGGACACAGGTATGCTCATCACACCCAACAATCAGCTCCCAGATCTTAAGGTCTGGTTTGAATCCCCCCTTGACGCATTTCTAGACACACCAAATAGGAATCCACAGGAAAAGATTCTTGCACCTATTTTTGTTTTTCTCCCGCAGCTCTCCAAACACTTCAAATGGAAGCAAGCTTTCCTACGCCCATGCTGCAAAAAGGGGAAAACTCAATGCAGAAGGCAAAGGCTAGTAGAAAACCACTGGCCCCAGGCAGGTAGGTGGCCAACCAGACCTCACTGCTTCCAACAATCAATGTGTCTTTGCTCTTAACGCCCACCTGAGGAAATTCTTTTTTTCCCTTCTACATATGTCTCTGCCTACAGAAGCATACAGCCTTCCTCTGATCAAAAAAATACAATATGCTCAGAGCAAAAGTTCATGTTTAAGAAAACAACCCACCTTTTTATAAATTTACTTCATTGTACTGAAGTCAGTATATTCAGCAATGACTCAGTCACCTGTTAAACAACAGCAACCAGTGTCTCTGACTATAAATCCATTTGTGAGATATCAGTAGTGCAGGCACATGCTCCCGTGTGCTGCCTTCTAACACTCTCCCTTGCAGTTGGCCACTAACAAAAACACATGCACAGTCTGTTTAAAATAAAAGTGGGAGGTCAAATAGCTAAAAGCTCCAAATTTGACCCTTCCCATCCCATTCACAGGATTTCAAAAGAGAACACCAGCTTGGAAATTATGCTATTAGCAACAGCTATAGACTGTTAGCCCTGGAAAAATGTTGGCATTCTGTTGTCACACTATTGGATTTGTCAAGGAATGGAGACCAGTCCCTTCTGCTGCTGCGGTTTATTAAATGGGTTCGACCACCACGACCACATCTCCAGCCATCCCAAGATGTGGGTGCAGAAGAAAGTGCTCCAGGACCAGCAGCTGTTCCCACAGCGTTGCCTGCCGCCACTTGCTATCTCAGGTCATCAGCTGGAACAAGACCCAAAAGCTCCCAGTCTGGGGCACCAGGGAGAGGGGAGTTGCCAGCCTGTCCTCAGACAGCTCAGAGTTGGAGTGTTGTGCCTTGCCAAACTGGCCACCACCTCTCCCAGCCCCAGGGGTACTTGTTTAATGCCTCCAATGGCAATATTACTTCAAAATCTTGGTGATTCACCTCTTTTCCAGTTTACGCATGCACAGAAGAGAAGTTCGAACCTCTCAGTCTGGAACTCAATTTTAAAACGCATTTGGCGCTCGGGTGGACACTTCCAGAGGAGATTTAAAAGTCTCAGTATGTGTTTCCTAAGCATTCCCTGCTGCGCCCTGCGAGATTTTCTCCCATAGATTTTCCTAGGTAGGCAACAGCCAGAACACAGGAGGCAGCAGAAAGCACATCTTTAAATTTTCCCCAAGCTGTTTCCTGGACAGACAATCCCATTAAGTGAAGCACAGGGACCTGAAGCTGTGTAAAAGCAACAAGGTGAATCTCCTTAGCGCAGAAGCCTGACAGATGAGTGCAAAATGCTAGATTTAACTCCAATGTAACACAACAGACCGCAACACGTTACCGGAGGGTGAAATGCAACCCCGTTTTGCAACCCATTGCACACAACCAGGTGATCTCCCAGCTGCCAACAGAGATTTCATTTAGACTTTACTCTCTAAATGGAAGGACTTCATTTCTAGATAATACAGTAAAATGAGACAGATCTGAAGCAATATGCTCAAGGTCACCTAAGGAATTAATTGCAGAGCAAGAAGCAAACCTTAATCCAACCACAAAGCTTACTTAGCCCCAAAGCCACTAGTTATAAGACATGCCATTTATCAACATCTATCAAATTAGGCAGAGTACCATAAACTCATGCTTGTGGAGCATTTTTTAAAATGGCAGGAGAGGAAATGCAGTTTCAAGTTCCTAAGAGCATCTCGCAGGGAAAAATACTGGTGTAATAAAACAAACTATTTTAAAAAAAGCACCTCATCTAGTATTTATCTACTACTCAACAGTCTTCCTAAATCTAAGCGCAACATGTTGGTAATGGGTATCTTAGACACATAATTTAAAGTGTTACTGAAATTTCTTAGACGCAGAAGATCAGCCACTGAGATCAAAGGCTGACGCATCCTGTGACTGTCTGTGACAAAAGAGAGAGATTTCTAACAGTGAATTACAGTGTTAAACAAATTGAGCCCGTCTCCCCTAAGAACGCTTCCCTTCTTACTTAAGAGTACAAACTTTGCTCTATATAGGCTACTTGCAAAAAAAATAACAGGCTGTCTGTGGAGTGACTCATCTAAGGAAATACCACTGTGCTGAAAGACAAGGAGGAGGAGAAATACACTCAAAAAACCCTGCCACCAGACCAGAAATCAGGGAGACCCTATAAAGCTCTGCTAAACCAAAGTTAATCATGTCCAGGTACCAGAGAAAATCATATAAGCTGTCATTGCCCAGCCTCTATAAAAGCATCACCTGCCCAGAAGCAAATATCTGCCCTTACATTTAAAGGCAGATCACCACATCCCTCAAGGAACACAGTAAAAACTCAAAAAAATAAGGACAGGAGACTACTACGGCGTTTGGGAACCAGTGGAAATGCCCCATCTTCAGACATGCTGTAATTCAGCCACCCGAGAGGACATAATAACCTTCCCCAAGTAGGTAATCTGAGAAGAAAGTTTTCCAGTGAGGGATGTGGTGAGCAGCCTCCCAGTCCTTCCACAAAGGGCACCGGAACCGCAGCTGGAGCTAACCCTTGCTGGTTGGAGACTCCTGGCCTCCAGCTCTTCAAAAATAAATCGAAATCGCCTCTCCCAAGCACGCAGCATGGGGATGGTGAGGAGGGATATGCAGGAGCTTCCCCTACAATACAGTTGCCTTCCCTGGCTCACTAATGACTTGCATCACCTGGAGTCAGATCCTTTGTTCCCCTCCCCGCTGCAGATGGTATTCCTCCTGGCACTTTCTAGCCAAGTCTGTTTAAACAACAGAAGCTGTGTTTTTGTTGCAGGTTGAACATAGTTTGGGAATTGCTTTTTTCTCCTCTCCCAGCTTTAAGTGTTTCATTTGTTTGGTTTTTCTGAACCATAGGCATATTTGCATTAACAATACAAGGAATTCTTTGCTGGGTTTTCCCCACCAGCTTCCTGCCCTGAATATCAAATGCACAGGGCCGTACATCCACGCTTGCCACCTACATGGATGCTTGAATTCCTCCTATTAATGGGAGCGGGGTAGGCTTAGTTTCATTTGTTTTCTTTCCAGGATCACAAAGAAATTCAGAGGTGTTCTCTGCAGGCAAAAATTACCTTCAAAACATGATAAACAACCAGCAAAACAGCACTGCCTTGTCTTTTTAAGGAGGATCCATGCAAGCGGCAGATAGCAGGGGGAATCCTGCACCCTACACCTGGGCAAAGAGCAGCAGGTGACAGAAGAAGATGGACTCACCCAAGACAGAACTAACGTAAAGAGCTTTCTGAGATGCTCACAGGGTTATTTTTCCACCTTCACCTGGTATGGGTGGAGGCTGGAGCTAGCAAACAGCTTTACTCACAGGGCTGTGGGACAACAGTCAGGGAGGAAAGGCTCCCGAACAAGCTCCTGGCATGCCAAAGGGTGGAGAAGGAAAAAAAAAAAATCCTGCTCTGCTGATCTCAGACCTAAACATTCCCAAACTTAAGGTAAGGCAGGGTCTCAAACTGCCCTGTACAATGAAACTGAGACGATGCTCAAGTCCTCCATCCCCACCACTTTTCACTTCATTTGCTACTGGAAATTGCTCTGGTTTTTCCTCTGTCTCAGTCTCCCTCACCCACGACGCCCGTCTCCATGCCTCTGTCAATTCATGTCCCCCGACCCATTCATCCCCCTCCTATAGCTATATCTTTCTCTTCGGGTTAGCGTCGCTAATGTCAGAATCATTCCATCTGACAAAGTCTCCGCTCGTCCACGTCTCCCTTGTCTCCTTGAATCTCTGTCAAGGCCTTTTCCACATGTCTAAGCATTTTAATGACATATGGTGCTGGGACTTGGGGGAGGGAACATCGCTCAAGCAGGAGGAAGACGGAAAAGCAATACAGTTAGCAACCAGGCAAAATGCTAGGGAAGGTCACGGAAGAAGACTGGACAGTGAAGGATGCTGCTGAAAAGGATGCTCCTGGAGAAAGTTGGTCCACTACACTCTTCAGTTCCTTCAACTCACCCCCAGTAGCTAGTTGTTTGCCAGAGGAAATTGCACCTTTTGAGGGTTTCTCTAACAGGAAAGGCTGATCCTGCTTTGCACCTCTATTCCAGCCCTCTACTTTGCAGTCAGCAGACCCTGGGTGGCCACCAGCCACGCGCAGATGTGCTAGCACGTGGTGGAACAAAGGCACAGCCCATCTCTCCCCTACCCTGGAAGGTATACACTTCTCCAGGGGGACAAACTCCCCCCCACAGAGTGGGTTAGAGTCAGGCGGGCTACAACACACTCAAGCATTGGCTCGACAGTGTTCCCCTGGTGTAGAAAGCCACCAAAGCCATCATGGCAACACGGACTGCCCTGAATTTCAGTGTCTGAACTTCACGTCCAAATGAAGAACGCTCATGACATCACCTCCAACGCAGCAAGCTTCTCCCTGGTGCTGCAGACTTAAGACTACTTTTCTCATAGTACAGTCTTAGCAGATCCCAAAGCTTCCAGACAGCTAAGCAGCCCCAAAAGTCCCTTTAAGACATGGTATTCAGCAAAATCCTAGTGGATTTCTCCCTAAGTAATTGCATTTTGCTTGCTTATAATCCTCCTGGGTTTTAATTCTTCTCCACCTGTCATAAACTGGTAAGAGATGTGGCAGGATGCGAGGATGACAGTTGCTGTGCTCCATACGAACAAACGAAGTTATCTTCTCTTAAAGGTGGTTCAGTATGAGACACACTGGGACACCAAAAAGGAAAACAAAAAGGAAATGGACCTACATCCAAATTACTCCAACAGACACCTAGACTGCCTGCTCCAAGACAGAGGTGATGGTAACACCAGCTTTTTAAAATCCTCGCCTCTTTAGGAGCTCTAATCTTATTGCAAGCCAGCTGAACTTTAGGTCTTTTGGCAAATGCCAGTTTTGGCAGATTAATGAGAAAGCCAAGCAGAAGCACAAATCCTTCAAGGCATCCCATTTTGGGTAGAAGTACCAAGAACTTGCATGTGTAGCTGCACAGCCCTCAAGACTACTGCTGACCACCATGGGAAGGAAAATGCAGATGGGATGCATCTTGCATATATAGCTGGATTATGCTTTTTCAGTTTTATTACTGATGCTGCAGCATCTGCTGTTTATTCTCTATCACTTGCATATTCTTGGGGTTTGAGGAAGCTTCACCAGACTCTACCTACAACAGCTATGAACACAGTCCTCATGGTCCCAATCTGGCTTTCACAGTTATAAAGCACTTGAATAGAGGGAAGCAAAGGTCAATGGGTACAGGCACACAAGTCTGGGTCCAGAAGTGTGACAGTAGGCACCACGAGTTGACTGATGAGGAAGACAAGCGGGCATCTTTTGCAAATTGAGCTTTTAATCTGCAACAAAGCCCCAAATGAAACCGGCACTGTGAAGAACCACAAGAAAGCACCCCCGTTCCTAAATTAAAAATAAGACCCCCAAGTTAGAAGTAAGACACTCCTGCTGCCTGGGTTCTTTGTTCTCTGTGACACAATTCTATTAAAAGCAAATAAGTCAATAAGGAATGCTACACAAAACCCTCATTTGTCAGATGACAAGAGGGAAGGATTAGGGTACGCTCCAGGAATTTATCAAGGAAATCTGTTGAGCTGTGCAACTTTAAGAAAGATGCTGAAGGTAAAGCAGCTTCCCACTTGAACCTGTATGATGATCAGTGAAATATAAAGCAGAAATAACCCCTCCCTTTAACACCCAATATTACCTAGCATCTGAATTACCAAATCTGCCAAGGCCAGGAACCTGAAGGATCATGGCCAATGTTTTCTGTCCTCCACATCTCCAGCAGTCAGACTGAAAATGGCTGTAGCCTGCTGTGTTATAAAGCAAGACCCAGAGCTTTCCAAATACTCTTCTAATACAGCTATCTGCCTGCCTTCCTCTGGGGGGAAGGAGGGGGAAATATTTTCAGAGTGCTCAGTGTCGAACAAAGTTTGTTTGAACTAGACTTGAATCAACAGCAACAACAGCAGCTCTAAGCCAACCTCAAGCACTTGTGAAAACACTCTGCTTTAAACACTGACTCTTCAAGCTTTAACGTCATGTAAAGCTCAAGAAGATTTTATGGGCCACTGAGAGCATCTAAAACCTTGGCATCCCATTTGCAATCCAAACAGCTTTGCACTAGCAGGACTACAGTAGCTTTTAAGTGTGGGTGTGATGCTCCAGAAGCAGGGCTAGAGCTGGCAGCATTTTCAACAAGGAGCTCTGCAACTATACGCACCTTTCCAGCAAACCAAGCTGGGAATCACCCACACACCACCCTAAACTGGTACTTGGGCTTCAACAGAAGCCTGCAGGTTTCCAGCCATAAGGCAACTTCGAAACTGCGTGCAGAGGTACTCCTTAAGTAAATAATTTCTCAGCAGTCCACCTGGATGCTATTCATATCTGTCACCAGCGTTGTCAGGGTCAAGATGCTGCACTGTGTGGGTCCAAGTAGGCACTTTGCATGCTCAAAATTCATTAAAGTCAAATACTCCCAAGACTTTTACACATGAAAAAGCAGATGAACATGAGACAGAGTGGTTCAATGCAGTACAGGCAGTTTTTTTAATGAAGGTATATTTACTCAGCGGAGCTGAAAGGCTGCTTCTTCACAGCAGGTCAGGGGCTGCTATGCAAATAATAATAAATACTTTGCACTTTTCAAGCATGCTTTATCCAAGTGCTCTGCAAGCACAAACTGCACTAAGCCTCACAGTATCTGGAAGGAACAAGGCAGAAAACAGAAACAGACACTTCGCCCAAGACAGAAATACAGAAGCCTCTTGGGTGGAAAGCACAGACATTTGATAGTACCAACAGCTTTCCCGACTCCCCCGTGAAAGCACTCTTCCATTGCTAACCTCACATTCGTGTGGTTGGCAGCTTTCTAGAAACAGCAGCTCAATATCGATTCAGAAAACAGAGTCATCTGTGGTTCATTACTCCCAACAGATTTCATAAGGGATCCTGCCTGATGCCTCAGCTGCTTCTAAGCCAGCTAAGCCTGGAAGATCTGGTGCTGGTATAAAACAGCAAAGCTTCTTCGGAAACATCTCATACAGGACAGAAGCCACCACAGGGACAAGTTCATCAAGCCTAGAGAAATTCATGCATTACTAACTGGCTTTCCAAGAAGTCTCCTTGGGCTGGAAACCAAGGTGCTGGGGAATGAAGCATGTAAAGGGGACGAGGACGGCCAGAGCTGCTGGTCAGTTCAACAGCTCTACAAACCAGGGGTAGGTGAGAACAACATGCGCTGCACAAAGAACAGCTTCTGCCCTGCCAGACATTGGGGGAAAAAGAAATAACTGAGGATGGCTACAGTCAGAGTAGCATTACAGAAAGACACAAAAAGTAGCACTAGGTTTCCAAAGACCTGGGGAACCCTGAAGGTGTTTGTACAGCTGTAACGTGCCATGAAAGATTTACAGAAGACTGAAGGAACAGTTTTTCTTCCCTGCTCCAAAGAGCCTGCAGCTGGCACCCCGGCAGGCAGCATCCTCCAACAGCCAGGAGGGCTGGGACCCATCCCAAAAAACACGAGGAAGATGCACAGCACTGTGGTTACCTCCAGCAGCCAGCACTGCAAGCTGGTGCCGTGCAGAGATGGGATTGCACCATAGGGGACTTTAAAGAGTAAACAGGAGTCCTTGACCTGCGAGACGACAAAATGCAGCCATCCAAAAGGACTGTTCTCTTCAGCTAAAGTACTTCCAAGTCTCATCTCTGGAGGGAGAGGTTGGGTTTGAGATACAGACACAAAATCCTACAGCTGACTGTAGCAGAAGTGGCAACCCACAAATATAACCTGCAGGGAACTGAGATTCAGATCTCAAGCAGCAGTGGAGCCCCGAGCTGCCTGCTGGAGCCAGCACCACTGTACTTCTAAGATACCAACTTATTTTGAAATCAATACCAAGATTTATCGATCCAGGAAGGAAATACTAACTGACAAGAGAGCCTAGTTGATAGCAGTTCCAATGGGTAATAAGTTTTAATGGAGATTGGAAAAAATTCCAATCTGAATTTTGTTCTGCGGCAAAAATCTGCACATGCTGATTACCACAGCCCAGGAGCAAGCCAGAGACTCCTCACTATTATTCACACTGACCATCTCAGATGCCAAGGTCTGGGACAGCACATCACCGCTGAGTGAATGAAAAGAGAAACCCTATTAGCTGTTAACACTGATCTGTCTGGCAGAGGACAAGCTGCTAATACAGACTACCTTGAAAATCATAGCAAGAAATTCAGCCCGCACAGTCAAGGCCAGATTCAGGCATGTAACTCAGTGATGGCAGGAGTTCAAGCGCTTAAAATGTCTTTTGAAACCACAGTAAAATCATGGTGTCCCATCCCTCTTGGAAATGGACTCCACTAAATATCAAGGCCCTGAAAGGCAAGACCAAGAAAAGAAAACAACAAAAAACCAGCTCTGCTTGACTGAGGCTGGGAGAGTTGGTTGCAGCAATTTCCCCTTTTTTGTCAGCAGAATCTCACTGGCTGTATAAAAATACAAAAAGGGGTTTAAGTTACCAGAATGGCATCCTCAATATTGGGATAGGGACTGAGGAGAAATTCAACACCACATTTATAAAGTTGAGAAGCCAATGCCTTAACTCCCATATTTTGGAAGCAGCAAAATCTCACCTTCAACCACGCTCGCTGCTTCAGGGAAGCAGCAAGGATTGCCGAGGTGCTGCAGACCCACAAAAAGCGCCGACGCCTGCCGGGACCAAAGCGCAGAGGTGCCGTCCTGTAGCTCTGGGGAGTGAAGAGCCGCTTCTGTGCTTTGCGGTACAACAGGTCTGACCTATGCTTACAGGTTTCTAGGTAGCCATCACCTAAACTCTCCCTTTATTACCTAGTCCAGCGGTTCTAACCTGTGTTCCGGGGGCTGTGATGTCATCACACAGGGTCCACGAAGGCTTAAAGCAGGGGTGGGGAACATCCAGCCCGGAAACATTTGGTCTGTCCCGTGGCAAGCACTGCACCTCCTTCTCCCACAGTCCCCTCCCCTCAAACTCAAGCCCCCCGCCCTGACACGCTAGTATATTCAGTGCTAATCTAGCTGGTGGGACCCACTTTAACTAGGTGGTTTTTCTCTTAAAGACATTTTCTTAACCCAAAGGCCCTCTTTAGGGCCACACTGGGGCTGAAGTCTGTTCCTCCAAGTGGTGGCCCTGGACCCGTGAACAAAAATATCTGGTGACTGGACACAGAGAAACAAGGGGGGAGATGAGAAGAAATGTAAAAACTTTTCATCAAATTTTAAGGTAAAAATTCACATAAAATTCAGAATTAGCACGTTAAAATACCATAAAATGGGCCATTTGAGCAAGAAGAGTGTTGATGCTATTATTTTAAATTCATATGGAATCACTGCAATAAAGATATTATAATAGGAGTGTGTGCATTAACAGATTAACTTATTTCCCTTTCTCTCCAAATTTGAAGACCCTTCGTGAGAAAGTTGAAATAAACATTTGATGCAGTCTAGTGCTTTAAATCTTGAATTAAGTCTTGGTGGTCCGTGGCCACAAAAGATATTTAAAGGGGGTCCATGGTGAAGGGAAGGTTGAGAATCCCTGCCCTAGTCAATACCTGCAAAACAGCTTTAGAAGAACAAACAGCTCTTTCTGGCCCTGTGCAAAGACTCAGACAGTCCAATGCTGCCTTGGGATCTCACACCAAGGTAACCCCAAGGCAGTGAAGAGCTGCAGACAGAGGTGGGCAGAAGGTTTAGAGAGCAGGGGTTATCCTCGTAGCAATGACTGGCATGTAGGGTAAAGGCTGCCAGCACCCAGGGAAGGAACTGGCACAAGATGACAGCCCTGCAGGATAACTGGGCAGCCAGTGCCGTGCAGACAAACTAAAGTGTTTACTGGCTTTAATATTTAATTGTGCAAAATGAAGAGCAAGAAGCTGGGTCATCAGAGCTGCAGATAGAGGTGCACGTGCGTGCCGGGTGCTCTGGTGCCTCCATGCCAAGCCGAGCACCTAAACGAGCCAAAGTACCAACCTTGAGAGGCCCGGCTTGGCTGCGCCCATCACGCTGACTGCTGCCAGGCTCCCTCCTGCTCTCCTCCCCAGCAGAGGAGGATGTAGTCTCTCCTCTGCTTTGAGAGAGCACAACGTGGAGGGACGCACTGCAGGCAGAGCAGGCAAAGGGAAAGGCACCACGTGCAGCGGTCATGGAGACACATATGTGAAAATCCAGCTCCGTGGGACCTAGGCTGCCTCAACCAAGCCACAGGCTCCATCCAACCTCATGTATAAGAAAACTATTGGCATCCAAATCCCAGCACAGAAACACTCATAAGCATCAGCACTCCTTCCCCCTCTGTATTACGCAAAAACGTTTGGCTTGTAAAGGAGGTACAGCACTGCTCATTTGCAGGTTGGCTTTTCTCATTCACAGAGAGATGTCCTGCACTCCTTTGTTCAAAGGCTTGGATGGAAGGATACATACAGGCAGGTCCCCGCCACCCTAAAAATCCCAGTGGTTGACCCATTGGTCCTGCTGACTCTACTTAAAGTTGTTTACCCGTTCCCAATAAAGGGCTTTCCACCACTATTTGTCTTTGGAGGCAGCCTGAGAGAGCACAATCGCTGTCAGACACACTCAAACCTTTCTATTCCTTTTCCAAAAGGATACTCAGTCGGCTCCAAATGAGTCACTGAAAAGCCCTACATCCCACCAAGGGAAAAGCCTGAACTATTGTGTGACTAAAGCCGCTGTTTGTATTATATCTCTGCATATGGCCAAACTCGGCATGGAAATTAAAAGGAAGGCTGGCTCCATAAATATTGCAGTGTGAACAACACAGAGGTCTTTGCTGGATTATCACCGCTAAAAGGCACTGCAAAGCATCCAACTACACAAATGAAAGATGTTAATAGAGTGGTCCCAGCGGAGAGGAAGGCTGTATATTACGTGGAGCTGCTTTCACATCCTGCAAAATGTGCAGATTTAAATAACGTTCCCCTTTCACACAGAATAAATCTCAGCGCTTTTCACAAAGAAACGCAGCACATGCCTACGCCAGTCTACTCCAGTGGGCAGATGGCTTACAGGAGACACGGGTGACGGATTGAAGACCTGACATTTGTGTCCCTCGTTTGATGCAATGGCACCAAATAGCTCCACTAGACACGGCTGGGCTGTGCCGTGCCTTCATGTGTAATCTTCCTACCCACAGCACTCTTTAAAATACAAAAAAAAAAAAAGGGTTAAGACAGATTTTTCTCTCCAACCTTTTAATTAAGCCATTAGTCTCTTCCCCCTTAACCCAGGAATGAGAGGCCTGTCTTCACAGGAGCAAATGATTTCCCCAGAGTAATGAAGACGCATTATCATACAGAAAAAATCATTAGTTGCTATGTCCAGGACAATGCGATTGCTCAATTACTCCACTAAAACAGATAGCACCCTTCCCAGCGCCCCAGGCACAAACTCAGATGAGATGCATCCAGACCTACGTGCCCAGAGACACATCACTTCTGAAGAAGACCTGGACCAGTACAGAGGTCCTACCTGAATTATTTTCCAGCAAGCCTTTGCTCACTCCACCTTTAAGACACCACAGCAACAGGCAGTAGATCTCCAGAGGACTTTCTCCAAGTGCTTTAGAGTAGCAACAAAGGACCTGGAGAGTTTATCATCGCACAGAGAAGGTCTCAAATATCCTAGTAAGAATTCATCAGGAAGCCAAATGCTCCAGTGCCTGTAGGACTAGGAGGCACTTAATCTTTTGAGGGAACTGACAGTGAAACATGATCAACAGCAGAGAGCAGATTCGGTGACCCAGCGTGTCACTGAATCGTACCATCAAGGGGATGTCTCTTGATCAGAAAAGACTACTCAAGTCCCAGGTTCAATGTCAGGGATGACCCAGCTGGATTTGTTGCCATGCACGCAGCAGGGGCTGTCAGCTTGGTTTTGGTTCCCCCTCTTCCCCCTGAAAATCTCTAGGCTAGCCACAAAATACTATTCACCCACAACTTCTCTAATCAGGATGATCCAACTCACAATTTCCCCTCTTCATCGCCCCCAGGATGATTAAGAATAAGATTTAGTCATCTAACTAGGGTGCCATTATTCCTTCAAATATGTAATTTCAGTACTTCTCTCACCTACCGAGATACCCATTAGAAAAATGACTCATTAGCTCTTCCCCCTGCATCTTCGGCATAATACTTCCAACACGCAGATGTGGGTCAACAGATGCTATTCATGAACTCCCATCAAACCCATTCAGTGGTTTGGACTGAAAGGGGGGGAGTGGGTGTCAAAAGTGAAAGTGTTTTATTTAGACATTTTCCCCTCTACATGAAACATTTAGACTTTTTTTCCCCCCCAAGACATCTCTGAAGTTAATTTACTTTAAAACAGTTTTTTTAAGTCTGAACAAAGAGCACATCAGATGAAATGTTTTATTTGACCTGAAACAAATATTTTCAGTCTTGTTTTCAGTTAACCCAATATAGCATTTCTTCTTCAGTTTTTCAGTTCAGACAGACAAGGGGAAAAAAAAAATATCAATTTCAGAGCTCCATACGCAGCCCATTCTGTAACAGTTGTCAAAGACTGTAGCTTATGTTAATATTAAAATACTGCTTTTGCAATTTATGAACATTATCTGGAAAGCTAAGGCACAAAGTAGCAGAGATTAAGCAAGTTACCCAAGATAATGCATTTTGACATTAATATCTTTCTATTGTTCAACTAATCCTAAATAGATATAGGTTTACACTGAAAAAAATGGAGGAAAACTTGATGGTTTACACACGTTTGAGATGATTCCCAGAAGTGTTTCCACCCCTTGGTGGGCAAGGCACAAGTCTGTGCTAAAGGTGCTACTTTGGTAATTTTAACATGGCATTTTTCAAACCAGGGCTGCCAGGAGTAGGTGCCCAAGGCAAAAAACACCGCTCCTACAAAAAACAACTGCTTTAGGAAAAGCAGGCATGATCTTACAACTCCCGAGCAGGGTGCAAAGCTGTGGCTGTAAGTACTGCCGCAGTCTCACAAGGTACCACTGTAATCTCTCTCCACCTGGTGTGCAGACCGCCGAGAGCAATATTCAGAGAAGTCAGTGGCATGCAGAGCTTTGGAAATAGTTCAGATAGTTTGTATTGCTGCAGGATGGCTCAGACGTCAGGGCTTCAGCCTACTCCTGGACCCACAGTATTCAGCTGTCCCAGAGCAACGCTCCTTGCAACTTCCTACAAATCACTCCAAAAGCCATCCCACAGGTTTTTAATACCCCTGTCCTAGTGAAATCAGGCAAAAATTGGGTTCCTGGACTTGATTACTGCACGCCTCCAAGACTACAAGACAACGTGGTGTGGCTGCTGGGGGTTTATATGCACACACAATGGGTGCTGACTTTCAGGGCACCCAGCAGCTACCCGAGGCACCCTCCCCATCCCAGCAGCAATGCAGTGAGCCGGTGTCACGGCTTAGTTTCAGGCGCTGGTGCCGCATACGGCAGTTGCTTTAGTTAAACGCAAACTAGCAATCTCTGCCTTCACATATGACAATTGCCATGCGATTTCTGTCTCATTAAGCTCTGAAATGTAAAACAAATGGGATTTATGTGGCTGCTGTTTGGCATTCACTTGCACAATGTCAAGTCTTGCCTTTAATGGCTCTTCGGTCTCATCACTGTCTTAAGATCGCTTCCGTTTGGCTTCTGAGCCAACACAATACCTGATGGTTTCCCACCCCAGGCTGAAATACGATGTGGTGAAAATACAGACAGGGGGTAGCTCTAGCAAGCAAACCCTCCTATTTCCCCCCCCCGCCCCCCCCCCAGGTTGTGATACCAACTAGCACAGGTTTCTGCTGCAGACTTCTGTGCCTCAGTTCCCCTCATCTGCCACTGTCAGATTCACCCAGCTTATGCAAGCCCCAGCCCTCAGCCCATCAATCCAGCATATTTATAGACAGCAAGTTGCACCGTGCATGGAATAGCAAGCTCTGAAAAGCACTTATTCATAAGGCTGGGATGAGAAAAGCTACGGGCAGCCTCTGGGAGGTATTTTGGAGAACATGGACCATCAGTGAAATGCTATCCCACACACAAAATAGAGAAAAACTAAAGGCTGGTTACAGAGCATTTGACTCTAACAATCATTCACTGAGGTACAGAGAATCTTCCCAGTACAGCACATTGTAAACTCATTATTTGGGGTAAATTTAACAAGTACCACTGGTATACAGGCTGACCCATGCTCAAGACAAGAAGATTCATGACCACAGGTCTCCAGAGCCACAACTCTGATACTCTGATCCTTTTCTTCCGATTACCTAAACCAACCACCCACTGATGCTTCAGACCGGCAGCACCAGCAAGGCTGCTCCAAGACTCAGAGCATCTACAGCAACACAACTAGCCACTGATGTCCTGGAGCTAAGCCAAGGGAATTCACTTAAACCACAAGATTTGAGATCATTACATATGAAAGCGTTAGAGAGCACCAGTCTCCACTTCCAGAGGCAACCCAGCAGCCTAGCATTAATGCTGGATTTTGCCAAAAGCATCTCAGTTTTGGGTACTCAACTTTGGTCATCTTAGAAGGCAGGCTGTTTACTCAAAGTATCGGGCAAACACCCAGCATTAAAGGTGGCTTGAAACACCATGAATGAGGTGCCCAGAGGCAGAAGCATCTTCAGGCTCTGGCAGTTGGATCCTCCAGCCTAGCATACCCGCCCAAGGATGCTCAAGGAGCCAGAAGCAGGACAACGATTCAACTCCATCTCCCCGTGGCCCACCCTGCCACAAGGCCACCTTCTCACCCCACGAAATACTGTCGCCTTGGGCACAAAACATCTTGCAAGCAGCACAGTGAGCATGCGAGAAATTGTAATGCCAGCAGCACAAAGCGGTGAGGAAGGAGATGTATTATGGAGAGCCTGCAAAACCGGGGAGAAACACAACAACAAAAAATGAGGTTTCTATGGGAAGCACAAAGCCGGACATTGTTCAGCAAAGCCCCACTCCGCAAGCCAAAGCGGAGAACCTCGTACAAAAGCAAGAGCTCCCACTGATGCCATTGTCGAGCTTGTAGAGCAAAGATTT
This sequence comes from Strix uralensis, assembly GCF_047716275.1. Taxonomy (NCBI): domain Eukaryota; kingdom Metazoa; phylum Chordata; class Aves; order Strigiformes; family Strigidae; genus Strix; species Strix uralensis. The sequence continues at coordinate 7,361,706 of NC_133997.1, read as the reverse complement.
CTCTGGAAGAAAAGCAGACCCCGTGACAATTATTTATCACCACGCAAACATCTTCCTTCTCGTCTTTTGTTGGTGCAACACAGACCACATGTGTCTCCAGCCAGGGAAAGAAAAGCTACCAGCAGGATCAAGGAAGGCTGAGATTAATCTGGTTTCACATAGATAAAAAAAACCTTGAGCAATCAGTTTTAAAATTTAATATTAAAGTTGTAAGTCACCTTTGACTATATTAAAATATAAACTGGAGCATACAATAAGCCCCAAATAAGCCCCACTGGCAGTCAGAACAGCTCCCTTATCAACCTCTAACATCCCCTGTAAAATAATAACTGGAAGCCAGACTGCTGAGAGAAACTCACTCTCCCGGGGCAGTGCGATGTGACCCAATTCCTGCTGCCATTTCAGAAGCCCTCACTTGGCCGTTTTTCAGCACGCCAGCAATGAACTCAGCTGCAGCAGAAGTCATCTGGGGAGGGAGAGCTGGCAAGGAAGGACTGAGCATTAAGCTATATGCTGGGTGTATCTGCTGTAGATATGGGGCAGGGAGCATGAATGCAAAGGGACATGGTGCTGCAATTCAATGAAGCACCTGGGCTTCGGTGTCTTTTTTTTCCTTGCCAGTAACGGCGCAGAGTTTTGGGAACAGGTTTTCTCCCAGCCCTTGGCTTCCCCTTCTCTATCTGACACTTTCTCAGCATTTCCAAACTTTCTTCTCTATTCATGACTTTGAAAGAGGCTGAAAGGCTCCCGTCGAGGGAAAACAGCATGGGTAGACCACAGCAGCACCAAAGGAAGCTGGCCTCAGCAACACCGCATGCTGCGGCAGAGCGGGATTGATGGGCATCACAACCAAAGCCCACATGCAACGTCCCAAGGTCAGCTGCTGAAAGGCACCAGAAATAGCAGCCCCACGATGAAGGGAAGGGTCGTGGTCTGATGAGGGACGCAGGTAGCTGCGTCCAGCAAGATGCCACGCAAAGTCAAGGAGAGAATGGGGGCACACTCTGATTATTTTGCCCACGGACCGCTGCATTCAGCATGAAGTGGCTCATACTGGCTCTAACCAGCTCTAACACAGTAGAGTTTTCACTTCTCCATGTGGCAAATCCACATCCAGACTCAGTTAGCACCAGTATAACCTCAAAGAGGCATCTCTGGTTAGTTAAGGTGGGCTGAAAGTATCCTTTGATCTCCACAGATAGTTGACTCCATGAGGGTTCAGGACTGAGCCAAGAGCTGCTGGAACAGAGACCACCAGTTTCAACCGCTTACGCACAGGGGGCAAGTGGGTCTCGAGGAAAAGCGAGGGTCCTTGTGACGCCGGAGAGCTCTGTCATCAACTGAGCTGCCCGAGTTGCTTTCCAACAGACTGCTGCCTGCTTGAGAGGGCTCCAAATAAATAAATAAAGCCACTGCCTTATTAGCATGCAAATCTATTCAAGCCCCCATTTCAATTTGAATTCTATGCATACGATCAGAGTGCAAAATGCAAATTATACAAATGCACCCATATGAAGAAACAAGCAGGAACTCTGCACAAAGGGATTAGGGCCAGGCTGCTTCCCTCCGAAGATTACAGTGCTGGGGCAGGGGGGGGCTTTGTCAGGGAGCATCCTTTAATGGTCACCAGTCATGCAGCACTGAGCTTTGCCTACAAACTACTTTAAAAAAAGCTGTGACTCTGGCTTCAGCTGCTGAAGCAATGACTTGTTTGAGACAGGTTGCAGAAGCAGGAGGAGGATGGACAAACCGAGGCCAGTAGGGAAGGGGTGCTATAACCTCAGCACTTGCAGCCAAGGGTCCCCCCAGGGGATCAACACTCATTCGGATTGGCCCGAGGGGACCAGAGATACCCACAACGCTCCTCCGGCAGCCCCCAAAAGGCAGCATTGGCCAGCATTTCTCCAGCAGTGGCCAATTCGCCTATCAAACCAGGGCATCCAGCTCAGCACAGCAAGGCAGGTCTCAAGCAGCACAGACCACCAGCAAGAGGGTCACCACCACTGCCCGGCGCCACCATCTTAGTGACAAGGGAGGTGACGCTTCCTCAGTCTTAAAAGGCTTAACCTCTCCTTCCCATGGAACTTTGCCTGGGAAAGATCTGCAAGGTATGGGAGGAAAAACAGAAACCCAGCTTGGAAGGTCCTTTGCAGACTAAGGTCAGACAAAGAGAATCCCAATGCACCCGATTTTAGCAAACTAAGGCTCTGAGCTCTGCTCTGACACAAGCCCCAGGTCCTTTCCCCAGGCTTCCTGGCCCACCAGCCCCATGGCATGGGAGATCCTGCTCCTAGTTGGACACAAAGCTTGGGCAGAGGAGATGCGAGGCTGTGTGTGTTCACTCCTCCCTCCTACGTGCACAAAATTCACAACCCACCATTTATTGTATTACATTTTCATTTTAAAGTAAATATCTGTTTTCAATTAGTACTTACCGTGAGGGGCATGCATCACTGAGAACACTTATTTCTCTTCCTTTCATTATTAGATTAGAAGTCGCTCAAGTTTAACTACATTTAACAGCAGCAGAGATGTTACTGTTCTGCAGACACTAATCCACTTCCCACCTCCACCCCCACAAAGGCCCCAATCCAGCTAACGCAGCCTCAGCACCCAGTCTCCGAATCAAGGTGCTGGCACACAAACCTGCTGCAGCCCTGGCCGACCTCTCAGAGCCTGCCCATCAATTCCCTGCACGTCCTGCCTCCAGGCTGTTAAAAAATCGTATTGCTTTACCTTCGTATCACAAAATCTGACCCCCTCACAATTTCATCTGTGTAGCAAGGAGGCTCGCAGGGACTTCCCCAAGGTTACATAAAATGAATAAAACCCAGAGCAGAGACTTGCCCAAAACCTTACAAACAAAACCAAAAGCATGGGGAATCAACCATGTCTGGTGTTCCACCCACTCGTTCGTTCCCATCAGGTAACGGGTAAACATGTCACTTGGTTAGCCAATAATTTTCCTAAGTGTCCCAAATGTGTCCCAGACTCCTCATCTTCATCCCAATCAGGAAAGTGCTTCCTCCCAGAGAGATCACGAGATCATCCCCCAAGCACATCTAGGCACTGCCTGCTCAGCCCTCTGCTAGAGCACTCGCAAGCATAATAGTACTATTATACTTTGCTCATTATGCCTCATTTTTATTACACGGCCTCATTAAGTTAAGAAGCCTCTGTAATTTAACTGCATCTCTTGGTCTCCGCACGGGGGCTCCAGCTGCATTTGTCATTAATCACTTTATTAAAAACACAGGACAAAAATTACTATTATACCCATTACTGCCCATCAATCTCTTCAATTGCCTCTTAAGTCCCTTCTTTACCTGCTCGATGCACCAGAGCCAGATGAATATCATTGGCACCTTTATAATCTTTCCATATTTTCCAATAATTATAAGCCAATTTTAAGGGTGCTTTCAGGGAAAAGTAAGATGCACGCTGGCATACTGTGTTCTCATGGTGTACAGGAGAACAGGTAATAAAAGCATACAACCAGACCAAGAGAAACAAACTGTGTGTTAGACAATATAACATAATTGCATCGAACCTACCACAGGATGCTTTACGGACACATAGATGAGGTTAACACCATTTTAGAACTAAATATACTGTGACAAATTGGCACACTGCGAGAGCCATCATGGTGATTTCATCAGCCAGGTTAAAGGCAGGAAGAGATCTGCATCCCGTTTCCAAGCCCCAGGGAAGGATGACCCACAACTGATAGTCAGCTTCTACAACAGCTTCCCAGCAGCCCCCCATCCACCAGAGGACAGTGGTACTTGCCATCCTCCGTGCACAAAAAAAACCCACCCTCCTGAACTCAATGTTAAAAACTGCAAATTATCAAAATATGCTGGTTTGGCAAGTTCACTTCAAAGTTTCCAATTCATAATTCTTGGATGTTTCCTGCTCCACAACAAGTTTCAAAAGTTCAACTTTTCTTCCTGATTTTGAACAATATGCTTCCACTGGGACAGCAACTCTGATCTGCTCAAGTCAGCAGCAACTTGCACAGGTTAAGAGCACTACACAGATTTCTGTATATGCTTGGGCAAAAGCCAAACCATGGAGAGAAACCTACCTGCTGCAGAAGAAAATCAGTATGCTGGATGAAAAGTTTGCTACAACCACCACGGTAAAGACATCAAGGGACATCAGCCATATGGCAACTGCACACGGTCCTTACTCTTTCTTGAGAAAAGACATTTCACTCTTCCCCCACCCTCCTCCCCCCCATCCCTACTCCCAGGAAAAACCTGCTTTGCCTGGTTAGCACTTCCCCTTCTGGTTTGCTTCCATCACAGAAAGGCTAAAACAAAAAAACCCCACAAATTTGGGAGATCACAGGTAGTACACAAAAAGCTGTTCAAAGATGCTGAACAAGTGTTAGCGGGTACCACCTTGATGCAGTCAGCACCTCCCAGAGAAGAAGGGGAGGAAGGTGAGAGGCATCAGCTCCTTAAAAGACAACGCAACCTTAGGAGGAGGTTAGCATCCGAAGCGTGGCAATCTGAATGCCCTGGCAGTTGCCTTTCTAGCCAGCCCATTTGATGGAAAAGAGCTTTGAAGATTTCAAAAGGCGCCGTGTTTCCTAGTTTATCGCAAGTGTCTATCTTAAACCAATATTATCCTTTTAAGCATGACCGGAGCAAGAGGAATCTTCAGAAACTGTTCCTGCCGCAGGAGATAGACACTCACACAAGAGGCAAAGAAAAAAAAAAAAAAGATCCCTCAGACTTACAACACCACGCAAGACCCTGACTCACATCCAGCCCAACAGCACTGCTGCTGCTATCATCGCAGATCTGTCAGGAGGCGACATTTACACTGGTTTGGGCTTGACAGCAAAAGGCACTTCTGCTCTCCCATGAAGTTTCCCCCTCTGCCCTTTCTGAAGTGTACATCTCCACATCATTGACACCCAGCCCCTATGCTGCAACCCAAGTGAAGGGGAATGAACGTTTTCTAAGGGGTGGCAGGCAACGGAGACAGCCATCAGCTCTTAAAAAGCCTTCTACCTTCACTGCCAGGAGCAAACACACCCCAGACAGCGGAGGAAGAGCAGCCGCATGGGGTGATACCCACCCCAATGAGCAAACCACAAATGCTAAGTCTGAATACTAAGCAAGCAAAAGCACTCAGTAAATCTTCCACCTCGCCAAAGCGAGAGCAGATTGCAATATCCAGGACGTGGTGCTGGATCAGGACAACTTTAGGCATGCAGAGACTGAGATGGACTGCAGAGGTTACCTAAGCTGTGCTTCAGAACTGGGTTTAGGCACATAAAGGCTGAGGGACAGCAGGGCTGAAGATGTTTCCCTTGGTCTCTGGTGGGGAAGTTCATGAGCAAAGGAAAACAAGCAGTATTGTCTCCCAATTACAGAAAGAAGATGCCTGTCTTGAGATTACCTGGCAATTATTATAAGTGGAAATAAAGGAAATCACAAGAAATCTGCCATCTGCAAGTCAAGCTTCAGCTTAGACAGAAGGAGTTAATTTACAGCCACTCAAAGCTTTGATATCTTAAACCTTTTCAGTCTCTGGACAAGATGAAGAATAAGCATAGACAGTGTCAGACTCTGTGATCGTGAGGACAAAACACTGCAAACAGCTGTGCCTAATTTTAGCATCTGGTGGTTCTGTTTCTTCAGCACTTGCGGGTGGTGGGGGGGTGGCCCCATCACTCCCAGCTTATTAAAGACACAGCCAGAAGCAATAGAGAGGAGTGTTAAATCACACTCCAGGGATTAGCTTGTGGGAGAGAGCAAGAAACAACCCAGCGAGGCACCGCTGCCCAGCAATGGCATCCATTCCCTGCTGCAAGTTACCCCGCGCCCCGCAAGGGGTTCATCACCTTTGCATACGGCACTGCCAAACTTACACACGTTTATCACTGGGGGGGTGAGAAGCAGTGGGTCAGACAGCCCCACATTCCCCTCCTACACCCTCACCCTTTCTGAGCAAGCCCATGGCATTTGCACCCTGCGATGTGCTCCCTGGCAGGGTCAGCTCAAGATCTGCCCACTGCCTTAGAGATGTGTCCAGCCATGCAATGGGGTGACCCCCTGCTTCTCAGGAGAGGGGTGGGAACTTCAGAAGGCCCCCAACTCTTCTCCACACATCTCAACCTCTCTGCAGCACAGGAGGGGGAACGGCCTTGGTTGCTGAACCCCAAACCTCAGGCTTGGTGTTGCCAGACTCCTCGCAGAGCTGGAGCCCAGCAGGTCGCCGTGTGCCTCTCCAAAGGAGCCCGACACCGGCAGGTGGGAGCGGACCGCTCGGCTCCATGCAAGCGCTGCTGCTGCCACCGCCAGGCTGAACCGAAAAAGTGAGGAGAAAAACTGCATTAGCGCTGCCAGGTGACCTGGTTTGAGATTCCAAATACTCGGGTATTCCTTCCCCCGTGCACCCCCAGCGCTCCCTTTCTCCGGTCTGAATTATTAAGACACCCCACATGTCCGCAAGCTGTTTCTTCAGCGCTGTAAATGCACAGCCTAACGAGGCGAGAGCCGCACTTAGACTCCGGTCTACAAACGAGCTGCAAAACCCTCTGACTGCTCGCAGGGGCTGCTAGACTCGACTGGGATGCTCTGCTCAAGTCACCTGGAACAGCAATGGCCAGTCATTAAAATACACACTCTGCAGGGTAACAACTCCACAAAGACCAGAGGCAGGAACAGGCATTAGAGGAGCTGATAAGGCTCATCTGACTGCTAACGATTTTGTCTACAGTTATTTTTGTGCAGCTGGGAACAAGTGGCTACAGTCAGCTACTTGCCAGCTGGGGAGAAAGCAGCAGTTTTGCATCGTTGGGAATGGAAATACATCCAGCTCGGCCCCCCACCACACTCCCAGATTTTCTCTGCTCGCTGGCAGAGCTTGCCATGGGCTGACCAAGACAACACCCAGCAACATCTCAGGGTGACTCGTGAAGATGCAAAGCGAGGGGTGGTATAGAGCAGGGTTTTCCTGCAGACACAGCTTGAGGAAAGGATTCAAGCCTCTGCTGACAACTGAGCAACACCTCGATGTGCTGGCTGGATTTAGATCCCTTTACAAAAGCCAGATGCCCTTGCCTGTTTGGCAGAGAGAAAGTCTCGTTCAGACAGCTGAAGGCAGAGCAGCCAAAGGTCCCTTTGCCCACCTTCACGTGCATAAGCCTTGCCAGCATGGACCAACATCACTCTTTCACAACAGCCTGCATCACCACAGCTTTGGGAAGCTGTAGGCAAGCTCAGGGCTTACAGACACTTCTCAAAGCACACATTCCTCACCACAAAGCAGGTGATGGCCAAGCCTATTCCCTAGGCCTCGCCAATAGAACCCAAGCAACTCCCAGTTTGCACTGGAAAAGGCAGAGGCAGATCCATCCGAGCACTGGTGGCCTGGGCAGATCTGCAGAAGGGTGCTCATCCTGAGCCGGCAACTCTACCAATGCTCAAACTCTACCAATGCTCAAACCAGCATTGGTTGAATCAAGTTTTCATTTCTGGGTTGCCAGACAGCACCAAAGAAAGAACAGACCTGCTAGGCTGGAAGGAAGGTCCATGAATCCCTTTGCACCCCATACCATCAGCTACCCTCTGCCGTAAGGTGCTGGTGCACCCCCAGTTTCCACATCCCTTTAGGATCTAAGTACCTCCATCCAAAGCAGCTCCTTCCATCCCACGTTATGCAGAGAGACTTGCAAAATCCCTCCTGTTGTTACTGCCACGCTGGCCATTATGCAAGTTCGGCTGTCTTAACTCGATGCTGAGCATACAAGTGGGGCTGACATTTATTTAATCCTCATAGTAATGTTGACTGTGTACTTACTGAAACACCTCATGCTTATGGAAGACATTTGTTTCCAAGCAGCTTATGCTAAATTGCAGTGATATAAAGGAAACACTTATCCAATATTGACATTTACTGACTGGCAGCATACAGCTTGAATACTCATTTATGCTAGTGGAGGGGGGGAGGGGAAACCCGAGAAGGATTCAGGCCCTTCATTTCTGATCTCTGAATGAGTTAGACAATATTAAGTTCATCAGTGAATACCTGCCCAAAATGCAAGGTGGGACTCCAAACCCAACGGCTTCTCACACTCCCTCCTCGAGGAAAAATAAAGTAATATTGGACCCACAGCACAAAGCTTTGATCCTTCATCCAAGAGGAAGCTTGACAAAGTTCATCCCTTCCAGTCTCAGTGCATATTTCATCCGTAATTAGCAAGGCTCCTCCAGCCTGCAGCATGCATCCTACCGGGCAGCGAGCTTCTGAAAAAAAACATTATCAAACATTTTCTGCATTGCCCCTCCCACAAAGACACGCTTGCTCACCCAAAAGGCTCCTGAAATTTTCAGCTTTTAGGTGCTGCAGCATCCAATCAGACCCTGGCACACCCAGGCAGGGTGTACAGTACAGAGCTTTGCCACATGCCATATTGAAAATGACAACAACAGACCCAAGAACATAAATCCACTAGCACTTAAGAGGTGAATTAGCCACCATCTGACCACATACATATCAAACTGGCGCAACAATTCCACCAAACACAAACTGGAAACAAAGGAAAGCATCTATTATTCTAGCTGAAAGTCTGATGTGTTTGCATCAATGGTTAATGAGCAGCAGTTATGGCAGAGCCCTCAAAAAACAATTACATCCTGCTCCACCCCGAGAGCCCAAAACGCAGCAGACCAAAAGCTTGCTGTAGCTTTTGTTGCGAGCGGGGGAGTTGAATGAACACATTAAGACAGGATCTTATCCTGAAGTTAGCATCTGAATTTAACAATCGCAAGCGTTCCACCTCCTACTTACATAGCATGTGACATTAGAAGAGGCAGGACGCCCAGAGCCCATCGCTAAGAGGTACACTCAAAGCGCATTTAGATTTTAAGCTGTTTAATGCAACTCAATAAAAGGAAGAGCCACGCAACAGCCAAGTGACCTACAGCTCCTTCTGCTCCACTTTGGAGGCTGCTGCTGCCACCAGGGAAAGGCAAACACTCGAGCATGGGTCTTGCCAGCGAGGCAATGAATAAACAGCCTCGACTATACTCAAAAGGCATATTGAACCAGGACATCTGTTAGGCCACAGTTTCCAAGACCAGAACCCAGCATTTGCTCTGTCCTACCACAATGCACAATTCAGAAATGAGTATTTTCCTCTTCCCCCTTCAAAAAGTCTGGAGTATAGATGTGCCCTGAGGTGCAGTGAAGTAGAGGAATAGAAACCCATGAGTTTTGAGCAGCATCAGGATCCTGCTATTCAACCCTTGCCTGGGAAAAGCAGCAAAGGTTTTAAACTTCATTTCTTCCCAGCCAAGAGAAAAGAAATCCTGCACGTTTCCTGGCATGTTTGAAATTAATACTGCAGGCAATGGATTCACACACCCCCTGCAAGAGCTGGGACAATTGCCAGCCCCGAAGGCAGGGCAGACCGCCTTAAAAACTCCACCAACTGCCTTAAATCTCAGCAAATAAGAGACTGATTTACAACCAATTTGTTTCACTACCTATTGATTTATAAAATAAGCTTGTACACAGTCACTATGGCTCTGTCTCTCTCTTTGGCCAGAGGTAGCTCCCAATGAAGTCGAAGGAAAGGACTTGTATTGCTCCTGAACAGAAGCTAAATTAAGGCTTTCATAAGTTGTTATAAATTTGCTGGTCTTTAAAATAAATGAAAGGAAAAAAAAAAGCTGGTTAATCCTACTGGAAGGATCCTGGAAATGATGTAAGCAGCATTTTCATAAAGTGCCCTCCAGCACACTGAGGAGCTGAAAGCTAGGAGCACCATACAAACTTGCAAAACCAATCATTAAATCGGAGGTTTGAAGTGAGCCGCACTCTCCATCACAGACTGCTCATAGGAAAATGGGTTATTTAAAGACCTTGATCCTCAGTGAATTCACAACCTGAAGGGGCACATAGGCCTCTCCCCTTTATTTACTGCTACAAAAGAAAGAAGAGCATTGAGTCTTTTTATTCTAACATACACAGTCCAACTAGAGACTGGGAGCTCGTAACACTGCTGGTAACCTGTCAGGGATTTCTGTGCACGTTTCTACTCCAGTTGGCGTCCCCTAAAACAAGAGGAAAGCACAGAAGTAATCGACATCTGCCCGAGATGTGCTGTGCATAAACTGCCCAGGGACCTCTGCCTAACCTTGGACGGGGGAGGCCGGCAGGGATGCAGCGTTAGCATCAGGGCAGGTGTTTCTCCTCACTTTCCTCCCTCTGGCAAAGGGCACCTGAACAAAACTGCAAAACTCCTCCCTCTTGTTCTTCTCAAAGAACTGAAACCTTGCAAGCCAGTTTGAGCAAAGTCATCTTCGGTCCTCATGAGTATCTCACTGCAGGAGGTCCTGACTGAAGATGGGGAAGCATGCAGAAATCTAAATTGTGTTAAAACAGACGTTGGAGGAGGCAATCCTGCACTGTTCCCCCAGGATAGCACAGACTGGACAACACCACCTCTAACTGGAGGTTTATTTCAGTTTCCCTCCCAGGCAGCTCAGTTGTTAACTCCTGTGTCCCTGCCAAACCCACACCTTCCCACCAGCAGCACCTTCCATCTTCACCAAGCACCCGTCCAAACCACTCCTGTCTTCTACTCACCCATTTTTACTTGTAACTTCTTGTGCTGCTAGCACTCTCCTTGGCTTAATTTTTAAAGCCCATTAACACTTGCTCATTTTGCAGCACCATATGCACTCCTCGTACTTCCCAAACAGCTCCCCAGTGCTGAGATTCACCTGATGGGTTTAGGAAACAGCCCAACACGTTTCTCTTGCAAAGCTACACCCTGCTCTCTACATGGCAGGAGGAATTAAATTTCAAAAGGGATCATGACCACAGATTTTCAGGCTTCTCATTAGCAGGCTCAGGGTTGCCAGACGCAGCAACCCACAAGTGCCCCTTGCACCCGGTGAGAGGCAAAGAGGAGAAGAGTCACCAGCCCCTGTACACAAACCTCCCAGCACTCCGTAAGCTTGCATTTTTGCTCCCTGTCCCCCACTAACCTCCCCCGAGATGCCAAAATCCTCATCCTCCAGTCCTAACCAGTGGTGGTGGGTGGAATTGGCCTGGTTTCTCTCATCAGCATAATTTCACCCTTCCCCACCTGGGGGCTGATGACAAGCAGCTCAACTTCCCCCACCGGGAAGTTGAGCCACCGCGGCTAATACCGGGCCCCTCTGACAGAAGATTGCAAAGCATTTGCTTCCAGGGAGGAACCAAGTGAACTGTGAAGGAGAAAAACATACCCTGCGACACCCAGAGAACTTGGTATTCATCACCCTGAGGGAAAGCAAACATGCCTTTGGAAAGAGAGCCCCAGACAAGCAGAAATCTTCCCATCCAAGGTAAATTTCGTAGCCTGCCAAATTTATCTAGGTTGTTACACTACAGGCCAGTAAGAGGAGGCAGCGGTTGTAGGTACATCTTCAGTGCTGCTCCTTCCCACAGCCCCAAGCACTTTCCCCAGTTGCTTCCAGCCTCACCCAGTTTGTCTGACACTGGAGCAGAAGAGGGAGGGGTAAGCTATTCACCAGGCAGAAAAGGCAGCTAGTTTCATGGCAGCATCAATTTCTTCCCACCAAGGGGCACCACACATCTAGTCTCCGCGGGAGGCAAATCGTGCTGCGACTTTATCTCGCCTTCCACCAGAGCTGTGGTCCTGACAGCTTTCGAGGGGGCGGGTGGAAGAGCGACGCAATACCAGGGGAAAAACAGCCCTGAAGAGGAAACACTGACCTATCGACTTTCAGAAAGAGAAAACGCAGGCTGTTTCAGACCATTTGCAAGGGTGAAAGACAGAGGATGCTCAAGGGAAGGCAATTTGTTCTTCCTAGTTCACCTCAAGAGAAGCACAGAAGTCAGCTGCAAGAGATCCTCCTCCTCCTCGGCTGAGCAACGCCTGCGTGCACCCAGGTGCAGCGTGGCCCCGGACGGGGAGCAACAAGCACCCTCCTCCTGCAAGCTCAGCTGGGAGCCCAAGTTTGAGCCTGCACGGTTTGCAGAAGCAGCAGGATGCCAGCATGCCACAAGGAGGCACAGGGCCCACCAAGTACAAACCCAAGGGCATAGGTGTACAGATCCGGCGATGGAAAGTGCCTTTTCAGTGAGGCTTTTGTGTAAGGGGGCTTTATTATTTTTAAAACTAGAATCCAGACCACAGATCCCAAGTGAGGTTTTCAGCAGAGGTGATCCTCCCATCCCTTGGTTCAGGGAAATTTCAGTTCTGCCTGCCTTATTATGGCAAACCCCTTCAAGCCATTTTGGGGCTGCAGGCAAGCAAACGCAGCCTGCCTGCCCCTCTGCCTGCAAAAAGGAGCCACGAAACTCCTGACGGGCAGGGTCAAGTGATTTGAATTGTTCCTTCAAGTGAGTTTTGGCCCACCAGCCCCCTCCAGAGCAAGATGACTGCCCTCTGGGCACACACGTAACACCCCATCCCCATGGCCCGCCAGTCTTTAGGAGCACCTTCACCCATGGGAAGCAAACACCGCCGCATCTGCACGCGCCAGAACAACCACAGCAGCTGCTCGACGGGAGGCAAACACAACATATGCTGGAAAATAAGCTTCAGTTCCTACATCCAGGCCTTTCCTCCCCCAAAGTACCATGTGGTTTGAGGAATCCTTTGCATGAAATCCTATTAGGGATCCTTTGCAATGTTTCACCCCAAAGGGGAAGGCCACGATGCTGCCAACAGCCCCCTTCTCATGTACCGTGAGCAAGCAGCTCCACAGAAACGCATTCAGTTCATCCTACGGGAGAAAACAGCCGAAAACGCTCTGCAAGACACTATCTCTCTGCCTCGTAACCCGGCATGAATAAGCAAGGTACCAGATGCACACTCCTGACGGTACAGACAGGGGAGACAAATCAACTGAGCTCAGGCTACGCGCAGCAGAGCTGAGGAGCCACGACAGCTTTCGAACACAAGCGCTATTAAAAAGTGCATTAGCCCTGATTAAAAATAATGGCTGCAAAAGGGGGGGGGGGGAAGAAACAAATCCCCGCTGGATCCCAGACGTAAACTTATTCAGCTCTGCTAGTAAACTGCCATTTGACCTGCAGGGAGGTGAGAGGTTTGTGGGAGCGGGGAGAGATGCGAGAAGGCCAGGATCAGCTCCCAAATCGCCGATATCCCCGGACCCGCTGCTGCCCTGCTGCACCAGGGAGAGTTCAAATTTGTTCAGCCAGAAATCTACACGGAAGACACAGTGGGTTTCTTTTGTGCAGAAGCAAAGGCGAATGCAAACACAGCTTTCTCCCTGAAGGAATATTAGTACAAGCAGAGAGAGGGAAAGAGAAAAGGGGAAGGGAGGGTGGCGTGGGAGCCCAACATCACATGCGAGCCCAGGAAAAGAAGAGGTAAGGGCAACCAGAAGCGCAGCCACCTCTAAACACGGCGTCCCTGCTTGGGGAATAGGTGGAACCGCAGCGTATGGTGGGGGATGTTCAGCAATAATGTCTGGCTGAGCAAAAAAACAGCTGCCCGTTGAGAAGCACTACTCTCTCCAAAAGTTTTATCCTTCATTTAATCAACAGATGGACTAGCTGCGTGGGTTTGGATTTTTTTTTTTTCCCTTTTTTTTTTTTTTTTTTAAGCAACCCCAAGCCCTACCCTCACAAAAGCTGGTTTCGGGACCACGGCGGCGTGACACAGATGGTATTTGACACCGGCGTTTGCGAGGGGATGAGCAGTAGATAGGCAAAGCTTGGGTCTGGCTGGAGCTCAGCGTCCTCCACAGGTGACAGTCCAGGGACCAGGCACACAGCAGCATATCAAACACAGCCTCCTAAATCCCTCCCCACCCCCCCAAATCCTCCTTTATTTTTTGAGGCGGGGAGACAAGCAGGTAGCAAAGTTACAGGGCAAATTCCTCCAGATTGCCACGCTCCTGCCCCGGCTCCCGTGCTGTCGGGGGTGGGGGGAATCCGGCTGTGACACCCCCCAACACTACCGCAGGGGCTCCCCACCTCCCCCCTCGGCTGGCTGCATTCAAAGCAACTCTTTCCCCACCCCCCCAGGAGCAAATCGCTCCCTACCCCGGCTCTGCAACCGCAGGCTTCTCTGCGCAGGCAGCGGGCTCCCCCCCGGGCTGGAGCCGGCCTCTGCCGCCAGCCCGGGAGGCTTCACCTCCCACCCCCCCCCCCAAAATTGAACCAGCCATCGCCTCCCCAGTACCGGCGAAAGAACCGGGCGGCGATTGAGGGGAGGAGGGGGGGGGGGGGGGGCTGTTGTTGAGCAAAGCCGTGTTTACACACAAACACGATCTAATTAACGGAGCTAGAGCTGAAAGAACTCATTTGCATGCTAAAGATTTTTTTTAAAAAAAAAAAAAAAAAAAGGCAAGCTGCCTCACCAGAGATGCATGGAAAACTCTGCAATCCTCTCTCTCTCCCCCCCACCTTTCCCCCCCCCCCCCCTTGTGCAAGGAGCAAAAAGCACACGCAGCCTCCCCCCCATCCACCCCCCCACCTCCTCCCGTCCGCCCCGCTCGGAAACTAAGTGCGGCGCCGGGTCCTACCGTGGCTGAGCAGGAAGCACCCGAGGAGGAGGAGGAGGAGGTCTGCCTGGAAAGCGCTCATTCCTCAGGGTGGGCTCGGCGCCGGGGGTAGGGGGGCTCCGCTGCCGCCGCCGGCGGGGGGCTTCAGGCCGCCGCCGCCCGCCGGCTCCGCTCGCCCGGCTCCATCGCCGCCGCCCCCCCAGCTCCTCCCCCGGCAGCGCTGCCTTGACTGGCGGAGCGAGCCTCGCCGGCGCAGCCTGGCTTTTTGAGGAGGGGGGGGGGGGGGGGGGGGGGGAAAGGGGAGGGAGAGAAGGAAAGTGATGGTTAAAGGGGGAGTAACTTGCGCGCAGCCGGGGGATGGCCCAGCCTGCCAGCGCGGGATGGGGTGCACAAATACCATCCCCCCCGCATGGCGCACGGCCAAAAAAAGGGGGGGGGGGGGGGGGGAATAGGGGGAGATTGGGCGCTGCCACTTCTGCATCAGTCCCTGGGGAGGAAGGGATGCCCCCCCACGCACACCCCCCCAGGGCAAATGGAGCGTCACAAGCATGGCTTCCCCCCTCAGATATCTTAAATTGCGGGGCGGGGGGGGGAAGAGCTTGCTGCCCGCCATCCACCCTCAGGCACCATCGTCGCCCGCGGGGCGGCCCGCGCTCTCCCGCAGCTCTCCGGGATTTTGGAGGGGCTTCACCCCGAAGTTCAGTCAGGGGAGGGGGGCAAAAATGAACGCGCCCCTCCCCCGGGTGAGTTACATCCTCACAGCCGGCGGCCCCGCGCAGGTCCTGAAGGGGGGGTGGTGGTGGTGTCGTCCAGTGCCCCCCAGTTACAGCCTCACCCCTCCATGAGAGGCAGCGGCTCCTCACAGACACCCCCACCCCCCCAAAAAAAAACCCTCCAGACCCGGGAGGAGAAAAATCCACTATAAATAAATAAAGTTTTGAGGAGGGGAGCGGGGTGAGGGAGCGGCCCCTGTGCGAGCGCTTCCCGCCCAGCGTCGCCGCGCGCAGAGGGCGGGAACACGCGGTTTGGCCAGGCCGATGCACCCCCGTGCAGCCTGCTCTTTTTTTGAGCTTTTGGGGTTACTTTTTTTTTTTTTTTTCTTCCCCCTCCCAGTTTCCTTTTTGCCCAGTGAGAGTTTAGGGACAGACCAGAGGGACCCAAAAATAAAAATAAAGGCATTTCTTGCCACCACACTTTGCACAGCCCCTAAGGCCAGGGACTCCCTCACCTCCGAGTCCGAAGGGGCACGTGGGGGCCGCTGAGCGCAATTATAAAACGGAGCATTACAAAGTAATTACAGCTCTGGACTCTAATTACTTACTGCTGCGCAGAAAGGTGAACTTCAAAGGGGGCTGCTACAGCTTCTGCAGGTGCCTACTCGCCTTGGCGGGAGCTTGGCTTCGTGGCTACTGCACTGGTTTAGCTAAGCGGGATAACTCCCCCAGGTGTACTTGTGCTAACAAGCTAAACCAATGCCGGGTGGGTTAAACCTGATTTAGGATTGATGGTGGACTGAGATTTATTGCCTGAAACACGAGTGTCTCAGGCTGGCGCAGGCATGCTTTGCTCTCTGCGGAGGGGTAGTCACCCTAGAAATGAAGAGCGGGTTTTTTTTTTTTTTCATTTTTAGCTTGCATCCCTTAGGAAACAAAGCTTTTTTGATTCTGTCTGTGCATGCTGGTTTTCCCATCCTCACCAGCTTGCGTACCTGTCAACCAATTTGGGAGAGAACAGTGCAAAAGTGGGGAAAGTGGCTTGCAATTATCATATTCCTGCATTTTCCGCTGGGGCTATAAGGGACAGTGACACTCCTGGACTGTATTTTCCCTCTGCCACCAGCTTGCCCGGGGCAAGTCACATCAGCTCCCACCCTTGGAGGCATTTTGGTAGTGGCCACGGCCACAAAGATATTTCTGTGGCTACCCTGCAAGGCAGGACTGGGGAGAGGTTACAGGTGGTGTATTTTTTCTGGCAGCAGCACTGATTTAAATGCATATTGAACAAAATGCTCAATGCCTGATTTCAGTGGGAATTAGATTTCTAAATAATTTGGAGACCTTCCCCGTTGTGTTTTAGTTTATTCTGCAAAATGTTGTTTGCTTGCAGACTAGGGGTACTAATGTATATTAAAGCGGCTACACAAGTAAGACTTTTCTGTGAAGCTTCAAAACACCATTAACATTTTCATGCAATTTCTTCTTTTCTTTTTTTTTCCCTGCAAATAATATTATTTCTTGCCTGCATTAAAACCAGCAGAATTTTCTAACTTCTAGGAAAAGGGAATATTTTACATTTTTTCTCCTTCCTGTGAAAACATTTCAGCTGGAAAATTCTCATCATTGTAATACTGACCTTTGCAAAGGGCTTTAAATCCTTGAATGAAAGTAGCATGTAAGTGCGAAGTTTTATTAACTGATTACCTCTGCGGTTTTGACTACATTGGTAGTCAAATTTGATTTAGAGGACTAGGCAGTTGTACTGTGCATGTAAAAAAAAAAATCAGGTTTCTGACATAATTTTGGCTTGCTGGAGCTGAAGGAGGGCTGCAGCTCTGAGCATTGTCCTGCAAGGCTATCTTTCCTCTACCTGCACGACTGCGTTATTACAAGAGACAAAATCAAGTGCAAACTGATTATTAAATGCTTTTCTTGGGTATCTCATTTAAATCTGCTGTGCTTTGTGGAAGGAAATGAATCATTGCAATTAAAAAACTGAGAAAATCATGGAGCTGGGTGAAATGGCCTTTGGGGAGGAATATTAAGCCGATGCTGAGCGGACCTACCCTCGTCTGCGGGAGAGGTTTGTGTTTGCAGGTGGGAACCCCACGCTGGGTTCCTTTGCATCACCCTGCTTCCAGACTTTGACTTTGGTGGGAACACAACTGCGTCTCCCCGTGTAATTTGGGGTTTGCATGCCTGCCCCGTGCAATATTTAGTAGCAAAGAGCAATGCTAGAATCTAGAAAGACCAGCTGATAAACCTCTCCCTTTCTTCTGAAGCAAGGGGGATAAACCAGGCATCTTTCTCTCTATTTTTTTCCCTTTTTTTCCCTTATTTTTTTTTGGTATTTCACATTGACAAGTGCAATAGATATGAAGCATCACAACAATGAGAGCGAATACTTTCCACATGCCTTTGACTCTCTTACTTCCAGGCTATTTACCCAGAAGTGCAAGAAACAAAATGTTCTGAAACGCTGCAGAAAAATGGGGGGGGGGGGGGGGGGGGAAGAGAATAATATAAAACATGTAAGCAACCTGATAAAAATGAAGCAATATTGACAGAAAATGGAGTTTTAAACAGCAGGACAACAGCAGCTCAGATGGATTTCATTCTTGTGTATTACAAAGCTAAGCCAAGCACCTGGAAGAGAGAGAGAGGAAAATAACCACACGTTTCCCTGGTTTATAAAATCTTTTCCTTGTCATTTAAAAATACATATGACAAGTGAAAGCTGTACAGTCCTGCTGTAAAAACACTAAACTGGGACTCAGAGTCTTTTCTTGCTCTTGCTGCAGAGTTTTCCCCAATGCCTTAGGGAAATTCATCCCGCGGTGCCTCAGTTTCCCCCTCTGTGAAGTGCTGCTCACCTTTCTTGCCTGTTTGCAAGACAAATGCTTCAAAGCATGAGCTCTCTCCTAACTGGAAAGAAGAATTATTTAGATAATGGAATGGAGGAAGGAGCAGTTGTGTCTTCAAATAATAGGAGTGATGCACAGCGCTTGTCACACATTGGGGGACCTCGCTGTGGGGTTGGGGCCAAGAGATGTCATGGAGAAGCCAAGGGGAATCCTTGGAGATGGCAGGATACAGTGAAGCTGGTTGAGGTGCCTCTGAGATTTTGGGGAGACATTTGGGACTCTTTTTTCCCACCAGCAAGCCAGGGGCATCGGGGCAGGAAGCTGATCTCTTCCTGGGATGCTTCCTGCAAGAAAACGCAGGGAGTTTGGCAACAGGTAGGCATGGCTGCCACTGCTTTCCCATGCAAAAGTAAAGTCAGATGTCTTCAAAAAGCCACCAGCTATGCCAGCTCCTCCACCCGGGGCACAAGGGGGATTTGCAGCACTCCAGCTCTCACGCTGCCCTGGTTTTCAATGCAAGCCCAGCCAAAAAGTGCCAATCCCTTTCCACATCTCCCACTGGACCCTCTTTGAAAACAACCCAGGCAGAGGCCAGGGAAGCAGATCAGGGGGGAGTGCCTCAGCTCTCTTTTCTCCTCATCTCCTTTTTCTCCCGGCTGTATGGACTGCTGCCAAAAAATCTCAGCTTGTGGCACTTGATAAAGCTCTTGTACAGCAGGTCTGGGAGCAATACGGGCAGAGATAGGCTGGGCCTGGAGAGAGCCGCGGGGGGAGAAAGGCATTGAGGCTTCAAGGGTTAAAGATGAAAAATAAAAGCACTTGGACTCCATTTTGGTTTCAGGTGGGCCTAACAAGGCAGCTTGGCTTTCTACACCAACCCAGCAACCCCTTTTCTAAGGGACCAGCCCCAAGGGAAGGCTGGAGCTGGATGTCAAGCAGCAGGCAGGAGCAGAGATGCAATTGGGACCTCTCCGCCGTGCACCGCTGCTGCCAAGCAATAACCCGAGACTGGAAGAGTGCCTCTGGTTAGTACACAAGTCCTCATTAGACACCCCTTCCCCAGTTCCTCCTGTGGTTTCACATAGCCACCCTGCTCGGTGCTCGTAGCCATGTGCCATTGCAGCTAGAACTGGCTGTATTTCTGGGGGAACACTGCCATGGAGATGGATTAAAGTTGTAAAAATGGCCAAACACCATCACTGATTGGTTTCTCGTTAGGCCTTCCTAACTTGATCAAGCTCAGTCCCCCAACCATCCCATGGATGCTTTGATGCAGCCTTTCATGCAGGTCTTTTAGTGCTAAGTTATTTTAATGTTGTGCTTTGCATTCAGCTGATTGTCTGCTTTTATGTCAGCCATCCCTGCGATGCAAGGTTAAAATAGCTGAGTTCAACCTGATGCAATTTAGTGCATGGATGGGCTGGATGCATCTCAGCCTGTCTCTGGAGGTTAGGGGGTTTGTGGGGCACTGTTGATTCCAAACTCTGGCGTGAAGCTCCACAAGGTATTTCCTGGGATCAAGAGACAGTTGCCACCATGTGAGCGCTCGTTGATCTGAACAGGTATAAGGACCACCGGTGAACCTTGAAGCAAACCCATTCCTGTAAAATTTTCAGCTCCTGTTTCACTGCCCAGATGTGCCCAGATGTGTTTGGGAATCATCTTTTTCTTGAGCTGGTGTGTGTTACAGGAGAATTGGAACCAGATTTCACCCTCCATCACTCGCCCTTAGGTGCTATGGGGCATTCAGAGCTGGGCAAATTGTCTCAATCCACTGAAAAACTACCAGCCCTCTGGATTAGGGTGTTATTCACGTGTCTGAACACGATAAACACTGGACTGGGTTAGTAATCAGAATTGCCATCTGATCCTGATTTTTTCCAGGTCTCATCAAACTTTCCAGCTCAACAGGGACCTTGGAGGAAAGGAGAGAGCTCTACAGCTCCTCCCGTGGTCTGCAACAGAGGAGCTGGCTGCAGAAAAATGTAAAGGAAAGTATGTGATGAGACTGCTGGACACAGACAGACCCTGTCCTCTTCATCAGTTACGTGGTTTTTAATCTCCTTTTTGGAGATTTTTCATCCCACAGGCTCTTTATGAAATCTGACTTGGACTTTTTTGCTAAGGAATAAAAAGGTGCATGTACGAAATTATGAAGGAGTCTCAAAGGGTTAAATAGAACATTTGTATAAAAACAATGAATCCCATTTTTGCTTGATTGGCACTTTAATTAGGCCCATGTCCTTTTCCTGCCACTGCAATCAGATTAGAGGAGAATGGGAAGCTTCCACACCGTTATATTTATCTCAAGATTACAAGATTTCCATTTTTTTTCAATGCAAAGGGAAAAAAAAAGAAAAAAAACCCCACTACCTTATATACATGGCAAGGGAATGATATTATTTAGGGCTTGGAGAAAGTGTGGCTTCCTGATTGCAGCACAAGAATTAATCTTATTATGTTAACAAGGGATTGTTATGCTAAGAAGAATAAGGAAGAAAAGTTCTGTCTCTCAAGTCTGCCAGGAACAAGACAAGGACTGAGCAGGCTCGAAAACCAGCCTTGAATTTAAGAGCTCCAGCAAAAAGAAGAGAGCCAAAAGTCCTTGTGTTTTTTATAAGGCAATTTCCCTCTTTTTCTTCTATTTCACTGCATGGAGGCTGTAGCTCCAGCTCGCAGCTCCCAGCCACCCGGTGAATCTCCCGAGACTGGCTTCAGATAAGCGCTACTGGTAAATAATGTGCCCAGATTACAATGCCTACACCTAAGTCTAGCTACATCCGAAAACTTAAATGAGACGAGCAGAGAAATGGGACTGAGCAGGGTTTTACACCCAGCTATAAACGACAACTCCAAGCCCAGCGAAGGGGTGGTAAATGGGATGCTGGAGATTTCCAGTTCCTGACCTTCTTGGAAAATTACTTCTTTGTGGGAAATAAGGGTCATTTTATCTGCTGAAGAAGAGAAAAAAAAATTACTGAAAAAACATGATTGTTCTGCACTGCTTTTGGTGCTTTCAGCTGTAAAAAGGAAAAGCTCTGGGTAATCCTGCAGCTCCTTCCCTTTCTCCCATGCCATGAATCCCCAAAATCTGCAGTATAGGGGAAAAAAAAAACATTCACCAACATATAGTCAAATCCTTCCTCCCACCTCTCCGAGCTGGCTGCTGTTACAGGGGGATGAGCAAGAGCCGTGAGTCAATATTCAGCCCCATCTTTTCTTTTTTTTTCCCAGAAAGCTTGCAAAAGCCGTGACAAGCGTGAGCATCGGCTGAAAGCAAAAGTTGGCTGCAAAATTTCAGCCTGTCCCTGGGATTTGCTCAAGTCGAGGAAAAGGCGTTTGTTTTGCAGTGGAATAGTTTATTCTTCGAGCAAAGATAGAAATGATGCCTTTTGATTGAGGTGGCTAATTACACAGCTTGAAGAGTAAATTACAGCTATCAAATATCCCACTGAATATTCACTTACAAATAGAGAGAGAGAAAAATGAAATTTTTTGGGTTTGCTGGCAATTTTGAAATAAAAACATTGTCTCTGATGGGGAATGTTAACCAATCCTTTTAAAATTTCTCTGCAACTGCTAAATTCAAATGGTATTTTGTTGCAGACCAACCAAGCAGTTCACTCCTATAGCCCCAAGCTCCTTTTTTTTTTTTTTTTTCTGTTTCGAGGTTTTCTGTTACCTTGTGACTTTAGGAGACGTTTGCCCTCACTTTAACATCTGATGTTTTTCAGTGAAAAACATTAATAGCAAGTTCTAAAACAGTTAAAACTACCCAACTGGAGTAAAGATCTTTGTCATAAAAAGTATATTGCTTGCCAGAAAAACTTTCATAGGGAAAAAAAAAACCAAACCATCCGTCTCCTCAATTAGTAAATACACAAAAATCTGAATTTCATTCTCACAAGCTGGAAAGATTTGTAAACAATGAATAAATTGAAGGCAACGGTGAAGAAGAGCATCAAATGCCTGGATTGAAGCTGATGGATGAGCCGTTTCATCTCCATCTCACCCGTCTCCTTCTTTGCATGGATGAAATGGCCATTTTGATGCTCTGTTTGCTGATGCAAACACCTTGAAGAAGGTGCTGTTGCTCAGTTTACTGGGGCCACATGGAAAATGAGCCCTTTATTTTACCTGGAGCCACTATAACTTGTATTTCCTCTTAAATATCAAGCTTTTGGGCCAGGCTTCAAAGCTCTGCTTCCCCAAAAAGTCACCTCCGCCGGTGCTTTTGGCTGTCGGACTATAAGCAGAAACATCCCATGCCTCAGTTTCCCCAAGAACAAAACGGGCGCCTTGCTGGGCGATTTAGTTAATGTTTTCCAGGTCCTTTTGCTGCAAAAATCCTGCAGCAATCACTGCAATCGTGCTCTGAGGATCTCCCCCTTTGTCTCCCTGCCGTGCCTTCAGCCTCCTTCCCTGGGTAATGAAAGGTAAGCATTGCTCTGTGTGTCTCTGCGTGCCTGTAAATTGTTGGGGCCTATTAGGACCAAAAAAAAAAAAAAAGTCAATTTTCTTGTCTTTTTGTCTTCTCTGGCCCTTAGAAATAAACCCAAGGCCCACAGCAATCCCGCCCTTCCCGGCCATCTCGTTAGCAGCATCCTTGCACATCCCAAGGCACGCTGCTGCCGAGGGTGAACCAGCACTTCTGGGGCACTTTGGCATCTCTTAATTTGGCCTGTGCCACCCCCTTATCCCAGGAGAGGGGATGTTTTGTTATGTGCAAGCAGCACGTGCAATGCACGGGGGGACTTGTTATCCCATCCCCGGGGGCCAGTGGTCGCCCCCAGGGGTACGATGTGAGCTGGGGGTGGACGCGTGGGGTTTGCAGCCCCAAGGAGCCCGAGTGCCTTCAGGGTCTGTGTGGGAGGAGAAGAAACAAGACAACAAAATGCTGTGAAAAATGAATCGCAACGGAGCCGCGATCACTGAACGGCAGCAGCGCGGGTCGGTGTGGCATGGCCTCGTCGGCTCCTGCCGAAACACACCCCTTGGAAATTGGGTGAAGGCAAACACCTTGCAGAAGCTGCTGTTGCTCGGTTTGCTGGGCCCAAATGCAAGATGAACCCTTTTTTTTACCTGGAACCACAGTAACTTGTGTTTCCTCTTAAAAATCAAACTTTTGGGGCAAAAATCTTGGTCCGTGGTCCCTGAGCATCCCACAACATGTCCCTGGACATCAGCACAACCCAGACCCACTGGCTCCTCTGCCACGTCCCACCCTGCTGCAACCACACAGGGAATTGAACGGGAAGGAGAAAATGCTGAGTGCACTCTGTGCCCAAAACAGCTGCTGGCTGCACTTTCAGAGCATGTTCACAGAGTTAGATGGACTTCATCATGCCTGGTATGTCCCAGGGCGGGTAATTTTTCCCTGATGCATGATAGATTTTGTCCTAGCATGGGTCAGAGAAGGCCCAACGTTGATGGGTTTCATCTAATTTCAATTACAGTCATTAAAACTTTTGCTCACACGAGCTGAGCCTTTCCAAAAGCCGTAGAATGACAGCCCATTAGAGAGCGGTTATTTATAGCGGGGCATGTTAATTTTACAGGATCACAGACCAGTGATTCAGTGCCTGGCGTTGCTGAAAGGAATCACTCACAGGAATAAGTGTGTGCTGACATAAAAGCACCTAAATCTACAACCTCCCGCCAGCAGAAGCTCCCTTGTTGGTCAAAACGCCACAGCAGCAGCGTGCGGATGGGCAGCACTGAGGTGCTACGGTGGTCCATAGGTTGGGGACCAATACGTGGGATGCCGAAGGATCAAATCATCCCTTTTAGCCTTAGTTCTTGGTGTGACTTGATGGATGGAGGCAGGGAGGATGTCAAGGAGATCCAGTCAAATGGGTGACTTGAGCTCCAGGGAGAGCAGACATGGTGCTGAGTGATGTTAAGGGGAAGGGGGGCTTCTTTCCTGCAGTACCCTGAGGTTTTTCTAGCCCTGGTTTGGGAGCTGTGGGGAGCCCACGCTCCGAAACAGCCACCTTCCTCGCTTGCTCTCTGCTTCACAGCATTTTTCTGAACCGCTGGGATGCCCGGCTCTGCAAAAGGGCTTTGCTCAGCCTTTATCTCCCCCAGCAAAGTGCTTGGAGACACTTTGTGTGAAAGATGCCGGAGATGAGGGAGGAGGAAGAAAATACAAAAAAAATAAAACCTCCTGCGTTGTATTGAATGCCCTTGAATGTTAAAATTCTCTGAGCTTGAAGCTTTCTGGGTAGAAGAATAGGAGTGGAGAAAGGGAGAAAGAGATGCAGGACAAAAGCAGCAGACACAGCAAAGGACAGGCACAAATCTCTCTGGCCCTGGGTAAGGCCTGATCCAGACCCTGTCGGTGCTGGGGGACTTGCCACGGGCTTTGAGCAGAGCCCTGCTGAGGACAGCCAGTCCAAGGCTGCCTCTGAGCTCCTCTCTCCTTGTACCAGTCCGGGGTCATCCCAGTACAGGGGGCCAGCATCACCCAGTACAGGGGGGTTGCCGGACAGGGAGGGACCCTGGTGAAGGCAGGGGCAGGATGGGGGGCTGGTGTGAGGGTGCTGAGGACGCGGACATGGACAGATGGACTTAAAGGGTCACCAGCTATCCACTGCTCTGCTCCTCATGCCCCAGTGCACACCGGCACTGGGAACACCTAGTGGGGACCATGTCCCAGTGTGGCTCCCCTGAGCCAGCACCACTCAGCCCCGCTCCACCCCGAGGGTTACTCCCTGCCTGTGAGTGATGGGCAAGTTGTGGAGATTTTGGCCCAAAATCCACAGGGAGAAGGAATAACATCCCACCCTGCAGAGCCCATTAGGAAAGGGAGATTTTCTAGGGGGGGGATCCTTTCTGGTGGTCTGGGCTGGCAGCATATTCCCTCCCCGGGGCAACACAGCTCCTCCTGCACCCATAGCCAGGCTGTGCTGAGCCATGCACACAGCTTGCAAGCAGCACAGAGGCAAGCTAGGGCTCAGGCTGAGGAGAAGGACACTGTTTTCCAGGAATAAATGCAATAAAGAGACCATAATTGCCCTTAAACATGAACCCTGGGGTCCTCCAGGCCCATGTCCCTGCGTCACCCATAGCATCTCCACTTGCAGACAGCGCTCGCACCCACATTTTCTTGCCAACATCCCCTGGCTGACTGCGGGTGATGTCGACCTCCGACAGAATTTGGCACAACCCAATTAAACCCGACCTACTGCTCCCCTTTCGCCCAGCCAGGGCACCTCACCTCTGCCCGCCTGCCTGTCTACCCAGCTGCCTAATTACAAGTCCCCCAGGACATGGGGCTCCCCTTTTCTATATGTTTCTATAGCACCTCCTGCAGCCCTGACCTTGGCTGAGCAGTCTAGGCAATATAAAATAATATGATAATCATAGCGATGATAGTAATAATCATAATAATAAGCCATGTTCTGGCTAGGGCACCTGTCACCTTGGCAGGCAAGTGCCAGTGACAACCAGCTATTACACACCTAGGCTAAGTGCAGTGGTGCCACGGCTAGGAGTTAATAGGAGAGCAGGGGAAATAGGAATAAAAAAGCTGACTCTCCAACAACACTGTTCACGTCAGCCCAGCTCCCCAAACGGTCCCACTCCAGCAAAGTTTTTACAGGGCAGGGGTTTTAACTGCGAGCGCAAATAATCACTAAATCAACATTATCGGGGTGGGTTCTCTGTTGCTGCCAGGTTTTAAATCGACCTGGAATGATTTCCCCACTGGGTTCGTCCCCCTAAAGCAGGGAGAGTTGGATGTCTCCGCTGGAGAAATGATGCTCGGAGGGCAAGAGAAAAACAGCTGGAGACATGATGCTCGTGGGGCTTTTACACCAATGCAGGTGGTTTATGGGGGGCGGTTCTTTAAGTACTTTTGGCAGAAGGGGATTTTACCTGAGTGGGATTGGAGAGAGACAAGGGAAGGAGCCCAAGCTTTTGTTTAGGTGCATAAAACCACCTCGTGGGATTTTCTGATGCAGCATGGCAGTTTTTAATGATCATTAAGCACCAAAAGCTCTGCAGTTCCTCCTAGGCGGCTACCCACATGTCTAAACATCTGAATACCTTTGAGAAGCCCGACCTTTGCCCCACAGTATTACACAGAGTATTTGCCCTTGGGTAACACCAGCAGAAAGACCAGGTTCCCCCTGAAAACCCCAGCTCCCCCCAACTCCCAGCCCACCCGCCGTCTTCCCTCTTGTTCTTGTAACCGCTTCGCCACATTAAGCCGCCAGAATAACTCCATTGCACGGGCCACTTCACCTCTTCCCCTTTACCTGCAACGAAACCCATCTCCTGCTATTCCCTTTGATGACTTCTCTTCAGCTGCTGCAGAGGAGAAATGCTCGTATCAGCAAACAGATGGCGGCTGAGGCATGTAGCATAAAATATATTTATCAAGGCAAACAGCTGTAGCCCATTTCATTCCGAAGATTTCTATTAAAAGTTCTCTGGAGCTACAAGCTGCTCCGGCTCTGCAGCCGGAATAAAGCCGAGGGGACAAATGGCTTTTTTCAGAGCATTTCTTTCCTCTTCCTTAGCTCTTTTCTTCTCTGCCTGAAGAAAGCCTGACCCAGCTCTGCTTGCAGCATGGGCTTTGATGAGGCTGGGTACCAAGCTGGGGTTATTACAGATTTTGGGGACACCGTCGTGCCCATCTGTGTGCTCGAGGCTGTACAAATTACCCCAAAGGGTCCCAGGAGCTACAGGACTTGGGCCAACATTGCCATAGCACAACATCAGACCTGCAGGTTGGATGACCTTCGCTTCCATGAATACCTCTGCTCAAATCTTGATCACACCCAAACGCGAAGCCGGGGTGGACGGCTTCCCACCATTCTTTGGCAACATCTAATTTGCTGTTGTCTTTGTGTCTTTGTTTTCATCCTGAAAAGACTATGCTGCCACATTTACAATGTATGAGAAGGGCCAAATTTGGAGGAAATACAAAGTTTTGCTCAAGTGTAAATGAAATTTTTTGGCAGACGTTCCTTTCGCAGCATCGGAAAATTCCCGGCTTTTGCTGCGAATCCAATTGAATCATTGACAAATATAATGAAATCCTCCACGCAAATGGGAATTTCCATATTTTGTATTAAATATACTCTCTAAATGCTCAGCTGATGTAGTGACTCATGTATAACCCACTCCAGCGTGTCCCCAGTTGGGCAAAGATGTCCCCAAAGGGGGACATCCCGTCTTCTGGAGTCACCTGCCACCAAAGCCATGACGGGCTGGGGAAGCCCAGGTAGAAGATGTGTCTTGGAGAGGAGGTGGGCTGAACACTGAATGATCTAGAAAGGTAAAAGCATGGAGCTGCCTCTACTTAATCCATATGGATGTAATATCTCTTTACATCACCCGCTGCCGTCCTAAATCCCCCCTTTTCTCTACGTCTGCCTGCATTTCCCTGCAAAGCATCAGCTTGGGCTCCTCACCTGGGCTCGGCGAGGAGCTGCAGCTGGAAAGGCACGCTGCACCCCTCTTCCATCCAGTGGCAGCCAGCAGCATTTCAGCTTTTCCAAAATGATCCTAGCAAGTCCAAACCATAAACAACATTTTCTCCTTTTTCTCTTAAAAAAAAAAAAAAAAAAGGTCCTTTTTCTTGCTTTTCTTTCTTTTTTTTTGGTATAAAATATTCCTGGCAGCCCCTCCTTTTTAACTGCCTGCCGCTTCCCCAGCCAACAGCTATGCATTTCATCCCAAATTCAGCTTTCTATTTTCAGTCGAGCAAGCAGTGGGATGAGAAGTTTGCCCTAAAAATGTGCTCAGAGGAGTCAGGATGCCATATGCGCGCGGAGATATTTGTCGTCAGCCCCCTGAATAGGGAAACCGGGCTGGCAGGGGCTGCGGGCGTTAGCTGGGGACCGAGGACTTGGCTGGCCCTTCGAAAATGTGATATGGAAGGGGGTCAGTGGTAGGGTGGTGAGGGAGGCAGATAAGATCCAAGAGATGTGGGGTTTTATTCCAGCTCAGCTGCTGGGTAAAACCTCCCCCCTCTCCATGCCTCAGTTTCCCCAGTGCTTTGCATTGCTCTGCTTGTGCAGCCTACATGGGTAATTTTGTGTAAGGAAATATAGCAGGGAAAAAGGTGTAAGGGGTATAAGGGTATAGCCAAAATACCATCAGCGTGCCTTTTTATTCTGAGGATGGAAAATAAACAGCAATCCCTGCACGAGGCGCTGCACCTCGTCTCCCTGGTCGCTTGGGATGCCCCTGCGGACCTGGGCCATGCAGAATGGCAGCAAGGAAAATCTACCGGAGGCACTTATCCACCTCCAGAGGAGTCTAAATGACTCCTTGATTATCTCATTACTTCTCCAGTAAACAGCTCAGCTCCTTGAAGGATGCACCCTGCCACGGCACCGCGCGTGCGCCCGCGCCCGGGGGGCACTCAGGCTGTGCTGATGGTTGATGAGATCCCGGTCGCTGTTGTTCTTGGAGGATGCTATCGGCACCGGGATGGGGCCTCACGCCTTCTGCCTCTGGCTTGAGCTGAATTGTGACGGGGAGGCAAAGGGAATGGAAACGATGCACCTTTTCGTTCAAGATTTCTCTCTTGGGGCTCATTATCACAACCTGGTATTACTACGACCCAATAATAAGCAATTATTGCAACCCTGCAATATTACTAAACCCAACCGATGCTATTTTGGCAACCCAATAACTATTACTTTTTATTGCAATATTATTGCAACGCAGTAATACCCAATGATTGCAACCCTGCAGTTGCTTCTGCAAGCAGTGCTAATGTTGGAATAATTCATGCCTTTGCACTGGGTGACCAGTTGGCTTTGCAACCACTTTGCAAACCGCTTGGAAACAACCATGTAAATAATTATGCCAAAAGATTTTGGGGCTGGGTGAATGGATTCAGAGGGTGCTGGGGAGGGCTGGATGCACCGAATATTTGGCCTTCTTGCTTCAGGCATCCCAGAGACTTTATGGCTTTCAACGCCCCAGGGAGGGCAGTCCACGCTGCCATGCACCTTCTGGATTTTGTCACTGGGATGTGCACATGGTGGGGGGAAAAGGGAACCACATCTCACCTCCAAAGGAGAGACACGAAGGGAGAGGGAGAGAAGAGAGATCAAAAAAATGAAGCAGCAGCAGGAGGCACGAAGAAGAAAGGCGGCAGGAGAACAAGACCGTTCCCAAAGTATCCTTCCCATTTGCTGCACCGAAGACCAAAAACTCACACTTGGAAAGCTTTTTGGAGAGGGGAAGAGGCTGCAAGCTTTGCTCGGAGCGCTGCCTTGAGGTCCCTGGGGAGCCCTCCCCGTGGCCGAGCCAGGCAGAACAGCTCCTGCTACACACCCACAGCGGTCCCTGCGGGGCTGTGTTTGATGGGAAACACTCCAAATTCCTCCCAAGATGGAGTTTGGGGTGGTGAAGCCCCATCTTTTCTCAGTTTTGTTGTTTTTCTTTTTCCTTCCTGGCTGGTTGGGGTTAAAGAGCAAACCCATTTCTAGGGTGAGGGAACTGATTTTCTGGGTTAGGATCTACTTTGCTTTGCTTATTCCCAATGGGTTGTGAGTACGGGGTGGCAAGGGGAGTGATAAATCCCAAATTTGCTAAATGATTACCATATATTAGCCACTTAAAAAATCATATTAATTTCTTTGGTGAGACAACAGGTACTGAAGCCCCTAATTTAGAGGGATAATGGCTATTTGGGAGCATCTCTTGTGCTCACTGGTACTGAGTCACCTGGATGAGGAATGGGGGTGAGATGCTGGGCAGGTCTCACTGCTCACCCCTGCTGCTGTGCTGCCACTTGAGTATCCAAGGGTATAGGTAAGGGTACAAGCCACCACTGCACAGTGATTTCCCACCTCTTTCTCCACCTTGCTTCAGGCACTTGCTGGTTTGCAACCCCTTCTTCCACCCTGCAACACTTCAGTGAAGGCAACCTGCAGCTGGCAGCCTGCCCCGTGGCTCCCCCCTACCACCCTGATGATTAAAATGGCACCTGGATAATTAGGACGCCTTGTAGGTAATTAAAAGTGGAAGTCATTAAGCAGAAATAGCAACCCACCTGCCACCTCTGCCCCATGACATTGCCCCCCCGCAATTGCCCTAAAAGGGGGCTCTGAGCATCCCAAGGTTGCCATCAAACGTGCGTCAGAAATAAAGAGATATTAATATAACAGAGACCAGGAATTGAGAATAAGACTAAAGACAACACCTCTAGGCTTGGAAGAGATGAAAAATAAAGATAAAAATGCAAGTTTCTTTGCCAGAAGAAAGCTGACAGACACCATCTTCTGAGATTGTTAAAATAAGAGCCGTTGTTATATCGTGCTGCTGGACCGACAGCGGATTTGGCAGGGTCTTTAATTTGGCCTTAACGTTTAAATCCTCTTTTATTACTGGGGCAAAACACCCCATTTGGCACCTGGCAATTACTTTGTGTCTTGTTCCTTCTGAAGAGGGCAGGATGGGTCAGTCATTTCCTAGGGCAGAGGTGAGCAATCGTTTTATATGGACTGGCAGGGTTTATAAGTACTCGTGGCGCTCATGAGATTCGAAGGGAACATCAACACAGCTCTCCCGGTTCTTGGCCAGAAACCATCCCCGAAGGGCTGCTTTTGGGAGCCCAGTGCTTTGCGTTTGATTAAAGCTCATCCTCCCAAAAGGCACCTAGTTTTTATCCATTGACATCAAGAGGTGGAGCATTTCCCATTTTGCTCGATAATTTATTCCCAGGGTTAATCATCCTTCCTGTTAAAAATGAGTGCCTAATTCTGATATGAATTTGTCTGGCACTAACGTCCTGCAGCGGCAGTTTGCTTGCCTTTCCCTGCCCAGTATTTTCTCCCTCTGAAGCTGCTTATATGTTGTTACAGCTCTCTTTTTTTCTGGCTCCTCAAATGATTTTCCTCCAGCATCTGCAATTTTGCAAGGCTCTTCTTTGTCCTCCCAAATTCCCATCATGGGACCGGTCAGAGCTGCATCACACCTTAGGATATATCTCAAAGCACCTAAATAATATACCCAAACCCCAGGGCCCTTCTGCAGGATTGTTTTTCCGCTCTGAGGTGGAAAAATGCTTTCCAGTTCCCTGTGCAAAATAAACACAAGTCGCTGCTTCTCCCTCGAACGGTTCGGGATGCTTACAGCCCCAGCGCTGCCGCCTCCCTCCCTCGCCCGTCTTTGCTTCCCGTGACACGGTGACGGACCCAGCGCATGAAGAGATTAGCCCAGTGTCCGCGCCTTGGAGAAGCGGTGCTTTCTTTTTATCTCTGGGAAGCAGGCGTGCTGGACGTGAGCCCTGCAGGGATTTATCGGGGTGCCCTGGATCTGCCTCCTCCTCTTGCGCCAGCTCCTTCACACCCATGGAGCACCAGACCCAGCAGGACAGGTGTAAAGGAAGGGTGTTAAAAGGTTTTGCTGGTGTTTTTTTGGTTTTTTTTGGTAAAGGGCAATCCCATGGCAATTTTGCAGTGAAATCTCTTGGAGACAGCACCAGCCCTGCTGTCTCCTTTGTCCTCTCCTGGTTGCTGCTTTGGAAATCCCTAGCAATGCTTTGCCTTTGCAGAAAGGCACAGAAACCCCCTGGCCTTTGCAGCTCATGCCACTATGATTATGGGGCTGTTTGTGGCCACAACACTGTGCAAAAGCAAAGCAAAATCCCTGGGAGTGGTGCAGAAGGAAAGGGGTGATGGGGATGTGAAAAGGCAGATGGCCACTATGAGAAGTTGGCCTGGGAGAAGTTGCACAAGGCTGCTGACCCTTGGTATGCTGGTAAGGAGATGGTTAAGGCCCCTAAATGCTCTCAGTGGTGTTTTGACTCTTCCTTTGCCTCCCTGGTTGCCAGAGACATAGGATATAGGTATGGTATAGCTATGGTATATATACCAGTACCATATATAAACCTCCTTACCTGATGGATGAACCTGCAGGTCATCTGCAGCATCCAGTGTGTCTTGGGACATGAGATGACTTTTTCATGACCCCCTGGCTTTCTCCCACTTCTTGGTATTCCCAGCACCTGCAGGCACTGGGGATCTTCCCCCTCTCTTTGCTATCGCATCGGGATGAAACAGGGAAGGATGGTCCCTTTTTATGGGCTCTTGCCATTTTTGCAAGCGGGCACAGCAGCTGTGGTGTTTGGGAATGTGTCCAGCGGAGCTGGGTTATCCCCATTTTAAACACAAGAAAACTGAGAAAAGCAGAGATTAAGACAGTGCAAAGCTTGTATTTGTAGATGCTTGACTGCATCTCGAGTCCCGTTTTCCAGCACGAACAGGCTGCTCTGAGCACTCAGTAAATCAGGGCCCTGTAAATGCTCTCAAAGAAGCACTTAAAAATTTCTTGGTGCTTTTAAAGATCATGTCCAGTACTGCTTATCTATAATCACCTTGAAATGATGTTACGTTGCCCAACATCCAACGCAGCGACCTTATGTGGGAGCCCAGTCCTTCCCCAGGAGATCGCGATGATCTTAGCAAAGGAGAGCAGGACAATTAACTCCAGTTTACAAATGGGGAAACCGAGGCACAGCATACATCAGCCCCGAAATCACAGCAATTGGCCTCATTTCCCTCTAGGTTGGGCTGTGGCTGGAGATGCAGCCCAAGTGAAGGGCTGTCTCCAGATACTTGCAGGTGTGGAGCCATGGCTTGGCTTTGCAAGGCTCTAATATGTCAGTCCTGTGGGTAATGCTGAGAAGGGACATGTATTTTCTGGCTGCTTTGGGGATATTTGGGGATAAAAATTACTTTTTCTGTAAGTTTCCCATGAGTATCCCTCCCATCCAGGGAGGATGGAGCACTGCCGGCTCCCCAGACAAGCAATCCTGCACGTGAATATCAACACCAGCTTCCCATTTTAATTTCATTCCCTGCCTCTTCCTTCCCCATCTCCACACTTAGGAGAAGCTCCCACCTCCTTGGCAGGGAAAGAAGAGGCTGAAGGTTTGCAGGGTGCAACACAGGTACAGTATTTCACAGCCAGTTGCTTTGTAATGGGATTCTTTTATTGAAAGTTGTTTCCCCGGATCTGGCTCTGATTAGCAGATGCAAGTCCTGCCCTGCATGCCGATGGATCTGCTCTGCTCCTGGAGCAAAGCCACCAAGACCCGACGGAGGGTTTCTCAACAACATGAATCGAGCAATACAGCACCCGCTCGGACACCTCCACCCATGCTCTGTACGACCCCGTGGCTGATCCAGCCCTGAAAAACTCCTGTTCAGAGAGAGCAGGATGCGGCCCCGGGGTGCTTAGGCAGAGGATGAGGGGCTGGGAGGTTGAATTAATGCTGGGAGAGCAGATGCACACTTAAACAAACCATCCGCTTGCAAGAAGAAAACAATGACTTAGTACTTTCTAATTACCATCCCAAAGTCAAGCAATTACTCCTTATTCACACGTGATTACTAAGAATAGCTTAAAATGAATAAACATTTTTTAAAAAAGCTACTTAGTAAATTTTCATTAGCCAACACAGTAAGATATTTATACTCCAGCACAGCCCCCATAAATAAAGACAAGACGTTACTCAGTAAATGAGTGGATTAGTATTGTGCTTAATTGAAATTATTATCAGGTTACTACAATTACTATAAATTACCAGCAGGATCAACTCTTTTTATTATTTTTCAAAAAAACCTGCGAAATCTTATTGATATGCCTTATGCAGTTATAAATAATTTGGGGGACAAGGGGCTGTTCCTCAGTGGAATTAATATATGAGACAAGGAGAGGAGAAGAGACAGGCTAAAGCACGTGGGGCAGCTTGTGCTTTATTTCTGATGCCGTGGCCATGTGGCTGGGCACAGTGGCCAGTGGCCACTGGCTGTGGGGGTACGTCTGTGGCAGGGCTGGGGGGTTTTTGGGTGGGAATTGGCAGGGATGGATGTGCAAAAATGCATGAAAACACTGCAGCGGCACCGAGGGCTCAAGAACATGATTTCAGCCTTCTGCATCTCCCTTGCACACACTCTTCATCATCCACAGCCACCCAAAAGGACACAAGACCGTGCCCCTGTGGGTGTCACCTCCAGCAATGCTGATCCTGGCCAGCATCTGATCCCATGAGCTTGCACACTCCCGTGTTCTGCCCTAAATACCGCCCTCACCATTTCCTCACTGCTTTCACTGCCTGTGGCTCTGGCACCCAAATTAAATTTTCCCTCTGTTACCTGCCCTTCAGCATCATTTTCTTCAAGGTGGGTTTCCATAGCAAGGGATGCAGCAGGGAAAAACGGGTTGGAATACAGTGGTGAACAGCAAAAGCCACATGATGGAGATTTTTTTGGTGTGCTGGAGACCCAGAACAAGAAGGATTTGGGCAGAATTATGGACTTTGTCAGTGTTGGAGCTTGGAGGCTTTTCAGGGTGGCCGTGCTGCTGGTGTTAGTTCATCTTCTGCATCTCTGGGGTTTAGGGAGATGGAGACAGGCTGGGGAAGGTGTTGCAGGAGCTCTGGAGCCGTCTGCAGACTACCTGAGACCCAAAGATGGGTCTGTGCACCTAAAACCTGTCTGCTGCTTCCAGCTTGATCAGTTGGTTTAATTAAAAATTTTATCTGTCCCCATAAAGTCTCTCCTCTCTCAGCCTTAGACCCAGCACAGCTGCGGTTTTCCTAGAGCAGACACGGCTGGGTATTTCACTTTGGGCAACACTTCTACAGAATTGGGTGCTATAAATCCTTCTTGTTTCCCCTTGTATGGAACAGGGGATAATGAGCAGGACGTGTGAAGTCTTGATCAGCTGCTGCTGGTGCAGCACACCAGTGTTTTCAGATGAAAAGCGATGAGGGGGAAAAAAAAGCGGTTATTAGAGCAGAAGCACATTAGAAAAAAAAAAAAAGTCTGAATTTCCATTACACCCCTGGAGCTCGACATCACTGCAAGCCGTGTATTTCCATTATTGCTCTGCTTATTATTACATGTTTTGATTTCAGATACCCCACCTACGAGCAGCTCAGATCCCAGGGTGTTAATCCAGGAGCCGGGCGGAGATGTGGATCACTCGCCCGATGACACTAATTTGGGTCTCGGGGGCATCTTGCCCTACACGAGTCTGAGCGGTGTCTGCGGGCAGGTGTCAGGAGCCGATGACTTTGTACAACTCTGCTGTCAGGTCCCCATCACTTAGGAAAAGCCACTTTTGCATCGAATTGGAGATGCCCTGCAGGTGTTTATGAGTTTATATTAATAAAGAGTAGATAGAGTGATACTGCGAAGTTGATGGGGAGAATATGAACCCATGTTTTTAGCCTCTCAGGCTCATGTGCACACCCAGAAACAGGCAGATCCTTTGCAAACACCTGCAGACCTGTTGGGTCACAGTGATGCAGCTCCATATGGACCCTCCTGCCCCCTCAAAGGATGGGCGTGGGGCTGGCAATGTCTTGGGAAATCAGGTCTAAGCAGCCAAAGTTGACAGTCTGCTCTTGAGAATAATGGGGGAGATTTAAAAGCAAGAAGAAATGCAGAAATGCCCAGTGATTTGGCTTCTGCCCTTTGCAAGCTCGGTGGCTTTGCAGCATCCTGCTGTCAGCTCTGCACCCTCGTCCTTGCCACCATGCAATGGAGAAACTTACTGCCCTAGGGAAAGGGATCTAAGCCTCCTCCTTCTTGCGCTTTTCCCCCTTTCTTCCTTCCTGCCCTCATCCCTCGTCTTTCTGTAAAAACACAGGCCAGGGTCCTGCTCCTTCAATACTGTAGTTGTTAAATGGAAATAGCACAAGACCCTGCAGCCATGAGCTCTCTGCCTTCTTGGATCTCAGTGCTGGGCGCCGGCTCGACCCTAACGCACCCAAACTGAGCTGAAAGGGTGCGGAGCTGGGAAAGGACCAGGAGGAGCAAATGGGAAGGGAAAATGAAGATGTTGCAGGTGAGAAAGGGGAGGAAATGGATTTGAAGAGCTGCCCCCTCAAATCCACCTGGTGTATCAAGGCTTAAATCCGTGCGGCCCCGTTTGCTAAACCCGTCGGCATTGCGCTGGCCCTGCCTTGTTGGAAAAACAGCTGATGGCTTTGCAGGGAAAATACTGTCTGGGCTGTAGATCCTGTCCCCGCTGACACCATTTCATCCGTGTAGTCCACTTGGCCTACATAGGGGTTATATATGCATCCCTGGGATGAGGCAGTGCTAAAGAGGAGAGGAAGATGGATAGGGTGAAGGAGCAGGCTCTCTCCCCCAATTCCTAAATATGAGTCAGCAGGATCCCTGTTTTCAAAGCTGGCTGCTCTCAAAAAGGCATTTGCATTTCAGAGAGCTCCTGCTTTGCTCTCCCACTGAGAGTGTTTAGCTTTTGTTTAAAAGCAGGGCTCCTCCACAGCGCTGCAAAAGGGGCCGAACGGAGGAGACAAGAGGCAGGAGCCTCTGGGTTTGATCATTTCTTCCTTTGACTCTGCCATCCGAGTCCCTTGCCAAGAGCCTCTTTCAAAATCCAGTGCTCATCAAAAAAAAAAAAAAGGCTAAGCGGGGCAATGTGGCTGGGACGTGGGCACACATGTGTGCACACTGACGTGTTCAAAGGCAAATTTGGGAGGATTCATCCACCCCGGGTTAACACCTCCATCAGCCTGGGGTTGGGGGTTAATCACCCCAAAAGGCTCATCCTGATGTCGTCTGCTGGAGGAGACCTCAAAGAGAGAGCACCTGAGGAGAAGTCGCTTATAAATCCCTTGTGCTTTTGAGTAGGAGGATGCTCTGCATCTCTGTGCTCAAGTCCATCACCTCCCCATGCCATGCTGTGCACCCCTTGCCTTGCACCCCAAAACTCCCAGATCCCCCTGGCATGGCTGTGGCCATGGTAGTGGCTGCCTGACATCCCCACTCACATTGCAGCAGAATCACAGAATCATTCAGGTTGGAAAAGACCCTTGGGATCAGCGAGTCCAACCCTCAGCCGACTCTACAAAGTTCTCCCCTACCCCACATCCCCCAACAGCTCATCCAAACGACCCTTAAACACACCCAGGGATGGGGACTCCACCCCCTCCCTGGGCAGCCTATTCCACTCTCTGACCACTCTTTCTGGGAAACATTTTTCCCTCCTGTCCAGTCTGACCCTCCCCTGTTGCAGTTTAAAGCCGTTCCCTCTTGTTCTGTCACTAATCCCCTGGGAGAAGAGACCAGCACCAACCTCTCCACAACGTCCTTTCAGGGAGCTGTAGAGAGTGATGAGGTCTCCCCTCACCTTCTCCTCCTCACACTGAACAGTCCCAGCTCCTTCAATCTCTCCTCACAGGATTTATTCTCCAGGCCCTTCCCCACCTTCGTTGCCCTCCTCTGCACTCGCTCCAGCACTTGCATTTCTATTCCCTCTTCACGCACGTGTCAGAAAGTGCCTGGTGCTGCCATCAACTTATTTTCTCCTTATAAACTACTCCAACTCCATCGGCTTCATTTCCAACCAGTGGCGAGTATTGCCCAGATGACTCATGTAACATGGAGCTCCTCATGAATCACCCCGTCTGTGCAACCCGGGTGTTTTGTACTTTTGGAGCCAACAAATTTCAGCCTCCCAAGTGTTTGCAAATTGCTTATTTGCTCCAACATGGTGCGTGGTCTTCCAAAACATTGTGTGCTTCGTGCTTGGAGAATCGTAACACTGATGCTCTAATGCAGCTGGACTGCGTGGCCATGACAGAGGGGACACGATGGCATGAGCGATATCCCTGCCATATCCCCTTTAATCCACCATCTCCAATAAAAAAGCATTGCTTTTTCCACAGAAGAATGAAAAACAGGTGAATAAAGGCATGAAGAATAAAGTTGGGGGTTTCCATTTGGAATAGTGCAGCTGATTAATGATTGATACAGAAATTTGGGAAAATCTGGGGAGTTTTGAGGTCTTGGAGATCTAAATAAGCATCCATAGGAAATAACATCACTATAAGAACAGTGGCAAAGCCAGTGCCCTGCGCTGCTCCGTGGGCACTGTTTTGCCTTGCTCATGACAGCAGATTTTTGCCTTTTTCTTTCCTTTCCTAAAGGTCAGAAAATAGCAAGTCATAATATATTTTCATGAAGACAAGATTTAAGGCTGCAGGAGAGTTTCCAAATTGGACCAGTCTGAGGACACCCCGTAGGACTGGGATGAGCTTTGCTATTGCAGAGACGTGGATGTTGGGAATTTTGGTTTATATACTGGAAGGTCTAACCTGAGAACTCAGGATGGAAAGTTTGTGATCTAGAGACCCCAACACAAGTTTCTCAAGTAGTTCTGATTCCCACAAAATGCTCTGTATGTGTTCTGGAAAGCAAACTAGCCCAAAAAATAGCAGTTTAGGCTTGTTTGCAACTTTTTACCTTATGAAGTGAACAACTTGTGAATTGAGTGCTTGTGTTTTCCTTTGGATTGTATTTCTTTTCAAAGAACACCTCTGTTCTCTCATGTTTTCTTCCCCTACTCCATTGCTTCTTAAAGAAAAAGCATAAAAAATAAAAATATAAGAGGAAAAATCCCCCACCACCCTGAAGGAAGTCTGTAAAACATTAAAACTTGATTATTATTCCCCAAGACATTGTTGCGAAAAGTCTCTTGGACAGTGAGGTGCTTTTTTTCCTCACTCCTTATCCCAGTTTCAGCGAAACAATTCCCAACCCTTCATTTTCAGTTGACTACAGCCCGAAGTTGCTCCTGGCATTAGCATTCACTGCAAAGCCAGCCCTGAAATCAAACACTGCTGCTCTGCTCTGGTATCTTTTTTCCTCTCTCTGCATTCACTGCGTTGGTGTAAATCAATCCTATCAGCTCCCGAGTAAATAGAATCGCTTCAAAACATTCAAATAACCCTACATACACCTCCCCCCCCCCCCCCCCCACCAAGAAGGAAAATCAAAACCAATAAGAAAATGAATAAGTAAATAAAAAAAAAAAAAGTATGTAGTTTGGGGATTTTTCTTCATGGTTGCTGGTTTTCTCCTCATTCAGGTGTTGGGTGGTTTAACAGATTCCCCACTATTTTGCTGGCCCGTGCATAGGGTTTGCTGCTTTTTTTTTTTTTCCAGTGGATGGAAATAGTGGGTGGAAATAGGAGTGGGTGGAACATGCGACCCAAAGGATCGGTGGGACCCATTGCATCTGCACGATGCCATTGGGGAAGGTTTGTTCCCCAACAATTTGGGGTAAAATGCTCGTTTTCAAACCTGCATTCATATTTGCAAATCTCAGATCTCACAGTGTCTTGCAGCTTAGTCCGTGACACCTCTGGGCTGCAGCAGTGAGACAAAACCTCAAACCCATCCCGGGGTCTTTGGCTGTAAGCCCAGCCTTGCTGGAAAAGATGCTGCAGCTCAAGGACCCCTTGAAGTGGGCTGTGTCAAGCCTCTTCTTTGCAAAGGGAGCTCGCAGCCCCCCGATGCCAGCCCCCGGCTGTCCCCATCCTCTTTACACGCAACAAGGGATGGGGGTTTTACCACCAGCGGTGCAAGCCCCGAGATTTGGGGTGATGATGGGAGAAGCATCACTGCACAAGAAGGAGCCAGGAAATAAATAGACTGAAGAAAATCTGAAGCCTTATAGCTGAGTACTACTAATAACAATATATTATGGCACCAGCAGAGGCACAGGAAAGGCTCGGTGTATTTACAGACCTAACTAACCCTCGGATCCAGGTGCCACGTTTTGACTCCGTACCACCTTCTCCGCTGGATTTTGTTTCTGCCTGAGGATTATTTTGGAAAGAGTTATTATTATCCTTGATTTATCGCTCTGCACTAGGGGGAACTCTTACTTTCTGCCGAGACAATTACTGAACCCTTGCAGAGAGCCACTTCAAGGAATCGCAGCCTCTGCTCTGCCGCTGATTGCAGACAGACGGGGTGATGTTGCTTTACCAAAAGGATGGTTGATTAGGTATCAAGCTTCATCTCCCTGTTACCTGTAGATGGTATTTTCATCTGTATTAAATGGGCAGTTTAAAGACTCTTAATTATTAAAACAGTAGCTTGGGGTTTGTTTTGGTGGAGATTTTTTTTTTTCCCTGTTCTGGGAAGCTTTAACTTCCTTTTCCTTCTGTTTGCTGTTTCAAAAAGCAGACATGTATACCCACGAGTGCATGTGGCTGGCTGCTCCTCTCTGTTTTGCTCTCCTCCAGCTCACTGTATCCTCTACACCACTCATCACCACCTCCTACTCCACCTTCCCAGGCTGATACAGGCCTATCAAGAATATAATCAGAATAAAGTCAATTAAGGACAGGATTAGACTGAGAGGAGGTTAATAGGACTGTGACAACAAGACATTTATTCACAAATCTTTCCTTTCCACCCTTCACTGTCCAAACCTATTTTCCCCAGGCCCATCAAATACGAGCTGCATGCTAATGTTTCACCAAGCATGCTGTGAGCTGTGCAAGGAAAGCCTTGCTGAAAAATTAAAATACAGACCAGAAAAGGGGTATCTGAACCCAAAAACCTCTCGTGACAAAATTGCCTCAGCCATGCTACGTGCTAGTTGGTAACCCCCTGGGAAATAAGGGTTTCTGCTCTGTGAAAATACAAGTTTTAGCTCTTTGCTCTTCATTTTGCATTGCCTTTAGTCTTTCCTCTCTGAAAGAGTTTCGGAAGAAGCAAAAAACCCTCATAATTTTGAGGTCCAGCACACATGGCAAACCCTCTGGGGAGAGGAGCAGCTGCCCCATTTTTGGCTGGTGCATGGCATGGCACCAGGAGCATGGTTGCATCTCGAATGAACAGGGGTGAATATCTTAACCCCCTGCTGCAAGTTGAGTTTAGGGTTTTATTTCTGAGTGATTTTGCCACACAGTTTCTTGGCGATGACCATTCAATGACCAGAAGTGCTCTTGCAAGCTTTGCCTCCCCATCACGACTGTGCCATGAGGACGTCTCCTCCACAAGTGGCTTCTCCAAGCTCTCCAACCACCTCTGGGGCAGCAGAGCAGGATGTATTCATGGCTGCCAAAAGCACACGTTGTTTCCTATCCCTGGAGGAGGACTGAAATGCCAGCAAAAACCCAAGGAGTATCTGGAGGTCAAGAGCAGCTGACGGTTTGTGGAGTTATTGTTGAAGTTGTTTGCATGGATAACGAGCCCACCTGAAAGTATGAATATACCCTGATTTATACAAAAGCTTGAAAATAGCTGGAAGTAGAGCTGAGGGGAGTGTCTACACAAATTCCAGTTTATTGTTTCTATTTCAATATTCCCAGCTCGCTGTGGTGAGAACTGAATTGAGAGTCAATGGTACTGGTTACCTCCTCCAGCTGAGTGCATCTATAAATCCCATGGGGGACCGGCTGCTTTTTTTGGCTGGCCAGGGAGGTATCCCAGCGTTCAGTGCCGTCATGACAGGCATGGTACAAGCCATAAAAATAAAAGGATGGTGCCAAAATGCCCAAGATTGCGAAGAAGCAATATAGCCAGTGTGGAGACTGGGGCATGTCCCAACCCTACCAGGAAATATAAATTTTCTGGGGAGAAAGATGTTTGGACCATGACACTCTTAACAGTCCTGAGCAATTTCAGATCATCTGACTCCTGCTTTTGACATCTCTTGGTTTAATCATCCTAAATTTTGGGGTTTTTTTTAAATCCTTGGGCTATTGATACATATTCCTCTATGAGTTTCTCAGAGCGACCAGGTCTGGCCATAGGGATCGCAAGCAATGGCAGAAAAATTGGAGAATGTACATACAAAATTATTCTGAATAAAGTACTCCTAGAAATACTCCTAAATAAGTACTCCTGCTGCCATGATTACATCTGCACCTGTGTATTTAATACTGGAATGGATCGTTTCCCCCGGCTTTGTCTAATTCTTTGCTTTCACCCCGTCTATAATTTTGATTTCCACAAAATGCTTTGGAAATGAGTTCCACAGTTTAACCAACTACTTCTTTAAACCTGTCTCTTGTTAATTTTATCCAGTGTCACTTCAAACTTAAGTCACTTGCAGAAATGAGGATTTCCATTTCGCCCTCTCCGTGCCATCCACAGTTTGTAAACCTCCGTCAAATCCTCCTTTGGCCGCCTCTTTCCCAAGATAAGAAATCAAAGTTATTTAATCTCCTCTGGTATGAAAGCCTTTGTACCTTTTCTAGTTGTACCCATGAGGAATGGATTTCATTAAGCAGTAAAAGCTCGTTTGTCTGGTTTAGTTTACTTCGCTTTCTGAGACGCAGGAAGGCGAGGTGGGGTGAGACCCCAAATAACTCCTCTTTAGTTGCCCTGAATTCCCTCATTTTATACAAAAAGTCCGTTTTATAGGGTTGATATGCCAAACACCTGGGGCTATGTGCCTAATTTTTGCAGAGGGGCAGGAAATTCCCAAGATTTGATGGTCCGA
Source organism: Strix uralensis (assembly GCF_047716275.1). Taxonomy (NCBI): domain Eukaryota; kingdom Metazoa; phylum Chordata; class Aves; order Strigiformes; family Strigidae; genus Strix; species Strix uralensis. Next base: position 7,319,355 of record NC_133997.1, on the reverse strand, counting down.
CCTGTTTTTTGGGTGGACTTTGCTGCCCATGTTGACCAGAATGGGAAGCAGCACCCAAAGCAATCCCTGGGTCTGCACATTGTCTTGTGTGAGAGGATGTTATCTGAACCCAGAAAAGCTTGGTTAAAAGGAGAGAAGAGTTAAAGAAATCATGCCAAGAGGTGCAGAGGCTTGGTGAACTGCTCTACAAACATGCACATTATTTTCAGTGCTGCAGTTGAAGAGCATTTCATCTTGTTTCTGGGCTCATGTTCATGGTTGGGAGAGAGATGCTCATGGAGAGCAAGTGCTGCAAAAAAACCACAGCCACTTTTCTGAAAGCTTTTGAGACTTATTTTTTGGAAAAAATAATCCCATTATTTTCACATTTCTTCCATCCTTCATGTAGGTGTGCTCAAAACAACCTCACAATAACGATGACCTTCGCTGAGTTTCAGGGATGGACTCCTACCACCTCTGTTCTGGGAAAAGAGCAACAAAATCCATCAAATCCCACTTCAAAACTTCACAAAGTCTCAATTTATTTGTCCCCGTCCTCTTCCCAGGAGCCGAATAATCCTCCTGCAGCCAAGAGCTCGCTGTCAGCTTCACCTCTCGGGGGAGAAACTCACCCTCTCACAGACCTTTTGTGAGAAGTGGCACCGTTATCCAATTTCCTCCTAATTGCACTAACAAGGATGAATTAGGACTTTCATCAACAGGGGCGAGCGATCGGTTTGGAGTCAGCCATGGGCGACGGAGCCAGAGATTAAACAAAACTATCATGTTAATGTCTAATAATACAACAGCAAGTGGAAATTAAGCACAAGACAAATATGCTGTGCCGGCGACATTGGAGAGTTTGTTCTTTAAACACAACGTTATTTTAAAGGCAATGCTATTATTAGGGCCATCTAACTTAATTTCGTAGGCGTAATAGAAAAGTAAATGTGCCGCAGTTGCACTTTATGTGCAATTTCGAAAACAAACCCAAACTGGGGGGGGAACGCTGCATGTTACTGAAATAGCCACTCCAGCTAAATTCCTCTCTGATATACGTTAATTATCTCCAGCAGGGAACGGACGATTTCATTTGGAGCCACGGCAGTCGGCTGGATGCTCCCCGTGATGGGAGCGAACCCCGTGACGCACCGAAAAAACGTGAAAGCAGCCGCGGGGTCCCCCCCATCCCACTGCAAAATCCAGAGGGGTATTTTAACCCCTGGTTTGCCATCGCCTTGGTATGAGGTGAGTGGATTTGTTCTTTGGTACAGACCCACATTTATCATCTGGATGCTCATTAATTTCATCACTGATAAGTTTCCTACAGCAGCAGGTTTATTGGGTGGGTCTGGCATTTTTTCCTGCTTTGTCCAGTGGGAAAATATTTCCATCTAGGGTGATGGGTTTTGTCCCCCAAAAAATGCCTGAGTAAAACTTTCCTTGAGCATGTTAGCACAAGCAGCGGGAGGCAGTGCTGATAACTCCCCTTTGCTTGTGCAATGCGATCTCGGGATTGATCCGAGTGTAAAGCGATGCAATCCAATTCCCCTGCATGCATTTTGTTTTTTCCAGTGGTGATATCATTTTTCCCTTTTATGAAGTTGCATAAAAACTGTGTCTTAGTGCTTGAACATCTTGTCCTGCACTTAAGGGAATGTTTTAGTTGAGCAGCAGCATTGAAAGCCCCCTTTCTTTATTAATATCCAGCTCTTCTCTGGGACATTACCCCCTATTTTATGATGAAGAGGGAGGTAGAGCAGGTTGTAATGGTCATGCAGCGGTACTCAGATCTCATGCTTTTTGGGTTATCTCTTTTTTGCTGCATGTCAGTTTCCCTGGACCCCAAGGACAGGTTCACAGTGGTGTCAATCTGGCGTGAGGGCGGGCTTTTGGCTGGTGATGCTCAAGGAGAGGCCGATTTGATCTTCCATGACCATCAGGAGAGCAGGGCATTGCACTGCAGCTCATGGGTGCTTCTAAAAAATCACACCAGGAGCCATCTCCTCCCTGGCCCCTTCCTGAGCCAGCTCACGAGGGTCTCATGAAACCTAAAATAGCAAAGGAGAAAGGTTGCAAAGCGCTTCCCATCCCATCCTTTATGTCTCATCGACGCTGAAATGCTTTCTTCCCTGGCCGGTGCATTCAGCGCATATTAAACGCAATATGAAATTCCGTCTCAGAAAACCCCAGAGATGGCTCTATCGACTGTCCTTTAAATAGAATTAAAATTGACCTGAGACAGATCTGCAAGCCTATTGAATTACACAGTCCACCACTGAGCTCAGGCTGGCCTTGCAGGAAGAAATAAACCATCCCAGAGCAGAAATGGGGTGGACATGATGACATTATGATGGGAACCTCTCAAGCTGGACTTGCACAAATTTGTAGACAGGTCAGGGAATAAAAAATTAACCCCTGCGGTGCTGGTTACATGAGTTTTGGGGTGCAATGGGCAAGAAGTGGGTGCAAGATGCATCACGGCAAGGCGATGACATGAAGAAACATGCAGAGCCTGTTCATCCCCCTGTTCTTCCTCCCCAGCATCATGCTTTGAGCTCCACGCTAAAATAATTAACATGGCATGAAGAGTAAAAACCCAGGGGCTAATCTGCTGTGGTTTTCAGAAAACCTGTCCCCCCCTTGGCCTTGTTGTAGGAGATGGGAAATGCACGGGATTGCTTAGTAATGCTTTTCAACTTTTGACTGGCATATATGCATATTGTGCCTGTGCATCCAACTGCCTATCTATAGGCCATCTAATGGGCTCCAGTGGGAGCCCGGCCCATGGTCCGCAAATCAGCAAACCTGGAAACTCATCAGCGCTTCAGGCATCAGTGGCATTTTAAAAGACCTTTATCATGAGTGGAATTAACAGGATACCTCCCTCTGGAACCTGTTAGTTATTTTATTCAGACCCCCACGGACAAAAAAAAAAATTAAAAAAAAAAAAAAGAAAGCATCTATTTTGTTTGGAAAAAAAATGTCTTTAGGGCATTTGTACTATTCAAGGCTGTGCGATGCCAGGGGACAATGGGAGGTGTTTTATCAACTTCACTTTCTGGTTGAGGCTGAAGATATATAGGTCGCTTGGTAGGGTAAAAATGAATCACTCCAAGCACGGATAGCCTCTCCTTGCTGGGGTATCCTTGTCCTGGGATGCAGTATCAGGTCTCCAAGAAGGTCCCGGCGATCCAGGTGGTTTGGGGCTGGGTGCCCTGGCAGGGAAGCACCTGACTTGAGAGCGTACCCCTGATTTATACCTGTGTGTGAGCCCAGCAAAACCCAGCCCCAGCCACGGCTATTATTAGCTGACAGATTTTAAAGAAAAACTATATAAATCTCCCCTTGTGCCATAAATACATTTCTGCCTTGGGAGACCACGAAGAAGCTCATTATACCACATCCTGAGAGAGAGGCATGTGTCATCTGCAGTGACAAGCCATGCATCCTCAAGTTACCTCGCCGGCCGGGCCTGGGGAGCATTTGCTGAAGTTAAAGGGAGTTTGATGCTTGCTCAGAGCAGAGGAAGGGAAGATGTTCTATTTTGGCAAGGCAGGAGCCCAGGAAACAGGATTCTTGCGTTTCATTCCCCTCTGCCTGACCCCAGCAGGGAAATCTAAACTATAAATTAGAGGAAAAAAGTGTGGGAGATGATTGGATTTGAGGGCTGCTGCGAGCTGTTTTGTTAGGTGGGTCATTTTTCTGCAGGTCAGTGTGCTCCCAGGGCTTTTCTATAGGTGAATGCAATGCTCACACCAGGAAGACAGAGGAAAAAAAAGAGGAAGGAGTTTGTCCCTGAATGTGAGTCCAGTGCAGAGTCTGATGATGCTCCATGGACCTGGGACCAGAATCCACCCCTGAGGAATTTCATACATCTCTGGTGCAATTGCCTCTTTCTTTTTCTCATGGATGGAAACAGCTGGATGGAAAGGAGTTATTGAGCTCAATAATTCCAACTAGACCATTGCATCTGACGCAGGTCTTCCAATTCAAACCAACCCCAAACCTCCACAAAGTTTTCCAGCGTGCTTTTTCACTACCAAAGACTCAAAACCCTTCCCTTCCCCTATAGGTACGAGGTGCAGCTATAGATCTCTATTAGCATGCAACGTGGAGCAGCAATCTCTGTAGTACAAACCAGTTCTCCAGATTGAGAACTTGCCAAGTGTTGGATAAGCTGTAATAAAGTCTCTTGTTGTAAGAGCACCCCGCTGACACAGGCTCTGATCTGAAAGGAGTGGGAGCAGAATTAAATTCCCTCGGCTGAAGCCTGTCCATTATTCTCGGGCATTGGATTGCAGGAGCCGAAAAAAGCCGCTCTGGAAGCAATAAAGTGCTCGCAACGGAAAGCCCTGAAGTGTCGTGTGTGTTTGGCATTGGGAGAAATCACAGAAGGCAGCTTCAAAATCACAGTGGCTGCGACTACATGGGGCTTGCAAGAGGGTTTTTTTGGGGTGAAAGACACAATCCTGGGAAAAGGGGTGGGAGCTGGAGAGCAGGGAGGGAGCGCTGAGCTTGGCTGCCCGTTGCCTGAAGCCTGCCCGATGCGGAGCTCTGCTGAGCAGCATCAGTCCTTCAGCACCTGGCCTCAGGCAAGTCACTTCAGGCCACGTTTTTAATATAGTTTGAAGCCAAAAGGTTCAGCCAGGTGCCTTGTGGGATTTGCAATAAAGTCTAAGAGCTGCAAGTCCTTGAAATCCTGCAAAATGGGTGAGGAATGAGCTGAAGTCGAGGGAACTGAGCAGCATGGACCTGGTGCGCACATGGGTGTTGCATGGCTTACCCAGGGGCAAACCAAAATGGGTTTGCTCCAAAATACCCTGGAGTTTCTAGCTTTTCATACCAAAAAGCCTGAAAAGATGTTTTTCAGCTGAAAAGCATTGCATTTCATCCTCCAAATCTTGTCTGTCCACCTATCAGCCCCATCTGCCAAGGGAAGAGCCTTCCTTCTCCGGCGCTCGCCAAACTGCTTTATTAAGATGCATCTTGTATCGATGCCCTTTCCTCTTCCTCCCGTGCCATTCCCCTGATCTTTGTGTCAGCTGCAAACTTTATCAGGGGTGATGTGTTTTCTTCCAGGTCGTTGATAAAAATGTCAAATATCAGCAAGCCGGCCCTTGCAGGCAGCAGGGAGCAGAAGACCCTGTTGATTCCCACTTCAAGAGGTGCCTTTTGAAACTTGTAAACCAGCCAGTTTTTAATCCATCTAATTTCTGCCACAGTGATTTCCTACCCTCCCAGTTTCTTAATCAAGATGTCACGCAGGACCCAACCTTGCAGGAGCCCGAGTACATTACGCTGACAGCGTCACCTTTATCAGCCCAAATTTATAACCTCATCAAAAAAAGATATCAGCTTAGTTGGAAAAGATTTATTTTCCATAAATCCATCTTGATTGGCATCCTTTATGTTATTCCCTTTAATTCCTTATTAAACAAGTCCCGTACCAGACATCCCATTATTTTGCCCAAAATCAATGTCAAGCTGACAGGGCTGTAATTACACAGGTCATCTTGTTTATCCTTCCTACATATTGGCACAATGTTCGTTTTCTTTCAGCTTTCTGGATCTCTCCCAGTGCTCAAGGGTTTATTGGAGATCAGTATCGTAGGCTGACCTATATCTGACCGGGTGGCACGGGCATGGATTGGGTTATTATGCATCCCATATGGAAATCTCATTATTAATCAAAATTCAGAGATATTTCAACTCTACACTTATAGGGTTTGAACTAATTTCTTACAAGCAGTGGAGAAAATGGTCAGAAAACAGCTAAAATCAAAACCTGTGCTCATCACATATGCACAAACACCCCAAAATACGTTGATGCCCTGAAATCCCCAGGGTTTCGACACAAAGTGCTGTGTGTTTATATGGATGCCCAGAGTGAGGACTTTCCATAAATGATTTTCTTTTCACTGCAATCCTGGTTTTCTGGCCCAGGAATATTTCGCTCGTGACTGGGTGAGCACTTGCTACTCCCACTGATGGGGCTTTCACGTCGCAATCTTTGTTTCTTATTTGGGTTATAGACACTGTCCAGCATCCACTGCCTTTGAACCTACGCATTAAAACTTCCACACAACCTGTTGTCGCTCCCAGTTCAGCAGAGGACAGAATATCTATCCAGGCATGTTTTTTCTTGCCCCTACCTCAAGTGAAAGCCGTGTTATCAGCTCAACACCTAACACTGTTTGGACAGGAGCGTCAAAGGCAAAGGAAAGGCATTTTTCATCAAAGCTGCTAGATTTCTCAGCCAATTTCAAGCGCATGGTGGCTCAGCCAGGGCATCCTGTTTTGGCCCTGCTCCTTTGCCCTGAGGATTTTCAAAGGAGCCTCTGGCTCTGATCTACACATCGAGCATCCCGTGGCCTTTCAGAGCATCTCCTTCTGCTGCACTCAACAACAGAAACCAGCTCAGCCCGTGCAGAAGAGAGCTATATGGGGAAAGGGGGAGGTATGAAAGGCTTAAAAAAAGAATTCCTGGGGAGTAAGGATTGGATCCCAGCCGGTGCTGCACACACGGGACTGCAAAATAATTAGGAAGGAGGATTGTATTTTTATATTTTTTGTTATTAGGATGTTTTTCTCCCAAGGCACCGTTGCGCCTGCCTGGTGCTGGGAGGTTTTTTCCTCTTTTTTTGTGCTGATGTTGGGACTTACCTCTCTTTTCTCCCCCTGAAATTCAGCTTCCCTGACTCTGTTATCGCAGGATGTAGAAATGATTTTTACTTGGGGTGGGAAGGAAACTGAGGCAAAAAGGGTGAGTCAAGGTGAGTGCATCAGAGAGGGAGCACTTTTTGGTTGTATTGCAACCTACTTCTGCTATTCTGGGGCCTAGCAGCTTGGGATTCTGGGTTACTTCTCTTCCCAAACCTGCCAAAAACTGCTGCAACTCTCAAAGACTGACAAGGTTAACATCTCCGTGAGTTCTTGGAGAACCTACTGAATTTTGAGCTGCTCGTTGGCCAAGGACAATGTCCTCTCCTGCCACTGAACCAGCTGTAGTCATGACCTGGTTCCTTGCCCATCCCTGACAGCCCCAGGAAAGCCATGGCTGAGACTGGCCAGGTATAAAAAGGCTCCCCAGTGTCACCAGTCACGCAAGATATGGCTTCTCCCAATCCCCTGGCCTTGTTTGAGAAGTTTCGTGTCTGCGAGCGTCACACTGGATGCTTGTCTCTCTGGCTCCAGGCCTCCCCGAGGATATGACAAGCCAGAACACATTGCAGAAGGAGTTCAAAATTATCTATCGCCAACATCCACTTAATCCATCGTGAGGAGAAGCGAAAAGCTCTCCAGGCCTGCAGGAGCTCTGAACAAGCCGCCGTTTCTTATGCTGAGCCTGTGTTCCCACTTGTCAGTTTGATTTCTCAATGCTTTACAATCTCTGGTATTCTCGGTGAGGATACAGCGTCACGTCCATCACCCGTTATCACTAGGTCCCCGTGTTTCCCTTTCTTCTCTCTCAGCCTCTTTGCAATCTTGAACCAATGAAAAAAAAAATGAAAAAAAAAAGAAAAAGGAAAAGAAGAAGCAACAGCAGCGGCTTTTCAGTTCCTTATCCGCTGCAGCCTGGATTACATCCAGGCCTCTTGCTATGATCCTTCAAGTTCCTGCTAAACATGCCCTGCATCTCCTGATAGCATTAAATCTGCATCTCTGTTGGTTTATCAGTGCTTCTGGGGACTAGCGGGGCTGGCGCGTGAGGAAGGAGCAGCATTGCAACAAGTTATGGTGTGCGAGGAGGAGACGGGGTGGGGGAGCACAGACACCCTCCTGCCTCTGGTGTTCTCCCAGCTGAGTCGGGGTACGGGTGAGACTAAATGAAGCAGCACCCCCAGAGGACACCTGCACGCTGGGTTGAGTTACCCAGAAGATGATGAATTTGCAGGGCCGATGAGGCCACTGAGCTGCACAAGGCTGAGGCAGTGCAGGTCAAAGTTTCTGGGGATCAATAATTTGATTTTCCTATCCCATTACTCAGGATGCAATTAAGAAACCAGTATCCCATCATAGCACTGCAGCCACTGGTAAGTCAGGATTGTTGGTGCAATGAAATGAAACTCCAAATTCACACAGGAAGTTAATGAAGAGAAAGAGAGTCTTATTTTGGACTCATTACAGTCAGCAATGATGTCCAATTAAGAGAAATCCACTGCATATCCCCGACAGTGATTCAAAAATAGCAGATGTAGGCTTTAAGTCATCTTGAGCTCAAAAGGAGGGGAAATGGGGTTTTAACTCTTCTAGTGCACTTTCTGCTTTGTGAGGGCAAGGCACGAGTTGAAATCAGCTTCCATGAGTACTGACGAAGAGCGTCCCCAGGCCATGTTGGCAAACCCTGGCCTGTTGGCCACTGGGGCTGTTGGCCATTGGGGCTGTTGGCCATCGTGGATGTTGGCCATTGGTACATTTAGCTATTGAGCCGTTTAGCTATTGAGGTTGTTGACCACTGGGGCCGTTGGCCGTGGGGGCTGTTGGTGTTGGCCACAGGCATCTTTCTCCTATCCTGGTCTCTACAGGACCAGTGGAAGTGTGGTTAAAAACCATTAGGGTTCGAAGTCCTATATGAGCCTCATAACTGATGTAAAGAAAGGCTGAGTTTCCCCTTTATTATTTCATGAAATCACCATGGAGGTGTGGGGGAATTAAGATGCCTGGACCTTAACACGGATGATTTCTAAGGCGCATCTGAATTGAGCATTCACAAGACTTATGGCTTGTTTTGGTCATAACCCCAGTGCAGCCGGTGTTGTGGACTGATGTTATTGATACAGCCAGTAATTACATTTTCACATAAGCATTTTTTCTCTGTGTCCACACTGTGTTTATTACAGACTTTCAATTATTCATTTTTTTTCCCTCTCTTGTCATCCCTTCCTCTTCTTTGCCTATTTTTTTCCCCTCCTTGTCTTATTTTTCATCTCTCCTTTGACTTTCTCTCCACCTCGAATTCCTGTGTTTCCAGATCATTTTCTCTGACCCGGACAAGGACCCTGAAGACCAGACCTTGTCCCCATCCCTGGGCGACTTTGGCTGGAGTGGGATATCTCCTCTCCGTTCAATTTTCTTCCCACCCCTTGCCCCAGCTGATTTTTCCACACCGCTGAGCTCCTGCCACAAACCTCCCCGGTGCCTTTTCTGTTACAGAATGAGAAATAAAAATGTGGTGCCGTTGTTGCTGCTCATCTATCTGCCGTGCCTAGGTGAATAATGCAAGGAAACATGTATGTATTTATACAGCAAATGGGAAAATACATTTCTTAAGATGAATGAGGTTGTTTTCAGCCTTGATGCACCCAATAAAATAACCCGGTATCAAGAGGAAGGTTTATTTTGAAGTCTGGACGTGTCATAATATCAGCTCCCAACCAGGACTTCAAATTACATAAATCAGAGAGAGGAAGAGAGGGGAAAGGCCGAGAGAGCAGCGAGCACAGGGGGAATATAGGCATATAAGAAGCGGGGCATGAGGAAGCAGGTGTCGAATGTGCAAACACAAGAACACATCAGTGGGACCTGCTGGATGGAAACGTGAGCTGAGACTTGAGACGAGCTTTTGCGCCTCTCTTTTGGCTCATGAATTTTCCCCTCTGCGTTTGGCTCTGGAGCAAACTCCCTGGAAAAATCTTTGGGTGTCTGGGAAACCCCAGTGCTGGGCAGCCTCGATGATGCCTAGGAGGAATGCACCAACCTTGAGCTTGTTCCCAAGCCTCTGGGGACAGCAAGCCGTCCCAAAGGGGACCCTGCTGTCCCCATCTAGATCAGATTCAAATCCACCTTCAAAATCCCATTAATTTCTATGCTTCCACCACCAACCTCACCACGAGCCTCGTGCCAGTCACAAACAGCTGCAAATGAGTAAAGACATTGCATTAGGTTTATGAGCAAGCAGTAAGTTGATTTTTGGTGGGAAAACAGAGTATTTTCTCTCTACAGAAACCATTGGCTTTTTAATACCTCCCCACCCAATAAAACAGAGCTGCCAAGTTTTCATGTGTTGGTGTGCAGATTTCTGCTTTCCCAGTGGAAATTTGGGGGTGTGTTTGGCATGGCACATGCTCTTCCCAGCTGAAAACTCGGTTTCTTGCCAAAGCAAAGTGGGGGAGATGTGGAAAAAACAAGCGTGTAACAAGCTGTAGGCTTTATGTCACAGCTTTGCCTGGCACGAAGGAAAAAAAAATCCCATGCTGCCTTCCTACAGCCTGGGGAGAGCTTTCCTTGCTCGCAGTGCAGCATAGAAGTGTAAAGCATGTTGTGATCTCAATTTAGGATTACTGCTGTTATTTATCTGTGCTGTGTCATCTAGATGAGGAGCAAGAGAGGAGCCTGAGGGTAAAACTACTGCTGGTCTTCATGACTCACAGGGCTGAAGAGATGCCCCACCGCAGCGCTCGCTCGTGGTCCAGCGCTGGTCCCTCTGTGGAGGATTTAGTGGCTTTGGGGAGAGTTTAACAACTGGGTTTTTTCTTGGGAAGAAGCTGTAGAAAGAAATATTTCTGCTAAAAACCTTTCGTAATGAGGGTTGGCTCTCTCTGCATGGTTGAACCCTACTCAGAAGGCAGCTGCAGCCTGAGCACACTTCCTGAAAAAAATGTGTTGGTTTTTTTTTTTAAATTAAGAATTTCTGATACTTTGGAGACACAGCTCCCAGTGCAAAAATACTTGTTCCCTGTATAGTTTTCCTGCCCCAACACTTGCTTTCTGAGGGATTTATGGCTAAAGCTGAGCAGGAGGAGCTTCCTAAAGCCCAAACCACCTGAGGACGTGGCTGCAGAAACCCCTTTCGGAGAAGCGGACAAGTCAGGGTCACCCAACAAATTTATCCACCCCACTCCGGCTTTGTCTTTGTCACCGTAGCGGTATTTGTTGCTCTCAGCAGATCCATCTTGCAGGGGATGTCTCACTTACTGGGAAGGTTTCATTCCCAATAATTTTCAGACGTTGCTGCCCTCATGATTTATCCCCCTTCGGTTTAGATCACACTTTCCCCAATTTTACCTTTGTCTCCAGGAAACCTCGTCTATTTTAGTGCAATTTCCTCTCTCTCTGGCTCACCCTCTCCCTGTAGTCCAAACTTGTCTTCTTTTCATATTTATTTCAGTATTTGTCTTTTTCTCCTCGTGCAGACTGTATTCACAGGATTTATCTCCTCCGTTTTCATGATCTGTCTCGGAGTCCAGTGACTTTGTTTTTCCTTCTTCAGCCTTTTCTTTGGGTAATATTTAGCAGTGGCATTTGCTGAGGGCTGAGGGATGGGGAAAGGGAGAGGAAAGGAGGGGTGGTGGGGAGTTACAGATGCCCCTATTTCAGCACGTGATGCCCAGGGAGCAGCAGTTCATTGAGCACAATATTGCCCAGTGTTTAATTCATATATCCATGGCTCCTCTTGCTGCTATGCAGATATACGCTGAAAAGGAGCATTTTGGGTTGCTTTGAAGCCTCTTCAGCATCATGTGCTTCTCACTGTGCTGGGGAGATGTGACTCTTGGTGCAGCACAGGCTCTTCAACCTCTTGCCTCGGTTTCCCCTTTCATAGGGAAAAAGAATAGTGTTAGTGCCTGCATGTCACTGGGAACCAAAACTTTTTCCAGCAGAGAACTTAATGCAACAGTGAAAAAAAGAGAAGCTTTTCTAGAAAAAAAAAATCCTTAATTTTTCATAAGAAAACCTCAATAGTAAATGATTTCCATTTTTAAAAAATATTTGGGGTTCTTTTCCAGTTTGGGATAGTGAAAAGAAAAAAAAAAAAAATCAAACAAGTAGTTTCAACAAGTTCTGGTGGAAAAGATGAATTTTCCTCCTCTGTATATGGCCCTGGGTGATTTTCAGTGGAGACGTATCATCTTCGCCTTGTGATCGAAAGTTTCAATAACTGACAATGAAGGAGGATGAAGCCCCAGGAGAGAATGTGTGTGGGGAAAGTTCCTTGGGGTTAAGTCCTTCCAGCAATTTGGATTATTTTATTAATCAGGGGAGTCTGTGGAGTGGCATCCACATGACTCCTGCTGCTTCCCACCCTGTGTCGCCCAACCAGCGACACCAAGCCCATCACTTACCCCCTGCCACTGCCTGGCCACTGTGACGTGACGTATGGTGCAATTTCCAAAAAGGTGCTTTTTTCCCCTCCCTGGCAAGCACACAGGGGACCAGGAGGGAAAGTGATACAGGGTGAAAACAAAATCCTCTCTGCACTTCATATGCAGCTGTTTGCCCTGCCCCAAGTCTTGTGCTTCATGCCCCTTGTTTCCCATCAGCATCTCTTGCTTTTTACACAATGCTATTCAAAACTGCCCTCTGGGTACATCTTGACCTCTACCCAAAATGCACCCTCCACCCATCTTCTGGCATTTTCCAAATATCTCTAAATATTCTTTGCAGGATGGCTAATGTGCTTAATTTGGCGCATGGATAAATGTGGGCTGGGTCAGAGGCAAGCAGAAGGGGCTTGCATTAAGGCATCTTCTTTTTTCCTCCACGGAGGCTCTCCCCAGCGTTAGTGGCAAGCCTGAAATTGCAAATCCCTGTACACCCCTCACACCTTGTAAGAGCCCAAGTCTTCCCTTGCAGCAGTCCCCAACCGTTCCGGCTCCCTGTTGTTGTCTCCCAACCCCTGAGGGGCTTTTGTCAAGGCTTCACTTTTATTTTCATCCTTAAGTTTTGTGCCTTCATTAAATTAAAACTCAGCTTGTCTCTATTTCCATAGAGACTGAGACTGTGGATGACCAATTGTATTCATTCTTCCATGTTTTCATCTTCAGGGAAGAAGGAAATCTCTTCCTGAAATACTGACGTGCTTATGGATTTACCCATCAGCCTGGGATTTCCAGCATTTCTCTAACCTGGCTGGAGCAGCCGTTTCTCCTTCCAGTGAGCTGTTGACAACCAGAATCCCCAGCAAAGGCTCTGTTTTGGATTCACCCCAGGAACATCTTCCAGGGATGTGACGATTTAAACTTTTAAATGAAAACTAACTACCCAAAGCCTTCCAGTACTGCAGCATTGCTTTCCTCTGGCGTGGTAACCTTGCAACACATCCCTCTTCTGGGGTAGAAGGGAACTAAAATAAAAAGGTATCCTTTATCAAAACACTTGAAAGGAGCTGATGTGCAGACGCCACCCGCCCAAGTAATTGCTACAACAAAGCCAGGTGATAGTAATGAAATGGCAATTTGGGGAAACACGAGGGGCTATTTATGGGCATGCTGCTGCCTGACTGTGGGGGTGTCTCCCCTTCCGACTTATTAGAGGGAAGGCAAAGGAGGAGCCAAGGAGAGGAAACATGGTAAAAAAGTGGATTTCTCCAGGTCTCAGGGATTTGTTGAGCATTATGAGACAACAGGGAATGACTTCTTCCAAAAGCTGAAGAGCAGATGGAGCTTGGAGAATTGATAGGTGGCTTTCCAGGTTTCGAGGATGATTTTTGCCTCATCCATGATAATCTTCTGCTGGATTGCAAGGGGTTTGAAACCACAAGGAGCTCCAGCCACACAGACTGGTGTTCTGCTCTTTGGGCACATCCCACCAATGAAGCAGTGGTGCTGCAGGCACCAACATTTCCTGTCTACAGGGGCTGCTGAGGAGTTGGTAACTATTATTCCGGCCGTCCTCCCTCTGAGCCGCTTCTTTTCTAACAGCAATTCAATTACGGCTACTGAGAGCAGTTATCATCATAATCAGTCACTCATGCAACCAGCAGCATTTGCAGAGAGGTACTTCTTCAACAGAGGAGACACAGAGACCTTGTGTAAACCCTGGGCTGCTCATCTGAGACAAGTCTTCATGCAGTTTTTGGCTTAGCAAGCCCCGTCTGTGCTTTTCGGCCTTAGGGAATTAGCCACCGAAAGGGTTCAGCCTCTTGTAAAGCCCAAGGTACCTCCAAGCACCCTCACTCACCATCATTTACTTCCCTTCTTCTCTAGCAGAGCAGGATTTGTCTTTCAAACCTTCCCTCTGATGTGTGAGCGTAGGTGAGGAGAACATCTTATCCCTCTTCCTCGGTGTCTTCTTCAGGAGCAAACCCAGCTCAGACGTGGGATTTATTGGGCAGAGAGCATATGCCCGCGTTTCAATCGCATATGATCTACGAGATGTTTTTACGGATCTAATTGTCACATATGTTTGTTGTGAATCCGTGATGAGGGGCCAGAGCAGATGGCAAAGGCTGGCTGCCAGTCACTCTTCCATAATACTGTATCTCTCTAAGGAGGAAACGATGGGATGGGATTAGACAAATATAGCAAAGGATGAAGACCCCACAGGTCAGCTTTTTGGGCTGGGAAATAATTTTCTCCCTTGTGCAATAGCCCCTCACCTATGACAGGCAATCAAATTTTAAAAAAGCCCCAAACCTAATACTTAAAGCTGATGGTTTCTCCACCTGACACCAGCGTGAAAGCCTGATTTTCAACACAAAGCCCGGGTGCAAAGATCATATGCCATCCCGCATCCGAAATCAGCCCCATCAAAGCAGTGCATGGGAGGTTCAGTGTATGGATCTGTAGCCAGCTTGGGGGGAAAGTGGGGAAAATCCGCTCCCAAAGGACATGGCTGCATCCTCGCTGCCTCCCCGAGCTAAATTTAAATTGCCATGCTACCTGAACTTTATGCGAGCGTCACACTGGTGTGATGCTATAAATACAGCTGAGAAGACACTTCTATTATAAGTCACCAATTTCTGAGACTCGGAACCAGAATTGGGCAAATTGAAAAAGAGAAATAATAATAATAAAAGGAGAGAGGAGAAGGAGACATCTCAGAGGTTTGCAAAGATTTAGTTATCCCTCCTTGGAGATCTTCCTGGGGATAGCTCAGGAAAAATGCCGACCCGAGGAGGAGCCTGGAGAAGGCATTTGTACACACGAACAACAGCAAACCCAGCAGCAGAGTGGAAAGCGTATTGAGCCGCCACGTTTTCAAGTTAATTAGCACTGGGCAGATCATTAGCTACAGCGGCCCTTTTAATTAGAGCTGCAGGGCTCCGTTTCACTCTGGATTGGCACTGTAATGTTGTCCTCACGCCGGCGAGGCTTTGGCGGGCTGTGACTCCTCCTGGGCAGCTCCTGCCACCACGTTGTTTTTATGACCAAAAGGTTCGTTAGCATCCTTATTTCTGCTTCCCCGAATGGTTCAGGATGCAGAGACCTCTTGCTTGGTCTTGCAACTAAATACAGCTCCAGAGGCCAAATTCAGATCATCAGACTGCTTTTACAACTAAGCTTAAGGTGGCTTTGCTTTGCTTTGCTTTGACCTCATTCAGGCTCAGTCTGGGCTCTCCCATAAGTGAAATGGCCCCTTAATTGCTCAAACAAAAGCAGGCATAATTAATAGCCATTTTACCAAATTGCTTCTTTGAAATACTAGGAAAAAACCCCTCAAACCAAGTAAAGGACTTTCCTCCAGCTTTAGGGAGTCACTGCTTCTGGGTTCAGCTATTTCTCAGTCTCCCATATGCCCCTTGCATCCCTGGGTCTCCGATGCAATTCTCTTCAACCTTTCCTTAAAGACTGATCTCTCTTACCGAGCAATTACTTTTTTGGTTCCCTTGGGTGGTTGCTTAGGACCGGCTTTACCATTGTTGAAGGGGAAAAAAATGGGAAAGGATGAGGCTGTTCTTGGCTCATGATGGGAATACGGCAGCGAATTTATTTTATTAAGGTTTGATAAAAGAAGGGTTTCTCTCCTTTCTGTCTCACCTTGAAAGCACCGTTTCCCTCCATCACGTGTGACCTTGGAAGTGGTTATTGGGCTGGACAAGAAAAAACTCCCATTTTCTTGCAATGTCATCCATTACTCAGCCTGAACACACACAAGACAGGAGAAGATGAACACAAAAAAAAAAAAAAAAAGGAGAAGCCTCAAAGAGAGCACAAATTAAAATGACTGAGATCAGATAACGAGGAAATACAGTTAAATTGTTTCCTTCCTTTCTTCCTCTGGTCTGGCCCTGGGGGAAATCCATCTACTTAACCATTCTGGGCCACCTGATGCTCTTTTTGTCAGGTTTGGGGGGGAGTGAGGATGGACCTGGAGGTGCTGAAAGTTTTTTCCCTCCTCTCTTCTCTTTCCCCATCCGTTCCTTGACCTCTGCAGTTATCTCCAGACTTATCAGCAACACAAGATGGCTTTTTTCACATCAGTAAGCACCATCCGAAATATAACAATTGGAAAGAATAAGAGAAAAATAAATCAATGCCCACAAACAATGGGGAAAAAATATATATAAAGACCAGTTTGGATGAGTGCAATTTATTTATAAAAAAGCCTCAAACAATAAAATCTGTGAACCTTTCCAGCATTAATTGCTTATTTTTCCCTTGGGGAGAATACACTTCACATCCTGAACCAAAGATGGTTTGTTTTGGCCTCTTGCTTTTTTTTTTTTTTTTTTTTTTTCTGCCTTGTCCTGTTTTAAATAAGCTTTCATTCTAATAAATGAGATGATTGGGCTTTTTCCTTTGGGTGCTGAGACCGTGCTGAGGTGACTTTGGGGTGCAGGACACCCCTGGGTGCCTGGGGCACAGATCCTGCCTCCAAGAGCAACAAAACCTCCATCTGCCCCCCAATCCGTGCAGATGTAGTGAACGCTGCTCTGGCAATGGGATAATTTGGCTAAGACCTGACCCAGCGCTCAGTGAGGTGTGATATGACCTGGATCAGGCCTTTTTGCCCAATTTGCTTCATTTTTAAGGATGGGAAGAGATGGAGCCGGGCTGGGGACAGAGGCATGCATGGAGCCCGTGCCTGGTCTTGGTTCACCCCCTTACCCACTGCACAGTGTCTGAGGATGAATTTGCTGGAAGTGATAATGAAAAATAATATTAAAACAATTTAAAAAAAATATTATTGCTTTATTTCTGTAGGCCAGAGAGGAAAGAAGGAGGGGTGCTTTGCATAAGAGCAGCTCCTGTTCATCACTGCATTAAAATGGCAGGAGTTTGGCTTGCTGGGAAGGACCACAGACATCTCTGCGTGCAGGTTGGCACATCAGAGCCGAAATAACTCCGTCCTCTCCCCAGCATGACTACCACCGTCACCCAGTGCCCCGTCCTCCAGCCGCCTCTCTTCCCTCCTCCGTTTGAAGCTGCGTCAGGTCTGGAGTTCAGCTTAATCCAACCGCTAGATGTATTATTCATTTCTACGCTTTAATGATGTGATAAAGTTGCTGGAAATAGGGAAAGGCTCATTAAACTGCCATTTGAATATAGAGCACAACTAAATTTTGAGGGAGAGGAAACCTCTGCCAGTCCCACACCTTCCCCCCTCCCTTCCCCGCAGCCTGGAAAGAGCCCCAAAATCAGTGTCATTGATGAGTTTTTTGCTGCGAGGTGATTAGCAGGAGGGAATGTGGTGGTGGGGCACCCTCGAGGATCCACCTCAGCTTTGGTGCCTGCAGGCTTGGGGGTCTTTCTCTCCTCTCTGGTTAAAAGTGCCAAAATCAAAGGAATGAAGCACTGGAATTTGCTTTGGCTTTTCTGCCAGAGGCAACAACATCTATAAAAGATGAACTGGGTCCTCTTGGTCCTTTGCATTTCCAAAAAAAACCCCTCAGAGCCTCAGTTGCCTCGACGGCAGAGCCGAGCTGAGATGGGCTATGGATGCTGGAGGACAAAGGGGTGGCCGAGCTCGGCCGGGTACGGCCAGTCCTACATTGTCCACCCAAAGCCATCGGCATAAAGCAGCTCCTTGGTGGGCTGCGAAAGCCCGGTCTGTGATGGAGTCGTTAGAATTGAGACATTAACCACAGCAGGGTTTGTTTAGGGTTTATCCAGCCCCAATAATGGAAAACTTCCCCTTGCTCCCAGCCATCCCCCTTTTCTTCATATTTTGTTTTCTCCTCCCTGTTCTCCCGTACTGTGAAGGGATCTTGCTCGGCTCTCCTGATCAGAGGTTGGCTTTGATCTTCCCCAGAGAAGCCGGTTCGGTGGAAACGCTCAGCAGCCCTCGGAAAATAATTGCACCTCGCTGCAGATGAGGGGAGAGATGCCTGCCAGGGCTGGGTTTAACGTGTGGGCTGGGATGCTGAGCAGGGATGCTCACTCGCTGCCTGTCCCCCCGTGTCTGCCCCCCAGTTAATCAGACACCATGGATGGGCAGGTACAATCCCGTTGTGGAGCATAGATGTCTTAGTGAAGTGTACAGAAAAAATGCATTTGCTGATAAGTCTGCAGGTGCTGAAAAAAGTCTTTTCTCCAAAAAAAGTTGGTGTTTCACCCAGATAGGTGGTACCAGGTGTCCCCTGGCTGTTGGTGGTCCCCAGCAACAGGCTGGGTGCTGGGTGAGCGGCACGATGGGGAAGCTCAGAGCAGCAGTGACCTGGAGAAGTGGAGGTTCAACAACTCTGTCATCGTTTCACCTGCAAACATCGCCATGTCCCGTGCCTGATATTTCATTAGGGTGCAGGATTATTTTGGAGGGGGCGATTGGCCCATTCACCTTTTGATTAACAGCTGCTGTCCTCATGCTGTAGCTGGATTTTGGGATGCAGATTGCTGTAGGGATTAAGAAAGAAATAATAAAACGTAGTGTCCTCATGGCAGGAGGATGAATCCTCCAAGGCCGCGAATCCCAAAGCTTTTACAGCCCCATGATGTTGTTTGAGTGGTAAAACCCAGCATTGCTGTGGGTTGGGAAACCCAGCTGGGACCCCAGCAAGAGGCAGAACAGCCACTGCACCGTCAATTCAGTTATTGCGGTGCTTCATCACCCTCAGCTTGTACTTGCTGGGCTTCTTCATGCCGGTTTGGGATTTGGAGAGCCACTGACCTGCCACACCTCAGTATTCTTAAACCTAACATGGCCCTGCGGGGAGAAAGCTCGTTAAGACTCCTGCTGTGCTGACCATCCCCAGCTAATTACATGCTGCCTCCTTAAATTTCCCTTGGCTTGTTTCTATTGGAGACGGGATTTGTCTCCGGTGAAGTCTGTCATTGCATTTCAATTCTCATCTCTGCATACACTGGGGTGTGTGTAGCAGTTTACATTTATTTTATTTTATTTTTTTCCCCTCTTTTTTTTCAAGTGCTTTGAGATAAAAGTGTCATGGAAATATGGTGTCATTGTCATGATGATGAGGGGGACTATTTGTGATGTGCCAGCACCCTTCTCGCTGGTATTGAACCACTTGGGAACATCTCGACATCCCCCAGGTGGCATTTTGCTTCCACAAAGCCAACCACTTATGCTAATATATATACATAGCAAGTGCTGTGTGTATGTGCGTGTGTGCGTGCGTGTGTGTGTGGATACATATATCATGTGGGCGTGATTGGAAAGCAAATTCTATAAATAAATCCCATTATCTTATTACACTGTAATTTTCTATCATTATCTGCAGTGTGGATCAGATGCATCTGCGGGCTGCGATGAGAGCGAGGGGCTGGGAAGTGGCAAACTTTGCCGTCTTGCAGAGGGCTCCGAGGGTGGAGGAACTGGGCAGGGCCTGGAAATATCTGCAGTTCTCCTCTGCCTTGCAGAGGCTGGGAGTCCCAGCCGCTGTAGCACAGCACCCCCAAATTTATTGCAATAAACCCCCATATTCCGCCTTTGCTGATCCCCACTGAGCCTGGGCCAACCGCCGCGGCACTGGAGCAGGATGCGCCGTTTTGCTGGTGGTTTGTTTTAACGGTTAATTGTTCATGTTAATGGAAAAAAAATTTCAAAAAATTTCAAAAGCCAGTGCCTAAATTTTAATTTGAATGGATTTGGCTTCTACTTCCAGATTTTGCTTCTCCTTGTGCCTTTGGCTGATGGATTAAAGAGGTTTTGCCGTGCTTGGTGTTTTCTCCCTGAGAAGGTGCCTGTGTGCTGTAATCAACTCACTCTCATTCTGCTTCTTGATAAGATAAAGAAGCAAAGCTTTTAAAGTCTCCCACTGTAAGGTGTTTTCCCTGGGCCTTTCTTTGCGCTCCTGTCCATTTTTCAGCATCTTTTCTTTTTACCAGCTGCCTCCCCTGGGACTGATTGGAGCAGCTCAGTATTGTCACCAAAACTGGCTGCTCTAAAACCTCTCCAGCCCATGAGATGCTTTCCATGCAGCCCTGGGTGCTGAGATTGAAAATCAGTGATTTTTCTGACCCCAAACCCCCACTTTTTCCAAGCAATCTGGCTCAGAGCTGCCTATGACCCCCAAAGAGGTTTGGGACTTTGACCTGGAGTCAACATTCAGCAAAAAGATCAAAAAAAAGCCGTACCAGAAAGGCTCAGCCTCATTTAAAAATCAACAACAAGCTCTGAGATTTTGATTTAAAACATTTTTGAATAGTCCTATTAGCCAGGAGAGAAAACAGGACTTCATAAATGACAGATTTATGTTTTTTTCCCTTAACTCCAGGTCTGCAGCTGATTAAACACACCAGATGAGGTGGATGCTCTTCCATGATACCTGTTGTGAATATGGTATTTTATAGGGGTGTATGGGAGGTGGATTTCTGCCACTCGCTCACCTGGGACCTGGGATGAATATGAGAGTAATTTCCCATGTACTCTGCACTGGCTGATGCTTTGACCAGGTACCAATAACCTGTGAAAAGAGAAAATGGCTTTTTCTATAACCAGAGAGATGCTGAGATCATGGGTCTTGGGATGCAGATCCTGGGACCCTTGACTTGGGTGTCACTTGGATCATTATTTCACTGACTGAATAATATTTTGGAGCTGTAGCCACAGGGGAAATTTGCACTGGAGATTTCTTTGGCTGCCTTTTGGTATTAAATTAGTGAAAACCTGTTGGACATCCTCCACAAAATGAACTTTTGAGAATGAGAGATGAAACAGCTTGATGGCATTAGAAACATTTTGTATTCAGAAGATCAAGGTTTTGTTCCGCGACTCCTGAAAATGAACATTTGAACAGTAGCAAATGCTTTGCCTCGAATGGCTGAAGTTCAGTCCCAGGTCAATGGCTACATTTTCTCTCCATGAAGCGGTCATTAATTTCAAGCTTACGGTTTATTGCTGGAAAGGGCTAAAAAAAAAAGGGAGTGTGACATCCATTGGGCTGGGGCACGTGCTGGTTCCTCGTATGGTTAAGCAGCTTGCTCCTGACAAGCTGCAAGTCTGAACATCCACTTTCTGAGGTCTGGAAAAGCTATTCCAGGTCAGCCTAAAAGACTTTTTTATGACTACCTCCACGTTTACTGCATTCGGACTCTGATGATGGAAGCACCTGGTTTTACAGGTGAAGGGATAAAAAAAAAAATAGTTTAAAGCACTCTTAAATATGCTTAAAATACTTCACTGCTGCTGCACGGGTGGTGTTTAAGCGCCCAGCAAAGACGCTGGTGTTGCTGGAAATCTTGTTTGTGGCTTCCGCAGGGTTTTGAGCTGGCCCAGGCAGAGCTCCTGGGAGCGTGTGAGGTGTAAAAGTCCATCTGACTCTCGTTTTCCTGACCATCATGATTCCTATGTGGCAAAACCAACCATTTTTAACACTGAATGTAATATAGCATAGACATAGGCAGGCAGAATATGGGAATTATGCTGCCTGCCAGCCTTGCTGAGGCGACCTCAAAAATGAAGGTGAAAACATAATTTCCAAGCTATTTTGAGCAAGTTCAAGGTGCATCATATAGAGAGAGAGACAAAGAGGTACTCGATGCATTGTCTCACCCACAATACATTTTTTTCCTAAAAGCTGGGACCTGTGAATAGAGTGGGAGATGAACACCAGCACTGTGTTACTCAACCCTCTGGGTTTGCTGAACCATATTAATTGGGTAGTGGCAGCCCAAATGCCTGGATATTACACTAAAACAGTTTCTTTTTTCATTCTCCTGTGCTTCTCACAAGCCGCTGTGTGTCCGCAGAGCCCCAAGGAGGCACCACCATCAGCAGGCAGCAAGTTGGACTTCTTCGGGGTGAGATCTCCCTGAAAACAGAGAAGAAAGCCAACAATTTATCTGCGGTGACCTGATGAATGGCCACAAAACCAGCGACTCCTCTCTTCCCGGCGCTGCCGGCAGGGTGATGAGTGGCAATGATGCTTCTTAGCATCAATCACCTGCCCTGTCCCTTCGTGTTGCCAACCGCTTTGTACCGCGCCTGATAGAAAAGGTTTCCGAATTTGGCAGAGCCTTTAGCTGTTATCGGAAAACGGGTCGTAAATTAAAACCCTTTTTTTCCCCCTCTGGAAAAAAATCTGGATAATAACAATCTATCCCAAACCATTGGTCCCCCCGACATCTCCAAGGGAAAAAAGCCAACAAGCAGTGATGTCTCATAACACGGGGTGTGATGCTGTATCAAGCTTTGGCTGTCAATTTTTACAACAGACCCAAACTCCTCCTGATTTCCCTCAATCCCAATCCCCAGTCATCACTCGCACCTCAGGAATCTCGTCTGGTGAAGCTAAAAGGGGGAAAAAGCCATAAAAACAGCCCACAACCTGGAATATTTATTCTTTTGGTGACAGAGCTGCAAAGATGCAGTGTCAGAAGATCCTACAAACTGCAAGTTGTTACCTGGATGTATTGATTTAAAGTACCTGTCCATCTTGATTTTTAAAAGTGTGGTTGATTCCTGGCAGGTTTATAGGATTATGGGTTTAATTGGATGCCTGTGTTTTAGTGGATATAAGTGAAATTTATGGCTGTAGTATCTGCTGTGAGAAAAGCATCCCTCTGTCATCCTCCCCTCCGTGGGTGAGCAGAGGGAGAAGCAACCGGTGGGTGGCAGTGAGGGCTCGGGGCAGGAAACTAAAGAGAAAATCCATCTTAAAATGGCTACCAGGGAGTTAAAATGACATTATTAAGGTTGCAGAGCTGGGCAATCCAAAATGAAGAGTTGCAGGAATTGAGACTACCTGTGAGTTAAAGACAAGGCAGTTGTTAATTGCCTGATTGCATATTATTTTCGGAAGGGCTGATCTGCATATGCCAAATTTGCATAATGCAAATACTGTGGCTGGTTTTGTGAGAATTGTGACGGGACCCAAAATGGGTGAAATGTTGGGGTTGGAGCTGTGTCCTTCCTGGGCCTGTGACCCTCTGAGGGTCTTCCCCACTGTGCAGCTGGGTGGTACCAAAGCCAATTAGTACCAGGAACTGATTAAAACAGAGAAAGCACAGAACAAAATAGGAGAGAGATGGAAAGAGTTGCTAACAAATCTCATTGTCCTTGCAGGGCATATCCTTGACTTCAAATTCAGCCTCACTCCATCAACTTTTCTATGCTCTCCTGGCTTGCAACAAATTCTGCAAGGCCTCCTCTGGGATCCCGGGAAAAATCTGCCTTTCTGTCCCCACTGGGCCGTGTCAGCTCTTTGCAGTAGTTTCTGCCATGCCGCAGCTTTTCTCATCCCAAACTGTTCCAGCTCCAGCGGGACATGTGAGCTGAAATTTTTCAAAAATAGGTGGTCTGAGCCCCCCCCGCCCCCCATTTAGGCCTTTCTCTGCATCACCGTGCCACCAGGCAGTTGGACCCCAGCCTTGAGCTAAAATGAGGATATTTCCATTGCAATCCCCCAAGATGCTTGTTCCTGGGGCCAAAGCAGACCCACCAAGCCGACAGCATCGTTTTCCAATCTCTTAGCGACCAGATAAATCTTCAAAGAGCCGCTGAGCAAGACATATCCCCGCCGTTCACAGCCTGGCCCCCCCTCTGGCACAGCTCTGACATCCCCCGCCTTTCATCCCACATGAAGAACATCTCTGTTCCCAAAACGCTCCGGGGGGTCCTCTTTTCTTTCACACCCCCTCCTCACCTGTTTCATCTCTTCTTATAATGCTTAATTTCTCATTGCCTTCCCCCCTGCCTAGCCTAGGGCTCTGCTCCAGCCCTGCAAGTGATGATCCCCCCAGCACCACCGAGTTCTTCCCCAAAAAGACTTTGTCAACCTCCGAGGAGAGTTTGCAGTGCCGAGCAGGGCTGCTCTCCTTGCAGGCTTCTTGCTTTTTCCCAGGTGCTATTTTTCTTGCTCACTTTTTGATAGAAAGTCTTTTCCTGATGGATAGTGCTAAGTCAATCCTTCCCCAATTCCTGCTGTCTTCAGCAGGGGAGAAGAAAAAAAAGCACCCTTTTCCTTTCGCTCTCCCTCTTCCATCACCTGAGTTTCCCAATCACTCATGTCAGGATTTCTTCCCTCACCAGGATCTTTAACATGTGCAGCCAATAAAGACAAACTCATCTCTCCCGAGCAGATGCAAACTGCATGTTATTTTCATTGCTTCCCCCCCTCCCCGCCCCGCCAGAGAAGTCACCAGAACCCAACAAGAGGATTTCCTCCCTGGGAGCAGCACTGCAAATCCCTGTTCATCCCCCCCTGCATCATCTGTGTTGGGCACCTCCATCCCCTGCCCTCCCTGCCCTCTGGCATTAGCATGGAGGCTCAATCCTTACTCCAAAAGGTGCAGTTTGGCAGCTGTAAAACCCAAAATGGACCATAAGAGAGTTGTGAGAAAATTGCTGGAGCATCCAGGGAACCATCTGTGTGATGCCTTGGGCACTTTTACCCCTCAAAAGGCTGCAGCACCCAATGCATGTACATAAGGCAGAGAGGGGCTTTACATCGCTTTCTGCTGGACTCAGGGACGAAACAAGGAATAAATGATAGAGAAAACATCTGTGCAAGGGGGGAAACAATATTTAGGGCTAGTAGGATGGCTCTAATTAAGCTCAGTTTTTCTCTGAGATCTCTTATTGCTGGCAAAGGAGTTGTGGCAAGGCAGGTGGCCACTGGACATACGGCTCCTGTGGCTCTTTGCCCCCTTTTGAAGCCATAATCTTTGACAGAGAGCCTCTTTATTCCTGTTTTAAACACTTTTCCCTCTTCCTCTGGGGGTTTGCTTGTCTTTTAAGGAGGGGCTATAAAAAATTTCTCTAAACACCTATCGAAAAGAGTCACAGATCGAATCACTCCCATTCAGCTGCATTTTATAATTTGTGTGTGGTCTTTTTGTAATAATAATTAGTCATAAAATCCAATGGACAAAAGAGATTATTAAATCTAACACAGGCCAAACCACCAGCTGGCAGAAGCTGGCAAAGCTCTGCAGGGAGCTAACCCTCATTCACACCAGATCTGGTTTGCCATCGTTGTCGGGAAGAAAATACAGCAGAGATGGAGCAGGGACACAGCATGAGAAAGGCTGCAGCTCTCCTCTCGCTGGGTGGACACCTATAAGTTTAAAATGCCCTTAAATTAGGCAGATTCCGCCGAACAGCTGCTTGCATGGAGCTAGCTGACATTTGAGCTTTGCCATTTGGGCCGATATATTGATACAGTGACAAATATGCAGGAAGAGGTGTTGCTTTGGGCCCTGGGAGAGGTAGATGCAACCCAAAATATGTCTCCATCTGAACTGGATCCAGCTGCTGCAGCTCCACCATTTCCCATTGGCTTGTTCTGGACCAAATCCAGCCCATCCTGGACCAGCGACGTGCTTTGAAGGCTGCGTTGGTGCCGTATTTGGGGCGATTGAAGAGCAATTACAGGGAGAGGCGTGTGAATGTGCTCGCACATGAACACACAGGCTCATTAAACAGAACAAAATTCAGAACTGGAGTGCACCAGCTCCCTAATTATTGCATTTTCCAGCCAGGGAGGGCTGGGACTTAGCAGCCGCTGGGGTCGGTAAAGCTGCAGTTTCTCAGTGCTTTGTGAGCATCATGGTCAATATTTAGGTCGCCTTTGGCTTTTGCATCCAGACTGTATTGGTAAACTGGCCTCCTGCTTCTCTGCTATTGATCTCCTCCAGACACAGCTGAGAAGGGGAGGACGGATCCAGCTACCAACTGGGCTGATTTGTGCTGGGTGAGACCCTGACCTGCAGCTTCTGTCCTTCTGCTGCAGCAAACACTGCGTTGTTTCATGCATCGGATTTTCCATCCTCACCTGCTTTGCTCCAAGGAAATGAGGGGGGATGGATGAGCGGCTGCTGCCCGCTCTCCTCCTGAAAATCAGAGTCCCCTGCAGCCAGGGCAGCATTTGCAGGGTAAAAGGGTCATCAGGGATCTAGAAAGCAGGACAATAAGGAAGGAATCTGTGAATTAGGGTGGGATGAGATGGGATGGGGTAGGATGGGCTAGGATGGAACAGAATGGGATGGGATGGGGTGGATAAATTCCCCAAGGGATGCTGGAGGGAATCGAGGAGTTTTCTCACCCCGAGTCCTGCAAACCCCCTTTGAGAGAGCTGACAGGGATGCTGCGCAGAAGTAACATTGTTCTCCGCATGTTTCTCCCACCCTTCAAAATGCTTTTCCAGCAGCACCTCATCACTAAACCCCGCTCACCGGCACCCTGAAGGATATAAACTGTGGGCAAAACCTACCACATGCTCAAATACTACAGAGGCGTAACACCAGCACGTGCAAAATGAAGCGGAGAAATGGCTGCAGTTTATTCTTTCTTAAAGGTCAAGTGACAGTAGGTGACACCCAAAGGGTGATCTACGCATCTTTGAATTTATCAGCTGGCAAGCAGAATGTCCTGGAGATTATAAATATATATTTATGTCTGTGGTATAAACTCAATGTGTAGCAGCAATTAGGATCAAGAGGAGGCTGACAGGATATTTTAAAGCAGGGAGGGGGAACCATATACATGCTCAGGTGCTCATATGTATTTATGTGTGTACATTCGTGCTGATCTCCCCGAGATATAACAAATTGATCCCTGTGGTTTAAGAAATGTGATACCCAAATTGCAGACACAAATTTAAGTCTTTTCAATCTCCCATACCTGTCCTCAGCTCAGGGAGGTGGAGAGAGTCTCATTGACTCCATAAAGTTACAGGAGCTGATGTGCCGTGCTGGAGCCCGGCTCCGAGGAACCTCATCTGTCTCGATGGCAGCAATGAGCCTGAAGGACCTCAGATTTATCCTCATTTTTTTGGCAGGCACTGAGCCTGTCTGCATCAGACCATGGGCAATCCCATCTCACCACAGTCCTCTGGGTGTCCTGGGGCAGGTTGTTCCAAAGATGAACAGGGGAAGAGTCAACTCCCCCAAAATTTGCCCAGCTGACCAATAACACAGCATTAAAACCTTCCGTCCCTGTCTTAATGCAGCTTAATGACTTGTTTCCCCTCCTAATTGCTGCTTGGCTAACAGCAGATCCTTCCATCAGGTTATACAGCAGGATGCCTGGGTGTTTTCCTGCCAGGCTACAATTAATTCAGAAACCACTGCAGTGCATGAATAGTTTAAGCAGTCTTCCCACATCGCATTACCTTGCACTTCTCTTTGCTGAATAACATCTCCCATCTCATCGCCCAGGGACCGTACCTTCCCAGGCTGGTTCCTTTGGTTTTCTCTCAAACCCTTTTTCACTTGAATAATGTAAATATTTGGATCGGGTCAGAAAAGCCAATTACCCCAAAGCTTCTTGTCCTTCTTATATGAAAGATGTTGAGCAACCATCATTTCCTTGCTTCTTCCAGGTTATTGCAAGAAATGTAAGTACCGGTTGGTGGGTCCCGAATTCAGGTGACCCTACAGGACCCTATAGATTGTGATTCCAAAGGGAATTCAGCTTTGTATGTGAAGCTGGAAGCCTGAAATGGAGAGAGGTGATATTGCCTGAAGGCGTGGGGAGTCTTGGGCACTGCTATTGCAGCTGGACACCCTCTTTCAGAGCAACTGGAGTCCAGGTTCCTTGTCAGAGGTCTAAATCCCCCCAACCCCAAGCCCTCCTGTGCCCAATGCAAAGTTTTCCAGGCTGCTCAAATGAAGGTGTTTCTTTAAAACTGAGTGAGAGTGTTGCTAAAATTATGGTGATGCTGCTGTCCTTGATTTGCTGCTCTGTATGACACTTCAAGCCTTGTTTCAGGATGTCTGTGCTGCTCCGATAACTGCCTGTCAAAATTAAATACAGGTAGCACTGTGATCCTCAGGCATCTCCCAGTCAGTGTATCCATCTTCAGCTCTCCTGGAGAGGAGGCACATGCACCCACATCTGGGGTTTGGGGGATGCAGCTCTCACTCATGGATCAGACCCCTGCTCACAGGGAAAGCTGGTGACCAAAAGATGGGTCTGAAAAATCAAATAAACGCAAGAGCTGGAGTTTCAACAGAGTCCCCAAATCCTGACCGATACGGGGTGAAGGGGTAGCGTCATCAACACTGTGTCAAAGCCACCTCACCCCTGCTGTGGCTTCATTAAGCAAAGCAGAAAGGAACAACTGATTGGAAAATCTCAGCTGCATCCACCTAATGTCCAGCCTGGGCTCTCCCGCCCGCATTTCCACTCTGCTCAGCTCTCTCTATCCCCAATCCCAAAAGCAATGTGAGTTTAGGCCCCTTCGTATATGCTCCTAGGTGTTTTAAGTGATGATTTGCCAGCGGACCAGGAGTGGGACCTGACTCACTCATGCTGTTAAAACAACTCTCTCAAAGCGCCGAGTTGCACACACAAAGGCAATCCGCAGCAGGCATCGTGGGAGCTGTCTGCCAGAGCGTCTGGAAGCTCTTACTAATCAAAGCAACATTGATTACACAGAGTTTTGCAAAGGTTTCTTTGCAGGGATGATGCAGGGAGACTTTCAAAGGGGCAGGCTGTCAGTCAGCGTATGGGGGATGTTATATTGAGGCCAGAGATCCTGCAATATTTTCCTAGATTAGAGATTAACGCGCTTCTAATTAATTTTGATGCTGTGTAATACGATGAAGTTGTGTCTTTTTTGTGATGTCGGGTAGCTCATAATCCAATCTTTAATTATTATCTCTTGCTTTTAAAAAAAAGGAAAAGGCTATTACGTTATATTGCTGGTTGGGCAGCGGCCGTTGGGAAGCCGAGGGCTTTATACATTGATGGAGGCAGTAAATTTAAAGTCTTTCTTTCATTTAATGAGCTGGATTGTCTGAAGTATCTGACTGGCAAGAGGTTTAAAACTATAAAACCTCACTGAGGCTGATCACAGCTTTCCGACCCTGATACCCGGGGAGCAGACACCAGCAGGATGGGCATGGGGAGAGGTGGTGGCTGTGCCCTCGTTGAGCTCTGCCAGTAAAGCACCGCCGATGGAAAGCCAGGGCTGAGAAAGAGGCATGAAAAATAATTCAAGGGCTGGCAAAAAAATGCTTTAAAGTGCTCCATCTGCTTAATTTATTAAAAAGGAGACAGAGAGGTGACTTGATTACCATGTCTAAGTAGCTTCACAGGGAGAAAATACCAGATACTAAAGGGCTCTTTAAGCCCTCAGAGAAGGGCAGAATGGGAACAAATAGTTTGAAGGCAGAGACAGACTGAAGTTAAGTGAGAAACTGCATTTTTTTCTCCAAAACATTGAGGATGCAAAACCAGGGGTCTCTGAGGCTCTTGACATCTTCGGAGCAAGAAGGGATGTCTCTGAGGGAACAGTACCCAACTTCCTGAGAGCTGCAGCTTGTGTGGCTCCCCCTGGGATCTGGGGTGCAAGAGCTCATCTTTGGAAAATAAGCCTGAGGACCCTGAGAGCGTCTCTCAGACACTTTCCAAAATGATGCGACTAGTGTTTTTCCCATTCCGGCAATCTTTGCGGCCGGGGGATATTTGTCTTCATTTACTACTAAAGGCATCAGCAATCCTTTCACTTTGTTTTCTCCCTGCAAACAAACAAACAAAAAAAACCCTTTGCTCCTCAGGAAACTTTTTAACAGTCATGAGCTGTCCAAGAGCCGCTTCAGATGGTGGCTGAATAGTCTATCGCTCTCTTTCAACGATCAGTCTTCTGGGTATGCATTTGTTTGCTTTTGTTTTGCTCTCAAATAAAGTTGTAGCTTTGTTCTTGCCTTTCCAAATGCCCTTAGTATTCTCAGTGAAAAGCCTGGAAATAATGCTGCCAGCTTCTGCAAGCCTGATGGGAGCGGACACTGATCAGACATGCGATTCTCCAGCATTTTTATTTACCAACAACAGGCTCTTATCTCCAGCTTTGCCCAGCTCTGGAAAAACTCCCCTTCACCCTGCCGTTCCCTCCCCGAGTCAGAGCTGTGATTTGTGTAACCAGCTCCGCCGTAATCTCTTGCCTTCATCAGAGCTTCATCCCAGTTAGCTCCCACCCGACTGAATTTTTGACTTGATAAATTGGATGGGGATTTCTATGGGATCTCAGAGCCTTCCAGGCTGCTCGTTGCTTGGCTGAACTTTGTCAAACATGAGCCGCTGCGCGATTGGCAAGGGAGATTTGGATGCGGCGAGTCAGAGGGAGCTGGAAGGACATAATGCAGCTCTGGTCCCAGGTTTTGTGCAGGGGTGGTGGGATGGGGAGGCATCAGAGCTCCTTAAACAGAAGAAAAAGACTTCTCTGACCTTCTCTTCTTAACTTATATCTCTGCTAGGAGCTTCTTTTGGAAACCTGACACCAGGTTTGATGGACCGTGGGGCTGATCTGATAGTGTTGCTCAGATGCTCTTACATTGCTGAGTTATGGATGTGCTGCTAATGGTACGGCCTCGCCTCCCTGTAAAAGGGCTCCATCTAAATTCTAATCTTTATCTCTTCCATATAGCCTACATGTACTTATGTGCATCTGTTATATCTAAATATTTATTTGTAACATACCAGCAAAGGTCCTTTACCTCTCTATTTACTCTGCTTTGAAGTATTGATCTATAATTACCCATGAGTATCTTGCCTGTAAACATTTCCCTGCATATGTACTTATAAATACCACTTACCTCTAAATATCACTCTGCATTTTCACCTGTAAATATTACTTGCCAGGAAAGGGCCACGGCAAACTTCTTAAATCAGAAAAATGAGGAGACTCACTCCAGAACATTTTGTGCAAGGCGGAGCAGAGTTGTGAAGCTCTGGTCCAAGCACAACACCGAGAGGTTGGGCTGCCTGGCTAAAATTTTAGACCCATTTTGTGGTTTCCATTTGTCCCCTTAAGAGGCAGAAGCTGCTGCTAATTTTTTCCATGGTTGACCTTAAACTTCACTTCTGTCATTCAGCATGTTGTCAGGCGTAATTAGGAAGTCCAGCAATATTCAAGACCTAATGATAATGGTATTAATATAGAGCAGCTTTTATCCTACAAAACAACATGGGCTTTAGAAACCAGATGCGTGTGTGTACATATATTAAAGTTTATGCGGCTGAGATAGGATCCCTGAAATGCAGGTTCCTGAGGGTTGGGCAAAGCATCCTGAATGTGCTATGGAAAGTAATTTCTGGCTGAGAGCACCAGGTAAAGCCTCAAAGGACGCCAGGTGCTGGGCCATCTTTAATAACAACTTGGAAGATGTGCAGAAGAGATAACTCCAATTTTTACCCAAAGAAGTGCATCACCATGAGCATATGTACTACTGAAAAAACCTACTTTTCATCACCAGATGAAAATCTGGTAGCCTTTTCCCAAGAGGTGGCCAGTGCCAAACAGTTTGAGGAAGACATGAGATGCTGGATGAGATGAATGACCTTGAGAAAGGGTCTGGTATCAGAGGGTGCTGAGTGGGACCACCCACAACTTATTTGTCAGCACCTTGCTTCAGCATTTGAGGTGGTTTGGATATGAAATTTGTATTTTGCCCTGTGGAAAGATACTTAAATCTGGAAACTAAAAATATTTGAGAAGGTGGAATCTTGTCTTCATTCCTGTAGGCATGATGTTTTCAGATCTGCCCAAGTCCACAGGCAGATTTGCCTTAAGAGCAGCTCTGAGGGCAGGAAGAAACCTTCACCAGGTTCATGATGTCCACCCTGAGTGAAGCTGGCCTCTCTTTAAGGCAATTAGAGCAAAAAGCCTGAATGGAGTCAGTCTGGAAGCACAGAGCTGGATTTCAGGCATGCACCAGGCTGACATGGGACTGTCCAGCCATGATTCATGTTCTGGGAGCCCACATGCAATACATTATGGATAAAGCTTTTTCTTTAACCAAACTGAGGTCTTCTGCTTGGAAAAAGCATGGAGGCATATCCCGTACAAACAGCTCTTCTCCAGAAAAATGAGATGCATCCCTCCTGCAATGCTGGTACCTAAAATGGACACTCTTAACTCACCCGTTGGATTGCTCCATGCCTTGATGTTCTGGTTTCTGAACTGAAAAAAAAAAAAAAAAAAGGAAAAAATAAAAAGTGTGGGTTTCCATGGAGACAACTGTTCTGTTCTAAAATCTGAGGGCAGGCAAGCTCTGTATTTTGTGTTTTGATGCAGATGCTAGGGTTTGACTTCAGGGGAGATTTTTTTGGTGTGGGGGTTTCAGTCAAAAAGGGGGAAGAAAATCCTTTTCAGTCCTCTACAGAGAGATTTTCCAAATGAAAAAAACCCCAAACACGTAGGGATGATGAAATCATCTGGGGCATAACCAGCACCTCAACATATCTATAATGGAAGATCCAGCCTCCACCTAATATCTCCCTTTGCCAACAGGAAGATGACAAGTGTCCTCTCCCAGTGATGAAGCACTTGAGAAGTAAGAGATGACTTGGCACAGCCAGGAGAACTGAGATGAAGGTAGTGGTGAAGAAAAAGGACCTTGGGCCACAGTATGCTTTTGCTTTCCACACATCTGCTCTTTAGGCAGAAATTTCACAAGCTCAGTAATGATGTGTTGGGTTCTTCACAGTGGCTCATGAGCTCTTGATACATTGGGGCTTAATTGATTAGCTTTTCATGGTCTTGATTGCAGCAGTTTTAAGGAATTGCAGGGAGTGAGGAGCAGAAGGTGACAGGAAACGTTAGCACTTCATTTGGAGAGCCGGGCTAATGATTTGTGTGCGGGCAAAAAATTAGAATTAATTCTCAGGGAAGAAATCCCGCTTTGACGAAAGTGAGATATCAAATCTGTTAATGACATGTCAAACCAGGTGGTGAGGACCTTCTGCCCGAGGTTTAACCCCTTGCAGGATTTAAAGCAGCGTGGTTTTGAGATGCGATGCTGACCCTTGAAGCTCCTTCCCAAACATCTCCCTGGGGCTTTCTAAAGCCCAAGGTTCAGGACGTGTGGGCAGGTTGCCACCGAAAATCAGTGGAGGAGTGAAACACCAGCAGAGCCGTGGACCAGTTCATGAAATTATTTTTTTTTTAAGATGATCTTCTATTGAATAGAAAGATAGTGAAGAGAGAAGGTGGAGGGAGTATTTGGCAGGACAGCTGGATGGAGAAAGCCTTTCTTGGTTCATCAAGAGATGGACAAGGGCAACAAGAGGGCTGCATGTTCCACTTCTGTATGTACTAACCCACTGTGACAACCAGGTATGCACATGTATATTCCCTAACAAACAGAGCCCCAGTGTACGGGGCTGTCGCTCTTTATCCAGCGTATTTGTTGCTTTTTGCTGGAAATCCAGCAAAATGTCCTCAAATCCATCCCTGGGGCAGAGAGAAAGGTCTCCTACAAAAAGCAGCTTTGAACCCTCCCCTTTTATCTGCTGATCCCTTCCCTCCCCTTCACAGGGAAAAGTCCTAACAGGAAGATCAGGCACCAATCCTGAGCGTGGACTGGAGAAAAGCATCTCTTCTAAACTATGCCTACGGTGGGAATATGAATGCTTTGTTTCAATAACATTTAACAGCGATTGCCTCGGCAACCTCTGGCCTGTTGTGATTAAATATTAATATTCTTCTAGTCTGTGCTCTTTCTCTGTTTCTTTTCTCTGGTTTCTAAATGAAGTTGCCCAGTCTTGGCCTTCTTTCGGAGCACAGGGATTGAGTATGGATGAAGCACAGGAAGAAATGTTGGGTTCGACCACCCCAAATATAGCTCTGAGCTTTGCTCTGAGCCTTGCAGGGGAAAAAAAAAAGAAAAAACGAGCAGGGCTACAAAGTTGCTGAACTCAGGGGAATTTAATAACACTCAGCCACCAGCAAAGCGATTAAACGCCGGGTCCTAATTCTGTAAGTGCCTTGTTGATGGTTTCGCTGGGTGCCTCACAGCACAATATAACTAATCTGCTAACGGGCCAGGCGTGTTATCACACATCTGCCTGGTAGAAACAGGCATGTTGAAATGAATCTCTGTGATTTTTTAATGGCGATCGAGGGGATGAGGGAAGAGGGTGGCAGGTTGGTGCCTGGTTTGCTGTGTGCCGTGGTTATTGGGGTCTGGTTGTCTTTTGGGTACCCGTTGCAGGGATGTGGGGCTGGAAGTAGGATGCTCCCAGGGGGGGAGGAGGAGGAAGGCAGAGGGCGGGATGAGTCTGACTGAAGGGGGGTGTTCTCCTGCTTCTTTTCTACTGGATGGTTTCAGATTTTGGCTCTTGGATCAAAATAAGCCCTATTTCCCCTAAAATTTCATATATAGGATGTACAGAAAAGAGATTCCACTTAACAAAGGCTTCTTGCTCCGAACAATGTAATGTTCCTATTGCTCAGCACCACCTTCTTTTCAGAGAGGTTTTGTGTTCTTGAGAAAACTCCAGATTTGTTGGGTTTGAGGATGCCTCAGGGTTTTGTTTGCTCCTTTTGGTCCCTGGGCTCAGCCAGCATCAGGAACCGGCTCCCAAAACAGAGCCCAGGATGGTCCACAGCCGGCAGCAACATCCCTTGCTCCCGCTGCTCTGGTGCCTGCTTCCCTGCTGTTCCCTCTCTGTGCTTCCACAGCAGATGATTTGCTCGACCTTTAGATGGGAGATCTTCAAAAATCAGCCAGGCTGATCGGGAATTTAATGCTGATTGAGGAGGTAATGTGGCTCTCCCCGATGCGCCCCGGCAGGCTGGGGGCAGTTCGACGCTCCCGACGGTGATAGCTTTCAAATGAACTTCACAGCCGTGGCCCTGTTTAATCCAAGGGGATCATTTATTATACTTTTAAGGAACTAAAGTGTGTGAATACCAGTGTCTCACTGCTGCAGTGCCTGAAAATGTGAGCTACTCGGCAGCTGTGCATTGGCTAAGGTGTTCCATCCCAGAGGACCCCGCTTCCAAGAGATGGGAGAAACATTTCTGGGCTGCTCTGGGTACCATATCCCATAATTCCCTAGCTTCCAGCATCCCAAAATATCTGCTTTACAGAGATTAACCAAATCTAACAGCGAGGAGAGAGCAAGACCTGCGATTCCTTGGGGGAAACCAGGGAGTGCAAGAAAATTTTCTCGTGGAAAGTCATGACTGAATCTCTAGGAGGCAGCTAATCCTTTTAAAACAGGCTCAGGGCACCTTGCAAAAGAAGTAGTGTGCTGAAAAGGCACAAGGTCATGGTGCCTTTGGTATAAAAGGCTCTGCTACTCCTGGCCCTGCTTTGCAGGAGGAGGAGTCCCTGTAGATCTGGGATCTTCCCTGGAAAGCACCCGCTCTTACAACTGTTTGGCAACAACCATCTTGTTCTAGCTACAAAAAATAAAAGAGTTGAAAAAAAGAAGGACAACAAAATATATCCAACCCCAAACAAACATGTCAATTAATGTAATCAGCTCTAATGAGGCAAGGGAAGCCAATTTCAACACTTTGTGTTACTGTTTGGGTTGGCTGATCGCAGGCAACCCCAGCTCCTCTGCCCCACACGTGTTGGGGGGCACTTGGGACATCATGGGAGCACATGGCCACACCATCCCCGCTGGGTTTGGGGTCAGTGCCGGGGTCTATTTTCCTTCTACACGTCACCCCATTTATAGGAAGGCGATGGAGGATAAGTCCTTAACTCACGGCGTTCAATCCGAAACAAAAGGCGATGATTTATAATTTGCCGTTATTGTACTGCTTCACGGCACTCTGTCATTGTGAGCCAGCCCTGGCAATGGGGCCTTTGGACCAGGAAAAAGAATTGCTTTTCCTTCCATTTGCCCAATAAATAATAATAATAATAATAATAATTGCCATAATGGCAATAATAAAATCCATCTATCTCCCCCACTCCCCTCCCAAGCACATCGTGGTGAGCCCAACTTTCAGCATCCGTTTATTTATTGGGTAGATTCAGACTGGTTGACTTTAACGCAAGCTGTCACCAAACAAATATCCCTGCAGCACACTGGGTATTAAAACCATCTTTCATGAATTCAAATCTTGCAAGAGGGGCCATCAGAGAAGCGAAGACCAGGACTGGAGACTCAGAGTTACTTCCCCCCCCACTTCCAATGAACTGCTATGGACTTAACATCCTTATTTGGTCCCCAAACCCTGACTGGGGATGTCAGGGTTATGACAAGCCTTGGACCAGAGGGACTGGATGCTGCAGACACCTTTGCAGCAGAAAAATCCATCACAATTAACTGCTCTCCTTTGCACACCCCCGGACGTAAGGGCTTTTTTCATTTATTAGTGGTGCTGAGTCAGTTATTATGGGCTGGGCAATAATTACTATGTCTGCGCAGGGTAATGGATGCTGGCTGAGGATGATCAGACACCTGGATGTTGGTGACAGGTCTGCAAAGGTGCCTTGATCCACCCTGGGACTTGCTGCTGCTTTTTGCCCTTCTTTTCCGGGCATCTGGGGTAAAGGGAGAGGGGGAAAGGGGGGGATATCTGCTGGCAGAATGGCATGAGCTACAGAATAAAACCTGATGGCAGGCCTTGAGGGGGGTCCTAGCTGTGTGTACCCCACCTGGGAGGCAGAAAAGCAGGATGAATGAGGAGGACAAGCTGCTATCCCAGAGGCCAAAATATAGTGAGCATTTCTGATTCACAGCCTGCCCCTGGGCGCATCCTTTTGCCTTTTGGCCTCCTCCAAATCACATCTATGAAGGTCTGTCTCAGGCAAGAAATTGGCCTATATAACAGAACCGGGAGCTGAAGGCAGCTCCATGATGCAAATGCTACATCTCAAAGCACTCAATTCCACGGAAAAATCCCTTCACGTATTTATTTTGGCAGGACCTGCATTAACCACCAGAGGCACTGCCATCCTAAAGAGCATCCCAAGCCCTTCCAGAGACCAGACACCTCAGAGTCAGATTCCCTGTGAATAATGAGCTTGAAAACAAAACAAAACAAATCAGCTCTCTTAAAAAAGGAACACTGGAAGAGTTGGCCCTCCTGACTCCTTCGCTACAGATTTTATTTTATTTTAAAAATTTTTTATTTCTCTCTCTTTTCATTCCCCCTGGAGAAATGATTTGAGGGACGGCTGCTGTCTCTCCCGCTGCTTCGCTGCTCCTGCAAACAGCCAGACAGCTATCACACAGCTCCTTTAATGGCCCAGCAACACATATAACGAATAAACCTAATGGGAAGCAGCGGTGCCAGCTTCCCGGCTGATACCGACTCCCGAATGGAGCCTGGCTGATGTTTCGCTATAGATTGAGCTGCCTGGGGGAGTGACAGCCAGAAGCCACCATCGCAGGCAAAGCTGTTTATTTATGATGGGAGATGAATATATGCACTTCTGTGCCTGGTCCCTGTGTGGTCCCTATGGGGACATTAGAGGTGATGGGTGTTTTGAGGCTGGAGGATGCGGAGCTCTGCCGTGGGGCAAGGAGCAGACAGGAGGTTCGGTGCAGACTGTGAGGGCCACGGATGTCAAGTCATTTGGGATCCTGGCGGGACTTTGCTGCAAGCAGGGTTTAATCAGAGCCTGGCAAACCATTTTCCTAAGGGTTGGTGGGACAAGCTGCAGAGACAAGGGCCAGCACGGTGTCGTTTCAAAGAGAGTGGGCAAAACGTAATCATACACTAGAAGGACTAATCCCGGATTATCATCAGGGGTTGGAAGGGATAAACCATATCTAAGCACACAGCTTTCATCCCACAGGGCTTTGCAGAGCAATCGCGCGCGGCCTTGCTGAATTGCAGCCACCTCTGGGGTGCAGAGACTGCAAGTGAGTGCAGGGAGGAGGGGACATGGGTGGAAATCTTGGACTGCCAAGGACATGGGTGGAAATCTTGACTTCAGCTGGAGACCGTCACTAGGGGGAAATGCCTTTCTGTGGGGTCCTGTGCCCATCTATCACCATCTCAGGTCCTTTGCATATTTTGGGTACCCCGAGGGCAGGTGGATCCGCCCCGGTCTCATGGCCATCACCGTGCCTGCTGGCTGGCGGATGTCCCTCTTCTCCTCCTAGTTTTTCCTCCTTATCTTTTTGGCTTCTCACTTGAAGTACAAATTGACCTCTCAGAATTTTCTCCTTTAATGCCCTTGTTCTAAAATGTTAATAACTGGTCAGTGACAGGCTGATTAAGCCTTCTTTCCTCCCTTATTTAGATTGGTGTCACTGCACCAGCTCTAACGGAGCCGTAAAGAACATTAACACCCGCTCGGCACTGACAGGGCAAACTATTCCCTGGGAATTGATAAGGGCTTTTTCTGGAAACGAATTTGGCGCTGGCAAAACAAACGGACGCCTTGAGCTCCATTCATCTCCCTTCCTTTAATAACTTTCATTTGTTTGGTGCTATCTCCAGCGCCGATTAATGTAACAAATGCTTTTTGTCCCAGCAGGGGCTTTTGCAGGAGCTTCAAGGGGGATGGCTCAACTTCTCTGCCCTCCCCTTCACCTCTCAGCTTGTGGGTGATGTTTTTCTCCCCACGTAGCACTGAGCAGGGGCTGAGTGGCCCAAACTTTGTGCTAATGCCCCAGAATAACTTGTTTTTCTCATAGCATCATGTCTGGATCTATATCTATATCTATATCATCTATATTTATATCTAGGTCTAGGTCTAGATCTAGACCTAGACCTATACCTATACCTATACCTATACCTATACCTACACCTATACCTATCTGTATCTATATCTATATCTATATCTATATCTATATCTATATCTATATCTATATCTATATCTATATCTATCGTTATATCTGTATCATCTATATGTATGTCCATTTCAATATCCACTTTCATATTCATATCCGTAACACCTGTATCAATAGCCATATTTGTATCCATATCCATATAATCTATGTCAATACTGATATCTATATTCTTATCTTCTATATCCGTATCATCCCTATCCACATCATCTGTATCTGCATCTGTAGCTACATCCATATCATTCACATCCACATCCATATAATCTATATCTATATCCATACCCATATAATCTATATCCATACAATCTATATATTTACGTATATCTATATCCATATCATCCATATCCATAAAATCTATATCTACATCCTTATCACGCATATCCATGTCCATGTGTGTGTCCATATCCACATCATCTATATCTTTATCTGTACCTGGATTTACCTCAGCTGAGAAGGGGCTGGGGGGACACCGTGGGACAGAGGAGGGGGGTGAAGCCGCCGCCCAGGGAAGGGCCCAGCCATGAGCCCAGCGCTCTGGCTGTGAGATTACACTGCTGAGAAATAGCTGGTCACTGCTCACGCCCGTGACAGGAATGGCAAGAGCCAAAGTTGCTAAAACCTGGTCTTTTGGGAGGAGATACACCCTGAAACAGAGCAAAATCCTTGCAATTGCTCTTCCCCTGGAAGGCAGATGGCCTCCGCTTGCTCAGGCTGGGCAGCTCTGGGCTGCTGCACAGAGGCACCGAGGGAGGTGCCTCCAGTCTGGTCTTTGTGGGGACCCATAGCTGTTTCTGCACTTCTTGCTCAAATGATAGCTCTCACAATCAGAAAAGGCTTTTTCTTTTTATCCTGTGTAGACTAAGAAGGTTTATTCTGGAAATGATGCTGCCAAAATAAACCCAAAGCTCTACAGAACTATGTTGGGAACCCTAATTCAGGTCGTATACCCCAGTTTTATCCTGTTAAGGGGATTTAAACACACTCTTACCCACCCTCTGCGTGTGGAAACATTGTGAAGGGAAGAGGCTGGAGGAGAGATGAAGCTGCCAGGGCTTTTGCCTGGGTGCAAGGATGAGTGTACGAAGCATCACTCTGAAGTTGGAGCGTGCCAAAATCCCCCGTCTCCCTGATCCCTCACAGGGCACAGCCTGAGCCTTCCTGAGGACGATCTTTGAAACACAAAGCTGGTGATTTTAATTACCAACAGAGAGAAGAAAAGAGAGGGATTTCTTTTACAGCTGGGTAAGTATTGCATGAGGCAAGTCAAGAGTTTTTCCTTTTATAGGCTGTATCCCACTGTTCAGATATAATCTCTTATATAGCGAGAAATACATGTCTCTGTAAGTACTCATATACAACTTCAGGGTGGCTGTGCCCTGACCCTGGGACTGCTAAATCCTTCCCCTGCAAAGCCCTGGGCGAAATCCAGAGGTGATACCTGCGAGGTTTATGCCTGCTAAATGGGTTGCAACACCGTTGCAGTGTTTTAAAACATGCATGCCCCTCGCCAAGCGATGCAAAAAACCTGGAAGAATGAGAAAGTGCAAATGGGAGAGGATAAAGTCGATGCTACAGCAGCTGGAAAAAAGGAGATATATATATGTATACATGTTTTTTCAAGAATGAGAAAGAATAAGCCTTAGGCTTCGGTCAGCTGTCACCAGTCTGCGATAAGGATGGGGGAGTTTAAATCCCATTTAGACACAATCCTCGGGGAAGTGCTGGAGTGGGGAAGGAGGCGGGAGGCAGTGCAGATCTGGAGGGTGAAAATCTCTCCTCCAGAGCAGGGATCAAACCCATCCACGAGTGCCTCTTGTTCTCCAGCGAGAAGAAACTACGTGCTTGATCTCTCTCCACCACTTTTGAACCACTTTTTTTTTTGTGGTGAAAGGTCTTTTCTAAGCCTTTGCTGATGCTTTGGCGCTCAGTCGTATATAGAAACAAATGTGAAATCAAGGCCAGAGCAGAGGGGCAGCTTCAAGCTTGTTTGGATTTTGCTATATGTCATGAGGCATCCAACTCCTTCCCTGTCGCTTTATTAAAATGGTACAAAATAAAATCCATCCTCCCATTTGCTTTCTCCAGAGCTGGCTGCCTTTTGGAGCAGCAAGAAGGTGGGGGCTGCTAGCCCAGGCAGCACTGGCTTCTCTGCCAAGCAAAGCAGCAGGGGAATGGGACAAAATACACTATAAAAAATCCATCATAAAAGATAAAGCCTTGAATCTTCACCTGCAAATGAAGAAAACATCATTTTCTGGTGCAACTGCATAATTAAAGAAGGGTTGCAAGGGTGCAATACACACTGCCCTCTCCCTATCATCAGCCTCTGCAAAAACATCTGATTTCTCCAGATGGGTAGATTTTGAGCCAAAAAATCCTAGGAGAAGGTGCAAGTGCAATTTCAAGCCCACAGCTTTGCCTGTCTCTACGAGGAGTCCAATTACTAGAGACAGCGACTCGATATCGACCCCGGCACAGAGCAGTGCAGGGAGCCGGTGCTGCTCCGCTCCCCGGGGCCTGTTATCCCCGGCAATATGTCTGTGCTGGGCAGAGGGGTTCACAGGCAGAGAAAAAAATAAGGCTTTTATTAGAAGATATGGGCAATAGGACCTAAATCTCAAGGAAAACAAAAATCAATGAAAAGATGTGGAGCTCTTGTTTGAGGGCAAATTTTCCCTTCTCGATGCCCCAGCCAACATGCCAAATGGGGCATACGGGTCATACCCTATCAACTAGGTGTAGGATTTTATTCAGGACAAGTTTTGCAAGACATTAAAACATGGTTTTTTTGCCCAATTAAGGCTCCAAATAGTTTTTGTCCAGGTTTAGGAGTAACCTAAGGAGCTGCCTTCTTGCTCCATCCTTGCTGGCCCTACCCACCCTGCTCCCTGTGTTCCGTATCTATTTTGTGTTGGCAACCAGTGAAACAACTCGACCTAAGGTCTGGTTGTTGCAGACATCAGGCATAACTGCTGTTAAGACCCAGACCTCAAATATCTAGAAATAAAAGAGCAAATATAATTGGCTAAATAACATATATGAGAAAGCTCCACATCTTTCTAGTTCAGATCTAAGTGGAAGAAACCTTTCCTACACATTTCTTTTTTCTCCTGCAGAGATTCTTGCCTTTTCCTTCAACACCTTCTGGTGCTAATAACTCATACCAGGTAGCAGGAGATGGGATCTGGATTTGATTACTGATCTGATTTAGTCTGTCAACCCGGGTGTCTCTCTGCAGAGATTGCAAGTATTTCATGGGCAATTTGCAATGAAAGAGAGAAGCTTAAGGAATGATTTATACCATAACAATAGCAATGACAATAACTGAAGGGCTGGATGTGGGAAGCATCCAGCACACGGGGTGCTGGTTCCACCGGGCTCTGCAAGCTGCTGTTACACGAGCGATAGCGGCAGATGTGATTCAAAAGGAAGGAATCTGAATTTCAGATTCCTCCAGCATCTTCTCCTTGGTGTAAAGGAAGAATATGGAGGTCAGAGCTCTTCCGTTTTTATTCAGGGAAGGATGTGTCTCACCTGAGAAGTCCTTAAGATGCCACAGACAAGCTCTTCTCTGATTAAGTGCTAAGGGAAGCTCCTGAGAGGGTTGTTCGACATCGCCAGGAGAGGCAATGAATCAGCAAGCGTGTCTCATCCCATTGCTCCGTCAGAGCCGAGTGATGGGAGCAGGGATGGCAGGGACAGGCTGCTTTGGTGTCCCCAGCCCCAGAGCAGGTGTCTGGAGTCACCAAGAGGCTGTGTCAGTGCCGGGAGCTGCAGCGGGGACATCGCTGGGGGGGGAATGGGCACCCTATGTGGAAGGGGGTGTCCTCATGACGGTCATCAGCAGGGTCAGAGTGGCCTTACCAAGAGTTTCTGAAGATCCTAGGGAGTCTTGACATCCCCATTTCCAAAATCATTCCCAGGCATCAGCGCATCCTCATCACCTCATCTGAACACATTCCAGCCCCAGATATTAATTTGGTACAGCCTCATTACCCACTCCACAGAAGATGAACATCTTTGTGTGTATCACAGCCAAATCCCTCTTTCCTCCCCCTCTTTTTTTGCACTAATTAATACCATCCCCAGGTATCTACACTACACATGGGCCCATGTCCTTTCCACCACTGCCATTCTTAGAAACCTTTTGATCCCTGACAGCAAGAGACGCAGGCTTTGCAGCTACCAGTGCACCCAGATTTATTTCACTACACTCAAAACACTGTGTCCTCTTTTAGAGCAATGGAGCACAAAATTCAGGAAGATTATTGCAGCGAAACCAGCTGTCTGCTGGGCATGTCTTTGCAGTGTCATTTCTCTGCGAGTGAAGTCCAGAAGAGTTCCTTGACCTTGGCCATCGCCTGCTCATCTGCTCCTCAGAGGAAACCTTTTCTCAGAGGGAAACTGGGAAAGCCCCTTTGCTCTAATACCAGCGTGATGGGGCAAGCATCTTCTTTCTTCCGCGGATGCTGTGCCTCGGTTTGCAAACTGCCCTTACCTCAGAAAGGAGCTTAAACATTTCCACTCTCAAGTGAAGGACAGCCGTCACCCACCGTGGCATCGAGGAGATTTAAGTCAACCCCAAACCTTCTTGACCCAGTTCACTCACTGTAGTCAAGGAGATTTTTTCTCTTTGGAAGAAAAGAAATGGCACTGGAGGGCCCCTGATTCTCATTTACACTTGAGCTGCTCTGAACATAAAAGGGCTCCGGGAGCTGCGTTTGCAGCCCTCGCCGTGCAGCCTGGAGAGGCTGGAGTGTAAATGAGAATTCAGCCCTTCAGCTAATGAGATGCCTTAAGCATATTTCATAATGGGCACCGAGCTGTCACATCCCCTCTCCCTTAATGCCTTGGGTGCCAGTGCCCAGGGCAGGGTGAGCCCAAAGGACCTAGCTGAGACCCATAAATAGCACAACGTGGCCCGTTATGTTATTTAACACCACAAGAGTCAGGAAAGAAGAGGGGTGTGCACAAACCCACAACCTAAAAGATGCCCGCATTGTTCTGCCTACCCCACTGCAAGCTCCCATGCCAGCAGGCAGGGATGAGCATCGCCCCGTGCCTTCTCCAGATGCCCCATCACCAGTGGCATCCAGTTTGCATCGGTCCTTTTGCACTGCAAGGCTCTTGCCCAGACTGGGAGGGCATCTTCAACACATTTCTGATGAAATCCAGGGAATTATACTGACAGCAAAGTGGCTTTGACCAACTGAAGAGGAGAGAAAACTGTCCCAGACTCTCCCTGCCTGCCAGCATTTTATTAAGCTCCTGGATTTGGGTGTGTGCACGCGCAAACCCACCTCTCCACGTGCCTAGAAATGGAGATTTATGGACACCCACAAGTTTCTCAAGCTAGGCTCATCTTTCCATAGGCACATCCAAATGCAAAGGGATGTGGGTGTGATGTTTGAAGTAATGCACCCAGCTGTGGGTATAGACATTCATCTGGGGCATAAAGACATTTGAGGGATGAGCAGTTTATAAGAATGCATATATAGCGATGAGGATGTGCCCAAAACGAGATCGACCATATCTATATATATTTATGTCAGTGACAGACAGAAGGAAACATGTGTTGCCTTCGTGTTATATAAAGCCAGCAGAACATCTTCTGAATTTATCTCAATAAACCAAGTGCCACGCACCCATATTTATATTTATAGCATCACAGAGGAGCGTGCATTCCCATCTCAGCCCCATCCTTCCTGGGGCTGGAAGCTTCCTGGAGGCTCCTGAAAATTTTCCTGGGCATCTTGGGAACCCAAGATGAGTTTCTCAGGGGGCTGCATTGCTCACCACCAGTTGATAGATGTGTTTATTGATCAGAGAATTAGGAGTTAGAAATAAGGTGTGAATATGGGCAGAATTGTGGCCTTAAGTCAATACACTGGAAAGAGTTTTTTTGATCAGTTTGTGCATCTGCTGGAAATTATGTTTGAGAAGGACCAGAGCAGTGTGAATTCAGGATTATGTTAATGAGATGAATAATTTCAGGTTAAAAAAGAATTAAAGAGCAGAAAACCTTTGAAAAATGCTGAGATGTTTCATCTTGGTATCTCTGAAGTGAAAGGCTTTGTTTCAGAAGTGCCAAAACATTTTGCTGCAATATTTTTGAAAGCTCTTAGGAAGCTTTATTCCCCCTTTTCCCTTTCTTTAAAAGGTGAACCAGAAGTTTAATTAAT
Source organism: Strix uralensis (assembly GCF_047716275.1). Taxonomy (NCBI): domain Eukaryota; kingdom Metazoa; phylum Chordata; class Aves; order Strigiformes; family Strigidae; genus Strix; species Strix uralensis. The sequence goes on along the minus strand of NC_133997.1, from coordinate 7,274,638 downwards.
TGACAAAACCAAACCAAAATGCTCACTTTCACCGATTGCAAGAGGAAATTGCCACTTTGGGTGAAGCCATCATGGGTTTTGCCTCTTTGCTTGCAACGATGTTGATTTTCTCTTGCAACACTCCCAGCCATCACCTCGCTCCAAACCTGCCAGGCACAACTCCTGCTGCTCCAGCCACAGCCTCAGCTGCAAATCCTTCAGCTGGTCCTTGTCTCAATATGAATAATATATTTTTCTCACTACATGGGGAAAAAAAAGCAGTGCGAGATTTATTTTCCAAAAAGACGCATACATTCTTTTGTCTCTGTCTGAATAGCGATCGTTACATTAACAAAAGATATTTAAATGCCCCGTTGTATGTAGCAACCACGATCTTATTTTTCTATTTAATTGTCCCACCTGTATTTAAAGTCAGTGACTGGGCTGTTATTGGGATACAGCATTGAGTGACTGTCACGGGGAATAAATCTGCCCCTGAAGCCAAGAAAGAAGGGGAAAGTAGGGCTGAAGGGATATTTTTACCTCTCTGCTGGCTTATTTGAAGCCAACCTGAATAAAAACACAGCCCTTCACAAATGACTTCCCGGCTAATTCCACTCCAGGAGACTAAATTGGAGCCAGGGACAAGCTCCCTGGCTGGGAGAGGTAATTATTCTGACATGCCACCTTAATTACGCCTTAACCCCCAGCTGAAGGAGGAAAGGGCCCTTACAGCCGCCTCTCTACAATCTGATTTTGCAGAGCTCTCTGGGAGATGCAAACGGTTTTTCCCTGCTCTGGTCCCAGTTCGGGCTTGTTAGATCCTCCTGTCTCTCTCTTGCTCTTCTGAAGGACTTTGCACCTCTATAAAATGGGCAAGGGACCCTGGAGTCCCCAGAGTGTATTATTTCCATGCTTTGTGCAACTAATTCCATTGCATCTTTGTGTTTTTCCTAGGTTTTGTCCCTTCCCAGTGCTGAAATACCCCCAAAAAGCAGCTGAGCTCCCCCAGCTCACGGCAGGCAAAAACCTGCCTTGTTTTCCCTAATGCAAGAAAAAAAAAAAACAACCCAAACCCAATAAAAAAACCCAAAACCCAACACTTTTTCTCTGAAGGAAATAAAACCGCTTTCTGTATCTTTATATATCATAAAGGTGCAGGGAAGGGCACAAACACCATTTTTATTTTTTAAGTTTGCAATTCACATTTAACCTGGAGCCATCTGTTTCGCTAGCAGCTTGGCAGTTAGAGGGGGCCCGAGATGTTCATCTACAGACGTGTCTCTCTCTCGAGCTCACTCAATTTTCCAGCCGCTTTAAGGCAGGCGGCTCCCGCTGGTGCCTGATGAGCCCGTGCAGCTCCTGGATGTGAGTGGTCCCCCCCTAGATGCCACCAGCCCCAAAATGCCTTTCCCAGCATGTGGCCTCTGGGAGCGACCAGCCGTGAGCCTCCGGTCATTGCTCACCCATGTTGATACCCACAGAGTCCCCTGATTTTGGATTTACTTGGGTTTATGGTTGTTTAAGGAGATTTGAGCCTGATTTTTGAGACTGATGTCTTTTGAAATCAGGTTGGAATTGGTCACCAGGTCTGACCAGCCCCGAACGGAGAGGTATGTCCCATGAGATGGCATATCTCCTTTCCCACCCAGGAGCGTTGCGATGTCCAGCATCTGGCAGCTGCTAATTGGCAAAATGCCCCATAATGAGACACCCCATCCTCTATCTCAACTCTATCACCCACTGATGTGGTCAGTCGTACTTCCCCATGCTTCCCCAAGATAGGAAGTCACCACCACAATTTCATCTCCTTCCAATAAAAGGCTACTCTTGACAGGTCCAAATATTTCTCAGCTGTGGAGAGGGGGATTCCTAATTTCCCTAAGGCTTTGGCAACCTCCATGACAGCTTTGTAGCAGCTTTGACTGTGAAGGTGCATGTGGAAAGGAGGAGACCTGGACATGTCCCGAAAAGCAGGACAGGAGGCAGACACATTCCTGCCCCATGCAGACCTGTGAGCTGCCTCCTTACAGCCTTATTTATTCATCACGTGCTGGCGGTGTGTTTGGCACAGCACAAAGCAGAGTGAGATGCAGACCCCGCCATTAATGGGCGTTGCTCATTATTAACTAATAACAAATGGATTAGTCAGCATCTGGGAAGCAGCTGAGCACACAGGGAAGGGGAGGGCTGGGAAGTGACCCCGGTGGTGGCTCTGCCTCTCCCAGCTCTGTCTGCAGGACTGTGCCTGATATTTTATTTATCCAAGGCAGGCAGCACCAAAAGGACATGGAGCTGATGGGAGAGCCCAGGGCGGTTTATTTTCATTTTAATGTCCATTAATATCCATTAACGGAGCATCATTTTTAGCCCCTCGCTCCTTCTCCTCACTGCAAAAATCCATGCCTGTTCCTTCTGCTGCATCTATAAACCCAGGCTTAGGATCTTTTCCAAGCAGTGAAAGTCTTTAGCGACCCTTAATTAAAGGGCATTTGGGGAGAAAGGGCTGACGAGAGGTGACAGGAGGAGTGGGTTACTCTGCTGCCTGGATGTGACCTTATTATACTGCTCTGGTGGATGCAGGTTGTTACCGTTGTGATTAACTCCAGGGAGGTTTTCTCATGCTCTGGATGCCCTTTAATTGGGGTGACGGGTAAACTGGCAGAAAGCAGAGTGGCGAGGGGGACTTTTGTCTTTGGCTATCAGAGAAAAACAGGCTCCATTTACAGCTTGGGGCTGAGAGCGATTCCCTGACACGTGTCCGACCCGAAATCCCAGCACACATATCCTGGGAGCTTGGACCAGAAGTTTTTGAACATGAAACATCACTTCATGGGGGGTTGGTTATTTTTTCAGGCTGAGAAATGCAACATTAGCGTTGACAAATATTTCACAAGAACAGCTTGATGCTGACAATTTTCTTTCTGCCTATATATATTGTCCATTAGACATAGCTATTTCTCTCCATATTGCATGTATTTTGTTCTCAAGATGTTACATTCCATCTAGGTCGTCGCTGCCAAAGGGTTTTGGGGAGTCTCTTTTTCTCCCCCATTTTTTTGTTCCTAATTCCTCAGCTTGCTCTCCTGCAGCAATCTTTGAAAAACCCTTATGGAGACATATATGTGCTCCCCACATACGTCTCCTATAGCACTCAAGAAATGCTCTTTCTCTCTGTAGCTGGAGCAATAGATGTTATTACATATTATGTGTTGTATTATCCCACTTGATAGAGCCATAATGGAAATACAAAGCCAGGGTGAAGGTGGTGGGACACCTGCACATGGGGACATTGAGTGTGGGGTTTGGGGGTGACTCGAGCCACCCCCTCATTAAGAATCAGAGCACTTGGGGAGCAGAAATCTTCAGCTGCATCATTCGCCATCTGTGGGTTCAATCTGCATTATGGGTTGGCAGGCAGGCAGTCTTCATTTTAGTAAAGCAAAAGCGAGTTCTGGGTGTTCACCTAAAAGCCGTCCCTTGAAGTGGGGTGACTTTGCATCTCTTCCCTCCTGGGCTCATCCCTCACCCTAGGGGTGCTGAGACATATCCTGCCCGTTCCTACCCCCACAGTGCCTGGCCCATCTAAGCCCCTTTCAGCTATTCAGTGCGTGGTCCTTGATGAAGCCCTAGCGTGTCGTAGGGGCAGATGGAGGACCAAAACCCAACATATCTCACGTTACATGCCCAAGGGAGGCTACGTACAGGGAGGCTACAAACCCCTTGTGTTGTCCACCTGATGGGTGGTGGAGTCTGGGCTCAAGGGCTTGAGGGAAATCTCTGCCTGCTGAACCTGCCTGTGCCCACCATGAGAGGGGCAAAATGCAAGCACCAGGAGGGAGATACAAGAACCAGGAGCTTTCCAGCTCCTTGGAGAAGCACAGCTCTAAGCCCACTTGCTCTTTCAAAGTTCGTACAGAAAAACTGTGCTGGAGCAAAGGCTTGGTCCCATCTCCAGATGCTTCACCCATCACACCAGCCTCCTCCCCTGACTTGAAGAGAGGCTTTGGGGCTGCAGCTGCATCACGTGGCTGAGGCAGAGAGAAGTCCAGGCTCTGGGCGATTCAGAGAAATGGCAGAGAGATAAAAACATCTCTCGCTTTCCTTACAAATCACTGAAATGTGTGCGCATTGAATGCTTTGTTATGGTGGGAGCAATATCAACTACATCCTGGATCTGCTGGATATGTCCAGCAAAAAAAAAAAAAAAAAAAAAAGAAAAGGTAGTAGAGGTGAAAAACCCTGGGAAAAGAAAGTAAAGAGCAGCTGAGCTTAATATATTAAAAGTACAGAAGTCAACTTTGTCCTTCAGCTCCCTGGCTTGGACTAAGGGATGGTGAAAATTATATATATATATGTGCTCAGGGAGGGGTTAAATAACTACTGGATTTACTGAAGCAAAGTTCATCTCCACATCACTCTAATGGCTCCCAAGGAGTCCAATACACATGCCGGATGCGGATCGCTACCAGCTCTCTGGAGCCCTTCCCAAAGGTGAAACATCGACACTTGGAGGGCAGGAGATGCTCAGAAAAATGCCAGATCAATTGCACTGCATCCCTATTTTTTGGTTAATGTTAATAAAAGAAGGGAGGAGAATGGCAATGGATAGAACTGTCACAGGCAAAGCCCAATATGACGGTGCTAAAGAAATTATCGAAGCCTCAGGAATTCGGTTATGTCTGGAATTGGCCAAATAAATCACTGCAAACCAGTTATTCGATGGTTTTAGCCTTCTTTGATTTGGTTTATGAATTGCTCATGATGGCACTGGGATCTTTACAAACAGTTATGCAAAAAAATTCTGTGTTAAGTGCAGGATTTGTCTCATGTAACGAGACATTTAAAAGTTCAGTGTCTGATCTGAACGAGATATTTAGGCTTTCTTTTTTGCACAGGGGGACCTTTTCCTAGTTCTTTAACAAAGGCTTGAACTGATATATTTTTATTGATTTTCTTGTTCTTGAAAAACAGATTTTCGATAAAAACCTCTTTTACTCGTAAGCTATAAGAAAAAAAAAAAAAAAGCAGCCAAAATGCTGCAGGTGAAAATGTTATGAAATATCAAGAAAAACAACTTTCCATCATGTTTCTGATACTTCTTGAAATGTTTCTTTCTTGCTAAGAAGCAGGAAAGGGTAGTTTTGGGATCAAACCTGTCCTATCCCTTTTTTATCCAGTGTTTTGTTTGGAATTTGGTCTAGAGCTCTGTGCTATCCCTCCTGCTCCATCATTGGGGGGTTGAACCCTTCTGTATCGAGCTGAAATGTGCTCTATCATGACATGCAGTTTGCTCCCCAGGAGGATGCTGTGTCATGGAAATGCAGCCCAACAGGAGGATGGTAGGAGCATCCCAAGGCTGGTGGGAGCCACACAACCTTTGCAGCTACAAACCCTGGAGGACAAGCAATTATTGCACATTTTTTGCAATTATTTTGCAAAAAACTTGGAACTGGTTGCTTTCTTTCAGGTGAGATGAAGATGTAACGTTCCCAAAAACTCCTCTGCTCTTTCCTTCCCTGGCTATGCTGGGTGTCTGCAAACCTTGTTGTGCTCCTACCCTTTCACCTTTTCCCAGTGGAAAATTGCTTTTTTCCCCCTGGAAAATTTCAATTTCAATAAAGCCATTTTTTTTTGGCAGGGCAGCGAGTGGAGGGGAAGGTGGCCGATGGCACTGAGGTGCTTAACTGCTCCTTCATGAGCTCTCCCAGGAAGAAAAACCCAGGAATAATCACCGCCGCCAGCTGCATCCCAGCCTCGCCTGAACAGGGACATAGACCCTGCAGGTCTAATTAAGGAGTGTTATTATTTCTCTGTGGTGAGGAGGCTGGGAAGAGAACTGTGCTGGTCTGTCCTTTTCAACGTTAAAGCATGATACTGCATGTTTTTATTTAGGTTAGCTTAATTTTCTCGTTTTAGCCATGGTGGAGGCTGCTGTGCTGGGATGCTCCTCACTTTGGTGGGCTTTACGGAGTAAATGGAAAGGGGAAAAACATCAGATATCTCTGTGGTACTGGGCTTCCATGGCCAGGTATTACCTCTTCCATCCAGGAAATTCAACCAGGATTTATTTTTCTCAATTACAAACGTACTTTCCAAATTACAAGCATCCTTCGCAGGTCGATGGATAGCCAGAGCCTTCGCTGGAGCTGGCTGAAGACCAACCCACCTGCTGGCAGCAGGTCAGGTAGGGCCAGGGGGGTGAATTTGCTCCCGACTCCCTGCCTCCACCTCTGCTTCAGAAAAATATTTATATACTTTCATTAAGGCTGGCCTTGCTGGCACCCTGAGAGCTGGGCTGAAAAGCTCGTTAGCAGGAGGAAAGGGAGAGCAGTAAGAGCAGGACCGATTTCCCACCCCTCAGGTGAAATTAGGCACACACTAGTAGATGTAAAATAGCATTTAAAGGTCTGAAAATAGAGATATGGCCCTAAACATGGGAAAAAGATCATTTGGACCCTGCAGATTGAAGCCTTGGGGGTCTTTTTTCCCCCAACACAAGCTGAGTTTTCCTGCAGCGGAGGAAGAGCAGAGCGTAACGAAGAAGTTATTAAAACAAATGCCACCGCAGTCCCCGGGGAGGGGACCGCCGGCTCCTCTTTGCCGCGGCATGGGTTTGAATAATCTGGCTGCTTAGCTCGCCGCCGGCTTGAAAAGGAAACCTTTGGCAGGCGGTCACCCTCCAGCGAGCCCGGGATGGGGTCGCTGGGGCTGCACCGCACTTTCTGAATTGAAGCAGTGGACTGTGAAATAGGAATTACTGACAGCTCTTAAGTATATCAAGAGAACAGCCCTATTCCTTAATACAGAGCCACTAATAGACATCTAAAGACCTATAAACCAGACAATTCCTCTATATCATCCTAGTTAAATCAATGTAGTTATATTACCCTCATCATTTTCCCTTTAACGTTTATTACATTTTGCCACTGTAATTTATTTTTTCATATCCATCAGCCGATTAAAGACTTTATTCTGAAGATACACACATCCTTGTGACCTACTCGAAGCTGACCTAAACTGTTAAGTAAAAGCAATTTGGTGGAGGAGGTTAGGGGGGATTCTGCCCTCCTTCTCTCCCTGGGTTTTTTATCCCTTTGCTGGCACTGGGAGCACTGGAGATGGGAATGTTGGGCTATCCTGACAGCATAGATCTGTGTCCTTGTAAAGTCTTTAGCAATTTTTATTCTATTTTTAAATGAGTCCTTGTCCTGCCTGGACACACGAAATACGTGAGAGCACGGGGCTTTGCCTTTCCAAGCAATGCAAGGAAGGCTACGAGGCCCCTGGAACACCTCTTTGCTGCAAAAGTTGCCTCCCAGTTGAGCCATCGCCTCTCCACCATCTGTAGATTTGCAATAGGAGGAAGGAGCAGTTCTGGAGTGCCATCTATTGATGCCATCCCTGCGAGGTGGAGGAAAGCATCTGGAGGTGTGCAGGATGCAACCTGTTCTCTCCCAGCCACTGCGTTCAGCCCAGTCCAGCCTCTCTCTGCTTTGGCCCTGTCTGGATCTGCTGCCTTCTGAGCTATTCCCATCTTTGAAAGCTTTTTCTTTTTTTTCATTCCTCTGCCTGAATTATTTAAACATCCCCACTTAGATGTTTATATGTCTGGAGCCACTCCTCTTCCTTTATTCCCAAAGAGCAGCATCTTTCACCGTTTGGGCCCATGTGCATCAACACTCTCATTTTATTAGTTTTGTTGGCTTTTTTCCTCTTTATTTCCTCCTTTATTTTTTTGCAGACAGGTTATGGCAGTGGTACATTATTATGGTGCCATTATTATGGTACAAAGTTCTCCTGGTTTGCAGATGATGCCCAACAAGATGTAGGGCGATCAGATGTGGAGAATTTCAGGTCATCACACTACCTACGTGTGTGTTGCTGAGCAGGAGAAAATGGGGGTAATAAAATTGCTGGGGGCCAAAAATGCCTGAAAATAAGAACGTGCCACAATCTTGCAAGGGAATAAACCCCATGGGAGGCAAGAATGGGGAAACCCAGATCTTTTAGACCTGGGGCCTTTGGATATGGCTTTCCATAGGGAAAAAGTGGAGTTTGGACATAGCAAGATGATTTGCTCTGGACATTTTAATTTTATTCATTATTTATGATGGACTTTTTATTACTTTTTATTTATTGCTGTAAATAAAGAGCAATTTCTTCAACCTCTTCCCTCCACTTTACCCTTCGAAAAACACAGCTAAGAGCACCAGACACCATGCAAACTTGGACCTCGCAGGATAAAGAGCATTATTAAGCAAGGGAAGGTGGATTATGTCCAAATATCTACATCAGAACAAAAAAACCGCACAAGCTACTGGCACACAATCACCCAAAGGCAATTTAAGTCCCCCATCTTCTTCCCGTGTGGCTCAGGACACCTTTGCCTTGATAAAGCCATCCCCAGCTGCCCCCAGCATTGCAGCCTCCCATAGCTGAATATTTTCCAGCACGGGCAATTTTATTGTCCTAAATCTTTTCTTCTGCCCCAGGGAGTTTCTCCATCAGCTCATGGTCATTATGACAATGAGACCCTGAACTCCGATCCTTGGCATTTAACAGGGAGAAAATGGCTACTCGGAGGGTGCTTTGCTCCAGGAAATTATTTTTTTTTCTTAATTATTTCCATTTTGTTTAGCTCAGTGACGCCGGCACACTCTTTGTGCCTCATCGACAGGCCATCGTGGGAAATGACTCTTTGCTTATTCAAGCTCTACAAAAATGATGCCCTGGATGCCAGCAGAACCAGCCCTCAACTTTATTTCTGAATATATGATTATATCCACACTCCCATGGTCATTAGAGACTCCAGTGAGGATGCAGGGACCTTCGTGGAGGTTATACATGGGGATGTTGCTCTGCTTTGCACCAAAATACTAATTTTTGACCCCGAATTGGGCCAAATAACCAATCTTTTGTAGCAAAGTAAGCCAAGTTTTCCCCACAGACTGTAATCGGGAGTTAGTTACCTTGGGAACTAGATTTATCTCTTCCCTCGTACATACTTAATACAGCCCATCACAGGGAGGGCACTTTTAATAACCAATTGATGGAGAATTGCAAGGGATAAATTATGCATCCCAGGCCCGGCAGTGAGTTATGGACTTCTCCCTCCTGCTCCGGCGCATAAGGACCCAGCACTGAGATGCTCCTGTGCCCTTTAACAGCGTAACATCCATTAGGACTGGCATTTTTGCTGGCAAAGAGGGCCTTTTTGGCTTTCCCAGTGCAAATCCCTGCCTCCTTTGAAAGTAGCCAGGCTAGTTTTGGCTCCAAAGTGCAAATAGACACAAGAAAATGCAATGAGGATGAGGAGGGTGAGGAAAGTGATATTGATATTTAACACCTATAAAATATACATAGCGCTCTTGCAATGAATATAGGGAGGGGTCCTCCCCCTGATGCTATAATCGCAGTGAAAAGCTTTCAATCTGTCTTGGAAATGACATTTTTTACAATGTATCTGCTTTAAAATATTAATCTCACATGTTATTAATAACATGGGGGAAGAAATATATATTTTAAGTGAAGGTTTTTATCATCTGACTATCACTTTAATTCGTGGTTTGTCCTTTTCAAGAAGACATCCATTCTCTGGACATCGTTAGAAGATGAAGACTTAAATTGCATTCACTGTTAAATTTTTCATCTGAGCCTGATTCTCTTTTTAATATCCTATTTTTATAAAATAATAATACATCCAGCTTGGAGGTCTGTTAAAAACAAGTATAATATAGATTTTAGATAAAATCTCACCTACTCTCGTCTTAATTTGCAGCTTGTTTCAAGGTATTCATGTGCTGCAAAGTTATCTGGGATGTTTGGCACCTCGCAAGGATTTACAGCCTCCCAGGGATGCTCAGTATTGCCAGGAGGAGGGTGCTAGACTTTGCACAAGATGTGACCAAATTGCCCTGGATTTGGGGGTTTCCATGGGGTTTTAAGTAGTTCAAGAGTTATTCTCCACTTCCAAGCCTTCTTTTGCCGAGCTGTTTATCCAGCTAGTGAACTGGGCTTGCTCCCTGCCCTGGGAACTGCTTCTTGTGGTGGCCAGATATCAGTTTTAATCCCCAACCGGTTACAATTTTTGAGTATACTAGAGGGTAGAGGAATACCTCGACTTGATATTAATTTTTCAAGGAGATGCTTCTTTCCAGAATCCCTTGGACAAACCCGGTGCAGGGCTGTGCAGCCAGGATGGCATTAACCTCTGATTTCCTAGGATGCTCAGTGCCAATGAGACACATCTCTGGAAATTCAGCTGAAGGATCAGGCGAGGGAAACGTTAAACCAAAGAAATAAAAAAATAATAGAATGGCGCTTTCCCCTTGACTTATCTGCCTTGGCAGAAGCCTGGTCCTGCTGTTTGGGAAGCATCTTCTGTCTCCTGAGGGATGCTGCCAGCCTGGGCTGGCATCAATTTTCCTCTCCCCTCTTCCCAATTTGCTCCCAAAGGTGCCACCCTCTCTCCCGTGCTCTATTAATCGCCGTTACGGATAACACACACCCCGCTGAACCTGCTCCCATGGATCCATCTGCAAGCGAAGGGTGGGCCCCAGCCACGCAAATGAAACAATAATTTTTAATTAAACTCACAGCAACGGGGTTTTTATCGCCGGCATCAGTCAGGCAGAGCCTGGCGCTCGCGGGCTCCCTCCTGCCTGCAAACATCGGCTTTGCCAAGGAAAAGCTTTATTGGATACAGGGCACTTGTCTGCCCAGGGATGCTGGTGGGAAAATGCTTTTCCTATATACCTACATACCTTCATCTATATGTCCCTGCTGCCCTCTGGGCAATGCTCAAGCAGAGGTTAAAATATCTGCATGCAAAAGAAATTATAGCAGGAGCTGGCATCACCCCAGCATCAGGAGTCTTCAGCTTTTAATTAAGTAAGTTTAGAGCAAAATTGGCAGGGGCTTATCTATAGTGTGCACTTCCCCGCTGCTAACACATTGCAGCCCCCCGTCCCGCCCCACCGTTGCAAACTGGAGGGGAAAAGGAGCTGGAGATGGTGGCGGGGACACAGCTCGGAGGGACATCTGACAGCGCTCCTCGCCCAGATGGGTTTGCAGCCTCTTATTTATTGATAAAAGCTCAAAAGCAGGGAGGCTTGGGCTTTATTTCCCCCTCCTTAAAAAAAAAAAATAATAAAAGAAATCGCATTCAAGGCTGTTTCTTTTTTCTTTTTTTTTTTTTTTTCCAGCTGCCCCAATTATCCCATTTGTTCAAAGCAAAATCTTGCAATTCGAGGCATTTTATTTATTCTGCCCAAGCCGTGTTTACAATGCCGCATCGGAGCAGTGGGGTTGAGTTAAGCGGTGCTGGTGGTTGGGGCGGGGGGAAGAGCATCTTGTTGGGAAAAAATTAAAAGGAGAAAATTAAAAAGAGCAATTTTAAAAACGCAGACATCAAAGGCATCATTTATATTTCAAATCGTGGGGAAATAACTTTATAATGAGGAATTATAACGGGGGAAACTGAAGACTCTGGTGTTATTACATCTCCAGCTTCAAAACCCTCCCATTGTTCTAGATGAGAGAGGAAAAAAAAAAAACCGAACAAGTCAGTAAATTAGAGGGAAGAGGGAAAAGTAGAATAAGCTATTCATCATTCAAGAAACAGCTCCATGGTGGAAAGGGACCCCCTCAAAAATAGGGGCATTGTGCTCCAAGCCTCCTGCTCCCCTCTGCTTGCTGACCTGGGGGTTATATGATTTTATTTATTTTATTTTAAGCATGTCCAACCCACAGCACAAGGGGTTGCTGGTCCCCTCGGGATGCTCCCAAGCATGGCCCACAGCCCCCAAACCCAAACCATCTCTTTTTGGGTAAGAAGGAAGGGTTTTATCCCAAGGATGTTGTCCTGCTCATCACAATTCGGGTATTAAAAAACACCTTTTGTTATTCTGAGGATTAATTAGTTAATGTCTGTAAAGCATGATATAGCTTGACAACTAGTATTAATATTGTCCCGTTCAAAAGAGCGAGCTTTGCTTATGATTAATTGTTATTATTACAACCACTTTGGCAGCAGCGGGGGGGGGAGGCGGAAATCCAAGGGGTTTATTTGGAAATTAAATGCCCAGTTTCCCCTCTGGATCATTTGGGAAAAAGGGGATCATGGTATTTGCAACGCCTGAGGAAGCAGCTACGGGAAGATAAGAGCTTGTTGGGAAGAAGGAGCTGTGGAGACGCCGTGCCCAGGGAGGCTTCGCAGAGACGCGGCTTGGCAGGAGGAGCAGGTAACTCAGCCGACAGCACGTGCTGAGATGAGCGTCCCCCGGGGAGCCGGGAGCATCCCCCAAATACCGGCTGACCATCGGTCATCGTAGCCCATCGTGCATATGGTCCTGCTGAGCTCTGCTAATCGCTTTTGTCCCATGGATCAACACCACGATGACCATTGTGGCAGCTGCAGAGGGCCCAATCCAGCGCCGGGACATGGCAGAGAATGGACAGAGCTCATTTCTCCCTCCATCTATTGCCAAGGCTTAAGAGATTTGGGAACTCAGCCTCAATTCAGTCTAATTCCTCTTGTTCTTTTTAATTGGGCTTGTGCATCTAAACCCCTTCGGCAAATCTCAGCTTTAATCTCCCCATGTCCCGGTTCATCATCTGTTCAATTATTAACATCTCTAATTACTATTAAACACATCTCTCCTCCCAACTTGCCAGCCGTCTGCTCAGCTTCAAAGATGGGAGAAGGTGATTTCAAAGATCCCAGGGCCTTTTTATAGAGCACCTAGCACTGGATGCATCCCCGGGGATTTCAGTATCCTTTGGGAGCTGCCAGACCCCGGAACGTGGCTCAGGGTGGCTTCATCCCACCCAAAGGCAGGTGCCAACATGGAATGGTAAGTGGTTTAAAGACATGAAAGGGATGGTAAAGCCAAAGTAGGAGGGATACAGCTCTGTGCATCACCTCCTGGGTGCTCATCTACATTCAAAGCCACCCTGAGCTTGCCATGGGACCTTTCCTTCCCGTGCCTCAGTTTCCCCACACCAAAAAGAGGACCTCATGATGCTCAACCTGTAAAAATCACCTCTCACAAAAAGCTCCATAATGTTACCAAATTGAAGCAAAACTTCCCTATGAATCTTCCTCTTCATTTCAGGTTTCGGCCAGTAATGATGACAGATCAACACCGCTCTGCCTGTGTGCGTTTGAGCGCTTTTATTTCTCTATCAGCACCACAAACTCAGGTGGAAAACTTGCCCTCCTCCTCTCTGCTGCACCAGCCTCTTCCAAATAGTTGGTCACGAAGAAGCAGGGGGATGTGTTTTCCCTCGGTTTGCGTCCATGCGTATATCCCGCAGCCGAGGAATGTGTTTGTTATGCAGAATTGCTTGTGCCGCTCTCCTGGGAACAACATTTGGTTGGTAGATAAATCCTTACCTAGGCTGCTCTGTGTCAGCTCCTTACAGAAGTCGAGCATTAGTATTCTGCCCTACCTCCGGATGATTTATGTCACTAAGCAACACAGCATGAACTGCAATTTTTACAATCAAATATACAATTTACGCTACATTTTCGGGTGCATATTTTAGCAGACGAGCTTGAAATCACTTGCCGGCAGTGCTCGAGTCATGGAGGAGTTTGGAAAGCCCCAGTCGGTGTTGCAGCCTCTGTGGGGGTGAGTTAAAACTCACTTCTGGACTTGGTGAATATTTGAAATCAGCGTGCACCAAGCTGCAAAGAGGCAAACTCCTTTCCCTGGGTTTTTCACCCTAAATCCTCTATCTGCTTCTCATTTCCCTGCCTCAGTTTCCCCCTCGTATCCCTGACGTGACGATCTCCAGGGATGCGCTGGGAGAGGAGCCACTCAACACGGTCACGCTGTCGGCACTTCCTCGGGCTCAGGATTTCCCCTCGCAGCTGATGGCAGGCGTACGACGGATCAACACTTACTGGGAACTGCAGCTATGAATTTTTCATACAAGCAAGGAAATTTGAGACCCGGTTTGGTTGTTTTATTAAACATACAAGCAGGCATCCTTCAGGGAAGACATTGTGGGCAATTATGGAGCTGTGATTGGCATGGTGGATAACAGAGCTGTACAGATGTTAATACCTAATTTGCTGCAGAGCTTTGCCCCAGGGAGATCTAACTAGGAAAAGAGGCAATTTGTTTCGGTTCAAAACCTCAGGAGAAGTCCACCCCAGTGGAAAGGGGAGAAGAGTTTGGATAACTCAATTAAGCATCATGTGTTTTAACTCAAAGGTGTGGGGAGGTCTCCAGACCGGGCACTGAAATGGAGAGGGGATGGGTGAAGCCACCTGTATCCCAGTTTTCCTCTGAAAGGGATGCGCAGTGACTTGGCCTTCAAATACAGGCTGCTATTTCATCTGAATCTGTAATAATTTTTCTAATTTCCAATTACAAAAATTTCATTTTAATTTAAGGGAAGGATTACAGAGGCAGAAGATGAGAAAGCAATCTTGGCCACTAATTAAAATTAAATACTTCCCCTCTGAAAAACCTTTGCCTTTATGTAAAAAGCAAATGGTTACACTGTTCAGTGCAAATATTCCCAAATGACAGCATTGCTCTGTGGGGCGAGGGGCTGCCATGGCTGCCAACATGAGGCAGGATCTTGTTCACAGCATCCAGAAAACCAAAAAAATCCACTCCCCAAGAGAAAACAGAAGGCCAAAACCTGCCCAGAGCCACAGCTCTTAAGTGAAGGAGGAAAATCTGGATTTGGTGCTATAGGTATTTTTCAGAGTGACTTGGAGATGCAGAGGTTGGTGTATGAACGCTAAGAGCATTGCTGCAGGATTTGGGCTCTTTTCCCAAATCCCTGCATTCCTGGAAAGGTGATGACAGTCAAGAAGGCAGGAGCAATGGTGGATACTCTGGCTGATATCATCTCATGAAAGCAAGAGGTGGTAAGAGAGAAAAAAAGGAGAAGGAGCCACCCCAAAGCCCGCAGCGATGTCAGGGCTATCTGGACGTAAAGCTAAAGCCACTCTTCTCCAGCTGGGAACATATAATGGTCCATATATCCATCTCACTGTCCATTGTGAGGTAAAAATGGACTCCTGGCTGACTCTATATGAATGTATGACTATTCTCAGCAGCACTTTCAGGGACTACATGATGTGCATAATAGCAATTCATTGCCACTTTCCCCTTTTACTCCGGTGAAAAGTTCAGACCAGCATTTCTTACGGCTCATTTCCAGCTCTCCAGTTCTCGCTTTAATCAACTTCTGGTGGGAAAAGCCCCGAGCTGAAGCACTGATGGTTCTTGGGGTCTAAGTAATGTGAAAATTGGTGGGCTTTGCCTTAAATCCCTTGATCCTAGAGTCATACAGGAGTCCCAGTTTTTATTAAAAATCAGTGTTGGTGGCTTCAGCAGGAATAAGCTTGGAAACAGGAACTGCAAAGGGGTCGGAAAGGAGAAGGTGAATAAAAACCATCCACCAAAGTAGCTAGACATATGTAAGGACTTCTTAAAACAGCTTTGTGATTCAAGAAGCCAGCCTATGAATCACTCCTGACATCTCCCAGACAGCTTGAACTGCTGTTTATGCCACAAAAAAAAGAAATGTATGGGGAAGAGCAGGTTGGCACACAGGGCTGTCTGTTGGAATAACTCAAGCATGCACCATTTGTGGTGGGTTTTTAGTTTTACTGGGGATTTTCCCCCTTTTGGCAGAATTTAAGACTTGCACACCTCCTGGGCTGCTCCAGGAGTGGCCGTCCTGTACGCTGATTTTTGCTCCTCTAGACTTGCAAGAGCCATCGGCTCCCCTTCTCCATCTCCATTTTTGCCGGGGATGAAGCATGGCAAGCTGTCAACTCCATTGACAGCTGTCAATCTTGTCCATCACCAAAGAGATGCTTCTGGAGAATTAACTCTACCAGTATTTATTGAATTCCCGGCTGAAGCCCAGCTCGCTTGAGAGCACAAATGCAGATTGCCATCACTCCATTGCCCGGGAGTCTCGGGCAATTTGTTTCCCATTATGGCCCTGCTGAAGTCTGAAGGCATCAGTGTGGACTATTTTCACTGCCGGGTGCTGACATGGCATATTGAGGAGTAATGAGACTATTTTGGGTTGTAGTTCCGGTAAACGCTGCTAATGCTGTTCCCTGTTGGCTCGTCCTCGGTGCTGCCATGCTGGAAGTCCCACGCTGGATGGCTGATAGAAATCCTTTTTTTTTTTTTTTTTAAATCCTGCATGCATTTTCCTTATTCCTATATATATTCAGATTTACCTGAACCTGTTGGCCCAGGACATCGAACCCAAAGCTGCTTGTGAGGGATCCTATGGGATCTGGATGCTGAATAAGCAAAGCACTGCCATCCTCTTCCCTGACTCAGCATCTTCACCATGTGCTCTTTGCCATACATCAACTCCCAGGTGTCTCCAAATCCTCATCTGAGTCAGGCTGGGGAGAAACTCCCTTCACATCCTCCCACATACACAGATAGGATGTGTCCTCTAAAAGCTACAAATAATTTGGGGCTCCACCTCCTCTTTCCATTGTGGCAGAAAGGGGACACGACTGTGCCCCCAGTGATTTGCAGCTCTGCTTTTCAAGCTTTATTGCTGAAAAAAATATTTTTTTTCTTTTTTTCTCCCTATTTTCTCCCCCCTCTCTAAATCAGAGTCCCTGGTAAGAGATTTATCAGTGCGCAGACCCAGACTTTTATTTATTTACTTTGCTATCGTTACCAAGCTGTCAGTCTCCTTTGTCTGCAAACCCAGTTACGCTGCTGTGCAGGTGACACAGCTGTCAATCCAGAGACTAGAAAATGCCCTTCGGTGAGGAAAAGCAGAGAAACAAAATAAACACCACGTTACTCAGCAGATTTGGGTCCCAAATCCTCGTCACCCTGCTGGCAATATCTAAAGAATAAATACAAATAAAGAAGGAACTTATTTTATTCTTGGAGGCATGGAGATCTTTGGGAGAAAACTGGCATTGGTGGCTGAAGTGCTGGAAACTCAATTATTTAGTGAGGAATGATCTCAACACTTGTCCTGAGGGACTCTGCTGTACCTCATGGAGGAGATGAACATATATACATGGTATTTTAGGAACCAGTGGTTAAATTCAGGTGCAAAAAGCCTGTATCCAGCCCCAGTGGAAAGGCATCATATCCCGATGGAGGCCTCTAATGAAGGATACCATCCCCTCTTCATCCTCTGCCCACAGCCAGAAGTGTGTGTGACCTGCTGGAGCTGTGACCAGCTGGGTGTGAGCCTCAGCTCGTTGAGTACCTCCCAGTGATACTGGCTGTGTGTTTTTTTTTTTTTTTTTTTTTTTCTCTCCAGGGTGGGAAAACAATGTTGAAATCATGATATTTCACAGAAATGTTTTGTGAGCTTCATATGCTACCTGTGCACAGCCACCTGGTTCCAGATGGCCAGGACATGTTCCCATTTGGAATGGGAAACTGGCTGATTTTGTGATTCCTTTCTCAACACACAGGGTGGGGATGGGGTTGGATCCTACCCTCCGCTCCAGAGCCCAAAAGCAAAGTGTTCAAATACTGAAAAAGGAATTAAATGTCTCCTGTGCCCTGAGAAGCTGGAAAAAAGGAGATTTGGGGCTTTGCATCAAGAGAGCCACATTCTCAGCAAGTCTGTCTGTTATTTCTATGATCCAGAGTGGAGTCTTTAATAACTTGAGAGGACAAAAAGCAGGGCTTGTTGTTGGAGGCGTGCAGAGAAAGGCTGATGCTGTATCAATTAAGATAAGAGCGCGGTCTGCAGACAGCTCACAAAACCAAGGAAATGCGTTAACCTCTCATTTCCTTGCTTTTGAGGCATACGATATGTACTGCAGTGCCTAACCAGATGTGACACACACCAGATTATGGCTGCTAATGAATTACCCGATTTTATTCATTTATTTATTTATTTTCTCCTTCCTGGACATTAGCAAATCCTAAAAGGATGTGGAATAAAATCTCTGCTGGAGGTTTCTCTCTGGTCAAATCTTTCATGACGGTTAACCTTTTGGAGACAGATAGTGTGGCTTTGTCACAACTGTCCTCTCTGCTCCAGAAACTCACTTCACCCCCATTTTAGAGCAGCATTCTATGGTGGAGCTCTGGAAAGCAATTGCTTATGGGCTTGGTGGTAGAGACTTACCCTGTTCATACCTGCAGCTCCTCAGGGCTTCCGTGGTGTGATGCATCCTTCTCCTCCTTACAGGGAAAAGCAAAGGTGTTTATTGAATTCTGTTTTAACAAAATAAATAAATCTTGTTTAAAATGCAAGGATGGTTTTCTCCCAGTAACCCATTTTGGGCTGATAGCACCGCCATGAGTTCAGCTAGTTCAAGCGCAAAGTAGAACACTTCAAAATCAAATCAAGAATAAACCCCTGTCCCAATTTAAGCCCAAGACCTTCCCAATGCTGCTCTGGTCTCTGATGCAGTAAGGAAAAAGGATAGTCCATCTGTTAACCACTTATCTGTCCAGGAGTCCTCAGCTATGAGCAATGCGAGGAATTTCAATTATTCATGCAGTTATTACACAGGACAAAATATCTCACCCGTGCAGCATGCTCACGCTTTGCAGCCTGGATTTTAATTGGGAAAATACAGGTTTAGGGGCTGTCATGCACGTTTGCACGCACACCGGGTGATGCACAGGAGTGCATCAGTGTGACGGCACGATCCGGGAGGGGGCTGCAGGGTTTGAGCCTATTCTGGCCTAACATTGTTATAAATTTCCCCAAGAGTTAAAACCCTGACCCAAAGTGAGCTGAGAAAGTTTAATGCATAATTGAAATAAAATTTCTATTTCCTCTTTGGATTATCTTACAAAATTTTAATTTCACAGAAAAGTCATTACTTCATTTGTTTTGCTAATCCTTCAGATCTGCTCTGTACGGAGGATGATGTGGAACATTATTAGAGTCCCTAATAAGATATCATTTTCTCCTCAAGGCCAGTCAGTAAGGTCTGAGCAAACAACATGGAGCTGCTTGTTCAGCTCTGATTTGGATGCACTGATCTGGAAGCGGAGGCGTCCTGAACTCAACACTGTGTATTTCTTCCTCTCTTGCTACTCATCCCAGCAGGTTTCTGGCGCTGCCTTCCTAAGACGTGACAGCTAAGGAGGAAGAAGCGTTTGGGCAGTAACCGAGCCATGAACCCCCAAAATACACCCATGAAAATCAGTTATTTCAGGCAACGAGCCAGGTGCCCAAGAAGAGACACAATGGGAAAGATGAAGTTTAACTGGAAGAGGAGAGGAGGAAAAGGGTTGATGCTAAACCAAGACTACAAAGGATATGGTTTGACAGAATCTTTCAGAAATGCTCCTGAAAGCTGCCTTCACCTTAGAAGTGAATAAAGACCTCTTCCCAGTCTTGGCTGCGTCTTGCATCTCCTTCCATCTCCCAATCTCTTCTTGGCCTTGACTTTGTCTTGCTTCTCACTCCATCTCCCAAACAACCACGTGGGAATACAAAACTTTGTCCTTATTCCAGGGTCTGATAGGAAAGTGCTCCCCACTGGTGCCATGGGCATCTCCATTGCAGTGGGAAGGGCAGAGGGGACCTCTCCATCCACCCAGCACCCCCATGCTCCTCCATTTGTCCTCCCAGAAAACCCAGCTTTGAACGTAAGACGGGTGCCAGGAGCAATGGGAAAGACTTTGGCAAATCCGTAGGGTAAGGGAAAGCTCAGACAGAGCCCGCAGGGATGCTGGACCATTTCTGCCCTTGGACACCGAGAGTAGGGTCTGCTGGGGGTTGTGTGGGACCACGGCTCCCACTAGTGGCTTGTCCTAAAAGCAATCATTTTCCAGGTGGCCTGACTCTGCATCCCTGAATTTTGGGGATCACAGGCCTGTTTTCCTGTGCCCCGGAGTGCAGGGATGCTGTACACAGCTGCATCCCTGCAATAACACAGGAATCCTGTTCCACCACCTGAAAAGTTTGCAGATTGCTGCCAAAAAAGGCACTTTTGTGCCATGTTTACAACCAAATCTGCGAGGGTGAGATATGACCCTTGCCTTGCCAAGATGTCCCTTACCTGCCTGGGAAAGAGGGAGCTGACTAATAAATAATGGGTTAAATGACATCCTGGAAATTACGGGTTTGCAGATACTCTGGCACTATAAAGTGCAATGTTTGCTGAGTTCCTGTCTCAGATGGCTCAGTTTTCAAAGGTGTTAATAAAATGCACAGTGAGGGAGACCTGGCGAGCTTCGACTCCCCCTTAAAGGTTAAACTGGCAGCTGGTTATAAGAGGAATAAGCAGAAAACTCACAGCATTTCATTGATCAGCTTCAAAATAGTTGCTCCTACTTTGTACAGTACATCTCAGATCGTTTAGCCTACAAAATCCACCCAAATCCATCACTTCTTAGGTAATTACTGGTCCATTACGCTGAGTTTACAGTGATCTATTTGCAATCATGAAATGAATTATCCCTTAGGAGAGGGGAAAAAAAAGTTTGGGGGAGTGGGGAGGGAAGTGAATAAAGACCAGAAAATAAAATCAATTCACGACTCCATTAACACACAACCACAAGCCTCCTCGACACAGTCCATCTTGGGTACATCATACCTAGATGGTACGGCTCATGGGCGGCCAACAGAGAGACAAAAGAACAATTACAGAAGAGAATTAAAATCACCTTTTTAAGTGAAAGTTCTTGAGACAACTTCCTGCAAAGATTTAATAAGGCACGTATTGACTGCCAATGCAATAATTGATTATTAAATCACTATAAATAAGTGTACGTACAAAGCTGCAGTCCAATTTCCCCGATGTAATAAATATTTTTCTTGGTGTTTATTTAATACACGCCTGCCCACGTGAATTTAAATGATGTATCTTCAGAAGCCTTGATGCAAAACATAGCCTCAGCAACATAGCCATCCATCAGACACTAAGTTGCTGTTAATAACTTTCCCTTGGGGGAAATTGCAGGCAAATAGTTATGAATTTAGTGATAGGACACCTCAATCTTCTTTTTTTTAAGGAGCAGAGGTGATAAGGAGTGCAAAGGAGAAGGCACAAAGCAGGGCAAGAATGGAGGGGACATGGGGGAACTTTCTTGATGTATTTGGGGTTGAAATGCACGTTTTCTGTTTTCCTTTGGTTTTCCAGGCCAATCAGTCACAAACTCACTGTGGTTGCCCTTCCCTTGCCTCTCTCTGGAGGGAGGATCTGGGGAACAGGAGCAGAGAGGGGAAGGGCAGCCCGTGGCAGAGCCCAACCAGCCGCAGGAGATGAGCAAAGAGCCTCCAAATGGCCCAAGCTAACTCACGGCTGCAAACTGGTTCACTCAAGCCCCAAAAGTGCAGAGATTGCAAGCAAAAGAGAGTAGCCAGGAGGGAAAAAAGGCTCAAAGGACGATGGGGATAATAAAAAATGTAAATAATAAAAAAAAAATCCCTTTCTCCTTTAAAGTCCTCCCCAAGAGTTTTAATGAACAGAGGCTTGGAAATGTTGTTTTCATGCAGCAGCGTAAAAGATGCATCTTGGTTTTACAAGTGGGTTAAAACCATCACAGTTTTGCCACAAAGCTGAAGGGGGGTATTTGCATGGCAGGGTGGGGCAGATCGAGAACAACTCCTGAGATCTTTCCTGTCTCACATTCATGTGCTTCTGCATAGGGTTTAATGTCATTATCTTCCTCCTTTAGCTGAGATAAAAATTTAACGAGGACAAAATAAGCCCTGAATGAGGATATTTTCAAGGCTGTTTGAAGGTCTCTAATGAGAACAGGAAACGATGCATAATTAAACATATAATGAATACACGGTGAGCTTCTAGGACAGGGGAGGGAGAAGGCTTGCCACCGGCCAAGCCCCAAGCCATACCCTGCCCGTGCCACCCACCCGGCTGCTTTCCACTTGCCCATGTTCACTTATCCTAAAAAATGAGCAATTTTTTAAAAGATTAAAAAAAAAATAATGAAAATCTGCATTTTCAAAGAGGGAAACTGAGGCACAGAGGACTGAAGTGATGCTTCCAGCATCACTGGTGTCCGACAGCCCCTTGGAAACTAGGCCAAGGAGAGTTGTGCTTCGAAATACCCTCTCTGGTCGCAGCGAAGCAAAACCCAAGAAGATCATCCCCCAGCATCATGAGGATGCAGCCTGGGGGCGTTAGGGATATTTCACCTTCTTTTCTTTCTCTTTATGAATATCTCCCACTGGCAAGCAGCAAATGTTATTTGTGAAAGATCACCAGCATCCCGCAATTACAGAGCGATAGCTCCGAAGCGGAGATGTTGCTTTATTGGGATTTCTTTTTTTCTTTTAAAGGTATTTCTCAGGATTATCTCACCTCCATCCCAGCTGCTGAGGCTCAGCACCCACACATGGAGTAAATCACAGCTCTGGTGTCACTTTCTGAAAGGATAATAGTTTTTGCCCTCGGGATATTTATTCCTTTTCGCTCTCATTTGACAGACAAATCGCATCATCCCAGGATTTCCCCCGCAAACTTTTGAGCAGCTAACATGCCCCCAGGGATTTATTTCACTATCAAACAATTTTATTTGGGGGGGTGCGTGTGCAGAATTTTGGGTCCACCTGCTGTTTTTTTGTTGCGGGCTGAGATTCATCACAGGGATTTACATTACCTAGATTGGCTTATTTTAGTTACACGTTCAACAAAGATGGGGCTGTGATGGGGATGGAGCCGTGATGGGAGAGCACATGTCTCCTCGCTGCAGTTTTCCAGGCTGTAAAATGAAGCTGGAGATGATTTTCCACCTAGAATGGTCCATTGAAAGTCAGTGGCATCAGTGACCTCCTGGGAGAGGACCCCACTGTGTCTGCAGCAGCAAAGATCTCGTTTTCCCCCTGAAAACTCAGAAATTAAGCGATTTGGGATTGTCTTATGAAAAGGCCTGTGCAAAATGAAGGAATTTTGGAATATTATGTAAAATCATGGCACACCAGTCGGCATACGTTGGCTTGGCTGTGCTGGCTGCCCTGGCTCCTGGCAGCCCCTCTGTGGCTGGACATCTCTGTTTTCACCTAAATACAAGGGATGCTTTGGAGACAACACCCTTTGCTGTGCTATAGAGAGCAGGACGCTTTCAGGTGATAGAAAAACAAAATACTTTAATGACTCTGAGATGTTTTACAGACCTTAATAACTTCAGGCTCACAGCAACTCTTCAAGAAATAGGAACTATAATTGTCTTCATTTTAAGGTAGAAGAAGAATGGATACACATGCATTAAGTGGCTGGCTAAGTAAAGTCTTATCAGGAGCTGTGGTAGGCTCTCCATTACTTGATGTCTTAATATCAAGACTGGATCTCTTCCTATCAATCATACTCTGGTCTGCCAGGAAGAAGTGGCTGGGGGAAAAAAAAGGCTCTTCTCCTTTCTCCCTCCTTCCCTTTCTCCAGAAACGTGGTTTTTCCACTGAAAATTGAGAAAAGTTCACTTTTCTTCAAGGAGCCTCAGCCAGACATTATGAGATTGGTCCCAATTTCTTGAGGACATGCCTAAGGAAGGAGAGATGGGCCAGAATTTCAGGCATCAGGCTCCAAACCCTCCAACAGACCAAAGGCTTTGTGAGAACAATCTTGCAGGCATTTTTGGCTTGATGGAAAACAAATAGTTCTGCTCAGACCTTCACGCATTGGTTTCCTCCAAACATTTTGGGAAAGAGGCAGATCTGTCCTTATTTCCTCAATGTGTCTCCTCCCTGCTGTCCTGAGAATCACCGAGCACCTATCCTCCCTATCTGAACCCAAAAGATAAGGAGAAAAGGGTTTTGTGGATTTAGTGGTTTAAATGTAGGTGTTTCTGTAGGGTTTCAGGGAGATGTTGAAGTGCTGGAGGAGAACGTAGCTTGGAAGCTCATCTGCGATGCAAATACTTCTATATTCATGCACTGCTAGAAATACCTGCTCCATCCACATGACATACAGACCAATTTGCATCTTCTGACACTCACAGGTATTGAGCAAGTTTATCCACTGTCTGTGGCAGGGAAAAAAGGGAATACACTAAAAGTCCCAGTGGGAGAACAAGCTGCCCTCTCAGCCCATATCCATCATGAAAACAAACCATCTCCCCCTTTTATTTCCCCTGGAAAAAGGAGTTCCTTCCATGCATGGGCATCTCAGATCACAGAATTAGAGGAAGCAGTACCAGCAAAATGAAGCATGAGGCAAACAAGTTGTTCCTTTCCCGAACTGTTTAGCATGGAGTAGGGAGGCTGGGAGAAATTATAGCCGGGCACATAAATCACAGCATTAATTACGTATTCAGCCAACGTTGCCAAGGTTTTCTGTTTGCAAATTGCCTGCAAACAGATTGAAAAAGTCCCCGCCATATTCGTCGTTTGAAAATATTTGCAAATTTCTTCACGGTCTGAGGATCAATTCGAGTCAAAAATGTGATTATGGAATCTACAATTCACAGTCGCTCAACTCCCGCTGACCCAGCCGTGGCCTTTTGATGTTTCTGCACCATAAATATGCAACGAAGAAGTCAGAAAGTCACAGTTTTAAGGCCGGAAGGAAACAAAATCCTCTAGTTTGACTTCCAAAAGGTTTCCCTCTGGTGAGTGCTGCTCCGAGTCTAATAAACTACCCAAAAAAAGCAACTTTTAGGAAAACTCAGTGCCTTGATTCAGCACCTTGAAGTAGTGAAGACTTCACCGCCTTCTTCAGTTAGCTGAGCCAAGGCTTAATTACCCTTGCTGTTTAATTTGTATCTGAACATTTCTAATTTACATTCAGCTCTTGTCATGCTTTTGCTAAAGATCCCTTGGCTCTCTGAAGCTTCTCCCAGTGCGGCTGCCGATAGACCAACAATTATCGCAGCTGCCTTGTCCACCGTTTCAAGTGCAGCACTTGGATTTTGCAAAGCCAGGACCCTTCATTTGCAATTTGGGCTGTGGTCGGTTATAAACCAAGCCAAGCTTGGATTCAAAGCAACGGGACATGTCTGCTAAAACCTACCCAGCCCAACTCAAACTGGGAATTTTGCAATCAGGGACAGGTTTTGAAATGCCCCCGGCGGGGAAGATTTGAAGAAAAAGTTTGGGTTTGGGGAGAATTCACGCTAGCGAAGCTCGACTGGCTCTGTTCAAGGTGAGTGAGCACAAAAGGGTCAAGCTGAAGCTGTCTTTTGAATTAGAATAAATTATCCTCTTTCAAATGCCTCCTTAATGGCTCTCCTCTGCCGTGATCCAGACCGAATACCTCGGTCCGACCACATGCAGCTAGGAGGTGAGTTGAGACTTCTCCTAATGATCAGCTTATTACATCTATGAATTATGCACACAGCCAGTTTATGCAAAACAAGCCTGTTATTATTATTAAAATCCTGACAACAGCTAAGCAGCTGGTGTCTCGCTGTCTATCATGCCTTGACTCCTGTTTAACATGCTGACCAATATTGCCTCCTTGCTACTTTTTGCTCTTCCATCTGTATGCGTATATCCACTTACTGTTTTGTCTCAGGCACCTTTTGTTATGAACTTGTCTTGCTGACAATGGTCATGTCCCACAGCTGGGGCTACAAATGGGGGATATGCATCAAAACCTCTTGCAAGACTTTGGATTAAAGATCTTTGCCAAGCTTGCAGTGCGAAAGCGCTGAGCACTGCACAAACTTGTGTATCTGGGTGTTGCACCGATGAGTTTGCAGTCCAAATTTTTCTAGGTTTCTGCTGGCTTTTCTCATCCAGCTTTTGCATCTTGCCTGGGAGACACTAACCACACTCAAAGCTCCTGTTGTCCCCACGCCGTGCTCTTCCAGCTCTTAGCATGAGGCCCAAACCTTGCAGGAACTTCTACATGATGGTTCTTCCCAAATATTATTAAATATGAATATTGAATATTCAAGGGAATTTGTTTCCTGGTGTTTGCTTGGCTCCTCTTAGTGTACACTCGGTGTTTAAATGAGAGTGGAAAGTTGCAAGAGGAAAAGAAGGGGGAGGGAGGCAAACACAGCTGGTCCTTTGAGGAACTTGTTTGTTTGAAGCTTGGAGCTTCTTGCTCTCAACTTCTCACAGGGTTGCATACGCAGAGCCCATCGAGGAACCTATGGATGGACCACACATAGGGGGCCTCTGACACTTTGGTAACCATGTGTTTCATTTATCTGTCACCTTTGTTTACCCTCATTTGTATACTTAACTAATTTGACTTGACACAATAAGGGCATGACCATGAGAAGCAAAAGACATCGCTTAAATATTTCATATAATGCTTAAAAAAAAAAAAAGCATGAGAGAATAAACTACTGGATCCTTCATCCTGTTCATTTTTATTAGGAAGAAAGGAGTTTGGGGGAAAATAGCCATCATTATATCAGATTATGCATGAATGCATAATAAAACTCCTAAAGATATGTGAAATATCAGTGCATTCACTAATGGGAATTGATTCAGAATTTTATTCATTTTTAACAAGATTTAATGACGTTTCCTTGTATGTTTCTCCCTGTGGTTCATTATTCCATTAAGTGCCATTTAATCTGGGTGATGTGTGTAGAAGATAACAGCTTGCGATGGGTTTTGTTTAACAAACTCCTCACTGGCTCTCCCGCGGGCTGAGAAGAAGTGACAGGTCCCATCCTGGCATGGTGGCCACCGAGGCTGCCTTTACTGGAGTCGCATGAAAGATAGATGGGATCAGCTGGGAGTCAACTGGTTTTGGCAGATGCGCTCCTCGCTGATGGATTTGGAGTGGGATTAACAATTTAAAACACAGCCCCTGCATTTAGCATCTTCAGCTCTCATTAGCAGCATGCATGCATGGAACATCTGCTAAAAATTTAGCTTTTAAAAACACAGCAATCTGGATTGAAACATTTCCTGTTGTATTTTGGGTTGTTCCCCTGTTTTGCTCCTTGGGTATTTTCCAACCCATGCTGTGGGTTCCTATGACTCCCGGTCATCCCCCAGTGCTTGCCCTTGATCAAGAGGTATCTGCAGCCACCACCATCACTGGCTGCTGGGTTAGGTCTGGCCTCACGTCATTCCATTCACCGACTAATCAAGTTTAATCTTTGAAGGAGTTTGGCTTGTTCTGAACCAAATTGCTTTGCCGGTTGGGATCTTTCCTTTGTCTCCTAGTCTAAATTTGGCTGTTGTTCAATGATAGCCTTTAACTTCAGCCATTATTTCCTCCCCTCATGTTTTCTCTGACATATTTATAGAGAGCAGTCAGGTCCCCTCTCGGTCTTTGCTTAGCTAGGCTGAAGGAGCCCTGCTCTGCTCCTTCCCTCTCCTGAGATTGCTCTCCCTTTTCAAGGACACGAAGTTGCTCTTTCTAGCAGCTGTTCCAGGGGCCAGTTCAATCTTTTTCAATAGTGGTTATTAAAAGTGTGCAGTGGGGTTCAGAGGCAATCTCACCTGGGTCTAGCATGTTAACAGGAATACCTCCTTATCTTGGCTAGAATTATCGCTCACTCAGGGCACACCTGGAAGAAAATACTTCAAGTATTTGAGGACAGCAAGTGGATTTTCTTCTTTTTCTGGCCATACCATACCATGGCCACTCAAAACCTGAGCTGTACACAAGGGGTGCTGGCCCACCAGACAGATCCATACGGCACCTGGCACTTAGGATGAGCAGATACCAGGGTCCAAGCTGTCTCCTCAGTTCAGCTTCTCCAAGCCATGTTTAATTTTCCCACTTCACCTCCCTATATAACCCCCTCAACCAGAGACCTTGCACAAACCTGCCCCGAAAGCTGCTACCGGGGCTGATGGCTCCCAGCAGCACCAGAATAAAAGTAGAAGGGATGGCCACCCGTCGTGCATCTGATACAAATTCAGCAGAATGCAGGCCATTTAAATGCAAAAGTTAATTGGAAATGCTGAATGACTGTAGCCATGGGGGTGCTAGAAAACCTGCCATCAAATTGCTTTAGGTGAGTCGACCCCGGCCACGCAGTCCTATGGCAGAGCCAGCAGTTGAGTGCGGTCCAGAGGACCGCATTAGGCTGTGTGCCACCATCATCCACTCACTGAAATTTAAAAGCAATATTTAAGGGCACTTTTTCCCCATGGAGATTCCTGGCTCTGTGTTACACTACAGCCGGTGACACATATCTGCAACCTCAGCTCACCCCTCCCCAAAACAGCCTGACCCATCTCCACGCCGTCAGGTGCTTGCTTTGCATTGCAGTGAGCTGCTGGAAGAAGAGAAAAATCAGTATAATGCAGAATAAAGGCCTTCAAAAGAAAAGAAGTGAGCCATGATTCACTTTATTTTAGAGCCTTTGCCCACACCCCTCCTGTCTAACCTGCTGGCACACGCGAGCCAGAGAGCAGCGCTGGATCCCGTCCAGTAATTACAGTGATCAAGAGAATTGAAATGTTTTGCAAAGCTTGCTTGGCTTTTATAGGTGAGCTGCAGAACAAGACAACTTGGAAGTCTCCTTGCCTTTAACAAAGATGCCATTTCATTATTCAAATGAGCAGGTACCATATAGCAGGGATTACACAGCTGGTATCTGCCTTTCTTTGCGACTTGAACTCTTTAGGGGATTTTGCTGTCTGATACCAAGGGCAATGGGAATAACAGGGCAGGTGATTGCTCCTCAGGTGGGCTGTGCTTGGTGGATGCAATGTCCACATCCCAAATGCTTTCACATCCCATGCTATAGGTATTCAGACTGCACTAAGAACTGGGATCTCCCTCCAGAGCTCTCAAAAATGCCTCACAGAAGATTGGTAGCACTAAGCAAATGGGGAAACTGAGACAGGGAGAGACTAATCATATTTGGAGCTGACCCGACCAAGAGATTGGATAAGGGACAGGCAGATACATCAGCCTGTGATGGCAAGGTCTGTCTGCAAGGACCAGAGGGATGGTACCACTGTTGAGGGATTTGTGCCTGTGTGCCTGCCTTCACCTCTATTGAGCAGCATCACTTCAGCAACAAGAAATAAAGAGAAAAAAAAAAAGAAAAAGAAATGTTATTTAGAGGAAAAAGCATTAAAAAAGAATCACTTCTTCTCCTTAAGTAACGACAGCAGAGTCTGAATCCTGCTCATCATTTCAAACTGCTGACTCATTTACCACTTGAAATGAATTGAGGGCTGTTAAAGGTTTTATAGAAGATTTCATTAAATATGTATTGAGCCGGCTTAAGATGGAAATTGTTATAAAAGCTGGCATCAGCTCAAAGAGCCAAATGTTTCAGTTTATTACTGAGATATTTTACTCCTGCCTCTGGCCTGAGCCCCATTTCGGCCGCCAAAATGCCAAAATAAAGCGACGTGGGAAGCAGAGCTGCTGTGGCTTCTGCCATGCACCCAGCATGGCCCTTTGCCCTGCAGGGATTTTGTGGGTCCGAAACGAAGGGCTGATGCCCACCGTATCGATCAGGATGGGGAGCAGAGATGGAGGCGAGTCCCTCTGTGTTGCTTCATCAGGAATGGCGAGAGCCAAACTGTATGTGATCTTTGAGGTGACATAAAGAATATGATAGACATCCTTTATACCTTTTTTTAGACAAACCCTATACTCAGCGTTACGTATTACACCAACTGAGCATCTCCCTGAGGTTTGGGATCACCCCTAAACTTATCAATGGGTTGGGGCACATGGCGGTGACCAGCTCTCAATTTTAGTTTCTGCTTTGCAGACTTTTGGCTGAAACAACAGAGACCTAAGCTGCAGATGTCTTCACCCTTTGCTGGACCCTGACCCATACTCGCTACTCCCAGCTCTTCGGCTAAAGGCAGCCAAACAGCCGTGTGTAAATGAACTGGTTTGTCAAGATCAAGGCAACACTAATGTTCCCCCAGGCTGAGCACAGATGTGTTTTCACTATAACATGATCTCGACAATTAAAACAACTGTACCTGCATTTATCATATTGATGGGATGAAACATGCTTGGTTGCACCGAGGCATTTTGCAAGTGCATTATTCATGGGGTCTAATACATCACAAAACTATTTTCATCTTGCTTTATAAATGTATATGGGAAGAGAGTGGCTATTGGAAGACAAGGAGAAATGCCTGTCGAGGCGTCCCTAACAAAACAGGCAGCCTGCATGCCAGCCACACAGTGTCTGTCCATCTGCCAGTGATGGAGAGGCCGTGACATTTAACAGGTCCAGAATGTTTTAGTTCATTTCAAAGTGAGAAAATCAGCAAGATTGAAATCTTCTGGGCCCACAGTCCCCCATTAGCGCAAAACCTTAAACTTGAGCTGTATGTAAACCACTGTGCATCACTTGGCCTCAAAGGTTACGGGACACTTGACTTAGAAAGAGCTATAAGCAAAGTGGTTGTTTAATGATGAGGGTGAAGGTACCTCTGACAGATCCCCAGAGTCTCTTTAGTGCCTGAGCCTTGAAATGCCACGCTTGGAAATACATCAAGAAGGCGACATACTGATTTCCTTCTTGCATCTGCTTGCTCATCTCTTAAAAACCCCAGGGAGAATGGGGGAAAAAAAATAGCACATGGAGAGGTGAGAAAGAAGCTGGGAGAGGATTCCCTGCTGCAAAAAACCAAGCAATGTCACGTCAAGGCAGCAGGCAGGTGTGACAGCCTCCTCTTTAAGGAGAAGACGGTGTGGTAAGTAAGTGCCAGCCGGAGCCCAGGGCGATGCACGTAACCCATATGTTTCACGCTGGATGTCTGTGGAGGGCTGATGTCTCCCCAGGCTGGCCTAACACCTCTCTTCCACATCCCACCTCCTGCCTGAGACCCAATTACTGAAGTTCCAGCTCTCTAATTCCCAACTTGCGTCCCTATTTTTGGTGGGTGACAAGATGCCCAGGCTCTTAGCAAACTGGTTGAGCTCACCGACAAAATTGCAGAGCCAGTGTTGGCTCATTGGCAGCTCTAAATGAACCCATTGTCCCTAAAAACGAACCAAACCAGGCAGAATTATGCCAGAAAGGGCGACAGGGTACAAGCTCCCCCCATATATTTGTTTTCTCCCTGCCAGCTCTGCAGCTGGGTTCATTCCTGACAGCACCCAACAATTAAGGAATCTTGTGGCTGCTTTGCTTGGATCGAGACAGTTGTTTTTAAAAAGAGGAACAAAATAAGTTGCTTCACTTTTGCTGAACCTGATTGCTTTACAGTGGAAAGAGGCAAGCTGAGCTGTTTGAGTTTCCATTTATTGGACTCTTTTGATTTTTCTTGGACATCTACCTGGAACATTAACTGTACTTTCTCGTCTCCCTATAGTCCAGTTAATGCAACAAAACACAAGAAACCTTCAGCTCCTATTATAGGAGAAAAAAATATTCAGCTTGTGATAGGAAAAGAAAATGCACCTTTTCCCAGAAAGGTACAAGAATTTACAAGAAACTTGTTCAAAGATCTCACAAAATATAGCAGCAGCTCCCTGAATGAGGAGAGCAGGTTTTGGGTGTGGTTGCTGGCTTTTTTTGAAGTGAAATGCTCAAATGTCAGCCACTTTGGATAAAGAAAAGGATAGTTTTGGCTGCTCCTTTTGCTTTCCTCATTCATAAAGTAGGAACAAGAACAGAAGATGAGATCTGTTGTTGTCTGTTTGCTGTCCCCTCCTCAGTGACCACAGCATTTGCCAGGTGACACCCCTAGGTCCTCTCCATGTGTGCTCCTCTCTGACCTTCAAGGATGGACCTGGGGGCCGATGGGGACTCCCACATCCTTCAAGATTCATCCCACCTCTGCGGGTCCCCAGTGCCCCCCCCCGGGAACATTCCTGCTGGCATCTGTGATGACAGATGCTGTGGCCACCGAAGGGTTTTCAAGGTTGCTGAAGTGTTGGCAATCCATGCCAGGCTTTGGTAAGGTCTATAACGGCTTCAGCAGCAGAGGGACAAGGTCTTCGGCAGGTGCCAAACATGCAGCAGCATCATGGGGCCGCCTCAGGAGGAAGGTATGGGGACCATTAAGAAATGTAATGCAGGAGAAGGGCAGAGCTAGCCAAAGGAAATACAATCCTTGCATGATAGGAAGGGTGAATACCCAATGAGTCACTCATCTTATATGTCTGAGGCTGCATAGAGACCCTTAGATTTTTCCTTAGAAATCTGTTAAAATCTGAGTGCCGGGGTGAGCGTGTGGGGTGTAATAACAGATGTCTTCACCATGAAAGCCATTAAGCCTTTCTCATACTGTTTCGGGAGGGAGTGGAAAGCGCCGTGGCAGCAGTCAGCTCCTGGGATCTAACAAAATGTGGCACTAAAAAGCACTTGCCTTAATATCTTCCCATTTCATCTGATTAATGCCTGGACCGCAGCAGGCTGCTCTGCCCCCGGCTTCAGCGATGGCTCATTACAGATGCTGGAGCCTGATGCGGCCGGGGCCGTATCCGACCCCTCCTGCCCTCTGGCAATGCTTACGCCAGGAACATACTGCCATGGGGGAAACCTGGCAAAGGACCCAGAGAGGCCATAACATTTCTGATCCGACTCAATTTTTCTTTTCAGCCTCGTCCTTCTTTGCATTTCATACTCAAGCCCAGCAGCTCTCATTGGAAATGGGCAGAAAAAGGGAAAATTTGGGCAGAAAGTATTTTTTTTTTTAGCTCTATTTTGCACAGGCCCAGATGACATGAAGGGCTCAGGCGTAAAAGCAAGTTCTAGCAGATTGTGATACCCCCCTGTCAGCTGATCTGGCTAAGCTGGCAGGTCTGCTTTTAGCTCAGCCTTAATTTCTAGGAAGCCAGGCTCATTATTTTCTATATTGTTCTTGTGCCTCTTTAAAGCTGTCCTCTCTCATTGATGAAGGAGAATAATCCAAGTTATTCTTCCTTTTTTTTTTTTTTTCTTAGATCCTGGTCTTTATTTATAGCCACAACCCGGAGCAGGAATGAACAATCTCCTGCTTGGGGCTGTCCCTGCTCACTTCCCTTAACCTCATCCCACATGGGTCAGCATACAAAGCTTTTCTCATGGCAGCAGTTCTTCTCTGGAGCCCTTCCAGTCTCCCAAGAGACAATTTCTTTTCATTTCATGGCAAATAAGCTTTGGTTTTGCAAAAATGAACAAACCCATCCAACTAGAGGCAAACGGGAGGGCGAATCCTTCTTGGTTGCTCCAGAGCTTGGGGGTTTCTCTGCGTCCTGCTGGGTACTCAGAAACACCCAGGGAAATTCAAGGTTTTTCTAATTCATATGGGTTTCCTTTCTGAATGGCAAAGAGATGCTTGGTCAGGCTCCTTATTTCTTTCTGGGAAGAGCCCAGTGCTGGGTGACGTTAAGACTAAGCAGAGGATTGCAAGACTGGGTTATTTTTTTTTTTTTCCTGAGGTTTTAAGAATGAGATAAGTCTTTCCAGGCCATTTTTTTCCTGCAACTGTTAGACCTAAAAATGGATTGTCTTCTTAACCAAAGCTGAGAGGATGAGGTTTTGGCCTAGTCACGTACCTGGGGGAGACAGGGCTTTGCAGAACAGCCCAAATCTCCCAAGACTGGCAGAGCCGTATCTTGAGACTCATCTGTTACTCATCCAGTGGTTCGGGACTCCTTCATAATGAAGATTAAATGCCTACGAAGTTTTAGTGATGTCTTATAATTTCCTCCAGGACACATTAGGAAGAGACTACCAGCACAGCTCGGCTTTGATGAGGAAACGGTTACCTGGGGAGACTGTTGACTCTCCATCTAAGAACAGTTTAGACAAGCAGCTGTCAGGAATAGTTTAGGTGGATTTGATGGCTTGGGGACAAGAGCTCAGCATACAAGACATCCCCAGCTCCCTGACAGTTTGTACAGCTCAACCAGGGGCATCCCAAGAAATGGGGTCTCGGGTACACCTATGCAAATAAAAGCAGCAGAGCAGTTATTCCTTTAAAAATACATGATGGACATTCAGGTTGAATATTATGCTGGGGTACAGGCCCAGAAGATCTTGCACAAGGTCTTGACTTTTTGGGGTGTTAGGAAGGATATGGCATGATGATGCCCCCTGAGTGGTTGCATTTAGAGAAGTCCTGCCTGTGGCTGCCACTACCAGCCCAGGGATAGAAGGTTGCCAGATAAAAAGCAGCAAGTAAATTAGGTGTATGGGAATTAATCTGAGAAAATCCAGTTTGTGGCTTATTAGCCAATTGGTATGCAAAAGCGAGAGGCTGTTTTCTAAAGCACATTTAGCCCTGCAAGTAAATTTTTGATTTATTTCCTTGAAGGTGCCAGAACGCGCCACCGAGGAAACTCCACAAAAATTCCCCAATAACTTGCCAGAATGGCTCGACCTTGGCCAGGAGCCCCCCAAGGGCAAGGGAGAAGCTCCATCCCTCTGGCCCAGCATTCCTGGCAGGCTGTTAAAATGACACAGATGCCAATTAATGCCAATTGCCTCATTTACTTCGTCGTCAGACTCTGATTTGGATTGATCCACGGGCTCAATTTTGTTGTTGGGGATAGTATTTCTCATTTTAAGACATAAATCTCTCCCTTAGTTATCAATGCAAAGATTTGTACAGCTAATAGGCACTGGCAGTATCTGTAATTCCACATGCTGAGGCCAGGCGGCTATCTGAGGGCTAGCAAATGGCCCCCTCTATGAGAAAAAAACCCTTGTTTAATTAGAAAACGCAAGACCAACAGCATTTCTCTAGTTTATTGCAAGGATGAATTGAAGTCTTGGCCCTACTAAGCTGATAACAAAACCCGCTTCAGCAGGGCCAGGGCTTGCATGGAAATGTCTGCAGAAATAGCCCATGATGGTTTAGGATGTTGTTTTTTTGCAGGAGGGGAAGCCAAGACCTCTGGGGATGAGCAAATCAACCTGTGGGAGAATAAATAGTCTCAGACTTGCTAAATTCCCCCTGGTGCATATGAAAGCAGGCTTGAATATTGTGGTGGGAATTGCCCTCCACGCCTCGATGCTGTTACATGAGAGGGTTTTCAGGTTCAGGTCTTCAAGGCACCTCTTCTTCCACATCTCAAACCCTTTTCCCCCCCAGTATCTAGCCCCTCCAAGGAACAAATGCAGCTCCAATGATCTTCCCCAACACTGCTCCCCAAATCTGGTTCCATCACGTTAGCGGCATGGGGAGGCAGCAGCCAGCTTGCCAACTCCTTCTGCTTTCAAGAGCACTTGGAAACCTCTGCGGCTTGGGGAAGAAAGCTCATTTGGCAGGTGCAGGCAGACAGCAAAACAACTGCTGTCCATCTGCTCCTTTGCTCAGGCTTGTATTTCTAATTGTGTCCTGAGGACACAGGCGACGCTCGTAGCCCCGCGAGCCACGGATAATTTAAATAAATATCGTCTCTGTGGTTCCCCTCTCTGGTCCATCAGGGATCTTGCAGGGTTTTCCCCCTCAATCCTGCTCATGGCAGTGCACAGGATGTATGTCTGTCTGCTGGCTTCCCACCAAATTTTGGAACCAGTTTGGGCAATTTCAGAGAAAATCTGGTGATGGTCTTGACAGTCCTTCACATAGCATGGCAGATCCCCTGCCTGTGGTGCTGCCATGGGGATGCCACCAACACCACAGAAGCACTCACATAAATACCTCTAGAGAGCAGAAAATGATGACATTTTGGTGCTCTTTGGAGCCACAACTCCAAATCTCTGCTCCAAAGTGCTGCGTTTTGTATCAGCAAACTGAATGGAACAAAATCCACTGGGAAAACATCCCAGGTTTGTTTTTCTCAATGCTGCAAAGTGGTGGCTGGTGGCAAAAATGTCCCAGCAATACCTGAACGGGACAGGAAACGTCTTCCTAATCCCCTTCCTAACAAACTGAAGATGACATGAAGGATGGTCGGTGTGTGCAGATCCCCTGCATTGCCTATGGAGGTAATGAAAACCATTTCAAATAGGTAACATCTTCCTTTTTTACACTGAAAGAGGCAAAAATACACATCCATTAGAAGAGATCAAGCCCAGTGTGGAAGGGAGATTAAATACACCAAATTTACCAAATCCTGTTGTCACAGATGCAAATTTCACAGGTACGGGAATAAATCCCCAGTAGTCATGTGACTGGCAGATTGTATTCATCCGATAACACTCTTCAAAACACCCAAAGCTGAGATTTCTCCCCCTGGCCCGTGGAACAGAGTAGGATTTCAGTAGGCTGGGTCCCCACTGAGGGTGATACCCAAATCCTGGCCATCAGAGAGCATTGTGCCCAAAAACGCGTACAGGGGGACAAGGACACAGAAAAGTCATTTTCTTTCCTGCTGTGTAGGCTGTTGCTTTGATTTGAGTTTTGAAACCCCACCGTAAGGCAACTGGGAGAAAAAAAAGAAAGCGAACATTTCCGATAAGTCGGGTTCAAAGGAGAAGCATGAAATTTGAATGAATGTGGAGCCAAACTAGCCCAGTTTCAGCTCAAAAATAGAAAATGAATGCAATATAGATTTCATTTAGATTTAAGGAGTTGTTTAGTGTGCATATTAGAAAACACTGCAGTTATTAATTCTTCTCCTTTTGGGATTTTTTCCTGTTTGTTTGGGTATTTTTTGAAGCATACACTTTCAAAGTCAATTTAATCCTGGGGGAAGGTGTTGGCTTGACAGGTTTTAAGCTCAAATTTCTTCATTTACATGCAGAGATAGCACTAGACTGGGAAGGGTAAACTTTCCATCTGGTCTAAGAGGCATGGGTTGGGAATATGAGGAAAGAAAAGTACATCTGTAGGTCTGCAAATTCTATTAGGGATGTAAGCCATGGATGCACAAGCATCACCAAGTTCACAATATTTGGAGTTTTCCTAAAATAAAACAGCATCTGGATCCAGGTGAATGGGAATAAATCTCCTGTATGATTTTTTATTTCCATTTTCTGTAAGTTTTCTGGCTCACATACGCAAAACCCAGCCTGAAACGTGATTGAATTACAATAATATAGGGAGCGAAAAGGTTCCTCTCATGCCTGTCACAATGGGATTTTACATCACTGAGGCTGGGCAACACTCCTTTATGCTTATGATGGGGCAACGTGCTGGCTCTGGGAGTTGGATAGAGACCAGCACATCTCATTTCACCTCATGTAGGTCACTGAACCGGCAGCAGATGGGCATGTCGTGGAGATGGACTCTAATTCCATCATCACTTAAATCCAGACACACCCGTACTATGTGTGAGGGGATGCTGGGGCTCTAGCAGTGAGTTGGGCAAGAGGCATGCAGAATAAACTCCTTCCAATAATATTTAAAGTTTTCCAGAGCTTCGAGTGAGATTCACTTAGGGCTGATCCAAGGCATTTCAGCAAACTGGAAAGAAAAGAGTGACTAAACTGTGATTTTTCAGCTTCTTTATAGAATTAATTATAGAATTAAAAATGTATTTCAGAAGATGCCAAGATGAAATATCCCTAAATAATTGCTTTTAGCCTCCTCCCCTCTACCCCTCAAAAGCAAAAGCAAGCTGAATGCTGTTGCTGAAGTTTAGAGATTTATCTGAGCTCATATCTTCTCCCCTATCTTTTGCTTTTTGGGGTCCCTGGAGGTCCTCCCCACCTTCTCTACACTTTGAGGAGATCAAAGAGACGTTCAATGGCAGCAACACTGAGCAGGGACCTGGCCTCCTGCTATAGCCATATTGAACAAACTGCAGAAAAGAATTTCAGAGACAGACTCTGCAAAGCAGAAACCCCCGTTAGAGGCCTTTTTTGACCACGCAGTGGCCTTCTGCTGGCCTCTTGTGCGAGCAGAGGCCATTAAGCTCAGAGTTGCCTTTGGGTTTTAAAAGAGGAAAGAAAGGCCAAAGTCATATTCCTGGCTTCCCCCACTCTCCCCTCCTTCCCGCTGATCTCCTTAGCCTCTGCAGATTGCGCAGTAAGGAGCGCTTTGGATATAAATACAAATCCCCCCCGGGTGCGCATCTACAACAGTTTCAGTGCAGTGAAGCTCCCAAAGTTCAGAGTTTAATGTAAAAGTCTGAAGCGACCACAATTTATTCTAAATTGCTTCGCTTGATCCAGCGACCTCGGAGAATTATCACTGGAGGAGACCTGGATCTGTAGCCGGGAGCGGCGAGGAAGCAGGAGAGAGCACTGATGGGAGACAGCTCTTTCACCGATGGAGGTGGCTGCTTGGAAGGACAAGGTTGAAGCAACACTTGGGATTTAAAAGAGCCTTGAGAGGCATCTCACTTTGGAGACTGGAAGCCCATGTGAGCAATCAACATCGAGCATCCCACAGGAGCCTGGCAGGGAATCAGCAGTGATTCGGCTCCTGCAGCCCCCCTCGCCCCATCGTGGCTGGCTTTGCTGGGCAGATGGGTGCCAGGGGGTATGGGGGAATTTGGATTTATCTTCCTGGCTCCCTGCCGAGGGTGCTTTGCAGTTCAACTCTTGCCTCGCTGCTGCAGGGCGCCGGAGCAGCAAAGCAGCTGCCTCCAGCACTGGGAATAGCTGTAAGTGTCCGACGAATTCACAGCTCAGTTGAAGCCCCCAAGGAAGTTTTGTGAGCATTGCCTGGGCTAAAATAAGAATAAAAATCAAGTCGACTGGAAGTCATTGGAGGCAGAGCAGGCTGGCTTCTGACTGATACACACTGGCACGCTTGCACCCACCACAATGACCCTGCACTGAGTTATGCTGCTGATAACCCATGCCACAATGCTGCGAGCAGGGTCAGGTTTTTTTCTCATGCCTTTCATTTTACTCTTGGTTTTTGCTAATTGAGTTCTGCAGGGGGTAAAGGTTGCTTTGACCTCAGCTGTGTCTCCAAGGAGAAATCCTGCCTCTGCCAGGGGTGGCCTCTGTGATCTGTGTCCGCTTCCTTTGCCTGCACTCAGGGCAGCCCTTTTGCATCTGCTAAATAATCCAAATGGATTCAAGAACCTCAAACCCTTCCAGCAGCAATATTCAGGTTTCCTCTGTGTGCTGGGGAATGCTGGAAATTGCAGCTTCTTTGAGGCTGAAGCAATTCACAGAAAAGCACTGATTTCACCGAGTTCCCAAAACCCTTCTGGGTCGATACAAGAAAATGAGATAGTCAAATGAAAGCTGTGAATGTGTTTGTGCAGAACTTACAAGTCTTGGCTTTGTGACAAGGGATTGAAAACGGGAGTCACATGTTTTTGAGAGACCTGACTCTCATTCTTGGTCATTTCTCATAACAAACCCTTCCTTTCTCTGCCTTCTCTAATTATATTGACGGGACGACAGTCCTCACTGGCAAGAACTGCACGTGGATGGGGACGGAGCACCACATCCTTCTGGTCCCCATGATGTGCTGGGATCTGCTCAGGGACACGTGAGTCTCCACGAGGTGAAATCAGACCCTCCAAGGAGCCAGATAACTGAAATTCTGATTATTTCAGATGCGATTTGAGGGAGATGAACCCTCCTCTTTATCTAAAGTCACCGATGTGGGTGACATTCCCAGCTGGCACCTGCGAGCTTTCCTCCTGCTAATTGTGCTGTACTCACATGAAGTCATTATTCAGTCCATTTTAGGGAGGAAAAGAATGCAAATGAGGTAATTACCAGCTCCTCTTACCTTTCCAAACTCTCTGCAACCTGTCTGCAGTAATACCCTGGTGCAGGAGAGCACTGCAATGATGGACAGGGATTGAGTGGGTAAAAATGATCCAGCTCATGAAAAATGGGGAAGGAAGGCTGGGGGGGTAGTTACTGCCCAATTTCATTGAGTCCTTCCTCCCACCAGCATCTCTGCTAACGTTAGATGTCCAAGAGCAGGTTGTCTAAGCCTAATGTACCCATTTAACTTAGTTCGAGAGCCAAAGAGGAGCAGTACCATATTGGGGGCATTGCTTTCCCTATCTAAAAGTCACGTTGTCCTTCTGTTACCTGGATGAACACCGTCCTCAAGGCATCCAAAAACTAGACAGCCATAAGCTGCAGTGGCCAAGGGCTGACCTCTCTTTGGAGGAGATGCATCAACTTATCTCAAGGAGACCTTCCAGACACGGGCTGACCCTGAAGCATGGCCAGGCAAATCCCACTCTTTAGGAAAATCCTCCCCTCATAACTTACCAACCTCTGGCACCTTGAGAAAGGAACAAGAGCCCTGTAAATCCCTCCCCAAATCATCAGAAATCCTGCTCTGAATTTCTTACTTTTCCCCCTGCCTCTTGGCACTGATCAGGATCTTGGATCTTTACGAGGAGGCAGAAGCTGGTGCCATTACCCCGAGCTGTATCTTGCTCGACGGGAAGCCCATCATGACTCCAGTGCTATTCCTCATGGTATCCAATGCTCCCTATCAGCGTGGAAATCGCTGCCTGGCCTGCGTTTAGCACAGAAGGATGCACGAATAAACTGACTTTTTCTCTGCTGGAGCTGAGCTTTTTTCCTGCAGTAAGACTTCCTCAAGCACGCGTCCTGGGGTACTTAAGGTAGTGCCGACAGAGGGGAGGATATTAGACTGAGTCACCTGTGGGCCTCTATCTAATTAGACTTAAATGAAGCTGTTTGATAAGGAAATGTATTTCCCCAGCTTTAGGAATAAGGACTATGGAGAATAACAACAGATGCAGAATAACACCCCGTCTCAGACCAGCAAAGATTAGTGTTATGGCTAAATTATATCCTGGCCCAGTAATAGGGTTATTTCTGTTCCCAGCACAGTGTTTAGATGAGGAAATCAACAGCGGGAAGTGTATCTTAATTTGCTAATAACAGGAAAGCGAGTAGCAGCTCAACCAATCTCAGTGACATTGGCGGGGTTTGGCAGGATTTGGGCAGATGAGAAAGCACAGCCGTT
Source organism: Strix uralensis (assembly GCF_047716275.1). Taxonomy (NCBI): domain Eukaryota; kingdom Metazoa; phylum Chordata; class Aves; order Strigiformes; family Strigidae; genus Strix; species Strix uralensis. The sequence continues at coordinate 7,234,099 of NC_133997.1, read as the reverse complement.
GGGTAGCAGATGGCATTTCCACGTCTACCATCAAAATGCAAAGTTAGTTAATGAATTTCTGACACGGAGCAGCACGGCATGAACGGCTTGGGCTGAAAGAGAGCAGAAAAAACGTGAATAAAGGGAACCCGGAGGAACCAAGGGCTGCTCATCTCTGTGCCGAAGCATCCAAACGTGGGGCTGGGATACAGTGAGGAAGAAGGTACCGTCAAGGGCAAACCTGACGGCTGCTTGTTCCAAAAACAATTCACTTTATTACCCATTCACTCAGACAGCGGTTCCCTTATCTGGGGCAAGTGGCTGTCTCAGATGGGTGATAACGGGAGCTTTTTAGAACTGTGCAAAGAATAATTCTCCATTTGCCAGATGACCTGGAATATCAAGGGAGAGGGGAAAAAAAAAGATTATTGATCTAAAATAGCCCTCTTTTGGTCTATTTTATAACAGTTGGAGAGAGAAAAAAAAATAAAATTCAAGTGTTCTCGGCTCAATGAATGGCAAGGGGGTACTATTTATTATCCTGATTCATTCCTTTCTAAATGAGTGCAGGTGTTTTTCAAATGAGACACCTTGCCCAAATGAACAGAACAAAAAGGATTTAAAAACATAAAGGAAGCTCTGGCTTTTTTCAGCTGATGAATATTTGTTTTAGGTAACTCTGAGCACTTTCTTTTAGAGGGCAGAGAAAACTTTGATGGACTTTTTTTTGAACGTTGGAGTCCAGTATTTAAAGAGTTAATTTCCACCTTTCCTTTCAAACTTCAGTTCATTTAATTTAATAGAGAAGAAGGAAGAGAGTGACATGCTATTCAGTTTACATAACAGTCTGAAGACATTACAATGATTGTATTATGTGCATCGGAGTATCCTTATCATACAAACTCCCACACACAGACAGGAACAGAACAAATTCTTCACTCAGTCCTTAGCACTGCTTGTCATAATGAGGATGGTTAATTAACATGGCCTTTTTCACTTTAAAGGAAAAACCCAGAAGATCCCATCTCTCATAAATTTGTTTTTAAAGAAATGACATGAAACCCAAAATACACTAATCAATGAAGCCAACAAAGAAAATCTGAGAGCCTTCTTTTTCCTCCCCGCTCTGAAGGCCAGAGGAAAACAAGTGTGGAAAAAAAAAATCTATGTTAAATAGAGTATCTCTGCACTAAACAAAAAAGGAAATATGAAGTGTGGTTCTCAAGTCCAACAGCCTTAGCCATAATCATATTGTTTCCACAAGCAAGAAGTCTTGAGGGACACCTTCAGAAAGTGTGATCCCAGCTTTAATGAAGGGCTGGAGAAAAGGAGCTGAGAGTGGCCGGATCAATAAAACACAGGCTTATCCAGAAACCTTCAAAATGTATGCTAAAAAAGAGCAAACAAGCAGGTAAAAAAGGCTCTGGAGAATGATGCACAAGCGGTAGCTTACAGACAATCTCACTCCAACCAAGAAGCCTTCAGTGGGGATGGGGAGGGAAAGAAAGAGGAATTTATTAGCAGCACTGAATTGTCCCTTACTCTGGGATCTTTCCTAGCCATCATCACTTCACAGCATCACCCTCTTAACTCCTTATTTCCAAGGAATAAAGCTGATATTCAAAGCTGCTGGCTCCAGTGTTGGGTTGGAAGAGCAGCAATATTCACCGCCTCTCCAGGGAAGCTTTACACGAATCACTTCATTAGACATGGGCTGAGCACAGATATCACATTTCTAAGACACAGCAGTTTATCTTTCTTTTATGTTTAATCTCTGTTTCAACTCCCACGGCTTGAAAACATTTCCTACAGGACACTTTATTCTGCAAAGAAAGTTCCTCAATGTCAAAACTGGAGGAGGTTCAGGCTGTCATAAGTTTCTCCATCCGAGCATTGTGTCAGATGAGATGCCTGGAAAACGTCTGGAGAGCAAACAAGGAGCAAGGACGCCTCAAGTATCTCCATCCATTTTCCACTCATCTCCATGCAAGGAATTGTGGGGGATGGTAGCCACTGTGAGCCCACACATGTGATTTCAAGCAGCACTTGGAGCTGTTGCTCCCATCCCAGGTGGTGGAATGCTCTATTTAACTCATTTCTAAATATACCTTGCCCAGCCATCGTCTGGCAGTGTATCTGCTGTATGACCATGGGCAAGTTATATAAAATTCTCACCTCAGTTTCTCTCCCACAGATTGAGCAGAGCCAGTGCAACAACTGTTGTCCTCCAGCTCTTAGCTCTACTCATAAAAGCAAATAGAAAACATTGAGAATGAGACCTGGGTAGTAGTTATTTTTTTTTTTTTTTCTTCCAGACAGTAGTAGATTTACTAGGAAATGCCCTCTTGGGTAGACCCAAAAAACCACTCATTCTGAATGCAAGCCACCACTGAAGCCTTATAGACAGAAACAATGCAAGGAAGACATCAACTGCTTCAAAATGTTTTATTTTAACACCATTAAAATGTAGCTTCTGGCTTTTTGGTTTGCAGTGCTATTATTTCACTTCAGAAGAGATTAAAATGGAATGGAAGAAGGGGCAGAGGAAGAATTTTTAAAAAGACTCGCCACTTCCACTCCAAATCAACTGGGAACTCAGGAAGAGACAATATCTTCTTGTTCTGGCCTGAGTTGAACCATTTTTTCCATTTTTTTTTTTCCCCCAGAAAAAGAACCCCAGACTCTGTGACTCTCTTACCCTTGGTAAGAGTGGTAAAAGGCTGTTGAACCTTATCAGGTCCTTTTACCAAGAACAGCTGAAATGTGGCTGGTGGTAGTTCACACTTCCGTTATGTGTGATGTGTCTTAAACGCACACACTGTACACATGCAGAAGGCTATAAATGGAATAAACTACTTGGATCCTTTCTTATATTGTCATAAATTAATTACCTTCATCATCCCCATAACAACCACAACCATCTAATCAGATGCCCAGGAAACTAATCCTTCTGTTCTGGGAAATATAGACACTTCAGTGTATGCAAAACCTTGACCAAAACATCTCATGTGAAAAAGTGCTGACATGCACATGTTCTCTAAGCATATGTGTGCTGACACTTCAAATGGGTAGCAATCGTCAAAGCAGAGCACAAGAACCTCACTGGATTTACATGTGTACATTTTGCCTTCCTTTTTTTTTAATGATTAAAGGAGATGAAGGTATCTATAAAAAGCAAACCTGCAAATACAATTGTGTTATCCAGAAATGAGGAGTTTATGACATTGACTTGCCTTAATCATAGAACCACAGAATGGTTTGGGTTGGAAGGGACCTTGAAGACCACCTAGTTCCACCCCCCTGCCCCAGGCAGGGACACCTTCCACTAGCCCAGGTTGCCCAAAGTCCCGTCCAACCTGGCCTTGAACCCTTCCAGGGAGGGGGCAGCCACAGCTTCTGTGGACAACCTGTGCCAGGGCCTCACCACCCTCACAGGGGAGAATTTCTTCCTTAGATCTCATCTAAATCTCCCCTCTGACAGTTTAAAACTGTTACCTCTCATCCTAACCCCACACCCCCGATCAAGAGTCCCTCCCCCCCTTTCCTGTAGCCCCTTTAAGTCCTGGGAGGCCGCTCTAAGGTTTTAATGCAGACAGGTCAAGCACAGGAGTTTGATCCCATCTCAAACCCCATTTTTCTCTCTTTCCTTTACATCCAGGAGGTACACGAACCATTGAAATATGGTTCCAATGTGAAAATAGCTCATGTGACAGCTTGGACCCAATTTTAAGAAGGTGCTGGCTTCATCAAACTCCAGTTTAGTATTTCAGCATCTCTGCTCATTGACCTCCACCCCAACACTCAACAGGAGATGTTGAGTGTCTGCAGAAGAGAAGTTTCTTAGGGTCCATCTCTATAACAGATGTAGGCAGAGACACATGAGCTCAAGTGTGTGCTGACAGCAGTGGTGGTTGGCTTTGCAGCCTGTGCCAATCTCTGCCTTTAGCAGCATCCAAGAAGGTGAGCTGAAAGTTGGTCTGGCTATGTGGGACACAAGCTGCAGCCTCAGCCTTTGACCACAGGGAAAACAGGGCACAAAAAACAACAGTTAGTTTATTTAGCACCAAGGGAGAAGGAGGCAAGAAGAAGAGGATGTAGCAGTGTTCGCCAAGGAGTCAGGACAGAGGAAAAGGCTTTTAATTTTAATGCGTCCTGGGAGAGGAATTCAGCACATAGGGGTCAGCAAGCTTCAAAAGACAAGGGGGGAGGCAGGTTAGTGGCTGCATTCAAGAGTGCACTGGAATTCAGATTTTGCTGGTGTTTCTGAAAGTCTAACTGAGCAGGGCCCATTTATTATCCCTCCGTCATCTCCTCACATTGATGTAGCAATGAGCCAAGTACTGAAGCCATACGTTACACGAACCTGGATCTCATATGTTCTCCTGTGTTCTCTAACCCCCCAGGACACCTTTACGTGAAAAAGTGCTTCCAAGGTTCTTCAGAAGAGATCTGCAAAATTAGTCTTAATTTAGTCTTGGTAATTGCCTTTGGAATCAGTCAGCAAAGAGGGGTTGACAATGCAGGAGAAAAGATCCTTTATTTTTCATTATTTATTTTCTGTGACAGAGAACAGTCTTCTTTCTGCAGGGAAGCTGCTTAGCAGAACTCATTGCAATAAATAAACAAAACAAAAAGTTTCTGGGGAACATCCTGATTTGATTAATTTTGCCACAAGGAACTTCTAAGTAGAAAAAAAAAAATCAGATCTGCAACCACCAAAATAATATTTATTTTTAGCTTGTCATTCATTGCATTTGTCACAGAGCTCTTCCTACCTTGGCAGCAAGGGATAGGCTTGCACAGATCAGCTGCGCTACTGATGGCCTTTGCAGCCATTACTGGACCCCGGAAAAACTCTCCTCCACCCACACTTAGCAAAGCACTTGTGTATCTTCATACTCCCAGACCCCTGCTGCAATTCCAACATGTTAAAAATGTGGATGTACTCAAGGAGTCTACCCCAGCAAAGCCTGATGGGAACTGATGATTGTCATTAACTGGAGGGAAGGATGAATATTTCTCCCTCCAGTTCCAAAAGGATGTTCCTCAGAGGATGATAACTCTCTATTTTTTAATTTACAGCTTTTCCCTGTTGGGATGCTCATACCTTGGTGTACGCTGTCATTGCTTTAAGCCTGCGATTCCTGAGCAAGCTTCTCCACATGCGGGATCTTCTGGGCTGGATTAAATGGCTCCTTGGACCAGCTCTGCCCCAAGCACGGCTTCTTCTTGTGCTGTCCCCAGGCAGTATCCATCTTCCTGCGCTGCTCACTGCTTTCAAATCTTTACAACACCGTCCCGATCTGCTAACCCTCTCCAGATGCTCTCTGGTGAGTTTGTGCTGACAGCTGGGTTCGTTGGGTGGTGACTGAAGAGCCCTTTGAGCTGGTACTTGCAACTATAATGGATGCATCTTCATGTACCACAATAGGTTGGGAAACAAAAAAAGATGAGTCCTACAAGGGAGGAAGGGAGATCTGTGTCTCTCTTGAGCTGCTAACACCAACGTGGATGGCAGGTCTCAAATCAGACAGTGTCAGGGTTAGGGTTGCCCTAAAATACATAGGAAGGGCCATGTGAAAGTACTAAGAAATATTTAAGATATGTCTAGTCTGGCATTTTTATTTTTCCAGAAAGCAGGCATTACAGAAGTCTTTTAGACTACCATGGATTCCTCGAGCTAGATAGAGCTGACTGGAATGCAGTAGAGCTTCAGCCAACATGGCTTCAGGGAATAAAATAACATCCCTCTGACACCACACCATGCCAGACCCTTGCACTTCACTGCATTACTGCTAGAGAATCATTTAAACTGCATCAGTTTACATTTAAATCACAGTTAGCTTTAAATTGCATTTAAAGTGGCAGGTTGAAACGGCAGCCTTTATTTGAGCCAGCTGAAGCTGCTGCCTAAGAGCACCGTGGTGCCGGCGGAGGTGGCAGAGCCACCACCACACAGCCTGGGGACTTCACAACAAGCGGTGCCAGTGCCGCTGCCGGGCTGTCCTCACCGCACAAACCCAAACGCAGATGAATTGAGGTGACCTACTACAGAGGCAGACCCAGGGGCTTTACATCACAAAGTTAAAGCTGTGTAAATGCACCGGTATTTCACCAAAGTAGGGTTTTTTCACTTATTCTCTCTTCCCCCAACAGCTCCCACACACACAATCAGCTGCCACACAGAGAAAAAAAATAAAGTGATGGAGATGACAGCAGAGTAACAGAAAAACTAAAACATTTTCACAGCCTTGTCTGCTGGTTTTAAGTGCATTTCACCACAGCTCAAAATTACATTATTTAGTATCAATTATCCTTCGATTGAAGCTCAGAGAGGTGGCAAGGCTAGCGTTTTTATCTCATTAGCATGTCTTGCCTGCTAACCATTTGCTATATTCCCTTCCTTTGATCCTGCCTTTGATTATATTGTGTGACAAAAGCCCATGTAATCTACTATTATTTCCATTAATAGCAAATCTGCCCTCCTCTTTGACAAGCCAATTTATTATCATTGCAGCGTCTTTGTGCATCTCAGCCAGGTTGACACCCTCTTCCCCTCCCCGGCGGTGCAGAATTGGCAGGTGTTGATTCAGCCCGGGTGGCATGAGGACCCTGGGAGTGTCATCAAACAGGGCTCAAAATATTGACACTTTAATGGCAAGCAGAAGAGAATGAGATGGTGCGGAGAGGTGATGCAGTTCAAGTCCTTTTGCTCTTTGCTCCAGAAAAATGCAATGAAGATGCCGACAGAGGTCTTTAAGGAGATCTCTAGATGACCTACAAACATGACCAACTTGTTTTTGAACTCTGGGCAAGCTGTATCTGCCCCTCATCACCCATTTCTGCTGTGCTACTTGGTGTCCTGACACACGTCTGGATGACAGTAAGAAAAACCTATGATCTCCATCCATCTTCCCAAAGTCACTTTGAGAAATGCGTCTTACACACCTTGAAATATCATTCTCATTGACTTTTCTTTAATGCAGTTTTGCAGCCAGAAGCAGGTGCGGAAGCCAGAGTGGGTCTTTACAAACCCAACTTTGACAAACTAAATCAGGTGGGTATTACGAAGCCAGCCTGAATTTCTTTTGCCATTATTTGGCTAGCCCTGGGGTGATGCTGAAGTTCTCCTTCAATCTAGGCTTTAAGAGTGATGCTCCTATGGTAAAGACTCAATGACTTTAAATTGGATGCCCCCACACACAGCCACAGCCTCTCACTTTCCCAGGAAGATTAACCAACCCTGACTGCTCTTCTCCATCTACTTCAAGTGTAAACACCCATTTCTCACCTCAAAGGAGATGCACTTAAAATAAACCACCAGTGTCATGAAAATACCAACTCCAGCACTACAGAAAGATAATCACGGCTCTTAACTTGAACACAGTGCACAGGGCTTATTATTTTTCCATGCCCTTCTGGTCTAAAAAGGTAGTGGGAAATGAGCCCTGCTTGAAGAATAAAGAGGGTTTTGGTGGGAATCAGTTATCTACAGCAGCATGGAGGAGAATAAAGCCATTAAGAAGGGGGAGCCTTATCAACGTGTGGGTTCAATCTCAGCGAAATCTCTTGTTGGAGACACAAAAGATTCAGGTCCAGGTAACAATGCTGCCTCTCATTCTCCCCTTTCATTAAAATTTTTACCTCTGCCTTGAAATTTAAAGCAAGTGAGTGGCCCAAAGTGCTGAGCTCGCCTTTGAGGCACGTTGGGCTCTGTTGCACTACCATTGTAGTTGAGTTTCTTCTAAATTAACCCAGAGGTCTCAGTGGCCATAGAAAGGATTTGCAGCTGTGGTTTCCAAGCTGACCGCATTTTAAGAACATCATTTGAGGTTTTTTGATCCTAATCTGGAGAGGTATCATGTCCTTGGTCTCAGTGTGGAGGTCAGGATGCACATAAAGGCATTTCCAAGGCCAGACAAGAGAAGCATCCCATGCGAAGAACATCCACTTTTGCTTCCGAGCAAATGCAAACAGCTCCATCATCGCATATAATGGAAATATGATCCTCTCAAAAAAAATATTGCCACATATGTATTTTATTTCTCCTCCTCTCCAGCTTTTAAAACCTTCAGAATATGGATTTTGTCCCTTACATCTGTCTGATTTTTTGCTTTAAAAGTTTTTTTCTTAAAAAAAGATTGAATCTTGCTAATTTTTTCTTTCACCCAGCAGTAGTGAATCCCACAGACTGATTGGGTTCAGCAAAGTCTGGATCTGATTTATTTTATGAGATAAACTAAGTGCAAACATGCTGCCTGTTTGCAGTATTTTCTCGTGTGTCAGGGCAAGAGGGTTATGAATTACTTTTGAACTGCAAAGTCCGGCTGTAAGGAACAAACATAGGAAAGGGAACTTAATGCAGGTCAAACCCCTCGCGTCCTGCTCGCAATATGGATAGCACTAATTTCCTCTGAGACTCCCACTGAGAAAGGGATGCGCCTGCTACAAGAGATGCTCCAGGCACATGGGGCCTTCATCTGCTGCTTTGCAAATCGACATGGAGGGGTCTCTATACTGTCTGAACATAGAGGTTTAATAAATATTAAAGAATTTAAAGCACAAGAGTTTTTCTAGAGCTAATTGCAGAAGATATTTTTGTAGGGAAAAAAAAGTTTGTCATTCACCTAAGTTATCGTTTAGGTAAAAGGAAAAAAAAAAAAAAGGAAAAAAAAGCCAAAAAGGAGGTTTTTTTGGACTGAGAAGTGTCCACATGTGGGTTTTCAGGCCTGTGTGTGTAGACAAGCCCTTTGGAGAATGGTTGGGCTGCAGCCCTGGAGCTCGGCAGCAGTGGCTGGAGGTGTTCCTCCCTGAAACCCGCTGCTGGTAGGGAGAAGGTCAGACTACATTATCCCCTATACCCCCTGGGTTTCAAAATCTCTGCATGTTAACTGCTTATTTCTCTCTTGCTTTTATTAATTCATAAATAAATGAATGGAGTGGGTTGATTCTTTTTTTTTTTTTTTAATCTTTGAAGTATTTTTGAAGAAAAATAATTGGCAAAGATCCTGTCCTTTTTCCCACCAGCTCTATGGATTCATTTAAGTTTTATAAGTGCTATTTCTATTAGAATAAAGGCTTTATTAAAAATGACTGTAACAACACTCTTCTGTATAGTATACTCATAACCCCTAAATACCACTCTTTATGTTAAGAGCATTACCCTTTAAAACACAGAGATGCATTCCCAGGGGGTCTCAGATAGCCAGAAATCACCCAGAAAAGAAAACACCAAATAACAAACCTTTGGGAATACCATTGCATGTCCCTGCACTCTGAAAACAACCCTGCATTTTCTTCTCTAATGGATGCAGATGGGAGAAGATAAGTGTTTGAGATGGAAGCAAGAGTTACATCCGCAGCCTCAGTTGAGCTTCAAGCCAACCATGAAGTTTTTGGACACTTTCTGAGAACCTGAAGGGTTTTTTGGAGCAGAAGAGGAAGGAAATATGGCAGAAATTATGATGTTTAGTTGAGAAGATAGAGCTGGATAACAGAGACCAGCTGATGGTTGCTTTGGTCCTGGGTCATTGAAATTTGTTCTTAGCACAGTGGTAAACTAAGTAGACTCCCATGGATGGTTTCTCCCTGGTTTTGTGCCAAAAGATGAGCTTCCATCTCCCCAGCAGTCACGTTGATAGAGGAGAGCCCTTACATGCCACGTGGTTACCTCCACCTCCTTGTTCTTGCAGAATGGTTTGGCTGGAGATTCAGCCTTATCAAAGCCTGTTAATTGCTTTGCTCCCTTTCCACGCAACGTCTCAGCTTGGTCAAAAGCCTGGCTGTAAAAATCTGTACGTGGGGGAAAACCAGCACACAGGGAAAACCTCGATTTGCATTCGCGGAGGAAGCACTTGATAATTATTCCATTATCTATGCATTATTTTTATCACCAAGTTATAACTCCTAGGTCTATTATCTTGGCATGCTACGAGCATGTAGAGTAGGTGTCTTCACAAACAGGGAGGGAGGCTTAAGTACTCTTTCAGAGTGAATTAAAATGGAAACCCAGGTGAACCGATCAAGTTTTATTATCTTTAGAAGTAGGCTTTCAGGGGTTTTGTAGAAAATTATCTACTCCAGTGCTATATAGAACCTCATTGCCCCCTGAAAAAAAATTGCAAAGCTTTCCAAGTTATCCTGAATAATAGATCGTAACTTGCTCAACTGACCAATTTCACCTTTTCCTACATGAAAATAGGACAAGTTTAGTCCCTTTTCCAAATCTGAAGCTTATTCATGCTGCAAGGGCACTGCACGATGGGATCTATTGGATCATGGCCGTGATTTTCCCATATGGGCTCTAGCAGCAAGCCTAGTTTTGCTCTCTTTTCAAGCACTTACCATTCTTTAACTGTTGTCTCTAGCTGTTGCTATTCCAGAATAATATTTCCATCTGCACAAAGGGTCTTTGCAAGAGCAGAAAGTGATGAGCGGAGTCCTATGAATAGCAGAGTGACTGCAGCAAGAAAGTAAAGGGAAAACGCACACAGAACAAAGAGCAGGCAAAAATTGAAGACCACTCTTCCCCATTTTGGACAACCCAAGAGCTTAGCCAAAATATCCCCTTAAATAGCAGGAATAGGGTTTTCTTACCTCAGAGGGTTTTTTTTGTTGTCATTCCTAGGCTACTCTTGCAGGCAAGAAAAAGTTATGGCCAGCCCTCTGTGCTTCCATCCCAAATCACCCCCAGCCTCACCCAGGAAATGTATCATCTCCAGAGCCAACCATGGGGCAAAACATCGGTGCCATGGAAATACTCATTCCTGTACCCCCGAGTCACCAGGGGGGAGTTATCAGAATGAATTGCTGGCAAACAAACGGGGGGGGGGGGAAATTAATCAGAGCATCCGATTTTAGCGTGGCTGGGAGCAGTGGGGCTGCAGCAACTCCGCAGAGTTGATTAACTACTTATTAAACAAGAGCGGTGGCGGCAGCGCTTAAGAAAAAAGAAATCAAATTAAGGCGAGCAAAGCTTCAAGCAAAAAAAAAATGAAAAAAGAAAAAGGAAAAAAATAAAAGGGATATGCAAGTTAATGGAAGCTTCAATCGCAAGGCGGCACAAGCCATGGGAGGCTGTTACAGTGACAGCTCACACTTATTGCTGGGAAAATTCTTTTCTGGAAAGTGTGTGTGGGGACAGTGGTTTGGGGTGCACAGGAATGGTGGGACACATCTGGGGCTTGTTTTGACCTCCTGCCCAAAGTTCTGCTCTGGACACACGGTTTTCCTTGCCCTCCTCGTTGCAATGTCCCCAGAGAAGGAGAAAATGCAACTGCAAAGACAGTGCTGGGGTTTTAGGACCTTTGAATCCTGACTAGTGTTGTTTTCCCCCTTTATAGAAGAGATTAGAAAGCAGCTAAAGTCTCGCCCTCGCTCTGGTGGAGTTCAATGGGCTGAGTTATACGGGCGGGCAGGAGGCTCTATGGATCCCTTATGACACTAAAAACTATTGAAAAGCTTTTTTGCCATGACCCATTTAGATCCTCACGCAGTTTCATTTCCTCTCCCATCTGTCACACCTTTAAAAGCGGAGCTTTTGCATCTCATCTCATTCAAATGTTTCCAAGGCAGCCCCAAGTAACTCTCTCCTCCACTTCTCAAAAATCTTTCCAGGCTTCCACCCTCTCTTCCCCAACACTAAAAATAGCTGCAGTCAGTTGTAACGTGGGCTGACCTTGAGCATCCCTAACAGGAGCTCAGCCTCATCCGCCTACGTGGAGAAGCCGAAATCCCGCCCAAACCAGGTACTTCAGCTCCAAGCATCCATGTGCATCCCGAGCTGTTTGCATCGCCAAGTACCCTACACTGCAGCTCTCCTCTACAGCTAATTGGCATGACCTTGGGTGTAACTCCTTTTTACTAGCCGTTGACGGGTGTCTGCTATGAAGATGAATTAGTTATTTAGGTAGCAATCAGCTCCCCTGGTTTAGTCAAAATGCATCCATCCCTCTTCAAGCCTATTAAGGGCTGGGATAAACTTTCCAGCTAATGCATGCTGCAAATCCACTACCACTCTGGAGATGTCAAGCACCTAAATAATTTTTGTTATTCACTAATGAAAAAATTCCTTAGGAGGGGGAAAAAAAGAGAAGAAGACGGCGCCAACAGCAATTCTGAGCTCCAATTAAGCGGGTTTCGTTGTCTGCCTGTATTTGTCTCCAGCTCTGACTTGCTCTGTTAAGGTCAGCAGCTGGCTGGGCAGGAGCTGTGCGTCGCGCCAAGAGTTCAGCATCACGCGCTCTCCGAGGACTGGCAAGACCCAGAGGATGCTGAGATACCAAGCCTTGGTCTGGGGAGGAGAGAGCTCCACGTGTACCCACCCAGCTCCCCTCCCGATGCTTTTGGGACCGACAAAGACAAATAAAAGAGTTCAGATTTCACCCCCAAAAGAAAATTTCATGCTGAAAACTCCCCAAAACCTGGAGATAAGGAAGTCCATGTACTGACAGCATGTGATTTCACACCCAGGGATGCCACGATGCTCAGTCTATGTGTATAATGATTATGTTGGGTCTCTGCTGCGCAGGTCCCAGTTCAAGCAGACAGCTCTGCTGCTCTCAGCCAAAATCCCTCTTCCATCAGGATAAATCTCCTGGGAGTCTTCCCATATAATGAGAAGTCTCCCCTGAGATGCACAGTTGGGAAATGAAAGTGCCCCAAGGCTTTGTGTGCTAAACTGATGATCGAGCAGCCACAGAGGGTGCAACCAAAGCCCTCCCATTTCTGCTCAGACTACTTTTTCACACTTTCACAACTTGTCACAGGGGCAAAAAAACAGCATAGCAGTGCTGGAGCCCTCCCCTGGCATTAGGATGTGTGGCTCATACGGTCTTGAGATGGGCTCCTGATTGCAGGGGAGTGATGACAGGGAGGGTGGGATGCCAAACAGCCCTGTAATCCACACTGATGTGCACTGTGTGCCTGAACAGACACCTTACCTGAACGTTTTTACCTGAATTTCTCTGGTTTTGCAGCTGGGACCAAAACACACCCTAGGGGAGTTAACCAACTCATTTTAAGGTGCCCAAATTCGACCTTTCTTTCTTTTCCTTATCAGGATCCCCCTCCTTGAGCACTGTGCACAAATAGCATCTAGAAATGACACCAGGGAGAGGAGATGTGCAGGCTGTAGGATGCATTATTTAATTAGCTTTGGCCTTTAAATGGGCTGAAACCAAGGTGGCATTTATCTGCAAAGTCAGCCTGGCAGAACAAAAGAAACATAAACTGATAAAATAAGTCATCTATTTCCTACCAAGAGCAAAAGACTTGGAAAAATATCAGCCCCCCAAAGCCAATTGCAACCCACTATCGCGCCCAAGCCTGCTACCATGGAGGGAATTTGCTTCCCTTCCTGCCCAGCTGCAGATGCAACTGCTCTAATAAGCTGTAACTTTCCTTTCCATTTGGAAGTAATGAGATATAATCTGTTTAATTCTAGTCTTTGAGCTCTTTTGGCGGCCTTTTTCTATTCCCTTTTTCTGATTTTTTCTTTCTTTTTTTTTTTTTTTTTCTCTTTAAAGGAAAACTCCATCATGAAGCAAAAGATTTTCTAATCACCGGCTCTAATTACAAAGCAGAGTAAATTGCCATAAACTTTTTTCTTTTTTTTTTTTTTCAAAATTGCCTTAAATATAATGAAGAATAATTAAAAATCAAACAAGCAGCTGCAGACTGGAGTGGTTGGTGGAGGTTAGGCTGGGGAGAGATGGGAGGAAGGCGCTAAAGCTTGGAAAGAGCTTTTGTGTAAGACCAGATAGGTAGAAATATCAGCTGGGGGAGCTGAGATGGAGATGCCCACCATCACCATCAAGGGCAAGCGGGCTGCTCCTGGGGATTAATTGATCCCTAAGTGGGTATTTGTTGAAGTGAATCAATTTGTCAGGCCGAAAGAGTCCCCAAACCAGTTAGAATTTGCCCCAGTCCCTGCAGAAAACAAGCTGCTGCCAAAAGCAGGAAGACTTTGGTGGAAACCATCCTGATTTCTGTCATCTCAGCAAACACTTTGTAACTGGGAGGATGCTGGGGAGCCCTGGACATCCAAAGCTAGGGGCTGTGGACAGCTGGGAGGGGCTGTGTCTGCACAAGAGCCCTCCTTGCAAAACCCAACCCCTACATGGGAATGGTGAGATCCTGCTGGAAAATATCCCGCCACATGTGACACATACCCCTTGCATGCAGCCAAACCAGTCCAGGAGGATGGAGAGGCTTCATTAACAGCAATCAATGGTTTCCATAGCTACAAATGTGAGCACAGTCTCCATCACATGCTGTCTTGGGGAAAAAAAGGGGGAAAAAGTGTTACTTGTGTACAGGCATGTCCAAGGTTACCTCAGAGAGGCACGCTGAGATTTTAGCTGGGAGAGGAGACAGGTATGTAAGGAAGCAGGGATGAATGCAGAACCCGCAGGTAAGTTTTTTTGGTGTATGCCTGATCTATTTATGCCAGACCTGTTGCATGTCCTCATCAGGACTGGAGCATCGTGGCTGTCTGCTCTCAGCTGCCGAGAAATCCCCCAGCAAGTTGGGAGTAAGGCACTATAAGGATGATGGTGCTATTTAGGCTGCAGCAGATCTTAACCCTTGGTCCCTAATTTGATCACACCCTTCGCTTCACATTAGGGATGCACACGTAATGCCCGGGAGATTAATAATTTGGCCTCTATTGTGTACGTGTGACTCTCCACAGCTGGGCATAGAAGGAATTTAAGCATTTTAATGTGTTTTGGGTTTTTTTTCTGATTAACATGATGGTGGGCAGGGATTTAGACAGATACCTCTACGGACTGACTTTTAGGAGCAACTCAACCTGGAAAAATAAGTCCTGACTTGACTTATCTCTACCTAGAAAAGGAGGAAACATGAAGGACCTGCTCCTGCAAATTCTTACCCAGAGAACTAGATGCTCTACATTGCTCTGAATGCCAGCGAATTGCTAAAATACAGCAAAATAAAGTTCAGGCTGGGGTTGTATGGGGTTTATTACATGCAGTGATAGTTTCATAGGGTTCATAAATCACCGTATTTCGTAGGTGTCAAGGTCTTCTTCAAAGCAGGTACACGCCGGTACTTGTGTCCTTTCAGGAGGCCACGCTACCCAATTAACTTCCCTCTCCTCTCTCTGTGCTCCTGCAATTCATTTGCTTAGTAAAATCTGAAAGGGAGCTTGAATAAAATCCATATCTGGGCATCCCACATATAACTCTTCCCACAAACAGGGAGGGAATTTCTTTCAATCAGAGCCACGAAAAGATGCTGAATTAATTTAAGAGCATAACACCAAGAGGCTGTGCCTACACTGGGATGAGATGCTCCATGGGAAATGTCGCCACTGCGACCAGCACAAAGGTTAAATGGCTTTAAAAAACAAAGATCAGACGCACGAGCTGGCAAGGGACCAGACAACTTTCATACCCAGCTTTGCTCCAACACCCCCCCCCCCCCCCATTTTTTTTGGTCAGAGTCTTCTGCGTAGGTTTTGACAAATCGGTGTGGAGTGACAAAAAAAAATAAGAAAAATCCCACAAAAAATGTTGGTCTGGCATTTAGCCAAGCAGCTCTCATCTTCATGCTTCATCAGAAAGCTGGCTGAAACCCTAAATAATTTCCTACAGGTGTCTTGAGACTCTCGCTGCTCCCTCCGGATAAATCTGTTGAAAATATTTAGTGTGGGTGGTTGAATGAATATATCCTGAAAATCAACAGCAGGTTACACATCTCCCTCCAGATCCCCCTGAACCACATGTCCTGTGCCTCGAGGAAATAAAAAAAAATCAGATTGAGCAAAGCGTCTGCTTCAATTTCACTGAAAACCGGAGGTTTTCAGCAGGTGCTGATCTGTGGTGACTGGGAGCTGTGTTTCCTTCAAAATCTACATTTCCAGAGTTGTTCCCGTGCAGCCTCAGTTCTAAACCCAGTTTTCTCCAGGTTTGGTTAAAAGGTCCTACTCTTCTCAGGGAAAACTCTGACTGAATAGACCGGCAGAAGAGCAGCTTTAATGTGAGCTCAACCCTTATTAGACATCTGAGAATCCACACTCACGCACACACCTGTGATGTGACTGACACCACAAGACCCCCAGCCATGGAACACCAGGGGCTGTGGTGGATAATTCAGATTTCTGGGGTCTGGTGATGATTTTGGGGGCAGCTACCCAGTCTTCCTGGGTAAACCCTAACGCTCCCTGCCGTGCTGGCAGCCAACAACATGCTGGAGCCTGATTTGGGACAAATTGCTGAAATTATCTATGTGCCTGGCATGTGCTTAAAAATGTCAATGTTGAGTTGGAAAAAGATTTATGGACCTTTTTCCCCCCCATCTGGTTATATCTCCCCAGCTGCCTTGCCCTATCCTATCCTCCCCTCCCCTCCCCTGTCCTGAAAACCTCCCTTTGCAGTGAATTACACCCTTTCCCCCCAAAAAAACCCCACTGTCCTCACCTTGATAGATAGCTGGGGGAGTAAAACATTTAATTTTTCCCTTCCCATGTCCTAAGGAAATCTGAGGGACAGGGAAAGGTGAGCATGGAGCTGTTTGAGCTGTACCTTTTCTCCAGGGGGAAGACTCATGGGGAATGTGTCATTGGGTTGCACCCGACAAGGTCCCCCCGAGCATCCCTGGGGGTACCACTCCCCCGGGAGCCTCCCAGGCACATCGAAGAGATGCTCACTGGCCTCTGATTAATACAGATGCCATGGGCTGCGTGGCAACATAATATTGCTGTCGATACGGCCCACGGTATTAATGAAAGTAATTTGGAAAATAAGGTTTTTAAGTGGTGCGATCCACATCAAGATTTTTCAATACCTAATCACCCATGGAGCTGCTCGGCGCGATGCTGAAAGGAATCCTGTGGCAGTTTAAACAAATAGCATTTGGAGAGCATGATTTCCTTTCATTAATCAATTGACAACTTCAACCTCCTTGGTTAGAGGTTTTGGACTTGGTTTTTATCCCCCTTCCCCATCTTTTCTTCCAAAGTCATCAAATTCTGCTTTTCACTTGCAAGTCCCACTGCAAAAAGGACTGAAGCTTTCCAACCATCAAGTTTTTGCTCAAAATTACTAATGTGTATTCATCTTGATAATATGCTCTGAATACAAGCCCCTTGGTCAGGGCTCAAACACCATTTTTCTAGGACTCAAGTGACAACACTATTACATGTCATGAAAGCAGGCTGAGACCAGTCCCTAGCCCTGCCTACAGAAGAGATCCCTCCTTGCTGTGTCTGCTCTAAAATATTAAGGCTCAGGTGCCTCCGCAATGATTGTGACATTCATTTAATCGGTGTGTCTATAATTAGATTGATTTTACAGGGAAGAGCAGCAAATTGCATTTGGGGAAGTTATCACATTATTTTATTACACTCCTGATTTTTTTTTTTTTTTTTTGTGTGCAGGTGAAAAAATAGAAATGAAGATGCACTCAGCAAACTTGGTGCAAACTATTTTTTTAATTGTAGATTAATTATTCAGAGTGACAGACATACCTGGGACTGAGCTGAAGAGCAAGTAAACAACCTCCCCCTTCCAATCCCTGTTCAATCTGCATTGCAAACTATTATTTAAAATTATCCGTAAACAAGACCGTCTGTGGTGCTGAAATTTCCAGCCTATCAAACTGTGTTTTCACTCCAAATAGGGATGAGAAAGAGTGAAATTGGAGATTCACGAAACTCCAAAAAGCTTCAATTTAGAAACAGTCAGCTACATGACACTGGGTGTTAAAAATGCGTATTAATATCAAATGGCATAACTCAATCCCGCAGTTAATGGAACATCTGAAGGTTGGTAAAATTCCTTTTTTTTAATGTTATCAGAGCAGAGTAAGAAATTTGAAGCCATCTTTCACTAGCAAAGTACTCAAATAGCCCCATCTCCTCATAAATTTGTGCCAAACTCCTCTTAAAGATGCGCAATTCTCCCTTTCAAGTGCTTCAGCCAACTTGACACCATCACCAGCCCAAGCGCTGGGTTCCACCTCTACGGTCAGGATAGCGCCCTTAGCTCTAGAGGAAAAAAAATCCCATAAAGAGCTGAGAAAAGAAGTTGAAATCAGTTGGGGCAGCCCATGCAGGTGCAGAGCAGAGCTGGCATCAGCCGTTGTATTTCTTGACCCTCCTCGGTGCGCTTGGAGCTGAGACTTTGGATAAACACTCTGCATTTTAAAAACCCTTTTAAAAGTCGAGGCGTTTGGGATCTCGTCAGGGAAAGCGAAACGTGCTGCAAAACTCCCTCTGAAAACTATTAGGGAGATTTTTTTGTCTCCCAAAGCTCTTCTCGCAGTTCACTCCTGCCATCCCACATCACCGTGGCTGCTCTCCTCCTGCAAATCCCCTCGCTGAGGGTCCTCGATGTAGGGCTAATCTGAGCAGACAGCATGCATAATTCAACCAGATTTGGGGAGGGAAGCGATGGGAAGGGGCAGGATCAATCCCGTCCTCTCCATCCCTCCGCGTGGCTGATGCAATCCCATCTCTTGTCTTGCCCCTAATTTGATCACACCCTTCGCTTCGCATTAGGGATGCACACGTAATGCCCGGGAGATTAATAATTTGGCCTCTATTGTGTACGTGTGACTCTCCACAGCTGGGTGTAGAAGGAATTTAAGCATTTTAATGTGTTTTGGGTTTTTTTTCTGATTAACATGATGGTGGGCAGGGATTTAGACAGACTTTAGAGGGATCCTGTATTCCCCTGCACCCCCAAATCTCTCTGGGGGGTGGCCTTCTCCAGGGACATGGGTAGTATAAAAATTATCTGTATTTTTTGCATGACATGAAGCAAGTCATGTTGCACACTGGTGCATCAGGGGCAGAAGCATTTCTTCCTTGTTGGGGGTGTTCCTCAAATGAAAAACAATAACAGAGACAGAAAATATTATTCCAGGGGATGGGGAAGCCCACAGGGATATTAAGACAGTTGGTTTTTTTTCCCCTTTTTCGATTTTCAGTTTTACAGAAAAGTCTATAAAATGGTGACATTTTTAACCATTTTTGCTCATTGCTTTGAACTTCCCAGTCTCGTCTTCAGAGGCACCAAGGCCCAGAAGGGCCAGAAGATGTAGTTTAATGAGACAAGTTTTAAAGGTCACTCTGTGTAATAAATCTGTGCTTTTTAATATTTAAACTTTTAAGGCATTTAAACCTTTAGGCTCCTGGGATTTGCTCCACCAGATCCAACTAGATCCATCAAGCTCAAAAAGCCTCTCGCCTCTGGGAATATCTGATTTCTTATGCTTGAGATGAAGAGGGTCTCTTTATCCAAGTCCATTCATCTGTCATAACTCAGGTAGCTTTAAATCCTTTAAATCACTCTGGGATGCTGGATAAGGTATGGAGGAAACCTTACTTAAGGTCAAGCTTGTGGAGCTCCATCCCCCTCTCATTGCAAGGCAGCTGAGCAAGGGGACTCAGTCAGTAAGAGAAATGTGATACCTCCCAAAACAGCACCAAAAACCTCTCCCCTAACCTTGGCCAAGCTCCCCCAGCTCAGATTTAGAGGAAGAGGGATGTTGAGGTGGATCGAGGAGAGAACAGAACATGAAACTCACGTCTTCACTGCAAAACTGATGAGTTTAGAAAATCAGCCAGTTTTAGAACCCTGGGTGGCAGCTCAGAAATACAGGTTGAGATTTACCTTCAGGTCGAGGTACTTCTGAGTTAGGTTTGCTTAAATATCTCTAATTTATACCCCAGCAACATTTTGGGTGTCCCTAGCTGAGGTCCCCCCACCCGGGAGGCTAGACTCTGCTCTAACACAACGTCAAAGCCGACGCTGTTAGCACCCAATTGCTTTTCCATCGCCAAGCATTAAGGATGCTCTGGCTTGGAGGAGGGTAATGCACTAATACACTCTGAATTGCTCAGCTGACTGGCAGTTTTCCTTATTGATATTGCAATAAAAATTAGATATTATTAAATTGAATCATTGCCTCGTAATCAGACGCAGGCCAGAGGCACAGGGGATGGTCAGAATTTCAGATGGGTTTGCAAATCATGCTTTCAGGAACTATGTTTTTTAAAGCCTATTCAGAAAAAAAGCAATTTTTCTTTCTCAAGATCAAGATGCAGAAGATTTCCAGGGGTTTCTCAGCACCCAGAAACCCGAGAGGTATTTAGACTCTCACCTGGAATAGCCACATGGGAGGGGGGAAGACAGATCCCAAGCCTTAAGGAAAAGAGTCACCAAAAAACTACCAAAAAATGATTTTTTTAAAGAAAAAAACCAAAGAAACACAGTGCCTTCCAGAGAGATAGACACAGGTCCTGGGGTTGTTAATGGGGGTCTGGAGCAGCAGTGTTTGCAGGAGAGAGACAAGAAGAAAGACCCCAAGGGTCAAGAGGGTGGTAGGAAAGACCTTTGCTTTCTATCTTCTAAAAAGCTTCTGTATATAAAAAGAAATTGGCCCTGCTCTTGATTATTCCATCTCAGGCACATTATACAAAGGCTCTTGATGCATTACGGCAGCTTTATATTAATGCTCTTGTGATGGATGCGTTTTGCTGCGTGCAGGATCTGGTCCCCAAACTAACATGAATTCCATTAGGAGGCCAGCTGGGAAATGAGGTCTTTCAAGATTTAAATCCTTAAATAACATTTTTTTTAATTCGATGCCAGCATTAAGCCATCTATTTGACTTCAATTCAGCGGTGAGCACCAGGCCTGTCTGCCTGGCTAATCTTTTAAGTTATCTGTGTTTGAGGTAGGACCTTATCACTGCTTGTTCATCTTCTTCCGCTCCCGGCTCCGAAGTCAGAATTATTTCCCCGCTTTTGTAATTAAGGCAGCGTCATCGGTCGCCTAGAAACTACGTGCTAAAATATGCTCGTGCTTACACCGAGGCAACCTTGAAATACGTCCAGCTGCTGCTGATGCCACAAACGGCACCGAAATCTGCTTTTGAGGCTTGTCCCATCCCTGTCTTCATGCAGGCTCCAGGAGATTGGATTGACCCAGGGATGCTAGATGGCTTTGGGGTAAAAATGCACATAAATGGGGGATTAAAGCCCACTGCTTGAAGGTAATTGCAGGGAAAAAAAATCAATTTTCTGTCTTACCCCAGTATTGAGGCAAAAAGGGAGAAAACTGAATGATGAGAAGTGGCAGCTCTTCCTTTTGGTGGAGGAAAGCCTTTTTGAAGAGCAATTCCCTGGGTGGGTAAAGCATCTTCTTACAGTCGAGTGGATGCTTGGCCTGATCTCATGTTGGCTGGAGTTATTCACTGACCTGGCTAGCAGGTGGCAGACAGTTTATAAGGGGGAGGAAAAAAAATGGGTGAGCAGCCAGGAATGTTGCACTCCTGATTTCCAAAGGTAAGGTTTGAGACCCTGCGTATCCAAAGGTAATTTAAACACAAATAATTAAAAAGCAGATGAAAGGGAAGAGGCCAAGCAAAACAAAACCTTTTGATCGGGGTGAAACAAGGTGTTCTTGTCTTCTCACAAGAACAATATGTTTCCACTGCAGGTCAGACGCTTTTCATTTATTTATTTCATCTCCCAGGTTTGTGTTGCTGCCAGCAGACAGGAATGCACAGTCCAGGTGTGCCTCTGATGGGTGGGCAGTGAAAAAGAAATGTTTCCAATCTCTAAAAAATTAAAGAAAAAAAGTACATGTATATTTTGAGGATTATCATCATCAGCCCATAGAATTTATTTGGATTTTTATTTTCAAATCAAGAGGGAGGCTCCTAAATAGCGAAGGACAACACTATTACCTTGGGTCTTTTATTTAGTCCCATTTTTGAGGTGGTGGCCAAGTGGTGGCTCCTCAGCTGAGATGGGGATTCCCAGGCAGGAGGATCCATCCACCCCCTTGCTGGGAATGGGGAATGGAAATGCGTTCCCGTGGAACGAGGGATTTTGGCAGTGAAGTCTGCAGCTCTCCCAAACGGGTGCTGATGCCTGACGAACTCATGATAACTCATGAACTCACGAGCCAACCACTGCTGTTCCCTATGGTTTGTTCCAAGCCTGCCTGGCACCAAAGGAGAAGGATGGGGCAATCACCCCACATGTCCCTAAAATAAAAGGGCATTGCACGGAGAGGAGAGCTGGTCTTGCCGAGTCATGACCCCCAGATGAGCTGTTTTTGATGTCTGGAGCTGCAGCAATCCCAGGGGCACCTGGTTTTCCTATTGATCTATTGCATGACCCTCTTCAAGCTCAAATCCTTCTTGCTCATATTACAGTTGTGGGCGATGTGGGCTATTTTCTTCTCCACTTTTTTTTTTTTTTTTTTTTTCTGCAAGAAGAGTAAACTCTGGTCCTTTCCCATTTCTTACAAATTTCTGAGCCTCTCAGATTCACAGGCAGTGCCCTGGGTTTGCTCCCAGTGGAAGTTTTCTGAGCCTGTTGTGTTTGGCACTGGAAGTGCAGCTGCTCCCTGGGAAGCAAGCACATAAAATGGTTTATCCCATGATCAATCTGGGTTTGAGCCTAAAGTCTAGGAATAAAAAGTTAGGCCAGTTTAAGCCGGGGAGCTAACCCCAGCAGCAAGAGGGGAGAAAGCACACACACACTAAAAAGGGGATTTTTCAAAAGAAACCACTGAAATAAGCTGGAACCACGATGCCTTTCAAGACTAGGCACTTAGTTAAATTAAGATCGGCAAGAATAAGCCGCCTAACTTTCAAAAAATGCATTAGCCCAATCTCTATTCATGAACGCATTATGTTGAATTAATGTTGTTATAGAATTAGCCTCCTAAGAGGCTTGGAGATGTCACCTCCCGTAAGTTGCTATTATTTGTAGTCCTCTTTGTATGGTGAATACACTCACAAGGACTGGTCCAGATCATCTCATCATCAGGTAACCTACAGAAATTAGGAAACCACACGGGTTGGGTTTTCTTGTCCTCTTTTTTCTTGTCCTTCAGGCCTAACTTTTCTAATCATTGAAAGGCAGGAAAGAAATCTTCTGCTCCAGCATCATTGTTGTCTTTCATTAGCGTTTCACTCCCATTTCAGATTTGGAGGCATCCAAAACCCATTTCCCAATTTAATCCACTTTCCTCTCCATCACCTTGAGTCCTTTCCCCCCATTTTGGTAAACAAGGGATCCTCCTGATTGTATTCCACCTTGAGGATGCTCACCAAAGCAGATGGGTCTCAAAGGAGACACCGGCGTGGAGCTGGTGGACACCTCCAGGGTAACCTCAGGCTGATAACAGCATTTGCAACTAAACATGCGGGTGGTAATAGTCTAGACTAGACAGGACTAGACTAGACTAGAGAATTTCAGTTGGAAATGACCTACAATGATCATCTAGTCTAACTGCCTAGGACAAGGGCAGGAGGACGTCATGCAGATGGGGTCAGTGGGACAATTCCCCTCCCTCCCCCTTCTCATACTTTATTGCCCTAATGGACCTGATCCTGTGGCCCCAGGGAGGTGTTTTTATGGACAAGTCACTTTGGGAAGGATTTGGTTCTGCTCTTAAGGCTCACCCCACGGGTACAATTGCAGCTCTTCAGCCTCCCCCCTGTCATGCCTTATTGCCTAACTCATTTAAAGGAAATTAAAAACCAAAAAAAAAAAAGAAACCCAGGAGTTAATTGAGTCTTATAATTTTCCAAGCGCAAACGATTTTGACACTTGGTTCTCCATCTCTTTCTTGTCTGCAGACACGCTTGTCCTATGCTTGCTTGCTGTGATGGGGACACATAACTCAACCTCTGGATGCTGGCAAAGAAAACTGGGGGGAACCCAAGCTTGATGCAGATACACCCACAAAGACTTAAAAAGATGGAGGTGACCTGCTCCCCTCCAGCAGCATTTCTTGCTAAAAATGCCTCCACACGGTGCTTTTGGAGGTTGAGGTTGCTCGCGCGGAAAGGGAAGAGAAAGAAAAAGGGTAATTTCTTTCAAACTCAATGTTGCAGGTGATTAGTGCACAATATACCCCGGGCAGCTTTAGTATTTAACATGGAGGTGATAGTGAGAATTTATGAGAGCTCATGGACAATAACAGCTTTCCAGAGAGGCTTTGATTAAACATTATGGATACACATTATGCAAATTTATTGCATGGTTAATATGACTCCAAAAGAACACAGTAGCACTTTAAAAAACATTTAAAAGAAAAAAAAAAAAAGAGCCAAAGACCACAGTGTTTCTTGGCACTACAGAAAGGTCTCATTTCAGGATGGTTCAAGCTGAAGATGAAGTCACGGAGCCACTGATGTGCGTTAGGTAGACAGGGAAATACAAGGAAGATGCATGAGTTTAAACAGCATCCCTTAAAGGCAGACAAATTCCAGCCTGGATATTTCACATTTAAATCGATGCTGGCATTAAATCAGTTGCAAACACCTCTTTTCCAACAGTCACTTGCTTTTTTTTTTTTTTTAATCTGGCCTCTTATCTGGCATAACTGTAAGAGTACAAGATGGAAATTTGATGCATTTGCCAAATTCTGCATTCCTCCCAGAAATGTTGGGAGGGGGAGTCATGATGTTTGTTTTCCTTTGTTCGACACTTTTGGGTGTCATTTGTCAACGTCTTCTACAAAATAGCATGATTTATGCCAGCAGGCTGATTGTGTGGCCTTCATTAACTTAGACAGATTTGCTTGTTTTTTAAAACTATGATTATTATAAAGCACATACTTATTTTCCTCTAGAAATCAAGGTTAGTGAGAAGACAGATCCCATCAACGCTCTTTCTCCATCAAACAGTGAAAGCACAAAAATAGCGTGGATCAGAGATGGGGATCAACAACCAACTCTTCTTTGGCTGATGCAGCTCCAAGTGGGTATTTGTGGTGTAAAAAATTGATGTTTTGGTCAATGACCAGGAACTAGGAGCTTATGTAGGCAAAGGACCTTAAGTTTCAGGAAGTTTCAGAGCATCACCTCTCTTCACCCCTTGCTTGGAGCAGTGAGGGGCTTAGAGAAACCTTCTCTGGCATAAATCAAAGCTTCTCACAGCAAGCAGAGATCTTTCTCCTCCCTCTGAGCTCCACCAAGCCTTCCTTTTTAAGCTATATATGCTTTAAAAGACGAAACACAGATAATAATTGCTGCTTGTACATCATTCAATGATGCTTCCTTTTATTTCTCTGGAGGATTCTTACGGCAGCTGCTGCTGCAGTTGTTGCTGGTGAGAGGGCAAATAGGCAATGCATTATATTTTTAATAAAAATAGAAACAGAGGATGCGTAACAAGGTTCATTTAGAGCAAGAGGGAGGATGGTGAGCAAGCACAGACCCAGTGGGCAGAATCATTACACACAGGCAGGTGGTCATCCTGGAGGGGGATGATGGTGTTTGGAAGGGGAGATATCACCTCCTAGAAGATGCTGATGGGGATTTGGGTGGGGTAGATGAGGCAGCAAGCTTCATCCCCTGTATTTGGAAGCTGTTTGGCAATGCTGGGGGTGATAATGGAGAGGTAGCGCTGCCGCAAGTGCACTGCACTGATTTTCTGGGGCAAGAGCGGATGGCTCATGTCTGACCCCTGTTTGCAGCAGAAACCACTTCCAGTCCCTAATCTGGGGTGTCCCCTGATTTCTGCATCTCCCACCTACTAGAGATGATCTATGGGTTCACTTTAGGATAACTTTAAAGTTTTTGCTCTGTGACTCGGTTTCCCCACTTTCAAGCAGGGTCTAATAAGCCATCTCACAGCCATCAATAGCAGCACCCCAGCAATTAGACTGTGCTTAAAGCCCATGGGCTTAAATAAAGCTCAAAAAACATTTTCAAAGTGGTCCAACCTGGTTACAAGCTGTAATTATAGGAGCTATAGGTGCAGGGGGATGAGGTGTCCCTTGGGTACCTTGGCATCCCCTTTCCATCCCGGGATAACGCATCCAAAACCTGTAGATGGGTGATGAAGGACCCCATGAGCCCCCACAGTCGGGGATGGTCGGCTGGGTATCCTGTATGAGCTTCTTTGCAAGGGGTATTTAATGAGATGAACTCACTCAAAGCTTGATGAACTGCATTTAACGCATCTTTAATTGTCTGGGGTTGTGTTTTCTTCCTGGGAGAAAGCAAATTGGAGCCATAAGAATGAGCTAATTGGAGCAGGACAACATTTCTGTGCTGCCAGAGATGGTTTTCACCAGCACTCAGCCCCAGACAGAGAGACCATTGTTGGGTGTGTTGTTTCACAGAGAAAAAGGTGAGAATTATTTGTTCCCTCCCACTGCTTGTTTCGAGCATTCAAAGAGTTTTTCTCCCCATCTTTTTCTTTTTAAGAGCAATTAAAAATGGAGAGCAGAAGGGTGGGGTGCTGGGAACTGCTCATTTTTCAATTTTGCCTCATTTCACTGAAAAAAAATGATTAATTTTAGTAACGGTTGCACTTTCATACTAGCTCTAATGCTGAAGTGTGAACATAAACACCCATCCTCTTGCCTGCTACCAGCTGCCTGCAGGATCAGGCCCTGGAGCCCACACCACCCTCCTGAGAGGGTCCATCTCCTCCCCTCCAGCCACCCTGCCCGAGGGACGGGGTGACACAGCACCCCGCCGACCCTCTGTCCCCACGCACGTGCTGTGCTGTGAAGAAATGCTTTTAGCTCTACACCAAAAAAACTTTGTCCCTGGGGTTATACGCGTCACCTGGGTCTGTCCTGCCAGGTCTTGGGGCTGCTCTCACGTGGGATGGCTCCTGTACGACGCCGATATGTTTTTCTTGCAATACCTTTCTGTAGCAGTTTTTATCCAATAATCTCAAAAGCACTTTACAAGTAATAATTAATTAAGCTTCATAGACTCTTTGTTCAATTCCAGATTATTAATAAATTATACTTTATTATTTATAAATACATGCCACATAATTTTTCTCTTTTGCTATTACCCTGAACAGTCACTTAGCCGATATTAGCACAGTTTAATTCCAATTTGGCAAGTGTGCTCTTTAACCCTTTCCAGGCTGTTCATTTTTGGGGGATGTGTTGAAGAAAGGATGTGTAGGAAGAAGAGGGAGTACAAACAGGCAGTGTGAGGGTCTGGTTGTCCTGTCTAGCTCCTTGCTGATGTATTATATATAATTGCAATGCACGTTTTTACCAAAATAGGTATTATTTATGCTTTTATCCACACCCAGCCAGAATCAGGCATATTATTTTTCTCCTTGCATTCATCCCCTTGCTAACCCCTATATAATACCTAGTCCAGGATCTTGTGCCCACTTCATTTTACCTCCTCTAAGACTCACCAAAGCTGCTTATCCAAACCAAGAGACCAGAGCCCATTTCTGCTCTACGCCCAAATCCTCTTGACCACAGCAGCTGCCAATTTAGGCTTGAAGCAACCCAAAAGTCCCAAATTTGCTCCCTGAACGTGACGCGGCTCCTCAGCAGGGTTTCATTTACCAGCCAACCTCGTGGGATGAGAGGCAGACAGAGGGAAAGCAAAAATGAGTTAAGCCATTGAGATAGTTTCTCCAAAGCACCATGTCCCTTTGCACGAGAAAAGCCAGGGAGAGATGTACTTAACAGCATTGAAAGGGGAAAAGAGAGAACGAGGCTCATCCCAGCTCCTGCAGTAAATAGAGGGGGGAAGGACACTCTTAAAGGGCTATAATCTCTGGTGATAGATGCTTGGAAGAAGGGGAGAGGAGGGAAAAGAAGCCTGGAGAAGCTTATCCATTGAGCTGACCTCCTACAAGCCCGTTGCACCCTTCCTATTACCAGTTTTTTACATGGGATGGAGGGGTTAAGCTGCTGCTGGCTAAGCTCAGCTGCCCTGGCAGACCACAACATCTCCACCAACAGCATTAAACTGGCCCATTCCTACTTATTTCTTCAGTTTTGGCTGGTGGTGCTCCCCAGTCTCCTGCTAAGGTCCAGGATGCAGATGAAAAGGACAGCAACCTGCTCCTTGTTTATCAGTGAAACCTTAAAAAAATCTCTCTGGACACATTAATTTGGGCTGTAGGGTGGCAGAATGAGGCCCAGGGCTGCTCTGCACCTTCTAGGTAGATCTAGGTAGGGTTATAACCCAGTTTTACTTAAAAAATCACCCCAGTGCAGCAGTGCCGAAGGCACAGAGCATCCTTTGTCACCTCTTGGCTTCCGGCAAAGCAAGAAAGATGTCCAAAAGAGAGCCACAGCCCAAAATTTCTGCTGTTTTTTGCAAGCCTGAATGCTTCAGAGTGACCATGAGCACTTCTGCTTACCCTTTGTTTTGCTCCCCAACTGTTCAGAGGCAGCTCTGGGGAGCCGAGGCAGGAGCCAGGCCCATCCAGCCTGGCAGAAGGATGCTGCATCCCCTCTGCTTGCCCTCGGTTGCCCATCCGGCCTTTCAAGGAGTCATTTCAAGGCTGCTGGTCATGCAGTCATCCATTCAACCCTGCATCCAGGGAGGAAAACGCTCACTTAGCTCTTTTCTTGGGGCATGACAAAGGTGAAAAAACCTGGGTGAGGTTAAACTGTGGAGAGGGAGAGCTGCAAAGTGTGAAATGCCACGCTGGAGACAAACCCTGTGTTAGTGATACTCCCACCCTGAGCCCAATTTTGGGGTAACACATGCCTGGGCAAGGTAATGAGACTGTGCACAGACACCACAGTGCAGTCCCTCCACTGTTTCCCACATTCACAGACCCCAGCAGCCACCAGCCCCATCGAGTCCCAAATAACTTGAAAAAATCATGTATTTTACCCCAGTTCAGTTCAGCAACAAAAAGCAATTAAAAAAAAAAAAGGGGGGGGAGGGAGGGAAATCCACCTCTAACTTCTCTATTTTCCAGTTATTCCTGAATTAATATCAAGACTGGAAATAAAGAGGCAAGCAAAGTTAAAAAAAAAAAAAAAAAGACTTGTTTCTCCTATCTAAACCAAATTACGTGCCTTCTGGAAGAGACATCACCGACTGTGCTCAGGTCAGGAGGATGCCAGACACATCTTTAATGCTTCTTTAATCGGCATTTTGGGAAGTTAAAGAGGCAACACGGGGATGTGATCGCACTGCATCATATGGGGAAACTGAGGCAGAGATGGGGGATAAACTCAGCTTTTGTGTCCCTCTGATGGGCTCCATTTTGCAATGGGAATTTCAAAGCAATGGGAATTTCAAAGCAATGGGAATGTCAAGCCTTTATACTACCCGATATGGCTTTGGGGTTGTATTTCCCAATGATGGATAGGCTGATTTGAATCCCTCCTCCTCCTTGGGACAAGACAAATCTCCCTGGGAAAGCCCTGCTGCCTCCATTTTCCTTATCTGTAAAATGAGGATGAAGCCATTCATCCTTGGCCAAGCACCTCGAGATCCTTCAGAGGGCAGGGAAGACCTCTTTCTCCTTCCAAAATAAACCTGCACCCCTTGAGGCTGCCCGGAAGATGCTCCTGAGGTCGGTTTTCCCCTCGGTTGAGCCAGAACAGGGTGTTTGGGAAAGATGCTGAGAGGGAAGTCAAGTACCGGTTATCACTTCTCCCTGCTTTGATTCCCCTTTTTCTTTTGTTTTATTTGGGTATAATTAACAGCTTTGCCTAATACAGTATTAATTCATTGTGTCATTGCATTAATTAGCATTAAAGAGGTCCTTATATCACTGTCTGTAGCTGCAAGGAGACCGCAGAGAAACTTTTCCATATTCCCTGTCAGAGTGCGGCACAAGGGTGGAAGAAAAACATCTGGATGAGGCTTTTTATGAAAAAAAAGCCATTTCCCAGCAGCAATGCAGCATCCCAATGGATATTCACAGATGGGAAAATATCTCCCCACCAACACTTTTTCCTTTTAAGCAATTAAAGACACTGAAGCCCTGATGTTGTTAGCACGATGTTACCTAAACCCACCAAAGCTGGTAAATCCACTTAAGACTCTCCATAACTTCCTCAGGGGCTGGAGCACAAGTAAGATCTTTAGCAAGATCAGCCCTTTTTTGGTGTTTTTTGGCAGCAGAACTATTGTCACAAGGACTGTTTTCTCCAGGTCACCTCCTGGGAGATGCTCTGAAAGGAGCTTCTTTGACTTTGGGTGCTTTTTTAACCCTGGTTGCCTGGCAAGCTGCTGAAAAAGAAGGCAAAATGCCCCAAAAATTGGTTAGAGAAAGAACTAAGCTGGAGGCTTTGGAGAGGAATGGGGTGGGAAGTCCTGGTGTGGTGTCTGAGTTTCATCAACTCTGGTAAAATCTGGGGATGACAGAAGTGACAGGAAATGATGCTGATGGGAGGACAGTGAAAAAAGCCCCTTTTAACCCAACAGAA
Source organism: Strix uralensis (assembly GCF_047716275.1). Taxonomy (NCBI): domain Eukaryota; kingdom Metazoa; phylum Chordata; class Aves; order Strigiformes; family Strigidae; genus Strix; species Strix uralensis. The sequence continues at coordinate 7,203,953 of NC_133997.1, read as the reverse complement.
ACATCTAAAATGGGTCCGATGAACCCAACTCTTCAATTTTCCACAAAAGAAAAACCAAATTTGAAGGGAAAGGAGCCAAGTCCCATGCTGGGGCAATTTTTAAAGGATATTTTGAAACTCCAAACAGAGGCACAAGAATGATTTGTGATCTGTGGGGGAAAAATGTCCTTCACCATGGGAGATGCTCAGCCCTGAGGTCAGAGCTCGGGGTGAAATATTTACAGGCACTGAAATTTCTCTGGTGCTCTTTCATCTTGCCTGTAAGAGCAAATAAATAAATAAATTTGGAATAACTTTTAATATGATTACCTGAACCGACACTGGGAATTTAAACAGAATAAAATCAATGCAATGCTGAGGCATCTTTCAGCTCTATTGACAGTGCTGGCTGGTGATTTTTCCCCTTGAACTAGCAGAATAAAAACTAAAAGCTGCATTAGTTTTTTTTAATTAAGACTCCGGCATTATCAGGCTTTACAAGACAGAGCCAATGCACAGATGAATTACCATTTAATTAAGCTTTCCAAGAAACTTTTGAAGACTGCAGATTAAATGTGGGCTCTGATTTCTTGCAGGGTTTTTTTTTCAGGAGAACTTTTAATTGTTTTCCCTGAGCTTGATAAACAATAATAATAATACAAATCATTATCTGCAAGATATAACTGGCTGATTTTCCATTTGCAGAGCATCCTGGATGTATAGATGTGTATATACACACATGTACTATTGATCAGTGAAAACTGTGGTGTATTTATGGCCCAGATGTGCCCTTGTTGTCCCAGTCTGATCTGGCAGACCAGAAAAATTCAGGGAGTCAAATACAGGGATGAAAGGAAGATTTGGGGAAAAAAAAATCCCTGCATCTTGCTTGCATTGAATGTCTTTATTCCACCTGCTTTGCATTGAGATGCAGAAAGAGGACAGAGGAGTTGCCTGGACAAAATTACATTAGTTTTCCCGCAGGTATAAGGCAGCGTGTGGTAAACCTCGGAGCTACTGAATGGTGAGCAAAGCTCCACGCAGGCAGCAGCTCATATCATTTGTCCCTGGAGGTGATTTCCTGATGTGGGTTTTTGGTTGCCAGGTTTTCCCTGCTGGTATTTTCCAGTGGCTTTGATATTAATATGTGTGCTTCAATGCCAATCTTAGGGGTTTTTTTTTTTTCATTTATTTGTTTAGGGCCAGTGGGAAAATGACATTTTAATCCCATTACCAGTCAAGTGCAAGGGTGTCTGAGTGTCTGCGGAAATGCAGAGTGGAGAAATGGTAAGGATACAGAGATCCCTTAGGCTTGTGCTGATGGGGTGGGTGGAGGTTTTTCCATGGTGGTCTGTGTGCCAAGTGCTCCTAAACACCTGGGAAAGGCTCTTCTTGACCACAGCAGGCAGAGTCCACCATCACCCACGAGCAGTCATCTTCATTTTAGAGATGACAAGCTGATGCAACAGGAAAATGTGTGTTCGGGTGGCTCCCAGGGCTTGTTAACTTATTTCTGCTGTCTCATGGGTACCGAATCTCTATCAGAAAGCCAAGTCCCTGTGTGTGGGGAAATAATAATTCCCTGGATGTGGGAAGCACAAATGCAACTGTGCAACACATCTAAAGGCAACACGCCATGGTGCTTGGACACCCATGTCACCTTGTCATGACCTTTGGCACCAGCCTGTGATTTGGAAGGACAGGAGGGAGTTAAATGATATATTTGGTGAAAGTATGGGGTATTTTCAGGAAACCACAAGTCCCAGATTTGCAAACAACCACTCTTCAAGCTATTCATCCTGACCTGTCCATTGCTGTTGTAGCACCCACCCAAACCACAGGCAGAGCCTGACAGCACCCAGCTGCACCACCACCACCCATTCCCACCTAACATGACGTGAGATGATCCAACTGCTTCATCTCAAAGGAGCTGCCTTCAAGCAGAGCCCAAACTGTGCAAATGAACCACCCAAAACCACCCTGAGGGACAGCGTGATTGAAACCACAAAGTTATAGGGTCGTGACACCATTCCAGATCCTGCCCCAGCAGCAGAAATGACTCCGGCCAAGCTGAAAGGCTCAGGAGATTTTGGAGGTGCCAGCAGAGATGCGCATCGTTTTGGGACACCCATGGGCACATCTCAACATGCCTCTTACAGAAGGAAAATCCCTGCAGGAGGTTTGTGAGCATAACCAGGCAGAAATAAATGCTTAGACACCTGCGAAGAAGAGAGAGGCGTTGAAACAGGATGAGATTATAAAGTGAGAGACCTGGTGGGTTGCTCTGCACAAATCAGCACTTAGGCACTAATACATGTACTGATACATGCACTAATGTGCACTTATGCACTACCCAAAACCACCCCGCACCCCCTGCCAGCACCTTCCCTGTATGCTCAGCCTCTTTTTTGGCCTGTTTGGGGTTTTGTAGCTCAACAGAGCATGGGAAAGCTCAGCCTGGCAGCTCCTGCATTGGCTCCTCAGACACTGGCAGGGTATAAAAGCAGGGGCTGGAGGGAAGGAGAGAGTTTGCAAAGTGCTCCCCAGCTTACTTTGACTCGCCGCATGCCCCACGTCTCAATTTGTTTGCTTTCCAACCTCTTCCCTCTTTATGAGCTCCTCCACACCTCACTTGGGTCCCCAGGAAGGAAAGAAATCCTGGTCGTATGCCCAATATACAAGAGTATATTGGGGGGTGGGGGGTGGAGCTAACCTTTATAATGGATTTACTTTTTTCCCCAAAAAAGAGATAGCTTTGCTCACCAAATCCAAGCTGGAGCATATCCTGGGACTGGCACCAACGCTGTGGCTCCAGTGACATCTCATGGGTACGCTGGGATGCTGCAGCCCTGCACGGTGAGCGATGGACGGATTTTTCAGGCTGCATCCAGACCCTCTTGCAGCAGAAGTGGAGCTGAGCAGGTGCGTGTGACACCGGGGGGACACCTCGATTTGAGGGAGATGGCACCAGAGGAGAAAGAGCTCACAGTCACACCAGGACTTTCTGCACACACAAAAAAGCAAGCCATTAAAAAAAAAAAAAAAAAAAAAGGGGGGGGATTCTCATGGAAATGGCTGATTTTCCCCAAGATTTTGGGGACCCAGAAAGGGATGGGAGCAATCTGCCAGCACACCACTGCATCCCGCTGTTGCTGCGAGCATCCACATGTTGCATGTCCTGAAGCAAAATGCCCAGGCTGGCTTTTTTTCCAGTGGTAAACTCTTACAGGGAAAAAGAGATGAGAGGGGATTTAGTTAAAAAACTGTTCAACAAAAATATTTTACTGCTTTTCTTTGCAAAGCCACTGCAGAATTAACCGTGGATGATGTTGAAGATGCGGACGTGTCTCCCGGGCTGTGCAGGCAGACCTGGAGATGGCAGTGCAGCCCTTCAGATGAAGAACCTCCATCCAAACGCAGCTATGCTCAGCAAATGATTTAATATAATAATTTTTTAATCCTAGGCAGTGACTTGGCCAATTTTTTTGGGTTATTTGGGATTGGATTTTTTTTTATTATTTTTATTTTTTTTTTTATTTCAATGGATTCTAGCTCTTTTTCATTTCCCTCAGGCAAAGCTTAATTTTCTGAGTTCCCAGACATTAAAGGCACATCTGAGCTCTCCCCCCATCCCCCTTGGAAAACCCTGAAGTGCAGCAGCGTGCTGGCAGGAGGAATGAAACCATCCAAGCCTTTCCTTAATACCCACATTACGTGTGCACATCCTTGTCCAAACAGACACGTTTCAAGTCCATCAAATAAAGTTGTGTTTTTCATCGCACCCTTTTTGTCCCGAAGTGAGATGAGTCGGCTTCCATATTCTCCAGGGCATATTTTGTAATTTTTATTTTCTTTCTGAATTTGAAAATTGGGTCTTTCCAGCATGCTCCTGAGCAGGTGGGAGTTGTTTTCTCCTGTAGCAGCATTTCCAGAGCCGTAACACAGTGTAGCTGATACCTGTGATGGGCTTTCCCGGGGCGGCTGGGATGGGGAAGAAGGAGCACTTGCCATCCAGGCTAGTAACGAGCCACAGTCCCTAAATATTAAATCCCTAAATTCACGCACATCCTCATCAGTAAAACACAACAAGCCCCATCAGAGTGGCTGCAGCCAGACCTCAGTATTGACCTGGAAATAGCTCGAGCGCAGTGCCTCAGTTTCCCCACCTGGAAAACAAGGCTTGGTAATTACAGGTAATGGGATAAACGCGTGCAGAGACACGCTGAATCCTCAGTGCAGATTGTCTGCAAGGATAACAGCTAACATTATAAAACCATTATAAAAAAAAATCCCATTTGGGACTGCTTAGGAGAGGGCTGAGCTCTCACTGCTTCTGGGCTGGAGAGAGTTCTGGGCTTGCCCTGGGCTCTAATGCTTTTTTTTTTTTTTTTTCCAAGAGAAAAAGCAGAGGGGAAAAGGCTTAAGAAAACATAACTTGTCTTTTTTGCTGCTGGCCTCGGTGGAGAGCTTTTGGGTTGTTTTACGCTGTGAGAAACCCAGCCCTGGTGTTCCCAGCCACAGCCTGTCTGCAGCTCCTGTCAGGACTGACACTTTGCATAACCTCTTTTCCTTCCCCATGCAGAAATACAACAAAATGGGAATGTTCAGCCACTTTTCTCTCCAAGAACTGAGAGAAAATGGGATTTCAAGATGTTTGCAAAGGGATTCCCTCTAACATCAGGCTGAAAGAGCAGAGTGATGACCCCAAAGAAGAGGTTCATAGCCCAAAGGAAAAACCTTCTGCATCAGTAATCAAGCGTGAGGGACCAGCAGCACCGCTTCTTTTTGGACGCCAGATATAAAAGTCCACTAGTGTGATCTCAAGCTCATAGGAACTGTGTGGGTGCTCTGATATCGCCTGCACCCAAGGAAATACCACACTGTGGATGGGATGGGATCCTGCTGTTGCCTTTGCTTCGGCTCCAGCTGGAGCTGCCCTGGGGAAACACACCCCTAAAGTCCTGGAGGGTGACCTGCCTCGACCTCCTGTCAAGCAACATATTACTTATCCCCAACTGTGCCTCTCAAAAGAGATGGAGGAGTGGTGAAAAACAGTCCCTCCACTGAGGTCAGCCCACCAAGGACAAGATTTAATGGCAGTCCTGATCCCCTCAATTTCTCCTTCCTCTCCCCACAGCACAGTCCCTGAGAGCCTGAGAGCAGGCAGTGAGGGCTTCCTGAAGAGGACCATGTTTCAGGTGATATCATTTGCTGCCAAGGATCACATTTTATCTTCTGATAGCTGGGATGTTTGGAGATAGCAAGGTAATTCCTGCCCACCAGTTGCAAACTCCCTTTGCTCCCTGCTGGCAAAACAGCCTCTGAGGAAGCCACCACCAGCATCAGGCTTTAGAGCTGGCCAAGAAAATTGATCTGAAGAAGAAATGCAAAAAAATGAAGTAAAGGAAAATTAAATAAATTTTCTCCAGTCTCTGGTTAGGCTTATTCTTGGAGTTGGAGTTGTAAACACAAAGCAACAGCTAGTGGAGTAGGCAAGAGGGAAAGGTGGCATCCTGCTCTCTCTGAAAGCCGTACAAGCCCACCAGATGAACCACAGAGTTGCGTGTAGGTCCAACCCCATCAGTCAAGAACGTGCTGTTGCTTTTGGGCCATCTGGTTGCCATCAGCCTCTTCAAGGTGCTGAACTGCCAGCGGCTCCTGGCTGGAGAAAATCGCTGCAGAGGAGGAGGAAGCCCTGATGCTGCAGCCCTTCAGCTCACTGTCACACGCATCATCCCTTCAGCCAAGGCAATTTCTTGGCAGTACATCAGTGCCGGTGCCTGCAGCCCCTCTGCTGCTCTTTCTCGCTCTGCGAGGATGGTGATGGAGGGGTTTGCTTTATTCACCTGCTATGGGAATTCAGGCAGAGCTGGCTGGGAATAGCCAGGATGCCACAGAAGCAAGAGAAGAGGTCACGGACCCAGCTCCAACTCCTGGTACATGGTTTGGGATGAAGCTGGTGAGCGGGCGAGCGACCAGCACCAGGAGCAGAGTGCTGCTGGTTTACACTGGGAAACGAAAGCTCGGGTCTTGCAGCCAGCTGGCCCCGAACATCTGGAGAGCCTCTCACCTGTGCCATGCCTTCCTCAAAAAGGGATCTGAAAACCATGTGAAACATGAGGAGAGAGCCAAAAAAAGTCCCTAATGTAGCACTTTCTGTTCCCTGCTTTGAAAGCGAGGGGTTCTGCCTTTGTGAAACCCCAGTGGTGAGCAATGTTCAGCATCAGCCTCAAGTTCCCCATACCTTGCTTTGAAAGTCATTGTATCACATTGTATCAAAAAATCTCCTGAATTAAAAGGCAAGAAGCAAAACCTGGGGAAGCTGAGCGCCTGTCTCTGTTGCGTTCATCTGCTGGAGCTCAGAAATGACATGCATGGATTTTTTTCCTGGCAAAACCACTAAAGAAAATACAATTTAAAAAATAAAATCTTCTTTGACTTGCAAAATCAGCCCTGTGCTTGGCAAAACAGAGATGCTTAATGAATTCCCTCTCCGCTAAAGTTTACTGGTTGGGGTAAACCTCCTTCTGGCTAATTGCTGAGTCAAATTAATTCATGCAACGCAGCCTTCTACATTGCCATGTTTATTCCAGCAAATAAGCCTCATCTAAACCAAAGGCAGCTCTCGTCAGCCTCTGTCGAGGGAGCGGAGAGGAGCTTGGAGATGCAACTGATCCCGATCCGCTCGTGGGGTGAATCCGGCACTCCCGGTTCAGACAGGGAGCATTGGTGGGGGGAGTTCATCGGGGAGAGCAATTCTGCTTTCAATTAACTCCTTCCCGTAATTCAAATTAAGTTCCCTATGCAGAAAAGATTTAACTCCTCATGCGCATTTTTCCTCCCTTTGAATTTTAATATTTTACATAGCTATTAAGACACAAATATATACAAATATAGTACAGGCACAGATGTTTATATATATACACTCATGCAGAGTCACTCTTTGGGAGAGAATTGCAAATCGAATTGACACAAGCACAGGTGGATGAAAAACTAATCCTGGCAGAAATATACGTTCCATGAATGAAAGTTTGTTTTATATTAAGCCATGAGAAATCCCCTGGCTTCGGTCTGCAAATGCCTTTTGCAGTTCCCATCCCTCTGACATTCTCGATTGCAACCAAACCCCCAAAGTGAGCATTTCCATGGGATGCGCAATTACCCTCCCACCCAGGGGAAGGCGCTTCGACACTGCTGCAGTGCTGAGAAAGATTTTAATTCAGATTTTGCCTGGTTTGGGATCAATCTCCCCCTTTTGCTGTTACACCCGGGTTTCTTTCTAGTCCGTGTGGCAACACAGATGCTCCGTGATCCTGACATCCCTGTGCATCTCCTCCGTGCCCAGGAGCCAAATGTTTTTACCTCTTCTGGCTCTGCTTGGAGGGGGCTAAATACTAGACCCAGCACAGTCCCCACTGACAGCCTGACCTGAGCTGAACTCCGGCAAGAGCTAAAAATCTCCTTATCCACATCCTTTGGGCCATATTTTGTTCTCTCTTACACTGGTATAGAGGTTAATCATATTACAGACAGCAGAGGTGCACCTATGCATGACCAGAATAAGGGATTTAGGCTTTAATTAAGGGGTGATGCATAGCAACAGCCTCCAGCAGCCCGTGGGCTTTTTGTTATACTAATTAATTTGACTGCTTTGGGGCTCTACTGTAAACCCCCAAGACCTGGCCATAAAAAATACAGGCTGTAAATCAGAGAGCCCATCACCCAGCACCTTCTGCTTTATTTCAAAGCTCTGCTTTGCATCGCGTTGCCCTCCTGCCTTCCCACCGGAGCTGTGCGGGGTGTTTGAACTCAGACCTCTCCAGCTCCAGAAACCTTAACAAGCCACGATTTTCCTAAAAAGTCTTTTTTTTTTTTTTTTTTTTTTTGCAACATGATATCCCCATGTTACAACCAGCTCTAAGTGGGCAGCACATGAATTTCCCAAGAGCTACCCCCAGTGCAGAGCTTACCTCTGCTTTTGCAGGGGAAAACTGTAAGGACCAGCACTGCTCCTCTCTCCTGCTCCCCCAGGAATGAAAAAGCCACTCAGAAAGGGTTTTTGGGGGGAGTTTTGGTTCATTTTATGTTGTTAGAAAGGCGGAATCAAAACTGTCTTGAGATGTCCATCACTGGACATATGAAACCCTGGATGTAAATGTATCTCTTTGGTGGGACTTGGGTTGATGTTCATATGGTTTTAGGGCCTCCAAGGTGCAGGTTGAGATGTCCAAGCATGATTTACTCAGATGTGATGCAGCAAGCAGTTGGATACAGATGCTGAGAGGGGAAATGCTCAGCACCCCACTCCTGCCATCATCCCTATGGCCATCGTTGTTAGTTTGGAGACCCTTCCATGGACTAAAAACTGCTGCAAATCCTCCAGGGATCTGTATCCCCCTTTTCTACATCAGATCCAGAAACTTTGCTTCTAAAAAGCCCATTTTTTCACTCCCATTTGTTTGCAGGGGAAGTTTTGCTCCTGTTTACAGGTGATACACTTGGAGGAAGAAACAACCCAGATGGGGCTGCAGATGCAGACAGAGAACATGGCATTACCTCGGGGGAAAAAAACCCACCTTTGAGTCCTTCACCTCTGAGCTAGAAAGCACCAAAAGAGGCTAAAGACAGGCTTTTGCCTAAGGAACGGTGCAGGGCATCAAGGTGGTACTTCAATCCCTTGATTTGTGGGGAAAAGCTCTGAATTTTCCATATTTCACTCTCCTTTGGCTTAGGGCTAAGAGCAACCCCTTACTTTGTGAGGACAACTCCATGTCAAGCACCCCATGCAAAACCCTCCCACAAGTGGGTATTAATCCTGGCTTAAATAAAGTGTAATTTCCCTGCTTGTTATTTGTAACATCGTACATGGTCAGACAAAAAAACTTAGGGATACAAAAAAAGAAATCATATGGAAGCAATTAGCAGCAACTTCATTCAAAAAAACATTAAGGTGCTTGTAGCATTAAGGCTCAAGTGATCTGTACTCTGGGACCATAATTCACCGACACTTAATAGCATTTACCCTGCAGATGTGCATTTTATGCAGAAATATCAGCTTACCGCTTTGAAAAATTAACCTATTGAAGGCTGTCAAGCCGTGGACATGCTCTGGGGAGTATTAGATGTTGGATTTTTACCTACAGGCTGAGGGAGAGATGGGTTAATTGGGGAACAGGGGTATTTTAATGCCGTGGCAAGAGGAGGAGGTTGGACCCTTTGTCTTATGAGAAAGGAAATTTCCCTTGTTGTAAAATTCACGGTGATTTGGGCAGGTATTGGAGAAGGCAAAAGTTTTCCAGTCTCAAGAAAGGGGGAAAGGAAGATTTGGAGGGTAGAGGATGTGATGACTCCAGGGAGATGCTTTCCATACAGCACCTCTGCTTATAGGACACCACACACACCAAGAGCAGCCGTAAATATTAGCTCAGTTTGAAAGAGTTTGGTGATTTTAACGAAAAAATGGCATTTTGCTCCACAAAACGCAACTTTGCTGGTTTTGGTCTTTTTTCCCCTGCAGGGCTGCAATAAATGCTGGACTTTCTTATGGGGCAGTAATTGTAATTTCCAATCTAGTTTAGCACACAGAGTGCTGGGCTGCCTCTTCGGAGAGGGATGCATTCAGATTTATTCTGCAAGACATTATTTGGGGATAAATTATTACCTGCCATTTGAGGATGAAAGAGGTGGGGATGCTCCAAGCCTCCTGTGGAGACCGGCAGGACCCATCGAGGGCTGCAACAGCAGTCAAGCCCCAGCTGAGAACTTTTGGATGCTGCCCAAATGGAGAGGCAGGATGAGGCCAAAGAAGCTTCACTGTCCCTCAGACTGCTGGAGGCAATGGTGAGGCAATAAATAGGAAAGAAAAAGAGTTCTTTAGCTTATCAGCTCAATGATACCATAATGGAGGATTATTTTTCCGCCCTAATTTAACTTGTCCAAGCTGAGAAAGAAACTGCTCCCATTGCCAGCCATGGGGAGACCAGGCTTTCTGGGGGAGCGATTTGGGGGGAATGGCAGGGCTGGACCCTGACCCCTTTCCTCGAGGCCACCCTTCTGATGGTGACTGTGTCAATTGACACCAGGGGCAGATCCGGCCCTTGGCATGTCAAACCCTTGGCATCAGGATATTTTTCCACTCCACACCCTGACTCCGGGCTTTGGGAACGAAAAGTTTCCAGCACCACTCCCTGCTTGTGCAGAGGGCATCACAAAGAGAAAAACGCTCATAAAATGGATTTGAGGGGTCCTGTGATGTGCCAGTATTAAATTTGGGGGATGTTTTCTGTCAGCTCTTGGGGGAGAGATCCAGCTCCAGGATTGCAGCTGAACACACGAGATCCAGCACTGGCCCAAGGCAAGGACCTCACCACGCCCTGGGCTTTCCCACTGCAGAATGGGGAAAATAACATTTGCCAGACCCAAACTTGCACCTGTGTCCTCTTTTTAGGGTGAAAACCTTATTTTTTCTAATGCATATGTCTATGTAAATGCACTTACTTTACTTGGCACAGCCATGCCATCATCTCTGCTGAAGCCAGTAGGAAACAGCCCTATAAATAAACTCGTACCTCCGCCCAAGAGGTCCCTTTCCCTACAAAGGTCCCAAAGCCCTGGCAAACAAAACCATGTTTCACCATCAACCTTATATTAAACCACAGCAAATTCTCATCCCTTTGGGTCACCTGGGGCTCATTTGAGCTTTTTTTTTCTCCCCCTCTGCCAGCCAGCCCTGTCAGGGAAGTTTTAGTGAAAATGCAAAGCATCTCCATATTTTTGCTGTAGGTATGTGTTTTCCAGATACACCTTTGAGCAAAAAGCATAATGCATGTATAAACCTCCCCACCCCAAGTCATCATAAACCTTCGGCATTGTCAGAATCAAAGGGTTTTGCAGGGCAGATAGTTCACAGGCGGCCCGCAGAGTGTCAGTTCACTTTTCATAGGGGAAAAAAAAATAGGAGGGAAAAAAAGAACAGAAAGAAAAAATAGAAAGAAAAAATAGAAAGAAAAATAGAAAAAAATAGGAAGAAAAATAGAAAAAATAGAAAGAAAAATAGAAAAAGTAGAAAGAAAAAAGAAAAAATGGAAGGGAAGAAAAAGTCTCTCACAATCCTGGCATTGAGTTAGAAAAGCAAAACCCAAGGTCTCTCCGTTAACGCATTTCAATTACCGAGGTGAACGCTGCTCTCACGCACCGCAGGGACTCAGGGTTATTTATTCAGCCTCATAGATCATGGGCTTTTCTTAGCGGGAGTTAGGAGCGGGATCTTGTCTTCACCATCTCTTTGAAGAACAATAAGGTACGATGGGGGGGGGGTGGGGGGAAAAAGGCCCTTTTTTTGAAGGGCACGTATTTAATCTTATCAGAGGCAGGCAGGACAATAACAGGAAAGGGTAGGGAGGCCTCACCAGGGGATGAGGAGGGAAGGGCAGAGAGTAATGAGGGGTTAAAAGCAAAATTCAGCCATGCCCCTGGGGACACATCTAATCAGAGGTCTGGCTGCTGGGCTGATATTTAACCTGGCAAAACACCATTCGGAGCCACACAATGAAAAAGCCGGTTGTGCGCAGACAGGTTAGTAATGAGGAAGGCAGGCAAGAGGATGAAAGGCTGTTTCCCCTCCTCACGGGCTTGAAAATTCACCTATTTCCAGCAAAATGCGCGCTATGTTACGCCGGCTCAAGGGCACGGTGAAAAGGGATGGGTCCAGTTCCTCCTGTGGTCCTTCTTTGCCCATCATTTGGAAATTGGGATGATGGTTGCCCAAAGCAGAGGGGAATTGCTTTTGGCTACCTGATCCATCCTCCTTCTCTGCCAGAGCATGGATAAATCTCTGCCCTCCTTTCCTCAGCCAGGATCTGACCAACGCTTTTTCCTGGCAGCCTTAGGAAAAGCATAAAGACGCTTTTGGACAATGCCAAAGTCGTCATTTTTTTCCCCTGGAACGACCCTTTCCTGCTCTGAAACTGCACAGAAAAGGGTATTTTGCATCAGCAGCATCTTCTATCCAGAGCTGGTTGCGCCCAGATGCTGAATAATTGATGTGACAAATCTTGTAGCGTTTTTCAAAAAGATTATTCAACAGTTTTCTCCCCTTTAATCCATGCCTTCACCACTGCAAGGATCAGGAACCACTTGAAAATATCACCAGGCAGAGGGCTGAAAATGGAGAAAGAAATGGTTCTTCATAAAAAAGCGCTGAAAGCCCCTGAGACAGGGAAGCTGCAGACACTGAAGGCATCAGCACAGCCTGGCACTTGCATCTCTGCTATGCCCTATTGCCTAGCTAAAGGCCTTGGGCTGTGGAGTGTAGCAGTTCTTCGGATTATTTCATACTTTTACCCCAAAAAAGTGAAATCCTGATATTTCAAAGCTTGCTTCTGTATTTAGCACTTAGTAAATATATGCTACTGCTTTGCCCCCAGGCACGGGGACGTCTTTACCTGATGTTTTGCTTGATCACTTTAACCAGCAACTGTTGTAACACTAAATATAAAAGAGCTGTGGAAATCAGATTTTGCATCTCCCTGGCCCCTCTCAAATAACAGTAGGCCATTAGCTTGTCACAATATCTTCCTTTATTGGCAGCATCTTTTAATTACATAACAATAGGCATCTCACTGGCGGGATCGCAGCAAACCTAGATCAGTGTTTCTTCATGAATATTTTACTGGCATTTTTATTGCACATGTCAGAAAACTCAAGAAGAGATGGAAGGAAAACAAGTGATTAAAGACTTCGGAAATGAAAGAGGGAAGGCGAGGAGAGAAAAAATTTAAGTTTATGAAGATAATTAAAAGGAAAGCATCGTAACGAAAACTCCTGGGGTACAGATGCGCGGGACAGCAAGCAAAGAGCAACGCAGCATTAAATGCGATTCATGTAAAGGAATAAAACCCCATGACTTGGGAGTATTTGGGAAGTGAGGCTGCTGGCAGCAATTCAGTCCCCAGGGAAGGCTGGCAGGACTAGGCAATCTACTCGGTGGGCAAAAAATAGCCAAAAGTCAGAGGTGTGATGCTCGTGGTCCAAGGAGCACACTCTGCCCAAGCCATCGTGGGACTGGAGATCATTCACAAATACTTTTCTTAATTATTTAAGCTTGACAAGCAGCACTTAAGCCTCAGCTGTGTGTGATTCAGAGGAGGGACTTATTCCTCCCTTGTTTCCAAGGCTCACCCCAAGCTGCTGAATTTTGCAAGGAAAACAGCTTCTCTGCCTCTCCTAGCGAAGCTTTTCTGTTTTGCATCGATAAATATTCATTGGCCAAGAGAGAAGAGCCAGCAAGAAGGAAAGGCTGGGGCTACAGCGGGCAAGGAGCTTTGAACCCCTACTCCAATATCGACTACTGGTTAAAATAAAGATAATAATAGAGACTGTCTCCTCCCAATATCTTGCAAACTCCCTATATGAGATTGTGATAAAGCTGTGCTACTCCGTTCCCCTGTTGATAAAGAAGGACTGTGCTTTCTTCTCGATGCTACAAGGCTAAAATAACTCCATGTCCCTCAGCTCGGAACGATCTGGGCTGCGTAATTACCTCGATCTTTTTTTCCCCACCTCAGTCATGAGGTCCTGGGAGTTTGCCTTCTTCCAAGGTGATGATCTCCAGGCAATCTTACAGCCTAGAAGCGCAGGGATAAAATGTAGCTTCGTCATCCAAGCCAGGGAGAAAGTGTCATGCTTAATGAAGCCTTGTTGATCCAGTCTAGAGTCGAAATGTTTTGCAGGTGCTTGTTGCGGAGAAGAGGACAGATAATGAATAAAACATGTTTGTACTTTAGTCTCCAGTAAATGTGACAAACTCAAATCTTATGGCTGGGGAGGAATGATATGAAATATGAGTTGGAGCTCATCTGAAAAGCTCATAACTAATCCAAGATGTTGCGTTGTGTCGTCTTGCTGCTACGGGGTATGGGTCGAGCCAGGTTTATAAGGGACCGGGGAAATAGAGAGGGGGCTGGAGTTATCTTTAAAAAGACAGCAGGATGTGACCTCTGGCCGCTGATGATATAATTCTGCGCATTAAAGAGAGGGTTGTCTTCGTCCATTTGCTTGAAGACTGATCTGACCCTGTTGTTTTCGAGCCCAAAGGAGAAGACAAAAAGGGAAAAAACATTTTAGATGCCAAAGCTTATTACATTAAAATGCACATGCTAAAAAGCCTCCAGAGCCCGTCAGGATTATTAGCACTCTGAGGTCAGCAGTTGTGATGAGCAGCCAACAAATAAAGGATCATTTTAGGAGCAGTGATTCTCCACTGTTTATTCCTGCGTGGGTCCCCCGGCACCCTGCTGATGTACCCCAGCTTGTGGCTGCTGAATTGTCTCAAGCTTGGGCTTTCCACCCTTTCTGAGGACAAAGACATGATTTTCTATAGGAAGTTAACTTCTTCTCCTACTAGCGCTCACTGGAGTGTCTGAGGACTAGAGGTTGAACTGAATCCACATGGAAAAATGACCTGGGAATGAGACCAGCCCAGTGGCTTCGGCACTGGGGGTGCACAGGGTGCAATGGGGCTGTCTGCTCCCTGCCCCACACACAGCCCATTGAGTCACCCTGGCTTCAGTCCAGCCCAAGGAGGAACAGAAATAACTTAAAGTCTGCGCTCTGAACACCCGCATTAGTCAATTAATTCTTTTCTGATCCATTTTCACTATGCCTGCACTTCCTTTTACATCATTATTCTTAATTAGAGATCCAAATATTCCCCCAGAATACACCTACGCTTGGTCTAAATTAAGCAAAGAAGGGGTTAGCTACGTGCTCCAGGTCAGTGCTGAGTTCAGTTCCTGGAGGTCCTCCTCTCTTCTTGCTTTTTTTTTCTTTCCACAATCTCTTCCTCTCACTTTCTGAACCTGACCCAATACACACACATTGTCTTTGTGACTGGAAAAAAATAAAAGCAATGATATGTGCCATAGCAAATTAAAAATAGCCTAAAGTAGAAGTTTGAGAGAAAGTGCTGACTTTGTAACACAAGGGACTGTGTCTCCAGCTGGTTCCAAACCGCACACTCATTTATTTTCCAATTAATTAGAATTTTTTGTAGTCTATATTCAAGAGGATTCTCCCCGTTACGAACTACACAGCTGAGATCACGAGAAAGCAGAGCACCCCATATCTCAGCTCAGCAAGCCACGAGCTGCCATCCAGAGACAGCTCCTGGGCTCGAGCCTAGAGCTCCAGGATAAAATAATACAAAATCATCAAAAAGCATGATATTCCCAGGTCCTAGCTTGCAAAATCCTGTGGGTTTGGGAATGCAAAATACAATATATTGCTTTATGAACATCCTGAAATGAATCCTTCCTTTTTACTTTCAACCTTCACTTTATTCCTTGTGGGATGCTCCCCAGCCTTCCACACCTTGTTGATCATCTTATGTTTTTCATGTTTAATATTAACATCTCCTGGGATCTGGCTCAGAGCATTTCAGCCCTGCAGGATCTCACCACTGACCTCAGGTATTGTTTTATACAAGCCCAGGTCTCTGCTCCAAAACCTTTTCCCTTCATTTCTGTCTGCAGGTTCTCTGTATTCTTTAACCCAGATGGCTTTGCCCTGTCAAAAACATTAACTGTCATAACTACTAAAGGCAGCTGCTCAACTGCTTGGGTTTGGACCTGTTCCTCTTTCCAAGAGGAAAGAATGAAACAGTGCACGGGCTTTCAAATCCACCCTGATTTGCCAAAAATATTTTAGCACCAAACACGTGCTTTGCACGGGACTTTGCTATCTGCCAGAGAATCATTTTGGCAACTATTTTTCTTTTTAAAAAAAGACTTAAAATCCCAGGAAAACTATAATTTTTTCTATCGCAGATCATGCTGATTCCTATCCTGAGGTCAGATGCATATTAAACAAAATAGTAATGTAAAACCATAACCTCCCTTGGAAATCTATAAGCCACCTGGAGAGCAGAAAGACAGGACATTAGCACAACCCACAGCGATGCTTAGCGAGCTGTAGAAGGTTGCTCAGGGGAACAAAGGCAGGACAGGCAGGAATTTACCTGCACAGGTGGATTTTTGGCCCATTTGAGATCTCAGGAGGCAGCTTTGATTACCAGGTTTGTTTGGTTATACACTTGCTTCACCGCTACACCATCACAGGCTGCAGGTAGATGGCTCTGCCATCCATCCATCCATCCATCCATCCATCCATCCATCCATCCATCCATCCATCCATCTCAAAACCCTTTTCCTTTTTGTTTTCTCAGGTGTTCAAAGAGGTGGTCTATTTCTGAGGATGGTGGTGAGTAGCAAGTCTCTTCAGGTGCAGTTACAACCCCAGGAAACAGGAATTCACACACAGATGTGAGATATATATATATATATATATAACTTAATGAATTCATGGTGTGCACACATGTGGGTGTGTTTTATGGCTCATTTCCCAGTCCTCCTAGCCCAAAGGCTAAAGCATAAGTCCTCAAAACCCCAACTCAGCAGGTATTTTTTGGATTTGAATTATCAGAGTCCCATTTTTGAGAGTTTGGTAACTCTTACAACCAGGACATGGAGTGGCTGAAGCTTTGTACAAGCTGGTGGAGTCATAATCTCCCCTGCGGAGACAAAACTGCCAAAGGCTCAGCTGCTAATCCCAAATGCATGCAGGGAAAGCTTTTTCACCACATCCCTCCATGTGCTCTGTCAGGTCCCCAAGTCTGTTTGAAAGTTAATTCAGTGGCAGCTTAGAGAATTGAAGATCCATGAGCCAGCTGATGTCTTCTTCCCCTCCTTGTGCACCCTTCAGGACATGCCAACACTTCCAGTCTGATGAAATGGGATAATCCCATCCTTTGGGTCTCACCAAGGAAGGGAAGAGATGGTTATGAAGCAAGAGGCAGATTCCCCTTTGTTCTTTATTGCTATTTTCTGCAAATTTTATTTATTTGGCTATTTTGGCAAGGCCCCAGATGGGAGATGATTTGCTGGAAGAAACGATGCCAAAATGCATGTTGCATCAATGGGCACAGCCTCTCTTTCCAGGGGCTCTCTCTGATTCGAGTCAATTTTCCTGCCGTGAAAGCCAAACTCGAGCAAGCAGAGTTCAGAAAAGCATTTAAAAGAGTCACGGGTGAAAGAGTTGGAAAACGCTTTAATTGGCTTTTGAAATTGCCTTTAAATTGCCATCGAGCGATCTTCTCCAAGGCATCTTTCCCATTAGCCAAATTCATTAGAAAATTAACCTCTGCACCCCCACTAGCTTTTTGCCCTTGCCCCTTTCCTCCCTTCCCTATGTTCAGTCCCTGTTAAAATTAGAAAAGAAAAATGAGGAAGGCAAGAAGGAAGGAAGGAAAAAGAGTAAGGAAGAAATGAAATCTTAAAAAAGACAAGGTTGACTTAAAATCTGAACAATTAATCTGTCCCCATAGCCATCGTCATGATACTTTTATATCCCTGGGATTTGCTGATGTCTGTTGCTGTCTGACTGCATTTTCTTGACTTCATCAATGAAAATGGTACTTCTTTCCATCGGTTATGGCCCACAGACCTGGGGAAGTTTCTTACTCTGCTCAAGGAGATAATACATTTGAGGGTAAATTGACAAGTTTCTGTGTTTCAGCACAGCTTGCCAAGTTTTTTCCACAAGTTTTCTTGTTATTTTTCTTCATAGCTTCACAGGCATGAAACTGTCATTCAAAGAGGTTTGCATTCTTCCTCCATCTCTGGCCATTGCTGCAGTCCAAGAGCTGAAAGCATCTCCTTTACTTTTCAAACATTTGGGGGAAACCAAACTTTTCTTCCTCTCCCAGAGCCTATGGAGAGTCAACAGAGCATCCACTGGGAACAACACCCTGGTGGTGAGGAGAAACTTCACAAGCTTATGGAAGATGTCAGCAAGAGATCAAACTCAGGTGTCTTTTGAGGTTTCTGCACCAAAGTGACTTTGCTGAGTCCTTCCAGGAAAACAGCTCTGCCTGTACACCAATGATGCCAGGCAGAGCCTCACTGTGCTGAAGCCTTTCTGGTTTCCTACAGCAGCCTGGCCTCAATTTTCATAGGGTATTTTCCTTCAAAGAAAAAAGAAAAACCAGAGAGATCTTCAGTTTTTGACAAAATCTCCACTGATGACAAGGCCAACTAATTTGCCTGGAAATAACTGTTATTTCTTAACGCTGTGGAATCAAGAGAGAACAGGCTTTTTTGAGAAAAATTTCCCTTTCTCCCTGACATGCCAGGTCCTACAGCAGCTGCTGAGGATACAGAGAAGGTGGTCAAGGACAGGAATTAAGCAACTATTCCAAATGAGTAAGGAAGGTGCTGATAGAAAACAATAAAGACAAAGCATGTCAGAAGTGGGTCAGGGCAAGAAGTAGTTTCTCTCCCCGGTAACAAATGTGTCTGGCTTGCTTCCCCGATGAGCTCATATATCTGACAATATCCTCGTTTTAATGTTTTGCAGACCTCAGGTATATTATCATACCCTGAGCCTGAACCCTCCAGGGAAACCACACTGAGAAGGGAGGTGGGAAGCATCCATGCCGTGGTGAGATGCTCACAGCAGTGGGATAGGTGTGCTGTGGTGGTGGGATTGGGATGCCCATGGTGTTGGGATGGAGGAGATGCCCATGGTGGTAGGATGGAGATGCCCACGGCAGTGGGATGAGCACAGCCAGAGGGCCATGGACCAAGAGGTGGCGCTGACAGACTGCCGTCCAGCAAAAATTAGATTATTAGCTCCGGCAGCAGAGGAAAGCAGGCACATACCCAAGGCAGACGTATTTTTATCTCTTATCTCCGTGCGCTCAGGCTGGACGAGGCATTCTCAGGCACTAATCTTGTGTCTGTCCTGCACAGAGTCCCTGAGGAGGCAGGGCTGATGCTGCGGTTAGGAGCAACACATGGCATGTGGCACTCGTCTTCCAGGTCTGAAGGCCACAGTCAATGGCAGCTCTAGTTAAATTAAAAGGAGGGAACAGCATTTTTCTGGTAAAGGAAACATGATTACTTTGCTGAATGAGAGATGCGGGGGGGATGAGAGAAGGTGAAAAATTCTTGCTGTGCGGAGGAGGGAATGCAGACTATTTCTTTGCCCATCTTGACCCATTTTTTGTTTCTCCTCTGGGTTGCTGCAGTAGGCAGAGGCTTACAGAGGGGCAAAGCTCTGAGCAAGCCTTTGACATCAGGAGTCACTTTTGGCTGGGCATCTTACGCACCTCCTGGGGGTTTCAGAGCCACGTCTGCGGTGCACTCGAAGAAAAAGCACTTTTTTACAGAGAAAAACACAAAATCTACCCTAAGCACATCTGATAAGCAGGTGGCTGCAGTTGAAAACCAGCCCAGTGCACTTCGTCTCCCTTTTCCTCAACATCTTAAAGCATTTCTGGTACTAGGTGTGTCACTGGAAATCCCCACTGTCTAGCGATGCTCTTCCTCTGGGGCCCTTCTTTTAAACACCATTTAATGCTGCTTTGAGTGACACACCATACTTAGTCTTTCCGGTACCACAGTGCACTAAAGTTTGGGGAATAAGAGGAAGAAAGGTAAAGAGGGCACGTATTTTAAGCAGCCAGTGCATGTACTGCTGATGGACAGGTTTGCAAAGAGCCCATCTTCTAGAGAACATCACTCACATATCCGTGGTTTGGATATTAATAGCTCAAGCTGTGTCTGCAGTTAGAAACTACTTGTATCTTTCCTCAGGATCCAACATGGGAGAAAGTGGTGGATGTGTTTCACGCAGGCATCTGGACAGGGTTAAAATCCCCAAGGCTTCCCTAGGTTTGGAAGAGATCAGAGGCTGAGCTGGAAACAGGAGGCTCCCATGGCACCGTGCAGCAATAAGCCAGCTATCTCCAGATGGAAAGAGTAAAGTGTGGGGACTCCTGCATCCTTGGGTCATACATTGTCTTGGAAAAACACAACTGCCTCAAGAAGGTGTGAGTATTTTTAGCAAAAGGTGCGCAGCTCCCCTGTTGAAATCAATAGGGTCAAGCACCGGGGTCAATCAATAGGGTCAAGCAGTGTAAATCCATCAGTGAAACCTTCATTTTATATTTGAGTCTGAATTCTCACTGTTGATGGGTAAAAGTTGAAGAGTCAAAGGTGCATCTTGGACGAAGACATCAGAAAGATGATTGAGAAGGAAAAATCACAAATTTGCAAATAGTTGGAAACAAGTACTCCTTTGCATCAAAGATCTTGGAGAAAGCTAAAGCTAGAGGAAATTTAAGTTTGGAAAAAGCATCAGCAAGTTCAGCTTTGTCTATGGAGCAGAGAAACCAAATGCTGCTGGTGTCACATCCATAAAACCAGATAGTGAGTCAAGAAACCCCTTGAACAGGAGGGAAACGCAGCCCCAGACCCCCTGAAAAGCCTAGGGGAGGGGAAATTCAAGTAGTAAAGTCAGGCTCTGTGGCCATTTGTAGCTCCAGGGGTTTGACTTTGCAAACCCGGTGCTTTGTTCTGACCCAGCAGCGTTGGCTTCTGTATATCCTGGCCCAACTCCAAGCGATCTTTGCTTAAAAGCCCTGAAGTTCCAGCTGCACAACCAGACCAACTTGGGCAGGAGGGTTGCCTCGTCCCCTGGGGCTGTGCCTCGGATGGGTGGAGAGGACAATTCCCAGCCACGGAGTTTGGATGATCATTTAGGGATGACGTTTAGCTTAAGATAACTTTTTCCATAATACCGTAGTGGTTTAAGATCCCGGATGGGCACGATTTAAACAAGAGAAGAGTTGATACAAGAGGAGGTGGAGAAAGCTTGTACAACCCTTGTGAGTCCTTGGGATGGGAATTAGCTGGGCAAAGGTGCCACACTGGTAAGGCACAGGGAGAAAAAGAGACCACACCATCGGGTGCTAAGATTAACCCTATCGTTATTCTGGAAAGGATACTAAAACTCAGCTTCAGGACAGGCTTTAGCAGTAACTGTAGCCTCCCCTTACCCAGCATCAGCCTAATGGGTACAAATCTGACAATTAAGCACCAATTAAGGTTCATCTTTAAGTACATTCTCCCTACTCAGCAAAGTGTTTGCGTGCATTTAAATATTAGCAATAGGCTGCTTGGTCAAGGTCATTGTCCCTTTCATCTAAGGATCTCAAAGCACTTGATGAAACTCCACTGTCTTTCTCTGTGGTAGGTAAAGGCTGTAATGTTATTTTAATATCATGAACCTAATTTATAAGGATAAATTACAGTGAGGGATAAAGAGCACATGGACCCATGTGGATAAAAATAAAAATCCATATTGCCCCATTATCTGGCATTGGTTAAGTTTCTGCTTGTATAAGGTTTTTTGGCTAATTTCTCTCCTTTTTTTTTTTTAATGAAATGCTATTTATTTATAGCTAAACGCCAACTTTGAAGCCAGAGCCAAGCATTTGGGGAGCTGCTCAGATAGGGCTCTTGAAAAGGAGAATTATGTCTGTTTCAGATGTTTTCAGAAGTTATTGTTTAAAGGCAGCGAGAACTATGACATTTCTCCCAACGAGCTTGCCCTCCCCTCAATATTTCTAGAGGACACGGGCAAAGCAGATGTCTCCAGAGCAGGGAGAAGAAGTGGTGACAAGTGTGTGTGTGGGGGAAAGGCACTGGGGAGGGGATCAGATGAAAGGGGATTTTAGACAGGAAGCCTCAAAGGACCAACGTTGTTGTAAAGTACTCCCTGATGCCCCATGGGAACCTCATCCTGCTGCTCACCAGGGTTTGGGGCATGAACATGGGAGATGCTTGGAGGTGGTCAGAAGATCTTTCGCTATCCCCCAAAAGCCATCATTCCAGAGGTCAAGAAGTAGTTGGCCACCTTCTACAGTGTACCATGGCCTTCCTCAGTGGGCTACAAGCTGATGAGCTTCCTGCAAACCAAAGTAAAGTCCTCATTAGGCCAAAGTCCAAGGGAGGACAGCCATTATGCAGCCTTCTGGCACCATCAAATGGACTGTGCTACATTTTCAGAAGTCTTTTTTATTTAATTTGGACACTTCCCTTTGCAGTATAAATCTTTTCACCATTTCTTCCAGGTGATCACTGAAGACTTCAAGCAAAACCCAAGACTGGCCACAGCACGTGCAGTCCCAGGGCTGTAGGATCTCATTGGGAGCCATTTCCCTTTCCTGGTGCAGGGCCTCACCCCATCTCAGTGAACTTTGTGCTTACAAGCAGCAACAGGGAGGCTATTTCTGGCCACTTCTCCAATAATAAGACCCTATGAAGGGCCATGGGAAGCCTTTTTACTAGGAACTGCCGGATTTCGACTAAGAGATGAGAGGATTATAGAAATGCTCGATTTTCCCGTGGCTCCTGCTTTGGTGTCTGAATGACATCATGCCCTCCCGACCGGCGATAAGACAGAGAGTCTTTGATAGCGTGGAGGGGGGACTCTGGCCCCCTGCCAAAGGCGATTACGAGCGGCACATACCTTCAGCACATCGCATTTGCTGAGCAATTCCTGGAGGGTGATATAACTTCCTCCGGGTGAGTGAGTCTCGTGCAGAGCTGTAACAGAGACAAACCGGGGCTCTATCTTGGAGAACAGCGGTTGTTTGAGGGAGGAGAGGGGGGAAGACGGCAGGATGCATCCTCCCAGCTATGTTCATGGAGCAGCTTGGACAGATCAGACATTATTCGCAATCTCCTGGGTAATGAGGGGTTTTGTTGCCTGTTTATGAAATCCCCATCCTTAACCTATTCCCTGCTGCCCCTACAAGTACAAAAACAAATCCCATGGTAGGTTTTCCCTACTAAGTCCTTCCCAAATAAGTCCTTACAGAGGTATAGACAAATATCTTATAACTGCATCACTGTCCTCCAACCCCATGGCTTTCAGGTGATTTGGAAGCCTGGGCTTGGAGATCAGAAGTTCAAGCTCTCTGCTCCAGCAAGACTGCTCTGGAGGTATGCAACTATAACAGAAAACTGCACTAAATTATACTCTGCCCCAGGGACTGCCATTTCCTTGGGGTTTCTGCATGATAGCATCAACCTCAGAACAAAACTGGTCCAGAGAGTTTGTAATATTTGACCTGATCGCACTGTATTCCTTGTGTCTACCTTCCCATAAGTGGTTCCTGCTCATTTAGGTTAAAGGTACCACCTGAGCATCCCTGGAGCAATTTTCCCCAGTCTACCACTAGCACAGAAATTCCCACTTCTTTGGGATTTGCTAAGAGCCTTTAAAAACCAACACAAGAGGAAAGCAACATGCTGGGCATGGGAGAAGTGCCTCAGCAGTTGCTTTAAGATGAGGTTTCAAAGTTGCTCAAGGCAGGAATACGCTCTAGGAGACCGCCCACATCTGCAACAACTAATTTCAAGAACGGGAAGGGGTAGGTTGAGTTTCCCCACTACAGGTCCTTCTTCAGTCTCTCTTTTGGTATAGACAAGATGCCCAAGCTCAGCGGCTTGCCCTGGCCCTGCTCCCCTCCTCTTGCAGGGCAGCATCCTTCAGCCCCTACCTGAGAGCCTGCCCTGTAGATTATAGAGCAACATCAGCCTTGCAGCTACCCCCAGCCACCCCTAATTCTGCTTCTCAGCCTCTGTAGGATAGAGCAGAGTCTTTTACAAGGTACAGCCTGGTACAGCTTTTCCTAAAGTAAGAAGGTGTCTCCTAAATAGCACAGCATCCCCTTTTAGCCCTTCCTAAAAACACTTCTCCTCCCAAATCTTCCTTACAGGGAGAAAGGGCAATATCTGCCTTATATAGACCCACACCACCCATTCGCAGCACCTGTGGAGATGCGCTCATCGTCCCTCACATCAGTGTTACAAATCCTGATGGTTACAGGGGTGATTTTATTTCGTGAAACAACACAGGGAAAAGTTTCAAAACCAGAGCTGCAGCGTTTGCAAACAGCTTGTTCAGCGAAGAACACCAAGAGCCACGATGCCACGTTGAGCAATGGGAGGAATAGAGGGGTTTGGTCCTGTTTGAAGTGCAAGTCTCAGCTCACCCTTCACTCTGGAGCCATTAGCAATGTGTCCATAAGACTCTAAGATCTCCAGTTGTCCCCCTGGAAGTCTGAAAGCTATTAGCACGCTCGAGAAAGGGAGGTAAATGAAAATGTGTTTGCCAGTTTCACCAGATGTGAAGCCAGTGTCATGGACAGATTTTATTATTCTATAAATACCAGGGGCAGAAGGTTGTTATTAGCCACTCAGTAATTAATACAATGTGCAATGGCCTCAGACATGGCCCACCACTTAATGTCCAATTAATAGTGTGCTGCCCTCCTGAGCATGTGTTAAACTCCACAGATGTTGCACAAAGTCGGAAGAAATGTAGGCATCAGGCAGAAGAATCCCTGAATGAAATCCTGAGCTCAGAAGACAAGTTGATCGGAAAACAGATGATGTTAAATATTGCAGACATCAAAGCTTGCATGAGCACATTTCTGCACATATTCAAGGCGCATGCAAAGAATGCCTAATGCAAACTCACAAACCAGATATCTGTGTATTAAGAAGTGGCTAAGTGAACAAATCCCAGATTTGCAGTTACCCACTGCATGCTAATAAGATGCTTTCATGCACTATTAGCATAGCAGAGAGCCCCAGAACATCTGCACATCCAAGGACACTGCCTTCCTCTGCAGAAAGTCCCTGCTTTCTGCAGCACAAGATGTGAAAATGTTCTGCTAACTCGTATTGATGCTGTTGAAAAAGAATTGAAACCCTTTTATTAATCGATGCTCTTGCTCCTTTTCCAGCAAGCCAGAAATATCTGAGGCTGGATGTTTGGAATGGTGCTGCAAAAATTAAGGATTGATGGATTTGCAAAGCAAGCCAAGGAGTTATTTGAGATGTGGGCCTTTTGGATGCTCGTGCAAAGGTGGATGGGGTGGTGCTAAGACCCTGATGAACTGGGTTAATGCAGGGGTGGGTCAGGGAGATTATGAGTGATATGTGAAGGGAAAGCTATTCCCACAGCAGCTCAAATGTGCTATCATGGAAAAACGGGTAAGTATCTGGCCCTGATATGGAAAATCATGAGCTTTAAGTACTGGCTGTATAGAAAAGCTCAGTGTGGACTGTGATAAATTTTTTACACAGTGGGTGTGCCCACAATGACAAGGATGGGACTTGGTGCCCCAGCACATTGCCTCCTGTTCTGTATTGTTGTATCCTTGAAGCTATCATGATAAAAAATAATGATTTCAGGAAAACTAGGTGCTATTTTATATTGCAGCCACATAATGTCAGCATTTTGCCTAAGCCAGGTGCCTGTGAGCCCTGGTGAGTCCCGGTTGCATTGCCAGTGCCCACAAGGAATTTGGTCCTCTGTTCATCAATTAAAGTCATTAACAACATCTCCTGAGGATAGATATGATCTGTCACTGGGACCAGCACAGTTTAACTCACTGAGCTGGGGGTTGTGGAGCCCCAGTCCTTGCCTGAGCAGCCTAGAGCATCACTGCTGGGATAGCTAAACAAGCTGCAAGGTGGGACCTCTCAGCCTGACAGCAGAGCAAGCAAACAGCAAAACCATTCCTGCTGCTACTTTCCAACCCAGTGCATAATAAATGCGAGCACATACACCTACGGGATCCAAATTAACTTCGGAAAGGGACCGGCTGTGCTGGCTGGGTGCCCCTGTCCTGACCTGCCTGCGTGTCCCCAGCTGGAGGCAGTACCACTTAGCACCAGGGTCACTTGGCAAAGCTCTCAGCTCATCCTCATCAACAAGCCCGAGCTTTTTTAACCCTGCAAAGGCTCCTGTTTGGATTCCCACCAGCAAATTTGGGTCAAGTACTTCAGGATGGCTCCTCATGGATGTTCATTGCAGAAGGAGCAGCCGGGCCTTGGTATGTGCCTGATACTATCCTCTTTAAGCTTGGCCTGAAGTGCTGGTGGCTTGGAGCTTAGTCCTAACTGTGTTATCCAAGCCTCTTATGTCCTGCTTTTTATGTTACCTGCATCTTCCACCGGTCCTCTGTTTGCAAAGATCAGCTTAGGATGATTTCACGTCAACTAAGAACAAGGAAAGAGCACAGGGGGCCTTCTAATGCTTTGTAGCAAAGAGGCTATAAAATCACTAGCCTCAGAGACACAAAAACCACGCATGACTGATGTCTCACAGGTTGAGCACCCCACCACAATGGCTTTTTGGCTCCAGCCTCCTGGTGTCGAGGTGGGAGAGAGAATAAGTTGCAATGCAACTAGCTCAAGTGATTTATTTTATTGCATGTGTGCAAAAGAGTCTTGGCGCTTCAAGAAGAGGTCACTGCCAAGCTCAGGCCAGCCAGGCTATACCCTGGTGTAAAATGAAATGGATGAACAAGAACATTTTTCCATAATAACAGAGTGAGAGATGCAAACGATACTCCTTGAACATCCATCTCTAATTCCCTGACCTTTGAGCAGTCTGGCAGCCGGCCCCTGAGATGAGTAGAGGTGATAAAATCACTTGCCAAGTCCTTCTTTCCCAGCTCCATCTGGACTATCCAGCAACAAGTACTTGCATCCCCCCCAAGGCTGTGAAAGGGCTGTTTCCAAGCCATTCCCATGTACTGCATCAAGGACACAGTGGGTGACACCTCTTGGATAAGACCAAAGCAGGTGCCACCACCTCAACTACCCATTGCCTGGGGTGGGAGCAGGTTAAAACACCCTGTGTGATCCATGTGCTGAAGCATTCACTGCTTCTTTCCTGCCTCTCTGGACACTCAGCTTTTCTGAAAAGAAAATCTGGGGTCTACTGAAAGCTTTAGCTCTGAACCTAAAACTCCTAAAACTCCTAAACTCTTAAAGCTTATAAAATGTTGACAGAAGAGACCATCTGGGTCATCAAGGGTTTGCAGAAGATCATGCAAACCCATACACATTAAGATCTTCGTGTGCAAGGACAAAAATATCCATGGCAAAATATCCATATGCAAGGAGGAAAATATCCATGGCAGCTCTTCAGCGCAATAATCTCAGATGTCAGCCCTGCCATACCCATTCCCCCTGTGGGACTTCTCTGATCTCCTGTACATTCAGCAGAGCTGACTCTCAGCAACACCCCGATGTTTTCACCCTTCTTGTTTACAATCCTTAAATATTTTCAGGCTGTTATCATGTCCTGGGGTAGTCGCTACATTGCCTAACTGGAGCGATGTAGGGGCAAAAAGCTGCTGGAAATTGGGATTTATCAATCTCGGCTGAAGATCTCAGGAAAATGGAGGGATTTTCCAGGGTTTGGGGAAATGTGTTGTTTCTTGCTCTGCTTGAATAGCATTTATGGCAAGGAGGTTTTAGTCCAGACCTGAGAGGCGCTGCTCCGACAGATAATTAATACTAGTCTGTTATTCAGCCCCACTGCATTGGGCTGAGCCCATCGATAGACTATTGCCCCCATGCAAAATGGGGGTGGTGCTTTGCTGTGAGCCCTTCATTACCTTACAGACTTTCTTCTTTCTCATATGTCATTTTCTCAAGGATACAGGTATAAAACCTACAAATCCCCTATAAGGAGGACAGGCTCCAGCCCTCGGTGCCAAGAACTACCATGCAAACAGCTACTGGATGGCATTGCCACCCCCTTAACAACCTGCTGAAGGCACCCACTTGTTGCCCCCAGCGTGGAGCTCTCATGTCACGCCACTGCTCTCCCTACATGGCTGATCTCGAGCAGCTTCAGGGCTTTGACACGGTGTTAACGCAGGCCAGACACCAGCAAGCACTTTCCCTTCTCTTTTTCTGGCAAGACTTGTCCGTTTCCCTGCCGCAGGGCTGAGAGCAGCATAAGGATCCTGCAAGTGGAGCAGACCTTGGAGGAGGATGGCGTTGGGATGCGGTGAGGTTATCTCTTTAACAGGTTTCTCCTGTCCTCTGAACATATGTGCAGTAACATATCTCTGGAAAATATGTGAGTGGGTGAGTTTGGACTCGGCTCTCTCCCAGATGGGACATTACACAGCCCACATCACAAAACCATCAGCCACGGCTTGACAGAGCTGCCAGCACCCCCCATCCCTTTATCAGAGGCCCAGAAATGTCCATATGATCACTCCTCTCCCCCAAACCTCCTTTTTGCTCTCATTTACAAGCAGGAAACATGTTGGCAAAAAGGTTTGGCCCGAGAGAAGAAAAAAAAATAAAAAGAAGAAATGAGAGGGAAGAACAAAGCTTCAAAAGCAGAATGTGGAAGAGATGAGACTTGGGGTTGCCTGGAGGGGTGCAATATTGCTGAGCCTACTACATCAAAGCTGGCACCCCTAAAGGGCACAGATACCTACGCTCATGTCCCCAAGGCACCCAAAACCAGCTGGCTTGGCCCCATTTTGTGACAGCAGCTTCCTCCCAGTCTTGTCCTGTTGCTCCCACAGCACATGTAGAGTCTCAGAGGTTGCATAGCTCCATAAGTTATACCAACATCGCTAAGACAGAGAGGACTTCTGGCTCTACAGAGCACCTAACCCACGCTTTTTAGGGCTGTTGCTTAATATTAAGCACTCTGAAGACTAAACCCATTTGCATCTGCAAAGGAGGAAGGCTTTGCTAAGACCGAAGTGACATCTGAATTCAACAGCCCACAGCTGGGACGCATTTCACCAGCTCCAGAGATTGTTCTAGTGTAAAGAGCTATTTCCCTGCACACAACCGAGCGTAATTCTTAGGAAAACCATGTGAGCCTTTGGCCTTAGCTCAAAACACATTAGAAAATCAAAAGCATTTATTTTATCCAATTTTTCTTCTGAGCTTTGTTCAATACTATCCAGAACAAGTAGGCTTAATAGACTTTGTTTTGTGACTGCAGACACCTTTCATAGCTTTGCTTTTTCATCACATGTGAACTTAGATATTCATCATCTGAAATCTGGTTAGCAACGTGTTCTCTTTCCCTAGTCCTATATTTGCATTTTGTCCACTGTTTCTTAATGAATTTAGTATGTCAGGGCTTATAAATCATTAAATTCATTAACCATTAACATCCCACTGCACCACCAAAAATCTCAAAGTGCCACAGGGGCATTTAAAACCTATCAGGGCCAGTGCTGTAGGGTTTGCTGTGTTTGTGAAGTGTTCAAATTTGCTAAAATACAGCAGATTTTGAGGAGGCTGCTGGGGTGCAGGAAGCAAACTATTCACCAGCTCAGACTGAACTTATAACTTTGACAAAATTTGGCAAAAAAAGGTCCAGACAATCCATTCTCCATCTTGACATTTTCCAAAAGGATGTTTGGGTGTTGGGTTTTTTTTTTACTTTTCAAGGATATTTTGGTCTTAAAAATGCAGCCGGCACAGAAGGGTTTACTCCTTTACCAAAAAAATCCTCTTGAAAGTCAAAAGAACCATTTGCTAACTACAGAAAATAAATTAATTTGGCACATAGCACCAGTTCTGTTTACTTTGACCTGACCTGAACTTTGCTTGGCTCCTTGCTGATGCTTTCACTCCTGTGGTTTGGTCCAAATCTCATGGACAGCTGCAAACACCTCAGGCTCGGCAGCCCTGGGACCGCATCTCTGACATCTAGGTTCTGAAACGGTGTCATGAGCACCCAGATTTAAGGTGGGTGTAAAAACCTGGCAGATTCATGCTGATCCGAAGGCACTCTTGGTCTTCAACATCCCAGAGATGCTTTCAGGGTGACAAGCAGCTCCCAAGAGTAAAAGCACTGGCAGCGTTAGGTACAGCAAACCCATATTCAAGCTCCTAAAACCTTCCCTTCCCAACTCTTCTCTATTTCCTAAAAAGCAGAATTTCATTGATTTCCAAGGATGAAGCCCTATGCCATCGCTAACTGGGACCTGCAGGTATTAGATGCTGTTATTACTGGATTTTTGCTCCATACACCTGGATCCCAGCAGTATCGGATGGTCAACGACACATGCGACACAACCATGATGGGATTTTTTTCCATATTTTGAGACACTGAACACCTTGTTGCTTCCTAAAGTGAGCAGGCTCCATTTCAACACCCATAAGTCAAAAAGACCAAGCTCTGAATTGGGGCTCATCCAAAATCTTTGAAGCATACTTTGCTTTGGGGTGGAGTGGTGGGGGTTTTTTTCCATTCTTTCAGAAAATTAGTATTTTTTAACAAGCTCACTGCCAACCAAAAGACAAATTTTCTTTGAATGTCAAAACAGGATGTTTTTGACAATTTCAGGACATTCTAAAAGCGCTTTTTTATTTTCTTTTTGAAACAGGAAGCTCGTTTGAAAGCCCTTTCCTGCAAACGGTTTCAGTTGTGACAAAACTAGCACTTTCTGACAAAGTTTTGGGTTTGTTTTTTTTAAAAAAAGATGCCACGCACCAAAAAAAGTTTAAAAAAACCCCTCTGCCAGGTTACTTGGTACTCAAGGTGGGTGTGGATTTCTGGCTCTAAAAAAGCCCATAAATGGGTAATACATCAAGATTGAAGTACCACAGCAGCTGGGTGGTAGGGATGGGGATATTTGACATGGATATTTGCAGACCAAGGTCATGGCAAGTCACTGCAGTGAATGTGTCCATGACACATATTGCAACCCAGACCCGCTGCATCCCCAAAACCAGGCAGACGGCACCTCTTTGTGTGGAAGTGTGATGTAGGAGGGAATGGAGGTGACAGTGGATGGCAGAGAAACCCTGGTGAAACATGGTGCTGCCCAAAATGTTCAGTCCTAGATGAGGAACTGAAACAATATTTGCAAGTCAAACTCTTTCCCCCTCTTTGCACACAGAGGAAAGGGGGGCTAAGACAGGTCAAGGGGCCTAAAAGACTGGTCAGGGTAGGTTCATGGTGGTCTGGAGCATAGGAGTTCTTGTGTGGGGCTGAAAGGTGGTCAAGGCTTCCTTAAATCCTGGTTGCTTTGCAATGTTTGCCGAGTTGGATTCTGCAGACTGCCCAGAACTGTAAGACTGGGAGCAGTGTTGGCTCCTCTGCCCCTGCCCTGCAGATGTATTTAACCTGAGCTCTGGGTGGGATTGCAACAGGATGAAATACAAGCCCATCACTACCAAAAATGATGCCAAAGGTCTGACCTGGGGCTCTGGATCCCTGGATCTTAACGCATTAACCTAGATGCATTAATGAAGCTGCAGATGGGAAGCTTTTCCAAAGAGCTCTCCTCCTTTCTTAGCCTGACTCTGACTCCCTCATGATACAGGGGTGAGAAAAATAACCTGGTTTACACATGGGCACAGATATTCCAAGACATTTGTCTTTTATTTACTTAGAGATGGGGCCATTGCATCCTGGCCTGGCTTCAAACCATCACCACCTTCCTTGGCTCTCATCTGGTCCTCGGGAGGATGAGCACCCAGCTTTTCAAATGCCAAAAGAGCAGATGCTTGGTTGAGATGTCTCCTCCAGACGCTGCTAAATATGGCCTGGGCATTGCATCTGCAAAAGCCTCCATGACATCCCAGCTCTGTCAAAGCTCAGTGTCACCCACTGACCACAAATGAGCCTGTATGGTGCAGCAGGACCCCAAAACAGAGAAGAGTTGGAAAGGTAAAAGCACTATCAAGCATCAAGCCTGTTTTCTGTATTGTTGGGTGGTCTGAAAGTTATGGGATTAATATGGTACATACACAATACTTTGCATTCATCTCCTCTATTTTTGCCAGGCTTTTGTGGTGACTTGCAAGAGAAGTCAATGTCAGAAGGAATGTAATGAAATATTCATTCCTTCTGTTAAGGAAATTCAGAGAAAGGCAGGAAGAAGGAACCAAATGTGAGATCAAGACAGGAAGATGTGTCCTGCTCATTTCATTTGCATTTCTGTAACCCAGAGCAGGGAGAGGAGACATCTGACTCCTCACCGTCATGCTGAATGCAGCAGCACATGCAAAGAGCAAAGGCAGGACAAGGGCTCTGATGGGAGAGACAAAAAACTCCTTCTTGATCTACAAGGAGGAGAAGTGCAGGTTTATTTGAGTTTTAGCAAAGGGAGAACATTACAGTGAGGGATATGCCTTGATTTTCTCTTGTACAGCCCAAAGCAACAGGACTTGGTAGTGGTGGAAACGATGTTCACCTTCACCTCCTTGACTTGGACAGTGCAGTTGCCGAGTGGCACTGCCTGAATGAATTAATGTTCCAGTGCTCCCCATCAAAAATGTTCTACAGGAGTGCAAAGCACTAATAAAATTGTTCCCCAGATGGGATTTTCAGACTCCTTTTTCCTTGTCTTTCATCTAATTTGATTAACTTAGCTCATTTCCTGTTCTCCCTGTGATCTCGCTTATGAGATGTGCAATCACAGGTTTTATTGCAGCCTGATTAGGATCAGTAAATGACAGGAGGGAGCTTTGCAAGCACGACCTCAGCCTGGCTCGGCTGCTTCCATGTCCTCTGTGTCCCCCAAGCTACATCTCTGTACCCCACTGTTGGGATATGAGGTAGCCCAAAGTAGCAGGAACTGGGGGCTCCTGGGCCACTCAGGGAGCTTGGGAGCATCTCAGGGCCACGGCGCTGCAGCTCGCAGGTTATGGGCAGCGCAAGACCTGCTGTGCTTATGCATCATGGATAACACAGCAACACATTGGATAGACCCCAGATTTTCTACTGTTGCCCTGCTTTTTGGGGGTACCAACTTTGCACTGCTCCATGTGGAGTATCACCCAATGTGCAGAGGATGGAAATCGGGAACTTGTGCTCCCAGACTTGTTATCTGCTCTGACCTTTCTGTTTAAACATTGTTAAACCTTCAAAAAATAAATACGCTGGAAGAGTTTGGCTTTATTCAGCTCGCTGCCTGGCAGCACTCCTAAAATATCCAGGAGTTCTCGCGGAGCTATTTAGCATAATATTTGACACTTCTATCACTCCTTTCATCCTAAAGTGCTTCTCAAACCCAAGACCACCACTGAAGTCAAACTTCTTATGGGACAGGGGGGTTTTTCCCTAAGGATCAAATCCCACATTGTCCTGGGACCCCCATGCATCCTCCATCCCCCTAAAATCAGTGAGAGGTCAGCACATTGCACATCCATGAGGATGTAGCTAGGACGACGCTACTGCAAAAAGGTTGAGGAACACTGGAAAGTGGTCCTGCTTTTGGAAAAAGTGGTGTCTGTGGAAAAAATATGTCAAAAAATACATGCACAAAATATATAGGACATTGAATTTGGCTCTGTAGTGCTCTGCTGGGACATCAGCTGGTAAGGTGTTGCTGTTTATAACACCAAAAGCAGGACAACCACCTTCCTAGAACTGATTCCTACACATTTCTACCTTGGAGCCACTTTGGGTCCAGGCAGAGTGATGCTTTCCAGAGCAGTGAAAGAGCTGCCAAGCCATCAGTCTGCCCCAGGACAGGGATGCAGGTACAGGGCAAGGACAGCACAACTTCTCACATGGCACCTCCCGAGCACAAATCAACCATGAGCTAGTCTGGCTTTTTCCATCTGTGTGCCCTTGGCCAGACCCCAAGCACTTAAACTTCTCTTTCTACCTCAGTGTAGGTAAGTTGGAGAAGCTCACTCTGATTTTACAGAGCTCAGGTCTCCCTGTAATTCTGTTTATTGAGAAGCAGAAAATGCCTTGGATATAAAAAAAAAAACAACCCACTCCTGTCCCCATAATTAAACCTGACACTTGACAAACGCTGGTATAAAAAGCCTCCAGCATGGCAACGGGTCACAGCAACCACACAAAGAAGGATCAGTGCAAAAGGCCCCATTTCAGATGTTGCACTTGGATTTGATCCTTCCAGCTCGATGAGATTTTAATCCACTGTTTTCCTTAAAATCACCACAAAGAGGCGATTGGCCCCAAAATCCTCGTTCTTCTTGGTGCTGGGCTGCAGGGATGTGTTTGCCAGGGGCATGAGAGGTGGGAGAAGATGCTTTTGGGTCCAGCAAGAACCATAAGTTTGTGCTGGTGAAGAAGGATGCTCTGGAGCATCATGTTTCCAGGAAGGTTCTGGAGAAGCATCCTTGCAATTTGAGGCAGAATTGCCAGGAAAAATTAAGCAAATCTGGGAAAAAATGAAGCCGGAGATTGCTGTGGGAGCTCTCCTCCCTCTTCTGGACACCCAGGTATTGCCCAGCCCTGGGAGCTGTCAGGCATGTGGAAATGGGGTCTGGCTGACGTTAAGCAGGACGGGGACCGGCGGGTTTTATTAGCAAAATGCAAACAGGATTGCAACTGAGACTCGAGCGTGTGTGGTGGGGCGGGGGGGGGGGGGGGGGGGGGAAGCACGACACACCTCGGGGAGATGTCCTTGGGGGAAAGAAAGTGAGTGCATTAACTCTTCCATCTCTGAGCCAGTCAACCCTTCTGCAACCCCAGATCTGCCCCTGCCTCATCTGGGCTTTGCAGGTTGGGTGCTGGAAGAGGGAGCAGGGTCCAGGCAGGGTGGCCAGAGCTGGAAAATTTATTAGAGAAGGATGGTCTCTCCCTGCTAAGGAGGATGGCGATGGAGAATGTGCAGCGCATCAGGGAGCTGCCTGCACAGCCTGGGCTGAAGTTAAAGCAAAGGTGATTTTATGATTACCAGCTAATTAAGGACAATTGAAATGGATAAGCCGTGCTTGGAAAAACCAAATGAGGCCAACCACGGAGTTTCTAGGGAAGATTGTCATGATCTCATCTGAAGGAGAAAGGGAAGATGCAGATCCCTGCCAAGGACGATGTCTTTTCTGACTCAGAATCCCCAACTTTGAACCATCTCAGACCGTCACACACATGCTCATGTACCCCAAACTCAGTTAAATCAAGGCAACAACTTCGTACAGCCTGCTCGAAAAAGGGTGAAGACAAATTGCATTTGCTGCCCTCATACCCCACCAATGATTCCTTCACCCCCACGGCATGGTGCATTTACCAGCTGCTGCGACTTCAATCACATCTTCTAGTCCCTGGGCAGAGCTACAAAATTATGTTTAATCTGTCTGACTGGGAAGGATGTTATTAATTCATCTGGGGGTACTGGTCATGTTTCAAGCAGTGGTGCTGCTTCTTTCATCCAGGGTTGTGGAAGCAAATCAGAGGGCACCCAGAAGACGGAGCATCTATTTATTTGTTTTATTTAACAAATATATTTAATCCTTAAGCCTTGGCTGGCCTCACATCTTAAGCTGACCTCCTGCATGAATAGATGCTCTGTCAGGAAAAAGCCAGAGAGTTGGCTGGGCTGCGCATCCTACCCAAACCATATCAGCAGCCACTTGCCTGCATCCCTCAGTGAGGGTGAGGATGCTGTGCATGGCCAAGGGTACAATATTCTTGGCAAAAAGTACCGGGGTGGCTGAAGGCCTGAGCAGATTATCCATCTCCAGCACACAGCTGTGTTATTTCTGCCACCGGGAGATAAAATGTTGTAAATGTGTCTGAACCGGGTGTGCCAGAGATATATTTCCTGAAGACAGGTGAAACGCTCACCTGCAGGTGTTGAACCGAAAAGCAGCGGTGTTTGGAGATATCCCACCGCTTTGAGCTGCTTGCTGGGGATGTCCCATCCACGTTCCCAAGCGAGGAAAGAGCCGGTGCTGCTGAGCCACCAGGGTTCCTCCTCCAGCATGGCTAGTGGGTCCGGCACACAGACGGGAGGGGGTTGCGCCGGGCTGATAACAGCCCCGGAAACCCATCAGAGACACCCAGCCCCGGCACTCTGCCTCTCATCAAAATTACCTGCCAAAGGAGGCTCCGCTCCAGCCCTGCACCTTGTCAGCTTTTATGGTAATAGGAAACAGCTGCTTGTGGGGGATGGCGAAGCAGAAGTGAAAGGGGCTGGCGGAGGGGGAGAAAGAACCATTCATAATTTTTGCTCCTTACCCAAGGCTCCAGCACGAGACAGGGATGGGGAGGAGGCACCCAAAAATCCCAGCACTGGGGATGCTGAGGATGCTTCGACCCCCCCCGGAGCTGTCTCTTGGGTCCTGCTCACCTGTGGATGCAGCCGGCACATGTGCCGGGGTCGGTTTTTCCAGCTCAGTGGGGTTTCCCATTCCCCTGAGTAGGTCTCGGCTCTGATGCTGGTTCCTGACAACATCCCCCTGCCCCAGCTCAGAGGAAAGCTTTGTACAGAGGGGATTGCATCTAACACCAGAGCTGAGCATCACTGCCCAGGCTCAAGGTCATGCCCCAAGAGACAAGCTCAATTTTTTACCCAAAATAGCTATTCCACACCCCAAGCTGTCTGCAGAGCTCAAATCACTGCTCCACACAGGCGACAGACTCCAAGGAGGACTGGTCCCATGGAGAGGGTTGTTCTCCAGATGCGACAGCATCATCCCTCCCTGTGCTCCAGCACCCCAACCCATGCAGCACCCCAAATTTTCAGCTTTCCTTTTGGGATTTTCACCCACCTTAGCACTGGGAATAGGAGTGGGGTGAGGAGTTACACGTGTGCCCAGGGTGGGTTTATGGGAAGAGCAGCAGCATCAAGGAACTGGCTCCGTAATTGGGTTAGTTATGCTCATTTTCAGGAACAGGTTGCTGCTAACGAGTTTTAATTAAAACCATCTTCACAGTGTCAGCAAGTTGAAATCAAGGGCAGCTATTAATATCAATGGTAATTCTCCCCACTAGATCTGCAAGCAGGCAGTGGGTGGAACCAGCCATCTCCTGGCATTTCAATTCTGGGGCAAATAAAGCAAAATTTGCCAACACAAGTGGCTGGAGCCCCCTTTGGACCCCGCAGGCAAAGCCTGTGGTTGGCTTAACCTCTTCCAGCAACACAGATGCTTTCCCACTCTCCCATCTCCCAAGCTTTCTCCAGGCTAATTTTAGCAACCAGCCCCACCAGAAGGTTTCTCCAGGGCTTAATCCCACTCATGGCAGGGGGAAGGAAGAGTTTTCCTGCTGTGGAGTCACTCTCTGCTTTTTTTTTTTTGCCACGAAAATGCAAGTTTTGGGCCCTCTGAACCTCTGGAAGAGATTTTCCCCTTCTCTTTCCCAGTCCTGGCTCTGCCCTGAGATTTCACAGCTCATTGCAGCCACGTTTTGAGTACATCTTGAGTGTTTTAAGGACGGGTCTTTTATGCTCTCTCCAGCATTTAATGCTCGAGAGAGACGGGGCTGTGGTGGTTTTGGATGCATCAATGCTGCACCATGAAACAGGATCCGGCCGGGATGGGAGCTGCTGAGCATCACTGGGTGCAGGAGAGGATCAAGCCGATGGGATTGCAATAAATTCACTTTAACAGAGGCCAAATGTATTTTGTACATAGAAAAAATGGCCCCTGTCTCTATCCTTGCAGTTCTGATAGTTGGGTCAGTCTCATGGGTTGCTCAGATAAGGGATTTAATTCACCAAGAGGAAAAATTGTAGTTCACTCCATCAGTGGAAAATTAATATTGACTTCCAGGCACTGTTTGGGTCCATACCATTTTCCTACTCAACCCTGAATACAAGAAGAGCTGAAACATTGTGCTTCTCGTCACAGAAACTCAACATTTCCTTTTTTCCCACAAAAACACATCTCCAGCTCAAATCTGTGGCTGCTGTTGGCTTTTTGTCTCCCTCTTGTGCCTGGCCTGGAAAGGGTTTCCAACCATCTTGCTGTGAGGAGGTGGGATCCTGCTTATGGCATGTTGGGTCTCAGCTCCACACCGAGGATGGGCTGAGCACAAAGGGACTATCGTGACATCAGGCAAGAATTAAAGGCAGCTTTTTCTCAATGCAGGTCTGTTCCCAAGGAATTGCAAAGACACAAACCCTGCATGGGCATGTGCATCACTCATCCACCAAAGCCTGAGGACCAGCACTGGTGGCATGTGCTGATAGAAAAGCTGAATTTTTTAGAAAATCTCAAATCTGTCTTCCTTACCTGAAATAAAAAGACCCTACTTTGCTATTAAATAAAGGGAAAAACCTGTTGGAGTAGATTTTTTTAGCCTGGATGGCTCCAGAGCAGGCCCAGGGGGTGGGTTTTGTCCACACACGGTGCCTTTAAGACCCTGAACCACAGCAAAAGCTCAGCTTTTCCCAGTGCTGGTCAGATGAAGAAGCGATTGGAAGCAGATGTTGGAGGCAGCAGCTTGTTGCACGGGGGGCATACGGGGCACGATGAGGGGTGCAAGTGGCTGGGGCCAAGCCCCCGCCAGCAACCCCGGGCTCCCGTCGCTTGAGGAGGGGCTGAACTCGCAGCCCCCCCAAGCGATGCGCTCAGCAGACAGACTCCTAACCCAAACCAGATGGGAGGGGACGGCTTTTTTTTTCGGGGAGGGAATCAGGACCTGGAGAGCTACACCGATTAAAATAAATCATCTGCAGAAAGAGAGTTGAGGTGCCCCGGGGATGGGGGATAAAATCTGGGATAAAGCCTCCAACTTTTTGGAGGTTTTGCTGCATCTCTCTTGCAGGGAAGATCTTGCAGGGGTGCCTAAAAACATGCATGTATGTCAAGCATCTGGAAGGCAAGGTTTTTTTCCATCCTGGGAAACACAGTTAATCCATTCTCCTTTCCAAGACCCAACTTATGGCAGGTTTGACAGTCCCCAGGTCTACCTTCACATTTTCTCCCCATCCCTCACTCAGATCCTGCAGCAGGAGCGAGACGTAACGTAGCATCCTCCTCCCTGCCCATTGCAGGACTTGGTTTTCACCTGGGAAAAAGTAAAAGAAGTCCTGGCTTCTTCAGTCCTGGGGAAAAATTTGGGATTTTTTGGCTGGGATAGGAAACAGTGCCCATGTGAACTCCATGCCTCTGTTTCGACACACCAGGGAGGATTTTGGGGTTGGCATGAGTGCTGTATCGTCGTGCAAGATGCTGGTTGTCTCTTACGGAAAAAGCCCCTCAAGAAGCATGGCAAAATTTCCACTTTTTACCTTTTAGTTCAGAAAAAGTGGAGGAAATAGCGTGGGTATGTCATTGCAATGGCTGATCTCCACCTACAGCACAGATTTCATAGGCATCTGTAGGAAAAGCTGCTATTTTTAGAGCACTGTGTGGTGCAGTGGGTGGCAGCACGATGTGCTGGCTCCGGCCAAATCTGAAGTGCATTGAAAATCCAGTCTTTACCCATTTTTTTTGCTGCAGACTGTCCTTTGAAAAAAAAAAACAAAACAAAAACAAAACCAAAAAACCCCACTCACTAAAACCCCCTTTTCTTTCTCCGTCATGAAGCTGGGACTCTGCATGCACAAATCCCTCCTGCTCCCTTTCCAAACCAGTCTTGGAAAAGAATAAAATCATTGAATTAGCCAAGTTAATCAGGTGAGCTTCTGACGCACCTCATTTATCTTTCTTTCAAGCCTGAGCCTGGGAGACCCAAAAATGGGATTAAGTGCAGTGATAAACAAAAGATCCCAGACGGCCAAGAGATTTGTGGATTTTCCCCTGATCTGAACTCTGGGCTGTACGGCCCAACATTTGTTTTTTAT
The DNA here is from genome assembly GCF_047716275.1 of Strix uralensis. Classification (NCBI taxonomy): domain Eukaryota; kingdom Metazoa; phylum Chordata; class Aves; order Strigiformes; family Strigidae; genus Strix; species Strix uralensis. The sequence goes on along the minus strand of NC_133997.1, from coordinate 7,164,778 downwards.
TTTTGAATAATAGGAAATGACGGAATTGGGTTTTTCTGCCACACTTTAGTGACCTATTAAAATAGCCTGGAGGAGATGGGAAGAAGGTCTTGTAAGGTGATGGCCAGCAGGATCCACTGCTCTACCCTGTTTTGGGATCTAAAAGATGTGTCTTCTCCACCCTGTTAGTGCAGAGGGGTTGCAGCTCCCATCTGCCCTCACCCAGACGCTTCCCTGCCCGGCTCTCCCTGTCTGGAGCGGGAACAGCAGCTCATTTTTGAGTTATGCAGAGTGCAAGGATTGGGATGAAAACAGTCATGAAGCTTTCACAGCCTGCCTGCAGACGCCCTTGGCCACCTCCATCCATCACCCTGGATCCAGCCCCTGTAGGCAATCCATCACTTGCAGGAGCCCTCTCTGCCTGCAGCATCCTCCTGATGCCTTGCAGATACACAGCTAAATCCCCCTTCCTCCCCTCCAAGCCCCCAGCCAGCACTGCTCTCCCTCCGATTCAGCAGAAATCGCATTTTCTGTTTAAAAAAAATTCTTTCCTTGCAAACATTCCCATCACCCATCTCTATTTTATGTTCATTGGGGGATTTTGGGTGCTACAGAGCTACTGCTTACACTGAACATGAGCAGCAAAGCAAAGAGGGTCTGTGTCTGGAGGATGTCACGGCAAATGGAAGTGCATTCCTAGACCTTTTCAGCAGTGCTTCTGGTTTGGGGATAAGTGGAAGTCCTTTGCTAGGATTATAAGAAATAGAGACATAGGGGGTTTCAAAGCCCTTGAGCTAAGTGAAAATTTTCTAGCAGCTTTCTCCTTTCACATTTGGCTTTTCTTCCCTGAATGAAATATGTTCCTTCGTCTGGAATTTCCTGAGACGAGCACAGAAACCCATAGTCATGGTCTGAATAATTATAATTGATCTCTTCAGCTCTGTATTTTAAGAAAAACTTTTTTCCTGGAAGATGTTAAAGGTTTCATTAAAAAAAAAATGCAATGAACATCTTTTTATGTAAACTCTTCTAAGAGCTACAGCCTTATTCCTAAGGCTCCTAAATCATCATCATTTTCAAACAATGGATCTAAGGAATACATCTTTACAAGAAGGTGGGTGTTTTTCTTTTAAGTGAATAGAAAACAACCCTAGAAGGACAGAATTCAGCACTGGATGGAGGAAACTATGTTTTTGTTACCTAAGATGTCCCAAAACCAGTCTGTGAGGGCACGGGTGGACTGTGCAGGCATTGAAGAGAGCATGCACTGATCTGGACATAAAATCCCAGACACTCATCCACAGCAAGAAAACTCAGCCACCCCACAATTTTAAGTGGTTATCCAAGTGGAAACTTTATTTCTGCAGAAATCAGTAAGAATTTATTTACAGGCTGGTGGAGCGGGGGAGAGAGGGAGAGCAAGAGAGATGTTTCCCCAGGAATAAATGTTTCACACCAGCTTACACATGCACTGAAATTTAACCACTTGGGTCACCTGGAAACAGCTCTCAAAGATCCTCTGAGCCAGGAGAGTTGGGTTTTTCCTTTTCCGTAACACTCTTCATCTTTTATGGTTTGGGTTTCATGCTTCCAACATCCTAGAGGAGTCCCAAAGCAGCGAAGTCAGGCTGGAGGCAGGAGGAAGAGGAGGAGGTGGCCTTCTGACCCCAACCCAAAAACAGAGGAGGCATCTCTGTCCCTATAACCACTAGATGGTGCCAAGAGAAAGAGCGTGGGAGAAACAAGGTGGGAGGAAAGGGGGAGGGGGGTACTCACACCACCAAAAATCCCCTGGGCATGGGGGATGTTGAGCATCGTTGCCAAATCCGAGTCTCGACAGGTCAATCGCAAACTGCCAAACCACGCCTCGCACCAAAAAGTGGACAGTTTGCATCTGAAGACCTCCCAGACTGTGTCCATTGGGAGGTGGTAGGCTTCGTCTGGCTGTGGAGCATTTAGGACTTATCCAACGGCTGTGCTGGGTGATGCAGGTATAGTGGGAAAGTCCTTGGTTGGTTTATATTGGGTTTGCAAACTGATTTCACTGCATGAAGTTGTGTTTGCACCAGGGGGGACTTTCTGCACTCCTCCCATCGCTGTCCCCATCAGATGTCCCTGGTTTCCTCAACCAGTGAAGATGTGATGCATGGAAAGAGGGAGATTATTCTACTGTCACAATGGAAATTCATGACTACTGTGAGATGGGTTCTGGCTCACTTATTTAGGGGCTCACTTCCACTGACACATAATTTGGAAACCCTAGAAGACTCAGGCTGATCATACAGTGTTATCAGCCGATCTTTTGATTGCAGATCCGTTTGTTTTTGAAGCCAACCTGTTATATCATCCTTATTCCTCCCTTGCAGCCAGAGGTGGTCTTTGACAGCCTGCCCTGTCCTTCTTCTTGCAGTTCTAGCTGTCTTCCCATTTCTATTTTGCCCATCACCTTCTGGTAAAAAAACCCACAGCTATTCTGAAACCAACTCCTGGCTTTCCTCGGGTTGTTGTCCATCACTAAGTGTTGTTTCTTGATGTCCATCTTGTTCACGCTCGTAATCAAAACCCAACCTCTGCAGAAACCCAACACACCTGCAGCTCCAGAGGGACATTTCAGAGAAGCCAGATAAAGTATGACCACATCACTCAGATTACACGTTACCTAAATTCAGCTGAACCAAGAGCCAGAGACATGGCTGTGGGTTCACCACGCTGAGATTGTTCATAACAGTACCCTTGTAGGTTCCTGTTGCAGGAGAAAGCATGGATGGAAATACTGCTGGGGTGGGGGACATGTAGGTGCATTGGGTGGACCTGCAGGTATTACAGCCTCCTGGGAAATTTGGGGTGCGAAAGGCCTGGAGGGATTTGGAGAGCATCTCTGGGTTGCATTTCAAGATCAAAGGCAAACCTCATTTAGCTTCTTTTTGACGAAAGCTGGAAGCTTGAAAAAAACCATAAAAGCACAGTGAAGTTTCTCTGTATCTGTCAGCCTGCTGAATTTGGCATCGATGCCAGGTCACCTGAGTTGCTTTTGTGTCTCACACTCACTGCATTTCTCCTAAAAGCCCCAGTTCCCGGAATCCCATCATTACAGATGAATCTCAACTTTCTTTTCTTTTTTAATTGAGGAGGTTTCTAGACCCGATTCCATCTCAAAAACATGACCTTGGGGCACCTCAGAGGCTCAGAAAATCCTTTCCCATTCCCAGAGGGCATATAAAAAGAGCTCATGAACTTTGAGGTACTCTCCACATCAGGGAGGAGAAGGGAGGGCTGGCAATGCCATTTGTATTCACCTTTGGTATTGATTTGCTCCCTTCATCGCAGCCAGTCAGGTTGGACGAGGTGGACCCATTGCACACTCAAAGGCTTCAGTTTTAAACTGGAGTAGGAAAAGACCCCAAAAGTGCGGAAAAAAGCCAAAGTTTCCCACAGTTTGACACTTCCCATGCAATAATGAAGATCAAGGAATAATGCCGTGGTGCACATGGAGATGAAGAGATAGGATCCACACTGCCATGCATGATGCTGTCCTGGGCAAACTGAGGCAAGGAGGGATTTGGCTGTACTGGAAATCTTCTGCACAGCTGGTGGCTGGAGCCGAGTGCCCTTTACTAACATGATTTTTATCCTAATCAGTGAAAAAACCCTGCCTGCAGCATGGGCATGTCTCAGGACTTCCCTGCAGTCAGTAAATAGAGCTGGAAATATGACATGGGGATGTGTCTCTAGGCCCCTTTCCATCCTTCGTCTCTCTCTTTGGCAGTCCTGGGGTTTGCTTTCTTCACCCTGTGTTATCTGGGCTGGAAAATGGATGCAAAAGCAGCACTGGGCTGGATTCTTCATCCACAGCATTCCCAGAATTTGGTAGTTTCTTTTCAATTTTTCCCTCCTTCATCCTGCAGTCAGTAGGGGGGAAGAGCAACATGTTTCAAGAGAAGAAACCACTTGAACTTGCTCAAGCTGAGGCAAAACCCTCCAGGGAAGCTCTTTTTCATCCCTCGCGTTTGCATAGACCTCAGCATGGAGCAGTCATCCACCATGGTTTGGCTGTGCTGTGCTGCCACATTCCCATCCCCAGCGCCCAGGAGCTTTTCCTCTTTTAAAACCAAGTAAAAAAGGAGCAGATCAAGCTTGGAGCCAAAACCCAGGGAGAAAAACCCCTCTGCTAATAAGCTGCGTGCCAAGCATCTCCCTCCTCACCCTTTCTCCCGCACGTCTCCATCCTGGGGAGCCAGCTGCGGCTTGTAGGAGAAAACGACCCTGTCACGGCTGTCTGCGCTGTGTTATTGTTAGTGTTACGTTACAAATCCCCTTTCCATGCGGAGGTCCCGGGGGGGTCATAAACGGGGGGGAGGTCAGGACCCTGCCAATAAACAGGACCCCCAGCCCCACCGCGGCCTCCCCACAGCGGCTGGAGCAATGCAGATGGGATTTACCCGCTTGTTTTGCAGTCTTGGTCCTCCAGATCCTGTCTCCGAGATGATCATCATCCATTCCCATCCAGCCAGGACACATAAATCCCCTTGGAAATACAACACAGCAGTGGTGCAGGGTGGCCAGCGTTGCTTACAACCACTTGCAGCTCTATCTATAATTAACCACCTTGCGGAGATGAAGCTTTTAAAAATAGGTATAAGCACAATTGTTGTTTTTCCCCCATAATTAGTTTATGTGTTTGGTGGATATTGTTGTCTGGTGGCAGCCCTCAGCCAAGTATTGTTTTCCAGTGCATACTCCCTGCACAGCTCGATGCCTATTGTAGGCCTAGAGTGCAAAAATATCTTAAAATAAATTCAGGTGTGGATGGAAATTCGAGGCTGATGCTCTGGGTTGTCTCCTTATGCACAGTATAGAGCAGCTTTGCAATGTCTTTTCGGCATCTCCTGATGCAAAGAGGGTTTTGAGAGCATCCCAGAGTGGGAGCCGGGCTCCAACTCTGCCACAATAATTGTGATCCTGAGCAGGGGCGGGGAAGGGGTTAACACGAAGATTCCCACAGGAGAAGATCCCATCTGATCCCATTAGGAAGGTGCACAGTAGCCCATGAGGCAAATATCAGGAGTGGTGTAGCCTGCAAATTCCTCACCATCTTCTCCAGCCCTGGACCAGGCTGACGAGGATATTTCTCATTAACTGAGGATGTTTCTTATTAATATGTGTATTTGTGTTGCTGCACAGTGTGGAAAAAGGCCAGAGAAGCTAAAAGCACCCAAGTGAGGACCAAAACTCAAGCTCTCCTATTTGCATCCCCCTTTCCCACAGTCTTCTCCAGCACCTTCTGCCCTCTCATGGTTTGGCATGACAGCCCTGGGTAGATATTTGCAGAACGGGGGAGGATAAAGAAAAAAAAAAGGGACTTATCCACCATGAGGACAGAAATAAAACACCACAATAAATCATAGATATTATGAAGACCACATAGTTCAAAGCACTGAAGTTTCTGGATGATTTAGGAGCTTGAACCTCACTCAGATGCCAGGTCTCGTAAAAAATCCCACCCATGGCTGCCATGGGAGGGTTGCAGGGGTGGAAGTGACAGTTCGTTGCTCAAGTCCAAGCGACTTTCGGTGATGCCTCTGAAAACCCCACACCCAAAGAGCAGCTTGCTGCCCACAGACTGAAAAATGGTCCTCCCACGTCTGACTCACACAGCCAGGTTCAGCTGCTCCTTGCAGGTAGTTTGCTACTAGGAAAAAAAAAGGAAAAAGGAAGAAAAGAGGGGAAAAGAGAAAAAAATACTTTAAAAGAGAAAAAAAAGAGAGAGAGAGAAAGAAGGGCTAAGCTGGATGAAGCCGCTCAGCTCAAGCTGGTGATGAAACATCTGGGACTGGTCTTAGGTTCAGCATCAGACCAATTTTTAATAGCCACAATCTGGTTAAAACCAAAATTTCTGCCATTGCATACTGAAACTTTTCAGAAGGGCACAGCTCATTCTCGGCTCATAAACCTGCATCTCAAGGAGTCAGTAAGGGACCCGTATTTCTTATCATATTGGGCCTTATTGTCAGTGATGTTCAGCTCTGAAGTAGAGGAAGATTTTGGGTAAGATGTTCTCCATGCAACGCAACGCATCAGATGTTTTAAACATCTCTTTTACATTGCATCTCTCTGAAAAGCAAATACTGTAGACACAGCAAAGAGATTTCTACGTGTCCTCTCGTGCTGAGATCCTGAGTGTTACCATGTACACCCAAAAAACCTGAGGCAAACAGTGTGGTGACTCAGAGCTATGTGTGATATTGGTTTCGGGTAGATGTGAAAAGAGCTCCCCATCTCATTTCTGCTTGCAGGCCGGGTTGGTAACAGCGCCTGTTTTAAAGGCAGGAGGGTTGGTTTTTTTGTCATTTTTTGTGTTTTGTTTTGTTTTGCTGATGCTTTGCCCAGAAGCTGAGCGAAGTGCTGGTGATCAAGATAAAGAGCTGAATAGCAACAGAGGACCCTGCGATAGGCAAAACAAAATAAATAGGTGCAGAGAGCTAAGAACCGCAAGAGTCAAGGTGGTGTTGGGTTGGTGCTCCTGCTCCAGCTCTTGAGCAGTTATATGGTGGAGAAACCTGGCGGACGATTCAGCTGGAGCAGAAAATGGCTTTATGGGCCTCAAGTCCTTCCTCCAGATTACATTTACAAATACAGATGGAGCATCTTCCCTGTAAAAACTTGCAGATTGATGCAAATCGATTGAAAAGAGTTGAGGTCGGAGATGAAAATACAAGAGCTCCTGGCCCAGATGCTGCAATAAGCCTTATTTGGGGGGATTTTAATCCATTTGCAGATCAAAGCCTTTAATTGTATCATTTTTCACAAGAGGATGGCAAAGTCACGATGCGCTTTGCAAGGGTAAAACCCCCCTGTTTTTAGAAACAGAGAAACTGAGGCACGGCATGGGGATGTGCCTCGCTGGCATGGATGGGATAAATCATGGCCAGCTACAGTATTTCATATTTATTGGAGAATTTTGAAGCTCATTGTTACGGTTTTGGTGGAGTAAATCAGGGGTTGGTAATAAACCGGTAAGAAAAGAGTCTCATGTCCAGGGAAACTTTGACTGACAATGAGTCAGGCGAGGAAACGATGCTGAAAAGGTCAAGTTCATCTCCAAAAATGCAAATCATTGTCTATTTTGACAAAGTGTCCCTTTTCGGAAGGCAGCTGATATTTTCCCATGTAACGTTGTATTTTGCCCAGAAGCCACCTTGCCTGTTCGAGTATCCCAATAGAGGTTGAATAAATAAATAATAAAGAATATGTTCAATAAAGAACATATATATGCATCCTCGGCGAGTCTCTGTCTGTCCCTCAGTCAGATGGAGAGGTCTCCCCAGAAGCATCAGCAGCTTCAGATGAAAATAAACTCTCCCCTTCCTCTCCATTCACTTTTCCTCCCAGAACAGGCTTTTCCTTAGAAACCAGAAACCTCCAGGATCAGAAATATTCAAACTTTCCAGTTTTATTTTTATGGGAAAGTTGGAAAGAAAGCATCCAACCCCAGTGACAGTTTGCATTTAGTAAAATCCCGATTTCCACAGATATTTTTTTTTTTTTTAACAGTCACAAGGCCTTCCCCTCCATGAGAAAATATTTTAAAAGCCTCAGAAGAAAGGAGCTATTTGGGCTCAATTCAACCCAAATACCAATAAAAAAGCAAAGAGCCTCCACCTTTCTCAGCCTGTTTTGCCAAGCAGTGAAGGGCTGGAGCATCCTGGGGACCAAAGACTTCATCTTCATCTCCTCTTTGCCCGTCTTCACATTGAAAAGTGGTTTATTAATGAGGCCTGGTGTAATTATATCCCCTCCTCATGATACTGTAGCCTTCAACAGTCTCTAAAGGAATGGGGTTAGTGGGTTTGATCCCCATTTTCCTTCCAGCTTCATCCCCCCGGCCCCAAATTTCCTCTTTCCCACCTCATAAAAGGATTTTCTCCCCAAGAAATGCAGTTACTATTTTACGGATGGGGTCAGGACCTTTTTTTTTTTTTTTTTTTAATCCATTTTATTGCCCCCTGGGGAGTGAGACTTTCCATCTGGGGAGACATGTAATACAATCCAAAAATAACAGCACAGCCAGAGAGATGGAGAAATGGAGAGTGATGGTAAAACCATGCACCAAAACACCCATCCTGTGGTGCAGGACCAGCACTGCACACGTTTGAGAGGAAGATTTATATATATATATATGTTTGTATATGTATCCCAAAGGCACTGCTCCAGAGGGTTACATACTTAAAGAAACCCCCAGTTATTGAAAAATTAAGTAGGTGAGGATGGGAGCATCTTAAACCAGCCTTGCTCCCATAGAGATGTTGGCAACTTCTGGGTCTGGGCTCTTTTCCCAAAAAAAGTTGTGCTGCCATGAAGATATTCGGCCAGAAGCGCACACCCCTATGGATTCACCCAGACAACCTGAGTTGGGCAGCATTTTCCTTGTAAAAAACTGGGAAAAAAGCTTGCTTTTTTCTTGTTTGCTTTTAATTCACCCTGTGACCAATACTGCAGAGCCCCAGCCGTGTCCTGGTGTGTGGGCAGATGCTGATAATTCACCTGATAATGATGAATCCAGTGAAACACCGCTGCACCCTGGCACAAGGTGGCTTATATGCACTTAAAATAACACTTTTCCTATTTTTTTTTCAACCGTTATTAAACCTTCTGTGCTCCTTGCAGTGTCTCAGAGCCCAGCAGGTACCCCAGGCTCTGTGCAGGCATGAGGTCCCGTGGGGGGCTCACCCCAAACCCTGCCATGGAGGAGCTGCAGGTTACCAGCTCCACCCGCTCACTCATTTGTGGAGCACTGACTCAGCCTGCCCTGCCAACCAGTAGCAAAGGGAAAATGTTTTTTCTCCAAAAGAAGTGGGTGTGTTGGCAAATCCACCCTCCCCCTCTAGCTCATCCTTTTCAGCATCCCATCTCCCTTATCTTCTCTTTCCATTTTGCTCATCTATGGCTCGGCACAGCCTCCCCTCTCCCCACCCACCCATCCTCTTCTCCAGAAGAGAGAAAAACCTATAAAAAGAAGAGTTCCCTTTGGCATTGCCACATCTTTCACCTCTTGCTGTCTCTCCCTTACACTGGCGATAGGGCAGGATCACTCATCTGGTCTGTGTGATGCTCAGCACAGCCCCGCCACCTCTGCATTCATCCCTAGTAATCATGAGTTTTAATGTTATTATCACCCATAACGTAATTAAGGAGAGGAAGGCATCCCTCCATCCTCACACGCTCAGGTCTTGCTCTGTTGTTTTCAGTGTGGGCTTCTCAAAGTGGCACCCAGCACCCAAACCTTGCAAACGCCCACAGGACGTGGGCATGAAGCCCCCGGGGGCTGTCAGAGCACTGGGGACTGGTGTGCACTTACAAACCAGTAAAAAGGGCAGACTGGGGCTCAGGGTGGGGAGCTGAAAGATGCTGAATATGGGGTCCCTTATGCAGAGCCCTTCAGACCACACCACCGGTGTGCACACGCTAAATTTCATTGGAAAAATGCATTTTGAACCCAAATCAGTCAGCTCCCCTGACACAACCCAAGAACAACTTGACTTTGGAAAGCTTGCCCAACCTGGGGATATCACCCCATCCCAGCCCTGTCCCAGTCCCCTGCACTTCTGCTCCCACCCTCCCCGTGGCCTGACCTTATCCTTGCAAAGCTGTGCCCCAGCCCCAACAGGTGTTAGGTGATGCCTCCAGCCCTTTGCAACCCCTGTGTGAGGGCAAAACGGTGGGTTTTGGCACCAAGAAAACACCCACAGAAGCTGCCAGGGCTGCTGAGGACTGACCCACCTCACGTCACACACCACCCACCCCCAACCCTTTCACATCGGAGGGGATGGGGAAGGGATTGGAGAGTCTTTTTCAGGCTGATAATTCAATATGGCATGGGAGACTTCTTTAAAACCTACTCTGAGCATGGGCTATGGGTGTCCATGAGAGTTATTCCCCCTGGATATCCATCAAAATGCCCCCTGCATCCTTTTTTACCTCCCGACCAAGCCTGTCTGCCTGCAGAGATGCCAGAAGGGTGGATGTCTGGGTAGCAGACAGCAGAAATGCACCCTGAAACCTTTTGCAGCCCACACTAAATACGGTGCCTCTGCCTACGCCTGCTGCAACCCCTAGAAACAGCTATTTCTGGAAAAAAAATCACACTCCTAACCAACAAAGCTATAGCAGCATAAATACCAATGGAAGGTACTTAATGTATAGGCAGAACATAAAGCTGCATGTTTCCTATGAAAAACTGGGATAGGATATGATGGACAGGGTGGCTGGGGAGGGATTATTTTATTATCTATGCCTTATTTTATAAACAATGCCCCAAGGTACAAGGACAATGCTTTTCAAGTTGTTTTTTCCCATTCTTCCCTTTGTTAAAATGGTTGAAACTTCCAGCCAGAAAACAAAATTAAAATGTTGTTTCCCTTTGCAACCAAAATAAACATCTATTTATTTTAGAAATATGGCTTGGAAAGAAACACGTAAACTCTCTGTAAAGCCACCATCCCTCAAAGCTCCCAAAGACCCCTTGTAACATCATTTTCTTTTGAAATGGAAAGGGGGAAAAGTAAAGGTTAGAAAAAAAGCCCAGTCCCCACATAGCCCTGTTTCTCCTCCCGCTGCATCACTCCTCCTTTAGCTTTTCAAAAGAGTTTTTTCAGTTCTGAAATGAGTGTTTTCTTACCGTTTGTTGCCTCAGAAGGTGCAGAGAGAAAGATCTCAACTGGCCAGATGCATGGCTCTTTCCATAGGTGTGCTTTAAGAAAATAAGAAAAAAATAGGGTTTGGGGCTTTTTCTCCTCATTTAAAGAAAAATACTAAGTAAAATATTAAAATTGCTGGGGGTTTTGGTGGTTTTTTTGGAAGTAGAGCTGACCCTCAGCACAGCCAACACCACTAGAGGGCCCAAAAAGTGTTTCAAGTGATGCTAGTGCCTTCCTATAGGTGCTTTCCATATCCACTGCCTGAAAAATGGCAGAGCTGCTTGTGCATTTCCCAACCCCTCAAAAAAAAAATCATAGTTTTAAAGAAAAAAACAGTACCAGAGGTTATTTGGAAGGATTTTAATACAGAGACTCCTCCAAGTCTCCTGCAACAGCATATCTTACTTATTTTAGACCCCTTTTGCAATTGCCAGTATGTTTATATGTATTTAGAAGCTATATTTGGGGTTCATTTGTAGCTGTATAAAGTTTTTTCATATCAGTACAGCTTACATGGATGTAATTCCCCTTCTCAGGGGTGGAATTCAGCTCCTGGGTTCGAAGAGCCCCATGCTGACCCTCCTGCCATGGCTAATGCCCGTGGGCTGTGGGACCCCATCAGCTCCAGGCAGCTGCGGCTGAAAATTGATAATTATTTCTCCTGGGGTTTTTAAACGGCTTTTCCACATTCCTCTATGAGGTGAAAAAGAGAACAGCTTTTCCTGGCATTCTTCTGTTGTGATATTTGGTTTTCAACTTATAAAATATAGAGGTAAAGACCCCACAGGAGCAGACCCAGGGGTATTTCAGCTCCTGCCATAAGGACCCAAAGGGATGTTTCTGAGGCAGGGATGTCGGGAGATGTTGTCCCCAGGCATTTCCAAGCTGTCATCACTAATTGATATCTGCACTTCCAGCATCCTCTGCCCCCTCCCAAATTAACCCGGTCATTTAGCTAATTCCCAGGGGGGGCAAAGGCATTGAGAGCAAGTGTCCTCAGGGACACCATTAAGGATGAGAGATGGGAAATGCAGTCTTTAATGGACCGGTGATGAGGTGATAGCTGGCGAAGAGGGGGAGAGAAGAAGGATTTCTCTGTCTTGGAGAAGATCTGGCTGTGCTGCTCTGAGCTCAGCCCCGTAGAGATGTAGGTGTGGGTTGCAAGGTCCAGGTTGGCTCCCTAATCCTTTTGGACCATGGAAAAGTGTGAGTCTGTAGTCTGGGGGTGAAGCAGAGCCTCCAGGAAGGACCTACCCTCATGCAGGAGGCCACTAGAAATGGTTCTTGGCTCACAGAGACCTGCCAGCTCTCAACATGAGGATGCTCTTGCAGGCAAGCTCAGAGCTGAGCAGCCAAGGTGCAAAGTCCAGAAACCAGATCAATCACCCCAGCCCAGCTTCTGACCTAAATTAGGGGATTTCCAGGGCCAAATTCATTGAGCTCTCCGTGCTGCTAGCAGCGATGCTCAAACACTTTCACACACAGGGTTAAAAAGCCCTTTCAGGGAGGAGTACAAGTCCCAGGTGACATTTCAATGCCCAACGTGCCTCTCCAAAGGTCCAGAATGGAAAATCAGTGTGTAAGAAGGTGTTTGAACCACAGGCTGTTGTTTGGGAGGCAGCTCCCAGCAGAGCAGCTTCCTGAGCATTCCCTCGCTGGGGCACCATGCCGCGTCTGGGCCGCAGGAAGGGGCTGGGCTCCCCTCCAGCACCGTTGCGATGCTCTCGCCGGCGATCACAAGCGGCCAAGATGTTTCCTGCAATTCTTGCTGGCCCTGACCTGGTTTTCATTATCGAGTGAGGTCCCGATGCTCTGCACCCACAGCAGCCAGCTATCTCTGACCTTCCCTGCTGAAGTTGAGCTGGGCTGCAGCATCCCCCTTTATGTGGGTTTATCTGTCCATAGCTCTCACTTCCTTTGACGTCTTTAGATTAGCATGGAGCAGAGGTGGCTTTGTGGGGTGGATTACACGTCTGGGGAGCATCGTAGCCTCCTGTGTCCTCAGGAATCATGGCAACATGCACAGATAACCCCATGAGATGCTGGAGCAGGGTGGGGAAGCCTGCCTGCCTCCAGCCAGCTCTGGAAGAGCAACCTAAGATACCCACATCATTCAAGAGCAGCTCCCTCGCTACCAAATACCTCTAATATTGCCTTGGTGTAAGGTTCTGGCTAGATTTAGGGTGGCCTTGCAAAGTCCTGCAAGCTTTGGTGTGGAGCAGGAGGTGTCAGCCCTCCTCTCCAGGCTGTTGGGATTCTCAGCGTGAAATCATGGTGGTATCTTAAATCACCCCGTCCAACATCAACAAGGTGCTGTGTCCCCTGCCACCACGGCAAACCAGCACCCACAGAGGTACGTGCACCCCTTTTTTGGGAAGTGGAAACCCCAGAGCTGGCAACAGGGTGCTCCAATTGCCAACCCCAAAACCCCAGGATCCAGCCCACACCAAACTACCCAACCCCGCAAAGAAACCAACACAACTCTGCTTATGGGGGGGTCACCCTGCAGCTCGGGAAACACCCAACGCCCCACAACACCCATCACTCCGCAGAGGCCAGTTGCACACCCCAAACCTCCTGGAGCCCAGCTGCATTGCTTCGTTACTGCCCAGCATGGCGGCCTTGGCCCTGTGGCGCAAGCAGCTCGTCCTCACCGGCCTTTTCCATCCTCCCGCTCCCTATTGTTCGCTGGAGCCTGGCCCTGACCCCGGGTATTTATAATCCCCCTTTCCGGCGTGGCATTGTGTGCCGGCAGCCCCGGCGCACACCCCACGTCCTGGATGAGCTGGGGCTCGACTCCTCGCTTCCTCGCTTTCCTGTTTACGGGGCTCAGGAGGAGCCGGTCCTGGCCACTCCTCAGAGACCTCCGCAAAATCCTATTTATCCTCCCAGCAGAGAGAGGGACGGCGGCTTGGGATGGGTCTGATGAATTCATAAAGCCCCCAAAATTTGGGAAAAGATAGGTTGAGCCAGGATGTGCTGTCAGACTTCCTATTGCTATTGCAAATGTGTCATGTGTGTCACCAGCTCGCAAACCCCAACGGGTTTGTCCTGAGACGGTTCACCCACCACAGAAGGAAAATGGGTGCTGTCAGTGGGAGAGCAGCTCCCACATTGTTTTTCTGTCTGTCAGATCAAACCCTTTCTTATATTCATTGCTGTTACGCTTCCTCCAGTCCAGGCGTGCTTTGCACTAAGCAATACAATCTGGGCTATCTCAAGTGCCTTTACCTCCTGGAAATGCACTGTAACCCCAAAACAATGCCCAGGCTCAATATTTGGGCCCAAAATGGGATTTTTCTTCTCTCCTAGAGCAGGCAGAGGGTTGTAGCCCAGTGGTCCATGGCCACGGCCATGACTTGATGCAGGCAGGTCTTTTATGTGTGCTGTGTTAGAAAAATAATCTACACTCTGTATCATGTGTGAAACGGTTTATTACAGCAAAAAAGACCTTTTGCCCGAATACCTTTTATTGTTCAGGGTGGTAAATTAACAACGCTGGCAAAGGACGTTTGCTGGTGAGCGGGTGTTGCCAGGAGCTCACAGGCATTTCCCCGCCTGCCAGTGACCTCTGCGACAGAGCTGGGCCAAAACAGGATGGGGTTTGGGCTTCTCTCTGCTGAGGGATTCGTTTCAGGCTGAAAAAAATAAAGCACTCTTTAATGAGAAAAGGTGTGTCAAAAAAATGTGAGCACCCAACCCCAATTTCAGTTGCTTTTGTTTGGGTGTGTGGTGAGCACAAGGATTGCCCGACCATCACCATGATGCTGTCCCAGCAGAGGGAGAGGCGAGACATAGGGAAAAGGCATTTTGCTCACGCCAGAAAGAGGGGAAAATTGAAAAAAGGAGGAAAAACAACCTTTGGGTTTGCTCCGAATGGGTTGTGATCAGCACATTGGTCAGAAGCGTGGCCTGTTCCCACCATCATCCTCTCTGCGTTGTGCAGGGGGATAATTTATCCCCATTTTTTCCACTTTTTTTGCCTAAACAGGGACATTACTAACCCCATAGTTTGCAAAGGTTACCCACAGGGCCAAACTCTGTCCCCCATCCAACATCCTCGTTAGCATGGTCCCCTCCCACCACCCAAAACCCCCCAGTGCAGTCCCAGCAGCGGGAATTAAACAAAGCCAAACAAGAACCCTCCCAGCGTTAATCTAACCCTCACAAAAGCTGGGTGGAGCGAGCGCTCCAGGAAACCCCCATTCAAAGCCATTCATTAGTCAAAACGCTGTATAAATAATTATCTTTGCTGCTGGTTCCTCAGCTCTCAACCTCTGGGTCCAGGTGGGGACGTCAATCCCCGCGTCTACTCATCGCTGGAGGAACACGAGTCGTTTTTTCCCCCTCCGACGTGCAAACAGCGACGTGCGAACAATAGCCTTGCGTCAGCCCCCAGTCCCACCGCCGTGGCTCACAAAGCTCCAATATTTGTGTTTTTTTTCCTGGTCCCAACCCGCTAACAGAGAATTACCCCCTGAAATCCCACCTGGGCTGTCAGATGTGCAAAGCCCACGGCTGTCACTTAACATTTA
This sequence comes from Strix uralensis, assembly GCF_047716275.1. Taxonomy (NCBI): domain Eukaryota; kingdom Metazoa; phylum Chordata; class Aves; order Strigiformes; family Strigidae; genus Strix; species Strix uralensis. The sequence continues at coordinate 7,149,570 of NC_133997.1, read as the reverse complement.
TTCTTTATCTGGCTATGACAGGCAAGACAAATATATTTCCAGATGTTTCCTCCCCCAGAGCCCAGCCCAAGGTTTTTGGGTTTTTCAGTGATGGGCTGTCTGCTCAGCCAGGCTGGTGGTGGACTCATCTGCAGAATAGAGCAGCTGCCTGCAAACACTAATTTTTTCCACAAAAAAATAGAAAAAAAAGTTTAAAAAAAGTAATCCACAGAGCTCCTATTAATCAATATTTAATGTCAAAATAAAATCTCATGTGCTTTCTTATTTATTAGGTCATTGATATCACTATTTGTGGGGTTTAGGGCTGGGGAGAGGGATGGATAACAGGAATATTGCTCTGTAAGGGAGTCGGTAGAAATGTCACCGCATCACAACAGTGTTCATCAGAGATGGACTTTGCAAGGAAACCAAATTTCCTTTGCTGAGAATGGTACCAAGATGGAAACCCAGCTGAGAGCTGGCACATGCATAGGTTTCACCAGTCGCTGGTAGGGAAGGGACAGAAGCAGCTCCAGGTATGATTTTGAATGTGTTGGTTTTGGCAAAACTATATCTCATGAGAAAAATAAAAAAAAAATAGACTTCAATTTTCATTTTGAATTTTATTTTCATTCTAAAGCAAAATACTGTATGCATTTTCCATGGAAAGCTGGCATCTGGATGTCACCATCTCTGAGGTGGAGCTGGCGAACCAGATCCAAAGCATCCCACCCACATCCTGGCAGGAGGAAGGTCCTGCTGCCAGCGTAGGTTGAGGTTTCTCGGTGCTGTGACTATTTACTCATCTGCTAGACCTGCTTCAGTCAGTGCAAAATGAGCTTTGCCTTAGCATCTGTTTGCCAGCGTAAATCCCACCCTACATCACCTTCATCACCCTGAAACTCCTCCTGCAAATGGGCAGCCGCTGGGGAAGGGGAGAGATCTTTTTCAAGCAGGGTGACACTTTCTGGTGACTGAAATTGTGCATCAAGGAAGATGGAGGTTGTGTGATGTGGGAGTTTACAGCAGGGAGATGTGTATTTTTTCAGGAGAAAACGAAAATATGGTGCTGGTGACCCACCTCAAATGAGCAGGGAAATTACAGCTGATGTAGTTGAAGTTGGAGATCTACCTTCCTTCCAGATGGTAGCCAGGATGCTTCTGAAAGAGCTGGGAGATCCTGCCATGGGTTTATGCCAACTATTTTCTCCCTGCATTAATTTTCCCTTTGGACTTTCCTGGTTGAGATCCTACACAAGGTCCCCAGCTGCATTGATGCTCCTGGTGTTATTGATGAGGTCTCTAGATGCCCCCATCACTTTCTCCTCTTTCCCTCATTTGGAGGAAAAATACAGTGCCTACCTAGATCTACCTCTGCCTACAGTCAGGGGAGATAAACTTCATCTCTAATTAATAAGGAGAAGCAGAGAGAGAGAAGAGCAGAATCCACATTGATGGTGTAATTGAAAATCCCACAGATCCTCCATGTCCAGAGGAGACTTCCCAAAGCCTTCATGCCCCACGGGACATCAAGCCCAGCTGGGTTCATACTGAACATCTAAAAAGATCTGAAATAAAGTGATTGGAAAGGAAACGCTCTTTCTTTTACTGACTGGTTAGTGATAGCTACGGGAAGTGGAATTTCCCTTTATTTATATTCAGGTCATTAGAAAGAAACACTCAGAGTTGTGGGTTTCGTAATCTCCTGGCCATCTAGATGAAAGGGTGGACAAGCGCTTGGTGGGGTGTGCGCTCGTGCTTGTTTGCTAAGGGCGGGATCCATCTCGTTTGGTGCAGGTCACCTTGTGCTGAGACGTCTCTGTGGGGCTAATGCCCTGGATCCCACGGGGACATGGGGACACAGCTCCAAAATCGGTGCCCTGAAACTACTGGAGTAGTTTCAAAGTGCTTTGCAACCCCTGAAGCTGCTGGGTGGAGGTGGTTCCACACGCCACGTCCCCACCATACTGAGCAAACAGGGTTTGGGCTACCTGGGGAGAAAACTGCTGGGACATGCGGGTTTAATTTTCCCCCAGCCTTTCCTGAGACAAGAAATAAATTTCAGCTCTATGACCGTAACACCCACAGGGTTTGATTCCTCTCAGATCACCCAAAGTCCTTGAAGGTGCTGAGTCTCCCAGGTCCATCTCGTTGCACATCCCAAGCCAGCATTGGCACAAAGCCACGTCGCAGCCTCCCACGCGTTCCCCTCGCCTCGCTGCTGTGACTCAGGAAACCAGAGCCTCCCTGTTTGTAAACTCAGCAGCTTTTATCAGAGCCCAGGCCCCAGCGCAGGGTTGGGGGGGAGAGGACACAGGCTGCTTTGTTGTGCAGGCAGGCTGGAAGGAAGGAGATGGTATGAGACCTAAAAAATGTCCCCAAGCCACAGCTGTATTTGTGGAGTCCACACAGTGTGACACTGCCCATGTAACTCCACCCATTTTACAGATGGGGAAACTGAGGCAAGGTGTTACAAGGGAGATAGTGAGACCCATGGCCTGAAAAACTTGCCTAATCTTCAAACTTGTTTTAGAAAGTCACCTTAATTCTGTGTATCTGGTCCAGGCTGGTGGCTCACACCAGAGACAGGCTGGATGTTTCTTTTTTTTTTCCAAATATAGGTAGGCTTTCAAAGCAATTTGGCTCATGCCTAACCGCACTGCGCTCTCAGTCACGCTGCTGCGAGGCTGCTGGTTCTGTGGTCTTCACTGAAGCACAGCAGAGAGCAAAGGCTTTGTGAGGCACGTCTACTCATCCCCATCCTCCCCCAGACTTGGCCCTGAAATTTTTGCTGCATGAGGTCACATCTTTATTTTTAATATAGCATTATAGATGGTTAGGATAGTGCTGCAGCACTCACAAAGGTGGCTTTTCTTCTCCGGGGAAGAGATGGCTTCAGCATGGTCCCGTTAGAGGACAAACAGGAGATCTTAGCAGTGAAGATGGGAAGAAACCAACAACAGGGATTTGTGGGAACATTTGTGGATGTTTAGAAGCTGGGAAATCACTGGATACACCAAATGAAACACGCGTCCTTTTTTTTTCCCCACTCCAAAGAAGAGGTGGCTGTGGCTGTGCCAAGGGTGGGGGAAGGAAGAGCAAGGAGAGTTGGAAAATAGTCCGTGATGCTGGCTGGCATGGGATGGGGAGGTTTTGCAGAGCTGTTCAGCTTTGCAACAGGAGAATTTTGTGAAGAAATTCACATTTTTGGGCCAAAAAGCCAATAATTTCTTTTTTTCTTCTTAATTAACCATTACTTCTGGTGGGGAAGGAAACTAGCCCCCTGGAAATTTATGAGATTTCAATGAAAACCAGATCCCTGCCCCTCCTCAGATTTGTCAAAACCTCTTGCCTCCATTTGTGTCACAACATCCCTCTCCCCACACCAGGAAAATAAGTCACTTCCCCACCAGCCCTTCCAGAAACCTTCCCAAGCCCTGATCCCTTCCCCCTTTATTTCCTCCAGGATTGTCCAGGCTATGAGGAATGGGGATAAGCAGAAGATTGTTTAGACAGAAGGATAAACACTGCTGCGAGGAGGAGATGTGCGTGGCACCGTGACATCTCCCTGCTGTATGCACCCACAGGGACAACGGCATGGGACCCTTGGTGGGTGGCTCCAGGTGGATCAGCAAAGACTCAGCTTAAGGCCATGGAAGTCCAATAGCCCCTCCAAAACCTGGCTCTGGAGATGTTTAGTTTAAATCCAGCTTCCTTAGGGACACATCTAAAACTACTCAGCAATATCTTCACACCAGCATCACTGCAATGCCACCAGGCATGGAGAAACACCTTGGCCCCTGCTTGCCTCAGTTTCCCCAGCGATTCAATAGGGATTAATGATCTTTTTCACCCTGGCTCAGCGAATGCCTGTGTAGCACAGGGATGCACATAATAAATACCCGTTTTTAATGCCATTCTGGCATTTAACATCTTAATTTTCATAACAACGGAGCCAGCGGACTGGAGCCTCTGCACTGTGAGCCATTAGAAATCCACTGCGAAGCTCTTTGGGGGGCACAGGCATGGAGAGAAGATGATCTTGGTTTGTTTTCCAGTGTTTTCTTTTGTTTTCCAGTGCACTTCAAAGCTTTGGTGAATATAAACAGGCCACTAAGATTTTACCCTTGTTGCTTTATTCCCTTCCCATCCACGTGCTGAGCAGAAAGGGGTGTAGAAGGGCCACGTATCTGCCAAGCCTCATCTGCAGCTGGGAGACGTGACCTGCCAATATCGATACATCACTAATAACAGCAAAAGGTGCTTTGGAAAAAGAAGAAATTCCAGAGAAATTAAGCAGTAAAGCAGGATAATGCAATGCCCTGAATTGTCCTGGAGGTTGGAGAGAGCTGGGATAAAGCCTCTGTGGGTTCCCCATCCTCTGCGGCCCTTGGGGCAGGACCACATGCCACTCCAGGACTCGTATCTACATAGCCCAGACATAAAGAATAGGTTAATTTGGGAACTACAGGATAAATTTCCTACACAGGTCAGTTCAGATTGCCTCACCAGTGCACTGTATCCTCTAAAGCTTATAAATCTATTAACTCAGGACTGCTAAGCTAATTACGTCTGGTTACACTTCCAGCTAATAAAATATTTGTCATTTTTAAAGCACGTGGGAGTTTTTCTTCAGCTTAACCAAATCACCCTGACAATCCCTTGAACTAAAGAGATTCCCAGCAGCATTTTTGCCAGAGGTAGGAAAAATCTGATTAGGCGAGATGATAAAAAGGTGCATTCCTGCAGTTTTCCCAGCTGGAGCATAACACAGTGGAAGGAAGTGATGCGTGGCTGCATCGCTCCAGCATTGCTGCCATCGATAATCCAGCGGCGTGCAGCAGCAGGGATGGAGGTGCGAGGAAATTCTGGGTTTGAGCACTCAGAGACCTGTTGGGCACTTCAGTTCAAAGGGATTCATCATTTTGGTTTCATCCCTAAGCCAGGTCTTGCTGAGCCTGGGAGGATACAAGTTCACCTGGCTGTTTTCTTGGTATTTATTCATCTCCCGGTTTGCTTGAGACATGTTTAATTCAACAAAAAGAAAAAGAAGCCTTTTGAATGAGTTTCTCCATCTAAAGACAGCTTTTCCCCCCACCTTCTATCTTCTCTTATTTTTTAATGGACTTAATAAAAAAGGAAATGTATTAGCCAAGTCCGGCCCATGTGTTTCTAATAACTCAATTTAATTAACATCTCCCAAACTGTCTTATTAAAACTAAATTAAATCCTTCTTTGAGATGTTTAATAGATCACACAGACTTTGTGCAGAGACAACTGCAGCTGGGGGAGTGCCAGAAAAAGGAGCTGAGATTTTCCTTGCTCACCTTTGCAGGGGCCAGACCTACTCTTTTCCCCATTTCCAGGCCACTGTCTGGGTCTCCTGGTGGGATAAATCAGTGTTAATTCACTGGAGCCAGAGAGAACCAGGGGGTAGAAATGGGCAGTAGCGCCCCATCTCCCTAGTCTATCCTGAAAGGCAACAGAACTGGTAACACAGCAAATTATGCAGAACATAAAACCTTTTCCATGGTGTTTTCCATTCATCTAAAGCACGTTTTTGTAAAATTACTTTTTTCCTTAGAAAACCAAGGATGCTCAGGTTAAATAAGAATTACCATAAAAATTGCACTGTTTACGCTACGTGGGAAAGGAGTTTGGCTTTGGGTTTGCTGGGAAATAGTAACTTTTTTAAGAGAAAGGGGGAAGAGCAAGAAAATACCAATTTCTTTTGCAAATGCTTTCTCTCAACAAGAAGTCAGCAGGAAAGTGTTGGCTCCACTGCCCTCATCTTTTTGTTGAGAAGCTGGTGCCTTCTCCTGGTGCCTTGTCCCCATCATCTCGTCTTTCTGTGCTCTCTTCTGTTTACTGCCCTTTGCTTCCTTTCCACTTTCTGTGTTTTTTCACCTCCCCTCACCTCGCCCAGCTTTGGGGGATACTCGCACACCACAAAACGTCTGGGCAAGTGCTTCTGATGCTTTTCCCACCAGGACCTCCAAAGCCAGAGAGCCAACAAAGACGGCATCTGCTTTCCGTCACACCTGCCAGGCAGGGCTTAGATCTCCTCCAGTTTAAGACATGTCGGTGCATTAAATATATCCAACCAGATTAAAACCATGTTCAAACAATGCTCGCTCGTGGCCGCTGTGGCCCAGCAGGTTGGAGTTCAAAGGAGCTTGTTGGGGGCGATGGCCTGAGATTACACAGCCGAAAGCTGTTGGCGAGGTTGCCTTGGACCTCTTGGAGGGATGGACAGGACTGAAACTGCTCACTGGAGTTTTTATTTTGCATCTGTTGCTCATGTCGAGCACTGAGGTGATGTCAAACACATGGCCGAGCTCTTCCCCTGTGCTCTGGATGGATGGGTTTGGTAGCAGGGTTCAGCTACTGCTTTCACCGCAGGAACGCAGAGCTGCCCCGGTTGGACGGGGGCACCCGTAATGGTGGGAATGGCCAGCATCAGGAGATAATGTCAGTCTGGAAAACGTCTAAACTAAATATGGAAGACACTCTGCAAAGCAGCAGATGCAAAGGCCATGGGACTTGGGGAGAGTCATACAAGTGGGCTCAAATCCCTTAAATCCAGCTGGCCAGAAGGTCACCTCTGAGGGGGGTTGGAAAGTCCCACTCCTCGGTGGGTGTATGAAGCCTGTTTTCCCTGGGCATGCAGCAGCAGTGGGAAGTCTGTGATTCATTTATTTGTGAGCCCAAAAGATGCCCCATGCTCATCAAAATCAACACTTCGTGTCAGCCAAGAACACAGGGCACGCAAGGGAGGACTGCCAAGATGGGTCAGACACAGGACTCCAGCACTTGAGCAAAAAAGCATTTAAAAACCACCTTTAAATCACAGTAATCAGTTTAAAAGCCATTGTTTCATCATTTTGCTTTAAGAGAGCAATTTTAAGCCAGCATCTGGTTGTTTTGCAATTCTGTTGACAATGATTTTCCAACCTCATGTCCATTCCTGCTGACGTTCGTGGAGTTATATCACCTGGAAATCTGCTCCAAATGTGTGTCGAGCAACATTGTTTACTGAAGATTTTTAATCCTCCATTAACAGCTCCTCTGATGTAAAGCTACGCTGAAGTCAGTAAAGGCATCTGCAAAAAAAAAAAAAAAAAAAAAAAAGAAAAAAAAGCCCTTTGGAAATGGAAGGGGAAGGAGATTTGAATCATCGAGTGCTGGAAAACTTCTCTCATCTATTTGTTCCTGGGCCTGATATCTCAGGAAAGAAAAAAAAAAACAAAAAACAAAAAAACCAACTGCTTTCCAAATTCAAAGAGGGGTCTGAAAAGGTTAATCCTGGCACAACTTTACTATCAGCCCTTCTGGAAGCTGTATCCCCCATCGGAAAACATTATCTTTGGTTGGGTTGGGGTGTCCCTGGGTGCTTTGCTACCGGGAGGGATGAGGATTAGCCCCTGACTGTTTTCGCACAGTAACTCCTTTTAATGGTGGGAGATAATGATCGTGTGATAATTCTCTCAGAGCAGGGAAAGATAAATGCTCATGGCTTCTGTGCCATCGTTTGTACGGCTCCAGTCTTGCGCTGACGCCGTTTGGGGGAAAACTCCCTTTTCCCTAAAAAGCATTTAAAAAGTTGATAGAAAAGCAGCACTGGGCATTTTTCTTGCACAACACCTTCCAGGGGCAGCCTATGACTTCTCCTGATGTGGATTTTTGGGTACTTTCTTCTCATCATGGGGTTGTAGTTTTAGGGAGGCGTGGCGTGACGTGGCGTGCGGTGATGGCTTCAGCAAATGGTGGCATCTCCACTGGCTTTGGCCAGGAGATCCTGAGCATTTCAGATGAAACATGATGTTGTTTCAAAGTCGGAGCTCTAGCTAGAAGGGTGATTTGGAAACTGAGATCTGCAGGTTCTAAAGTTGTTATTTTCTTTCTACAAAGTGTTGTTAGAGGCTCTTACTTCTTGGTATCAAAAATCTGCTTTTCCCTTTCCTGGTAATTCAGACTATTAATTCTTTGGTAAAGCCAAGGGTTACCCTTCCAGCATCCCAAGGAGGCTGGCTGCTGTCATTAAGGCCACGTTTGCAGAAATTCAGGTAAATGATGAAAAATGTAGAAATTTTCCTCTTTTTTAAAACTTCTTTCTCCTCTCTGCCATCTCATCTTTTTTGAATTTTTCCTTTTCCTTTCATGGAGCAGTTGGTTGTGAGCATGGTTCACCTTTTCATTTTCACATTGAACTTTTCTTTTAGAAGAAAAATTTTCACTCAAAAAACCACCAGTTCCAGGAAAATGGCATAGTGAAAAATATAAACCACTGTCTTAAGTGCAAAATAATGGTAAAAAACAGCTATGGACAACCCATTTATTGACCTGTTTCTGTGCAGTGACAATACATCCTCCTAGGTGTGTTTTTTTTCTCTTCCCCACGCTGGCTTCCTTCACCCTGAGGACACTTTTAGTGGTGTAAGCGCCACAAAACACCTGTGGAATTGGGGTCCCTCATCCAGAGCTTCTCCCTCTTCTCATCATCAATGCGATAACCTGAACTTCCCAGGGCAAACAAGAGCAAACATCAAAGCCGCGGGGAGTCAGGGCTGGTGCACAGAAGCCGGTGGCTGGTTTCAAGGGTTTCAGGTGGCGAAATCTCCCCAGTGAATCTCCAGTTTGAACTCAGGAGGTTAATGTGGCCATTTATAGATGGGAGCAGAGATTAGACATGTTGAAAGGGAAGAGGAGGAGGGACCCAACATTGCTTTTGATCCCTCTCCACCGTTCCCCCACAAGCCACCATGTGCCCAGCACCTGATAAACACTATTTATAAACCTGGAGGAGGAGAAGGGAGGCCATAAATCTTCTTGCTTTACTTTTCTCTATGGATTGAGAGGAAAATTAAAAACATGCACTTGATTTCCCAAGGATGCCCCATCCTCCTGCCTAAGCATGGAGGTGGCCATGGGGACCTGCCTGTCCCAACCCAGTGATACGCGAATAAGTCAGGATGTGAAGCCCACACATTGGCAAGAGTGATGTTCCACCCAGAAGAGACACTCCCCTATAAAACTTGTGGGGAAGAAATTTTTATTGATGTTTTGGTGGGGTTTCATGTAAAAAATCAAGGTGCCAGGGCCATAAGCTTTGCTGCTGAACCTTCATCTCCGTGGCTCAGCTGAGCCATATTCCCTCATGTCATTACCAAAGCCATTTTATTGGAAAACAGAAAGCTGATTGCTTTTGGTAGGGAGCCAAACCCTTAATTTTGCCAAGCAGGAACCACAGAGTTTCCAACAGGCTCATGGAATCTGCAGTGGAGACTCTCTGATGTCTCATAGGGGGTTGAGCTTGTGCTACAGCCCAGCACCTCTATGTTCATGATAAATTTGGTTGCTGAACCCAAAATTCTGGATGGAAATGTGGATGCCAAGCAGGCAGGATACTCATACAACATCAGACTCAGTGATATGCTGCACCATGCTGGAGCAATAATGCCCCTCTGACGCGGACAGAGTTATCTGATGGGAAAAGCTGCTTTCTTTGGGAGCAATGGGTCAAAGGTCAGTGCCACCAAAGGTGACCTGCATGGATGACCTCGTGCGGGGGCGAGGAGCACATCCAGACGCCAAAACTCATCACAGGGGCGTTGGAGGCAGCAACAGGGGGGAGATGGGGAGGGGATGATGCTCCATCTCCCTGTCCCTGCCGAGAGAGCAAGGGTGAAAGGGGAGATGCGCTGGGCAGAGCCAGTGACCCAAAAGGCCACAGGAGAAGTAGGACCAGATGTTAAACAGAAGCTTGCAGTGTTGCTGTGGCCAGCAGGAGCCTGCCCCGGAGGAAATGACCCTGCGTAAGATGCATTGTCACCAAAATTTCTTAACATGAGATGGCAGCTAACTGATTAGGATGAGCTGCCCAGGGGCAGCAGCTGCTAAAAATACCAGGAGACAGAAAAACTGGCTCCTCCTGTCCCTGCAAAAAATGGTGCCATTGGGAATTTGTTGTGCTGTTTGCATGACAATGAAAATAGGACTTTCCCCCAGTTTTGGGGGGTGGGGGGGGTTCCGTTCCTCCATCCTTTCCACCGGTGCTGTTCAGCTCTGTGCCCTGGACCTAAAATGCAGAGCCTGGGGATCTCTTCTGCCAAAAAACCCCACAGAGAAGCACTTTTTGATATAATTTTTAAGGTGGGAAAACCGAGACACAGAGGAGGGATGGATATTGCCCTGTCCTTCATATCCTGGGGATGAGGCAGGGCATTTCCGTTCAAGTTTTCATGCAATCCTGGCCAAAATAAAAGCCTCTGCCCAGCTCCCGATGGACACGTGTGATGCCCTCCAATCAGAGCAATGCCACCTGCCACGGTGCTGCCCAAATCAGTTTACATCCCCTTTCCCTCTGCCGGAGGAAAAATAAATAAATCAAACAAACCAAGTCACCAGAATTCCTCCTAAAAGCCCAAGTTCTCATGGCCAGCAGCAAGGAGCCTCCCCGTGGTGCTTTCCTTGGGAAAACTTGGGTGTTATATCCAGGTAGGATAATCAGAGCCAAAAAAGGGCTTATTTCAAAACCACAGGTGTCGCAGTGAGAGGGAGGTGCCAGAGAAATTAATTCAATGTGGCAAGAGCAAGGGGCTCACAGTGGTGCTGATGCCTGGCTACACATCTGGGCATCAAGCCTGCGAGAACCATGTTTTCGGGATGTAGTTGGGCATAAGATTGGGAAAATCAGCAAAAGAAAAAAAGGAAGAAAGGTAAAACATCCTCCAGCACCATCCAAGTGTTTCCTAAGCCTCCCGGACCAGGCTCGCACGCAGGAAAACAGCAATAATTCAGTAAATAGAAGTGGGATTTGAAGCATTGGGAAAAGCAGCGTCTGAAGTTTCCAGAAACGTCCCACAGCACCTGCGTAATATTTTTTCTTGCTGCCTTCCCCCTAATTGCATCCATCTGGGACGGAGTATCTCTTTCAACGCCGCAGTGCGTGGGCAGGAACCATTGGTTTTTGCCCCATTTTTTCTCACAGATCACAGATAAACATGACCTCTTCCCTTGGAGAGGCTCTTAGATGCTACGATAAGGCAAATACGCGGTATTATTCTTACAGCACTTTCAACAGAGCCTTTAAGAAAGAAGTTTTAATAAAATAGCTAATTTTCATTCTCTTTCTGACATATTTTTGGGAAAGAGGGGATCGTGTTGAAGGTCAAAAGGAGGGGGCAATCTCAGCTTTCCTTTTCCCCCAGGAGCATCACTGGGGGATATAGGCACCCGCTGCCAACTCCTATGCCAGGCTGCGTGCCTCAGTTTCCCTGTTGATCTTAAAGAGAGGCTAAAACTTCATGCCCAAGTGAGCTTTGCCAAAACCCCCAATGTTTAAAGTAATATTTCCACGTGCTGTCCCCAGGCATGATGTTCCCTCCATCAAACCAGTGTCAAACCAGCTGGAATTTAAAGAGAAAGATAAATCGTTCCCACTAGGCATTGAAACCTCTGCTAGAGGGATAACTCCTGTGAGACAAGGGGCCGGGGGGAGTTTCAAGATGTTTGGAGTTCAGCATCCCCCCAGGGATCAGCATGAGGCTGCAGCAGGGGCTGGGATTGTCATCACATTTTTTAACATTTCTATAAAACATCCAAGTTTTCTTCTGGTGGGAAAAATCTGCAGCGAGGGAGGATGGTTGTTTAGGGGGTCTGGGGTGGGGTTTTTTTCCTGATTGCAATTTTCTTTGTATGGACGTCAAGCTCTGATGCTCCAAAACACCCCAGTGACTCCAGATGCTTACAGACACCAACTTGAAAACAATCCTTTCGCTTTTTGGCACCATCCGATAAAGATGTGGAGAGATTTATCTCCCCGTCAGGAGCCTCTATCAATCGCTTCATAAATACTGGGGAGAGGAGATCATTTAGTTGCCATTTCAGTGAAACCTCATTAAGTGTTTCGAGAGTCCATCTCTCCTAAGTGCTCATATGGTCCCTGTAACTGCAATTAGTCTCGCAGCAACCTTTTTCTGAGCTCATCCCATATAAGATGGTTGGAGAAGGGGGAAAAATCCAAACGTGAGACACCCAGGGATGGAGAAGGGTTGGGAGCAAGGATTTAGACCCGATCCCCTGGGTGGCATCTCTGCTTCTCATGGCAAAACATTTGGTATGAGATGTTTTAATGTCAAGTGGTGGCACCTGAAATCGCAGTGGGACTCATGGAAGTCTCGTAGGATGGTTCGGCTCTGATGCCACTTCGACACCCTTTGTGCTAGTGTGCCATGAAACCACTCGCCAACTGGATCATAGGAGGCTTTTTTCTGCCCTAGGGTCCTACCTGCTCCCCCCAGCCCAGCCAAACCTTGCGTAGGGACCAGGATGAGATGGTCAGGGAAGTAGAGGAGGGAGCTAGAAGAAGGAGGAAGAGGAGGGAGATTCAGGGCCAGCAGATTGCCGAGGTTTCTGCTGTTGTTGTTTCTATTTTTACTCCCTTTATGTTTTTCCAATTTCGAAATTCCACTTTAAAAAAAAAAAAAAAAAAAAAAAAAAAAGAAGCCCTGCCTGGAATTTCTTTCATGCCCCGTTCTCAGCCTGCGTGCGTATTTCCCAACGCGTTGTCAAGGGTTGCATTGACTCAGCGGGGACAAGAGCCAGCTCTGGTTTCTATTACCAGTGATTAATGCCAGGGAACATGTTTAGACTCCCAGGGCTTACACACTGCTCAGGGACTCGGAGAATTTTTGGTACCAGCTCTGGTAAAACCCTTCATTCCTACGGGGCAGTCAGGCTCACGTTACCAGCCGGCGTTTTGAAGTCGGCTCCCCGGGAGGGTGGGAGCAGGGCAGCGTGGCAGGGCACCCTGAGTCCCAGTGACTGATGGGGTACCCCCCACTTTCCCTGCTCTCTGCACAGGATTTCTTCTTGCTCTGGTCCTCGTTTCTTCCGTGGGAAATCCGGTGGTGCAATATGGGGAGGAATGGGAGTGAGCGGCGGTAAGAGGGTTGCAATGGCAATCATGAAACGAAGCAGATCAAAGAAGTATTTCTCCTTCCCTGTTTGCCAGTAAAGTCCTGGGGACATTCAGAAAGTCACCTCCAGGACCAGCATCTTCCTCACCCCCAGCAATTTTCTGCTAACTTCAATCTCTTCCCTATCAAAATGATCACTAAATTCGATTTTACTTTATACCTTATACTTTTATTTGGTTTACTTTGTTCAAATTGTAACAGCTGGAGCTGGCTACTCCCAAATCCTGGATGATGGGGGGATTTTAGGAGGAATCAGGAAAGCTGGGAAGATCTTCAGGGCCGTGGATGAAAGCAACCCCATTCAGTCTATGCACACCAAGCTCGGGGTTAGGAGCCCCCATGCTCCTGTTGTTGTGCTTCAGAGGTGAAGCCACATCTCCCCTGGGAAGGTTAAACCCCATGTTCCCCTCACCCAGAGGGACCACAGCAATCCCAGACACGCTTGTAAAGCTTCCCCCATGCTGGGTTAATTGGATTAGCCCCAGGAGGAAATGCCCAGGCTCCCCAAAATCCTTCTCCAACAGATGTTCAAATAATGCCGCATTAAAAAATAAAATTTCCTCTTCCAGGTAGCTTTAGCTGTCAGCGATGCAGAGGTGAAGTTTATCCTTTTGCTCTTGACGGTATAAATCCTTTCCTGGGCTTTGGGCCAAGGCAGCTGCTGTTGAGAGGCCAATAGATCCTTGGAGAGTTAATTCCTGCTGCCCTCACACCAGCCAGCCTGGACCTACAGGGGGAAAACCCCCAAATGCCTTGAAACCCCATGGGGTTGTCTCGTTACCAGATCTTAGAAGCAAGACTCCTCCCTGCCCAAAAAAACAAGGCAGCCTTGGAAGTGCATGAATTATTCGGGGAACCTCAGTGGCATCGCCATGCACCAGCAAGACCTGGGTTGTGTCTTGCTGGTTGGTTGGGTCACTGCTCTCCACCTGGGCAGATGGAGGAATCCATCCCTTTCCGTTGCCTCCGAAGCCTTGGATGGCCACCAAAAACTCCAGCTATCAGCACTGACCTCTGACAGCCATTGCTCTGGATTGCAAACCTATTAGAAATCCCACTGACTGTGATTTTTTTCTGAACATTTTCCATTTTCACCTTCATCCCCTGCTCCTTCCAAAATGATCCTCATTTTCTGCCACCCGAAATATTGGCACAGCATTGTTTATGGACCCGGGGGAGATGCCAGCAACAAAATCATACCTGACTTGCTTTCCCAGCCAACGTTTAACTGCTTGACCTGCTTATCCTTCTGCCTCCCAGTGATGGGTAACTTCTCTCTCACTTCAGTCATATCAATGTTGCATTATCAGCTTCATCTCAGAAGATGCAGCTCTTTATAACTGCCCATGGTCAGCTATTTCTAAGCTTTTGAAGTCATCTTATTGGAGGGTCACAGTTCTCAAAGTAAGATCAGGGCTTGCTTTTGCAGTCAGAAGGGGCTACAAGATGCGGAAAGGATGGAAGAAAGAGCCCCTGCGCCGTGCTGGGAAAGCCGCTTGGGTTACAGGCTCCAGTACCTGGGAGCCTTTGGGAGAGAAAGATGCTGGGATTTTTTGGAGAGCTGGTCAAAACATGTTTGGATTTAATTTGGTTCCTCTCCACCCCCAGAAAATTGTTATTTTTCAGCTAAAAGTCAAACTCTACCCAGTTTACTCCCACACAGTGAGTATTTCTGTGTAAGTCTGTGTTGATTCTTTCCCCTCTTTTGTAATGTCAATCCCTGAATTTCTACAGAAAGCAGACATCTCTTGAAGAAACCTACCAATTTATCAGAAATCCCATTCTTCACCTAGAAAACTTGAGGCATTATTGCCTTTTCCAGGAAGGAGATTATACAAATTATGCCCTTTTCAGGGTTTTCTTTCACTGAGCAATTCAAGCGACCAAGAAGCTGGCAGAACCATGGGGCTGCAGGGTAAACATGTCCTGTGCTCTGAACATCCGGCATGGAAGAGGAGAGCAATCCAGGGCTGCGTTGGCCCCTTCAACTCTGCTTGAGGTCATAGTCCCCCGTGTTCATCCTCCATTCCTGGAAAGCAGATGGATATTGTCTTCTCCATCCTGACTTTCAAGCCAGGCTCCTTGCTTCCCAGCCCGCCCCATGCTCTCTTGCGTGGAGCCTGAGCAACCAACTCAACCCCAGCTTTGCTCTGCTGGTGATGAGGATGAAGAGCCAATGTAGCCTCCTCCCAGCCATGCTCCTAAATAATAACACATGCACACACAACCGCGTACTTCCCGCTGACTTCGGCGAGACCTCTTGTCTGCTTCCCCCGTGTCCTTCATGGGGAGAGAGAAAGTGGTGGGAAAGTTATTTCCCAGGGCACCCAGCCGGCTGCGGCAGTGTCTTCGGGCTTGGAACAATGCTTGGAAGGGAAGATGGGGAAAAAATAGACTGGGATGACGGTGTACGGACTTATCCAAGCAGCAGCAGTGCATAGTTTGTGGTGGAAATGTCCTAGAGTTATTTCCTAGAGAAATCTGGTTTAGGTTAGGCAGCTCTGCTAACGGGCTGAGATCTTCACAGCTCCCAGTTCCTTTGCTGGACTTTCATTGACTTACCACCAGCTTTTCTGCTACAGACTTTGCTTTTCCCAAAGGAGATCTATTGGCCTCCTCCCTGGCTGGTTTTCCAAGGGGTGTTCCCAAAAACACAACTGCTGGTAGCTGGGATTTCATCCACAGGAGAACACCATGGGATTTCTCATCAGGACATGCAGGGCTGGAGTCCCCCAAGACTCACTCTTACCATCCATCACTTCTCTGTGTTGGGGCTTCAAGAACTAGTCAGGGACTGTGCCAGCAGTTTTGGTGGCTGCATTTGGGTGAGATGAAGCTCATGGAGAGGGTTTGTCCAGCAGAAATGGGGACATGCATGGCTTGGGCCTCTCCATGCCACCAGAGCATGACAAGAAAAGCAACTGGGCAACTGAGTCTGGGTAGTTCTCCAACGACTCTCAGTGTTTTGGGGGGGGAAATACGGAAGGCAAGAACTGAGTTCCCATTTGTCAGCACTTCTATTATCTGCTGGGATGTGAACCATATCTACTAAGTTCTTTTTGAACAAATCAACCCTTGCAGACCACCTTCTTCACTCATAAGAAGTGCACATGGGAAGGCACCAGCATTTTTTTCCCGTTACACCTTCATGTATGTTACTAAGCTTAGACCCCCCTCTCCATAGCTCCATCAGCTCCTACTTATAACACCATGCCTTAAATTTTGGGCCCCCACTTTGAATGGCTTTAAACTTAAGCCCTGTTTCTCCCAGACAACGTCATCAGCGCTCTCTGAAAAGCCATCCTCTTCGAAGCATCTGGAAGCCGAATGCACAGAAGTTGGTCAGTCAAAAACCACAAGTCATTTTTATCCACCACCAGAAACTTCTGTGTTTATTTCTGTAGTTACGGCAACCCAAAACGGAGATCTCTACGGCTTAAAAAGAATGTCTGAGAAAATTGTCAACGAGTCTGAAAGACCATCCGGGTACAGGAGGAACGTTCTCAGAAAAGACAAAAGGATGCGGGTCCTTGCGCAATGCAGGGCTGGAGGACCTTCATCTGCTCTGTGCTGGTGCTCCTCCTGTGCCACCTCATTTTGATCACCATCAAGACAAGATTTAGGGCTAAATTCCTCGAATCCTTCTTCTACCCCCTTTCCCAAACTAATCTGCGATGGGTCATCTCCATGCGTGCACACCGGGAGTGAGGACCGACTTGCAGATTCAAGCTAACCCAGCTGGCGAGCGCATACCAGCCTACAACTGATTTGTATCAGTTTTGCTTGTGTGGTTAAGCAAGTTTGAATCATAAACCAAATTGTTTATTAAACTAATTTAGCTAAAATGTGCAATTTCTGGAAGCAGCCTGTGCTCTATTTTTTTTTCCCCTCTCTTACAAGCCCGATGCTCACGGTGGGGAAATCGAACGCTCCAGCTGCCGAGATTTCTAAATCCACACATAAAACTTTATTTGTTCTGTTTCTGTTTATCATTTCCATAAGCCATCCCGGTAGGAATTGCACATTCCTCGTTGCTAATTTTAACGGAGAAGGATTGCACAGATCCCCAGGCCGCCGTCAGGAATGCTCCTATGGAAATTGCATCGCGTTTTTCTGCCAGCGTGTTGTGTGTGCACCCAGTGACTCTTCCTGAGAAGACTCGCAAATGGCTTTTTGTTGAGTTGTTGGGCTTGCCTTGGGGCTTTTTTTCTCTTTGCTGGTGGGTGAGCCAGCAGTTGGCACGGCCTCACTGGTCTTGAGGCTGCCGATGACTCACCATGACCAGGCAAAGGCAGCCACAGCGCTCCAGCTTTTTCCCTGCATGTCTGGTTGCAACCACCATTTTGGGTTTGGGTTGTGAGGTTTTGGGGACAGGCACCAGCTTTGCGCTGGGTTGGTGCCACCTTAGGTGGTTGGGAAGGAAAAGATGTAAAATCCCATTTTGCTACTGCTACAACACTGCAACGTTGGGATTAGGGAGGGATGGGCTTCCCATTGGCACGGAGGTACCTTTCCAGCTCAAAATAAAGACCTGGTTGCAAAAACTCTCCCAAAACTCATGTGAAAATCCCAGTCTTGTTGTCAGCACCTCTGTCTTGGCAGCCTGATGGGATGTCCTTAAGGAGTTGCTGTGCCCTCTGCTAGAAGGCCTGTGAACGCATTTCTTTGAGCTAGAGCAAATATTCATGTGGGGGGAAAGCAAAACAAGAGCCCTCCAGGCTCCATTTGCACCATGGCAGTCGTGAGCAAGCCCTTCCAGTGGTCAACACACCTCACTGCTAAATACCTCTTCCTCGTTTCCACTTTCAATTTGTTCTCTGCCTGGTTTTTGCCTCTGGATCCCTCAGCCCTGTGCTGCCAAATTTCTCTTTCCCGTGGAGGGAGGGAGCCTGAGAGCCAGGATAAGCCTTTCCTACCCGTAGGGAGAGAAATGAAGCTCCCAGCACCTCATTCCAAGCATTTTCCTTGCTCTGCCTTGAATTGCAGCCAATTTTGCAGCTCCCCCACTCCAGCTGTAAATATCAGTGCTGCTGGAGTCCAAAAGCTGTCACACCATGAGGATGTTCCTTGCTGCTCCTAGTTGATATTCCCCTGTTTGTTCACCCCAAAATCAGATTCATATATTGGCAGAGCCATGAGACCAGGCACTCTTTTTCGGTTGTTATTTTACTGGGGGACAAGGATGCTCAGACATTAAAATTGAGGCCAGTTCTTACCAAAACCTGGAAAACCCCGTGGCAGCATCAAACAATTTCATAGAGCGAACCAAATCTTGCCAAGAAAATCATCATTTCTATAACATCTGAGACTATCAGTTGGGTTACACTTCCTTAGATGCTGAAACCACCTTGAATTACCCAGCCACAGAGCACCCCTAGATGCCCTTTGCACAGGCACCCATGGGTGCTGGGAGTCCCAGGGGGCTCAGGCAGGTGCTGGGTGGCTGAAATCACCACAGGACCTACTGGCATCCCAGAGAAACCCCAACAGATTTGACACTGTGGGATTTAAACCCCTTGGCCCACCCCAGCCAAGAGCTTGGCACTGCCTTTAAATAGGTCAACAGCGACAGAGATTTCCAAATTCAGTCGGGGAACGGGCTGTAGGATTTAGATTGATGCTTAAGGACATAAATCAGTGCAGATCCATTGCCTTGCACCAGCAAAAGGGTCTTCCCCTGCGTCGCCCAAGGATGGTGGCAAAATCACACCATTTGAGACCGTCCCCCATATTAATACCCACAGCAGCCAGCAACCCCTTGGATCCACAAACCCTCCTGCAGCCCAGCAAGTGCCACTCACTTGCCTTTATTTATTAATTTTGCATTTCACCCCCTCTTTCTCCTCTTTCCCTTGCTGGCATGAAGCCCTCAACGCTATTTGTATCGGCGGGGATTGGATCTGGCATGGAAGCCGCCGCGTGGGACCTCACAGGAGCAACACCACAACCCCAAAAAGGGGAAAGGGAAAAATAAATATACGTATCACCCCGTGCCAGCCAGCTGGGCTGGGGGCCGGTTCTCACGGGGAGGGAAAAGCTGAGCCGGGGCTGTGCCAGTTTTGTGCCGAGAGTGATTATTTCCCCCGCTTGTTATTTTTTTGGTGCCTTCGCAATGAAAAACGAGCCCCTGGTGATGCAGAGCTTGTGATTTACGGGGAGCTCTGCTCCGACAAGGGTTTTCCGCTTGCCCAGACTGGGGGGTTGAAGAGGATAAGGGGTTTTGGGGGGGGTCAGGGGGGAGGAGCACAAGCTGGCAGGCAGATTGGAAACAGATGCTGATGGTGCTCACGCCAAGGGCGGCAAAACGTGTCTAGCCCGGGCCCAAAAGGGCCCAAAAGGGCCCCCTTCACCCATGGTTTGGGACAGTTGCAGGGCAACATGGTGCCTCCATCTGTCTTCACCCTCACTGAGGTGCAGCCACCACCACCGACCCCATTTTGAGTGTCCCTGAGCCCGCCAGACCCCGGAGTAGCAGGATAGGTCCAAGCTGGATGAAGCAATGCTGTGCAGAGCGGGGTTTGGCTTTTGCACGTCATTAAGGTCCAAAATCACCCAGGTTAATTTTTAATCCTCCGTGTTGCTGCCTCTGGTCTCTCAACTGTCCCCCATCTTCCCAGAAAAGCATTCTGGGGACCTAGGTGGGTATATTTGGAAAAACAGAACCACTTGCAAAGGCTGTTCATAGGAAGCAAGTGCCCTGAGCTCTTCAGAGCATCCTACCAACCTTCTCACGGGACCCTCAGCCCCGTGAGGAGGGTCCCAGCATCCAGGTTTTGTGTCCCCAGGGAAACCCCAGACAACATCCCCCGGTGACCCCCATCCCACCCTCCTGGGGAGATATTTGGGGTAGAGCCAGGGAAAGGCTGCCTGAGTTGCGGGCATGGGTTTCTTCTGCAGCGCCGGGTTTATTCTGGCTGGGTATACAGGTAACTGGAAAAAGGTTTTGTTGAAATAACTCGGCGGTGACAGGGCTGGCAGGAGCAGTGATCCCATCCTGCTCCCACACAGGGACCCCCGGCATTCATGTGGTCTTTTTAAGCCAGGTAGGGAAGGCTTGGGAAATGGGTTTGCACTTGGGGAAACTGAGGCACGGAGGGTGAAAGAGGCCAAACTTCCTAACAGCTCCGCAAGTCACAGCTTCTGCCTCCTCAATCTACACCATGGGACACCTGCCAACCCCTCCTGCCCTTTCAGATCGGCAGCAAACCCCTTCCCTGCTGCCAAATCCTCTTGCCTGATTTCTTGAGCTCATTTAGCAAGGGGTTCGCCCCCCTCAAGCGGAGCCCCCAGCATAAGGACAGCAATGTCATCACCAGCACGGAGCCACAGCTGGGATTTTAGCAGGAGCAACCAGGATGGGGAAGGGGAGAAACATAAAACTCCTAAAGAAAAACCCCAATGCGAAGATTTTTATTTTTAATTTCCCTTGGGGCACCTAGTCCCTAAAAGGATGATTTTCCCCCTCTGAAAGAACCCCCTTCCTCTGCCAGGATTTGAGCTCAGAACACTTTGCTCTCTTCTCTGTCCCTCCCAGCCCACGCAGCCGCCCGCACCCAGCTCCCCACGAGCCCCAGGGCTGTTTGGGTTTGGGCTCCGGGCCCTGGGCTCGCTGGTGGTCTGTGGCGGGCACGCTGGTGGTCTGCACTGAGCCAACGGGTTGCATGGTTCTGGCTTCGCCTCGTCGTTTCCAGCTGGTAAATGTCATTAATCGAAGCTGAAAATACATGGCACCGTTCCTGAGATGCCTTTTCCATGGTGCCAGAGCTGGAGCAGGAGGAGGTAGGAGGGAGGGGGCAGGGATGACCCCGGGCAGGAGGGGCAGCAGGAGACAGTGGGTTTGGGATGGCAGGAGGGGTGAAAGAGAAGGGGATGGGATGAAGATGGGGGGTGTAGGAAGGCACTTCAGAAATCACACAATGCTGGGCTGGGGCATGGAGGGACAGCCAGCAGGTCTCATCACTCTGGGTCCATCAAGGGCAATTTAGGACATCCCAGTTTTACCCCATGCAAAGACAGTGCTGTCTTAAGGAAGAAATAAGCTCAGGTCAGGGATGCGAGTGTCCTGCTCCCACCCCAAACTCCGAAGAGATGCTGCAGGCGAGAAGGGGATGCAGCATCTCGGGGAGCATCCCTACCCCAGGGACACAGCGTTTTGGAGAGCATCCCTCCCCCAGGGAGGCAGCATCTTGGGGACCATCCCTGGCCCTGGGCTCCCCACAAGGCAGCTGGGTGCTGGCAGGCACACGCCCCACCCCGCCCCGCCTTCAGCAGCTGGGTTTTGGCCCTGGTCGCTGCCTTCCCCCCGCCAGAGCAGCCTGGCACAATAGCTCATTGTGGGGCCAGCTTTCAAGCGAGGCCAGGGAACGGCAGCGCTCGCCGGCGCGGGGGAAAGGGCCGCTGGAGGAGCCGGAAAGTTGCTGTTGGACGGTGTTCAGAGGCCTCGGCGCAGCGGGAGGGAGCCGGCCGCGGAAAGCAAACAGCGCGTGGAACGGAAAGTGCTGACTCCGAAAGGCGTCCCTGGCACCCCCGGCACCACCCGCGGCAGCACCACCCCGGGCACGGCGAGCCCCGGGCACGTAAATAGGGCCCAAGTGTCTAAATACCTTCCAGCGACCCAGTTATTCTGGTGTAAGGCCCTTGCTGTCCCCAGCAAGCTCTTGGCCGTGAACACAATGTGTGCAAGGGCGTGCGTGCCCCACGTCCCCAAGCAAAGCTCATCACCTTGCCCCTGCAGCACCCCATTCGCCTCCTCACACCTCTCCCTCCTGCTGCCTTCCCCTATATTCACATTTCTCCTCTTTCACCGCCTCCTTCCACCTCTCTTGTTCTATTTCAGAGATTTCTAGAGAGCCCTTCCCTTAGTTTAGTCTTCAGTAATTTCAGTTCCTGTTTCAGCCTCTCTTTATTTCCCACAAGCGCCACTTTAGATGTCTCATTTCAAGACACCAACCTGAAAAAAGACCCGTTTTGCTCTCTGGCCTCTATTTAAAGCAGCAGCTCTCAGCGTGTGCGGCTGCTTTCGAGCGTGCAAACCCCCCCCACACTGCAAACTCCAGCCCCTGGCCCCGGGGATACGCTGCCTCCTGCTCCGCTGCGCTGCGGGATGCATACACCCCTGGACATATATATGCTAGAGTCTGGAAAAACCCTGCTTGCTGCTCTGGCTTTGTTTAAATCACGCGCCTGAGCAGCCACACAACAGCACCTGGGGTCAATAAGCCGTGCAAAATCCTCCTAAAAGTGCAACTCCCCGCACAGGCAGGTTTTTCCTGCTGGGGAGCTCATCCCTCCCAGCAGACCCCTTCCTCTTAAGCTAAATGTTGCTGCTCTTTTACGAACAGCTTGTTTGCAGGACACACTGCTGCAACGGCCAGGCACTGCTTTTGGGGGTGCGGAGTTGTGGCCGGGATGCTTTTCCCACAGGAAGAGCTCTGGCTCCCTCCCCAAACTTCGCTTCCCCATCCCAAATCTCCTAAGCAGGTTATTGCACCCAGCGCCAGCATGGAGAGCTTCGGCGCGGGAAAAGGAGGTGGGGGGACAGAGCCGGGGCATCGAGGGGGGGAGCTTCATCCACCACCCCCGGTGCTTCCTTTGGGGCAGAGGGGAGGTGGGGTGCTCGCCCGCCAGGGCCGTTAACTGTTGGCCGCCATTTCCCCAGGGGGTACCCCAGGTGCGCGGGGGCTTCCCCCGGCCAGTATTTTTAGCACAAGCGTTAAAGAAATCGTCTGTGATTGCTGAGGGAGGGGGGGGCACAAGGGATGCTGGGTGCCTGTGGCTCCGCTTCCCCTTCAGTTTTTAATTCCTCTTCCTCCCTCTCGCTTGCAAGGACCAGCAGTATCCAAGCTGTGTGCTCCCCTCAAAGGCAAAACCCCCTCGAAGAGCTGGGGCACGGCCACCTCTTCGCTTTTTAGCTGCTCCCCCCCACCAAAAAGCCACCAGCGTGGAGCGGCTGCACGGAGACTTGAAAGCGGCGGATGGGAAAGGAGCTGCGCTCGCTGTTTATTTACCCAAAGCGGCCGGGCTCTGCCGAGCACGAGGCCACACGGCCTGGCCCGGCGGCTCCAGCTGCGATGAAAAAAGCTACGGCAAGATCAAGGTCCCGTGGCGGCTCGGCTTGGGGCTCCGCATCTCCAAGCCAAGGAGGGAGCAGGCTCGTCCCCACGGCTGTCCCCATTTTGGGGGCTCACCCAGCCTCTCCGCCAGACCCTGGTGTCATTAAGCTCGGGTGTAAGCTGAGCTTTGGAAACACGCGGGTGTCCGCAGGCAGCCTGGGACACACTGCAGCTGTGATAAGGACCATCGCGGTTCTCCACCTCTCATCCTCCAGCCCTTCCCCAGGCCGTCTTGCTTCCTGCCTGGCCGCAAGCTGAGCTACTATAAATGGAGTTTTTATAAATATCCCTTATCCTGGAGATTCATCCGTTGCATCCTCTCTACGCCGATGACTCGTCCACCCTTCTTGGTATCCAGCGAATCTGAGCGGTGCGTTTCAGAACGCTTCGTCTAATCCACTTCACGCTGACTCAAGCAAACAAGCGTCAAGGAGACTGTCCTCTGGGAATTTCCCACCACGCAGACTCACCAGCCCCATGAATAAGCGTCAGCTCCCGGACCGAGAACCTCTTCGAGATGCTGGCCCCAGACCTACACGCTAACGGGCTCCAATCAAACCCCCCCTCCAGTTATGGACAACACAGATTTCCTCCTGGCTTGGTGAGGACGAGGCGATACCCGAGCCAGCGTAAAACTCACCGGGGAAAAGATAATGTATAAAAATATATGTGTTTTTCAAAGATCCAAAGCACAATGGTGTGATTTGATCTGTTAGCAGCTCAGAGGCTGATTTGTCCTCCTGACAGGCCACAGCCAGAGGGCTCGAGTGGGAGAGCAGATGCCCAGCAGCATCTTCATGCTCCAGCGAGGGCGAGCTGGTGGCCACAGGGCTCTGCGAGTTGGCTACACCCATTTAACAGGAGCCTGCTGAAGAAAATACTACTATAAAAAGTCATTTGAGGGGGTAAACCACAGGTATCCCAAGCTCCCTGTGACGGTTTGGGGTGACAGACCATTTTGAAACCCTGGAATTGCCCCTGGGAAAGCAGCGTGGAGGGGTGACGGTCTCCGAGGAGGCGGAGGGGACACGCCACGTGTCCTGCTCCCACAGCGGGAGGAGCATCTCCCTTCTCCCACCCTCCGAGACCACAGGCTGCAATGCCAGCCAGCCCCTTATTCCCTATCACCACACAATTTTGTTTAATAATGAAAAATAACTACAGAAGTCGCTGGGGTTCCTAAGTTTTGGCATTGTTTTTCCACTTTGCTCTCTGAATTTAAAGAGTAAAGCCAACGAATAAGCACACCGACACTGAGGGTTATGAATTATTCTTCTTTTAATTTCACATGGTTTAAAATACGATATGAAATAAGGCTACAGTATATAAAAAACTCTCCAGCAAAATGATGTGCCAGCATCAGCAATTAAAACAAAACCAATCCCCTCCTTCTTTAAGAATTCAATGTAGGAGGGATTTTTTTTTTTTTTGTATCCTTTAAAAACAAAACAAAACAAAACAAAACACAACACACGGACACACACACACATCGCTACATCTCTAAGCTACCTCAGCTCAGTTTTTTTAAAAAGCACCTGCTTTTTCTTTTTTTTTAATCTCGCTTTTAAAATTTTTTTCCACTTTTAAAAAATATAAATTATATGAAAATACAAGTTGGAAAATAGTCGAACAGCACAATATAACAATCTCTTTTTTTTTTTTTCTTCTTCTATGTTTATCAGCTTAAAAAAAAATCCCATGTGTAAAAACAAAACAAAACAAAACAAAGACTTTTTTTTTTTTTTTACTGAGGCAGTTAATTCCTGGAGATATTCCATTATAACATATATGTATACATAGATTTATCATTTATTTAAACCTCTTTGGAATGTAGACAACAGCTCACGGATGTTATATAGACCCTACCAGAGAGCAGAGCACACCAAGGCATCCAAATTTTGCGACGTTAACGAGGAACAAGCAACCAAGCCCTAAAGCCTCGCAGAAAACCCCCCCAGAAGAGCAAGAGACGGAAGATGGGGATGTTTCCTGCAGCATCTGAATTTATCGGTGCTTACTGGGACCTTTGTTTTGGAGGAGGTGTTGGTTTGGAAAGACATGAGGAGGTTAAATCATACAGTATTTTTTATTTCTTGCCCTGTTTGGTTATTTCCCCACGTCTGGAGCGGGACGGTGGTAGTGTGGAAATAAAATGGATCTACACTTGCACACACACAAGTGTCCACGAGTTATGGTCACCCTACATGCAGAGATGGAAGAGAGACAGGCAGCAGAAAAAGCACTTGCATTTTGCATCAGGTTTTTGTTTTTTTCCTTTTACTGAGGTCCCAAATACCAACTGCCGAGGCCCCAGAAAGCTGTTTGCAAGCGCTTATGCTCCCAAGGTAGGACTCAGGCTCTGCCAGAAAACCAAGGGGACATGCCCCTGCACAGAAAACAGCAGATCACGAGCAGGACACAGAAAATATTAAAAAAAAAGAAATCACCAAAAGCACCTGAGACATTCCAAAACAAGACAAAATTACCCAATTTCTAAAAGGCGTGTGTATCTGCTGAGGGTGAAGCTCGGCCCCTTGCAGAGAAACCAGCACAGGAGCGAGGCCCATCCCAGGCAGATCTCCACCATCCCTCTCAAACCCATCCTTCTGGTCCAGCACACGGGAGTGGGCGAACCAGAATTTCATGGCCTCAGAGAATAGGAGGTCAGAGGGTTTGGGTTCCAGCACATCCCTTGCTAAAAGTCAACATGCAGTTAAAAAGCAGAAAGAAAAAAGAAAAAAACCAAAGGAACAAGAACAAATCTGCAAATTTCCAGTGTATAAACAGCACATAGCCCTCTCCGGGATGGTCTCTAGATGGGGAATAAAAAATAGAAGAAAACAGGAAATGATGAACCTGCTGTCCCTGGGACTTTTCCGGCTGCACTTGCACACAGGCTGCGAGCTGGGATGGCAAACAGCCGGGAGAAACGATGGAGAAGCTCCAGCCAGGGGCTACTTCCAAAAAACAGAGCTGCTTTCCACGACTGGCCCTTCCTAACCTTTAAAGCACCTTCCTAAAATCACTAGGAACACACAGGTTCAGCTTGGAAACCTGGAAAAAATAAGCACAGTGGAGCTGACAAGGGATTTAGCCTGGCAGAAGGATGGGGTTGGTACCCGAACCTGCGGTTCCTTCCATTGGAGGGAAATTTTATCCCTGTTTTCCGCTTGAAAAAGGCACTTCAGCTGCAGTGGAGCATCCGAGCGAAGCAGGAGGCATGTCCTGGGACACGGCGTGGTGCCCAGGGCAGGAGACAGGGCACCCTTTCTAAGGGTGTAAGAGGGATTTTCCAAAGCACAGCTAGAAGTGGCCCGTGGTAAGCTAAGGGCACTCTGCGGTTGCACGCGAGACAGCAACCCCGACCGCCCGAAAAACCCCACCCGACTGCTGAAAATCCAACCCATACGATGTGTCCTGTCGGGATGCTCTTTAACTGCTCCTCCCCTGCACATTTCTGTGTCCCTTTTCAGCAGAGCTCTGCCCCGGTGCCTCACCGGTGGGGGGGGTCTCATCCACGGTACCTGTGTTTTCCTTTCCTCTCTCCAGCTCGGCCGAGCTGCTTTCTCCCATCCTCCCTGTCTGCCCGAGGAGATGAGCTGAAGTTTAACTTCCCAGCGGGCAGCGTCCCTTTCCTCCTTTGGTGCATGCTCCTTTCACCTTCCTTTCATCCCCTTTTTCCTTCCTTTCCGTCCATCCCACCCTTTTCTTCCCATATGCTCAGTGGGATGATGCGCAGCCCCAGCCCCGTGAGCTAACAGCATAATAACATCCCTCACCTAAACCACCTTCTGCTTCCACCCCCCATGGCTGGAGGTCCCTCTTGGCCCACTCATTTCCGCTCCACCAGCACCTTTTTTTTTTAAGCATGCAGCAGTTTTGGGGTTGACTTGCGCCAAAATGACCAACTGGGGATACAAAGGTGCCCCGAGGTCCGGAGGATGAGGAGGAGAGCCCAGCACCTCTGAGCATCACCTTGCCCCGGGGTCGAGCTCCCCATCCAACACTGCCCCTGTGCAGGGCGGGTTACGTGCCTGAATATTTTGGGGTTTTGCACACAGAGTCCTGCCCTGCTGACACAACAAATCAGCCTGTACTACACAGGCATCGCCCGGCGACCAACTCTGGAAAGCCTCTCCCCACCTCGCCCCCCGCTACTGTCTCACAGTGCCTCTGTAACGAACACAACTACCTAAACCACACAGACAGACAGACAAACAACACAAAAAGAAGGTACTTTTGGTTCAAACGCATAATACTGTCTTTAGAAAGAAAAAGCCCAGTGGCTCTCAGGGGTGACAGACCCCGTTTGGCGGTTGGATCCGCACGGATCCGGCTTCGGGGTCGTATCTGGATACGGAAACGCTCGCTGCCCCGTGCTCTAACTCACACCAGACCTTCCCCGAAGGCAGTCGGGAGCCTCAGTCTGCTCAGAGCAGCCTGGGAAGTGCTGGGGGCCGCAGGATTTACCCCTCTGAACGAGTCGCCGAAGGTTTGGAGGACAGATGGGAGCAGCTCCCCCCGGGACTGGTCCTGCAACCATCTCGGGCAAGCGCAGGAGACCTCTCGTTTACCCCAGCGACACCGGTCATATGCTTCATGTTAATCACACCCTGCCAGGGTTTGCAGGATCAGGCTTACAAAGAGCAGTAAAGAACCCATTTGCAAGGACAATTTCCTTTCTGCGTGTGCCCAGGCTGGTTTAGACATACAGCAATAAAGATAGAGCTGGTCGAAACAGGAAGGAAAGAACATTTCCCTTTGGTTTTTCAACTTTTTCCTGATGTTTTCGCCCCCAACCAACTTACATATTTTCCACTTACCACATTCAAAACATGGGAATTTCTCCCTTTTCCCCTTCAAAAAAAAAAAAACAAAACAAATTTTCTGAAAGCACCGAAGTGTTCCTTGAGCAAAAAAAGTGGTTTGGAAAATGCAGAAAAGACATTTTCCCCACAAACCTTGACAGGTTTCATGCACAAAACACAGCTGTACAAAAAGGCCCCTTTTTAAACAACAACAACGAAAGCAGAAATTTCAACCAGCTTTATCAGCAAATGGTGGAGCAAAGCGTGTGGGACTGAAAGCAAGAGTGGCACACCCAGCCAGCATCACCAGGAGCCAGTTTGGAGTTAAAATTTTCCTTCACACACGATTCGGAGATGCCGAGTCGTAGTGCTACACTTCTCCAGTGGGGTCTACATAAACTCGTTTGTTTTTTTTTTTTTTTTTTTTTCTTTTTCCTCACTGTGATAAAACTCTCTGCTGGCATAACAGAAACAAACACACACAATATTGCAATACTGAGACCATCTTAGAGCTTAAGACTATTTAAAAAAAAATACTGGCACAAAATTTAATAAAATAAAACTTTAACAAATTTTTTTTTTAAAAAAAAAAGAGTCTTGATCCCTCCTATAGCAAATATTCTGTCTTTTGTAGAAAAGAAGACAACCGACAGAAAGGTGATGTAACAAGAACGACAAACAGTTCTTGGTTCTTTCCTATATTGCCCCTCCCCGAAGCAGGAATATTCACCCACTTTGGTTTTCCCTCCCTGCCCCCAAAAAAAGTTTAAAATCCTCAAATCCTCGGGAACACTGTCATTTCCTGAACTGTCAGTTTGTGTGCGAATAATACAAAAACCAAAGGGATCCACATTTGATAACATTTTTTCTAAACAGCAGGGGATGGGGAGGGGTTTGGTTTTTTTTTTAAGTGAGCTACATTTTTCTGGCTTTCTTAAAACTCAGAATTTCACCCCCAAAAAAAGCCTGTCTTGGAGCTTTCAGGAAAAAAGCAAGCCCATCCTTCTCTGAACCAAACTTTTTAGGTTTTGGCTAAAAGTTTGTCTCTTCCGCCACCCTCTCGCCCAACATCCTCAAAGCATCAGATCTGAGTTGCTCTTTAAAAAAAAAAAAAAAACAAACAAAACCCAACAAAAATAACAGTAAAAATAAAAAAAGAACCAACAGAAAAGGTCCCATCGACTCTCCAAAATGACACGGGGCGATCCCTCCGCCCCGGCCGGCCACCTTCACTCGTCGGCATCGGGCTTGACGTCCAGCATGGCGTGGAGCTCCTCGGGCGTGTAGCCCAGCAGGCTCTGCAGGTCGCAGACGAAACGGTAGACGTAGCGTTTCCCGGCCGTCTTGTGGATGATGTTCTTGTCGTAGTAGTAGCGCAAGCCACGGCTCAGCTTCTCGTAGTTCATCTTGGGCTTGTTTTTCCTCTTGCCCCATCGCCTGGCCACCTGGGACAGGGGGGAGGAGAGTCAAGGCGGGGGTGCACGTCGCAGGGAAGGGAAGGAAAAAAATCAATCTGGCTTGGTTGGGCAGCATCAGGCAGCAGGGCCAGACTTGAGGGAAGGGAGAGCACTTTCTTTGTCTTTAAGATGGACACGGATGGGTCACAATCATTAAAATTTGGGAAAACCAACCTCCGTGCAATGGCAGAACATTGCAGACGACTCTATGGGGATTCAGGGAAAGGAACCAATGTCCCATCTGTTCCCCAAAATCAGTGGGAAGCCCCCCACCACCTGTACACACCCTATTTTCTTTGCTTTGATGATACATGTCTCTACAGTGTTTCAACTACTTCACGCCAGCTTTGGGCACAAATTACTGCTTCCTAGGTATTACTGCAGCCCTATCTTTAACAGGTTTTCAGCTGGACTCTAATTCATTCTTTTCCCCAAGAACAGAACAACATGACTGCCCAAATCTCAGCCCTGAAGGGAAGAGGGGAGGATTATCCACACCAATATTTCAGCGGCATTTGGGCTCTGCACTTAATTCCAGGGCACTCTACCTCGTCTGGGTCGGAAAGTTTGAATTCCCAGCCGTCGCCCGTCCAGCTGATGAAGGACTGACAGGACTTGTCAGTGAGCAGTTCCAGCAGGAATTGCCACAGTTGGATGGGTCCACTGCCTAGAAAGACAAAGGAAACATGAGATGTTAATGCCAGGAAAAGCACGGTCCCTTCTATCCCAGGGGATTTAAAAAAAAAAAAAAAATCACATGCAAACGGTGCTCACTGGAAAAAATAAAACCTTTTCCTATCAAAAAAACCCCATCAGCGGCCACAGGGCAAGATCTAGGCTGAGATGACAGCTTGAGAGTTAAATCCTGCAGGTAAAAGAGCTCCTTATTTGCAATAAGAGCTGAATATTCATGCACTGGAATGCTTTACTTCGAGTTACATAAATAGGATTATTTTTCTGGCATCCAAACAGTGAAGAGTCATTGTCTTGGCACAAGAGCACCACCATTTCCTCTGTGCCAAAAAGCTGCTGGCCATCATATGAACTCCGGCAGACTCCTGCTTCCCGACCTTGACTCTTTGCTCCGTCGCTGTTTAACCGAGATAAAGGGGGACCCAGGTATGAAAATTATTTGGCCTCTTTCCAGGGCGTGTTGCTGCAGGAACGGGCTCCGCCGGCTCGCGGAGCTCGGCGCGGGGAAGGCAGGGGCTGGCTGGCTCGGCAGACAGATCTCACCAGCTCAGGAGTGGTGGATCTCCCCAGCACAGCCTTGGCACAGTCTTAGCAAAGCCACGAGCAAACCTCCCCGTGGCTGCTGGTTCCCTTAAGCCAGGAGAGGCACGAGGCAGCACGCAGCATCCCACGCCACGGACATTCAGCTTCTCCTTACAACTCTGCCATGTCCATCTTTCCCCTGGGTGCTAATTGTGGCCAACAGCGATTTGCCTCGGTGTCCTGAGCCTGACCCATCTATCCTGCAGTACCCCGTGCACCCCGCTGCGAGCTTGCGGCTTCACAGCCTGGTTTTGGCTTGGATTAATGGTGTACGTGGAGTGATTTCGAAATACTTATTTCTTTTTTGCACTTGTGAACCAATCAAAGGTAGAGGAGAAGCCCTCAAGCCAAAATCTCCTTGATGAGCAACTTCCAAATGCGGCCGCACCCAAAATATTGCACTTAGCTCTGGGCAACATGTTTTGGGCGAGATTTTGCCATGTTTTAAACGGAGCTTAGAATATATCACCAATAATAAGAATGACAATAATAATAAACAGAGCCAGAGGTTAGAGAGAATGATTTATCACAGAAAGAATTGCACAGGCTGGATTAGGATGGCAGGCTGGGGTAAACCCGCCTGCTGACAGCAATGAGCAGAAGCTTCAAGCAGGGAAAAAAAGGATGGAGAACAGCCTATTTCCACGAATGACAATGAAGGCTGTCAGAGCTGTGGCTGCGGGACAACCCGCGAAGGGAAGAGAGGGCTGTTCCCCCTTTTCCACAAGGTTTAAAATGACTCAAAAGCAGACAAGCTGCTGGGGAGGAGGAAATGAGAGAGCTGGCTGTGGGACAGGGGAATCACTGTGCGCCGTCCAGCCTTCCCCAAATTATTTCCCTCCTGTTATTCCTAAGGAACCGCTCCAGAGTTTTTCAGGCACCGGGTCCTCCGCCAAGCCCTGAGGGTTATCGAACAGCCACGGGCAGGACAAAGCAGGGAGCTCACAGCATCTCTCTGCTTGTAAATGGGAAGACGACACTCAGCGGGGAAAGGCTCCAGCCCGTTGTTCTCGGCAGGAGCTTGCCAAGACGTTGACTCCACGACCACGCGCTCCGGTAGGGATGGAGCTGGGTTATCCGCACCAAAACAAGGGAGGAAAAATTCAGATGACGCCTTCGCCTCGCTTTTGAAAGGGAAGAGCCAAAACCCTGGCCTGAAATGCCACCGCATCTCAAAGCGTAGACCTATTTATAGCAGCGAGCTTTAAATACCGAGAAAACATTGGGAAAAAAGGTTATTTCAGCTGCCTGAGGTCCTCCATAGGGAATGGCAGGTGAATTCACATGGGGATGGTTTCTCTTGGCCCATCTGACTTTACACCAATTCCCTACAGACACACAGCATCCAACACCCAAATCAGGTTAACAGAGAAACAGGAGAGAAGACTGACGCAAGATCAGGTTTATCACCTGGCATCGATCTCTCTCCTGCCCAACCAAAGAACAAGGAATTTTTTCTTAATTCCTTCCCCAAAATAAGACGGATGGAAACCCATCACCTAGGCACCAGGTTCTTGGGGGAGCAACTGCCCTCAAAATACCCCTGGGCCACCCTGGCTCTGCGGGGAGTGTTTCAAGGTTTGAGTGTCATTAACCCTGAGCCAAGCGGCCGGCGCAGTTCACGCTTGGTGCTCGCAGCTCGGCTGCCAGCTGGCACGGAGAGGTGTCGGGAAACCCAGCAATTCCTCGCCCTCTCTCCAGCAAGCGAGGTAGAGCTCCTGCCGCTGCGCCGGGTGCCGCTCTGCTGGGTATTTTGGGATTTTGAAGGAAGCAGTGTCATCCTCGGAACAGGGATTCCCAAGGTCTATTCCGAGCTGCCTGCAGGACACGTGTAAAACCCCAAATTCCTCTGCGTTGGACAAGCAATTATGTCAAGAATGTGTTTACTGCAGGGCTTGCAGGCATGTCTGAGCTCCTATAAACACACGCCCTGCCAGAGGGGAAGGCAGCAGAGGCCCTGCAGACACCACTGCGAGGTGTCAGCCAGGCGGGTGATGCCTGAGGTGGCAGGAACCAAACCCTGGCACATGCCCGAGCCTGCGTGCCCGAAAGCAGCTCTGGGGACACCACAGGGTAGGAAGGCAATATGATCAGAGAAGGGCTGCTGGAGGTCCGTGCATCATCTGGTGGGCCAGTAGAGCTGTAATTAGTGCTGGGAGGGCAATCTGCAGTAATAAGCGTCTTTTGCTCACTCTGCACACCAGCAAGGAGCTGGGAGTTATTTTTCCCAATGCTTAATAGGATTTCACAGTGACCTTTGGCTCGGGCAGAGATGCCACTCCGCCAACGCTGTGTTCCCAAAGCTATCAGGGCAGGGATGAAGCTGCCAGGCTTGTCTCTGTACCCAAAACCTCCACCCCCGCAGGAGCTGGGAGCAGCACCCATTTTCCATCCTTTCTGCTTCAACCCTTCTGCTTGTCCCTGGCCAGGGCTGGAAATCCCCACCACGATGCCTGGTCCAGATCGCTTCATGGCACAAGCCCGCACCAACCGCCCCACGGCTGGCGTAGCTCGATGGGTGTATCCCACCATGCGACCTGTTGCAGAATCCCAGAATCATCTCGTTTGGAAAAGACCTTGAAGCTCCTCCAGTCCAACCATGAACCTCACCCTGACCGTTCCCAACTCCACCAGATCCCTCAGTGCTGGGTCAACCCGACTCTTCAACCCCTCCAGGGATGGGGACTCCCCCCCTGCCCTGGGCAGCCCATTCCAACGCCCAACAACCCCTTCTGCAAAGAAATCCTTCCTAAGAGCCAGTCTAAAATTGCCTTGGTTATCTCCAAAAACAACCACCACTGGAGTGTTCTCGCAGGCTGTTTTTCAGATACAGCTCCGAGCGTGGGGTGGAGGGACACAAGCCACCTTTGAGGGTGCTGGTCCTGCTGTGCACATCCAGGGACTTCCCAGAGCGAGCCCAGCCCAGGCTGGGGAATGGGGGCAGCCCCTGCTCCACAAAAGACAAGGGTGGTGGGACGTCCTCCCGCCCTGCCGCGACCTCCGGCACCCGTGAAGGCTGCTAAGAATAGTGCCCGCCAGGGCCACAATGGGGGCCCTGTCTGGCCTCGGTGGCACTGAACGGGCTCCTTCAGCGGGGACTGCCACACTGCAGGAATTCTCCCGCGTCAGGGGGAAAATATGCCTCTTAAACCGGATGATGACCAGCTGCTACAGCCGGAACCGTTGGCTGAGCAGTGCCTCCTCCGCATCAGCCCTCCGATGGCACCCGTGGGTGTCCCCAGCACCCAGAGTTTGGTGCCACGTCATCCCTGTGCCATCCTCCCTTGGCTGGGACTGGAGGTCTCCTACCACCTTCCTACCCAACAGCTCTGGAGGGGTTTGAAACCGCTTTCACTGGCGTGGTGATGGTGGTACCACCCGGCTGGGGCAGACAGGCATCCGTGCCTGAAACGCATCATCCTCACTCTCTCTCAAGACGGTTTCACACCCCCACCCCTCTCAACGGCCTCTGTTTTGTTTTCCTTCTTTCAAACAACAAGAAAAAAAAAAAAAACTACTGAAGAAAAAAAAAAGAAAGGGGCGCACCTATGCTTTTCACTCTGTGGTTTGTGGTTCCAACCCAACAAAACAATTGGGCACAGCAACATCTCCAAAACAGCCTTCACCTCACTCACATGCCCACCCTGCCCAAGCCCCCTTCACTGTGGCACTGGCGGTCCCCAATTTATCACACTGTGTTGAGGGACGGCAAAGCTCGTCCCCATAGCTCCCTCGTTAGGCCAAGCTCAACTGCCTCCTCCCAAGCTCTGGCTCAGGTCACGCCACCGTGAAGTGCCAGCTTTGTATGGGTGGGAGGGCAGCGATGGAGCTCGGATGGAAGCATCTCCAAAGAGCAGGCACGAAGAAAGCAGGGAAGCACCCAGACAGCACCTTTCTTGGGGAGCCACATGCTTTTTGGTTGTGCTTGTAGACAGGAGAGCAGCCAGGCGGGCCACTGTGGGCCAGTTCTGCTTTCCTGATGCATCAACTGTTTCGAGGAAGAACATGCTGGGAGGACTGGTCTCACTCCAGAGGCATCTGGCAAAGCACAAGGGGCTTTGTGAGCTTCACATCACCCCCTGAAGGTGGTCCTGCAGGCCAAGAACTGTGGTTTAAATGCTCCAGCTCATTGGTCGAAGGAAAGACAAAGCCTCCGGGCTGCGGAGAAGGTGCTGCCAGTGGCTGCAGCAGCTCTGGTGAGAGCTGAGGTGCTGTCACGGTCGGGCAGCGATGCGTGGGGCTGATTTCACTGTCATTTGCACATGTCTGGCAGGTGGAGCAG
Organism: Strix uralensis; assembly: GCF_047716275.1. Taxonomy (NCBI): domain Eukaryota; kingdom Metazoa; phylum Chordata; class Aves; order Strigiformes; family Strigidae; genus Strix; species Strix uralensis. The sequence goes on along the minus strand of NC_133997.1, from coordinate 7,114,677 downwards.
GAGCCACTGAACCAGCCCCGAGCCCCACCCTTGAGCTCCCCACCTTGTGGAGGCGAAAAGGGCTGCTGAGCCCAGGCAGGCACTGCAGTGGAGGCAGAAAGCGGGCAGGAGCTGCTGGCTGGTCACACTTGAAGCCACCCTGCAAGGGCAGGTAACGGGTAGGACCCAGAGGGAGCGAGCTAACACCACCCCCTGCATCGCCCAGGGGACAGAGGTGCTGCTGTGTTGCTTCTGAATCCTGGGGCAGCTGCCTGCATCTCCAGATTCCCCTAACTCAATATACAAGTGGCTATGGATGCCCATGCAGGCACGCTTCTCCAGAAGTGCAGACAAGCAGGCAGGAAGGATGCTGATGTTTCTAGAAAAGCTGCTGCACAAGCTCTGGATGTCAAGGGCAGCTGGATCACCGGACTGTGTGGGAGAGGGGCTGGGAAGGCAGCGGCTGGCGGATTTTCGGATGCTGATGACCACAGCACGGCCAGAGAGCTCGCTGATGGAAGCTTCAGGCCAGCAGCACGGGCAACAAGAAGAGGAGAAGCAGCACACAAGCTCTCTTGAAAGAGACCCACTTTCTTTGGCACTGACTTGACTTTCTTGCAAAACAGCAGCTGCATGCTTTCACTTCTGTGTCACAGATAAGCATCGCTCAGAAACAGAGCCTTGTCGAAGGCTTCAGGCTCTGCACCGCAGACAATTCAGACAGGGCAGATGGGTTTAGCAGTCAGATTTGGGCCCTGTCGACCGGGTACTGCGAATGCTGATAGCAAGGATCAGGGCTGGATCTGGCCTGGGCAAAACCCTTTGGTAGACAGAAGCGCTCCTGGGCGCTGGGGTGAGATAGCATCTGTGAGAGGTGGCTATTCCCTGCACTACTGCACTATTTTCAGTCTTCAGGGCAGCATGATAATGAAGATAGCATCAATCTGTTGCTAAGAGAAACACTCAGGTCATGTGCGGTATTAGCTGCGAAGAGGGCATTAACTCTTTAGGTGCTGTAAACAGCAACTTCCTAACCAGGTCGGTAAGAAAGTACAGCATCACAAATGCAAACCCAGCCTTGCAGAGGAAGGCTCACAGTTTGGGGCACGCTCGCTTCACCTGTCTCATCCCTCTTTCCTCCCTTCACCTCTCGAACACGAGGGGAATGGCTCTGCTCTGTCTGTTGAGCTCCGCGGAGCAGCAGCCCGGCCCATCACAGCTCTGGTGGTGTGGCAATGCAGACAACACCCTGCGATGGAAAGCCCCGGCCTGCACAGATGATGCTGAGGTCCTACGTGCCACAAAGCAAACAAACACCACATCTTGGCTAGAAACCCACGCAGGTGCTTTGGGGGCACGCAAGAAAAGCTGAGAACAGTTCAGCCCTGAGTGGCTATCAGCAACCACAGGGGCAGAGGGAGGGTCTGAACCGCCGCTGGACCGGCATCGCCAGGAGGGCAGCGGCACAAGTAGGTCAGCATAGTGGAAAAGCGAATGTAGGACAGAAAGAGCAAAGACCAACGCGGTCAGACCCCCACCACAGGCCCTCTGCATGGGCCGCTCGCTTCTCGACTGCATTTATCCGCGAGGCGTCAGGTCTCACAAAAGGGGCTGGAGGCCACGGTACCCATTGGAGGCAGCAGCTTGCAGGATCTGGCTCAGGCACAGCCGCAGGTGGCACGGAGGCAAAGCTGAGCTTAATTTAGCCCTGCTGGGCTCAGGTACAGAGGGGTCTATGCCCACATTCCAGCATGCGCCTAGCACGAGCCACCCGCCCACACCAAACGCTGCATGAACGAGGGACCTTAAACTGAGCTCAGCTAAGCCAACGTGAGGCTGAGCCTGCAGAGAAGCTGCATCCTAACACAGCATTTACCTAAATTTAATAGATGCATTCTGTCTCCGTTTCCTAGGTCGTGTCAATAAAAGAAATAAATCTGGCTTTATGTAACACTCAAGCTGGCCAAGCTTTGAGAGATCTGGCCCCTAAACCAGAGGTGTCCAGAGCTGGCCCTCCCGGCAGCTATGGAAACTGAGGTTCACCAACTCCTGAGCAATTACATTTCTCCCTCAAAAAAGATAAGAAAATTGCATCAACCTCTATCTGAGCAACCATGGCAACTTGTTAAATTAGGTCAAGATGTGGGGGCAGATAACGCAGCTTTGAAAAGCTGCTTGCGAGCTGGGTGAAGAACACATCAAACGCAAACGGAGCTTCCGCCAAAATGCACCTTCTCACCAAAGCATGCGCCTCTTAGGGCAGATACCATCAGAGATGTGCCGCGGCTGCGATAAAGCACTGTGCCACCTCCCTGGGCCGCTGGCAAAACAGGCCCTCGGTAACAAAACCTGAACAGTATTGTTGAGTTCTTAAAGCCAAACCAGAGAGCCCTGGAGATGAAGGACGTGATGTCCCAGGTTTCACCCTTCCAGCCCGAAGAGGTGCTGGTCTGTTGGGTGCTCCACGGGCTGGTCACTGGTGGTGGACATGTGCTCAAGGCATCATCTAAGTGAGACTTTGGGACCCTGGCTGCTTTGGGACCCTGGGCTGGTAATCCCCTGCTCTGCTCAACTGGAGGCTCCACCTCCTCACCAGAGCTGCAGCGCCCAGACTTTAAGTTCCTCTGCTCTAGCTGCTAGACAGCACTTCCTCCCCCGAGTAAAGTAAAAGTAATGTAAAGCAAAGCATAAAAAGAAGAACCTAGGAGTTCTGCCTGAGAGTCCACACACCCCTTGCTCAGCTGGCCCAAGAAAGAGGTCCAGCACTTCTCAGTGGCCAGTCTGGATTTTTTTTTTTTGCAGAAATACACTAATACAAAATAGTTTTGAGAGTGCCCAGTTCTCCTCCAGTTTGTAATGCAACATGTTCTCACTTGCGCTCGCTGTGACCTGCTTTCACAGCAACCCGGCTTCGCTTTGCACCCACGCTGGGCTCCCTTTGCACAGAAAATGTAAGGTGCTGACAGGTCAGTAGGCTTTAAAAAGGGACAGAGGACATCTCTGGAGTCACGTGCCTGCAAAGATCATCTGTCCAAAGATTGTTCCCAACAGTAAATGCAGGCTGTGGTGGTTTGAGGACTGAATTATTGCTTAGCAGCCTTCAGAGCAAGCAAGCAGCGCTCCAGCCCAAGGATTTCCAAGTGACTGCTGATTCTGGAAACCTCTGATTTTCCTCTCCCCATTTAAAGTTTCTCAAGTGAAGCAATGCAAAAAAAAAAAAAAAAAAAATCAGGCGCTCCCACTTATTGATCACACCGAAATGCCCGGGCCAAAGGATTATCTTTCCGGCTCAAAATGGGGTTTGAAATGAGGCAAGGGAAAATGTTATGCAGTGCAAAGCGTTTGGAAGTGTGCTCTGGCATTGCATTAACCGAAGTCTCCCCTTCCTGGCGGCAGGAATCCAAGGACACTCTTTGGGGTGCTAATACTCCTTGGCAAAACACAGGGTCCAGCCGCCGACTTGGGCTCCACGCTCGCGGAGGGAGCTGGGAACGTCGCCTCTCTACGGGGGCGGCTCTTTTCCATGAGCTGCAGCAAATGCGGAGGGAAACGTCCAGCTTGGAAAATAAAACTCCTGGTTTTGCCAGTGCCTCTGTGCCTCAGTTTCCCTAGCTGTTAACATGCAACCAACGCTCCTGCCCAGGCACCAGGTACCCAAAACACTTCCACAGGCCGTAGTGAAAGGCATTATCAGGAGAAAATAGGAATAAAAATTGCAAGTTCTGCTCACTGGTCTCTTTTCTTAGGAACATCAACTTCTGTGGCACGGCAGAGGATGGTGTCCCGCAGCACGGCCCCTCCTACCACTCATGCCTCTCCGCACCACTTCCCCCAGCCAAAAACCATTCAGGAATAGCAGAGCATTTTGCATAGACTTGGTTGAAACAGGCTCATTCAGCAGGCAGAGCTGAGCTTTCTTTCTAACTAAAGCTATAGTAACAAACCACTTCCTTTTTTACACATAGCTCCTAAAATTATCTCTCCACCTCTCCTCCCCTCTGCATCTCTTCCCCCCTCACAAAAAACTAGATATCAGCCCTAAGATGAGCCACGCGTGGGAGGAGATTTCAGGGACAGTCACACCTCAGGATCTGCTCTGAACCTTTTGATGATCTTTATCTTCACAAACTATTTCCACCGCTTGGCTCCTCTGGGCCACAGCTGCTACCAGCTGGGGTAGGAGAGATCAGTATGTACGAGGGAAAGGGGAACTGGCAGGAGGCTGCCCTGCGAATTTTACTTATAGTACAGGGAAAAGACATGGCACAGAAGGACTGGAAAGGATTATCTCAATTTTAGCTGGAAGCTCCATCCCACCAGGTTTCTCTCCCAGGAGATGCCAGATTGCTAGAGGGCTGTCATATAAAAAGCCGGAGTTTCCATGGCCTATCCCCTTCTCATCTCTTCCAGTGCAGGGAAGGGAAAATGTTTGGGTCTGCTTTGGCACCATCCCATCCCTGCCTCCCACCAAGGTAAAGAGCAAAACCAAGTGCTTCCTCCATGCCAAAAGGGGAGAAGATCATTTCACATCACACACAGCAACACCAGAAATGCAGCCGCTCCTCCCTGAGGCGGGAGACCACGAGCAATTGGCCAGCACGCTGCATAAAAGTGTCAGCGGGGGGAAACGAGGGATTTCTACTACCTTGTGTTCTCAACCACACAAACTGGGCACCAGTTCCTTCCAAACCCAACCAGGAGGCACCCGGGTGTAAATGAAAACACAAGGCATCAAATGCCCAGCGTTCAGTCAGGTCCTATTTCCTCCATGAGGTCTGGAAGGCCGACGCGTGAAGGACATGCAGCCTTGGGGGGCTGCATGCTCTCAGGGGTGCCCACATGCATGTGGCTGAGCCCAGAGACACCCCAAAACCCCTCACTCACAGACTGCTGAGATGTTGGGCAACCCAGAGCCTCTGGAGGCTCTGCCCTCTCCCTCGATGGAGAGGCTCTACCCAAGGCGCTCGGCAGAGAGGCAGTCTCCTGAGAAGCGTGACCCTACCTGTGTAGCCAGCAAGGGCAGCAGCAGGAATGACAGGCTTGTCCTTGTTCATATCGGCCCGATCTCGAACATAGTCCTTGAAGGTGCCCTTGGGCTTGTGGTTGGGCAGGGCGGTGGGGTAGTCCTCCGAGTCGAAGCTGTCGTAGGAAGGGACGCGCTGCAGGCTCTGGAAGGAGGACTGGCTGCTCCAGGACTGCGTCAGGCGGTCGCAGCTGTCGTAGCTCTCTATGCTCTCGAAGGAGTCCTGGCCACCCAGTTTACCTGGCGAGAAGGAAGGGCATGTGAGATGGGCTTGGCCAGCACAGGGATGCTTTAGCTTGCCACAGCCAGGAGAAGGATGTTTTGCCAGCCCGCTGCGCAGGCAGAAGGCAACCGGGCAAATGTTGCTGTCCCACCATGCCTCCTCTCCAAACAAACTCGAAAGTATGGCCTGAAACTGGGATACTTTTATTATCTTTGTAATTCAGAGCAGGGCTACCTGAGCCCCAGAGAAGTTCAGGCAGCAAAGCAAGGCAGAGTCAGGGGAAAAACCCACTCTCTACCCAAGACTGATGCCTGGGGCTAACTGGAAATTGTCCTCTGTTTCAAAAAGGCAACGGCAGAGAAATAATCCACTTTAGACAGATATTCAAGGCTCAGTTCAGGTGCCAGGACCTCTTGCTCTTGCTGCTGAGAGATATGGGTCTCCAGTAAGTCCTGTATTATATCTATATAAATGCCTCTCAGGCATGTTCAAGGGCACTGGACACCCAGCTTCTATACTTTTGATGTTTCCTGCAAAACTATACAGCAGCCTTTTATTGCCATATGTTACAACCAGCTTCCACCCCCAAATCCCCAAACAGCAGCAGATTTGATGGAGGAGGAGAGCAAAAGGCTGAGAGCTCAAACAGCTATTTTTCCAGTTCTGGTAAGGTGAGCACAGCTGGGTTGTATCAAGGCTACTCTCTGGGGTATTTTTAGTACAGACCAGAACATGAGAGGCCAGATCCTCAGGAGTGCTGTGCTGATTTACACCCACTAGGGACAACAGAAGTATACCCTCTGTACTTAAAACTGAGAGCTAAAAAAGGTCCAAAGAACAAACTGAAATTGCTCTCTCTGATCTCCCGTACACTGCCGATTGCTCAACATCTTTACTGACAAACTAAGAGCGTAACAGGATCATTCAAGTTCACTAATTTCCCAAACCGGGCTAAAAACAGCTGCTGGGATTGTGCAAGAACTCCTGGAGAAATTTCCACTGGCAGAGCTACCCACAGCTTGGGCCCAGACAGTAAATCACAGGGGAACAGAACTGTGGAAGGACGCTGGCACGCTCCCCCAAATATTTGTTGTGTTGTAGTTTGACGAGCACTTGCTGTGAAAAGACTCGACTACCGTGGGCTCTGCCCTGATTGCTGGCCCAGAATCATCTAAAGTTTGGATCCATTGGATTGATTCTGCTGGTAATATCCATGCTTCAAACTCATTTTATTTTTTTCTTTTTGTTTTTTGAGAATTTCCCAGAATACACTTCAATCACTTCCTGAATCCTGCCAGGGGAAAATTAACACCGCTTTGTGCATGTTCATTAATTGGCATAACCACTTCCCTGAGAAGTGCTGCAGCACAAGCTCGTTTAGAAAAGGAATTAAAAGTCTGCCAGATGAACAGCCACAGTGACGGAGACGTGACTTGGGTCATTTATTTGAAAATTCACCTAAATTTGACCTAAACATGAGCCTTTGGAAAAATCACGCCTTGTACCTAGTCAGGAGAAATTTGTTAAGAGTTTGGCAGTTACACTTTCCAAGCAGACGCCCTCACTGATAAGGCAAAGTCAAACAACTCCTGTGGGACCACAAAATTAATTCCTAAAGCCCACACAAAGAAAGGCAAAAGGCGACTGTCTGGAAAACCTCCATCCTGAATTTCACACTGCTTGAAGTGCTTGACTTCACGGCAGACTAGCCTTTTAATGCAGGGAAGGTAAAGACGTACGTAAATATAAACTGGACTCTGCTTTATATTAAGGCTTCTTTATACCACTCTGGGAGGATTAATGCCACCCAAAGGCCCTTCTACATGGCTGAAATGGAGCGTTAGTGTAAGCGCGGCCGTAGCCTGTTGCATTTCTTCAACTGCAATCAGTATGTTGAAGTGTTTGCTAACACCAGGGGCCCTTTGGTCCCCAACGCTGAGTTAAGGGCTCTTTCCTCCCTCCCCTAGAGCCTTTTTAGGCTTGCCAGTGAGACAGGCTCCAGGTACAATTGCAAAAGCATGCCTGAATCATTGCATTTCAGTGACAATTATTATGAAATCACCTACGTTAAAGAAAAGGTCAAGAAAAGGGAAAGACACTGATGAAAGACAGCCAGAAAAACAAGCCCAGAAAGAAGAGTTTACCTAAAATTATAACACCGCTGCCCTTTTGGCTCACTGTATCGTCTAAGTCACCTCTCTCATATTAACACTCAGCTAGCAGCAGAAGCAGAGGTAATAATACAAATAACAACTTTCCTGTCATTAGCTCTCCCAGCTTGGAAAAAGAATGAGAAACTTAAAATGAGCTCCACTGAGCATCGCGTATGTGATGCGGACCTGCAAAGGGGCTCTAGCTTTCACAGGGAACCAGCACATCTTCAGCTCTCGTTGCTGGATGAATGGGTTTAAATGTTCAACATCAAACCTGGCTCACAGCAACACGTTACTATAATGAATTTTAGGCATGGGGACACCTGGATTCTATTCAGGGCGCGATCGCAGGCAGGTCAGATCTCTTCCCCGTGCCTCAGGTTCCCTACCTGGAATCAGGAGATAATGATAGCCCTTTGTAAGTGACTTTGAGCTCTATGGATTAAACTTTTGCTTTGAATATATACTGTGAGCCAGATCCTCAGCCTTGCATTAAGCGATGTAATTACAAAGTAGTCGGGCATCTGGGCCCCATGTGTTCAGAATTTAATAATATTAATTGAAAAGGTATTTGGACTCAGATCCTCAAAAGTGTTTAGGTGTTGAAATCCCATCATCTCAAACAGGAATCATGTACCTATAACTCTTTGGAGATGTAGGGTTGTAGCACAAGGATTCAGGGGGTCCTTCAGCTCTGTTGCTGACTGAACCCATGACATCTGCATCTCCTAACAAAGCACAGGGCTTGGGTTCATCAGAACAGATTATCAGTTCAAGCAAACAGCCATCAAAATCAGCGGAGATAATGGATAAAGACTTTGGATCATCAAGTGTAAAACCCTTCAGAGCCTTGGACAGTAATTCCTGATGAGAAGTTGTGAAGAATTTGTGGGGTTTTGCCTGGTCTCCTAGGAAAATGAGATTTATACAACCACACAGCAGTCTGTCCTCCCTAATAACCTTAAAGCCTATTTCGACTTCATTCAAGTCTGACATCAAAGTACAGACCCAGAAATGCTGTATTTTGGCAGATGTTGTAAAAACAGGCAGCAAAGTAGAGAAAAGAAAGGCCTTCTTCGTGTTTTCCCTGGAGAGAAAGGCAGGGAGGGCTCAAAGCCATCAGGGAATCCATCTGGGAGTTCAAGGCCGTAAAATATATCTGTTGGGAAATGGCTTCATTACCGGCACTGCACGGCTCCCTGATGGCCTGGGTGCCCCCAAAGCACTATCTCCTACAGAAGGGAAAGCAGCACTTCTGTTGATATAGGTAGAATAGCAATAACCCAACCAAACCCTCCGAGATCCCCAACTTTACCTCGGCTGGCACGTCCCATACACATGTTATCTGGCGTTACTACTTCTTGCTTGATCGTGAAGTAGTCTGTCTGCAGGGAGTCTGTCTGCACCGGGTCACGCAGGATGACCGAGGGATAGTCGTTCTCATACTTGAGGGACAGGAGCTCTTCCGAGCTGATGGGATGGAGGGTCTGGTAGGACTCTGTGATGAAGCTGGGCTCGGAAAACTCAGAGGGAGGTACGCACTGTGCATGCTCAATGCCATAACCTGCCGGCAGAACGGAAGCGTCAGAAAGCCACCCAAACTCAAAGAGCTCAAAGAAACTAGAGTGTTGCTCGCTCCCCCTCCAGTCTCCCAAAACACACTGAGATTTGAGGTCTGCAGTGCAAGAGGAGACTGCCTTTGGATATAAAATACCTGGCACAATTGGGCACTAATTTTGAGTAAGGTTTCGAAATGCTACAGAGAGATGGTGTCTTATAATTGCAGCAATTTAAAAAAATAAGACATCCTCAACTGTCATCAGGACACTTTATGCCAAGCACCTCTTGAGCAAGGTGCTAGTGGGAAAAAGCTGGAAAATCCTGAGGAGCGTAGTCTCAGCAAAGGAGATACAGGGCAAAGAATCACTGATGATTGTAATAGATGAGTCACTTCCACAGTCACTTCTCCTCACTGGCCAGAGCCTGGAATCCCAATTCAGTGAGCTGTTTCTTTTTGCTGGTTCATGAAATACATCACAGATTTCAAATGCCCTTAAAGAACATCTCCAAACCAATGGCAATGGGATGTGCAGGAGTCCAGATCGGTGACTCATCCCTCTCCTTGCTCGGCTCCTACCGCAGCTATCCAGAATTAAGCCCTCTTCCCCCATTCCCTCCCTTTTTTAATAAGTTTTTAAAAAACTGCCAGTGTTCTGGAGTGTTAAGGTCACTTTTCACGTCTGCCGAGCTACAGCTTCAAACAAATAGTGTTTGCAGATCATGGCACCTCAAGGCAGTCACCAAAAAATGCAGATGGCTTCTAAATAAACCCAAACCACTACAAAAGACAAAATTACACACTTTGCATGCTCTGCCACGACAGAGCAACAGCTGCATGGTGCAGTCCTCATGCGATGCAGGCAAACCTCTAATAGGTGGCACTTACAGGCCTAGAAGGACCAGAATGATACTGATAACTGAGACTTACTAATGAAGTAGTCTGAAGTATAGCGGGATTCTGGATATGTTGTATTCACTCCATTTGCTGGGTACGGTTTTACCTCTTCTGCAAAGAGGAAAGGAAGGAAATGTCACATGTCCATAGGCATATCGTGCTTCACAAGACTTGCTGTAACACAGAGAGGTCTGAACTTCCTAAAATGCTCCTCTCTGGGTTAAACTGGGATGTTCAAAGGAACAGAAATCAGTTAGGAGCTGAAATCCCACTGAAACAAGTGCTTGATGCACTTGGGTTCCTTTGGGAATCCTTGCTGCAGGCATGTCCAAGTTTAAACAAAACAAAGCAAAACAAAGCAAAACAAAACAAAACATCAACAACTTTCTCAATCAGAGGCTCCAGGTGGTTCTGAAATACTAGTTGCATAATTTCCTTGCTTGCCTTAATTTTTGTCGCCTTTCGTTCTCTTGGGGATTGCTTATCACGCTTACATGTATGAGCTTGTGAAAAAGCTCTGCCATACAAGGACAGCTGTTTTTCTGAAAAAAACCCTAATTTTGGACCAGCAGTAGATATGTGCAAGCAAGTGGGTAATGCATACCAAAACCAGCTCCTACAAATCCAAATTAATGCTAATTCCCAGCCTATGCAGCACCTTTTACCTTGCACCTGATGCAGGCAGAAGATCCCACGCTCAAAAAAGCTTTGCCTCACTGTCCATCACCCAGCTCCTGAGACTCCACCATGTATATATATATATATATATAGGCAGCATGCAAAATTTTAGCCTTTCTATAGGCATAATTCATGGAGAAAGAGCAGGTAACACATCAAAGCATAGATTCACTGCTTTCCATTGCTTTTTCTGAGCACTTTGGTACTCCTGGGCTTGGCGCTGGATTTGCTTTCCCATGTAAAAGCCACATTGCTCCTACCCTGCCCAGTTTTTCCATGAACACCTTACTCATTCCAGCACGGCATGTGGGCAGAGATACCGGCATGGGAGATTTTATTTTCTTTGCAGAGGGTAACCAAAATAAAAAACACACAGACAACTTAGGGTTATGTTTATTTCTGCTGAGGCTAAAGAGAAGCGAACCGAAGATAACGCACGTTCGCTTGCAAGGAGCCTAATTTTGGCCCTCTCTCCTGGGGATTGCAGGGTGGAAAATATTCTCTAACAAAAGGAGTTTTTGTGCAAACAGAGAGACCTAATGAGAAACGCTCTTTTCCTCTCCCCACAGTGTCTGCCAAGGGGCAGGGTGGGTGACCACAGAGAAAGAGAGCAACCTTCAGCTATGCTTACAGTCAAATGGAGGGCACTGCTGACTGCTGGTAACTGAAGAGGTTATTTTAGGAAGAAATTTGGAAAAATATGCCTGAAAATACCCAAATCCATGCAGGGAAAAGTCACCCATCTGCTGCCGTTTTTAAACCCTGAGCAGCCTGTGGTACATGAGTCACTCTCAGAAAGTGCTCACAAGGGAGGCATGTTAGCTGAAGGGACAGCAAGGTCACAGCCTGTCCCAGTGTGACCCCATGCTGGCGGTCACCCCGTTACAGGTAAAGCCAAACACCTGGGGGTTAACCACCACTCCCAGCATCAACACCCCCATGTGATGACGGTGGGTGGCTGGGGAAGATGGAAGAGACAGGGACTGGCAAGTTGGACCTTGCCTCACGGTCGAGCCCGGGGAAACCTTGATCTCTTCACACTTCACATCCCCAGCTGCAAAGTGGAGACAACCACCTCCTCTTGAGTGGGGAGAGATGCAGCAGGGACGATTTTGCACGTTAGGTTGGTACAAGCACCAGCACAACAGCACCCAGATCTTGTCAGGGGCTGGGAGATGTCCCACCAGTACTACAAGTCCCATAACTTACAGGGAAAAGAAACTAGTCCTTGGAGTGAGGCTGATTATTTCTTGGAAGCTCTTCTTAGTTACTCTCCAGATACTTCACAGATACTGCCCTTCTGGGAAATGTGTTAAGAACCCACCATAGCAGCTAAGGCTCAGATAGCTTATGCAAGAATTAACAGAGCCACCAGTAAAACTGAACACAGAACGGAGATATCTTGGTTCCCAGGGCTACGCCAACAGTGCTGAGACAAAGGAATTCAGCTTTCTTCTTTTTCACCCTTTTGGAAGAAAAGCTGCAACAGGCACAAAGATTTCCAGCTTCTTTGCAAAAGCTCCTCTCTGTCTCAGGCCTTTTGCATCCTCGTGGCTGCAGCATCCTAACACCTGCATGGGTCAGTGATGTAAGGAAACACGATTCCCTACTTTACTGTGAAACTACAAGTTCATCTCCCCATGCCTTGGGGAATCTGCAGGAAGAAGCAAACCCAGCTCTGATGCCTCAGTCAATACCTGCAGCACATTGCACCCCTTTCCAGCGGGTTACAGCCTGAACAAATGAAGAAGGGCTGCAGGAAGGCATATCTACGTTACAAGCCATGGCTTATACCAAGGAGAAACTGGACTGACCGCAACGTTTTGCTTTGTTTGGTTAAGCTGCTTGCTGTTGATATAAACACTCAATAAAAATTATGCCAAATGAGAAGAACAGAACAGATATAGAGTCAAAGACCAGAAAAACAGCCTGTCATACACAGACCCTGGGAAGAGCGTGTTTACCTTTTGCAAACCACAGGTAGCAGTAAAATTAGTAATCGGCAATTAACATCCATTTGTCAAAGGTTTCCTGGAAGGCATAACTTTGCTCCCCCTCCCCTTCCTGCCATCAGTACAGGCATAACCAGCACAGACAAGCACACAGGGTCGATATGACAGCGCAAGGGATATTCCAGGAAAGCAAATTGCTCTGCAAAAAAAGGAGCTAGAGAAAGAGCCCAGATTTGCTGCTGCTCCTGCTCGTGGCTCAGTTAAAAGTGTTAAGCTCTTCACCTGCTCTTTCGAAACCATCACAGGTGAAGTGTTGCTTGGGCATCCAGACGCTATGAAAAATCAACACCCAAAATCAAGGTGTGTGTCCCCAATCAATGAAAATTAATGCCCTTGAATGTTATCATGCTGGGACTGGCAGAGACAGCTTCTCCTGTGCGGGACACAGCCACCTTTAGCAAAACGCCATTCCACCTTTTGGGACATGAAACAAAGCAAAGCAGCTTCCAATCACAACTGGGAAATTGGGGTGGGATTTTGGTAGTATTGTTGTACCCAGTTCCACCAGAGGAAGTAGTAAAATTCACAACGGGAGTTGAACGAACTGAGGAAGAATGCTTTGGAAAATCCCACCATCGTTTCCAGGCAGGCAGAGCGTCCCTGCCCGCTGCGGATTCCTGCCAAGCGGCCAGCGCAAACACCCTTCCTCTTTCAAGCAGTGCCAGGATTTGCACTGCCCACTCCCGGTTGGGATGCCCATTTGAAATCCCACTGGAAAGTTGGGCTCTGAAAGCTGCTTTTATTGGGATTAAAGTCCAAGGTGAACATCTAATTGCAGAGCCAGACTGCGAGCCAAGGGCTTTGGACAGGCACAACATCAGGCTAGCCAGGACGGCGTGAGCCATTCACCCTGGAGGTTTTTCACTCACCCTTCTGCAAGATCTCCAGGTGTTCCCAAAGGATATCTCCCACAAAGTCAGGCGCTAGCTCCAGGAAGCACTCTTTGCCCAGGGCGCAGAGGGCAGCTCCATTCATGCAAAACTTCTGGAAATCCACTCCCTTCAGGCTAAACTCGTTCACTGCCCACATCACCCAGTCCCGCACGTGCGTCTCCGTCCACTGCTGGGGATCTGCACCAAGGGGGTGTAGAAGAGATCCATTAATGAGCACCCACAAGCCATTTCCCCATGAAAACAGGACACAAACAGTGCTACAGCTGCACTGCACTCGCACAGCCTCATCTCATAGAGACCGGCAGTCCACTGGCAAAAGGGTAAAACGTGGTGGGGGAACACCAAATCTCATACAAAGGAGGAAGTTTTGGATCTGTTTGGGACTTCTAACCCCTTCTCTGCCCCCTTCTCCCACCCATTGCTCCATCTTGCTTGGTTTCTCCCAGTCATCAGCCTCTGGTAAAGGGTCCCTGCTGCTTCTCTGTGTAGTGGAGATGACCTGGAGCTGCCTCTAAAGGAGCAGGTCCCCAAAGCTGCAAGAGCAGTCACGCAGCCGAGGTCGGCAGGACAGACAGGCACAGTCGGTCAGACTGGTGTAGTTTGCAAGTGGCACTGAAAGGTTTTGCCTCTATGTCCAGATTTTTCCAGCTGAAGCTACCAAGAAAAAGGCAATACTACGGGAAGAGAATCAACAAAAGAGATAGCAGGTGTGGAGAAGGGCAGCCGGGCAGGAGGACACAAGCTCTGTGGCTACCATGGTTGCTCGCTGGGAAACCACGTCTTACCTTTGGGGATTCCCAGCCGCTGTTGTTCTTTCGCAAAGCCGCTGAAGGTGGCTTTCAACGCCTGAGACATCATTTCTTTGCTGCTGGGAGTTAATAAAGGCACATCCGCACATTCCATATCTGAAAGAAGCAGGAGAGAAAAATGGCCGTAAGGACACGGGACTGGGAAAGACGACAGGAGTCGTGCTGGCCATCGAATTGTCAGAAGAACAGAGAAATCTTTTTTTTTTTTTTGAAATGTTCACATCCAGACCCTCTAGCCCTACTCCTAAACCCTGCAAGTCCATGAGTCCATTCTTAAATACAGGAAAAAGAACCTTGTGGTTATAATAAGCCTGTACTTAAAGGGCATAAACAAGCCATGTCTGGCAAGCTAGGTTACATGGTGCACATGGTCTCCCTACAAGCCAACCACGTGGAAGTTTGACGGTGATATCAAAGACTTTTCCAGACATCAGCCTGCTGGGCTTCATCACCCCAGGTGGCGTCTGGAGCCTGGGAGATAGCTGAGCAGCTCCAGACGCCAGTGAAGGTAGAGTCCCACACCAGGGTGAGGAAGAAAGCAGGGAGAAAAGCCTCTCTGAATTACCGTTCCACCTCAGGGCATCTCAGGCCAAAGAAAAATAAAAAATTATTTTTAAAGAATCACGGGCAATCCTGGAAAAAGCTGACAGCAGGCTGAGGCAGGATGAAGAACCAGCAGAAAACCCATTCGAGGAGGGAGGGAAAACAAAGAGCTGGAAAATCCCACATTAGCACAGAGTTACATCATGTGCAGCCCATAGCACGGAGCGACGCGATTCGGAGTGAGTCACTGAACAATGCTCAGTCGCCCCCGTGGGAGAGCACGGGGCCAAGCCAAGAGCCGGGCCTTGGAGTAAGTCCTGATGAGAAGCAAAGCTCTTCCTTTCTTTTTTTTTTCCCTTTTTCTAATTTATTTGGAAGGAGGCGGGTATTTGTAGCCAAAGAGTTTCATAAACAAAAGCAACATTGAGAAAAAAAGAACCTCCTCGATCTGAATAAAGGTTTGGCTGTTTTTCATATATTTTAGGCATTCCTGAAAAACAACTTTCACAGAGAAGGAAAGCCTCGTACAACCGCCATCTCAAATGACTGAACTTTATCGGTCTCCTGTGTCAATCTTCCACCTGAGGCTGGTTTAGCAGTGGAGCCTATTGGAAATTTTTCAATGAAAACTCTTCTCAGTGGAAAAATGACAACATGCGCAAGCTCTTCTGGTGTTTTCACGAACATCTGGATGTTGACATCAAAAATCAAAGAATTCTCTGTTTTGTGGAAACCCCAGCCACCTCGGCTTAGGCTTACCATCACTCTAAATTAATTTAAGCTCTGATTTAATAAGCCATTATACCTGCGAAATGGTGGCGAGCGCTTGTTTCAAGCACCGTTGAGTGCACCCCTAATCCAACGAGACAGCGCTGCAGCTGCCGAGCACGGGCAGCCCAGTGCAACAGCGCTGCTTTCCAGTCCGACCCAGTCTGGGGTTCCTGCTCCACTCGGGTCCTCCACAACAAGTCCAAACAACACAATGTTGGGGGTTTTTTTGCAAGTGGGAATCGGGGGGTTGGGTCAATAAGCATCCATGTGCAGCTCTGTGGCACAGGGTGAGGTTGACCACGGTGCAAAGCGTCCCCAAATCATCAGCTGGATGCACCAAATGCAATTCCACCGCCAAGCCAAAACAGAGCAACTTTTCTGTCTCCATCTTTGCACCCTCCACCTATCATCC
Organism: Strix uralensis; assembly: GCF_047716275.1. Taxonomy (NCBI): domain Eukaryota; kingdom Metazoa; phylum Chordata; class Aves; order Strigiformes; family Strigidae; genus Strix; species Strix uralensis. The sequence continues at coordinate 7,098,726 of NC_133997.1, read as the reverse complement.
CCAAATAAAAGACATGCAAAATCACCTCCTCTACCTGCAGCTCCCTCTAACGTTAGTCACCAAGGCACTCAAGTAATGATTTGCGTGAGACTCTTTGCTCAGGTGGGACTAGTAAAATTCCCAACACCGAGCCTCTTGGGACCCGATTCCTCCCCCCTAACCCCACCACGTAAATCAAAGATTGCCTGCCACAGTGGAAGTATCAGGACCTTCGACAGCAAACAATACATTCAAAGGCTATTTGGCAAATTACACTTCATTATTTACTGGATTTGGCTGGAGAGGGCACGGAAAAATGAGCAGCCACCCTCGCTATCTCTGTTCTCCATCTGCTGCGTTGAGATAACACTGGGAGAAAGTGGTTCAGTGCCCCTTTCCCTTCATCCTCATGTTACATTTTAATGCTTTGCTTTCTGTGCTCTGTGGTTACAGGGACCACCCAGGAATCCGCTCCCCTCCACCGGCTGGTTAAACGGCAGTTCACTGCTCCCGGGTGCTATGGGAAGATGAGTCAGAGTTAGGCTAAGAAAAACGTTTCTAACCCCCAATTTTTACACTGAATCACTCGCAAAAACCTGTGTGGAGATGACCTCCTTAGGCAAGCCATGAAGAGCAGCAGGGCAAGGTGAGGTGCGTGCAAAACTGTGTTTTTATCTCTGCAATACAAGTGAGTACCTATCACTGATCCTCCCTGTTTTCTCTTGCAGGATTCATGGGGTTGGGTTTGCACATAGCCAGCGAATCAATTTTTCAGTAGCGGGGGATAAGGTTTCGGTTTAGTAAGGTGAACGCTGAGCTCTGCACAAACAATATGTCAAAACAGGGAAGACTTAAAAGTGATTCCCAGGGAGAGGTCATCGCAGAAGCAAACAGTCTGTTTCCAAATTTAAAAAAAAAAAAAAATTAAAAAGCGAAGTGCCAGAGGAAGATTTCTATTTAAACACCAAAATAAACCAAAATGTGCATTTCAAGACTTCTCCTCCAAAATACGTTGTACTCGGCAGATTTAGGATTGAAACATCATCTACTTTTTTTCCTGTTAGACTGTAGCTACTTGTTAAAAATTCTTCAGAAGACAAAACAGCCAAAAAGCCCCAAGCCTGCTAACGCTTGCAGAAGCCTTATTTTAGTCAGCAGTGTCCCACATCTATAGAAAAGCTCACACGTGTAAAACTAAACGTGTTTATAAAGCTCAGCATACGTGTTTGTGGACAAGTCTTAGCCATGTGATCTGAAAGAGACGGGGGGGACAGACAAGTTTTAATCGAAATTCTGCCTCTGCTGGTTTTCAGATACTGAAATTACGTAAATATCATTTTCTTTGTTAGTCCCTGCGTGTCCGAGGAGCACGATGGGCTTTATCCAGCTCTGCCCAATGCAACTTTGCTGGTGCAGGGGAGCTGCATCTCAGGAAGCAGAATCAAGCCCTGGTGATGTCCCCCAGTGCCTGCAGACGAGTCCTTCACCTTCAGCCTGGGATGCATAAAGGTCACAGCCAAGCAGAATTTCGGTAACAAAAGCAACCTGGGCTTAGCTCCCCCGGTTTCAGCTTTCACTGCCATCTGAAACCTGTTTCCAAGATTTTAATCAAATCTTGCACAAATAAAATGTCTCCTTTTGTGCACCTCATGCTGTCCACAAAGTACATACACACATGCATGCGTGCACACACACGGGTGTATGGGAAGGAGCGTCAGCCAGCACCAACCCCAGCTGTTACACCTAAGCTCGGTTCAGAAATTTCAGGGTTTTAATCCGAAAAGCAAGCGCAGCAGCAGGGGCCAGGCGACCACAGTGTTGCATCCCAGGCTGTGTTTGCTGTATGGGTTTTACGACGCCCATTAAAGCCTCATCGACACGGCTGCCACGTGCAGTTTGCTGCCTAGATGCCATGTCCTCCTCTTGCTGCCGCTGCACTGACAGGGAACTGCATTTGATTTTCCTCCTGGGAGACCAGGCAGGGTGTTATGGTTTGATTTTTAAATACTAACAGGAGTTGCAGTTGCTCTGGAAAATTATGTCACCAGCATCGCCAGCATCTGTAGAACAGAGATAAGTAATTTGCCTTGCACGGTGGGAAGGCAGAGAGGGACATCTATTCATCTGGCTGCAGCTTTCCAAAGCAAGGAGGGATCTGGGGGCTCAGTTTAAGACCCTGGAGGCTTCTCAAAACGGGATCCCTATTTTTCCTCCAGCTCCCTGACATCCCTGGAGACAGGACTTCAGAAAGACAAGAGGATAATAACAACCCTGACACTGCTGAGAGCCAGCGCTGCATCTCTGTATGAGTTTCATGCTAAGGGGGATCTGCCCAAAACCCGCCACCCCACTTGTGCTAGGTGGTTGCACCAACAGATGTGGAGCCTGAGAGAAACCCAGCCAGCAAAGGGATAAAAGAGGCCAAGATCACAGAGTTCATCTCCCAGTCAAATTCCCAGTCTGCTCTCCCCAGGCTCCGCATGTATAAACTATTTCTACGCATCTGATCTTTTTAAAGGACTACGATTTACAAACTTTAGGGATTTTGACCTTAAAATGCAAGCGACTCCGCTGCACGCCAAAGCATTAGCATCTGATTGCATAAGCAAAATAAATGGCAGTAAAGGAAAAAAAGATGCTCTGAGCAGGAGGATGGGAGTAAAGTCATTTTTCACCCGAGTTTCCACTCAGGGTCAATGCCTCTTTAAAGCTCCCCTCGGCCACTCACTTTTTTTCCCATCAAAAGCCCCAGTGTGTCCTTGTCTGGTCCCTGCTACTTTACCCGGTAGCCTGCGTGTAAATGGATGTACGGCAGGTCAGAGTGGAGCCAGCTGACCCAGAGGCCTCCTCCCGCCCTTGTTCTGATGGATGGACACCAAGGTCAGGAACTCAACGCGCTGTTGTCTCAGGTAAAAGCCCGCTCCCTGCCCAGCCTCCTCATCCTCCCCTTCCCAGGCCTGAGACTAACCCCGCAGCACGCTGAATCAGGAAGATTTCAGGCCTTTTGGTGGCTTGAAAGCGGCATGGGGACAAGTTTGGAAGCAGATGTGTGTTGCTTTCAAACCAGATCATTTGCAGAGAGTCAAGAAAATTCACCTCTCTGGGACTGTGCATCCCAGGGCTGCATGAATTTGTGCCTGTCTCCCTCAACAGACCTCAGTCGTTGAGCCCTGAGCTAGCTGAGATCCTCCCCTGAGCCCCCACGCAGGACAGCCACCAGCCCTGCCCCACCTCGAGGTGTCCACAGCCCAGGATGTCCCCCCACCCCTGGATGCCTGCGATGGAGGAAGAAGAGTTTCTCAGGGGCTCCAAGTTTCTCCTACCCTCTTCCCACATGCCCACTGTGAGCCTGTTGACTACCAAGCCCCAGTAGCCCCCATCTCCAGTCCACACCAAGCCCGACGCTGCCCAAGCTCGTCCCCACACTGCGCCAAGCCCCGTCTATCCCAGCCTTCATGAGGACCAAAACTAGGGCAGAGTTAGTGATGGGGGAAGCTGAAACATCGAAGATTTCCCAACATCCCCCAGCTGGCAGGGTTCAGCAGCCGAGAAACCTTTCTCAGGATAAGAGGAGGCTGGGGAGAGGGGGGCCGGGAGCCGAGACCCTTCCCACGCTCCCCATCGAAGCAGCCCGGGCACCGTGGAGGCACCATCTCTCCATCTCAGGTTTCCATCACCACCATCAGGCACCTCCACTCCCCCCAGGGCAGCTTTGCCTTTCCCAGGTGCCCCCTGCTTTGGAGAGGGGACGCCCGGGCAAATAACCCCGGCTGAGCCCCCTGTTATTTAGGCAGGATTAGGCAAAAATTTGTCTGCACTTTTGAACTGTTTTCACAAGCGTTGCCTCTCACTCCCACGCAGGAAGCAGGAGAGGAGCCGGCCTGTTCCAATTAGGGCTCCTTGGACCGAAAGGGCAGCGAAATTCAGGGGAGGGAAAGGGAAAGTGGGACAGAAAGCTGGGAAAAAAGGGAACAGAGGAAAATCTGGGAAGCAAGGATGGATGGGGAGAAGGATTGAGCACAGGGAGAGGTGTTTGCTGGGGATGTGGGGATGGGATGGGAGGAGAGAGGCAGAGAACCAAGCAGTATGGAGGGGAGATGTGGTTCTCCTTCCTGCAGCAACTCGCCAGAGATGGGCCCTGCTTCCCTCTGCAAGGAATGGCACAAAAGGCACAGACATTTGCTATTTTAATTTAAAATAAATATATTTATTTTTTAAAAAAAAAGAAAAAGAAAAAGAAGTCTTTTTTTTATTCCTTCAAGCAGTGAAAAATAAATACTCTGAGATGAAAGCTGGGCTTCAAGAGAAAAACAAGAGAGGAAACCGAAAGCCCACACTGCTTAGCGCTGCAGAAAGCACAACAAAGCCGGCTTTCTTCCGGCATTCAGCAGCTTTCTTATGGAGATGTGGTGTGTCATGGGGGTGAGCTCTTCCCCTAAATAAAAGGCCTGAAAACTGTCTTCCCTAAATGCAGATAAAAGCATTTCTTCCAAGTTTGGACTCTGAGCACTTAGAGCATGGAAGGGAGCGAGGAAGGGGAAAGGTTAAAATGAGGGTGAGAAGTCAGGATGCTCTGCTCAGACCCAGGCTTCGGAGTAAATGTCTGTAAAATGGAGTCATCCTCGCTTGGGTGCAAGCTTGCTAGAAGAGGGTGCTTGGGGTAGATGTGTCCTGAGGAAAACTGGACACAGGAACAACCAAAAGCTGAAGGAGAGTTTGTTTCGGCTCTGGGTATCTTGCAGCTGGCGAGAAACCAGCCACCAGCACCAGCAGGTAAAAGGATGCTTCACCCACTATCCTGATGCTATCAAAGTCACAGGCTTCGCCCTCCAAGCCTGCCTGCTGCCCTCGTTCAGGCTTCTTTCCGCTCCCTCTCTCTCTCCCCCAGCTTTATAATGTGGGTGTTGGATGGAGATCCTGGGAAAGCGGCATCCCCTGCAGTCCCAGGAGCTCGCAGGGGAACAGAGCTTGGTGGTCAGCTTGCTCGGTCCTCCCCAGCTTTTGTGGGGGAGAGGAGGAAAAGAAGTGCTAGAGAAACCTCTGGACCAAAGTTAAGCAAAACCACAAGGTTTGAGTCAACGCTCGCTGCAATTACAGGAAAGTTTCCCCAGTCTCAGCAGGCAGGGACAGGACCTACAGTTCATCTTCTTGCAGCCACTCAAAGTGGGGCTTCCCTCAGTGGAGGGCTTCGCTCTGTCCTCCCCATTTTTAAGCTGCTGGAAGGAGCACGGATGGATAAAAGCAAGCACCGGGAAGATGCAGCCACCTCTGAGGTTGGGGAATGTGACCACGGTTTAACAACGCTCATCAAAACTATGCAAAGCAGTCAGCAAAAAGATTTTTCCATCAAGATGAAGCAACAGCAGAGGTTACGCTGTGCTACGAGGCTGGCGTGGTTTAGCACCACCGTTAACTCAGTACAAGCCCTCCCCTCTCCCCGCAAAGGCAAAAGCTCTTGAATCACCTTCAAAACGGCTCCTGTAGCTTTAGATTTAACAGCATTGCAGTTAAAAACTTGCGCAAGCCTTTCCCAAACCTGCCGGCCTGCCGACAGAGTTAATTAAACTTGTGCAAAAGCCGTGCGGAGGCTGCGCTCGCGGGTCAGCGCTCTGGAGATAGCCACACACCAGGAGGCTGCAGCCAACGACGAGGCAGCGAGAACAACCTCCACGTGCTCAAACCGCTCCTGGGCGGGAGCTGAAGCCTCCCCTTGAGGCGGTCAGGCCCTTATCCTTATCGCCCTTCACCCTCCCGCTTTCCCAATCGAACATCACATGAGCCGGGGCGTCCCCTCTGAAGACAGGATTAGCATCTCACTTTCAGGCTTGTTTGCCTCCGATCCTTCCTTAGCAGGGCTGGGAGGACACTCCCTGCCTCACGCAAACCTGTGAGACATGCTTCCCCTGTGATAATTCGCTCTAATCCCCGCTAACCGTGCTGCTAAAGAGCTCTAATCCCCATGCACAGGCACACACGCACTAATGGGAGCGTGGGGTGGGCTCAGCAAAGCCTGTAATGGACACCCAGCCCTGACTGAAAGGAGGTCAAGTGTAAATAGCAAGTCCAGGTCATGCCTGTGTCAGCTGCCCCACATCAGTGCTCCAGCTCCGGGAGATGCTTCTCTGCAAACAAGCGGCTAAAACCCGGCTCCTCACACCCCGAGTCCCAGCAGCGAAGCTCAAATTGCTCAACAGCAATGAGAAAAAAAGATTAAAAAAAACCCCAACTCCAAAAACCCAGCGATCCCCACCGAACAAACAACTAGATATTCATTTGCTTTCTTGGAAGGGTGCCCGAGGTATTCAAATGGCTCACGCCTGGGACCAGAAGCCTCTTGAAATTCCTCGCTCTCTTCAGGCTGGGCTGGGAGCCCTGCAAGGCCAGCCAGGCTGGCTTCACCGCCCGGGAGGTTTCCACAGCCACAGGAGCACGGCCGGAGCCCTCCCAAAGCAAACCCACGGCTGGGCTCCGGCACTCTGTGGAGGAGACAGTGATCCAGGTCATCCACACCCAGTGCTTCCCACCATCCGTGAGAGCATACATTTCTTTCCAGTCAGGTTAAAACCAGGATTTCTGCTGTTGTCACCTCAAATCGCTGGTTGACTATGCCATTTCTGGCATCTCTGATGAAGAAATGATGCAACTGGAGGATTTGTCCCAAGAGAAGGATAAGGACGCATCGCAGTACCTTGACATAGATTTACCCTGGGGCAAAAGCACACGCGTGATGCTACCAAGGTACTACAGTAATCACACCCGAGCAGTTCAGATTGAGCATTTCTCCAGCCAAACAAGCCCTCACTCTCTCCTCTAGATATTAATCTCCCTCTCCTTCATCATCCGGGGATACAGACAGACATACAATGGGGATCCAGCTCCAACGCCTCCGGCTGCTTGCTCTGGGGAAGGATGAGGCTGCCAAACCACACGTGATAGTATCCCGGAAAAAGGAGAGCAGAGATTTTGCAAGGCCGGGTTGAGGTTAATCGGCAGTGCGTTGTGCGAGGAAGATGCTGTCAGGATCGGAATTGTAAAAAGGGAAGGCTGAGATCTCTTGGCAGGGCTGTCCCCTCACAGCAGGGATAAGGGCCAAGGAACTTTCACTCACGTTGAGCTCCTTCATCACCCCACAAAGAGATCCCAACCCCTCTAAGCTGGCTCAAACACACCTGAAGAACACACCGTGCCAACACATTTTATGAGCAGCTACACATGACCTCACAGCTTGTGATGGTTTCATTGCGTATCCAGTCACGTGAAATGACTCCATGCCCTGAATGAAAAACCAATTATTTGTGCAGCCCATCACCCTAATACGACACACTTCTGATGCAGATGGACTCCATAGATGTCCCTGCTGCTGGGAGCCTGCTGGTCCCAAAAAGGAGCCTCAATTATCCTTGCCTCAGGAAGGGATTAGACATGCAGATGCTCAGCCAAATGCCTCCGATGTGTCTGTCCCAAGGAATTCCCCAACCTTCACTTGATTTTCAGGCCAAGTCCTGCACAAACTGATCTCTGTGTGTCCTTGCCCCGAGGCTGAATCAAAGCCACGTCATGCCAGACACGAGGGTACCACATGGCAGGACACAGTCTGAAGTGCCCTCAAGCTAGGATGATGTTCAACCCCCAGAATATCTCCCTCCACATCAAAGGCGCTCTCCTCCACTCACCAGCTCTCTCATTCATAAATCAAGAATGTTTGTTAAATCTGGAAGGGCTGGACCAGCTGTGGAGACACATTGCTGGTGTCCATACAATAAAATTGCCTATGGGTCACGAGTGCCCGCGTATATTCCTGTGGCATTCCTCAAGCCTAGGCCATCTCCACATGATGCAGAGAGCACGAAGCCAGTGATGCAGATGGGATCGAGCTGATGATGAGGAAGGGAGGCTCGGCAGCTCCGGGTCACCTCCCGAGCACACATGCTGCCCCAGGGCAGTAGGGTACGGGGGTGAAGCTTGCCACATCGCTCTGCAGCTGCAGATTCCTGCCGCCCGTCCCACCCCCACCTCCGCAGCCTTCCTGGCCAACCCTTCCCTTCAGGGCAACGCCAGCCAGAGGTACAGCCAAGCCGGAAAAAAAAACCAAACCGCGGCCGATTGCTCAATGGGAGGGTGCAAGTTGCAGCGTATCACATCCCCCATGGATTGCAGAGGTATCGCTGCTGCCGTCTTACCCAGAGAAAGCCCTTTTTCTAATATCAGGCTTTTGATAGCATCTTTTTTTTTTTTTTTCCATACAGCAGGGAGTGTTTCGGCTCTGCCCAGGAAGTGCAGGCAGCGCTCGATGAGCAAGGAGAGTACGTGCAGAGGAGGAGAAGCCCAAGAGCTTCACCCTGTCCTCACCTGGTGACTGTCAAGTCCCCATCTCACCTCCTCGTCCCCTTCTGCCCAGGGACCTGCCACCACACATGAGGACTCCAGGTCTGTCTCCGCTATCAAGCTAAGCTGTCCAGTTGTCTTTACACTTACCAAAGGAGTAGAGGAGAGATTAGGGTATTTAGCTTTGAAATCAAACAAATAATTGCACAGGCTTTTTGCAAACAGATCAGGGTTGGGAGGTCAGAGTGCGGCTGGTAAATCTCAGCACTGCTTGCTCTGACTAAATAATATTAGACCAAGGATAATCAATCATTTTAATCAACAAAATTATTTATAACTCCTTAGAGCAAATAGTCAATTCTGCTAGCAGCTGCCAAGAGATGGCAGGTAGTGTAACGATCCACATACCTCTAATTCCCCTGCGCTAGATACGGATTTACTTCTTTGCATCACTGGATTTACTGCCACTGAAGACTTGCATTTGCAAGTACCCAGACCCCTCCTCTCCTTCCTCCCTCTCTGTGGCTCACAAATACACACAACAACCCCCTGCAGCTGAAATCGAACCCAAAGTAGCTCGCAATATTCACTGCACACTCCCAGCATCTTCCCTAGGCTAGCTGCATCTCTCAGCACAGCACCACTTAACAGGAGGGGAGAAAGAACCAGCTAAGGAGAAGAGGCAAAAGATGCTCAAAGCAAAGGACCTGCTCTCTTTGCTTTGTTGCCTGAGCCAGCCCCATCTCCTCAGTTCCCCAGGCTGCCCTCAGGGTTGTCACTCCATTAATGCCACCAAATGACACCTCCACCAGCACCATCCGTGTCCCAGCCCACAAACAAGAACCACACACGCTCTGCACCCACTGCACGTTGAACATTTCCACCCGCCAGCCCTCAGACAGCCGTGCTTTGCACGGCAGCAGATGACCCCAGCAGCCACAAACGGGGCAGGATTTTGCTGGCTGGGCTGAAAGCTGTGCAAGCAAAGGTATTGCTGGGGCAAGGCGAACGAGGGTCGGCTTCACAACGGCCTTGGGGCCAGGAGGGGACAAGGGACAAGGCCATCCCTGCATGCTGCCTGCCAGCCTGACACTGTTTCACCTCCCTGTCCCCAGAGAGCGAACCAAGCTGCTCAGCTCCTCGAGTGATGGAGGCCAGAAAGGGCCCTGGGAGAAACCTGGGAACCAAAACTCTCCAGCCCATGCCAGAGAGTGCCTCAGAAACACCGGTGTCAAACCAATTTCATTTCACAACATCCCTGGAATGATTCTCCTGGTATTATTTCTTTTTAAGCAGACAAGGAAATGAAAGCAAAGAACAAGGGTATTTTCTCAAGCACACCAGCCAGCTGAAGAGCCCCAAGATTAAGCCTCCTCCATGCCAGAGCAAGCACAGAGCTCCTGGGCTTTGCCCCTTCTGGGCCACACCATGTAACCTCCAGGTTTATCAAGCATCCCCATGCAGGAGAACAAGGGTTTTCCCAAATCATCCCAGGAAGGTCTTTCCCAGCTCCGACTTCTAGGAAAGGGACCAGTGCAGAGATTGGGCCAGACAAAGCCCTGGGAAGATGAAGAAGGTGGGAGTGAGCTGGGGAGGGCAGCCAACGATGAACTGGGCTGTCCCATCAACTTCAGTCATCCCCATCCCAGAGCCAAGGGTTGTCCAGGATGGGGATTATGTCACCTATTGGCCTTGGCCCGGAGAGATGGGAAAGTGAAGGGCAGGCAGGGATAAATCAAAGCGGCTGGAGGTGCTCGGATTTGTCCAGAGGAAGCCTGAGCTTGGAAACCTCAGTGAAGGCTGGCGGGGGGAGAGAGGCTGAGACACTCACAGCCCTCGCATCCACCCTGCGCGCAGCATCCGGAAGCTATTAAGGAATTACAGCCTCTCTGGCCCCGAGCCTTCCCCGGCAGAAGTGCCTGGGAGCAGATGGTGAAAGGGCTGATTGAATTCGGCTGCTCAGGCCAAGAGGCTATTAGGAGGAGATATAAATGGAGGAGGGGGTGGAGGGGGTGTCATTTGGCGACTCAGGAGCCGGGAGCCCCTGCCAGGAACTCTGGGAATCCTCCACCGACCGTAACAAGCTTGGAGGAGCTTCGGCAGGGCCTTGCATGGGTGGCTCGGGGGTGCGAGCCTCCCTGCTGTCCTCAGCAGCTCAGCCCGGAGCTCCTCCTGCTTAGGGGCTGGGGTGAAATCGTAAGAATATAGAGAGTGGGAGCCACAGGCTGGTTCCTCTCCCCAGGCATCTCCATCTCCAAAGGCAGCACGGTCGCCGCGGTGGACGGGCACCCTTCCAGGGAGGCAGGACGCCTGCAGAGACCTGTGTCCCTGCGGTCACAGCCCCAGGAGCCGTGTCACAGCTCCCGAGCCTTGATCCGGGTTGTACGAAGGAGGTAAGAGAGCTGTCAGCTCCGCAGCCCTGCCCGCCCACGAGGTCAGCCTTCCTCCCAGAAAAACGCAGGTTTGCAAAGATTCTCGATTCCCAACCTGGTCTAATCCTGCCCGTGGGAAGACACTGGGCATGGGACCAGACCTCCCAAAGCGCCTTCAGAAGGGGATGGGACTCAAGTGGCTCTGGATGGGGAGGAGGTGGGGAAAAAAAAGCCAGGGTGAGAGAGACACATAGGATGAAATAAAGTCAACAGGCAAAAAAGCATAAATAGGGTTCGTAAATCATCCACGGTGCCAGCCCAGCCGAGGGCAACACTGGTGTCTGAGTAAAAACACTGAGGGAAGAACCGAAATTGCCTGAGGGCAATGGAAGGGTTTAAAGCCCTCCCTGGGAAGTGGGGGAAGAAAAAGGAGGAATGACCCAAAAAATCCACAAGCTCCGGGCTCCCTGCCCTGGCAAGCCAGCTCCGGCTCCCCACACCCCTGTGCCCCGGGTGGGGACAGGCACCGGCTCTAGGGCCCCCAGGCCACCTCCTGTCTCCAAATCCATCCCTCTTTTTCCAAGGGAGAAAGGTCCAATAAGTCCCCCTGGGCTGCCTTGGCTGACTGCCCTGGCTCCCCGAGGTTGGGAAATCGGGAGCCTCGTCAGGGCTCTGCTGGAGGGGCGGGCACGGAGCGCTCCGTGACCGTAAGGGGATCTTTTCGGAGCAATCTTTTCCGAGACAAGTCATGAGATTGTTTCTTGCCTGGAATTTGCTCCCGTGGCTCCCATCGGCTCCGGACTGCTGAGTCAAGAGACCGCCGGGGCTGTGCCCTCCAGATGAGTAAATAAATTGCCATGGGGAGTGGTGGGGCAGTTGGCGGGGGGGGGAACGGCGCCCTGGCGGGGCGCGGGATGAAAGCAGGGAGGGGACCTGATGACTCCTCGAGCCTTCGGCCGGGGACGCAGCCCGATTTGGCAGCCGGCTTCGCTCCTGCTTTGCAACGCACTGAATTAGTCACCAGATTAGCGAGCGCAGTTACACACGCTGGCGCACAGCTGTTTAAAGGCACACTATCCCTCCACTTTGCTTTTTTTCTGGGTTTTTTTCCCCCCTTCTTCCTTTTTTTTGTTATTTATTTTAAAATTTTTTTAGGCCCAAATCTGCCTTTCAATGAGTGCTTAGGACAGGCAGCCTGCAAACTCCTGGGGAAGCCAAGGAAGAGGCAGCTCTCGATCACAGCCTGAAGATGCCAAACGGCTTGGGCTAACGGCGAGAGGGCTGGTCCAGCCCCCACGGGACCAGCTCAGAGCAGGGACAGCCCCTACTCCCTGCCGAGCCCCCTTCCCTCCTCGCCTTGTTGATGTTACGCCAGTCCGACAGGCAGCCAGGTCACTCTATAGGATCCATATGGCCCCGACTGCTCGGGGCTCGGTCGTTTGAAAGCAGGAACGCGCGAGAGTCATCCAGCTCGAAGGCAAAACAGGCGCACAGCCGGGGCCTTTCAAGTTGCAAGCTTAAGAGCCAGCTTCAAATCTGGAGCCGCTTAAAGGGATGGAAACCAGCCCCAGTGACTAACCACCCTGCCGGGCCACGGCTACCGTGACAGCTCTGAAACCCCACTGCTGACGCTGGAAAGCGAAACTTTCCCAGCGCCGCGGCGGCACCGGGCTTCCCAGAACCAGGGACAGCCCTCTGACATCAAGCCCAAATTTCTTCGCATCCCTTCAAAAGGACGGGTCTGGGAAAAGCCACAGGGTCAGGGCACAGGATGGGGAGCCACGATGCTGCTACCGACCTGCCAGACTCATCTGCCGCCTGTGGCTGACGCTGGGGATTGAGTAAATGAGTTTTTCCCCACTTCCAGCTGCAAAACGAGGAGGAATTGTGTTTACTGACCTCATGAAGCGGTCTGGAGAGACAGAGCGGTTGGGTAACATGCCTTGAGCATTTTAAAAGAGAAAGCACTTGGCATTGCATTTTAAAGCTGCTTCTAACAATAATGTGTAAAAAAAGAAAAAAAAAAAAAAAAAGACCCAAATTTCACGTGTTCCACTACATCTTTTTTTAATTTTCCAGTGGAAAAAGCCAGGAGTACTCAGCTTTTGCAAGTTGTTTCTCCTGACGGTTCAGGTTTCGGTAAACAATTTCTCAAAACTAAAAGGTGACAAAAAAACCCCTTGGTGCTTCCAGAGCACTGACCAAAATTAAGTGGTTTTGCACAAACACATGCAGACACCTATGAAAAAAAAAACTTTCATGTGGGTCAAAAAGCCACATTTTGATTATTTTGATAGATGGTGCTGACAGAGGTGAAAACAAAAAAGCAACAGAAAACAAACCCCAAAGCGCTTCCCAGTGTCCGGCTCCAGTTTCTGGGGTCTGCTGGCTGCAACATCAGCAGCAGCTTTCCCTTAGTCAGCAGTTTTATCCAGAGACCTCCAAGGACAGCCCAGGAGTGGCAGCGTCCCAGTGGAAATCCCAGGCCAGGACTCCAGCCACCCTCATCCTGCTGTGCAAGACACCTGGTTCCTGGAGGGATGCAGGGCTGAGCCGTTCACCTCCCCCCCCCCCAGTCCAGCTCCCAGCCCAAATCAGAGTCAACCAGTACACCTAAACTGGAAATCCCAAGAGGCAGATGGGTCCTGGCCTGCCTGGTGCTGTAGAGGAGCTGGAGAGGTGCAGTAGATCTTAACACAGACTGTAAGAAAGCCTAAATACTGCATGTAGAGACCTGGAGCACACGGCTGGGGATGCTCCCACATCCCTGCTGCAGCATAAGGGAAGCACCATGCCTCAGTTTCCCCTAAAACCAGGTCTCATCAAGCCTTTCTTCAACATCTTTTGGGGTCAGAGGCCCCAAAAGCATGCTGCATTTAAAAAAAAAAAAAAAGCTGAGTCCCACTGGCTGGCTTCTCCTGCGCTCCCCACCAGCCATCTGAAGAATGCCTTGGAATCACGTCAAATATTTGAAATGAGATGGGGGGAGAGGGGGCACGGGGAGGGGAGTGCGGGGGGAGCCGCTCTGCTTTTGACTCAGTGTCTGGCTTCTTTCATCAAACCCACATTCCTACTCATGCCATCACCCTCCGGGAAAGTGCGACAACATACATAATCCATGTGGAGCCAATTTAAAATCCCCTCCGTGTAAGAAAATGCATTTCGTTCATTAACAAGCCCTGAACGCTTAGCTGGGGTTTGGAGCCAGCCTGCAGCTCCACAGCCACCCCAGCAACACGGGTCTTCAGCAGGGAAGGTTTCCTACGCCTGCCTGGGGCACAGCCATGTGCCACGGGAGAGCAATTCCCCTGCAAACCCACCCAGGGTGCTGGGGGATGCTGAGCCGGCACGGCTCAGTCCACCGGACACTTGTTGCAGCCTGAATGACGCTGGGTCTTCTCCACCAGCCACCTGAGATGGAGTTCTTTGCCTCGTCTGGCTTTATAGGAAAGGTTTAACAGGAGCAAAAAACCTGGAAAGCAGTGGCTTGCTGGAGCAGGGGATTGCTGCTATGTCCGACAGCAGCCGCGAGATGATGGGGACGGGAATTACAGCCCCAGAGCCCCAGCAGCGCAGACCCAGACAGAGCCCTGCGACTTTGCACATCCCAATCCACACCGGGGGCTGCCGCCAGCACACAGCCAACAGCTGAAGGCTCACGGTGACCTCTGATCCTCCGCTCTCATTCCCAAACCAGAGGGAGCCACAGAAACAAGGGGATTTTCCTCTCTGGGAAAGCAAGCTGCTATTTCTTCCCTGCATTTGTAATATTTTTCTGGCAGGTTGTATTTATCCGCGGGCCGCGTGGCTACAGGAACCAGAAGCGGGACTGAACGGTGGCGTTGCACCAGCACAGCATCCTGGCAGAATTTTTGCAAGCAACAAGACCACTTTGCACCATGCACAGTGCGGGTCGCTGGGTGGAGGGAGCCAGGCATCGACAGCAGTTTGAGACAGGCCAAAAAACTGTGCATGGTCAGCAAGACCAAGGAGCGGTGTTGGGGGAAAATAAATCACCTGCCCGGTCCTGTACATACAGATATTGCCCCAGTGACTTGATGGGGACAGAAGAGCAAAACGGGCCTCAGATTTTTGCTGGTTGAGTAGGAAAAAAAAAAACCACCCAACGCAAAAACATGTAGTTTCATCTCACAGTTCAGAAAGAGGTGAGCAACGGTGGAGAGCTCTGGGTTTGCCCCCCAACCAGGGCTAAATAAGTTACTCTGCGGCACCCACCACATGCAACAAGGGAACAGAACAGCTTACAGCACTTCCGAATGCAAGCGCCGAAAGCTTTTGCCTTCATCTAAACACATGCAGCCTTGCAGAAGCTCAGGCTTTGCATGCAAACATTTGCAGCCTGTTAATATTACAGGCTCTCAGATCTGGTGGGTGTCTACAATCGAGATATGAAGGCTGAGCCTTTCAACCAAATAGCAAACTGAAACCACCCTTTTTTTTTTTTTTTTTTTTTCAAATATTTATTTTGTCACCTCTCTGGACCTGACATGAAATTATGTATCCCCTCAGCAGGCAAGTCCCTCCGGTGTTCAAGGAGACATTCAGGCAGGTAAAGCGACTTGCAGATTGGCACATTTTCGCATAATTACCACCAAAGCCTGCAGCAGTCACAGGCACAACTCAAACCTGGGCAGCTGGGACAGACAGAAGCAGATCTCTAGGCTGGATGTGCAGGGCCATACAGTAGGACTGAGCGCAGCTTTACAAGGGTCACCTTCGCATCCAAGACCACTAGAGAGCCGTTATCTCTGGAGCCATCTCACAATTTTGCCATCAGCAGGACTCAAGTGGCCCCCCCCCCTCAAATTCCACTGCACCTGGGAAAAATGTAGCAGCTTGTAGGAGAATCAATAAATATTTATTGTTTAACCAGCAGTATTTTGACTGGAGATGTAAGCATGGCCTGACGCCAGTGAAACCAGAGCCTTCTTGGCCAGCGCTGCAAACAAATTTTTTTCTGTATCTAGTTGGAAGACTATAAACTACACAATGAAGGCAAAAAAAAAAAAAAAAAAAAAAAGAAACACAGGCAGTGAGCAGCTTAGTCACGGAAGAGGAACAAAAGAGCTGAGATGTATAACTATGTCGTGGGTTAAAAAAAAGGGGGGATGCAGGCCCAATTTTTGGCTGCGAGACAGCTGTACAGTTTCTATCAGCTACAGATTTGTCCCACTGGCTTCTGCAGTGATGAGGCTTTACGCTGGATCAGAGCATATATCCCCGGCTTCAGTGGAGCTACGCTGATTTAGACAAGCCGCAAACCGGCCCGTAACTTGCAGCCGAGAAGCAAATCTGGAGAGTCAAGTGTCGACCTACGGAGGCACCCATAAGGAAGACCCCAGTTTCTGTGGGGATCCCCAAACTCACAGTGCAATGAAGAGTCAGGCCCTGGCTCCAGGGGCATTTTAATGCTCAAGTAAGGCTGATCATCCCCACCTTCTTCACTTCAGGTAGCCCCCTGGCACCATCTTACCAAGGGCCTTCCCCTAAGCAAAACTTGTAAGGCTGGAAGATGCCAGGAGCTTCATCCTTTGGATCCAGTCCAGGGACAGCAATGACACTTGCTCTCCTAAACGATGTCATTTGTTCACCTTGTGCCCATGGTGCAAAAGAAAAAGACCCTTTTTCCTTGTCTGGGACAAATCCACCTGGATTTGTTCCTTTCTTCCCCAAAATCCCAGCTGATACTGGTACCACAGCCCTTTGGGATGACAGATCTGCAAGTTTACATCCCTAAAGTGTATTCAGACAAAAGTCTGGTCTTACTCACACCTACCTCTTCCCGGAGTGCCTGAGATGTATCTGCTCTCACCCAAACAGTAACTGGTGAAGAACAAACACCAAGCCACCTTCCATTTTGCCACCAGCATCGAACTATCACCCCAAGGTCTAACCACAGGACAACCTTTACACCCTAAACCCTGTCCCTTCTGCCCCCCCCCAGCTCAGCCACACGGCAGGGATCCATCCAGGAGGATGCAAGTCGCTGCTTTTTCACATCAGCATACTCAAAAGCTGGCTTCCCTGGTAAAACCCAGCGTACCACAGACCCAGGGGAGAGCTCCCAGCTACTTGTTGCCTGCCTGCCAGCAATCTGCTATGGATTTGGGAGAGCACGATGGCACAAGACGTGCTCATCAGCTCGCTTTGGAGAGCTCAAGTGCAGCATTCCAGCATGAGACTGTGTTATCCCTTCATTTTATAAAGCCTATCAAAGCATGTCACGCCATAATTACATGGCAAATTAGCAGCCTCTTCGTGTAACAACACTGTAATTACACAGTTGTTACATGCTTTGGGGAGTTTATGATGAAAAAGTGGAAGGAATGGGGCTTCGGTCCTTTTTCCTAGAAATCTCACTCCCTGTCCCCAGGTTAAAAATGCTGTAGTCAAGGATGCATTTCAGTCAGTGTATGGATTTGCCTTCTTTCCACCTCTTTTCACAGCTCTGTCCTTTAAGGAGACAGAAGTTGTCACTAAAAAAGCTGGAGCTGGTGGCAGCCAGGTGCAGACAGTCCCCTCCCTCCTGGGAAACTCTCATTCCCCCATCCTAGCTGGATACCACAGTAATGGGCATTCTGTAAGTGCATAGAAAGATAATTGCTCTTTTTCAGTTCAAATTCTCACCTCCTCCACAGGCAATCAGCATCGAAAATGCCAGAGGAGCCCAAAGCCCTCAATTTATTAGAGTCTCGCCCTTGTTGGCTGATTCATGTGCACACAGAGCAATCCACAGCCAGAGCCGGGCTCTCTCTTACCTCTGCTGTTAATGCAGACGGAAAAGCATTCAGAAAGATGCCGGATGCAATTCTGTGCATCCCTGAAATCACTTCACCTTTCAGCGCTTGTTTCCCTTTCCCGGGCTTTGCTGGGCTTCCAGGCAAACACTGGGGCATTTTGTGTGCGCCCAGCCCGTCTCGGCGAGGACAGGTAAATGCTCTTCCAGTACAACTGATGCCGAGGAAGGGACAGAGGAGAGAGAAATGCCGCTGTTCTGCTGCTGAGTTTCATCCCATACGCAAAAACATGACCATGCAAGCCACCAAGCCTGATCTCCAAGAGCAGCAGGGAAACTGAGTCACCCTGTGGCTGACACAGCTGTAGGGACCAGGCGGGAGGCCGAGCGCTGTGCAAGGATAACGCGGGGTCAAACCTTCCTTTTCGGAAGATGTTCCAAGTCCCTGTGCACTCTTATCCCCCACCAACTCCCCTTGAACGGGCTGATCCAGCTGGGATCCAATTCTGCGCACGTATATACAGACCTGGCAGCAAAGGTACGGCTGAGAACTTGCCCTCCCCAGACAAGACAAAGGGAAGGATGAAGAATTCCATCCTAAAACCATAATGAAGACGCATAAAGCTGCTACCCTGCAGCAAGGTACTGCGGAGGAGGGTATGCATTTGCCAGAACACTCACTTTAAATGCAAACTCCCTTATTTGTGTGCATTGAAAGTGAAAGCAAAGGAGGAAAAGAAAAGATTGACCTGGCTATGGGAAGGGGAAGCGGTGTGATGCAGGCAGGTCCTACATCCGAACACACGCTGCGTAGAAGCTGTCCCTGTACCCTGCAGCAACCGCAGCAGGAGAAATCTTGCTTCAGCCCTGACCCGACATTGTCCCAAACCTCAAACAGAGGGAAAGGCTCTTGCCAGATAAAAATACACCCCTGGGATGCCACCCACACACAGGCCAGTGGAAACAGCACGTCTGTCTCCCAGCTGTCCTCAGGGTACACATGGGAAGCGCCGAAACACGCAGGGTCCTTCCGTCGCCTAGCAGTCCGGATTTCTACACCCCCTGTGCACAGACCAATTCCACTTTTCATGCCAGGCAGCAACAAATCCACAAACCCACCACCGCGCCTGTAACACACCTCCAGAGAAAGGAAGCAAAGAGCCAGCCCGGCATCTCTGCCTCACCTGTGATGCCCAGCATCATCTACCTTGTGGGACGCCTCAGGGGCAGCAAGTCACCTTCATTAGCAAGAAATGTCCTTGTCTCTCAGTACTTGGGAGTCCCAATTACCCGCTGCCAGCTTGCAGCAAGGATTGAGGAGCTGCTTTTTACTCTGACCACAGAGAGCAAACAGAGCTCTGCAGAACTGGAGGAATCAAATTGATTTGTGGAGGGCAGCGTTCACCACTCGCAAGGTTAAGTTCCCGTTTGGGTTGATTTTCGCACGGTTTGGGTTTTTACCATCTGAAAAGAAGCCGGTAAACTAAGTCCCACCAACCCACTGGTGGCTCAGTCGTGTATCTGCAATCAAAACTGATGCTACCATCTACTCTAACAGACCCTTGTAATGAAAACCCACACACATACAACTTGTATATGAAAGGAGAAGCCCACCACCGTGGTTTTTTGGCTCCTGACCTACTCATCTCACTCACACATTCTCACTGGCAACAGCAGGGGGGAATTTGGCTTTGGAAGCTTTGTACAACTTCACATCCCTTTCAGGTTATTTTTAAACCCTTTGGACACACTACAAATCCCATCTTTTACATACAGAGGCTGCCTGCACGTGTGGGTTGGAGCAGGGTTTTATTTCAGGGGAGTGAGAGGGGGATGTACTGTGAGCCCAATGCATCTCTGCAGTTTTACGGGGCATCAAGCACCTGGCACATTAAACATCTTGCACAATTGAAAACCTATGTCTGTAACGACTCTCCCCTCCCTTGCGTACGGTTAACCCTATGGATACCGTGAAGCAAATCTGCTTTGCTACTTGCTGGCGTGTAAAGGAACAAGGGGCTGGACTCCTCAGCGAGGCCAGTGCCCATTTTGAAAAGATGGGCAACGGGCACATGTGGTGGCAGATTCAGCAACCGGGACCAAGGGCTGAACGAGCCGTTGGGGAGCAGTTAAGTCCTCAGATGCAGACCAGAGAGGAGTAAAGTTACATCCCATACACATGACGTTGCTGGATCCCAGAAACATAGGCTAGCAGCACCCACACTCCTTCTCTCAACATCAATCTGACCAAGCAAGAAAGCTTCAGCGTTCTCTAAAAAGTTCGAGGGGAAATGAGGTTAAGCCAGCTAATTGACAACATTGACCTTTCTGGCTCACAGTGTTAGTGCAGCCACCAAAACAGAAGCGACTGCAGCTGAAGTCGATAGGGAGTCAGCTTTTTTTTTTTTTTACCTTTTTGGTTTTTGTTTTTCACAGTGCTCTTCCTGCCAAAGTTTAAACTTTGGGTCAACTCTAAAACTTGCTTGCTGACATAAACTGCAAAAAAGCTTTCAAGAAGACAAGAAAAGGAACTTAAGGCAGCGTGAAACACTGAGTCCTCACTTTAGGCACAAGGCAATTACATTGATCCAATGCTCAAACACCTAAACAACTGCAGACGCCTCTGTAACATGCTCTCGCCCATGCCAGGAGGCGTGTAAATTTAAACAGATACTTTGGTCTGAACTGAAAAACAAACCCCACATCCCCCCAGCCCTGCCCTAATGGACCAGGGGTTCCTTCCTATCCCATTTTCTTAAGCCAACAGCCTGCCGCACAACCCGGAGCGCAGGAATCGGTCCCGGTAAATGTTCTTTTCACCAAAGCTTTAGAAAATAGGCATGAACGGGTCTTCAACTCCACCAGAGCCTCTCATTTAACCTGCAGAGGTGCTTTGGAAAATCATCCTCAGCGTCCCCATTGGCATTTTGAAGCCTGGCCCATCAGAGCCTGAAAGCTAGGCTCAGCCTTGCTGTCAGACACCGAGCACCGAAACAGCTACAACCGGTGACTGGGTCCTCTCCGTGGGCAGGTAGAGCAGGAAGAGGGATCATGCGAAAGCCCCACATCGTGTGGCAGATCCCCCAGGCGTGTGCTGACTTACTGGAGCTCCCTACAGACAAGCTGATCCTCCACCAGCAGCTATTTTAAGTCTGAGCGCCAAGCCCTGCGCCGCTCCGGCCCCCCTTGCACTCCAGCAGTCAGCTGTCACTTTATTTCGCAGATGCAGCCTGAAATCATATTGCCTGGCAGGAGCTGAGCCCCTTTTCTGAGTTTCCTAGAAACTTGCTAGCTGGCAAAGAAACGCACAACTCCGATTTTCTTCGCCGCACCGGCGCTGCCCAAAATCCAGCAAACCTCCACTTCAGCGCAGTGGGAATTACAGCAGAGAGAGATGAAGCAAGAGGACTCATTCCACCCTCCCCTGTACCCAGAAAGAGGTGTTTTTTTTTTTTTTTCCCCTGCAGGCCCTCCAAGCCCCATCCTCTACCTCGACTGAGCAAGGCAGAAATCAGTTGAGCGTCTGGGGTCAGCAGGCAGTCAGACGACACCAGTATGTGAACAACAGCCCTTATTATGGTAAAGGCTCAACTATTAGCGTTAACCACAGCCAGCAGCAGCTCCTTATCGCTACAACAAAAAAACCCACACGCCTCGTTTCAGTAAGATGTTGCTAATCTTCCCTGATAGTTCCTGCACCCTTCCTCCACCCATTTCTCCAGCTCCAGAGAGGAGGGGGTGGGGGGGGGAGGAAATCAAAGCAGCGGGCTTTCCTGGTTTAAACGTGGTGTATCTAGAGGAGGTACCCCTGGAGTTTTGTTTCCCAAATACCAGGATTGCTTGGACCACACCAGACATTTCCAGCGAGGGATGGGGGGAACGTACATCCCTGATAAGGGGCTTGTGCAGGGCTGCCTGCCCCGGTGTGGGTGACCCACTCGGGAAAAGGTGGGGGTGTCCCAGGGAGCTCGTAAAATAAATAAAAAAACAAACCAAAACCAAACCACAAGAACATCCGAGTGCATCTCTCCCGCCTCGCAGCCGGAGGTGCTTGCCTACATGCCCGCAAGGATGCCAGAAGCATGAGAAAAGGAGACTGGAGGGGCGGCGGGTTGTTTTTTAAGAGAAGGGGTGTTGGGGGGGGGGGGGGGGGGGAAGGTGGAAAGTCTTAAAACTGCTCGGGAAGCAAGTTCGCCTTCCCCCAGCGGTGCTGCGGGGCAGAGCCGGGCGGCAGAGCCCGGGCGGCGCCGCTCCGCTGCAACTTGGGGGGTGCGTTTCGTTTTTCCTTCCCAAAGACAGCCCCCCCCCCCCCAAAAATAATGATAATAAAAAAATAACTCAACCCTCCCGGGCAGATATTTCCGCATCATCGCCCTCGCTGTGGAAAAGGGAGAGAAGGGATCCAGAGGGCGAGGCTGGGGGGGGCGCGGGGGGGGGGGGGGGGGGGGGTACGGAGGGGAGGGCAGGGCGCTCACCGGGGGACGGGAAGAGCTCGATGTCCACCTTCTCCGTCTTGATGATGGTCAGGTCCACCGCCGCCTTCATGGCTGGGGCAGTGCCGCGGCGGTGTCGCGCCGGGACCGGGGGGGCGGCGACGGCTGAGCCCGAGCCCCGCCGAGCGCGGAGCGGGGCGCCCGGGCAGCGGCGGCCGGGCGCCTGCCTCCCTCCCTCCTCCTCCTCCTCCTTCTCTTTTTCCTCTTCCCTTCCTTCCGCGCTCCCTCGCTCCTCTCTCCTGTCCGCTCCTCCGCCGCCCCTTCCGCGCTCCCTTGCTGCCGCTCCGCCTCGCCCGTCCCCCGCCGCCGCCGCCGCCGCCCCGGCCCGGAGGGGAGGGCGCTGGGCCGGCCCCGAGCGGTGACAGCGGCGGGGAGGGACCCGCCTGCCCCCGCCCCGGAGGCGGCCCCGGCGCTGCGGGGAGCGGAGCCGGCGCTGCCCCGGGGGCCGGGAGAGCGGCGCGGCCCGGGGAGGCGAGAAGTGCGAGGGGTGCGGGGTGATGGGTGGTGATGGGAAGGGGGGGGTCAGCGCTTCCAGCATAAAGTTGGGTGCTGCAGCACCTCTGCCGCAGCTTCCGTTTGCATCCCAGCCCCAAAACACGAAGGGAAAAGAGTTGCTGTTTTAGCACGGGAAAACGCCGCTGGCTGCAGGCGGAGCCGCCGCGGCCTGCCGAAACCCCGTGTTTATTGAAAGCAGGGCAGCTGCCTTCACCCTGCCTGCTTGGACACCAACCGCCACCTTCCACGCTCACGTCACCCCTTCATGCTCACATCACCCCTTCACGTTTGCATCACCCCTTCATGCTCGCATCACCCCTTAACACACACATCACCCCTTAACACACGCATCACCCCTTCATGCTCGCATCACCCCTTAACACTCGCATCACCCCTTCATGTTTGCATCGCTCCTTCACACTGACATCATCCCTTCCTCCACGCTCACATCATCACAGGCGCTGCTGCCCGCTCGGAGCGGCCAAATCCTCTCCCACCCGCAAGCCAGGGCGCAGAGAATGGGTGCGCAGACGCACTGTCATGTGGCGAGGGGTGACGGCCAGGGGTCCAAGGACATGCTTTGTACAGGTGGGAGGCCGAAAAGTCTTGGGAACTGACTGGATAAAACACATCTTAAAGATGCAAGATGAGCATCATGCCAGCATGGCATGAAGTTAACAGAAGAATATCGGTTTTCACATGAAATATGTTTTATTATATTTAGGTAGCACAAACTTCAGACCACAAACGGCAGAGCAGAAGGGAGATTATGACTCACAGATGTCAATTTACCGGTACAAGTGTTAAAAAAAAAAAAAAGAAAAAGTCATTAGCAACGCGCCGTTGTGGTTCTCTCACTCTGAAAGTCTTAACAGTCTCCCGCACACTGGCAGAGACCGGGCTGCTCTGATCAAAGATGGGCTCAAATGAACATCCCGGTTGTAACGGGGGAAGGAGGCAGCCACGGGAATGAGCTGCCGGGGTCCAAGGCTGCTTGCTAATCCATAGGATGGACCAGGGTCCAGCTTGCAAACACCATCGAAACCTTCGAATGCACTGAAAGATGAGCCGCAGATGCAAACGTAACAGCTCAGGATTATTTCTAGCTTCTTCAGCAGTGCCTTTCTCAGTCGCCTAAGGCATATTTATGGAAGGAAAGTTCATGTAACTAAAAGAAGCTGCGAGGCGGCGGGGCCAGAAATTGAGAGCCTGATTCTGGCACGCATGAGCAGCCGGTCTTACCCAGGTGGATAGCTCAAGACACAGCCAGCAGGAAGTTTGAGAGCTAGCAAAGCTGGGCAGGCAGTCAGCTCCAGCTGAAAGTTCACCTTTCAGGCACCTCACCCATTGACAAGCCTCACATTTCCAATTTTACAGGCAATTTTACTTGCAAGCTTAGTTATGGGCAACCTAGTCCTGCATCAGCGGAGCAGGACCAACGATTCGCTGTGTGACCAATATATAACCTCCTGCCACCAATTCACGTGGGCTTTGGAGAACCTGAGCTGTGCTCAGGCAGGGCACAAGGTTTGAAACCTCGGGTGGGGGGTCCTTGGTTTGAAACCTACCACAGGAATGAATGTGGAAATCCAAAAGTGAAAAGAGGACAGTTGTAAGGATCAAACTTGGTCACCATTGCCGCTCCCTGTACGGGATAATGAGCTTACACCTGCCCTTCGTTTTGGGTTTCTTTCCCCTCTATCCCATACAGGATGGACAGCAATGATTGAAGGAAGAAACTAGAGAGAGAAGATTTAGCAGAACATTTCCAGTTGAAAATCAAAAGGGGATTCAGGAGAAACAGCTGCCTTGCTGTATGATCCCTTCCAGAGCAGGCTTGGGAAGAGAAACCTGATGCAGTTATCGCAGCCTGAGAGTCCTTCCCTTCCTACACTTCTTTCGGCACGCTGCAAGCTCCCCGGCGAGTGTGCAATCCTGCGGCGGGGCGAGTGTGGGAGAGTGCGTGCCTGTGTGCGCGCTGGCGCGGGGGGGACGGGTTTACGCAGCTGGCTGCGGCGATGAAGCCATCAGAAAGCACCTGCGGTCCCAACCGTATTGAAATGACCCCAGCGTTCCCCTCCCCGATTCGGCGGCACTCGGTAATCCACCCTGCTCGGAGCGAGCGCAGCCTCCTGCAGCAAACCACAATCCCCAGACTGAAACAGAAGAACGATGTCGCTGGGGCTCGCTCGAGCGGGCGCTGACGGGGACGGGCTGTCAACACCATGTAGGAGAAGGCTCTCGTGAGCAGAGATGGTCCCGGACAGAGCTGCTGGTGGGATTAAAAGCAGCACCAGAGGAGGCAGCGCCTGCCCCTGCGGTGTCTGTGCTGATGCATTTGGCTCGGCCTCTCATGCAAGCGTTACGGTCTTAAGGATTGGCTGGACTCCAGTGCACCTGTAATGGGGCTCCTTCTCTTCTGGACCAGTACAAAGGCTCTAATAAAGACCTTTCTCACAGCTTGTGTGTTTTTTATTAGGAAAGATACACACGCTCTTGGCATCCCAGCTCAGCCCCGATCCCACAAAGCCGACGACACTAAGCCACAGCTTGGTGCAGCATGGCTGTGGCGAAGCTTTGAGCTTCTCCACTCCCCTGCCTCACTCCCCCTCCATGCTCCCCCAAACTTCTGTTTCATTTTGCTTGTGCAATGTACGGCAGCGCCTACGGGTGGGGAAACTAGCAATGCTTCCAAAAGTAGGACCAGGTCTAAAACCCCCAATGTGGAGGAAAAGAACGGAGAGGCTGCGGACAGAGATTTCCTCCAGGGCAGCTGAATGTCTCCTTCAAACTCCACTCCATTCTAGCGGCTGCCTTAATTTGTGTTCACTTCAGAGCCTGCAACATGAAAGCCCTGGCTCTGAACTCCAGCTGAGCCGCTCAATGGCTCAGTGTTCGCAGAAGGCATGGAAGGAATCCATTGATTAGTTTCTTCAGCTGGGATGTGACCATTTGGAGTCCAAGACCTGCCAAACATGACTTCGCCTCAGCAACTGGTTCCTATTTGCTGCTTACAGGCTTTAGAAAAATCTTTCCTCTTCCACATCCAAGTCTCACCCTCCTTTTCCATTCTGTCGTTACTCAACCTTAATATCTATTCAGGCTCTCTCCTGGTGAGGGAGGATGCTGAGTTGCGGAGAACAGCCCTCCTGCCATTAATATAGCCAAAAGATTTTGCCGTTGATCAGAGATAACCATCTGCCCTCCCTCCACAATGCAGTCCGACTGTTTTTCAACAGTTTGGAACAAATAAAGGACAGGCAGTAATGCCACATTGTTCCCAGGGACGCTGACTAACCTTGGTTTAAGAGAATAATAATAATTATTCATTTAGCATTGAGGAAAAGTATAAGGAGACCGGAGCTTTGATTTCCGAACACGCAGTGAGGGCAGGACTGCTCTTCCACGACCTCTCTCCTAGCTGGAGCCGGCTCTTTCCCTTCAGCAGGGCCAAATTCGCTCCTGCCACAGCCCTTTTGCAAACGGGCAGCTGCTGGCTCTCCTTCAGATGCTACGGAGCTGAGACAGCTTCTCCTCTCTCTCAGATGTACCCATTCTCATTACAGCAGGCTCAGGATTAGGTGTTACCAGTAGTCTGGAGAAGGAGCTTTTCCTAGCACCGCTGCTACCAAAAACGCGGCCACCTCTGGGGTGAAATACAACGGCTACGTAATAACACGGAGCAACACCACCCAGCTGTTATGGACAGGAAATGAAGAACACCATATCCAATTAAAACTGCAGGGGGATATTTATGGCAGAACATAATTAGCCAAATTGGAGCCTTCCCCAAAACTGCCATGGGATTTTTAATGACCACAAGCGGTCAGGGCTATGGTTTGATGTTTTCTCAAGTAAACCATATCCAGAGGGCACGAGACAAAAATCAGGAGCAAAGGGGAAGGGGAAAAAAAAAAAAGTGTCGTGCAATTCCAGGGAGAAATGGAGACATGAAAGGATTTATCGTAAGGGGGACATTGTTGGAAGGAGCAGCAGCCACCACTCCAAGAAAGGAAAGCGCAGGGAGGTGGCTCTGGGTGTGGAGGTGGCCCTCTGCAATGAGAGGAAAGAGCAAACAGCTGCCATAACCATTCCCCAGGGAGATACCTTTCCTGGAATTTAAAACGATATGAAAAATTCTTCCAAGCGCCGTAATAGCTGGGAAGTATTTGAGTTGTTTTACGCTGGCAAAAAGGAGGCTGGATTAGTAAGTCCTGTGGTGGCTACAGCCTCCCCTTTTTGACTAAGCAGTGGGCACGGAAATAGAGCTAACGTTAGTCAGGACGTCCTGCGTGTGCCCCCCGGGCTGTCTGTCGGGCAGGCAGGCTGCCCTCACATCTAGCATTTATGGCCAGGAGTTGATGACCATCACGAAAGAGTTGGCTCCTCCATGACCCAGCTGGCTGTGGCCTCTGGGGTCCCCTCGCTGCTGCCCGCTACAGGGCTGGAGTCACGGAAAGTCCCCATCCTCCGTGCAGTCTGCACTAAAAGCAAGTTTCTGTTCAGGCTGCGGAGATCCAGACTTCAGGCCTCGGCTCAGCCCCAAGACATCCCTGCCACAATATCGTCCTCTGATTGCCCTCCAGGCGCGAGCAGAGGAAGCCGCCTCCGAGCCTCCCCGACTCCTGCTCTCATTAACTTCCCAGTGGAGATGGCTCACAAAAGCATCTTTGTGGCCAGCTAGGAGTCAGAACTCCAGTGCGCACACATCCCCGCATGGCTGCGAGGGAGCGACAGCTCCGGCCCACACGTCGTAGGTACCTCAATCAACAGTCTCGGAGGCTGCTTGAGCATCTTCAAGTGCCTCCTGCTATTGGTTTCCCGGAGGTCCCATGCTGATTCATAACCTGATTAGCTAATCTGGGCTCGAGCAATGTAATTCTGCCTTGAATTTCGTTGGCGGGGGGTGCTGTCACTCACTTGTTACCCTGCTGGAAGAACTGGCTGGATGGAAAATCCTCGTAAGCTGTTCTGCAGCGCTGTTTGCTCTCGGTATATTTTCCCTTCCCTTTCCTCCTCAAGTAACAGCACTGAGTTCTTGGTAAATATAACCTGAGGATTTTTGCTGTTTAACTCTTGATATTCACAATTACTCTGAGCACGCACAGACAATAGACATCAAACCTCACCTGGAGGACCTCTCATCTTTGGTCAGATCTCTTGGGCAGCCTCCTTCATTGCAGAAACAAAGGCAGCCAGTTCAGACTTAAGCAACACATCTCTGCTTGCGACTTCACCCTCGGCATTCACCGATCTCTGGCAACAGAGGTTACTGAACCGATTTCTGATGGTCCTTGAGATCCCCTTCCCTGGGACACCAGTGAGGGATTACGAAGGAGAGACAATGGGATCACAAAGGAGAGGCAATGGGATCATTGCTAATAAAGCAGATCTCCTGAACAGCTAGACTGTATTCACTAACATTTATCTGCTCTTTCAATCTTTCAAAAAGCCACCACCAACAAAAATACCCACTGCTTCAAGAAAAAACTTGAAGGAAACATTTCACTTTCCTGAAGGTGCCAGGAGCCACACAAGCACCTCCCAAGGAAGGTGAGTCCAGCACCAACTTCTGGTATACAAATTCACAATCTAAGAAATGGCAACCACCAGAAAAACACGCTTGCAGACAGCCAGTTGGAAGTGGTCAGTGCAGGGAAATGTAACACTTGACTTCAATGATCCCCAGGTTAACGCTCTGGCCAGAACAGAGGGGTTCAAGAGATGGAAGTTTAATTCCTGGTCAACATTTCCACATGATCTCTTACAAACCTTTGTGCCTCCATCCCCCTTTTTTAACGAAACAACACTTTGTCACTTCACAAGCGGCTGGAAGCATCAGTTTGGCAATCCTGAAGGAAAAGCTCAGGGGCTGGGGACTGTGACAGGGTCTCGCCAGAGAGATTTGAGGGGAAAGCTCAGGAAAGAGAACTGGGATTCCTGTCCCTTGTTGTGCAGGACCCTGGGAGGCACAGACACTGATCCAACAGCCAAGATCCTTCCCGCCCAAACCACCGTCCCACCATGGCCATGAGATGACAGGTGCACACAGCCAGTCTGTGGAGATAATTCAGTGATGGGCACGATTATCCCACGTACACCATGCCCGCAGCAAGGGAATTACAGGATGAGACCCACACTAGCAATTAAAGCCCTAAAGCTGCCCTCCCCAGAGAGGTTCTGCTGGTGGAGACACCCCTTCAGCCTGCCGCATCGCTCCTGGGATGAAGGATTCGCTTGCGTATGTGTTTCAAAGAGGAAAAACCCTCACCCGGCGCTGGAAACCTCTTCGCTTGCAATTGTCTCTGCTTGGCAACCCTGCCCGATAGTGAATAAACGACAGAGAAATATTCCTCTCTACACGTGTTTGGGTTTTTCGGGGTGGTTTTTTTGGACGGCGATCCTGGCTCTGCAACAATACCCGTCTTGTTCGGCCCTGCGCTACAGAGCAGGCTTGAATAGATCTGTCTAAAATTATAAGCGGGCAGCCCCTGGGCTCTGAGAGATCACAGGCCACATGCTGGGGCTGAACAAAGACTCTGCTATTTCCTAACAATTAGCCCAGCTAAAAGGACATCTATCTCCTTCCATTAGAGCCACCACGTGCCTCCCAGTCAGTCCATTGTAAAGCTAATTAAATAACACGCCTCTCTCCCCATGAGGGTCTCCTGATTAGTTCGCCCAGGTCCTAAATCCTTGCTGGTGCAAATGGGGAAGAGACAGCTGGTCGGCAGGGGCCTGCGACTCCAGTGGAACTATGGTGGCCCATCTACAGATATCATCATCATCGCCTGTTATTTCAGGTTTTTTAATTATCTTCAGAAAGCCGTTGAACAGAGATCTTGAGATACAAGGGGGTCCAGCACACCAACTGGTTTGCTTCCCTATCTGCTTCCCCACCGCCTGCAGCAAAAGTTGTGAAAACAGCTGACTTATTTATATTTTTTTTTGCTCTTTGCTGGTAGTTGGAGGAAAAAAAGCAGACGTAAATATTTTTTCTAAATATGTTCCGGGTTGATGCAAACCAGTTTGGGATTTTTTTCACACACTTCTCATTGGGCTAAAATAGCGAAAAGAAAGTAAAGACGGACAATGGTGTGTCATTCAACCTGAGCTAAAACTTTCTATTTTTGCACTTTTAAAATGGGAAGAAATTTCAAAATGGGAAAAAAAAAAAAGAAGTTAATTAAAAGTAATCTGTTTACAAACTCTCTTTTCACCCAGTTCACCTCTTCGAGGAGGTTTCTGTGGGAGGGGTAAGTCTCAGACGTGGATGAGCTGAAATGAATCTGCCTTTTTAGCTGAGAAACCCGGTTAGTGTTTTAGCATCACGAGTGAGATGAAACAAAATCTATCTCTGACACTTGGAGTTTCCTTCCAATCTGAAAATTAGTTCTGGCAAGTCAAGAATATTTATTTGGGTGATACACCAAACATCAGAGGGACTGTTTGCAATGTTTTTCGGGGAGACCAGGGGCCACCACAACCCATCATCTGTCCCTGGAGGAGGTCGACGCGGCTCTTATGCAATGCCCAACCTGCACCTGCTCAAGCCAAATGCCGCGAGTGGCTTTTCTCTCTGTCAACCCATCCCGGTTCTTCGGGGTGAGCTACGTTTGCGTCACCACGAGTGTGCAGCCTCACACAACAGCCCGAAACTGCTAAATCGCTCCAGATGTTCAACACCTTTTCTCACACGCTCCCAAGACCCGGAAGAAATACACTCTCCTTCTGCCAAGTCTACAGTCAGCAATAGTTGCAAATATCCCCTTTAACCCCTTTAAATCATTATTTTCCACTCTTGGCTATTTAAATCATTATTTTCACACCAAGAGAGCATGGCTGGAAAACTGGGAAGGTGAGTCAACAGACTAATGAGCTGATTTCCTGTGGACCTTCGGCTCCAGGCTTGAAACAGCTGGACCTGCCGCTACAGACAGAGCTCCATCCGCCCAAGGAAAATAAAAAGATCCCGTTCCTCAGCTCTGGTGGTGGGGAGACAGTGGGAGGAAGGACATGGAGGAGGAGGCAGAGCTTGGTTTCGTTCTAATGGGAACAAAAGCTTACTCCTGTTTCCCAAACCCACGAGCCGCCCATGCTGCTCACGGCCATCCTGGGTAGCAGCTGCTGTTGGAGTCCGGGTGGGAAAATGTGTGAAGCTTTAGAAATGCATCAGGGCTTGCTAGGAAATATATTAGTGTGTGTGCGTATGCATGTCCGTAGGGTTTTATTGTAAAAGCACAAGGATCAACTCATTGCCCATTGTTATCGAAATCGTATTTACCTTATGCTCAGGAAATGCAAACATTTTACATCAAATAATCAAATTTTACAGAGCCATATCAACAGGGCCAGGTAAATCATCAGCAAAAGATGCTACATGATTCACTTGAAGGCCTAGAAGGGGCTAATACAAGAGTCAGGCCCGAAATACAGTCTGAATATATCCTCAGAGCATGCTACTCAGCCCTCTGGCTGTTCTCAAACCCCAACAGCCAGGTCTGACTGCTTCATTCATCGCAAACCTACCAAAAAAAAGGGTAAGAGCCAAGAAAAAGATGTCTTGTACTAACCGCCTGCCTCCCCTCACCCAGCTAGTGCCCTTGATCCCAAAGCTATGGGAATGGCTCCACAAGGCACTTGATTAATAAGAGCCCAGGGGGGAAAAATCGTTTATATAACCTCGTCTTCTCTAAACTTCCTAAGTGCTTTAGAAAGTGGCTGCCCTGGAAACCCAAACTGGAAACGAAAAATATTATCTCTTCCATTTATAAACATCTCTAGCGCTAATGAAGTGAGGAGCGGCAGCAACGGGGAGGGGAGCGTCGAGATGCACTTGGCAGGCGTGGGAGAGCCCCGATAAAACCATTTCGTTTCAGGTGGGTGTGGAGCGGAAAGTCCTCCCACCCCGCTCTGGTGCCACTGTAGCTGCTGGCTACAGCGCTGTGAGGCCCCCGGGGAGGGATTTCAGAAGATGGATGGTTATGGAAGTATCTGCTACGCTAAACACAGAGGCAGACCAACAGCCTTACTAGGTGCAAATGTGGGGGAAAGGAAAGACAAGGCGACATGAATGAGGCAAGAGCAGATGGATGAAACCTTAAAAATCAGTTCCCTTAACTTGAAGCTGTAGCTCGGATGAAGCATCACGTCCTGATACTGGAAAGCAGGGAGGGAGAATCGGTACTTACCGTGCACACATAGTTTGTGGCACAAACTGCACAGGCCGGGCTCCTTGTGCGTGTCAACAGAGCACGTCTGTTTACACCAGTCTGGTCTAAATAAACATACGAGTGGTCCAGATTAAGCTCTTGGGTTCAACCACCCTCTGCCTTGCAGCCCCACAGACACACATCTGAATCAGAGAGCCAGGAGAAGTATTCTGCAGAATAGCCCAACCTATTTCTCCGTTTTCTTCCCATGTTGGCATTTCCCACAGAGGTTTGTTTTTGCATCAACACAGCCAGCACCAGAAAATGCTGAGTTTTGGCTGGAAATGTTTGGATTTCGTTTTGACAAAATATTGATGATTTCCGCAGAACAATCTGTCATTTTTGGCAGCGACAAGAAGAAAAGTAAAAAAAGACGTATTTCATCTAGATAGGGGACTGAGCTGACACCCAGCCCGGAACTCGGCACGAGTGGAAGGCAAAGCAGGCTACTGGGTTGCCTCGTTATCCTGTCATTTTGATTACTGTAAAGCAAGGGAAACTGCTACTACTTTCATGTAGTAGCTTTTTGCCTGGATAGAAACACAACCAAAGCTGCCAGACAAAGGAAGCATCTGGCCTCCTGGGGTTAGGCAGTAACTAGATGCAAAGCAGGGGAAGAGAAGGCCTGATCACCTCTGGAGACATTTCAGAGGAGATGTAGATATCCCAAGGTTGTGGCGTGGCGAAGAGCTTGTCCAGGGCAGGACTGAGATGCCAGCTTTATTTCCATCACTACCTTCCATAATTATTGCCTCCTGAGCCTGCAAAACTGGGTTGAAATCTCCCAAGCAGAGGCTCTTGTGTGAGATGCCTGGAATGGACCAAATTAGAAATTTTCCATGAACAGGCTCCCTTGGGGCACCTCCTCCTTTTTTCCTATTCTACCTCAATGCTGACATCAGTCTGGTGAAAACGAGCGTGTTTTGCTCCCCTTGAACTTAGGATGTGGAGAGTGAATCATGCAAACCAGGGAGAAAGGCATTTCTGACTCCTGAAAAATAGTTGCTGATATATTAGGGAGAAGTAGTTTGGGCCAGTTCTTAGAAATCACATCTCCACTTTGGTGGAGCAGTTTCTTTTGCTCCATCCCATTTGTTCTACGGGAAGCACGAATATCTACAAGTATTTTTGCCACCTCACGCACCCCTGCTCGCACAGTGTATGCTGTGTCAGCGGCCTTGTAGCCCTTTCCAGGAAGGGAAGTTCTGTCATGAACTTTATTATATTGGTTTTTGGTGTGTGCGCCCACCCTGTTCATCACTAAAATCAACGGCAGCGTTCCCCCTAAGTGAGTTGAAGCCAACCTTCTTTTCCCGCAGGCTCGCTGAGGGCTGCAAGCCGGCTTTGGGAGTGTAAAGGCTAGATCCTGACCTTGAATCCTAGCCTGTCCTTGCAGCATCACAGGGGAAGAAAAAACACCAAAAAAGGAGCCTTGCTTCTAAAAGGAGATCAGAGGTCTCCAAAGGCAGCTCCCAAAGGATGGACCTGCGCTGCTCACGCTGGCTGAGAATCTCCTTTCATAAGCCTAACACTGAAAATAAGCCCGCATGCAAATTCCACCCTCCATCCCAAGCTTTTCCCACACCTCACTCGAGACATTTGGAGGCCGGCAAGCCGCCTGCTCTAAGTCTCCCATGGCTCTTCTGCAAAGAAACCATCTTCCCAACGTACACACACAACCTCATTAGCCCTGTCTGCTGCCAGAGAGGCAGCCTCCCTTCCCGGGAACCAGCTGCAGAGAGAGAAACCATATTTCATCTATTGTGAAACTGCCAACAATTGACCCACTGCAACTTTTTCAAAGCCTATTGATACAAAACCCCACAGGGGAAGGTCCATCCGGTGGGCTGTGTAAACTTCAGCACGTGTTCAGCAGCTTCAAGGCTCAGCCACGCTAGCAGCTCGGTGTCGCTTAAGATGTCTTTTTTTTTTTTTTTTTTGTAATATCAAGCATTTGTACAACACCATTCTCCAGGGACTTCCAGCCACTCGCCTGACCTCAATGAATTAGGCATCTCAATAAAATGTGCAATGAATTAATCATCTACATTTCCAATGTGAGAAACTGCTACGCAGTGGCTCACAGGCAGCCTTCTGAATGGTTTAGGCATCTCACTCCAATGGAAGTCAGTGGGGTTTCGATGCCTAAAAACTTTCTGTTAAGTGATGTAGCCAAAGTCTTCCAAATCCCAGCTATTAGACCCTGTAATCTCAGCTAGATCTCCTAAATCTGCTCTTCTCATCCCTGAGATGAGAAAAAAAGACCACGGATGCTGGAGAAGAGCCACCAGGACTGAGAAGTCAGGTGAATTAAACCCCCCCACAGTCTGGGAAGAGGGTGTTGTGTTATAGAGACCAGGCACTGCAGGGTCCTTTCAGTCAAACAGTTGACTGCTGCAAAGCAGGAATGAAGAGAGATGCTGGGAGAGCAGCAAGGGAGCACAGGCTGTATTTCCTCCCAGGAGATCCAGACAAGGTGAGAAACTTTATGTCCATAAAACAGGGTCTAGTAACGAAGGTGCAGAAAGTACACTACCTTTGAGAAAGCTCAGACCTGGGTCTGCTCTGAAAAGGAGGAATCATTTCTATCCACAAATGACAGCAGACGCAGCTCAAGCTTGTTTCTCTTCAAGTTTAGAAAGAGAGCAGAGGGATGCAACCCCTTACAGGGCTTTCAAGGAATATTTGTCCTAATCCTTTCCTTACTCTTGTGTGGCTCTAAGCATCATATTTCTCCTGCCTGCTCTTCTTCTATCCAGCCTACATATAAGCTCCTCGAGCTGATGGGGCACAGGACAGTCCAATCCCCCTGGAAGTGTCTCTGTGTTAGAAATTTAAATTTGTATTTAAATATAAATTAAATATAAATTAAAATTTATATAAATTTAAATTTAATAATTTAAAAAAAAAAAAGACAGGCCATCCTAATACAATTTACCCCCCCTCCCCAAATGTCTGACAGCCTGGTTTCTCAGTCTGAAGTGATGCAAATAGGTCAGATAAGGTTCAGATAAAGTATCTGAGCTCTCAAGGGCTTATCTGAGCTGAACACTGACTCCAAAAATTCTGAAATTTGCCCTGTGGGGCTATCTCCATAGAGCTTGATTTCCATCTGAAGCCTCGACCTCCAGAGGCTGCAGCAACAGCTACTGTTCAAATGCATTCTTGAGATAGCAGGGTGGGACACGGCAGGTCTACAGCTCCCCTATCGTGGGCTATCTGGGGATTT
This sequence comes from Strix uralensis, assembly GCF_047716275.1. NCBI lineage: Eukaryota > Metazoa > Chordata > Aves > Strigiformes > Strigidae > Strix > Strix uralensis. The sequence goes on along the minus strand of NC_133997.1, from coordinate 7,063,864 downwards.
GCCTTCTGGTGGGAATGTTGCAAGAGCTGGGCTGATGGCTTGAGGAACTGGTGACGGCACCTTTCACCGCCAGCACTTACACTCTAACAGATGAGGTAAAACCTTCTTCGGTGGTGTCAATGGAAAGATCACTTTCCCTTGGCGACAAAGTGCTCCATGCTGGCTTTTGCTTTCAGCCCTATTCCCCCTCAGTAATTGCTAGCAGAGGGAAGGCTTGTGGGAGAGCACTGGCTTAGGGTGTGGTGCAATGAACTCCATCACAGACCGTGTCATCATGGGCATCCTGCTAAGATTTGGGGTTTCCAAAGCAGCCTGGGTGCAACAAGGAGCTGGGTGCAAAGTCCACCCGGGCTTCTCTGAAAATCTCAGCCTGGCAGGATGTAAAGGGACTCAGCAATCGCAGTGAGGAGCTCTGATCAAACAGACCCAGGCTCACAGTACTGGCCAATCTCTAATATTCATTTACAGTGATAAACATTCATGTTTAGAGATCCGGCCTTTCTGAAACACAGCGGTCTCAAAATGTGTGAGACCTGGTAGCGAGCATCCATTTATAGTATACAACTCAGACTGTGAAAGGAGCCAGGGGAAGTCCAAGGCCAGGCTTCAAGAGGGTAAATTGAGATCTCTTTGTAAAGTTGGTACAAAGGGCCCATTAGCTCACTTACACCTGGACTAGAATTATTCTTTGTCCTGCAGGAGCATCAAGGGTCTCCCATCTTAGTGCCAGATCCCACACACTGGGTGCTCTACAAATACAGGAGTAAAAGACAGCAGGAAGGATTCCTCCCCGAAGGGTTTGCATCCAAATAATCAGTAATCTAATCATTTATACACCTAATGCAAATCTAGCAAGGATATAAAAAAAGAGCTTTCTGAAAATGGTTCAAAGCTCTGCAGAAATTACCCCCAAATCTCGCTGATTCAAGCAGAGAAAGATTTCCTCTCTGTAGAGGTTTGCAACCGTCAGGCAGAGTTCTCAGGCAAGAACAACTATGAAATTCTATAGGATGGATCATAAACCATAGAAAAAAAGGTTTTGTTTCCTACTAAAAAATTCCCAACGGCTCGTTCCCAAAGGGCCGGCATGCCAAAGGGCTGCTGCAGAGTGCTGGCTCCCCTTCCGCATCGGCACTTCGCCCTGGCTAAAAACCAGGGATTGGGGGAAAATGCGTGGGCAGGCTACGGGCTCTCCGCAGCTCCCCAGCGCTCAGCTGTGTTGGCAGCACCAGGGTTAACCGCGGCGGCGCCCTGTAATGCAATGATTTCTGGTTTATTTCAGCAGGGGAAGTGTGTCCCAGCCTGATTAGCCCAATGGTTTCCTCTTTTCCCATAACCTCCAGACCCCCATGGCCTAAGTGTTTACTTTCTGAAATAAAAAATCTGCTAGTGTTTTTCTTTTTTCGGGGCATGTGTATTTTGGGAGGATTCGGGGGGAGGAAAGTGGAGAGGGGGAGTTGAATGGGATGGGAGGCTTGCATACACCTCCCTTCTCTCTCCCACCCCTCACCCCCAGCTCCTTTCCAGCTGCAACCTCTGAGCTGAGACTTCTGGCTTCAATGTGAGAGAGAGAGAGAGAGAAAAAGGGAGAGAGAAATGTATTAATGAGAGAGTTCAGTCTCTTGCTTCAGCAGCTATAAACACAGCGAACATCTGGAGGGAGAGAGAGGTGCTTCATGCTGCCAGGAGCTGAAAGAAACAGGCTGTTTGCAGGGTCCCAGCCCCCCGCGCTCCCCATGTCCCCCTCTGCCTGCCCTGCTGGCATCACCCAGCCAGCCCTGTCCATCCGGAGAGAAAATAGAGGCTGGTCTCACTTAACACTGCCCTCCCAGCTCTGTGCCAGCGCAGCAAAGCTCACTGAGGTGCTGCTACAAGAAGGACTAGCCACGTGCAACCCAAACCCTCTAGAGAGGGTGCTCTGCTGCCCACTATCCCCAGAGGCAAGTGCTCATGGGTCTGGAGGCAAAGGAGTTTGGGAAAGCTCAAAAAAAAAAGTGGCTGTGCTTTGTGTGGTCTGTCTGAAGCAAGTGTTTGCTGGCGCAGGATAGCCTCCTCCTCTGGAAAAAGAAATGGGTACCTCCACCTCACTCCATACCTACAAGAGGGATCAATCCTACTCCAAGACCAACCCAAACCAAGATATCTTCTGCAGTCATCCTCGAGGCACCACAGAAGCCCTGAATAGCCTGTTGCTTAGTCCCTTTTCTCAACTTTACATCAAGTTATTCCTTCCCCATGGCATGTCAAAGCTGCCAGTGCTGCTGCTCATTTTTCCAACAGTCCTGGTGCAGTACACTAACTTGCGTCTTCCCTCTTGATGAGCTCCCATCCCCCTGTTACGCTGGTGGCCCTCAGCAAATCTGCAGGTATCACCCAAAAAACAAGCAACAACCTTCCAGCTTTCACCCAACCTCATCCAGGGGACCAACGCCCTGTTCAGATTCCTCCCTGCGCGGCAGCTGATCCCCAGCTGACACCAATCTGCAGCTCAAGTGGGAAACGAGCTCAGCACTCATTCTCTGGTGATGACCCAACGCGCAGGGAGCTCCCTTGGGTTTTGTCTTTGAGAGGCGAGACAGGGATTTTTCCAGAGTCAGGCAGGAAACAAATGGAAAAGCGAAAGCCTGGATTTTTGTCATTCTATTGCTCCAGTGTAGATAAACCTCTCCAAGTGCTGACTTGCAGCAGGTTACAGTGGGGATGCAGAGGGAGCGTAACTAGGTACGACATCGCCTGCACGTGTTTTCCTCACTGTGAAACAACAAGGATCCACACAAATCAGACACTGAGTCCAGCTTCCACTGACCTGAAGAGAAAACCAGTAACTGCTCAGCATTCTTCACAGGGCCCTTGCAAAACGGGAGCCTAAGACACTACAGGCAGCCCACAGCTCTGCAATTCATTCACAAGGCATAGAGGGACCTTTTCTCTCCACCGACAGATTGGAGTAAGTGCTCTTAAAGGAGAAAATTATGCGTGTCCTTCAACAAACCCAGAGCGCCCAAGTATAGTAGGTGTGACGTGCCTTTAACTGGAGCCAATGAAACACCCAAAGACTGCCCCAAAGAAAAAAGGCCGAAGAAAAACCCATTCCAACCGGGCTATAAACAGCGCCAGACCCCAAGGCTTGTGAGAGGCCTTGTCAGCCAGAGGATGACAACAGAGCCCAGCAGAAAGGGCTTATTCATCCCCTGGGCCAGAGAGAACAGCCAGGGAGAGCTGCAGGTCTGGGGAATGACCAGCAGCAGGTTGGGCAGAGGCAGGGTTTTGTGCATGGGTTTTGTTGAGCCTTGAAATGAATTAGCATCCATCGCCTCAGCTCTCACTTGTCCCTCCCCATGGTGGCTCACCCCTTTTTTCTCCCCATTCTGTTTCCCTTCACCTTCCTCCACGTCCTCCCTTGCCCACTCCTTGTTTATTAAGGAGGGAGAGGACAGAGTGGGCAGTCCAGGAGAGCTGCCTGAGAAGTCCTGCTAGGTCTCCAGCCGCAAGCAGATGTGCGTGCCCTGCGAAAAGACGCCCATTCATCTCTGTGGAGAGCGTGCGGGGGAGGCAGCAGCGCAGGGGAGGGGGGAAGTGTTGGAGGAGGCTGAGAAAAGGAAGGAGGCCGCAGTTAAAAATAGGATAAAAGGACATGAAAAAAAATGCAGATTTTTTTTTTTTTTTAAAAAGCTTCGCTTGGAAAATGTGCTGCAGCTGGAGAAGCCATCGGGCTGAGCCTGGTCAGCTTTCACCTTCCCCCCTCTTTCCTCCTCCCCAAGCCCCCTTCTTCCGAGCGTGGGCCTGGAAGACGGCCCAGAAATCGCTCACAGAAAGAGCTTTCCTCCGGGGATCTCCACCAGGGAAAGAGTAGGTCTCACGGCGAAGGAGGGGGCAACGTGGGGAAAAGCAGAGAGAGTTTGCCACGGATGCAGGTGGTCCCCGTGGACTCCTGCCTGCGGTCCAGGCTGAGCTGGGAGCTGGGCTTGAGGGAAGATCACAGCCAGAGTTAGCGGGGTGGGGGCAAAGGGAGGGCATCCTCCTTTTTCCTGTGTGGGTGTGGGGCAATGTGGCACACTGCAATGCATTGCTCCAGCTACAAGGGCTTTTCTTTCCTGCCAAACCCACCACAACACCACTATGGCCCAAGCTGCAGGGGCCCGATGTCTGTGAAGCACCAGGAGGTCAGGTGCAAGTTTGCTGCACTAGGGACATGCCACCCCCAAAGTTAATAAACCCAAAAATATTCCGGGCTGGAAGGTGGCACCAAGCTAATGTGGCCAGACAGCATCAGCCACAGACTGGGTAAGGCTGATCTCTGCGCCATGCTCTCCCACTGCACCAGCCTGAATCACACCGGGTGTTAGGGATGAGCCTAAGGTGATGCCTTTTATTTCTGACAGTGTGTCGGTGCAAGAAGCCTGACCAAAATCAGCATGGTTGCTTTCATTAGCCTGGGATGCAGAGTCAGAGTTGCAGCTCTAATTTTTCCTCTAGAAAAGACTTTAATTTCATTTCTTGCCTTGCAAAATCCCAAAGCCAATCCCATTTGCCTCGGCGAAAGTAAGATCACTCCCCCAAATGCCCCTGTAGTGTCCAAAAGGCTTGAGAGCACCTTCAGTTCAAACATGCTAATTCAGCACAACAGTCGTAGAAACTTCTTCATCCCTCGCTTGCCATTAACAACAGTTTTATCTCCCGTATCACTAAGGAAAACAAACCCGTTCAGAGTGGAAGGGGTTGTCAAAGTGGCCTTGGCTCAAAAAGGCAGCACAGTCAGGACTATGTCCATGTTGAAATCAAATCTTTTCCTCCACTCCAGTTTTATGCCTGACCTCGTATCAGCCAAAAAATATTACCAGAGGGTAATATTAGGATACTATTACCTTATGAATTAAACATACGGTGCTAAGTGTGGCTTTCAGCACCCTTTCAGCAACCTTGCCGCTTTGGGCAGACACATGGCACCCTTAATTTTGGGCTACCAGATGGTTCAGCTAAGGTGCAGTGGCCTTTACGCTCCTATTCCCACCCGCCCAAGGAGCAGAACTACTTTTTAGAAACAGGCAGCAGCTTCTTTCTTGCTAGTTTTTTTCTACCACCTCTTGGATGTGCCCTTTGCTCGCTGTGGACCCAGTTTAGGTTGATTCGCCGGGCAGTCATAGCCCCAACATACGCACAGCAGATTGTGGTAGCAAGCTAACAAATAAAACTGACTATACCATTTCCAAATTTGTGCTTTTTAAACAAAAAAACAAAAAACACCACCACTGCTTCTTGTCTGTATCAACAAGCTAAATCCACTTCAGGCTTTCCTTTATCCATATCACTGAATAATCTAATCGGACTTCAAGCACAATGTAAATAAACTCACTCAAGCTTCAAAGGCAAAATATCTTCTCTAAACGCAAGCAGCTCTAAAACTTTTAGAAATGTTGTGGGTTTCTATTGCGAGGGGATATATTCACACTTGCATTTTCCTTGTTGACTTGTTTCCTTCACCAACATCAAGACCATGAAAACCAAAATAGCCTCTAGTACACCAGAAGAATAGATGACAAATGGTTTTAATGCACACCCGAAACACAAAGGAGAAATGAAAGACCGTTCCTAGCAGTATATACAAATGAGAGTTTCCTCTCATTTAAAATTAGAAACTGCTCTAGACTGAAGAAACAGCAGTTTAAAAAAAAAAATAATCAGAGAAAGAGTACCTTGCATTGCAACAGGAAGAACTGAAAAGTAATTCTTAGGTATTGCAAGAGAATTAGAGACCTGTCCTACCCGTCCCAACGTACCGAAAGTTTGATCAAAACTTGTTGAAGACAGTCACAGCTTTTTTTTTTTTTTTTTTTGCTGGCTTCACTGAGGTTTGAACCAGGCTCCAGTCTCTGCAACAAGAAATTTCACAGACCCAGCATGGGGTAATGAAGATCTGGGTTGCAGATATGTTGGTCCCTGGAGAGAGCACTTTCACAGAAAAGGGGAGAGGGTAAGGAAAAAAACACAAAGAAAACTTTCCAGGCACAGATTTGCAAAATGTTTGAGTAAATCCAAATGCTGCAAGGGCAGATTTCATCAGAGCAGAGTTGACATCATGCTGAGAGAGGTCACCCACAGGAGTTGAGCAAATATCTGAAATAAGAATGGCTGGGAATAGGCAGCAGAGTTTTGCTCCAGCCACAGGCACAGCACTCTGCATCCATCTCCTGCTCACACACAAGTGCTCACCAAAGGAGAAAAAAAAAAAAAAATCTAAATGCCTGAATATTTGCCAAGGAGAGATTTCAAACATTTGACCGCAACAGTCACTGGTTCTGCTGAACTCTTTAGCTGCAAAAAGTCTCTAAACATCAGGGCTTTCCCCCTCCCAAGGGGCCAATGTGCATAACTAACGAGCCGGGAACAAGTCACAGAAGACCAGCACATGCCATGCAAAAGCTTACGTGGGATTTAAGTGCTTCATGATAGGCTTATGTGGGACTTAAGTGAAACATAAACTTCATATTGGCCCTTCGCAAAGGTCACATTCATGCAACTTGAGCTCTTTCACTTAGTTCCTGCAGTTGGCCTGTGCCACAGTGTACCTGAGCCCTCTTCTCTGCCACAGCACAACCAGGCTCTTTGCTGACGCCTCATCACCCGTCCCCCAGGCAGGAGGACTGCCCTCCCGCCTGACATCTGCGCTGCCAGTTGGTTATACAAGAAGCAGCCCAAACTGCAAGCTCAGCTTGAAGATTCACGGGTTGAACAACGTGAAGGGCAAGAATTAGTCACCAGCGATTTTGTAATGACTTTCAAATTATGAATGTGTTAGAGAAGGTGATTGTCCCGTCCGAGTCAGGGAATCGCTTTAGCTGTGCAGCACATTTCAACCACGCAACCCTGACAGCGCAGCGTGACCACACATCTCCAGTTGTGGTTACCTGAAGACCATGCCATCACCCTCCCAAGGAGCAAGGCAATGAGCTACAAGAGCAAGAGACCCAAAATTACCACCACAGTGGAATTAAAACTTGGGAGTCGCCTGCTCCTTGCAACACTCCATGAAGGCCACTTTCCAAAGCCACTGGCAAGGACATCAGTCCTGCAAACACCATGAGAAATGCTGAAGATGCAGCAGGTTGGCGGGTCCATCTTGCCTATGTAACCTCCCAGAGACCCCCCATGTCTGTCAAGACCCCAGGGAGCAGTAACCAGGGCTGCAGTCCCTAAATGCAAGGGAGGTGCATACAGGACATCAAAATCACCACCAAAATCACCATCAAAAGCACCATCAAAAGAGGAGAGGGGTTCTCCAAATCGGGCACCTACACCATGGCAGGGAAGAAGGAAGCTCCCACCCTTCAGCATCGCTCTGACAGCAGGAGAATAGTTAAACAAAGCAGCTTTAAGGTTTTTATCTGCTTTCTGGCCCCATCCCCAGTGAGGGAGACCCTTGATGGCCAGCAAGGCAGGTGTGGCTATGGCTATGGCTGCGTTAAGGGCAAAACACCCCAATAAATTAAGTTAGGACTGGAGCAGAAAACAAATATAGGAGGAAGGAGACAAGTTGGACATGCTGGACAACAAAACAAGAGCGTGGCAGGCCTTTAAGGCTCATCTTTTCACCTGAGCACACTGCCAAGCCCCACGGCACAGGAGGGAAAGCCGCCATGCTGGTTCATAAACCCACCCCCAAAATGGTGTCCTACCCGTGCTGTAGTGCTCCAGGCCAGTGGGCACTTCTTGTGTGGCAGGCTCATCCCAGAGCGGGCAGCATGTCCTTGGCTGGCAGCAGGCAGACTGAAAGCCGCAGGTCACCCAGGGATCCTCGCAGGGGCCGGCGGCACCTTGCTTCTGGGAGCAGGAGAGGGAAAAGCATCAGGGGAGCGGCACCCCAAAATGGCTGCCCTGTGCAAGGTGGCAGTCCTCTTTCTCCCCCAAATCAGGCACAAAGCCCCAGGCTGGCAAGGTTTGCTCGGAAGAAACAGTGTCACCCAAATTCATCTGGCTGAGGGGCATCATGATGAGGACAAAAAGGCCCTTCTTTTAAAGAAATATGAGGAAAAAAAATGAAGGCCCGTAGTGAGGCTGTGCTCAGCAAGATGGCAGCGAGGAGGGGGCTCTCCTCAGGTCCGGCTGTGGTGATGACACCCTCCATGAGAGGGGACTCGTTTCAGCCCCTCCAGCTGGGTCTGTTATTTTTCAGCAGTGTGAGGCAGGAGGCCCCATTCCCCCCCAGAAATGTGGGGGGCCTGTGGGGGGGTGGAGAGGCCACAGCCCTGCCCAGGTCACAGCCCCAGCAGTATGGGGGAGCCCAGCCCCACACTGGCAGGAGCTGGAGCAAGCTGTCATATTTATGTTCATATTCCTCTTTATATTATTATTTGTGATTATTATGTTTATGTTTATAATTTTTGTTATTTGTATTTATATTGACATTAATTATATTTATGTATTCATGGACATATATGTGTGTGTATACATACATGTGTATATGCATATGTGGTATCCACGCATGAAGTGTATACACACATGTATATATAAACATGTATTATTACATATATAATATACTGTATTATGATATGCTTACATATAATACATTATATATGTATATACATGTATTGATTATATGTGTGATATAGGCATGTGTACACCCATATGTATGTAATCCTAGGTTATAACTCATTACATATTACACGTTTGGTTTTATTGTATATAAAGTTATATTTATACTTTATAAAGAAAATGTATGTATTATATATACAAGCATATATAGATATATGGAAATAATCCCAGTATATAATTTTAATTTTATGTTATACATAGCTATTTTATACATATATATCTATAAATAAGTGTGTGTGTGTATATATAGTGTGTATATATAGCATGTATATATAGTGTGTGCATATATATGTATCTACTTTATATACGTATTTACTATATATGTATGTATATCTCTATATAAAAGGATAACAACATACACGTATAAATATATTCAGGATGTTTTCATTTATTGTTGTTGTTGTTATTATTATTATTATTATTATTATTATTATTTCCCTGCAGGGAAATAGTTCTGCTTCGTTTCCAAGCAATATATTATTATTATTATTATTATTATTATTATTATTATTATTATTATTATTATTATTATTATTATTATTATTATTTCCCTGCAGGGAAATAGTTCTGCTTTATTTCCAATCAATATTTAAAAGCCAGATGCATGCTTGGAACCATTTAAAGGAAAAATATTGAGCTGTGTTAGAAATAATTCATGTGTCAGAGTGGTCTTTTCTTCCTAATTTGGTGAAAATTTTGCTTTCTAGCAAGTCCTCCTTGCAGCCTGGTGTCTCAGCTCAGAGTTACAGTTTTCATCTGACCTTGTCTAGGATCTTTAACACTGGCCAGCATTTCTTTGGGCAAACATCTATTAATGTGATTTCTCTAAATAAGGGTCGAAGCACCATTAAATCTGTCCCAAAGCTGGTGGCAGCTGGCACGGGCATGCCCGGGCTCACACTCTAATATATATTACACAGAGCCACCCATCAGCTGCACAGACAGAAAGGAGCTGGCTTGGGAGAAGGAGCAGTAAAATTCTCCAAAAAACTCTGGCCAGACCAACCAAACCTCTTCCAAAGCCTGATCCGCTTTGTGCTGATCCCACTGCATTCATCCACAGCCGTGAAGGTCAGCACAGGGAGCGGAGGCACTGGGACAATGGTTACCCTAACAATCCTCCTCTGAACACAACCGCAGGAAATCCGATGCAGCGATCCTATTTCCAGTTGAGGTTTGCAAGCTCGAGAGGTTCAGATAAGCTCTGGGTAAACACTCAGCATTCGGACGCTGCTCTGAACTACGTGAAACCTTGGAACGATTTAGCGGTCAACACCATGTCGTGTCAGTGAATGGGCTGGCAAAGTCACAGCAACCAAAGAGAAAACCCACTGCTAGGGATAGAAAAATAACCCAAACTCCTTTCTTACCATCACTCCAGGGCGAGCCAAAGGATAAGGGGCTGTGTTGCCAATGGTTGTGTCCATATAGTAACTCATCATCTCCGAGGTGCCTGCAGAAATGGGGATGGACATTAGAAGTCCTGCTGCAGAAGGCATAAAAATTGATAGCGTCAGCTAAATCTGGGCTTTCTCACAGCCATATAAAGCTAGGAGCAGACTATCATCTTAATGAGTTTAAGCTGGAAAAGTTGAGAGGAAAAATATCTGTATTAATAGCAGATATTGTGACTAGACGTGTTGTATCAACAATGCAAACACACAGATCCGTTAGTGTAAACTGATGAGAGCCTGACAATGGTGAATGAATTATCACCTGGAAGCTGATGGAGCTACTCCGAGGGAAGATGAGATCATATTTCCTTTGCTGTAGAATTGGTGGGAAATTGTTGCCAATTTTTTTCTTTTGAGAAAAAACCCAAACCAAACAAAAAGCACCAGTTTGTTGAGATCAACACCTTTCCTGTAAAGATTTTGTCAAAAACAGACTGTTTCACAAGGAACAACACTGTTTCCAAGAGACATCTTCTGTTTTCCTGCATTAGCTTACGTTTCCCCCTGCTAAAGCTCTCCTTGTATATCCTTATATTCCTGAGGAATTTGCAGTGCACTAAATAACCATCTCAGCCCACAGGAGCATGTCACAGTTTCACGTGTCATTCCTAGCATGAGATGTACCCCTCCGAGCAAGTCCTTCTACCGGTGCTGTTCGTTACGTGTGATTTTTAATCATCGATCAGCCCATTTGTGTAGTTGAAGTGAAGGAGCTGCAGTCTGGCTCTGTTTTCAAATATGTAGATGTTTCTCCCCCTCTCCTTTAAATTCGCAGTGGAAAATGCAGGGCCAATGTACTTTCTGTGCTTTGGGGAATATGACTGGAAGGTGCTGGGAGGAAAGAGTAAAGGGGGAGTAGGCTGGGCCCAGAAGGGCTCACTCAGGCAGGATATGACTGGGAGCCAAGGGGAATGGCTGTTTTCATCACGCTGATACATGGCACAGCCTGTGAGACGGAAGAGCTGCCACTGCTTTAACCTCTCTGAGGACACAGCAGTTCTGGCTCCTCTGAAATACCTCCCTTTTGATTTCTGCAGGCCTCCTGTGCTACCAACTGCAACCGCTGCAGATGGAAACACTTGTCCGTGTTGTCTGCTAGACAGAGCCAGCGCAACCACTGTACCTTCAGCCTCCACTCCTGCACTGCACCCACCAACAGCTCCTGGAGGCACTGGTACTGGCTCCCAGTCTCCCCTCCACTTCTTTCCCTGCTCACGGGGCCGGTCAGCGGTTAGCAAACATCCAGGCAAAGGGCAGAGCCTGCTTCAGCTGGGCCTCACTCACCACTTCAGCAAACAGGGACTACAGAGGAGTCTCCCACCGCGCTCTGTGACTAATGGCCAAATGTGAAACACCTGCATGTGTATGTGTATTAAATTATTATCATCATTTCCTGCTTGTTATTACTAACTTTTGCTCTAACACCAGTATTTTTTTTTTTAAAACTTCTCTTTTTAAGTCACAAAACTGAAAACTACCTACAGGGTGAAAGAAAAACAAGCCTATTTCTCTTTGCGCTTAGAGCAACCCAAAAACACATATATTGCAAGTTACTGTGGCTGAGAAGCCTTAACTAATCTCAGCATCTGTGCACACCCTACCAGCCTGCGCGAACCAGGCGTTAAAACACATTTGCTTACATCTCATTGCAGCTGGGTCAGCCTGCAGCTGGGTAAAACAAAGAAGGTGCGTGGAGGCCATTTCTGCAACTCAGCTAATGAAGGGCAAGGTGCTCAGTCCCAGTCCATCACTCTCCTGTCCCCTGATCCTAACCTTAAACAAGTGTAAACTGCCTCACGTAAACATGAACTGATCTCCCTCTTGCTCTGGAGTAAAGACTGATGCTGCCAAAATGTACCAAAGCAAGACAGACACTGCAAAATGGAGACAGAGAAATCTCCAGGCTGATTCACCTATTTTAATGTGTGTCTGAGAGTAAGGAGTTACAGCATTAAAATAGCAGTTAAAACAGCAGTCCCCATGAGCAGCTCTTTTTCCTGCTTTGCAGCTTGTGCAATAGGTAGTTGGGGTTGGTTTGGTTTTTTTGTTCCTTTGATCAAGACACCTAAGTCACACCAGTTCTCGAGAACTGCTTTCATGCCTCACTGAACGTCGTTTGCATCTTCCTCAGGATGCCATCGCCAGCTGAACCTTCCAGCAAAGTTACCACACGTTGATGCTCGAAGCAGCATGTGCTGTTGTCGCAGGAAAAGCACTAAACCCCTCCTGACACCCAGGACAAGGCTTCACGCAATAAAGAATATCAATAAGATTGCCAGAGCTTTAAAGCAGCACCAGCAACCCCCTCCCGAGCCCTGGACTGGAAAAGGGGAATTATCATCTCTAGACAGCAGCTCCAATAGATTTATAGCAAGAACAGTTTGCTTTTCAGTTTCTCTTCCTCTGCAAGCTGTGCTGTTAAAAAGCACAAGTGGGGGTGAGAAATACAGTGCAACCTCAGCAACCATTTGCACCCCCATCCCTGGCTGTTTAAGGCAAGTTCAGCTAAAACACAAGTTAAATTCAGTCCCCCAACCTGTTGGAGATTTTGTGGGTGACAACGGTTAAACAGAGACATGCAGGCTTTGGGCTGTGAAAAGGACCTGGAAGACAAGCCCTGCTTGAAAAAGGCGTGTGAGCAGATTCTGTGCACAAAATAATTGTGCTCTGGAAAAACAGGTATGCAAGGGCAGCAACGGGAGGAAAGATGACAGCAGAAAGAGCTCTGGAGTGCTTTGTCCAGGCTAATTTTAACAGAACTTCCACCACTTCCCATAGGAAACTACTTCACAGCCCAATACATCTCTCACTGTCAGCAAGTTTCCCTGATGTTTGAGTGATATTTTTCTTCTCTTTAGCTTCCTCTAATAAGAGCCTAAATAGTTCCTCTCCTCCCCTTGGACACCATTAGATAGCTTTAATGACCGCTCAGGAGCTTGCAGCTGAAATAAATTCAAAGATAGCGCTCTTCATGGCAGGTAACTTGGCCAATATTAAGGAAATCACTGCAGATTTACACCAAGATAATCAAGATCCACAGCTTGCTGAGAGCTGTTAATAAATAGAGGGGAATCAGAGCCATTTGGTAAAATCCTTGATGACTTAACAGCTTGACTTCAGTCTTATTGTTTGCTCTTATTATTCCTGTCTTATTGTGAAAACATGTGTGGGAGAAACAGCATTTATTTTGGGACTTGATCAAGTACCAGCCAAAGCTATTAGACTCTTGGGTCATTTCTAAACTAAATTAAAATTTTAATTTCATTTCAACATCCATCCCTCCCCTTTTACAAGATTTTTTTTTTTAAATGAATTACCAAGCTAAATTTAAAAGGGAAAAGCTGTTTGTCCTCATGATTAACACACACCCCCATTCAGAAATTAGGAAGAAATTAAAAATGTATATTAAAAGAAAGCAAACTTTGTCTGTTGGATATGTGAAGACCCTTCACAATATTCCTATATAGTGGTTTAGTATTACACTGTTCAGGATGGGGAAAGGGAAGTGGAATGAGACCACGGTGACTTTCCTGTGGCAGAGTCAAGACCAGCAGCTCCCATCTCTGTCTCACAGCTCAGTGCTCTGTGCATGGGTCTCCCCTGTCTCTTGTAAAGTCCTGAGGCTCAGGTTGCTCCCCAATTTGTGAACTGTAGGACCACACTCAGCTTCTGCCCATCCCATATCCCTCAGTAAAGGTGTCGCTGTGGGGTGGCACAACTGGGGCAGCTGCAAAACAGCAACTTGGGTGCTTTTCCCCATCCCAATTAACCACCAAGATTCCCCTTCTGCGAGGTTAGATGGGAAGCCAGGAGGAGGGGGCCAGCATCAGCAACCCCATCAAAATATTTCTGACTTCAAGAATGTGAAGGAAGACTTTAAATATGAGAAGCAGCACCTTCAGCACGACCATCCTCTGTGGGCTGCTGCGCTGGAGCTCGCTGACCCAAAGCTCCTTAGTGATAGCCATTTTATTTTTGCATCAAGTAATAATTTATCATCTTTGAGGGGGTGGGGAAAATAGCTCATGGAAATTACATTCTTCCACAAGGCTTTAACCCTTGAAATCCTGGCACTTTCCAGGCCGCCTGCCAATTCAGTTCTCAGGGGAAAGAGTGTTTGTTGATCTGTTGGCATGTTAAAAACCTCATTCAATTCATCAAACCCTGGCACCAGCTTAAAATAAAAGAAGCATCCCTAATGCAGGGATATGAGCAATAGGAATGAGCGTGCTTGTCTTGCTGTCTGTCTACAAACCAGGCTTTTTAACAGATCGGCCACCTCCTGTCTCCGTTTCATATCAGGGGATCCCACATTCATTATGATTTTAAAACTTTGCAATGTTCTCACAGATAATACCTGATTTACTGAAGGGAAACCAGGCAGAGCAGTAAATAATGATGCTATGGTAAACAGCAATATAGCAATTGCCCTTCTGCACCCTCTGTAAATACTCCAAGAGATTAAATGACGTGGCTGATGTCACAGGGAGAAAGTGAGGGTGAGAGCCCGAGTATCTGAGCCCCTGAGCCGCTATCTTAACCGCACGGCACTGATTGCAGTTGGATTAGCATTGCCGTAAGAAGGTTGTCCACGCTGTTTCTGGGAACGGAGTGACTAGCAGGGGCAGGGGGGCTGCCTGTCAGCACATCACTTTCTGCTTTAACGCTGTGCCCTTTCTTTTCTCAGTAGCTGTCAGATCTGAAGGAGATATGGTGGTACCTTAAGAGCCTTCCCATTTGGCTTGACAAACTCTAGCTGGGATGAATGACAGAGCTCGTGAGATATGCTGGGACAGTTAAGGTTTGGACCAGTCTCATAGACACATGCACCCACGAGCCCTTGCTCTCTGTGCTCCGTAGCAAACTGCTTTCTGCTTTAGACTTCTCCTTTACCCTGCTCATTCATCTATTACTCAGCTGCTATTTTATAATTAAGCTAAACCAGTGCCACCGTGAACAGCACCACCAGAGCTATAGCGAGCTGACAGCACAGGTCATGGCAAGGAGAGGGGTTTAGGTGGGCTACTAAACCAGATAGGCTGTTGCCATTAAATCACGCTGCTCTCTCTTGGATTGTAGCAGCTACTTGCAATTGCAGGAAAATGTGAAGGGGGTGGGGGGGTGGTAATTAGGTCATCTGTTATTTAACTCACGAATTTCCCTTTGTGAAATAATAGACTTAGAGCACAACATCACAGGCCAGATCCTCAGCTGGGGCAAAACAAAAGGGGGAAAAAACCAGATGAGTTTCAGCAAAGCATCCCCTGCACCAGGGAAGGATCTGGCCCCACGAGGAGCATGTGTTCCCCATCTCAGAGAGCCCCATCTACCCTGTGGCAAAGGGGTCTCGGTCAGGGATCGACGACCCAGCTGTAAGTCTGCATTTTGCTCCAGACTCCGGGTATGACCCACAGCATGATGCTTAGGACCAGGCTGCCCGGATCTGATGATGCTTTGGAAATCCCACTAAGCACCTCTCTTCATTAAGTATCCAAACTGCTTTAGAAAGTTAGGTGTTACCTTTCATTTCTCTGTGCCTCGACTTGCCAGATGTATAAAGAGGATAACAGCATCGGGGTGTTTTCTGATTTGGAGGGGCATGTGGTACCCCAAATCTCAGCAGTGAAGCTGAGGACAAGGGACACACACACACACACACACACACACGCGCGTCCCAGTACTGGGTGCACAAAACGCACTGGGTGAGTGGTGCCATTTCCTGCTGCCCAAGGCGAAAATGTCCGGCTAGCCCAAAAATCTGGTTTGCCAGAAAATTGTTTACACGACAGGCAGGGGAAGGCTTAAAAAAACCCAGCTGAATTAGAGGCAGCATGAATAGCCCGTAAGCAGGAAACTGCTCTGGACCCAGCCCACAGCCCCCAAAGGTGTCAGTTGACAGCACAGGATGGGAAGTTGATGGTAACTGTAATACCAAATGAGTGGCCACATGCAAAGCAATGATTTAGAGACTAATGGGAAGGGGGAAGGCCTGGGTGTGCTCCTCGGGGACTCACAATTTCCACTGGCTCTTCTTGGCTGGGTGAGGGGTGCGGGATTGTGCCCTTCCCAAGGAATGGCAGCGGCACGGCAGCACATCCCTGCGCTGTCACACTCGGGGCCCCAATTCCTCCCAGAAGCAAACGCTGGCACCTGTGGCACTTTCTGCCCTTTGGGGGATGGCATTGCTATTAAAAGCATGTGGAGGTGCAGCAGCAAACCCCTTCCAAGCATCCTTCCAAAGACAGGAATCAGCCCCGGCCTGAGGGGGTCCGCTCCTTGTCTGTCTGTCTGTCTGTCTGTGTGCAGGGCTGGAGGGAGCCAAGTGAGCATCCGACTCCAGGCACTTCGCTTCTCCCCCTGCCTCACAACAAAAACAAACAAACCCCCATCCAAACCAAAATGCGATGCAAAACATAAAAGGAACTGCAAATTTAATCCACTGTAATAATGCCAAGGCGCAGCCTTCTACCTAGACGAGGAAAATAATAATCTTTCCCTAAACATACATATAAAATTTATATACTCTATATTAAAAAAAAAGGGATTTTTAGAGGGAAGCATCAGCTCAGACATTTATATAAGATCCTGCAGTACTGTTAGCAAACACATGAATCAGTTACTGGGTGAAACTGGAAATGGAGAGAGTAAAAGTAAATCACCGGCAAAACAAATCTTAGATGTCCTGAAAATGAACACAGGTACCTACAACCCACAGAAGAGCTTAAAGAGACTCTCTCCCCACCGCCACTTACTACTTAGCTGAAAGACCAGGGGAAAAGCTTATGTCCTCCACGGCTTCCCACACTTGTCTCCGATCTCTTTCCAACTACCTGGTGCTATCCTCTGCGCTGGAGCTGGAGAGGATGGAAATACCATAGTGTTTGCAGCAGGGCCGCCTATTCAAAGGGAGGGGGAGTGGTCAGCCCCGCATCCAGGGCGGTGGGAAAGGCGAGATCCACGCTGCTCACGCTCCGGCGGCCACCGCCAGCCAGGAAAAAGCCACCTCTGGCAGATGTCATGCCGGTGGGGGAAAAAAAAAAAAGTGTCGCTTGGAGGCTGGGTCATGGGGGGCAGCCCCCCTGGTGCGGGGCTGTGGTGGTGGCATTTGGGTCCACGCGTCCTGTGAAGTGATCGGAGGGCTTCAGCGTGCTTTGCAAGTGTTACTCCAGCCCCCCCAAAGTCCCTGTGAAGTGGAGCTTATTCTTGCATGGCGACTAAAAACATAGGCACGCAGAACACGACCAGGGTGAGGTTTATCCAGCCTTGAGCCCCGAACTTCAGCCTGGCTGCTGCCTCTGCCTGGAGGTGCCTAATGGCAGAAACTGCTGTTTCCTCCTAAAAGGTCCCCTGGGCACCTCTGCCTTTCCTGCTCCCGTGCGTATCCCAGGGCACCGCTTTCTGCTGCCCACCTTACCCCAACCCTGGGAAGGATCCTGCCTGGTAGCGTACCCTAAAACCCCTTATCATGTGCCTCTGGTACCAGGCATGCCAAAAAAAAAAAAAAAAAAAAAAAAAAAAAAAAAAAGCCATTGTAGCTGCTGCTTGCTTTTAAAAGCATAAAAGCTGAAGCGATCCCCCCTTAGATAAAGCACCAGAGAGGGGAGATGCTCGGGCAGCACTGGGAGCCACTGGTTCAGCTCCCTCCTCTGATAGAGGTGGATGGTCCCAAGCTGCATCACCCCAAAGATTGTTTTTAGCGGAGATGCTAGAGGAGGCCGGGGGCTCTCCGGAGAGGAGAAGGCTGCTGGGACCAGAAGGGCAGGCGAGTGCTTTCCCGGCTGGGCAGGAAGAGGGAGTGAGGCAGAAACCCAGGTTGCGGTGGGTTCACTCCCAAAACCTCAGTGTAAATGACCCGCTCCGCCCTGGGAGAGCAGGACCTGGGGCTGCCCTCTCCTATCGCCTCTGCCTCCTGCTGCCCGGCCTGCCCGACCCTCGCAGCCTGGCCAGGGACCTCTGAAGCCCCAGCGCTACCCGCAGGTCCTGGATGCAGGAGGACGTGCCCATCCTGCCTCTTCTGCTCTCACTCTCCAGGCAGCAAAGCTGCCTTTTCCTCCAGGAGAGGGCTCCAGGCTGAAAATCCTCTCCGGCTCCAGCACAGATCCCCAACACTTCGTCTTCGTGAGCAACCGTTCCGGCTGAGCCCCTGCCAGCAGCCCCAGGAGCAGGCCAAAGCCCAAACACCAAGGGGTTTTTTATGTGTGCTGTTCTGGGACATTTCATTTATGGGCAAAATGGGAGACTGGGAACAGCTGCTGTGATTTTCCCTAGGAATCCTAATAGCAAACAGTAATATAACAGCAAAAAAGAGGACACAGCCATGGGACTCAGCCTTTATTGCCTCAGTGCAATGATGCCGTAATATTCTGCTTGCCAGAGTATTTGCAAAAAGTGGCTGGTTTTCAGGGAAGTTTGCAGCATCCTCACAATAAAAAAATGCAGAATGTACATTTTGGTATTGTCACTGTAAATCCAGGCTGAAGCACTGATCAGTCTGAGGAGAGAAATAACTCCTGGGGACACCCTTTTCCAGTCCAAAACCAGGTATTTTGGATACTCTCAGCTAAGTGGACATTTGCAAAGTGCCGACCAAAACCGTTTTTGCTATCACATGGATAATGTCTGCCTGCAAAGGGCTTCTGTGGCATCTGCTGCTGCCAAATGCTTCCCAGAAAAATCAAATGTGCAAAACTAGTGCACACAGGCATAAAGGTCTCTCCTGTTCTTCACCCCCCCCCCGCCCCGCCAAGTCCAGGAGATTGCTCAAACGCACATAGTGACAAATAACAAGAAAACCCCAATATTTATCCACATCGAACCATTAACAGGTCCTTGGAGGATTTTCTTGAGCCTCTAAATGAAGACTTAATCTCTCCTTTAGCCCTTGCCTTAACTCAGAAACACACAGCTACAGGTGGCCCGAATATACCTTACCTGTTGAACTTGCAGCTGTAAGGCACGGATCACTCTTGTAGCTATTTTAATGCAGGAAATTATTTACAGGGTTCCCATCTTCTCGGGAAGGTTTCCAGCCTCCTGGGCTTTGGTACAAAGGCTCAGTCACGTCTGAGCACCAAAGGAGTGGAATGCATCCAGCAATCAATTTTTATCTGGGCAACTCTTCCCAAGGCTGCAGGATAACCTCGCTGGCAGCTGCAAACAAGATGTCTTTTCCCTGGGCTGGATGCTTTGCTCTGCAGCAGACAGTCCTTCCGATACAGTAATCTATATATTAATAGCCTCTGTATTATGGCTGTCCAATCGACTGTGTGTCTGCAAAATGGAGAGGCTTCTGGTTTCGGCTGTTTCTTAGGAGGCAGCACGATGTCTGCTGTGTGCAGATCACTTCGCTCGGCGTGCACGTGGTCGCCCAGTTTTGGGGTCACTGCTGTCACATCAGTCACCTAAGCCAGTTCCTTCAGCTCGCAACAAAAAGTTGGGTTAAATTTCGGGTAGCTCATGGAATTTATCATAAAGCCATTGTGCATTGAGAAGTACTTTCCATTCCAGATGGTTTGGATTTTCTTCATACTCGTAAAAAAATAAAATGATTCCTTAATGTTTAACTTAAGTAGTTATTAATGTTTTTACCAAATCTGAGATGTCTCATGGATGTTTCACGGGTTGCACACTGGCAGGCTGCTTAAATTTAGGGGCACACGGGCTCCTTCTGGAAGGTGCTGGACACAGGTGTCAATGGAAACAGCCGCTTTCCCAATAACCTAAGAAATCCTTGTCACCATTTTGCAGCTAGAGGAATGGATGGAAAATGAGAATCATTCTGAAGGTGGCTATGGCTGGAGAGGGTCACGGTTTGCATCCTGGAGCTGGAGAGTGAACATGGATCACTGGGGAAAAATTCATCACGGCTGGAGTGCTCTGAGTTTCACCAACTGTCAGCTACCAGAATTCATCCCCTTGCAGCCCCCAGATTACTTTCTGGGGAGATATCCTGCAGGCTTGGGTCCTGCCTGAGGATCAGAAGCCACTAAGCGTGAGAAGCTGCATGTAAGAAGCTTCCACATCCCTTTATGGATCTATAAGTATCACCATTTCCATATTACGCTGGAAAAACATTGCAGAAACTGATAAAATGACCCTGAGCACCTGGATCTGTCTGCTTTTAGTTGGTGTTACACACTGACTCCAGTAGAAGGGAGCAAAGAAAGGGGATCATGATTTGGAGCGTTACCTTCCCAGCCTCTATTTGCCCTGGGAGAAGGTCATACAGCCAGATCAAGGATCTGCCTGTGCTTGTAAATATTGTGGCAGGTTTGCCCGGACTGTAGCAGCATTCCCTCCTGCCCCTCCTCAAACTCCAGGCAGGGACACACGGCCTGTGCCCCAGATGCTTCAGCAGTGGTCCACCAAGAGCTGTGCACATCTGGTCTCCAGGTGCTGAGGCTTTCCGTCGCTGGCTGGCCTCGAAAGCAAGCTGGAGGCACCACCAGAGCTCGTCCCTTCTGGCCAGCGGGCCAGGGACAAACACCCAATTAATTGCCTCCTTGTATGGAGCCCAAGGATGCTGCATGCCCTGTCCGAATTGAGGGGGAAATATTTGTCCTCAAAAGCAGGAGAATAGGGTTTTTCCATCCTTGGGTCAGACAGGAGCTCAGAATATCTTGAATATTGTGATAGATACAGGATATACATTAAAAGAGAAACTGTTCAGGGTGTATGCGAGCATCCTGAATGCTTAGAACTGGTCCACACGTGACTTTTGTGAGGCTATTTTAGGTTAGAAGCTGCTACAGTTAAATCTCCTTCATATGGATTGAGTTAATTGCTATAAAATTGCTCATACTTGGTTTATCTCACTTCTATAAGGGGTACGAGAACCGTGCAGAAACAGGCTTTAAATAATGTTGGCGTCTGAAGACGTTAGAGTGGCTTGGGTGTGATACAATGTGTAGAAAAACTCCTTCCTTCAAGTTTGAGTTTTCATTTTTAGTCTATACACATGACTATAAATACATATACGTGTATATATATGATAAAACCCAAAATAACACCAAGTCCCATCCATATTTTCATTCTTGGAAAAGGAAGTGAGAAATTTCCACTCAGCTCTGACTCTGATGTTAAGCAACATCTCTAGGGAAGTTCTAGCCATAACATTACCAGTCAGAGCCCTCAAGATGCAAATTTATGACTTTTGCCTTGTAAGCACAAAAAATAATGACTTTTCTAAAAGCCAATGTAAATATTATCATTGTAATCTCCTTTGTGTAGGTGCCTGCCCCACTCACACCATTAACAACACAGGGGAAGGATGCACAGGAACTCCTGAAAGCTGTAAGAAAATGGTAAATCAATTATCGTTTATTAAAATATTAACTGGAAAATCAGTCATCATTTACCATTTCTCTCATTTCAAGAAAAAAATAGGCCTCTTGGTTGGGAGGGGGATCTTTTATTAGACTATCTGACACACTCAGAAAAAAACCCAGATACGATTTCATCACATATACCCTCTTCAAATCTGTAAATTAAAATCCTCATCCAAAATCATTTAATCTAAGACTATAAAGCCAGATTTCAGAAGTGCTCTTTTCCCGGGCAAGCATATAAATAAAGATCAGATTTACAAAAATGCTATCAACTAACAATTCCTGCTCGAACACATCTGGCCAGATTTCAAAATGAATTCAGCAGCCAGTTAATCACTTGCTCTTTATTACTTAACTTACTATTAGCATGGGGGTAAAAAAAGAGAGATATTTTTATTTTCTTTTATCTGGTAAAATATTCCCTGCGTCTTGCTGTAGTGAAATTCAAAACGTTGATAAAATCTTGACATCTTTAAAAAGTCAACTGCTTCTCAAGCCGGTATAAAAATACAGAAAATTAATTGAGATCATTTAACTGCTTCCCTTTGCATCTTCTTTTAAAAAAATAAGATTAGCACCGCAGTGAAAATGTCATATAAAACCCATTCTGGAAATAATAAGCAGCTTATTATGGTTAAACTATGATGATAATGAATGGGAAGCTGTAATTATCATTACTGCTGTAGCTGTTGTTTGAGGACACCAGCCGAAATCTGAAAGCTGGCTCCCCTTGTGCTGCCTGCTCCCTTCAGATACTGGTTTCTGTCCTGTAGGTGACCTTGCCTGGAGAGCTGGGTGCGGTGGCTTCGGTGTCCTGGGCTTGGAAGACCTCCTTCCTGGCAAGCAGTGCCTCCGAAAACGTTGGAGAAGGGTTGAACAACAAAAAAGCTCCTGCTCTGCCCTGAAGGACTGAAGCAGCATGTGGAGAACGGGCTGCAAAGGGAGAGCCCAGGTTTTCCACTTGGCTCCACTCAAGGTGGTCCTGCAGACCTGGGGAGGTCTGTGTTCCCCCCCTAGGGAGGGACACCTCAGTGCCGAGCACAGCACCCCAGCTGCGTCCATAAATCAGCTCGTGGTCCCCGTGCGTGATCCCAGGCCGGCAGAAAAGAGTGGTTAGCTTTCCAGCCCCATCGTTTCATGACTCATCACTTGATTCAGACCCAACACAGCACATCCTTTGAAGTCGTTGGGCTTCTCCTTTCATGGCTCACATCTTTTCAATGTCAGAAATGCCACTGTGCTGGGGGTGAGGAGGAGAAAGAACTCGAATGACGTAAGAATTAAGAGATTTCACTGCATTTGGGTTATATGACTAGCTGATAAACCTGGGAAACTCTCTTTTTCTTGAGGCTCTTTTCCAATATAAAACAGACCTTCTTCTCCATCAGCTGACAGACACACAGCAGAGGACAACAAGGGGTCAGTGGTTTTTACAATAATCTCAGGAGGTCCGAGCTGAAATCTGTGCCCTCCTGGGTACCACCATCCACCCAGAAACATGAGTTACATGCCCAGCAAAGAAAATATTACTATCCTGTGTTTCTGTATGAGGAACCGTAGGGCAGGGAGGTTGTGTGATGTGCCTGGCAGCTGAACATAGACTGGAGACGTTTCAGCTCAGTGGTCTAATTGCACGTCTAAACCGATGCAAAGATGTATGTATCTTACAAAATACTTTTTGTTATGAGAGCAAGCAGAAGGGGAAAAGAAATACGGTAGCAGAAATGTGAGGCTTGGTTTTGTGGAAATGAGTTATTAACATGTCCTTTACCTCTCTGTTTATTTTCTGCATGGTTCCAGGTCAAGGAAAGTTTGTCTGTGACAAAGATTAGGCTTTTGGAACAGCTGTGCCTTTTCATATTTAATTCCTGAGCTCCACCGAGCACATTTGGACAGATTCTCTTTTGTATCCTCCGTCGATTATCGGGGGAGCTCAGGCGGGATAACAGGACACAGGTGACATCCCCCAGGAGGTGTGATGTTCCCCTCTGTGAAGGACGCCAAGAGCTCCAGGAGGAAGAAAAAGGAAAAATAACGCTTGTACTGGCAGGCTTAATACACGCTGTCACCATGACTGCCTGGTGATGGAGGGGTTATTTATGGCCAGGCTGGGGATTGCAGTGCTGGGTCCCACATGTGAAGTGAAAGTGGAAGTGTGTGGGTGGGAGGGGAAGCAGCAGCATCTCATTTATCAGCACTCCCAGGGCCGAGCAGGTTTCCACCAGGACCCAGGCTGCGTTAAGGAGCTCTTTGCATCTCTCAAGGCGTTTCCTCAGCACATGCAGCACTAAACAACTCCAAGAGCATGACCACGTCCCAGCATCCATCCTCCAAGGGTGGTTGAGGCAGGCACACCTACCCAGGAGAGGAGGGACCCTCACCGGTGTCCTATGACCTGTTCTAGGTACTTCATTAACCTGCCCATCCTTACTGCAGCTCCACAACTCTCCAAAAAAGCCACCCCGGGCAGCTCGGGATGCCCCAGCCTGCCTTCCCCTCTCCCAGCACTCACAGAAGTCTGCGGGAGCCAGCGTGGGCCCTCAGGTTTTAAGCAGAGCAAGGGGGAATGGAGGGGAGGGGGGGGGTCATGGCGGGGTTAGCTGATGAACAGCAAACAGTCCTAATTTATGCAAAAAGCAGTCTGGAAAAGATGACATTCCTGGTTGTCTGCATATATAATATACAGAAATCCTAAATAAAGGAGCCAAAGATGTTTCTATGAATTAGACCTTTATCCTTCCAGCATCCCAGAGCTCAGCCCATGAATTTGGGTGAGTTTGCCTTTTTAATTGCTCTGTCTTTCTAATGCAGGCTATTTAGAAACTGCACGAACAATGCCCTATTGGAAATCAAACAGGTCATTTGGGCTACAGCTTTTATCTGGTTTTCCACCATCTTAGACAACAAACAAGCCATTAATGTCTGGAAACACAGCTTTGATTTCAACTTCGAAACCACAGCCCAGATCACTGCCAGTGATGTCCAGTGTCACATTTAAGGCCAGCCCATATCCCAGCTCTGATTAATTCCTCCCTGCCCTTATACCTGGGTGCCCACGTGCAACCTCCCATCTCAGTGGAGACACTCTGGGTTTACAGCCCTGGAAATAAGACCAAGGCATGGCTTCTTCTGATTAAAAACTTTCAATAATAAACAAGCACGGGCTTTACTTTTGGACTTAGATTTGGCTCTCCATTAGGATAAGGAGGTTTGCAAAGGATCTCTGGGCTAATTGATGGACCAGCTGTAGCAAACAAGCTGCATCTTCATTAACACGCATCTTCTGTGTGCTTGAATAACACCTGGTTTCTTCTGCTGATGATTCTCCATCTTTTACTACCTACAGGGTCTCTGCCCAGGCTTGTCCCACTGCAGACACTCCTTAGGAGACCCACTTGAATTCCTGGTATCCCCACCCCTCATAAGCTGCAAAACATGAGTTTTCAGCACAAAATCCAGAAGAAACTGCACCCCAAAGGTACCTCTGAGCCTCTTGCTCCTGCTCCCATCGCTGGTACCCAAATGTGCCAGCCTGGGGGAACCGGCATCCCGGCAGGTTTTCCCCAAGGTCTTCCCTCAACGTCCCAGGGGCAGCTGGCAGCTCCAGCCGGACACCCTGCAGCAGGATAAGGACATTTTGGCTCAGGCTGAGAGTGAGGAAGAAGGGGAGCCCAGCTCGCAGGGAGGGCTGATGGGGAGCACCATGGCGGAGCGTCACCGGGCTCTCACTCCCGCTCCAGATGCTTTTCCCAGATGGGGAACGCCTCAACCTTCTCCAGGCAGTGATAGCGTGGCGTTGGCTTCTTCTCAGTCCCTCAGGCAAGCTCCAAGCCTCAATTTTCCACCAGCAAACCTCTCCCCGATCTGCTTGTTGAGTGGCACTGCAAGCATTTGGGACCAGGGTACACATGGTGGTGGGGGCTGGATTTTCCCAGCGGTGAGATGCCATTTTCCCAGATCTGCAGGTAGCAGGTGGGTTTTTTATTTCCCACCCACAGTATAATCTCACCGTGCAAGGATGAAGTTTCTCCTGTTGCTTCTGGTTGAGGGAGGAACACACACACTGGCGACGTTAACCCTCATCCTTATCCGGAAGGTCTTGCTCAGCTGGTACCGAGTCCTTCGGTTTTTGAAGTCAGCGGGAGCCTGGCCTGGGGAAGGTTTATGGGATGAGTTTTGGCTGTCCTGATTGAAGCTGTTTCCAAAAATCAGCGAATGCCATTTTCAGAGTATTGCAAGGAACTGAGGCTCACAGCGTCGGTTCATTCAGTGCCTATAAATCTCCCTCTGAGACTTTATAAATCTCAGCCAGGAGGTTTGTTTTATTTTGGCCACCCTGGGCACAAGCACAGGTCACTGCCGTGAGCACGGACACAGCCTTGCTTATCCTAATGCAAATAGGATGAGAAATTATTTTTTCAATCCCACCCTGAGCATCTGTGGGCTGAAAGGGACCTTGCTGAAACACAGAACAAGCTGAATTTACCTCCTCCCTGAATGAGCTTCATTAGCTCATGCAGTCAGCTCCAGATTTTAATGGATGCAGCAAATGGGAGAAATAAAATAAATACTACAATCAAAGTACTTAAACCTACGCCTCATCTATGCCAACACAAACCCTGAATCGGAGGAAGCATTAGGCTAAATATAGATCCTCAAGCAAAATTGGAGAGCTTTTATTTTTTTAAAAAAAAAATTTTTTTCTAGGTTCATACTGTAAAACATCTGCTGAACAGTTTCCTATAACTGTTTTTGGCTTTTAAATCAAAGAAAGAAGAAACAATGTCCCATTTTTGTAGAGAGAAAAGGAGGGGGGGAATAATAGACCTTCCTCTCAAAGCAGGATGACAATAAGGATAGAAATAGAAAGGGGAGAGCTTTGAAACATCTTGAGTCCAGACAAGAAGTGGGTGCATGGCAGGTTCAGGTATCTCTGCTTGCTTTGGCTGCAAGGGAGCTGGCAAAACTGCTGACAGCTGAAAGGGAAAACCCACGGGCAGAGCTGGATCGTGCCCAGCAGCTGATGGGCTGCAGGTGAAGAGGGAGCTGAAAAGGGGGTGCAACGGTGCTGGGGGTGCACAGAAAGATGTGTGGGACTGGTGCTTTGCCAGGAGGAAGAAGATGTTAATTAGCAAGAAGGGGAGGAGTTGCGCTGCAATTGTAATGGCTTTTCCCCCAGCCCAGGAGAAAATCCACTGCTCCTTTCAGCATCTCATGGCCACGTCCGAGCTCCTCGGGGTGCCCCGCAGCTGCAGCTGCCTCCACCCACCTGCAGCAGCCAGAAGAGTCCCCTACACCCAGGGTGGGTGACCCTGAGCTGCCACATCTGTGTTCGGTTCCCTTGGCACTCGCTTTTCCCCACCGCCTCCACCGAGGTCGCCAAGCCCCTTCCCTGACACCCAGGGGAGGACACGGCGGGGGATATGCAGCCCACGCTGTCACACCTCTTGGGCTTCTTGGCAGCGGTGCCTGCGCAAAAGCCTTTCCTGCCAAGTCACAGGATGCGATGACGGTGCGGCTGGGAAAAACTTCAAAACAGCCCAAACAATCAGAGATTGTCTGCGGAGAGCGGGCTCTAAAATTGGCTCCTTGGATTAGCACCAGGCTCACCCCTGGGGCCTTTGTCAGGAGAGCTGGGCTCAGCAGCGATGACGGAGAAGGACCTAATCTCGTTTCCTATCTGTGATACAGGTCAAATTTAGCCCTGGCTTTGCTGGCTGTTCTCGTCCCTCCATGACCGGCTGGCATCCAGGCACCCAGACAGCGGCTGGCCGGGAGCGACTTCCCGCTGTCAGACACCCAGCAGTGCCTACAGGGCCTATATGACTCAGGACTCACCAATTCCTTTTTATTTATTTCCCAAGAAAAAGTTGCTCAGGAACCCGTGTCCTCTCCGTAGCTCAATTCCCAGGCAGATCTGGAGAGTGGGGGTACAAGAATTACCCCTTTTTCACGGATTTAGCAGATGTTGGGCTGGATTTGCTCTTTTTAGGTAAATCCCACTTAGGCAGTGATAGGGATCTTCCTGTTCGTAGGGGTTTCTTCGCACCTTTGGTCCTTGGCATGAGGATCTTCTGCCACAAAGCCATCAGGGACCGGGGCCAGGATGGTAACATGTCCCCAACCAGCTGCGAACCTCTTTCCCCATCTTTTTATCCCATGGCTTGGCTATGGCATCCTCCTGATCCCGACACCCTTGAGACACCTGCGTGCTCCAGAGCTGCTCCCAGGGATGTATCAAACATAGTCGGTGCATGTCGAAAGGCTCTTACAGACCCATGGGCTCCCCCCGGGCTGTGCAGACCCACTTCTCCCTGCCCCACATGGCAGCATCCCCCTCCCAGCCCAACACCTCAGAGGAAACCTTGGACAAAAGAAACTCGGAACAAAATCCAGGAGCGGGGAAGTGACAGGAGAGGGCCTGTGTCAGATCAGCCAGATCCCCAGGAGGAAATAATTGAAACAAGGCTCCGGCACGTGGCGGGAGATGGGATGTGGCGGGGCGACCGCTCCCTGCCAGCCCTCTCTGGGTGCTGCGGGCAAGGACCAGCCGCTCGCCTGCCTGAGAGCACGTGTTCAGTGCTGCTGGGCGAGATGGCGAGGGAGGGGAGACGTCAGAAAATGATAGTTGGGTAGAAAAACCTCTCTACAATTGAACTCCCACAGTCTGCACGAAAGGGGCTTTGCTTTCTGCGGGAGGTTCCCCTCAGTCATAGAATCACAGAATCACTCAGGTTGGAAAAGACCCTTGGGATCAAGGAGTCCAACCCTCAGCCCGACTCTACAAAGTTCTCCCCTACACCACATCCCCCAACATCTCATCTAAACGACCCTTAAACACACCCAGGGATGGGGACTCCACCACCTCCCTGGGCAGAGAAAAAATGATTGCAGGCACTTCCTGAGCACCCAGAGACACTTCTTACAATCCTCTCTGGAATACACTTTCTACCCAGTGCATAGAGGGTCTCCTAACCTTAAAGACCTGCTCTAAG
Organism: Strix uralensis; assembly: GCF_047716275.1. Classification (NCBI taxonomy): domain Eukaryota; kingdom Metazoa; phylum Chordata; class Aves; order Strigiformes; family Strigidae; genus Strix; species Strix uralensis. Next base: position 7,035,499 of record NC_133997.1, on the reverse strand, counting down.
GCCCATTTACCCACCCGGGCTTTGCAGGAGGGGAGCTGTAGAGGATGGGGGACAGGGAACATCCTTTCCTCTGTGCTGGGTCAGTGCCCAGTGCCGAGGGGGCTGCAGGTGCGATAAATGTGTAAAACACATTTCAGCTCCAAGAGGCTGTTTGCGGTACAAGGGGGCTACGGCGGGGGGCAAAATAATTTGTCTTTTCAGGAGAATGAGCTCTTGTGTGCATGCAGGTGCCTGGGGCTCAGAGAGGGGAAAGGTAGTAACTCACAGCAAGAGCACTCATTAAAAAAAACCACTGGGAAATGCTGGAGAAACAGGGTCTGGGGGAGCAGTTGGGGCTCCTCAAGCCCACTCCACCCTTGCGAGGACCCACACCGAGGGCAGAGGCACATCCATCCTTCCAGGAGAGACTACATACGATGTGAGCATCCGTGGGACAACTTGCTTGTGCATTTGGGTCTGCGCACAGGCAGGCGTAAGCGTGTCTTCATGTCTTCAAGTGCACCCAAATAAGCAGGACGCCCTCCTTTGCAGACAACGCTGCGGTGTGGGTGGCATGAAGGAAGCCCCCGCGTGTCCCTGAGGGATGCAGCCCCTCCGGAGTGGGCACTCCTGCTCTCTAGTTCTCGGGGGTGATGTCAGGAGGGCCTCCTGCAAAGACAAATTCACGGGACGGGTTTCTATTCTCGCAAGCATGCCTTTGCCAGAGCGCTGATTGCAAGCAAAGGTTTGCAGCTTGGAAACTTGGAAGGGTCCGGCTATTTTCACTCTCTCTCTCTCCCAGGCTCTTTCATTCATGCTTCCTCTCTCTTTTCCCCAGTGCATTTCTCACTCACGCTCTCATTCATGCTCGCTCGCTCATTCTCATTTTCCTGGCTGTATTTTTAGCTCCCTCGCCGTTCGGAGGATGTGAACATTATCCCTGAGTCATGACTTTGTGAGGAAACAGGCAGCCAGGGCTCCCATTACAACCCGTGAGGGCTCTTATCAGCTGCAGCACAGGCTTGCTGGGGAGGGGGCTTTATCTCCCCGGTCCTCTCCTCTTCCTTTTTTCTCCAGCTGCTGCAGCCCCAGCTCCTCCGCCGAGGCCACTAGGCTCATCCCCCTGGCCGTGTCGTGATGCAGAGCTCAATGAGTTAAATGAAGATTGGCAGCCAGGAAATGGGAGTAAACCGTAAGGGCCAAAGAGCATCCTCGGTGCTGGGGTGGCTGCTGCAAGAATTACATCAGGCGAAAAGGTGTCTGGCAGGGCTTTGACACCAAATGCTGCTGGTGTTATTCCCAGCCAGCGCAAACAAACATGAGGTAATGGCACCTGGGAGCTTAGTCGTAAGCTTGCTCTGCATTTGGAAAACACAAAGCCCCTGAGTATTTCAATCTGGCTCACGATAAGGTTGAAGCAGCAGCAAAGTGTTGCGCCAGCTCTGTTCCCACACGTGGATGAGCCATTGAAATAAACCCCATCCCACGTTAGAAATGATCAGAGCAAATAATTTATTTGGGCTTCATTCCTAAATGCCAATGACATATTGAATGCCACAAAACAGCTGCCCATCTTCTGGAGAGGATAAAAAAAATAATCCCACGAGGGAGGAGGCAGCTCGCCCGGCCGCTGCCCTGCCTGCACGCTGCCCTCAGGAGCCCGTGTGTGACGTTACAGATGATTTCCAAGTGACCCCCTGGGTCGGTGCCGGAGGGAGGAGGATGCCGCGGGGGGGGCAGCTTTTGGTGTATCTCCACGCAGCTTTGTGCATCACGACGCAGCTTTGCTAATCTCGGTGCTCTGTGCCGGCCGTGAGGCTCAGCTTCACCTTTTCGTGACATTCAGGCTGTTTTCGGCTCACTTCCTCCGACTTTCCTCTCTAACCTTTATGTTATCTCCTTAATACTCTCTCCTCCCTTTTCCACCCATCTGCTTATTTTAGCTGCCACTTCCTGCCTGCACGTGTGGCTGCTGCCCTGCCCCGGGCCGGTCCCCTCCCGTGCCCCCTCCGTGGCAGAAAAGGGGTTGCTCCCCTGCCCTCAACTCAAGGGGAGAGTTTTGCCCCATTTTCATGCTTTCCAAACCATAGAGGTAAACCCCCATCCTCCCACCCTGCTGCACACCCACTCTCCCCAAACGTGGCTTCACCTCCCAGTGCCTCCGGCAGCGGGACTCCATGCAGGGACTGGCTTGTGGTTATCCCCCACCATTGCCCACAAACCCTGCCTGCAGCCAGCTGCTTCTGCATCCCAGACACCCAAGCCCGCTCGTGCTGGTGTTCAGCATCGGGGTGCTCTTTCCAAGCAGTTAAAGTTGATCCTTGTGGTCCTCTGTCCTCGCAAGTCCCCCCACGGAGACGGTCCCACTCCTTCATCTCCTGCATCTGCGCAGATGCTGTGCCAGGAGCCGGGAGCCAAATCCTGCTGCATCCCAACACCGAGCCCGTTTGTCCATTGCGGGAGGACAATGGAACGGATGCTGTCAGAATCTGCCAGGAGAGATGAAAGGCTGACGCGGGGTCAAGAACCATCTCAAGAAATTCAAGGAAGAAAAATCCATTGAGGGCTACTAAAGAAATCACTTTTTGGGTCAGGAAATCCCAGCGCTGCGGCTCTCAGTGCTCAGAGACGATACTGGGGAAGGATCAGACCCTTTTCTTCTGCTTCCCCCTCTGGTTCCCAGTATGAGCCGATAGTGGGGCGACTGGTTTGGTTTAATGCAACCATTTCATCACACACCTCCAAGCTGGTGGCTTTCTTCCCTGGGACAGACACAGCCCCTGAGGGGACACTGGGGAAACAGGGACCTGGGGTGGGAAGGAGGGAAATGTTTCCATCTCGGGCCACGCTGAGACACGGGATGCTGATGGTGCAGGGTATCTCCCCGTGACACCCGGCACCCTTGGGCCTATGTGCTGAGTAGGAGATGACCAGCAGGAGCTTGGGGACCTTCATGGTCCTGTTTGTCCAAGAAATGAGGCCATTTGCAGTCCCAGAGTCAAAACTCTCCAACAGTGGAAGCCAGGACTTCCTGGGCTGAGCCCCGTTGCTAAATAAAAGACAAAAGAAAGAGTAATTAGATGCCATTAATTGTTGTTAAAAGGATTTTTGCTGGCGGCCAGCACTCCTCTCGGGAGGACACAGTCCTGGCTTTACCCGGCACGGCTGCAACAACACTCATGTGCAGATTGGGTTTATTTTAAGCACTCCCGCTCCCCGCTTTCTCCCAGCCCCAGCGACTGCCAGCCCTCCCATCCTCTCCATCTCCTCCAGCCGTGCTCGCACAGAGGCCCAGATGTGCTCAGGGATGGGGCTGGCGGGGAAGGAGAGGACCACGGGGGACCACAGCGGGATCTAGCCCACCCTGGGCTAACAGGGCACAGCAAATCCAGGGGTGCTCCAAGCATCGCAGCCCTGGAAATCTCAGCTGCCATGTTTGCGAAGGGATGCAATGCAAGTTATAAGGCAAGAATGATTGGAAAATACTTGAAGTGCGTTCAGCTTGGAGGGAAGCGCGAAGGGTTAGTCCTGTAGACATTAAAAGGATCCTCTGCCCCTGTCATTTACCTGCGCTCTGGCTTCTGTGTTTTCCCATTAGAGTTTATTAATTATGATGGCTATTATTTTGTTGTATGATGAACACAGCCCTTTCGGCAGGCCTTGGGACACTGCCTAGAATTACAAGCAATTTAATAACAAGGAGCCAAATGCTGAGGCCCTGCTTTCACTCCTGCCTTATTGGTGAAAAACCCCCCTGGCTTTCATCAAGAGGAGGATCGCAGCAAGGAGCCGTGGCCCCCCAGCTTCCTCTGGGTGCTTTTATGGTGATCCTGCTCAGAAATATTGTGGAGCTGCAAGGCTTGAGCAGGGAGCAAGTGCTGCCAGACCTGTTTCCCAAGCTGGAGAAGGGGATGCAAGGAGGGGATGCAGCCTGGGGACCAAGGGAAATTGCGGCCAAGACTATCTTTCTCCAAATTATTTTTATTTTTCCTCTAGTTCCGCTCAGGAACTCCCAATTCCCCCTCCCTCCACTCAGAGCACTGTATTTCTTCCCCTCTGGAGGTCACGGTGCAGGTTAGGAGAGGGCAGCCACTTCTGGGGCACCCACAGCGTGACTAAGGGCTTTGGCAAACCACCCTGCATGGGAAGTGGAGATGACTGCAGCCTCCACCCAAGTGAGAAAGGAGCACCTGTTTAGGGACACCTTCCCACGTAAGACCTGCATTGGGGTTTGGCGTATCTCCACATTTTACAGGCAACAAGCTCTTCTCTTCCTCCATGCGATTATTTGTAATGCTGAAGCCCATAGTCTGCTTCCACCCAGGCACCCTAGAAGTTGGTTTTGCTTCTTCAAAACCCCAAACCTTTGTAGTTCATCATTAAAATCATTTTTTAAATTTTTTTTTTTTTAATTCACGGCTGTGGCAGGCAGTACCTTCCCAGAAAGCCGCATCTCCTTCGGCGAAGGCACAGTGTTTTCGACAGACGGTTTGCTATAAACAGGAGGGATTGCATCTCTGCTTCGCCTCTCCCTTCTAAGGCTGCGAGCGCCTAAGAAAGCACAAGCACGCCTCCTGAAGGCAACCCTCACCCTGGGGTCCCCCCCAGGCCCCACAAACTCCCCGAGGGGCAAAGCAAGGGGGTACACAGCCCTCTGCTAGAAGAGGGTTATTGTGCGCAAGTAAATCCTTGCTTTGGCAAAAATCACTGGGCTGTCGTGAGGTTTGTGCTCATGGGGCTCAGGGCCGGAGCACCCAGGTGGGGTGTTATCCTGCTTTTCTGGGTTATTTCTGCCCCCGGTTGCCCCCATCGCAGCACCTGAAGAAGCTCACAGCCTTCAGGCTGTTTATCTTTGCTGCACATCTGTAGGGCAGGGAAGTGCTGTCACCCCCACCGTAGGAAAGGAGTGTATTTACTTTCGAAATGGTCGGGAGCTGAGCTAGAGTGAGAGGTTAAGTGACTTTTTTTAGATTGGATATTAGGAAGGATTTCTTTGCAGAAGGGGTTGTTGGGCGTTGGAATGGGCTGCCCAGGGCAGGGGGGGAGTCCCCATCCCTGGAGGGGTTGAAGAGTCGGGTTGACCCAGCGCTGAGGGATCCGGTGGAGTTGGGAACGGTCAGGGGGAGGTTCATGGTTGGACTGGAGGATCTTCAAGGGCTTTTCCAACCCAGATGATTCTGGGATTCTGGGATTCTGTGACTTGGCTCCGAAAACCGCAGTGCCAGTGCGGTCACCTCCAGGGAGCAATGTCAGAGCATGGTGGTACACCAAGGGATCCTGCCCCGCAGCGAGATTAACTGACTTGGTAAGGTCACGTAGGGCATCCATAGAGAGCAGAATGTCTGTGCATGGGGGCAACACGGTACCTACAGGACAAATCCCCATTTCTGCTGTGGCGCTCGCCCTCAGCACATTTCAGTGCTCCTTAGAGGAGGAAGATTTTGTTATCCTCACTATACAGCTGGCAACTGAAGCACAAGGAAAGGGAGGATTTACCCACCATCACTGAGCAAAAACCCGTTGCTTGGCACGGGCGCTGCTGAGTCCCCCAGGCTCAACAAACCTACCCAGGCTCAATATGCATCCAGTGCTCCCACTTCAGCAAACACACACACATTTCTGATATTTATTTTAGTTGCCTTAAAAGCACATTTTCCAACTCGAAGCAAGAGCAAATAAAATCCTCACTGGTGTTACAGAGAAACCCTTCCACTCCTACAACTAAAAAAACATAATGCATTAGTCTGCTTTCTTGCTTTCTTGCTTTCTTGCTTTCTGCTTTCTGCTTGGGTAATGAAAGAAAACATTTTAACCAGTTTCACTTCCTTTTACTATCAGCAGCGAGTCAATGCCACTTATAAATTCTCTATTAGCACAAGTGTTTGGGCTGCAACGTTATAATATTTTCATTTAAATTAAGAAGAGGAAACGTAGAGGCGTTTTGCTGGTAATGAAGAAGTTTGGTTTTAAGGTTAAGGTGAATCTGAACGCTTTAAGAGTTTCTAAACTGTCAACTTCACTTGAAAGACTTAACACTACATGAAAAAGCATCTGAGCAGCAGCAAAAGCTGGGTGTTCCGCGGGTACACCTCACCACTGAAGACTTGCACACATTTCCTGGTACTTTTTTTTTTTTTTTTTTTTTTTTCTGCGGAACTAAACATATGCATATACTTTACATTTTGTTTTTCTCTGAAGTGGCACTCTCAGCTTCCCTGTATTTCTGGACTTGTTTTAACCCTGCAACAAACTGCGGCCTCAAAAGCATCACTGGGAGCCGCCTGCCGCCAGCCGGCCGGCACTGCAAGCCCTGGGCTGGAGCCAGCAAACACACGGGGAAGGGTTAGAAATGAGTGAGCCCCAACGAAGTGCAGCACAAACCCACCTTCCTCTAGACCCAGGTCACAATATCTGGCAGGTGCAGACAGGCTCGTAGCTGAAGAAAGACTCCTTTTCTCTCCCTTCTTCTCCTTCAGGGAGGCAAAAGTTATAGGGCAACATGCTTTTTTCTTGTGAGATCAGCTGGAAAATGTGCACGAGGGTTATAAACTCATAAACTCGTCTTTGGTCTCCGTTCTTTTTGGTTCACCCCTGTGAGATCTGGAGCGCAATGTCGCTGTTAACAGATCTGGATCGTGCTTTTCATCTTAATTTTGCACCCAGTGGATTCATTCACTACCGGCTTTTCTGGCTTGCTTTCCACATTCATCTTCCGAGCGCTGAAAAGAGGAGATGGAGCCAAAAATATATTCTCTGAGCTCCACTCATTTTGGCCGCTCTGCTTGTAGGGCCAGGGAGTTTGCACCAGCTTTCCCTGCTGCTGTATTATTGTGAGATGAGTTTACTTGGGATGAGAGGGTGAGTCACCCCCAAATGCTGAAGAACTGGGAAGGGGGCAAATGCTGAAGAAGATGCAGTTGCAATCGTGGCTCAAGTGCCCAACCATCCCTGGGAGCCAAAAGCTGCGATCGTTTGGAGGTTTTTTGGCGGGTAGCATGAAACGAGCTTGGCGGAGGCTCAGTCTGCTTCCAGCTCAAACCACCACAACCACCACCTGGGCTAAAGAGGCAGGTGTGGGGCAACGAAAGCCGCAGGGCGGGGGGTCCCAGCGGGTACGGTGAAGCCTCACCACGCCGTGACATACCCGACTGCACGCCGCAGGCACCAACCAGCCTGCGCAGGGAAACCCAGGTCACACTGACTGATTCCTGAACTGCGAACCTAACTGTCTACCCTCCTTTTTCTGATTGATGAAGCCTTGGTTTATTTATTATTTTACTGCATCAGACTGAGCAGCCATGTCTCTCATTTTCCTCCTGGGGAAGAAGGTCCCTTGGAGGGGAGTGGTTGCTTCGTGACCAGTAAGTGCAAAGCACCTGAGCCCAAAATCTTTCCCAGCCCCTTTTTCTCTCTCCACGGGGTTATTCCATAGCAGCAGAGTGGGGTAGTGAAACTCAGCAGTCTGGACCGGCCATGCCGGGGCATTTCTTCATGCTGGAATCTCTACATAGTACATGGTCCCTCCAGCAGCAGTTACCTCCCCAAGCAGGGGTGCAGCCCAAATCCTACAGTGTCCTTCCTGCCTGCCTCCCAGGTCCCCATCTGGCCCTCTGAGCTCTTCTGCCCATCTAAAGTCTAGAGAAGAGATAATTTACTGGGAAATGGCATTGGTTCAGGTACCAGTGAAAATAAATCCGTAGGTACTGGTAGCTTTCCAAGCAGTTCAGAGGCTTTCCCACACCCTGGGGCGCTTTTGTTTTAAAGGCACGTGAAGAGTCCCATACTTTGGCTGCAGATCTGAACTTTCATAGATCTTAAAGCCAGAAAGGACCATAGATTATCCAGGCTGACTTCCTGTCTAACGCAGGCCATATGAGTCCATCCCCTTATTCCTACAGTGAGCCCAATAATTTCTGTTTGGCTATACATCTCTTCCAAAAAGGCATCCGGTCTTGATTTAAAGACTTCAAGAGATGGAGAATCCATCACTTCCCGTGGCAGCTTGTGCCAATGGTTATTTCTAATAAAGGAGGAAGCTATTTAGAGCTGGGCTTACAAGTCAGAAGCCTCTCTGAGTAAAGAAACACTCACAGGCCGTCTCACCAGTAAAATAAAAGCACAAAGCAGTCACTGAAGTCACATCTTGCCCTCAAAAGTGTGTCTGTTTTTTCCCACTGTTGCATTGATCTATCTTAAGTTGGTCTTTTCTCTACAAGCACCATCTTCTGTAGCCCGTCATGGCTGTATAAACATTGCTTCAGCAAGTCTGCACATTCATCAGAAGTTGGTTATCTTTCTCAGAAGCAACCCAGCACAATTTGCAAATGCACACATTTCACAAAAAGTCATCCCTGGGAGCATGTACCCACGCTGGTCCTTCCAGCCCCCACGGGCTGTGAGACAAGCAGGTGCTCTGCAGAAAACACCTCTGTGGTTCCCCCAATCTCCATGACACCCTCCCACCCTCCCGGCTCTAAGCTAGGCTAAGATAAGGAGCAGGGAAGAGGTTGTTGCTCGCAGCACCTCCAGGTTATCAGCACGGCAATATGGACACCTGAGTCTACGTTTTTTGAGTTCACGTCTTGCAGCGCTTGAGTGAGATGGTCCTTGGCCACAGGCCAGCTGGCTGAGCCTTAACCTGGACAGGAGAGTCAACACGGGTAAGCAGGAGGAAGTATTTGGGAGAGCTGATGACAAGTAGGACTGTGCCTTGAAGGCAGGACATATGTCCACTCACTATGCTACTGACTTGGACTCATCCTTAATCCTGGATTCTCATCACAGCTGACAGGGGACTTGTTCTTGGGCAGATTCGGGTGACTAAGGCATGGCCCTGCTGACACCCAGAAGTCTCTTGCTATGGCCAAAAATTGAGAGTTTCTCTCCCAGTGCCATCAGACTGTACGGGAGTGTGTAAAACCAGATGTTCTTGTAACCCACTTTTACTGAGTTATTTATATCCATGTAATATTTGATGTTTCCTGTTCTATTAAAGGGCTCCAGGTCCCCAAAACATTTTCAGAGCAGTAAAGCAGCGATGGTCATAGGAGCTCCTGGAGCATCTCAGACAGCGTCTCCACGCCAGGAGCGGCCTGCGTGGAAAAGCAGCGCTGGGAGAGAAGCACGGGAGCGGGAGGGAGGGATGGGAGTCGCTCTGCAGTATCTTGACAATTTAATGCACTGAGATAAAAATTTGTGCTTCTATAGGAGGGCTGTCCAGACTCTTAGTGAAGAGATTTGGCACCTGCTGAGCACCTATATGAATCAACCTTAAACTGTGTCTGTGGAAACTCACTTGTTCATATGGTTTAAATAACCCTTCCTTTGCCGGATAAGGATTCCCAGTATTGCAGTTGAGCTCAGCTGATAGTCCATCTGGCAAAAAGAGCTGGACAAGATCTGAGCCAAACCCACAGATAATTTTCACCCCTACTGTTGGCCAGTGGGGATGGAGCTGCCATCAAACCTCAGGTCTCTTAGATCTTCCAAAATCAGATTAGAGAGAGACCTCCAGGAGGAGGCAAAATGTCTCATGTGGTCTCAGCTGATTGACACAGACTCCCAGCCCAGATACCACAGGGAGGGCAAAATATGACATGGAGGAAGAATCAGAATCAAAATCCATCTGGGAAGTTTGTTGTTTGAAAGACCACATCCTATGAAAAGCTTGTGCAGCCGGGACAGGGCTGCTGCAGAAATAGCGCGGTGGGAGCAACAGGACTTCCACATCCCTTCTTGGCAGCCTCATACCTTCTCCCCAAGCCAATGTGCCCAATTTCTCTGCTTATCAGAATTTCCTCCCCAGCCAACCGGATCTGAAATAACAAGGGATTTCAAGGAGCGGGTTTGGCCTCGGTATAAATGCTATTTTTCCAAGCTGCCACAAGGTGCCAGCATTTCAGTGTTATCGTGCTGGGAGACGGGCAGTGGGGGAACTCGGCTGGCGGAGGCCCTGCAGCGTGGGTTGAACCCCACTCTGATCCACCAGCTCCCCTCTAGCCCTGCCAAGGCTGTCACGGAGCCCTTCTACCTCCCCATGGGTTATCTTTGTTAGAGAGCAAAGATGGGGAAGGTGGGAGAAAGCATCTTCACAGAGCGGTGGAAATTGTCACTGTCTAAGCCACAGACAACAGTTGGTTCAACCAGCTTTGGGGCTGCATCGTGGTGAGCAACTCATCGCTACCCTGTTATGAGGCACATCCTCGTGTTCACTAGTGCAAGAAAAGGCACCCTGTGCCCGTGAGGACCACGGCTTCTCCAGCTGGACCAAGGGCTGCCTCTTTCCACGCTCAAAGGGAAACATCATCTTTCTCCAGGACTGTGCATATGCTTCTGCTGGACCTCTTCATCAGCATCTGAAGGCACTCTGCAGTAGATTTCCCTCTCACTTCCCCAAAGTGAGAGAGAGAAAGACGAGGCAGTTCTCCATTTTGTTGTATCAGTTATCGCTGCTGCCGGGGGACGTTCCTCGGGCCAGCCCTGGGTTGCTCACAGCTCTCTTTCAGTTCTGTTCGTGCCCCATCTGATCGCCTGCCCTTCACCTTGTGCCCTCCATCAGGTCTCAGCATGAGAAAAACAACTTCGTAGACCCTGTCGTCCTTCAGGAGTCACTGCCCTGGGGCACAGGGGACCTCTTTGATGTCCCCTAAATCTTAGGTGATAGTGCCACTGAGAAGGAGAAGTTGATGGGGCTTTTCCAACTCAGCTGAGGTTTTTTCCTCTCTTGGAAAGACATACAAGAAATATAGCTTCTCCATCATGCTGATAACCTTCCGACCCCCTGCTAGCTTGCTGGCAGTCCCCAGCAAGCCTTTGGTAATTCCTCTAATCCTCGATACATCCCGACCCCCGGGTAGGCATAGGACATAGTCCATCCCTTCAGCACAAAGCTGAGACACCTGGGAGATGGGACGCAGCAACCTGCCACATCAGCTGAAACCCTCGGTGGCTCCAGATTTCTTCTGTATCTCCTTAAAAGCACCATCCACACTGGCCGATGAGCCACAAAGCATCCCCTCAGCATCCCTCAGAAAGTCTCTCTAAAATAAGATCCAGCAGTCCTGATTCACAGCCCCCCCTTCTCTAACCACTCCCCTGGAGATGGGGAGATGGGAGAATTAACACATTTGTTTCTATAAAAATGTATTTCTTTCCCTTCTGGCTCGCTTCATGGATCTTCTTTCCCACAGAGGGAAAAAGAAGATAATTGAAGTTGATGGGTAATATGGTAAAAACACAAATCCCCTTTTGGTTTGAGGTAAGACAGAGCAGCCAGCTGGTTTGGAGCTTTATTATTAAGACCACAACACGGGAGGACAATTTTGCTTGGGAATATGCCTTTGCAATCATGAAATTCCTCACCTTGCTGCAGCAAATCTGTATTGATGTCAGCAGAGCAACCTCAATTTTCGCAACCCAAAGCCCAGGCCAAGGACTTCTGTACCTTGAAATAATTTTTACACTTTCCAGCCTTCCAGCATTCTGCTTTCTGCGGCTCCGCAGAGGTGTTGGATAAATTTCCTGTTTCACTTCTGGAGCAGCGAGCCACAGCTTTATCAGTGAATATTTAGCGAGACAGACCCAGCTTCCAGACAATACTGTCTCCATAAAAGAGAGCTGTGAAAACGGCGCTATAGAGTAATTACTTTCCTGCTCACCGCAGGCCGGCAGTTCAAAACCACAGCTGGAGAGCTGACAGTGTGTGCTCTCTTGCGACAGACGGGGGATGCTCATAAATGGAGCTTGTCCAGAACGCGTGCACGGCTTTTTTCCCCACACACATATAAAATGGGCTTCTCAGCTCAAAAGTGGAAAAACAAATGTTTTACCTTATGCCCCCAATTTATTTTTGTTAAATAACAGATTATCTCTTTTCTTTAAATAACTAAAAAATATTGATTTGTAGTTTCCTAATAACATTTCCGTTCTACAGTTGAGGCAAGTCTGTGAAATCTTTTCACTTAGAAAATAAAATAGTATTTTATCACTACCTTTCTTCAGGGAAAACTTCCAGCCAGAACTTTACATGTGACTTATTACGTGGCTCTTAAAGCATGTTAGAGAGGCACTTTCCCTAGGTCATGAAGCAGAGCCTTACCAGAGCCAGACCTCAGACCTAGCCCTGTTGATTATTCATCTCCTTCTGTACCACGCCTCAAAACTAGGCTTCCTGGAACTGGGAAATACTGGAGGTCACCCAGTTTAACTGGCGCCATGGCAGGAGAGCCAGGGGACAGTGTGCTACCAGCCACCCTCCAGCCAGAGGATGCCACTGGGCACTAACTGACCAGCAGCAAAGATGTTGAAAGATCTGGGTTGCGCTGCAGAAGATGTGACAGAGACATTCGTGCTCCTTTCTCTGCTGCTATGGCGCTAACATAATGCAGAAGAGCCTAAACAATAAACATGCTGTCGCCAGATGTTTAGAACATCTGGTCAGACCAATAAAGCAAAAACAACAACAAAAAATAACTGTGAAAAAAAGGGAAAGAAGAAATATTCATGAAGCCTGTAGGTTGCAGCTTTCTTTTCGATGTGACATGATAGGACTTTCCACGAAAGCCTCATGACATGTCGACCAACACAGGTGTGAGCAACATCCCTGCTCCCAGGGAGAAGCCCTCACATGCCCGGTCACCAAGCCATAAAAGCCAGGGGGATTCAGACACCTGCCTCCCAAGGGCAACCCCGCACAGATCTGTAGCCCTCATGCTGTGTTGGTGTCTCTGATGGACATTTATGGCCTGTTTCATCTGCACATGACATAGTCTTTACTGTATTTATAGCATCCCTGGGTGGTAAGGAAGTGTTCTCATTCCCCTTCTGCAAACTCATCCCAACGTGCAAACAGGCACCACGACGGGCTGTGGTCAGGACTCCGCAGCTCCGCAGAGATAAAATTTGGGAAGTCGAGAGGAGCAAGGCGCCGCAGGGCGTTCGTGACTCCCGGTGCACACTTTGCCCGAGATCATCCACGAAGAGCACGTGGGAACGGAAACCCAAGCCTCTCAAACCAAGACTTGAGTCCTTGCTTGGATGATCTTCACTTGGTGGTCTGAGCAGAAGCTGATTTCATGGGGTGTCCTTGCATGTGCAGACAGCCCGGCCCGGAAACGCTGCCGCGTTACCATACCTAAAAAGGACAAATGCCCATTTCGGAGGGCAGGAGGACATGTCCCCGTAGAAAGGGAAGCTCGTTGGGTTACACCAGTGCCCCTAGGCTGGTGCAATCCTGCGTGGGGACATCGTGATCTGGTTTTCTGCCCTGGTTAACCTCAGCCTTACTGAAGTAAGTTCTCAGCTTACACCCAGTGCCCCAGCCCACCTCCTGCATTGCTTTAATCTCATTGATTTAAGCTCAGACACTGAGCTCTCCAGGTGTAAACCCATGCAAAACTACCCGTCTTTTCCCTAGCCTGACTTGGCAAATCAATGACAGGCCCAAGGACGTTAGACCCCAACTTGGCCCATGCCTCCAAGTGCTCAGAGTAGCCCTGGCCAACCGATGGGCCTGATTCTGCTTACAATTTTTATGTGGTTGCTTAAAGAAAGCCCAGTAATCACAGATGAAAGGTTGTGACTGGGTCTGGATGATCTTGCGTGACATTTGTACCTCGGTTGAGCTTTCAGATCTGCTCATCTGTGCACCGTGCCATGCTGCTGGAGGCAGACAGTGGGACATTTTGTCTTGCTTGGTCTGAGCCTTGTTGCAGCTGGGAGTTGAACCCAATCCTGCAACCCTGCTCAAAGCGGCCACCCCTGCTGCGTCCCACCAAGAGCGTGACCCCCATCCCACTCCTCCTGGCTGGCGACAGGGATCCCTGGGAGCAAAGCCAGGGGACAGCATGCCACAAGAGGGCACTTCCACCTCCCAGGCACTGCTGCGGTAGGTTTTACATATGTAAATATATATGTGCATATAAATATATATAAATGTATATAAATATATAAAGTCTGAAGTCAGGAGAAATGAATCATTTGGCAGAGGTGGAACTCCGGTTTGGTGACAGGCGCTGGCTTGCAAGCAGGTCTCCTGGCGAGACCGGGAACTGGCGGTGCAAAGAAAAACACCTCCGATGGTGGCCAGCTGTCGGAGAGAGAAGCCGGCGGGTCTTGGGTGGCGCGTCCCAGCAGCCAGGAGCCGGCAAGCGCGACCGGCTGCAGTGGTGACCTCAGTAGGCAATAGAAAGGCAATATCAGTGTTGCTTCCAAGTTAAATAAAGACAGATATTCCACTCAGTGCCTTTCAACCACCCTTTCTGGAGCCTGCCTGTGTTCATTCCTCTGCAGTCATTTAGAAAAGGCCCAGGCAGAAATGCAGAGAGATTTCTCTTCACCAGCAAACCTGGTTTACTTGCCACTCTGCCCAGGTTTGAGTTCTACCCTCTGCATCATTTAATTCCCCTGGAGCGAGGGGTTAAATAAAATAAATAAGGAAAATAAGTGCTCTAAAGCTCAGGGAGCAGAAACTGGCTTCTTTGCACAAATAACATTTTTTTCTCTGGGTGGTGCTGTCCTGTCTCTGGCAGTATGGGAAGCTTCAGCATCCTTCTTGTCTGCCAAGGTTGCTTGCCTCCAACTGGGTCCATCTCATGTTGCCCAGCCAAGTGGAAAATACCATGATGTATATCTTTCCTTAGCAATTTTGAGATGCATCAGGGCAGTGAATAATCTCAAGCACTGAAAACTGGAAATCTTTCTATGCCTTGTGAAACTACCATGAAAGAAGGAGTCTGATTAAAGTAGAGAACAGTGAGGTCCTGGCCTCAGCGAAAAATATTTGCCAGTATTTCCACATGCCGCCAACTGCAACATCTTTCTCTGGGTCACATTGTATTTTCTTCAATATGAAGAAAAATGTGACTAATTATAGAGGAACTGTCTGTGCCCTGCTGCACAGGATGGTCTCTGGAGCAGGGATGATCACTGTGACCTTGGCAGGTGATCTGAATTTAGCAGATAAAAAGTGTGTACATGGTGTGGTGAAACTTAAAAACAAAAGAGCTGTGATCCCAGTTACACTTGTACATGGGGAAAGCTGGCGTTTTGAAATATTTCGGGTATCTCCAGTCTTGGGGGGGAGATACATTTTTCCCTAAGTGCTGCTGTTTCAACTGTTGCAATCATTCGAGCCAGCTCAGCTGGAAGCTATGACCATGCAGACGGGGAGGGAGGACATCCAGGCTCCACAAGTTTGTGGGGCAGCCGAAATCATCACTTTCTGAATCGACCAGCAATCACAACACCCAGCACAAGGGACTTTTTAGTGTCAGGAGCCACTTCACGGGCACACATACCACTCGTGGTATACAAGTCACTTCACAGTGGCCTACCCATGGCGGGTGGTGGCACCCACTTCTTACTCAACTTGTGCCCAGACTCTCATGGGAGCTCTGGAGTAAGTGGTCTGGTTGTTATTTTCTCAGTATGTTAAGTAATAGGAATAATTCACCCTCCACCAGCTACTCAGCTTGTGATGTGGCTGTCTGCCCAGAGAAAACGTTTCTGCTGGGTGAGGAGGTGTTTTGGATGGCGAGCTTTCTAGAGTAAGGCTCGTCTTTCTCAGGTGTGTAGGAGACACATGGAGCATGCTGGAAACTTTAATAAACACCGCAGTAAATCCTCAGAGGATTTTATTTTATTCCAGGACAAAATCTGGGGCACGGCTTTGGAGAGGAATGGAAAGAATTCCCCTCTCGGAGGCAAAGCAGAGGCGTTTCGCGGTGTCACCCTCTCCTGAGGCGAAACAGCAGCTTTCTGCTTGCCAGAGAGGTACGGGGCAGAAGGCAGAAGGGTGATGGTTTCCTTCGCAGACCCATTAATCTGCACGCGTGCTTGGGAGGGACGATCGTTGCCTTGCTTTACAGGCTGCTCATGCAAAATTTCATGCTGGTGAATGTAAATCTCCACCCTGGGTGACATCACGGCTGTATCTATAATTACCAGGCAGATATAGCCTGGGCAGGAAGCCTATACGCTCTGCTCTGCCCTGCCTGCAGCTCAGCCCCAGCCTGCGTGGCTCAACCTCGGGGTTGCGGCGATCCTTCATCCTTCATCCCAACACTTGCCAAGTGCACCGACACTACAGATGCATCAGGAACAAGCCTGCGTTTGGCAAAGCATTTTATTTATGGTAGCAGTGTAAGTACCTTTTAGCTTTCAGTCATAAAACCGTTGCCTGACAGCTGGTTGTATCTTGGTCCCGTTGAAGTCAACAGCAACATCACAGTGAGAACAAGACGAGGAACAGCCAACGATGAGCCAGGTCCCCCAGGACAGGCAACTCCACCAAGCAGTGCAAAAAATGCACTTTCTGATTCATCGATGATTTTGAAGCTTTGACTATTCCAGCTAAAATATGTTTTAAAAAAAGGAAAGGGTGGAAGGAATCATGAAAATAGGAATATTTATTTTTGAAAGAATCAAAACACCTAAATATTAAGCTTTCGTGCTGTTTGAAATAGAATCAAAGGGTTCTTTCTAACCAAATGTTTCTCACAATGGAAAAAAAATGTAAGCATTTGACAACTACCAAAACAGGGCACTTCAAATTTGAAAACACTTGGAAGAAAGTCTGACTTCAAGAGACATTTGTGCAGCATTTCAGCGCTGCTGAACCTGCACAGCAGGGAAGGTTAGCCCGGCTCCTAACGAAAGGAAGCTTGAGCAATCTTCCCACTTGTCCATCTGCTTTTTATCCCTCTCCTCTCTACCTCATGATCGACTCCAACCAAACAGCCTCTAAAAGGCTAGAAGTCGCAAGAATAATTAAATTTCTAGAGATTTTGCAAAAATCAGCATCTGGGTGGAGGGGAGAGACCCAGATTAGCCCCCCACCAAGGAAGAGGCGGACAGGGTTCTGATGTTATGCCTTCTGTTCAGCGGCCAGCACTAATCAGCACCAGCCCAGCCCTGGCCTAATCTTCTCCTGTCGGAGAGGACACAGTGGGAGGAATGTGATGAGTTAGGGGACAAGGAACACGAGCCCACAGGAAACCAGGCTTTATTAATTTTGCTGTCCACAGAACATCTTGTAACGAAGAAAGAAAAAAAAATAAAGCAGTCGCCGTGCGATGCTGTTGCATCCTTCTCCAGGACACTCCTTGCACCCTCTGCTGATGATTTGCCGCTGGGTGCCAGGGCAGACGAGGACCAGGGCAAGGCTGCAGCCACGACCTGCACTCCCCCTCTGGGACGGGTGCCTCTTTGATCCTCTCTCTGGGGCTGGCCCCCTCCTGCTCCACGTCCTGGTGCTCTGCGCTCGCTTACGTTCTGCTCTTCTGTTTCTGTTTATTTGTCCTCGATTGTGTCATTGTCTTAACCAGAAACTTGGAAAGCTTGCTGGCTTGTGTTGCCTTGCCATCTGGCGGCTAGCTAATGATTACAGTAGCAAACAAAACCCAAACATTTTAAAATAGGCCTGATGAAAGTTCGTTTTTATGAAGAGGATAATAGGATGGGAAATGGGAGAGAGCCTGTCTCCTCCCAAGCTGATGAGGAACTGTCACCAGGGCTCTTCAGACAGGGAGTTGTCACCAGGGCTCCTCAGACAAGTGGAAATGCCCAACACTTGTATCTCAAAAGTCCTGATGAACAGGGATGGAGAAACTGAGGCATGGGGTCATTTGGTGTGCCTGTGGCAGAGCTAAATGTCCTGCTTCCCAGGAAATGTCTGCATTGTGCAGGGTGGGGAACCAGCCAAGGAAAGGTGGCTCTGAGGACAAAGAATCTTATTCCAGATAGCTTAGGTCTTGATTCTACTGAAGACAGTGGCAGCCATGCTGTTCCTCCTGGAGGGATCACACTTGTGAGAATTGGCCAGTGAAAAATGGATTCTGGCTTAAATGAAGCGATCTTATCTTTGGCCTCTTTTCCTCCCCCTGAGGGGAAAATGAATGACCGTAGCTGCCTGGCTTAGCTTCTATTTCCCTGGGTGGTTACGGGTGGTTGGGCCCTATGAATCAAAGTGTCGCAGTGGGAGCCAGGAAATGGGCAAGGATGGAGAACAGGAGCTGAAACCACTCTACCACGAAGGGTCCAGGTGAGGGAAAGCCCAAAAAGACCTTACCTGACTTCAGCTAGGGTCTCAGGGGTGGTATTTCAACAGCTTTCCAGGTCCCCAGACTTCCACCCCATATTTTTTGAGGCTGGTTTTTTGATAGTTCAGCCATAAAAGCTGGGGTTTTGCAGCTGCCATCTGCTTTCATTCCCCTTCTACTTCAGTGACAATGCATAAACACGAGCAAGATGAGGACTTTGCTGAGGGACGTCAGAGACAGTGGGGTGGGGAGGTGAGACGATGTGATGGAGCAGAGAATCCACATGGATTGAGACTGCTGTTCCTTCCTAAAATAAAATCATCTGATACTTCAGCCACTCCCCACACGAGGCCTGCACACAGTTTCTCTGGGAAAGGACCGATGAAGGGAGGCTCTGCTGGTTTGCTCCATCCTTTCCCAGCACAAGGCCATGCTTGACACAAGCCAGCTCTCTGCCCTTAGCATCCCTTGCTATCTTCAATATTACACAGCCCTTGTTGCCATAGCATCTGAGCATAGTTATCTCCACAATGACTTTGTGTAATGGAGCCATGCTATTATCTCTGTTTTGCAGATGGGGAACCAAAACACAAAATGAAGGACAGGTCTGCAAAGTAGACTCTTAAAACTGCATGTGACGAAGCACATTGGTACTTAACTCCCACTGTCATTTCCTGGGGCCAGAGAGGTTTTTGAGTCTGACTAGAACTCATTTACATCTATAGGTAAAGACTTTTTTTTGCAGTTGACTTGCTGCAAGTTGAGGAACTGCCTCCGTGGAGCACTTGGTCACCAGCTGAATCAGTGGCTCATACTCCTCTTTTGGCTCCTGGAGCTTCATCAGAGCCTCTCTGATCCCAGGAAAGAAGTCAGGTTTTCCAAATGAGATGTGCCTGGTCCATTGATAAAGAAGACACCAATGGCCGGTCCAATTTCTTCTTTACTTTCTTATGCCTCAGAATGTCTTCCTGTTTCTTAGTGTTTCCAACACGTTTGTTCCCAAAGACAATTCTTGAGAGGCAGCTGGTCTGAAAGCTGTTGTAAAAATGTGGGTTCTTCCCCCACATGCACCTTAAAGCTGCCTGGATCTTAAGTGTGCACAGAGAGGAGGATTAGCCCCTCAAATTTCCCTGTGTTATTTGTATCTCTGCTGTATCCCAGCTTCTAAAGGAATGTGTCCCAAGGACTCCAAATTTATCACAAAAGAAGGTCTGAATCTTGCACCCAGTGGAGTCAACGGCGGGTTTTATGGACTTCAGCACCATCAGATCAATTCATAAATTTACATAACACTTTCCATGCAGGGATCACAAACTCTCTTTATCATTCCCTTCAGACCTGGGCTGCCTCGGGCTCTGAGTCATTATCTGATCTGTGGAAGTTGGGATATCTTGGTACCTCAAAGATCAAAAGGAAATTTTGCACGGTTCAGAGAGAAGCGTTCTGGGGCTGCTGGATGTGCTTACTTTGAGCAGGATTCTCTTCCTGTAGGAGCCAGTGGGACCTTTGTCACTGTGATCAAAATCTGTGGTAGAAAGCTTTGCTGCGTTAGCTGTAATGATACAGCTGAAGGGACCATCCCTGCCTTGTACAGAAACAGTTGTATAAAAGTGTTTATAGCCATGTAGCTCCAGACTTTTCCTTCACCCTGAGCATTTTACCAGCACAGGAGTATTCACGTAGCCCACAAAACCCCTAGCGCAGACAGAGCTGCTCCGGCTACGCATTGTAGCTGTGCAATAAAACCACCACATGAGCAAAGTCGGCTGCACCTGTAAAAGTACATTTTTTTGTCACTATAACCACCCCAGCACCGTAACGCTGCCGGCAGAGCGCCGTCAGGCAGGAATCATGCTGCTTCACAGGCGTCAACAGAGCTGTGCTTACCAAAGTCTGCAGTTAGACCTGATCCCCTCTTGATTTGGGAAGTGAAATAAGTTAGTTCTGCTGATGTAAGCAGTAGCTGATAAGGACAAGTGACAATATGTCATCCAGCGCTGCTGGGACATAAAATATGTAGCACTTCTAATGCATACAGGAGAGGGGAAATAGAGATCCCCTACCATTCTGCTGTCCCAGTTTGAGCACTGGGTATAAGTGTGTTTACAGGGGGATTTTTTACCAGTTTAGTGATTAAGTGACAAGACCAGCACTGCAGCTCGACAGAACTTCTCTCACGTGGACACAGCCTGGAGCCCTTCCCCATGGCTTGAGCAACATCTCACTGGGTGTCCCTCCAGCAAAACTTGGCCTCGGAGTGCCAGGAGGGAGATGGCCATCCAAGGGCTCCACTGCGGAAACACCACCTCCCCTTTGGGAATGGTCTGATGTTTAGGAACAGGGCAGGATAACAGGAGCACAAGGTTTACAAGTGCCTGTTGCACCGGGACCTTCACTGAACTTCCTTCATCAATCTCCATCAATCCTTCCTTTCGTACGACCCAATTTGGTCTCTAAAACAGCTCCCTTCCTCTTTTTCCTCCCCTCTCTCACTGCCCCCCAACGCACACATGCACATTTCCTTTTCCTTAAGCAAACAATTTTCAGATTTAAAAGTGAATTCTCAGTGCAGGCTGGAAAAAGACAATGTGGCCTCGCTCCTTATCTCCTGCTATCTGCTGCTGCTTGTACTCACAACAAGCTGTGAGCCTAGATTGGGTTTACAGTAGATTTCAAGTGTTTATGAGCCACAGGAGGGAGAGAGAGGAGGGGAAATCTGGTCGGTGAGATAAGTCCAGGAAATAGGGCTAGTGACTGGAGCAGAGTCAACAAGTTGAGTGAGCAACCGGACACCTCTAAAGACCCAAGGATGTGTGACTCAGTGTCACGACTTCAGTTCCCGCAGCAAACAGGAGTGCTTAGAGGGGATTCGCTTGTAATTGTCCAGGAGGGGTTCGTGCCTGGGATGGAAAAGGGAAACATCTTGATCCCTTTATAGTCTTGGAATATTTTCCAATTAGGAGCCCAAATTTAAGCTCCTCAATCCATAGGCAGGCTCCTAAAATAAACTGCTTGATTTTCAAGGATTGCAGAGCACATGCTGGCTTCAACAGCAGCTCACATCTCGGTCTATCACACTACAGGGTTTTATAATGTGTTGTGTAAATCTAGAAGCTCTCTGGGGTCTGGAACATCATCTGGTCTTTGTTCATATGCCACCTAGAGCAATGTGGCTTAGTATCAACAGGACGAGGTAGTAGCTGTTCACATGGTCACTAGGATATTTTTATAATCACCTTTTATCCCCATGTGGACAAGGTTTTTGATAGTAACTGGAAAAGTGTGTAGGCTTCATCTGTAATGTATTTGAAAGACAAAAATATCCAGGCTAGTTATATCAGAGAACAGTAATTCACATTGTTCTAGACAGCTCAAAAACCTGTCTCTAAGCATGGCTGTGGAATGGAAAAGTGAGGTTGTATACTCTTTCTCTGAAAGTCCAACTGGATGAAGTCTTCATGCTCTGAGGGTTGTTTCTAAACCAGAAAAAATTAGAAAATCATGTCCTTCAGGAGAGATGGTCCGGTTTTACCTTAAAATCTGTAATTAATGGCATACCTTTCATATCTTAGCTACTGAGGGGAAAGAGAACCTTATGGAGACCATAGTGACATTGATTTCCAGCAGCCATTAATCAGCTGCAGAGCCTGGACCACCACAGATTTTGTACTGATTTAGCTGGCTGAATTAACGGTATTCACATTTATTTGTTTGGTTGGCTGGTCCAACCTTTCATTTGGATGCAGCTATTCTGTAGTTAACTTGCTCCAGCATCTTCAGTTTTGCTCCCCTTGTTGTCACAGTCCTAGCTCAGGCCACCAGAGGCTAACTAATGCTCCAGGCAGTGCCCCTGGTCCAGGCACCTCAGAGCATATTTCCCAAAAGCAAACCAAGCCTTCCCTTCTCCTTCACACAGATTCCTCTTTCACCCACACACCTTTCCCCGTGAATCTCCTTCAAGTCCCTGTTTCATCCCCTCCACTTTTGTTGTCTGAGGCAAATCTGCATTCCTCCCATCTTCTTTCCTTCCATAAGGAATATTACTTTCTTCTTGTCCCAGACAATGTCTTTGGCCCATAAACCACTGGTCAAAATAAAGTCTATTGAACTCAGTACTTTCTGTTGTCTCTATTCTGGTAGGGATGTCCTGGAGGCCCTGTCAGCAAACAGGGATATACCCTGTCACTGAGCCATTTCATGATAAAGCAAATGCTCACAGCAAGCACTTCATAATATTAACCAGAAAGATTTCCCAAATCATCGCTCCTTTCCATATGGGAATAGTTATTCTCACATAAAGCACCTTTTACACCAAAAAGGCTGCAGCCTCACTCGGGAGGAGCGGGCACTGAAATGCTTTAATTTGACTGGTATACTCCAAGCTGTCTGATGATAGTGCGTAGACAAGGCCCAAGGTATAAGAGCTCTTCAAGGGAAAACCTTTTGTGGAAAGGGCTGTAAAACACCATTTTACAGTGTTGTTCTAAATTTCCTTTTTATTTTATGGTTCATCTAATTTGAAGAGAAACCTTCTCTGCAGAGAAGTGGAATGGGAAACATACTTCCATGTCAAAACACTTGGAATCGCATCAAGCTCTTGTTTTAGCCATTTATTTTTCTTTAATTCACCTCAGCTTTTTTTTTTTTTTTTTCCTTTTCACGCATTCAGCTGTTTATGTTGCCTTTTGGTGGAAACGACTTCCTTCTCGCTCTCTTCCCTCCTGCTCACCTCCTTTACCATCCACACTGGCTCAAATACAAGGTGAGATGTTTTCAAGAAATTAACCTCTGGAAAGAAATAATTGGTGAATTTGCTTGTTTGTTTGTTTTTCTGTGGACACCAGAGCAGATGGAGAGCCTTTAGAGCTCCAGATGTGTCTTCACAGGCTGCCTAGTCTCTCCAGAGCAGCAGCTACTCCAGGAGCTCAAGCCAAAAATGGCTGGGGAGGCTCTAAGGGAGCTGCAGATTCCCATCAGCACAGTGCAGGACTTCAGGGATTTGTTTAAAGAAAGCAAAGAAGAAATCCCAGAGCAAGCAGACACAAAGGCATCAAGCTGTGGAGCTGGACTATGCAAGGAGGGAGAGCGGTGCAGGAGACAAGGGCATCCTTGAGTTTTGTATTTCAGGGAAAGATTTTGATGTTCTCTTCTCCTGGAAGAGGTGCCTCATGTAAAATCAATGAAGAAAAAGCAAAGTAACAGTGAATCTTGCAGTGAACTTGGGGTCACCGCTACTTCTCTTTTCTTAAGAGGCAAAACGCCGCTGGAGGAAGAGGCTTGCTTTTAATTTCTTTTACTTTTTTTCTTCTATTTTTCTAGTTAGTGTCAGCTAGGCAGGTGTTTATGCTGGTGTGTGAAAGCGAAAGAGAGTGGTAGGGGCTCGTTTGGGATGATAAATACTGGTATTATTTCCTTAAAGGGGCACAGTAGACATATAGGGCAAAAAAGGGTGCAGAAGAGGCACCCTCTTCCAAAAAAAGGGGGGCAAAAGGGGGAGCGAGACAGAGGTGGGAGAACAGGGATTTTGGGGAGGAACGTGCTGAGTGCCACAGCCGCCATGGCAGCTGAGGGGAGCGACACGACAGCCATTTCACTGCCCCTGCGGAGAGGTGTGAGGTGCCCCACACTTCCCATTGGCTGCCCATGGCCCTTGACCCGCCCTCTGGGTGAGAACAGCCAATCGCAGGGGGCCGCTCTCCCCTGACGGGCTGAGACTGACAGGGCGGGATGCTCCTCACAACGCATCCCGCCATTTTGTCTGGTGCGGAGAGGGCCGCAGGGCCCCTCCCTCACAGCCCCATTGCAATCATTTCTGTCCTGCTCCTGCTGTTGAGATGCTCTTGTGAGACCTAAGATCTTTACCACCCTGTCCTTAAACTTCCCTTCCCGCCCTTTTGTCTGTTAAACTGTATTTAAGTCAGGAAATGTCTTTCATTATAACATTTATATTCTGCCTAACCTAACCTGCGGGAGGATATCTCTAAAATCTAGTAAGAAAACTAAAGAAAAACAAAACACATGAACTGAGGATCAAACGAGCCCAGTCAAAAACCAAAACTGGTTTAACAGGAGAGTTACATGATGTCCTATGGACAGTAAATAATTTCCTCAAATGTTTATAAACAATAGGGAGTGGAAACTCCAATGTTTTGTAGAGGATCATGGCTTCAAAAACAAAACCAAAACCAAACCCCACGCTTTTTCTAACTTCACTATAAATACTAGTCAAAATAAATAGTCTGAACAGTAACATGTCCTCAAATCAAGACAGTGTAGCAAAAGTGAAAGATTATTGTTCTCATTAAGCAGAATTTATAATTCCTGGGACATACATGAACCTTCACCTAACAGTCCTTTTTCAAGCATAATATAGAATCTAACAATGACGGCAATTCCTTTTTTCCTATCCCCTCATTTTATCTCTGTAACTAAAGCTTTTATTTTGTTGTGATAATGATTTTATCAATAATTTATGATTATTTATTTTAATATACTTATCACATTCATCATTAATGTTAGACCAGGGTGAAACATATTCTATTTCAAAGGTGTTTTTCATGGTAGAGAATGATTTAGCAAAGCTGAAATGTTTTTCCCAAATATATTTACAGCAGTTTTGCTGATTGCAAGTGGAATTTATCAAAGTGCTTTTAGTTACATTGACTAGTGAAAATGAAACAGCCTATCATCACTGAAATGAGTCTTTCTGATTTCTCTGAGTGAAACCTTTTTGAGATGATCACTTCAGTTTTCCTTGAAGTAAACATTTTCATTTCGTGCTAAAATTCTAAATTTGCCTTTCTTGTCGATTGTAAATGAAAATAAAATTTAACGGGTAGGAATTTCCTATAGAATGAATATTTTCATTTCAGCAGCATGGAACTATTACGCTTCATGATAAGTAAATTCAACTGCTCCTTAGAGTTCCAGCTGTGCACAAGTACCTATTGCATTAGATGTTGCTTAAAGATAGCAATGGGAAAAAAAAAAAAAAAATCAGCCACAGAGGGGTTCTTATCTCATCCAAAAACTCCCCAGCAGTATACCAGATGAAAAATCAGACAAACATCTCTCCATGGTAGTTCTCTGTTTCACCCTTTCTTTCTTGAGGGGGAATTTATGAGGCTATTTTTATTCAGTCTCTTGGACCTATATGATTGTACCAGCTAAAGCAAGTTCAAAGACACAGTCCCTGCCTTGGGAACAGAAAGTGGGAAGGTGTGTTGAAGTCCTTCATGCCTGTGAGATTTTGCCCCTCGGTCACAGACAGGTCTTCAAGTTTTTCTCCCTCCCAAACACACAAATTTGGCTGTTGTGGTGACTGATTCCACTGGCCTACTCAGAGTCATCTCCCCAGGCTGGTCTTCTTGACCATGGGCCCAAGCTACAAAATGCCTTCAAATTTTGGACCAAGACTGTGAGAGGAGCAGGGGGAAAAAAGTTGTTGTCATTATGTTCCCATAGCATGTGGAAATGATGATGGCCAGTTAAAAATCACCACATTTTCCTCTTAGGAAAGAGAAACTGAAGAGCAGAAGTGTGTGTGTGGTTACATGTCAAACACTGGAACCCCGTTTGACTTCACATACTTTCCCCTTATTTCTAATTAACATGTTGAGGAATTTTAAAATGTAATAAACATTATTTCTAAACAACCAGAAAGTAAAGCTTGCTTATTTCTGGTTTGATGTAAACATTTATAGCACAGCTCCATCCTTAAACAGTTAATCTTATAGTGACCTATTAAAATAAAATGAATTGTGTTATAATTCATCCTAAAGCAACCTCAGGGTTAGTGTATCAGGTAACTCCTGCTTTTGCAGTCCTCATGACGTTTTTAATCAAATTCAGCTGTAATTGCTGGAGCATACACATGCCTCTTTTAATATTCTGCCTACATTTGGGACTCATATGAGTCTGTTTTCTCTTAACGTATCTAATAAATAGAAAACATGAAAAGAGCACATTTTGCAGGACTCTGAGCTTTTCCACCGTTTCATTTGTTCTAGCAATTGTCCGACAGGCTTATGAGAATCGAGCACTTGTCAGGTTTCCCCCACCACCACCTTGGATAAAATTCTTTGTGGGTTTTAAGTCACTGTTTGTGTTGCTAGCACCCTGTTAAAGGGGGCATAGGCACAGGCAAGAGCAGCTGCCACAGGAGCCG
This sequence comes from Strix uralensis, assembly GCF_047716275.1. Classification (NCBI taxonomy): domain Eukaryota; kingdom Metazoa; phylum Chordata; class Aves; order Strigiformes; family Strigidae; genus Strix; species Strix uralensis. The sequence goes on along the minus strand of NC_133997.1, from coordinate 7,009,315 downwards.
ACTGGAAGCGCCTGTGTGTGAGAGGCAGAGATTTCATAGGCATCTTTAAAAAATCACTGTCAGTGATGAATGTTGAAATGTTGCTTACACACAAGTCACCTACGGTTTGTTGATGAAAACTTGAAATGTCATGTCTGCATTGGAGCTATTTGTGTAAACAAAACTTCTGTAACTTTCTCTGCTCAGGAGTGGGGCAGGGGGGTGGTGGTTGATTTTTTTTTTTTATTTTTTTTTTTTTTTGTCTCCAATGCTACAGCTGTTTCCAATTTGCCAGCAATTTTCTTTTGGGCTAGTAAAGCTCCCAAGATGACTGCAACTAGCCACATGGGTTTCTCGACTCGACTGTGGGGTTTGATTACAAGGGGTAGCAAACCCAGCTCAGGATTCAGGGCAAGCATTTCCCCTGAACTTGTAAGTGCTTTACGTCCTAAGTTTTTGTTAACGCCAACCTTTAAAGTTTATTTCATTGCAGCTTATTAGGCGCGTGTGCTCAGTGGTTCCTGTCAGAGCCAGGCTGAGATTTTGGGCGCGTTTGTTTAAAAAATAAAGGAAACTCGCGGGAAAAACGCACGGGGGAGAGATGCAAACGCCTGTGAACTGCCCCTCAACGAAAATAAGAGGAAGAGGGTTTTGTTAACACAATAGTAAGCCCTCGGGGTTCCTCTTCAGCTCCGTGTTTTCTGTAATTCGCACGTGGAAACGTGAGAAAAGAATGAAAAATGACTTTGAAATGTGATCTGATTCGGTCCCTAGCTAGCTCGGTTGTGAGTGTGCAGAAAGAGTTGTTCGCATCCCCACAGAATAATGAGATTAAAGCTTGCAAACGGCATTTTTAACCCCGATGCACGCGATATTTTTTTTAAAAAGCCAATTAAAAATGACAACGCGCTTTTTTTTTTTTTTTTTTTTTTTTTTTTTGGCGATTCCTGTTCTCTCCTGCGCACCTCGCAAGTCCCTCCTGTCGCTCTGATTTTTCCTTCCATCGGAAGTTACCTTCTGCCTAAAATCCCTGTCGCTTTACCTTGCCTAGGAAGCTTGTTTCTCTGAACGCAAACAACAACAACAATTATAATAATAACAAAGAATCCGAAGAATTTCTATATTAAAAAGTGGCTCTGGCGAGGTCCCTGGTCACTGGGTACAGGTCTGAGTCTGTTTTCCTTGGAAATTGGGAGGAATGCTAAACGCCTCGTCTACCAGAGAGTAAATTGTGTGCGGAGCTCTAGGCACGGCTCCCAAGTTGCCCTTTCACCCCTTCACTTTATATGTTCCTCTTATTAAGGAGAAAAATGTTTCAATATGTTGGAATTTGGGGCAAAGCCGGGAAGGAGAGAAAGAGAATAGAGAGTGGAAGGACATTTTCCAAATAGTTTTGGTAACCCTTCTGAGGGTTACATTTAAAATTGATGTCGTACTAAAATCCCTGGAAGTTTCTTCCCCAGGTTAGTGCAAAATATTATCTGCGAACCCTTCTGAGGTGACAATATGCGCCAGAAACGTGACCCCGGTGTGGGGGAAAAAAAAAAAAATATCCTTGAATTGAAGAATATATTCCTGAAAACAATATATCCCTGAATTGTTTCCTTTCACTCCCTAAACGCGTTACTATTTGATAGGGTATTATTGAATAGCTGAAAGGATCTGGAGGTTTCGGCTTGCAGAGAGAAATGCTGAATTCTTGTTCCAATAGAGAGAATAGTTTCGAGATGATTTCGTCTCCCTTTTCCAGCCGTGTGCATCTGCAGCGTCGTCTGTCATATTTTCAGTTCTGCTTCAGGGGGAAATGGGTTAACTATTTTCAAGGTAAGAGTCAGGAAAGAAAGCTCAAAGTAAGGAACGATGATTTAAAAACGGATATTTGAAACTTCCTTATTTAAAAAGGGGATTTAAAGTAGCACTTGAGCTCCACTCAGCGTCTCTTTTCGGCTTGACTCCTCAGCAATATTTTTTAAAGAAAGTTGTGAATTTTTTTTTTCTTTCTTTTTTTTTTTTTTTTCCTCCTTGTTCTTTAAAGTTGCGAGTAGAGCCAGGCGGGCTCATTGGGCGAAGATGTCACATAGCCATGATTAATCTGAGGGAGCAGCTGAAATATTGATAAGGGGGAAAACGGAAATCAAATGAAAAGTAGAGGGCATAGAAGAGAGGGAAAGGAAAGCACGTCCCGGAGCTGCCAGCATTACAGAAGCCCCCTGAGGAAATGCCTGGTTGATGCAGCCTGTCTGGATGGGCTGGGAATTTTAACTTCAGCGCTGCTTTGGATCTAACAAGTTTAATCTCTCCTCTTTGCAAAACTGCAGCGGCAGGGTAGTAATCCAGAACTGGTGGGGAGTTTTATTTTTGGTCTCAACCTGGATCTTTACAAACTGGTCTGCCACTGGTTGAGGGGAAAGGGTATAAAAGGTGAGTCATTTAAATAATAGTAATAAGAATAAGCAAGAAGCGAATCTAAAGGTAGTTTGAGAGGCCCTTTTATATTGCGGCTGATGCTGGCAGGGCAATACGATTGATAAATAATCCACAGCAGACTTCTTAAGGCTGGCTCCACATATGTAGATGTATTTATTTATATGAACATGCGTAATTATAAGAGGGAGGTAATGGGGGGTGGGGGGAGCGCTCATCAGGGGTAAAGAGGGGAGCAGGGGAAACTGATATGTGAATCCTTGACCCCAGAAAATTTACTGGCTAAGCAAAATTACCTTCTCCCTCAACTCTGTCTACCCCCACCCCCCGTTGCAAGTTCAGAAGCAAAAGAAACTGGAATGTGTTAGGAGGGAGGACGACAGAAAAAAGAATTGTACTTATCAGAAACACATTGTCGATTTTATAATCAGTTGCCCTTCTGTGCCAGCTGGCCGCGTAATAAATGCTTTAAAAAAATCAATAAAAGGAGCGGGGGGGGTGTGTTACGTGCAGATAGCGAACTTTTCCAGAGTTGTTGGGCTGTGGGGTTTGGTTTTGGGGTTTTTTTGTTTATTTGTTTGTTTTCTTTCTCTATTTTTGTTGTTGATGTTGGTTTTTAAACAGCAGCTGTTTCAAAGCAAGGCGGTGGCGCTGGCTTTGGGGGCACGGAGGTGTTTCCCTGGCAGTGCTGGGGGCGAGGAAGGGGCTCCCCGGGGCTTCCAAAGGCGGGCTGGCAGCTCCCGGGCTGCGGGCACAGGCAGCTCTGGCGGGCGCGGACTGCTTCATCCATCAGGCGAAGGATATTTCGTGATAAACCAGCGGTGTCTGGGTTGTATTAGATCTGGACTAACTGAACTAGCTGCAGTTAGGACCCCACAGCTTTTCCCGAAGAGCTTGCAAAACAAAAAAACCCACAAAAAAACAACGCAGGAGTTGACCACTTGGGCGCAACTCTTTATGCATATCACTAATTCTGCAGTATAATTTTTCTATAGTAAATTCTGGGTGAATTTCTAACTTTTCCCTTCCCACCGCGGGAAAACGGGACCGTCAGGATAGCAGCACTTACACGCTAAGGGCGGGATGGGGAGGGGGGGGGCTCGTGCTTCTTAACGATCCACTAATTACAGTCAGCTAATCGCTTTCTGGCGCTTTCCAAGGCGACTAAAAATCCTGAGAGGAGCTGGTAGAAAAACTAGTTGTCGGATATTTTAGTGACTGCAGCTTTATTTTCCCACACACCATTACATTTTTCACGATCGTTGTTAATCTCTCCATCTCTGTAGTGATGACTTGGGGGGGGCGGGGGAGGCAAAAAAACCTGTTCATCAGGAGATCATCAAGTCTTAGAGGTACAGAAAAACAGATGTATTGCATTGATGCAAGCCTGAGATAAAGCACCGCCGCGTTTGAGTAACGGCACTATCCGAAATAGAAGGGCTGAGATTGACAACCCTGGGGTTTTTTATTGCTATTTGGAATGATACTTCCGTTCGCTATTTTTTTTTTAATTTATTGTTTAATTATTATTGGTGAGAAAGGTTCTTTAAATCAATAGAGGCCGGCAGGTTAATGGCTCGGAATGGTTTCAATGAGTCACGAAAGGCAACTGCCCTTCATTTAGACCAAGTGAAACCCTTGGATACAAGTCAATAGGGTTAACTAGTCTCGACATGAAAACATGAGTATTTCAGCTGGCTTTTAATTGTTGGCTAAGAAATTCAGTTAATCAAATGTCAAACATTTCCCTCTGCTCTGGTCAAAAGTGAAGAAGGCTCTTTTCCTCGGGGGGGCTGGGGGGAATCCAAAAGCAAAATCGAGCACAGAAATAAAACCCTACTTTATGAAGTCCTGTCTGTTACTTGGCTTTTAGTTACTGTGGTGGACGTTTTTCTCTGTCCTTTAAAAGGTACACTTAAATGCTTGATCACTTCTCTTTAAATTTTATTACTAATCTTACTTTTTAAACAATGCTTTGTTTCTTTACTTTTCTATATTCGTATATAGTATTTGATTAATTATTTTTTTTTTCTTAATTTCAGGTCAATTTTAGGACCTTTAAATATATCTATTAAACAAGTAAGGATGTTTCAGACTGTACCAGACACTTCGTCTTACGTCAAGGTAAGACATGACAGCATCTTTAAACAGGTAATGTCAAAAATTACAATCCTCCAAAATTCACAATCAGTTGTATTCGTTGAAAATCTCATTCTCACTGAATTTAGCAGAAAAAAAAAAAACCAACCCAAACCTCTGCCTTTGGTGGGAGAGGGGTTAGAGTCTCAAGTATCACAGTTATCATTCTGGAAATATGCAGGGTTGAGTCAAAAGTTGTATCACCAGGGACCAACAATATGTTGAAGTGGTTTTGTATGATGCATTGATGCTTGGTTTGATGGGTTATGCTATAACTAGTATTAGAGGGAGGGTGTCCTGCGTTACATTAGAGTAGTGGTTTGTTGCTCTGAAACCAATATGATAGTGGTGGTGTGCTACCAATGTTATATCATAGTGGTTTCTTAAATTGGCTTCCAATTTTCTGATTTCCTAGATACCATTTAGTCTTGAACCAGAGCTAAATTTCATTTAATATCCCTCTACTTCTCTGCTGCGCCAACTACTGAATTCAATATGCAAGATGATATGTGAAGTTATGTTTTTTGAAAGGTACATTGCAAAATGGATTTAGAGGGGAAAAAATATTTAATGAGTTAAACCAAAACATCTCTTTCAGTTACTGAAGAAATGGATTGTCACACCAGGCAATGCAATATAATACTGGGATTTCTTTTACAGCACTACTTATGGTTTTCCTTGAGCAATGCTTCCATACAATTTAGTAGGCAAACTGACTTAGTTGGTTTTACTGATAATGGCTAATGCCAGATACTACTAGATCTTGCACTCTAGTTGTTTGTATATCTTATTTTTTTTAAGTTAGAAAAATGGATCTTAGAATGTATTTTGATGGGCCTCTTATGCCTCTTTCATAAGATTAAAACAAATACCAAAGAATGGTTGGCACAGCCTTGTCCCTTTATAACTCAATTGAGTACTATATTATATTTGACATCATATAGTTTTTTTTCCACAACAGTTCCCAAGAATGTAAATAAACCAAGTCTGGGACATCTGGGTTACACGTTTAAGGCAAACCCTGCATGCAACAGCACTTAGAGAAAATCTAAAACACAAGCCTCTTCTCTCCCAGGCTGAAGAAACACAGAAGGGTGTTAACTAGAGCTGGGTGGATAATTTGTAATGAATAATTTATTACAGGAATTTAGTCTCTTTTTTTTTTTTTTCTTCCCCTTAGTCAATGATCCATGCGCCAGTTGTGATTTTCATGTACATGCACATTATTGGAAATGATTCACTGAATGATTTCTGTATATAATCCCTAGGCTATGGCTCATTTTGCAGGCAGTTTATTAGTATTAGTATTTGAAACGCAAGCTTGGTGGGATGACTCCCAGGTCATGTGGCATTACTTGTGTTCCCTGATTGGGTGAACTTGTGCAGCTCTCGGGACCAGGTTTCTAGAGCCAAATCCAGCTGGGAATGGTCAAGATTCCACATTCAGTTGATATCCCCCAAAATCCCACTCCTAGATCAGTGTTTCAGGGAATGTTGATGATTTAATTTTTCTTATTAAATTCCTATAGCTTTGGTCCGGGTTCTGGAACAATAGAAACTCTGTGGAAAACAAATGAAATTCAAGTCTCATGAAAGCAAATTCACTCAAAGTTCAAGTAGAGAAACATGTTAGGTGGCCTGTGCCCAGCTTTAGCATTAATTCCTCTTTGGAGTTCCTGTATGTGGGAAATGATCTGAGATGTGCTCTGTTTACAATGAAGAGATGAAGGCCCTTTGACATCCTATATTATGGTATCATTGCCTTTTGTTGCGAGGCTAGATCCAGCTGCTGCTCCAGTTAGTAGCAAAATTCCTTTTGAATTAAGTGGAACCAAGATCCAGGCCTAAATAATTTAACATTCCAGCAGGATTGAGTGAGGCTGTCCATAACTGTGTTGGGATAGTCTTCTCATTAAGTACAATCCTGCAGGCAAAGTGCTTGGACAAAGTTCTCTTCACATAAGTATGTGTTTTATCCGCCAGGAACTCCTCAGGCTGGACTTACATCCAGTGTTTTAGCAGTGGAGGGATAAGTGAGCTGTGTGATGCTGAACCCTCTGCCTTTTATTACAACCCTTCATCATCTGCTGCTGTTATTTTGGGCAAGGACCTTGTCTTTGGTATTTTGTCTGTACAACTTCATTCACACCACTGTCATTGGGGAAATGACTTGTTCCTGTGCTTAAAAAACTCCATGAGATTTTGACAGAAGTCTCTTAAGACTGATCCAAAGTCTTCTGAAGACGAAGGAAATATCTCCCATTGACTCTTAAAAGTTTTAAGTTGGGCAGCTTGGAACGAGTGGTACAAAACAGTACCTGGGTGGCTCATTCAGACCAGTAAGGCTGTTCATAAAAGTAGAAACACGGTTAAATTCAGGAGAATTGGAACCTTAAACTCATGGGTTAGGTCAATCTCTGGCCCCTCGGAGCTTGGTGACAGTTTCCACTGACTCAACGCATCCAGAGCCAACAGAGAGACTCTGACTGGCTTATTTGTAGGAGAGGTGGGATTGACCAATGATCTAGGAACATAGTCGGGAAATGTGGGTACGGACCCAGGCCCTGACAGAGAGGGCTTGGTGTTCCTGAGCAAGACACTTCAACTCTCTGTTCCTCCGTTTCTCCATCTTTAACGTGTGGATGGAAGTGCTGTGTAAGAACACAGTGCTGTTCAGATTTAGACAGCACCTGCCTTCTCTTTCCTGCTTCCCCACACTGATCTTTGAAGACTTCCTAAGTTGTGGTGAGCAAGAAGTTTGAAAAGCAGGAGCTTAAGTTCCAATTCCCCTCTCTTCCCAGATCTTTTTATTATTATTTTCTTTCATGTCATTCCTTCTTCAGAAAAACTTATTTGCTTGTCTTGTGGGAGGGAGAAGTATTTTATTTATTACTTTCGTGGGATCTCAGCTGATGATGTCTACGCTACCCCCATTACACAGCCAAAAAAGCAGGACTGGGATCAATGTCATCTGTAAATCCTCTTCAACAGATGCCCTATATATATAAACTTGATGTTTATTCTGTGCCTTGTACAGAAAAACACCTCATCTCTATATGGTGTAACTGAGAGGGAGTTGCTAGCAGGGTGTTCCTCAGGAGCTCCCAGGAGGAACAAATTCACTGTCGTACCCCTGGGCTACAAAATAGCCTATGACCACCTCCAGGCCACACTGTTTTTCTTGTCATGGCTTTCACAAGGCAAAAGGGAGGTGTGGGGCTAGGTAGCTGGTGGAGGAAGAGGAGAATTTCACTTAGAAAATGGTTTGTTTTAACAAGGATGGTTTATATTGAGTCATACTGGTGAAGTTCAGCTTCTCAGGGTTGTAACCTTGATTTACATCACAACCACGTAGGACGTATGGATCTGTATCTGAAGTGCTGTTAAAAGACCCTACATAACCTCCTGACAGGACTACCAAACCTTCTTTCTCACACACACTTCTTGTATGGGCCTTAATGTGATAGAAGGGTAAGAAATCGTAAATATAAAAAATAATTTTACTGGTTTATTCTACATAACTGATAAAGTATCTCTATTCCTCATACCATTATGGGACTTACTGATCTGCAAGTACTTAATAATTTACAGTATATCAGAGGGTGCTAATCTCATCTAAACATGAGTATTTGACTTTAGAGAATGAAACATGTAATATAATTGGGAAATTAAATTTTAAAAGACATCACTGGAATCCTGACTGTAGGGATATGGAAAGAATTAGGGCTATAAGCAAAGCAACATGACCCCTGAATACTGAATTTTTAATTAGTACCATTGCCACAAGATACCCTAGGCCACAGCAGTCTTTGCTCCCCTTCTGCACTGCCAGTTTGTGGTTTAGTCTGTGTGTAAAGGCGGTACCAGAATAATTTCGGGGGTGTGCTATTCACCCACGCTTTTCTCCTGCCCTTCAGCACCATCCAAACGCTTATCTCCTCTTCTATCGCTCCCCTCCTTGCACAGAAAAAGTCATCGCTTCTGCTTTCAGTTCCCCAGCTCGCAAACACAGCTCCTGCCCTGCCCTCCCCAAGGCAGCGCCTGAAGCTCTCGGGGCTCTGCAGAGCACCCCGGGGCCGGGGTGAAGCCCCGTCTCTGGGACCCCCTTCTCCAGGAACCAGCCCTGCCAGCTTGAGGCAAGACCCGCTGGGCCAAGGCCCTGGGCCTGTGCGGGAGAAGCAGCCAAAGGAGAGGACGGTTCTGCTCCCCACCACAGGGGAGAGGGTACCCCCGTGTCACCCCAGCTTTCCTCTCCTTTCCTCCGCCACACCTGGGGATGATATTTAGAACAGTCTCCCGAGAGGGGCGTGTTTCAGGCAGCCCCCCAGAAGCAGCTCAGGTAATGCGCTGGGACGCCTTGGACCCCCCCAAACCCTTTGGGGGAGGCAGCATGCTCCCTCACCCCCCCCCACTCGATCCCCGCGGAGTTTTGGGGAACACCCACAAAGCAACCGCACGCTCCCCTTTGCGAGCTTGTGCGGAGAGCGGTCTCCAGCCCCGACCTCCAAACAGGCACGAAGGTGGATTTTCCTCCGGGAAGGAGCCACCGTGGGACTTCTGCCTTTAAAAATGGATTTCATGCAGCCATAACGTTTGTGGTGCCGTACAAAGAAGCATATTCATGGAGGAAAATGGTCTGGGTGGCTGGAAACAATATTTGGTTTGTTCTTGCTTTCACTCTGCCTGGAAAGTTTACAGAAGCCCTAAAGAGAGAGGGGGGTTAATTTTTTTTTTTAAGGACAAACCAGAGATTTTCTTTGGAGTGGGCAATGCGAAGGCTGCTGACAAACCCTGACACGGCCACGTTATCTTTCCCGCTGAACAGCAGCGGCTGCTACAGGTTGCAAGGAAAGAATATCCCGTTATTTCAGTTTTTTACACCCGAAATCTCGCAGAGGAGATGGTGCCTGCTGAATCAGCCGGGGGGAAGGAGCTGCGGAGGGACCTGGGTACCGGTCACCCCACAGGTGCTCAGGGACCCACGGACGCTGGAAATGCGAGTGCGTGGAGCTGACAGAAACCTGCGCCAGGCTCTTAAGAACAGCTACAGAGCCTTAGCCTGGCCGAAAAGGGAAAAGCAAAGCCCTCATGGAGTGTTTTTTCCCTAGTTCAGGTAGTACTAGTCCTACTGAGAGCATCTTCTAGCGCACTATCCGTTTCTGCTTCCCCCCCCCCCCCCCCCCCCCCCCCCCCCAATTCCCGACGTCCCGCAGAATTTCAGTTCCTCCCACCCGGGTTCGGAAGGGACCAGGCACCTCCAGAGAAGGTGGGGATTGCAGTAGCTTTGTCGGCAGGGGCAGGGTGGGCAGAAGCTGCTGTGAACTCTTACGTCATTCTCACACTTCGTGATGATTAATTACGTATATACCGAATCGTTCTAATTTTTTTGGATGCTCATTTCTTGAGGCAGAAACGCTGCTAAGTTGTTAGGCTTTAGCAAGTCGTTGATTAATGCCTTGTGACAACTCGGTACTTAAGGATTTAGCTCTTGTTTGCACCTACCTCTCTAATTTAAATAACAAAATCCCTTTCCATTTCCCGGTGTCCAACGAATCCCTCCTGAACTGCTTTTCCCGTGCTCAGCCCCAGCGCTGCGTGGGGAAGGGCTGGCGTTGTTTCTCCCCCGCTTTACCTTAGGTGGCAAAGGTGGGAGAAACGTTGTTTCTCTCCTGGAAATGTAGCATGTTTTGGAGCTTTCTAAAATAAACCAGGCTCTCGGGCACAAGGGACAAGCTTTTACAGTGGCTCCCGCCTTTAGACAGCAGCATTCAAGCAACCAGCCCCCCTCCCCAACTCCGCGACCTTCTAATGGCTCCATTCTTTCACAATTCACAGAAAAACGCCCCCCACCAATATGCTGGATCCAGGAAATTTTGTATTCCAGCCCTTCCTATGCTCTCCCAGTCCTGTGTTTAGAAAGAAAGGAGGTGTGGAGGGAAAGAGGAGCGAAAAGAGAAGAAAAAGAAAGTGAATGCTAAGGGGGAAAAATGCTTTAAATCTTTCCTGCAAATCTCCAAATATATGAAGTCTGAGGGAACAAATTCAAAGCAGGCACGGACGCCTGAAGAGAAGTTAGAGAGAAATATTCTGTTCCATTCAAGCGCATCAAGGGTCTAGCTGAAGTCTTGTTTGGCTAAGGTCAGACGAGACTGGGTTCTCCAATAAAAATAAATCTCAAATTAATTATGGCCTCAAGCGAGGGGCCAGACGTTTGGAGCTAGTGCACTGCAGTCTGTTTTTTTGGCCTTCAGTATTTTTGTTGTTTTGTGCCTTAGCTTTTCAATAATTGCGGGATGGGGGAGGAAGGGAGGGCGGGGGCTGTTTTATTGGGACATGGAGCTCAAATAAAACTAGCCAGGACACTGCTTACCCCACTCTTCGCCTAATTGCGATGCAGCTTCAAAGCTACTGCATCTTCTCCACACCACTTTTAAGACATTATGTTTTACTTAGTACCGATTAGCAGCGAATAACTTTCCGGCTTCAAGTTCCCAAATCCCATGGGCTGTTCCTGTAGACCAAGAGGTAGGAGGGACCCGATCCTTCAGTTGTGGGGCTGGAAAACTCTCCTGATTCCTTTTTATTGCTGTAGCCGAAAAGCAGAGGTTTGCCCAATTAGTTTAGTTTAGAATTGGGATTCGTTTCTGGGGATTAAATCCCAGGGCTGTAGTTTGGGTTTTTTGCTTGTAAGAATGCGGGTTTAGAAAACAAACAAACCACGTCGCGTTTTTTATTCTGCAAAGGAGTCGGTGCCAGAGGAAACTCAGATCCGGAAATTTTAAACGTTCACTGAAGTTGGTGGAGATTTTCCCTCTAGTAAAGACTGAAGCAGAATAGACCTTGGCCTTCTGCAAATTTAGCTCCGGGCAAAGAATGATGGTAAATAGTGTGAACACGTTTATAGAGGATAGAATATATAGGACGTTTTATGTGTGTATAATATACGCACACAACGCACCTCGCACAAGGTGTGTAAATACGCGGATAGAGAAAGGTAGTTCAAAGAAAAGAGGACGCTTTGTGTCACGGTTAGTGGGGAGGTAGTGGGAAATGAGCCGTTTTCTAGTGACAAAGCCAGGGCGTGGCTGCTGCTTTCTGGGGCTCCCCTCCCCTATTTACCGCGTTAGTTCAAAGCGACAGTCCCAGGCCGGGGTTACCGAGAGCTCAGCTGATGCTGTTGGGGTAAGAGAGGGTGAAATAAGGCAAACCCCTTTCCCACCCTCCGAAAGGAATATTTCTAACCTGCAGCTGAGGCCCGGGAAGGTTTTCATTATGTTTATGCCTATAGACTAACTAGACGGTTTTAATTATGAAGTGATGACCGCTAATCCCGCGTGAATTACAGACAGAAAATCCATATCTTTGAGGTTGTGTAGTCCCGCGAAGGACTGGCATTGAACTACACCGAGGGGTTAACTCCTCTGATACTGGACGTGAAATACTCCTGGGCCAAATTCCCCCCAGCGTGTCCTTACTAGTTTCAATCGGATCACGCCAAACCCGGCGGTTTCACCTCCTCGGTGTGAGGCTGCAGTCGGTGTAACCCGATTGTAAGGGCGAAGAGAGGAGGTGGGGACATGCCAAGCGCTTGAGATCAATATCGAACTAATTAAAAACTTGGGTCGAGAATTTCGTTTCATTCATAAGCGGAGTGAAACAAACCAAAAAAAAAAAAAAAAATCGTAATTGAGGAGTAACTGATTTCTACCAGCCTGTCCCAATGTAAGCATTTGAAATCTTCCGTGGTTGCCAAGATCAAATGATTTTCCAGATGTCTGGTGGTAACCACATTAAACAGATCATAATTCCTTTACTGTATGTACATGTGCATCCAAAAGCTGAGCATCAGATTAGAAATTGCGCACATTGCTCAGCACCGCGCCCGGCGGTGGCTTTGCTTTCCCCTGCCTGTCTTTGCTCCCTTCCTCTCAAACAGTTAAACACCCAAACTCACTGAACAATCACCTAGGATGATTCAGAGCTTGGCGCACGGAGTTTATGAATATTCCAGCCTTTTCCAAAAAGTTTGCGATAACTTCAGGGTGGTGTTTTTTTTTTTTTTAGGGGAAGAGAAAGAAAAAAAAAAAAAAGATGAAGCAAAGGTTCTATTGTTACGATATTTGGGAGGAAAACAGTAGATTGTTCCGCTTGTCTGTTACAATGTTTAACAACTTCGCTCATTACCTTATCTCTCGGACATTTCGCAAATCTTATTTTAGACCAAACACAAGAGGTAAAGCGGGGAGTAACCCTGATGGACCCGATCTCACAAGTGACCCGAACAAGCTTCATTTCGAGTCATCCCCAGACATGCAAAATAAGCCCCTGGGGGCCGTGGTGCCCGTCTGGCAATAAAATGCAAGAGTTGGGCTCCTAAAAATATCTCTAGGTGGGATGGAGGGAGGGGGGGGGGGGCTGTTTGACATCTTCCAGCCTTCGGGAGCACTTGGGGAGCCGCTCCGGTGCCGGACTCGCTTGTCTCTTCAGCCCGGAGCCGGGGAAAGGGTGTTTTGCAAATGTTGGGCTCCTCTCCCATGAGCTGGGCACGTTTTCAGGTGGTTTCTCCCCGCCGCTCTCAGCTCCCCGGCTCTCCCCCACCGCCGGCCCGTCCAAGACCTGTCGGTCACGCAGCCTAAAACCAAAATGCTCTGTGAGGTCCGTGGATGACAGAGGCTCCTTCCAGGGTGTTGTGTTTTTTATTTTTTTTTTTTCCCCTTCCTTTCGCGGTTAAGATCCTCAGCCTGTCCTCTCCCTCACCCCCCACCCCCGTTGTTTTTCGGGGCTGGTAGGGAGTGTTGTCTAGAGAGGAAACCATTTGGGTTTTGAAAGGATGCGTTTCACTCTTCCCTTTAACCTCTTGCTTTTCTGGTTGCTGCTGCAGCCTGCCATGTGGTAACGCTGGAGGGGGAGTGGAGAAGAGAGTATTTGCGGGGGGGGGGGGGGGGGGGGGAGAGGGCAGGGAAAAAGAAAGAGTAATGAGGACAGCGAAGGGTTAACCGTGATTTCTTTTAATTGAACTCCAGTTCTTGTGGCCCTAGGCAAGGGGGGACCTGACCCCGCTAGCAGCATCCAGATGTGCTGCTCTCCGGGGACCCCAGCGCAGACCCCGGGATTGTAAAGCAGACGGGGGGGAGGACGGGCTGTCCCCTCTGCTCCCCCCCCCCCTTTCACCTCCTGGCTGCAGACGGCCTCAATCGCTGGCAAGCAGCAAGCCAAAACCTCCAGGTCTGGTCACGTTCAGTCCCGTGTCTGCATCTGAACTAAAAAATTGTAGCTGAATTGATGAGGCTAATTTCAGAGGAGGGGGGAGGGAGGGGAGGGAGGGGCAAGGGGGATCTACAGCTCTCTCCTGCCAGCTTCGGTCTTGGAGAAATAAAGTATTAATAAGGCATCTCTGCCGCAGCCGAGTAGAAACACTAGTGGCATTATTGCATTTCCCTTTTGGAAGGGGCGGGTGCAGAATAACTTTGGATATCACTTTTATTTGCCCCCCCCCCCCCTTCCCCCCCCCCTCCCCGTGGTTGGACTAAAGACAGGGGGAAACCAAAAGACTGGACCCAACTGGCACTGGACAAGGTAAATCCTCTCCACCGAGAGATCCGACGCGCAGGAGTGTCCTCCTGCCTTGACACTTTTCTTTCTTGGCTTCACCCTCCTTTTATTCCAGCCTCTGCTCTTCTCCTCGGGCTGCAGCAGTTTGCAGAAGTGGGGAATAAAGGACGCCCCGAGTGTTGCATGATGTGTTCCGCTGTTAGCTGCTTGGTATTTTTGCAAGGGAGGAGGTGGGGAGCGGGTGAGCTGGACAGGCGGGTATTGTCTCCTTTCCTCGGGTCCTTTGGAGGGTTTGCAGCTTTTCCCGGAAAAAGGAAAGCGCGTTTCTTTTCTGGTGATCGCTCCCGTTTGAATGAAAGAGAGAATTGCACGTCAGGGGCTCGCCAGGTCTAAAAGGAGATTTAAAGGCTGGTGGTTGGGTTTTTGCAGTGCCCATTCTGACACGGCATCCGGGAACGGAAAGTTGAGCTGATCTGACAATTATTGTAAATTTTTGTCATTTTTAGCTTAGAAAGTTTTTTTTTTTGTAGGTGACTTTTTTTTTTTTTTTTTTTTTTTCTTCCCCCCCCCCCTCCTGTCTGAGTGGGGTTTTATCAGCTTAGCGAGAAACTTGCTCTGTGAGGGGAGGCTGGGGAAACTACTGCCAGCCCCTGAAGTGAAACGGGTGGGCTTCCATCCACCTCAGGACCTTTGCTTCAGAGCCCCACAGCCCAACCCTCGGGACGGCTGGGAGCGAAGGGAAGGGGTGAAAGTGGAAACGAGCCCCCACTTTCCTGCAGCCCCATTTCCAGCCTGGGTTTAATTGTTGGAGCCGTTTGTCTGTCTCGCATTAGCGCACTTACCGCTCATTTCTGGCAGCGACTGGACCCTCGTCTCACGCTCCTTGCTGGGAGGCGTGAAGGAGCGGGGCCGAAGTATGTTTTAAATACGTTTTAATCGCCAGACTTTTTAATTTTCTCCCTCCGCCTGCCGCGACCGAATTGTATTTACGGTTTTCTCCCCTTAGTTTTTGCCTGTGACTGGAAAACGCATTAATAAAAAAATCTGTGGGAAGAGACGGAAATTCAGTGAGTCAGGCTAAAGCTGCTCCAGCCAAAAGAAAAAAAAAATTGCAAAAAACATGTTAAACTAAACTGTGGGATGACACACGGCGCTCGCTAATACGGTCTGGGGTGCAAGGCAAGGTCTGCGTTGGACTGGCTGCCCTAGCGACAAACAAGAGCTGACAGAGGTAGCTATTGTTCTGCCCCTTCTTATCTAAATGGAGCAAATATCCTGTATGTAAAATATATATATTTTCATCAAGAAGGCAGGACCAGTGGAGAGACGAAAGTTTCCTCCTCGAGTGACTTCACTTCCCAAAATTAGCAGAAAAAAACGTTTCATCCGGTTAACTGTCTCTTTTTCGCTCTGCTGCTAAACCCAAAGTTAAAAAAAGAGAGAGACAGAGAGAGAGAGAGGGAGGGAGGGAGAGAGGAGGAGAAGGGGTACAGAGAGAAAAGCAAAACCGCTGGAAGGGCAGGGAGAAAAGCGAAAAGAGAGAGAAGGATAAAAAACTTCAGGAGGCTTCGGTTGCAGGCTAAACCGGGTCAATGTGTGGAATATTGCTGGTACCGGCTGGAAGTTATTCTAGATGGACGGCACTATTAAGGTAAGGGGGGCAGGAGGGGTTGGGGGACCCCTCCAGCCGGGGGGGCGCTGGGAAGGGGCGCGGGGGCTGGGGTCCGGCTCCGTCCCTCCGCCCCGGAGCGGCCGGTCTCTCCTCCTCCTCCTCCTCCTTCTCCTCCTCCTCCTCCGGAGCAGCGTGTCGGGGCTCTCCCCTTCGCCTCCCCGGTGGCCCGGGGGGGGCTTCGCAGCCGGGAGGGAGCCGGCCGGCGGTGCGGGACCAGCCGCCCGCCTGCCCCCCGCCGCCCAAGGGGGGGGCCGAGGGGGGGCCCCGGGGACCTGCCCGGCTGGGCGGGCGGTGACAGCTCCTGCCCCGGGGCCCTGCGCCGCCCGGGGCTGCCGGGGGGGGGTGCTGGGGCCGGCGGCCAGCGCTGCTCGGAGGAGGGGGGTGGGCAGAGGCGAGAGTGGCTCCGAGCTGGCCCCAGATATGTGCCCCTGGCTCTGATTCCCTCGCCCGGCCCTGCTGGAAACGCGCTGCTGGTCGGGTGGTGGTGGCCCGTGCGTTTTCTCCAGCGGTTTTTTTCGGGGGTGGGGGGTGGGGGTGGGGGGGTGGGAGGGGGAGAAAGCGAGGGATGGGGCGGTGTGGAGGAGAAACATCACCCTAGCTTGGGGCGAGGCAGGGGGAAGGGGAAGCAAAGAGTGTGGCAAAAAACCACGAAAATAACCAACCTCTGGTGGCCTTGAGCAACTGAGGACGCTGGTGGGACCTGGCGAGCAGTTCCCCCTCCTTTCCCCCCATCCAACCCGCCGGTCCTTCAGCCTCTGCAAAGATAAGCCAAGGCTTTTCCAAGCCCCTTGAGGTGGCTCGCGCTGTTTCTCACAGCCTAGGCAGCAGACGGTTGGCTTTCTTGTTTTGGGGGACCCTTGTGCAATTCTTAGGGGCTCTTCTTGAGGGACTACTACAGTACAGAAGCAGCTTGAACAGAAGAGCCTTGAAGAGAGAGACTCTGCGGGTGTGTTTGGGTTGGAGGATTTCGAAAGATGCCTATCGCCTGGGTGGGGTGTTGATCTCTTCTTAAAAGTCTTCTTTTTTTTTTTTTTGTATTTTTTCTTCTATTTTTTTTTTTTTTTGCTGACCTGGGGAGAAAGAAGCTGCAAACTGGCAGGAACTGAAACTTTCTCCCTTAGATTGCAGCTTGTGACAAGTGCACTGTTTGGAAGGGTCTCAACGGGGAGGGAAGTAGATGGGCAGGAAGAGAAAATGGAAAGAGGAAAGAAAGAGGGAATGAAAGGGTGAATGGCAGAAAGGAGGAGAGAAAGCAGGAGCATTGAAAGCACAAAATTTGGGAGGTATGGCAGGAATAAGACAGTTTTCCCCACCACCTCCTCAGATCTGTAGCAAAAGTAACCCAGGCCTCATTCAGGACACGTTTAGTGCACCACAACCTTCTTTGATTTGTGGAGCCCTAAATATCGTGCAGTGAAAGTGCAGAAATTTCCCAGCTGTCCATTTGCTGCGGGTGCACACATGGACTTGCTTTTCTGCACAGGCCATGAGCCCCCCTGCACCATCCTCTGAAAGGTGCCGAAGTATTCCCATGACCCACGTAGCTCCCGGTGCCTCCCGGGAGCTCCTCCTCTCCCCAGTCACCCAGTGTTGCAAAGTATTATTGCTAGCCCCCCCCCGCCCTCAGCCCCCCGCTTTGGAGATGAGGAACTGTGACACTTAGCAACTAGGCCTGCAGTCACGCTGGGGAGGCTGTGGTGAAAGGAGGAACTCGGCCGCATCCCAGGTCACTGCCCTGGCTCCTGGATCTGCCTGCTGACTGCTCTGCAGCCTTCTCTTATATTGTCCCGCTTCACCTGTCGTCCAGCAAGAATTTGGCTGTTCTCGCTAAGAGAGACGGGATCCAGATACACCAGAGTCTCCTCTTGGGCTCATTTACTGAGCAATTCCAGGATCATCAGCAAGTTGCTGCAGGTCCCCCCGTCCTGTTTGCCGCCTCCTGTAATTTACCCCTTTTCTGTTCCATGCATTTAGATCCGTGCTCCTGTAGTACCCTCAGGATTATCTGAGATTTCTTGCAACTTTTCTTACCGGGGAGAAAATAGTGGGTTTCCAAGGAGCATCAGACCCATGCAACGACAGATTTGCAGCAGTTCACCACTAAAAGGAAGGGGTTAGGCCACCTTGCCTAGCTTGTCTCAGGTGAAGGGCAATGGGAGAGGATGTGGCTTAAGTGTTTTTAATGTGCTGAGCTCTATGTATAACCTGTGCTTCAGGGCAGATTTTCTAAGTTCTAAGACACAGTAAAGCAAACCTGTCCTGTACCAGAGGAAAGCAGTTTAAAAGCAATTGTACCCTTAGCTCTGCTCTCCTGTAGGTCACGTGCATTGATTTCTCTCAAAGCTGTGCGTTTGTGTTGGGAAATGATATGGCAGAAAGATGCACATAAGTGACTGGAGAGCCAGAAAAACCCAGAAAAAGGCTCTTTCATTATCTAGAGCAAGAACATTATCTAAAGGGAGTAGGTGAAATCTGTGTGCCAGCACAGTTAAGAAGAACTTCCCTCCATAAACTCAAAAATATACCTGTCTGTGAGGAAGATAAGTGCAGCATGGAATAGATAGGGGAGAGGGCTGTGCATTCCAGATGATTGTTTTCTTGAGCAATTTAAATAATACAAGTGACTGCTTTTTCAAGTCTATGCAAAACTCTTCCACGGACTAATTGTTTTAATTGAGCTTTTAACTGCTCACTTGGCAGATGCAGGACTCTGAGTAAAAATCTCTCCCTTCACCCTGTGATCCCCAACATTGTGCCTGTATTTTCCTCTTAAAATCTTTTTATGCCATTCAGAAAGAGTTTTGATGACAGACTCTCTGACGGCTGGTTTTGCCTATGTGGAATAATTTAACTGCAAACCTGCCCAACTGCAGGGTAACTTTGCAGTAAGGGGGTAAATCCACCGTAGCCTTGAGCTGTCCTAAGGGGTCACAGTCGAATGCTCCTGGGGAAATGGAGCATGGTCAGAGAATAGATGTGGTCAGGATGATCCTGGGGTATATTTGCATCCTTTATGGATATTGCGTGCAAGCACGACTTGAAGTTGTTTTCAGAGTTTTTTAAGCCAAAGCTCAGGGAATTCCATGGATACAAACATATTACAGGATCAGCTCGGGACTGCAAGTCATCTTTCCCCATCATGCACTGACTGACATCACATATGACATTGCTGAGCCAATGCACCAGGTCTAGAATGCATCTCTATTTCTTCACAAATAATTTTTTTTTTTGAGGGGAATTAGTTCACTGACTCAGGAGGTGGGAGGCAATTTTTGCTGCATTCTTCAAATAATCTGTTTAATACCTGATGTAGGAGGTGGACTGGCTGGCTTGAAAAGTGACCTCCAGAGCAATGCTCTAAGGTCTTTTATGGAGAAAGACGTGCAGAAAATCTTTATCTTTGTTAGTTCATATCCATATTCAGTTCATATTCTGTGAGCAACACTTGCAGAATATGATTGAGAGCAAGCAAAACTCATGGCAGCTTGTGTTTGCACTAATTTTAAATAGTCGATAACATTTTTATTGTATGCCTCCAGGTACTTCAAATCACATCTTCCATGGGTTAACATGCCGCTTTGACTTGATTTACATTGTGTTTGGGGGGTTTGGTTTTTATTGCCTCAAATTAATTCAAAAAAGGGTACATCTAATCTCAGCAAGATGCCCACGCATGGACTTCCTCACAATAACAAATGGTGTGGTTTCAAGCTGGTTTAATTGTTTCAGTTCCACTTTACATGTGGACAATAATTAAAGTAAATATACTTGCCAAAGCCTGACTGTTAACAAAAAAAGCACATTTTGTGTAACTGCTGCCTTCATTCTGTGAAAACATGTTTATCCTTATGTTCTGAATGTACCAGAGAGACCAGCTGAAGGACATTCAATGAAAATTTTGCATTACTCAAGTAGATGACAACCATACTTGTCTCCTTCCACGAGAAGACAACTTGTATGTTGGTGTTGCTATAGCAAAGGGTGGGGTAGGGTTTCTATTGCAATCACTGTTTCTTGTCATTTGTGAACTGTAGGCGTTCGCCTCTCGTCCTGAAACTTGGCCATCAAGGTCTCGAACTAAGAACATGTTTCCTTTTTGAGCAAGTTTAAATGTCTGTTTTGCCATTTTTAAATTGCCCTGGCTTTGGCCCTTCAGAGATGGCCTTTCCTGGCAAAAAGGCATTGACTCCTAGGGCAAGCCTCTTAATCTCCAGATTGAAGGAAAAAAAAAAAAAAATCACAGAGAAGTTTGCTCACTGGAGACTTTGCATGTTGTTCTCCCTCAAAAGCAAAACCATCTGAAATTTCTAATAAATTATGATATTCCCTGACACCCTAGTCCCGATTCAGGTGACATTTATGTGGCTTTCTAACACACAACAGCAAAAACCCGTTAGAAATGTTTTGCAATTGGGATATTTTTATAATGCTGCTTCATTTTCCCTCCAAAACCCGTATGCAAATGCGTGCCTTTTGCCTTAGCATGAATTACAGTAGTGCTGGGTGCTGCCGACTCGAGGGGTTCAGCACCAACTCCCGTTTGCTACGCAAGTAAAACACTGGAAAGTCTTTTCTGAGTCGATAAACTGAGTAGCTCTGCTGCTCTGTAGTAGAATTGTTCCTGCTATGGAAAGATCAGTCTGAAGTAAACCTAATACACAACAAAACAGCACCAACTGCTTAGATTTTAGGCACTTGGGGTTTCACTCCGAGGCTTTAAAGAGGTGCTGAGAATCTTGTATAGTTTCTCTCCACCACTGTGGATTTTACCCTAACAGGATGTGGTCACTTGAAGTAATAGCATGCATGTCTTGAGGATTTTGTGCTTTTATTTTAGTTATTTATTCTAATGTTGTGATACTCCTGCTTTAAGATGGGGGGGTGGAGGGCTAGCTTCTTCTAAAGAGAATTTTGCTGGAGTTTTGGTGTGTAAGAGTGGAACTATTCATTGGAGTATTATGCGAAAGGCTCAAAAATCAAGAGAAGCAAAGGGGAAGGTTGCACCTTGAACTGAGGTCTTAGATGACATGTTGGTAAGGTGAGATGTGCTGAGGGAAGGGCATTTATAGTAATTTTTGCAGGAAGCAGGCTTTATTTTCTTCAGGTCTCTCCTTCCTGGTCTTACAGAAAGCTTTCCTCTTGATTTTGGTTCACATCTTCTCAGAAAGATCAGGCCCACAACTTATGAATGTCCAGTCTCATAACACAACGCATCTTCCACTCTTTTTTGCCCCATAAAACATCAGCATGTGAAGTTCTTTTACAGCACCTCATAAGCTGCCTTTGAAAAATGAAAATTTCTCATTCTGCTTGAGTTTACCTGACCACTTAAAGAAAGACCCGATGTCCCATCTCAGTGCAAACATGCACAAGCAGGAAAATTAAAGGAGCCAAGGGAGCCTTAACTTCAGATTTTCAGATATTTGTGGGTTTGCTAAACACCTAATGCTGCAAAAGCACGGTGTTAGTACTAGAGCGTGTATGAATGTGTGCGTGGCTTGCCTAGAAAAAACAGGTCTACTACATTAAGCTTAGCTCTACAACTTGATTTGAAGCCAACTTTCCCCCCCAAATGTAAAATTTTCTTTAGATCTTTTGTTCTGAATCGAACAACAGATCTATTTCCAGTGTCTGTGCCTCTCGTGCACATGTGAACATGAACACACAATGCATATGTAGGCATGTAAAAAGAGCTGCCTGCAGTGCACTTCTCAGTTACACAAAGCCCTGTCACACTTCCATGGGTGATGCCTAAGAACACTTTCTGAGTGAACAAATGTTTTCTTACAAGGCTCTGAGTGCATATTTATAGCTGGTTTTGCAAATACAGACTAAAATATCACCACGCAAATGTGGTTTTCTGCCTCCTTCTGGAAATAATTCGCTTGGTGGCGGACCCAGGTCTCTGCTAACTTGTGTGCTGTGTCATCACAAACACCCGGGCAGTCAGGGTGCTGACCAAGTTACCTCTCTCCACCGTAAATTGGATAAAGAGCAACGTATGATACAGGACAGTGCATAATCTACTCTGAGTTGCAAATATCAAAGCCTTCAAAATGTTAATGCATCTACTGCTTATTTTCTTTCTTCCTCTCATTAGCAAGGCCACATAATTACTGATGCGTATCTACACAGCTAGTAACACTGATCTAGAAACCTGTCTCTTGTAGTAAAGCCACAAACGTTACCTCCCTCCTCCCCCACCTCCGCTACCAAAAGCTTTTCCTTTAGCAGTAAGACAGAGACCCAAACAAAAGGGATGTATCTTACTGTATGTTACTGCTGAAGATATTTAAGTATGTCCCGATAAACCTTCTGTTTCTCCAGTGACAAATAGCACCAAAGGCAAAACTTTGAAATAATGACCTGACAGGGACTATCAGTATTTGACACCAGAGACATTTTAATGTATCTAATTCTGGTTTGCTCCCATGTTTTGAAGCCAGAGCCCTAAAAATAGGTATGTAAATGCATATTTATCTAAGCAAGCAGCTTGATTTGTAAAGGTACAGGCAACCTGTAACTCTCATTAGTTTTTGAAGGTAGCTGTTCCCTCTGAAAACATTTCTAGGTGCTTAAGAAAGTATTTTGATTCTTTATGTAAACTTGTTGATGAAGATTTGCAAAACTGGCTAAGGGGCATTGAACATACAACTCTCACTGGAAAGAGATGGGAGAAGCAAGGCTAAATCCCACAGGCATCTTGCAAAATCTCAGCCTTTGCTTCTCTTCAGCATTGGCATAATGCTGGAAAGAAAATGACCCCGGCTCTTCATGTGTATAGAGCATTCTTTCTTTTCCTGATTATTTTTCTAAAATACAGCCAGAAACACAGCTCAGTAGAGGCTCCTGTAGTAAATGTCATGGATGCAGCTAAGCTTTCTGGTTTATTTGCATACATCTTGTTCCTGTTCTTCCAGCACGGGCTAACTCAGAGCTCAACCGACCACAGGGCTGTAAAGGAGTAAGAAACAATTTTTAAAAATTACACACACCCCCCCCCAGCCAACGAAGCTGCACACCCAGGAGTTGAACGTTAGTATACTGGCCTACGTTTGTCAATCATGCAGAGGGAGTGAAAATAACTTAACGGGCAGGACAGCCTATAATTAGTCATTTGCCGATTTCTCACTCAGCAAAAAAACTGCCCTTCTTAGCTAATGCTGGTTTTGATCTGAGGGGAGGAGATAAATCAGCAAGAATACAGTTTTTTAAGTTGGTTGATGAGTGAAAAAAAGAAACTGGAGCAAGGTATGGTGGGGTCAGTGGAAGGTGTGGTGAGTTTGGGAAACCAATTTTTGTACTGTGACAAAATTCTTACTTAAATGTTTTTTATAGCAGCTTTTTTTTTTTTTTTTTAAAAAAAAAGAAGATAAGGAAGAGATTAGGAGAGGTTAAAATACCATTTTTACAGCTAAAAGCAGAATTTGGTTCTCTGGTTTCTTCTGAATAGCTCTTCTTGTTGTTCCAAGCTTGATTGACTTATAACTGCATCTGAACCAACCTCACATCAGTTCCTTTTTATCAGCCAAAGTGAGACTTCCTGTGCTCCACAGTCTGGTTTCCTGATGTGTTTCCTTTTTCCTTTTAACAGAACAAAGGAAACTGTAACTCCTCCGCTGCTCCTGTTCCAAATCTCCTTGGGACTTCATATAATGTTAGCATCGAACGTTTGCCTTTTATTTTTTTTTCTGCCTGGTCTCTGAGTCAGGCTGCTTAGAGTGATAGTGCCCTCTTCATATCTACTTGAGTTTTGCATTGCCAACTGCGGAGGGGCAAGAACCGTGTTGCTGTTGAAATGAAGCCACTTCCAGAGCAGTGGGCGGCCACCATGCTCTAGTCTACCCAAGTAAAGCAGAAAAGCAAAATCTTGGCCAAAAACTCTGCATGTTACTAGAGATACAGGATTTTTAATGTTCTGCTAAAGCAAATAATCAGGTGTTGAGATCTCATTGTTTTGCACAGGCTTGTATGTGTGAACTTATTTGGTATTTGAACCTGGGGCTGGAACTTTGTGTCCTGAAATATGTAGGTCACTGGTAGAAATGCTCCCCAAGATGGTTACACATATACAGAGTACAGATGGCTTTGCCCTGGTACATACTGGAACTGGCAGCCCTATATATTTTAACAGGAATGATTCTCTTAAACCACCACACTGAATGGCAGTTACTCTCTTCTTACAACTGTTTTTCCCTTACAGGGCTGCAGTTCTATGTCAGTCCTGCCAGTCACATTAGGAACATGCTATGGATATGAAAGATTCAATACTAAATCCAACTTCTGCCATGCAATTAGGGACCCGTCCCTTGGGAAAGCATCGTTTTCCCCCAGCTACTGCCCTCCACCCAGCTGGCAAGCGTAGTGTTTTGCTGAGATACGCTATTCCTTCATAATCACCGCATGTCAGAGCTGATGCTTTTTCTTTGTAAGAATCACACGTTCTTGTTCACTTGAGTGATGAGAATCACTTGTCTTCTTGCTCAGATAGAGGAACACGATCTTGGAGCAGGACTAAGTAGGTGCCTATAAAAGTGCTTCTGAACACAACTAAAAGCAACCGCAGAAGTATGGAGTTATACGTTAGCACAGAGTTAAGTGCAAACACGGGCCTGATTCTGAGAAATAAACACGGGGTATCTGCAAATTCCCACTGAAATCAGTGCAATTCCTTCACGCTTAGAGTTTACCCATTTATCCAAACCACCAGAGCTCAGCACGCTTAGAAGGAGAGGGGAAACCACAACCTGTGCTGCCTCTTGGCCATCAGCATATGAGGGCAAAGGGAATTTGCAAGTTCAGCCTCTCCAGAATAGGTAGCTTATATCCAAGGTTCATTTATCCAAAACCATCAACATTCAGGAATGGTGGAATATGGAATAGGATAAAAGATTCTGGACTTGGCCTGTTTTCTGTATATGCCTTAATGTATGTATGTGGTGTGTAAATTTGAAAGGGCGGCCAGAGATAGGCAGTGGTTACAACAGACTGAAGCAGCAGAGGATTACTGCACCACATCAGTTAACAAGAAGGCGGTTTCCAGGGAGCCCTGCTCACCCAAGCCTAAGGGAGGAGCAGGAGCTATGTTACTTTAAGCCAGAAAAAGAATTAACAACATTGCTCTCCTACAGAACTGTCTTTCTGCAGGTTTCAGTGTAGCGATCTGAGGTTTTCTCATGTAATAACAAAATCCTATGCCTTTACATTGAAAAACGTAATTTTTTGTCAAATAACTTTGGACTACTTATGGGAAGGTATCAGAAAATTATATCCCTTCTGTAAAATTCAGGGGAAAATCAAGGAAGTTTCGCCTTTCCTGCTGTGTTCTGTTTATGGAACAATTTCTATACACTATAATTCAATTTCCATAAAAACTCCATTGATTTAATCCCTATTAAATTCTGAGGATTTGTCCAGGAGGGTCGTGTTGCAGATCAGCCTTTAGGACTGACTCCTGATTAGAACCAGAAGTCATGACTCGTATGATTAATTCCTTGTATTATGGTATTTGTCCCTAGAGGCTCCCACCAAGACGAGGCATGGCACGTAGATGGAATAAGAGCCCATAATCTAAGCAGGGAAAGGAAAAAAAAAACAACTAGGAGATGAAATGCAGGAAACAACTGGTCACTCAGCAAGTCACCATCAGAGACTTCAGAATTAGAATTGCCCAGGGATTTGTAGCACAGGGTGAACCTTAAACACCCTTACATGAGTTTTACAACAGATACACAGAAAAATCACTGGAGGCAGGAATTATTGATCCATGTACAAGCTCAAAAGCCGATGGATCGCCGATTATAAACTCATCCCAAAAGACTGAAAGTTATTTTGCGCAGGTATCACAGTCGTTGTGGGTTCTCTTTGAGGCATACTGAGAATCTAGACTACAGTCTGTGTAACTTGTGGTCCTTTGGAGACGGTTTGCTGCAGCAGGAATAATTTTTCTGGTGATGACACTCCTAACCCGAACTTGCTCATAAAATTCATGTGGCATGCATGGTAACATCCTTCCTTCATTAGATCTAACATGCGCATGTATATATTTGCACAGCACAAATATTTATATTTTGGTGATATTTCCAAGAGCCATAAACTAATACATCTGACTTCATTAGAACGAACGAGGCTTTAAAATAAGCACGTGCCGAAGTGATTTGTTAGGCAAGAACTCTCAACGTCATCGTGCAAATATTACCAAAATTGTTTGTAACAGCTCCACTGTGACAAGAGAAAGAATGATCTTATGTTAAGTGAGGAACTGACGCACAGAGAAAACCAGTGTGTCTTATCAGGATCTGGGGTGTCTTTAATTGCACATATTTCTTCAGAATCCCATTTTCTACCAGACAATTGTGCGTGCAAATTTTGTGTGCGGGCTACGTTTTATCCCAGCGATCATGAATTCCCTTGTGACACCAAGATTGTACTTGAAATCTGAGACGTCTCTAGTAAGCCGGAGGGAAGCTGCTACCATTCCAATGGCATGCGGCCCAAACTCCAGCTCCTCGCCGCCCTGCCGCAGCTCGAGCGGCTGTGCAGAATCTCACAGTGTGTTGTTTTCGTGCTGCAATCTGTCTTCTGCGTTGCATAAAGTGGAAGAAGGAGCACAGACAGGTCCAGAGTGAAAAGTATTACTTCTTACCCATGCAGAAATTTTAGAAAGGAAGATCTGGAACAGGGCTTTGGCTACGGTATCATCTAGTCCTTTCCTTCTGAAAAGCAGCTCTGTCCTTCCCTTGACTGGGTCCTCTGCATTTTGAGTTGTGTATATGGAAGGCTGTGTAGAAAACTTACCCAATATGCATCACCACGTGACGCTTTTTTGGTAGGAGAAGGGTATATCCAGTTTTAACTCTGAGCCCAAACAAACTCCTGCCCAGGACACACAATTTCTGCACGTCAACATTAAAGCTGACACTGGTTTCTGTCCACTTTGCTGGTTTCTGCAGGGCATCCAAAACACAGCTTTACAGTTATAGGAATCTTTTGCCTTCACAGCACTTCCAGAGCAGTGGGCAAAGGGTTTAACAGATGGATAGAGTTCATCCCCTTTGGAAAGAGAACGCAACGCACTGAAGTTCAAGCTTGCTTGCAATGAATCCTCTGGATTTGCACCACTGTATCCAAGAGCAGACGTTTTCTCATTCTCACAGAATATGGGGTGGTCATTAAGGGATGGAATAAGCTTGCAGTTAGTTCCCTGCTCTTCATTTTTGGTATTCTCGTATGTCATCTCTACTTCAGTAAGGATGTAATTATGGTTGATCGTTAGTGTTATGAATTATTTGTGCTACAGTAGTGCCTAGAGACTGGAGTGGTCTCTGTTGTGCTAAGCAGTGTATGTAACAAGAGATTCTTCTTCAAAATTCCTTAGGAATGAAGAAAAGTTAAGGCACTTAATTTGAACTCCAGAGTGGAAGAAATTCTTGAGCTTCGCTCTCTGCTGTCAGACATGACCATGCTCTACCGTTCCTTTCCCAAATTCTTCAAGGTTTCTCTAAAGGATGGATGGATGGATTTTCTTTCCACCACCACTGCTCCCCATTGAAAGGGACTTCTGTGACTTCTTCATTCTGATGTCTGAATACTTCCTTCTGATTTTGGACTGACATTTGCTCATGACTGATTTATACCTTAGGCCAGCACTGCTAGCTTTAACAGCACTTTCCCTTCCCTGACGTTATGCCCCCAGTGTATTTAGACCACCGCCATAGCACTCTCTGTCTTTGTTTTGCTTTTTTGTTTTGGGATTAATAAAAATCTTCTAATCTTTTTCATACACCCTCCCCCTTCTCCCAGTTATTCCTTAGCCCTCAGCTGCACCTGTTCCAGTTTGAATTCGTCTTTTCTCAGCATGAGTCACTGGAGTGGCACACGCTGTTCCCAGTGCTTGGCATTAACACACACTGGAAGAACCCTCCCTGATGCAATTCTGGGATTGCAATGCTTTTTATTTTTCACTTCTGGTGAGTCAGAAAAATCTGCAAGCAGTTAATTCACTCCAGTTTTTGTCCTCAGCAGTGCCCAGCCTGGTTCATAGTTGTTCTGCCACAGGTTTCCTGTATAAGTTCAGGCATTTCACTTCATCTCTCCATGTCTCAGTTTCTCATCTGTAGAAGTAAGCAAATGCTTCCTTTCCTCTCTGCCTTGTCCGGGCGATTTGGAGTAGATGCTCTTACAAGGTGGGACTGACTTCAGTTCTGTTCACGAGCAGCAGCTACAGTGATCTCAGTGCAATGTAACGAACAGAAAGAAACCCGGTGGTTCTTGCCATTATGTTCTTTATTAACATTCAACAACCTTCTACCATGTTCCTGAGATGAGTATAGCCAGCAACCTTCTGGGTCATGCACTTATTTGTGACGTGCAGCTGTGACAGGCAGACAGGTTTTCCCTTAGATCAAAGACGAGCTGTCCAGGAGTAAGAAAGGTGTGAAGTCCAATAGATTTTCCAGATTTTTGCAGCAGGTGCCCTGGGCTGCCTGGTGAAGGAGTCCAGCGGAGTACGTGCGCGCGCCTGTGAAGCGGCTCCATTGATTCATACACAGAGCACACGCACACAGCTAAAATTTCAACTAGGCCTAAATACCAGATGGTTTCTTACATAAGCCAAACTTTTATGTGTTTTAAAAAATAGCAGCCAGTACACGGTCAGGACCCCATTCGGATTGTCTATTTCTTCCATTGACTCCTTACCCTTTCTTTCATACTCTGCAGCTCTAGAATTGGTCGTTTCAAAACTAGCAGCTGCAGGCTTACAAAAATAAAAAAGAATTAATTAATTAACATAACCCTAAACCACAGAAACCCTATCCTGTGAGCAGCAGTTTTCTCACCACACACTGTTCTGTGCCAGCCTGAAGGAGGTTAGCTGACACGCCACGCAAACAGGTTTGGAAACGTGTGATGTGGAAGGTGTGTGTACACCAGCAGAGAGGTGAAATGTGTCTGTAACAGGTCTCTGTAGCAGAGGAGCAGCAACAAAGCAGGCTCTGAAAAGGAATCCCTCCGAGTCCTGACAGACCATTCTCCCCACATGCTGCCCAGGTCTTTTTTTACTCCTTTTTGACACGAGAGACAGCAGCTATTTTCAGGTCCCCAGGGCTCAGCTCTTCAGGGACAGCCCTCCCTTCTTGAGAGGAACCTCCACAGTAGGTGGATGCTCTTTTCACAGCCTCTCTACCACACGAGAACCACCCTCTGGTTCCCTCACATTTACATCACTCCTCCAAGATGCAACTTTCCAAGCCCTCCTCATGCACGTGTTCACAAATACATGAGTGCTCGTGGGCACTCTTCTCTACCTCTGTGAACTTAAGTCTTTAGTAGCAAGTACAAGTGTGTGTATGTGAGATTTTTAAGAGATTAGCAGGCCTACCATAGCTTTAATTCAGGTAGGAAGTCAAGGGAAGGAATTTAACTGTGTGGAATGGGCTGTCCCTCAGTGTTAGGTGTTCTGTAGATGAGCTTTGTCCGTGAGGCAGTATTTGATACAGATGGTGTCAGCACATGCAGCTTTATTGATACGATGCTCAATGAATGTGCAATATACTGAGTAAGCATTTGAGTATCATCAGCTACAGTGGATAAAAGGAGCGTGGTTCTTCCCTTACTCAGTGTGAATTGCTGGTTAAACTGGCGGAGTTGAGCAAACAGTTGAAAAATGGATCTGTCCAAGCCATGCTGATTTTATAGATAGAGGTAAATATGCATCTTTTACACCTTTGCTGCTCCACTGACTCCATCAAACTTACCTGGATTCAAACTAGGGTCAGGGGGGTGAGCAGATCTAAATGATTATCACTGTTGATTTCTGTAGCATTGTACATACAAAATAGTTCAAAAGTCATTTTGCAGGACAAGTCCTTGACTCTGGTCTTTCATCTGAATCTGTCACTGAACCCAGAACTGCAGTGATATGGATTCAGGCAGCTACATACCTGCTTGTGTGCAGCATATTTCATCTGGAGCTGATAAGGCATTGAAGCGGGGCAGGATGGTCAGCTCCCACACCCTGGGCGAATCCTACAAAGGAGCTCTGAAAGAAAGTTTTGCTGTAAGAGTAACAAATACGTTAGGGAAACAAAAAAAAACAACCCACGACATTTGTGTTTAAAACATGGGATTATGATCCAGGAACTTGACTTCCATTCTTGGCTCTGCCAGTGACTTTCTGTACAACCAGAGGAAGCCACTGAACAGCCAGGCAGGACTGGTCATTCCCTGTTTATCCATCTTGCCTACCCGGCTCTTGAGCTCTTTGGAGTAGGAGCCATCCTCCAGAGTGTATTCACCCAGCGCTAGCACAGGGGAAACTTGAGGTTTACTCATCCTGAGTCAGGCAGTAGGGTATTTCACCAGGAATTGTGTCCAAGATGTGCACTTGGTTATTCGCTCTTTGTTATGACTAACTTAGTGGGTTATATAGATAAGGATACTTCTAGAAGAGAAACATTACATTATCTGTAACAAAGTTTTCTTAGCATCTGAGATCATAATCAGTCATCTATTATTTAGTAAAAAGATAAAGAGGAAAGATCTCTCATCTGGTATCTACTCTGCTCAGCAGATAACAATCACACTCACATGTCCCTTTTGAAAAAGCTAGACTTTTTGAAGAATGTTGTTCAGTAATTAGAGCAGAAGCCTGCAAGTGAAGCCTTCCTGGATTTATTCATCTTTCTTGCCCAGAGACCCTGGGCAAATCATTAGAGCTTTCTGTGCCTTGATTTTCTTAATTATAAAATAATAATGGGTAATGCTTTTCTGAGGTAAGGCTGAAAACTGACAAATCTTCACAGAGAGCTTTGTAAGCCCCGGATAAAGAATGCTGTAGGTGCCTAAAACATCAGTAGAAAATCCTCTCTGAAATAAAGTTCAAAGCAGCTGGATGCAGGAGATGGGGTTTTTGCAACTAGGAAAGGAAAGACGCTATTTATAGGACCTAAAATGTTCTAGTCGCTTATGAAACACAGAAAAAAGCCAGTCTCTGCTCTGAAGCCCGTATAACCTAAAACAATTGCATTAACAGAAATCTCACGGGACGCGTGTTGCATTGAGCTTGTATAGTCGCAGCCCCTCGGCATGAGCAGGAAGGGCAGTAGCTGCACCCCACCGCTGCAGTTCTAGAAGCCTTTGGGAGAGCAGTGGCTGCTGTCTGCTCAGCACTACGCACTCTCACGGACACTTTTTTCTTTCCAGCCCTGATAATCAAAGATGCAAAGGTCGTGTTAGCTGTGGGTTGCTTTTCCTGAGCAGAAAGGTATACAATGTGCATATAAAGCACAAAAAATCTTTGCTCTGATGAGCTGATTAAAAGCGTCTGATGAGCAGCAGCAGAGCAGAGGCGTACCAAGGGGGCTCTCATCCGCTCGCCTTGCCCGTGCTGCTTGCTGACCAACTTGCTCTCTCGGCGCTGTTATTGTTTGATTTCGGCCTGCTGAGACAGGTGCAAATCTGCTTCCAGATCACACTTGGATACGTGGCAGGCAAATTTTCATTAGAGGCTGCGATAACAAGAAACAGCTCTTGTCTCTCAATGCTCTATAGAACTGGGAACCTCTTCTGCATGCACCTGACAGTGGCGCCCGGCTCGCTAAGGACAAGGGCTTTCCAGCTGGGGGGGGCGGCGCGCGGGGAGGTTCGCACCATTCTGTCTTGCTAGAGAGTCATTTAGCAAGTGCCATTTGCTGCAAGCCGATTCTTAAAAAACAAAGGGGAGAGAAAATGCAGTTAAAATGAGTTTTGCCTTTTGAGCAAGCTTCAGAGCTTTCCCCGGCCTCATGGAACTCTAGAGTGCGGTTGGGCGCGGGGGTGTTGCGCGAGTGGAAACCCTGATTGCAGATGCGAACATTTCACTTAGAGAGGCTGGTTCTTTACTCATCCTAATAAAAACAGATGCACAAGGTAAATAAAAAGCATGCACAAGGTAAGCCAGACAGGCAACCTGAGGCATAGAAGGCCTGGTCTGCTGATACGGTCATTCACCTCCTCCCCTGGGCCTAAGCATTTGCCTGTTTTATATGAGCGCTCCTTATTTTATTTGGTCAAGTCACACAGGAGCTGGGCAATGTACCATGAAGCCAAGGTTTTCCCTCTCTAGTTGTCTTTAGTGCAGTGAGGCAGGGTGGAATGAATTTCTAGAAATATTAGGAAATCCAGCTATATTCCTTTCGCGCAAACAGCTGGAGTTTCAACGGCTGTAAACCCATTCTAGTGAAGGTAATGAAGAAAGCCTGGGGTCTGCCTCCTGTATTTTTAGATGGACAATTACGTTGCAGATTAGATGAGCAACGGAGGTCAGAGGTATATTAAACGTGGGGAAAGAGGCGTGTGACTGGAGTAACACAAAGAAAACAAGTGAGATGCTCTTGCAGAAAGTGCGAGGGAAGCTGCACCCACCCAAAGAGGGCAGCCCTGGTGTTAGGCTGAAAAACGTTTCCTCTTTGCCAGAAAAGACCTAAGAAATCTGAGGAGCGATTCAGCTGACGAGAGTTATCAGGCAGGTGAAAAGAGCAGACGAGGCCAGTGCTGTTGTGAGCTGCCTCTGCATTCATACTCGCATGTCACCAAACTGGGCTCATCATAAACACTCTGTATGATACCAGTGCACATGTCAGAAGGCATTTGGTTCTGGATACCACATGGCCAGAGAGGGTCTGAGAAATCAGAGTGTACGAAAGAGAAGCAAGAAACAGGACAGTGTGGGGCTAATCGACTTCTGTAGAAGGACAGCGGGAGAAATGCTGGATGACATGGCAATGCTGTTGCCAGCTCTTCTGCTATTTGCTTTTCATCTGGAAAGCTGAATTGCATTCTCATTGCGCAAGAATCTCAGCATTTATTTAATAAAAGTGAGTTTCTCAGGAATGCAGGGAAGAGCTAGAAATTATGTCCTAAAAAGATTAAAACCTCAGTTATAAATACAATTAGACTTCTAATGAAGATTATGTTTAATTAAAAGGCCCTTGGTGCATGTCTACACGGGCACTCCCAGCTGCTCTGAACCAGAAAAGAGTGAAACGTGATGCGGAGACACTTGTGCTGGGTCTGTTACAAAGCAGGAAAACTGCACGATCAGGGACTGTGCTGCTTACAGAACTAAGGGGGTAAGTTGGGAGGGCATGGCTGTGAAGCATGTGGCTGTAAACCAAAGCTCTTCATTGGTCGCTGTAAACATCCTCCTAATGATCATCATCATCTTTAAAAGAAGAAAAAGAAAAAAAAAAGAAGAAAAAGAAAAAATAAAAGGCTTTGAGGCTGTGAGTGATGAATTGGCAAGGAAGGAGACAGGTACAATCTGTAAATGCTGACAGGGTCTAAATGCCAAGGATGTGCAATGGTGACTTTAAGGGCTACAAAGGAGATCCAAGTAGGTTTCTACCTTAGAGCAGGGCTGTCCAAATCAGAAACAGTCGGGGGCTGGCTCGTGCTCTGTCAGTTTTCTGATAGAAATCTTAATATGGAGCAGGGTGCAAACTTGTCCCGTGGGTCGCCCTGCCTGAAGGTTAAGAGACAAGACAGCAAGAGGAGGGCATGAAAGTAATTTGGTGATGCAGAGGAAGTGGTTTGTGAGGTCGTCACTTTAAAATTAAACCTGGCAAAGTCTCAGGAAAGGCCTTTTTGAGAGACAAAGTCAGATAAGTTGTTCTGCCTGCCCCCCCCCCCAGCCCATTTCATTTCTATTATTCCCTCTATCACACAAATGATAGAAGGAGGAGGGGGTTGAATCATGTTTATTAATTCAGAATGACAATAGGACACCTGGACTAGCACCTGTCAGAATATGATGCAAATTAGCCCGGGAAATCTGGTCTTGATCAGTGCAACCATAATGAAGCGCTAATAGAACTGATAATGATTATAACAGTATTCACAGGAACAAGCTTTGCTCGGATATTGGCTCAATTGCATTAATTAATGCGGTACATACAGAAATGCAGCGTTGTTCTCATTCATAGGGACTTCCTGATGCTTTTCTGTTGCTGTTTGTTTTTTAAACAGACAAAACCAGGACTTATTATATTTGCAAACAATGGCATCACGGAGATGCTCTGATTTACTGCAGCGATAGAGAGGGATGATGTTTGAAAGCTTAAATTAAAGCAGAATTTCCTTCTGTTTTCTCAAAGGAAAGGCTAACGTTTGCTAATAACTGTCACAGGCTGTAAATGGCCAAAGCGTCATATGATGGATTTTTCTGATTGCTTTTGATCGAGGTTTTTAGAGATCATGGGGTGTCAACAAAGAAATGAACTGAATGTTCACGAGCCGTTCATGAGCTGAACAAGCCTCAGGAGATGTGACGAAGATAAGAAAAAACTGTTCTGACAATGAAGTAATAACAGGTTCTTTGCTTCCTGAGTTACACTTTTTTATCATTTTTATTTTAATGTTCCTTATTTTGTATCTCTCTGAGATAAACTGCTCTGCGCAGATGGATATATGCTTGCATAGGTTTTGTGAGTGGGTGGAGGGTTTCTTACCCTTCAGAGATATTAAGTTGTTCTACTATCTATTTCATCTCCATATGTGGGTTTTTTTTTTTTATTCTATCAAACTTCAGGTCAAATTTAGACGATGGGAATGAATTAGAAAATGTGTCTTTACAATGTTCAGGTCAGCAGAAAGATGGCAAGGCTGAGGCTGGGAATATGTAGATGATCTTTCCATGAAAATTTTTACTTTTGGCTGAAGGAGAAAGGGATAAATGAGAAGGTATTTCATTACCCTACCTGAAAACAAAGGACATGGAAGTGATTCTCCAAACAAAGAGAATCCCAGGAGTGGACTAATCTCTCCTGGAGAGCAAGCCCTGGGTTCTGATAAAATGTTTTTGGTGTCATCCATTTCTTTGTTAATACAACCCAAAATACACAGAAGAACTTTTGTCTTGGTGTAGTGTGGACTGCATTTTTCAGAAATTCAGGACCACTGACATATGTGGGTTTGTTTTTTTCTCATGACTTCTCACTGGGGATTTGTAAACCTGGTGAAACAAATAGGTTTAGGCCAAACACACTGGTTACCAGGGCTCCTGTTTGCACTGCGGGGGGTGGCCCATCGTGTCAGCTGCAGAGGAGCCCCGAGCACACAGCAAACCTTTAAAAAGCATAGAAAGGTAGAGGGGGGGCTGTGGAAGTTTAGCAGAGGGCATACTGGGTGAAGTGCATGCAAATCTCCAGCTGACACAAGCTGTATCCTCTCCCACGAAAAACTTCATAATAATCTGTGCAGAACATCACTTCAGGATAAACACAATAATGCTATAAATACCCCAGGCCATTTCCTGTTGTTCTTACTGCAGCTTGCACAGGGTTTGTGTCTGGGTGAGGGTGTGACTATAATCCACATAGCAACACATACATTAACCTTCTTCTCCGCTTCTCTCACTGGTTGTGTTAGGGGCTTGAGTAAAAATGTGTTTTTCTTGCTAAACAAATGCATTATTTGTCAGATAACCCGTGGTTTGCTCCCCTGAGCATAATATTCATCATTAATGAACGGAGCAATATTCTTTTCTTTATGTAAAGAATTTAGGGCAGCAAAATGGTAAACCCTTGTGCTAGGGAACAGATGAGTTGACCTGAATATAAAGAGTCACAGTTACACACATTTCTCAGCCCAGGTTATTTTAATTTATGCACATTCTGAATTTTGACTGTCACACTTAAATTAAATACACCTTAAAATATGAATTGAGATGAGCAAAAAGGCAAACTCTTTCCTGAATGTTTTATGCTTGATATTTACTGAATTGTTTATTTTGTTTAAGTGGATTTGTTATTTTAGTGAAAACAGAAGTAAAAGTTACACTTGCATCTGCTTCTTTATTACATAAATACAATGAGAAGAAAGCAAACAAATTACAGAGGGAGGCCCCTGACTCTAATGTATGGATTAAGTCTTTAGAGGACTAGACTGAAAGTTCCAGTAACTGTACAATTTGTAACTCAGCAATTTCATTCAAACTGATATTTTTTTTTAAATAGTGTTGGCAACGTGCTTTTTACTCCACTGAATAAATTAAAAGCCTGGATTATGAATACTTGCCAAATGGCTTAGACTTTCCATCTAAATTAAGCCAGAAATTTAGGGCCGTATATAAAAAAGAATTTGGGCACCTCCAAAGGAGATACTGTACTCATTAAGTCTTTAAAATTTCGCTCCTAAAGTGAATAACAAACCCAGATTTACATTAGCCAGACTTACTAAGCTTGGATCTGACTTTTAAGTATGTGGTCAGTTTTAATCAGATAGTCCATCCCATCTTCATTCAACAAAAGAAATTATAAATTGTTCCTTCAGTTTGTATGAGAAAATGGTTAAAGAACAGAATTTTGCCAGGATAGCATGAGATGGACAAACTGAAGAGAAACTGCCCTGTTTGTGAAAGGAACCAGGCCCCAATAGCTAATCCATTTGCTGGTGTCCATGAGAAAAAAAATGCTCAGAAGCAGCGTATTTTTTAAAAAGATCATTGTAAAACAATTTGCCTGTGAATGTGAACGAATGAGGCAGAGTGGGTGTGTGCAATGGATATGTTTCATGTGAAAGGCAAGGAAGGAAATGGGAATAGCAGGCAAGTATGGGGGAAAAAATGCCTGATGAATGAAACAGAGAGAGAATGCTCTCAGAGAAGAGAGAGATTCCTGCTCCTGCTTATTGAGATTTTACCTCCGTGCAATTTTTATATTAACTGAGTTAAGGCAGAGAGTGGGATTTTCAAAAGCTTTAAATGAAGCATAAAATGTATTTTGCTTGCCTGATTCATATTCATGCCTCTAAAGATGTCCCTAAAGAAAACACCTTCCTTACATGTCACACTATGGCTCAGCACCTAAGGCAGTGTTGTGAGAACCCAAATAATTGGGCTCTCAGCCTGATTTTACTGCAGTTGTGTGTTTGACCTTCAGTGAGTGATGTCTTTGTGTCTTGTTTGATTGCATGTTAAAGAGAAGTTTTTCACAGATGAGAAAAGTGGCGTGAAATCTACCCTTAAATGTGACCTTTAGTATGTGAGGTAGAGCAAGGCAATATTTTGACATGTTTAACAACACCCACCTAACTTTTTTCTTTGATGATACTGAAGAAATTGCTTCCCTGGTGATTAACCCTGAGGTCCTCTGGCATTCCTAAACGTGTTACGTCTACTGTGACATGAAGAAGTAGCAGGGGAGAGTAGAGCATCTATAAATTACACTAGTATAAGATATGTAAAACGTGTCTTGCCGTGATCTCCAGATACCTGTGGCAGTGGAGCTACGGGCCATGCTCCAGGCGTGCTGCTCTAGGAATGTGAGACAAACCATGTGGGCACCAAGTGCTTGGAAGGGACAACCGAAGAGGGAGATTAAACCATTGTCATTTCATTTTTTCAGCTGCTTCCCCTACAGTTCATTGTTTTTCTAAAGTCAGAGACATGGTCTAACGGTCTGATCTGATCTGTAGCCCTTGGAAGCTAGTTGAGACTACCCAGCTCTCCTGTGAAAACAGAACAGTGGGTGCTCCACGGTCTCTGCTTCCCCACACCTACATGTATCTGTATCATTAGCATCTTACCACATATGAGCTTTTGCCCTACCAGCTCTTGTTGGGAGATGACTCATATTTCCAGGTAGGCCAATCTATTCTCACACTTGAAGGTAGGGGTTTGACAACATTAATATTTATTTTTGATCCCTCATTAGCTGTATGAACTGGTGCATGCCAGAACTCCAATCATGGAGTCTTCTGTGGTTTATTAACAGGTACCTCTGAAGCGAAAGGGTTTTTTCTGTGGGCTTTTATGCTGTAGCCAAATAGTGTGTGCCCATGTCTTCAGTCAGTGAATATTGCAACCCAGCCCCTGGGTTTTCTGCCTGTCTTACCTTCCCATTCCAACCAAAAGAAGGGAGTTTTGGGGAAGAGTTGAATGTGTACAGCTCCAAGGCACAAGAGAAGCCCTAATATCTCTCCAAATCTCTTGAAGTGCTGCTGTAATACCACCATCTCCATTTTATAGCTTTCTTCTGAGAACTGCAATTGCTGTGTAGCACGCTAATATGAGCTCGTTCTTCCTGTGTTCTCTGGATTGTTCATACGTAGCTCTCACTCGGTGTTTTGCATCCATTAATTTTGAAATGCTTTACCCAAAAGGTCACTTTCACTATTACCCCTATTTTGTAGCAGCTCTGTAAGGTGTTTCATCACCAAGTCACCCAGCAGACCCCAGGTTCCCTCAAAGCTACATTGTGTGTGAGGAGCTGATCTTCTTTCTTACTGTTCATCCTATAAACCTCATCTGAAGCAATGTTTCCAATCTCTTTGTTGTCCCCATTGAAGAGAAATTGGCTTAATCATCATCACAAACTAACAGGAACAGACAGGGCAGCTAACCAAGAGGCACTGTGGAATTACTGAGTACTGACTGGCAAAAATCTTGCTCTTAAGAAGATGCTGATGAAGAAAGTCACTGTTAGACCTGCCATGAGGAAGACACGCTTCTTCCCTTGGATGTTCATGTGCTACTTCCCAAACCAGTAAGAACTCTGCCTTAATAAGGAGCACTGTTGTGCCTGCACTCCCCGAGTGCTGAGGACCTGGAGGAAAATCAGACCCCCCGAGAATGCAGCT
Source organism: Strix uralensis (assembly GCF_047716275.1). Lineage (NCBI taxonomy): Eukaryota > Metazoa > Chordata > Aves > Strigiformes > Strigidae > Strix > Strix uralensis. The sequence continues at coordinate 6,970,932 of NC_133997.1, read as the reverse complement.
CAGGCAAGAGCTGGTCAGTCCAGTCTGTGTCAGGTATCCCAGGAGCGGGCTGCAGTTTTTATTTGGTCCTGATGTGTGTTGCTTGGGGACCTTCATTTCCCTCCAGGATAGGAAGCTGGCATAGTTTTAGTCACCATGATATCAAATGCCAAATGTTAAAGATATAGAGGTACCAACGCAGGCAAATTAAATCAGCCAGAGTTAAGAGTACATAGATCTTAAAATATTTCTAAGCATCTAATTGCTTCTTTAGGTGTCTGTATAAAGTCTTAAAAAATATCATTAAAAGTCTACAGACTACGACTGCTTAGATATTGAAATTTTGCCAGGATAGGTAGTTCATACTGTGTGCATTCGAGTCGGAGTCATTCATGCATTCACATTTAAGTGCACGAATATGCAGACAGCTAAATGGAATATTCGATTGTACGTCACCCCAAAGACAAAGGCTAAACTTCCACTGGCTTTGCTGGCATGGCAGCAAGCCTAAAAAGGCTTAATTTGGCCCCGTGTCCAAAAGCTGTAACAGAATTTACTCTGTGTTTGTATCGGGGACATATACAAAAAGATTCGTGTTAGATATGGTCTGACCTTTTTCAACTTAGTGTCTTTTTGTCAGGAAGATGCAAATCTATCCAAGCCCTACCTATTCACTGGAAAGGTTGATTTTTGACAGTTTGCTGAAAGCCCTACTTGGTGCTTTCCCAAGTTTTCCAAGTTTTGTTTTGAAACTACTCTTTATTTAGAAACATAAGCCAATTGCAATATTTTAAGAAAACTGAAAAGGTTAAAACTGCAACGAAACATTCAGAATATCTGAAACAAAATATTACAGTTAACTCAAGGTGGAATTCTCTGGATAATCATTTTGACTTTCTGCCCAACATCAGGATTGGAAAACCTCTCGTAGCCTCCATAATTTTCTCAAGATACGAAAACGGTATCACTACGTTCTAGATTTGTCCGTCTCTTACCCCGTGGCCTTGACACCCACTTTTGCACCTTATTTTACACAGAGAACTTTCACTTGAGTTGAACAACAAGTTTTGCTGCCTAGATGGTAAATGAGCCCACATCTCCCAAATATCACTCTAGTATTGAAACCACCGGACCATCTTTTCTGTGCTTCCTGTACACTTCCTGCTCACTTGAAAGCTGAGGAAATGAGGTATGATGAGGTGTGAACATTATTAGTTTATTTGTTTGTATTGTGAAAGCACTAAGACGGCAGAGATACAGAGCATGACCAAATACGGACCAGCGTGCCAGGGTGCTGGGCTCAGAAAAGAGAAAAAAAAAACTTAACAGCCCATTCCCCCAAGGCATTTACAAGCAAAACGTTAAACAAGCAGTAATGTATTCCCGGCACTGCCATGTCCATCTGGATATACGTGCAGGTATTGCCTGAAACTCTTAGTCAGGGCAAAATGTAATGTTGGTGTTGGTTTGGGGCTATGCCAACATGTGCCTCAATTTGTTTTCTTTTTTTAAGCCCTCAATTGCACTAACAAATCAGAAATGGGTCTGTGAAGGGTTGTTCTCTTTTTTTCTGCAATGCTCCCATTTTCTTCAGACAGAACTGAGCAAAGAGCAGAACCGTACCTGGCTCTGAGCCAGCTAAAGACAGTAGTAAAACACAAACCCACTAACTAGCACAGCCGAGGCCACAGAGATGACACCCAAATTCCTTCGGCCAGGGATAACTCCTTCTCTTAAGCGGCTTGAAAAATTCTGACCAAGCTGATACCTACTTTTTTTAATCCTCCTAAAAATTTTAATAGCAAGCTAGCGTAGGTTCTCACTTTTGCACAGAAATCGTAGTTGCCTCTCTGTAGGGTGGCTGTCTGGTTAGCACAGTCAGAATTAGGCGGGGGGCTATTTTATTAGCCGGTAAAGCTGATTGATTTATTAGAGCAGAAATCTCTTGCTAGCTCCAACACAGGTTATTCTCCAAATGCAAACTCTATTTCATTTCACACACACAAAATAGCCAAAGTGCCTGTGTTATGAATAGGCCCCTTTGTTACCCTGCGAATCGACAAGACAGACTGTTTAGTTCATGTCTGTACATTAGCAAAGGAGGACGGGGTCTGTGAGACAGATGTGGCCTTTAATTGCATGGAAATATTAGAAGATCGTTAAGCCATTTTTGACAGGGTTTTCCTCTGACTGAGGGAGTAGAGCGTTGTTTCAGGGAAGGCGCAAGGAGCAGCCCTGTCTTGCCAGCCCCACAAATAGGACCTTGTCCTACTCCCTCACCCCAGTGCTAAACAAAACCAGAGGAGATTTAGTCAGAAGCCCCACTTCCCTGCCAGAGCTGCAGAACTACATCTCAGAAAGAACTCTCTTTAAATTGCATCTGATAAAAGGCTTTTCAACACAGCTCAGGGGACTTGCCCTGTTAGAGATAAGACCAGCCGTATCAGCTCTGCTAAGAACATGGAGATGTGCCGAGAGGCCTGCTTCTTATTTATGTTAGCATGATGTGAGTGTAAGAAACTCTTCAGCAAAAGGAAAACATACTGTAGTCATCTCAGAAAACGTCACCAAGTGTTGCATGTAAAGGCAGCCCTCTTTTCTATAGGAAAGTGAGCTTTTTTAGCGGGCCGAGGTTTTAATCTTAGTTTAGCTACACTCTACCAAATGACTTGGAGCAGAGTGTTTGGTTGCTTTGCATTGGTTCCCAAGCCATAAAATTAATGTAACAACCTCATGTCTGTCTGCGTGGCACCCCTGAGATACTGGCTTTGCCTGTTAAGCACATTGCTGTGACAGTAGGAGCCTGGCAGCTCCGTACTTCACAGTTATCAAGCCAGAGCTAATGATTTTCATTTAAAAAAACCCAAAGCAAAACAAAACCAAACAAAAACATGACATTAATTGCTACAGGTGGGGATTTGCTAAGTGGATCATGTGGAGGTCTGAGCAAAGGCCCTAGAGATGACAGAAACCTGACAGAATCAGCCCCAAACTGGCCCTTGGGTTTACATGTTTTTAGCATCACCTCCAGCAGAGGAGAACGCTGGGATGCTGAGCTGAGAGACCTACCTAAAGCCATAGCACTGAATTGGTCTCAGTGTTGGGATCTGGCTGCTGGCAGCCTCGGCTCCCAGCTCCCCCCCTCCCAAACGCGCTGTGAGCCTGCGCCCTGCGTCTTGCCCGCTTTCCCTGCAGCAAAACTTTTGAAACTCCCTGCCATGAACTCATTCACGGCCCCTGCCTCCCCGGCTTCACCAGGCTGAGGGGACCTGGGGAGAAGAAGCCATGAGATCTCACAGGTGTGGAGAACTACCCCTGGCCCAGACTTCTTAAGGTGGCACTAGCAAGAGGCCTCATTTATCTAAGCAAGGCTCAAAGCCCTTCTCAGTACCACACTGATAAAACCAACAGACTTTCTCTTAATGGTTACCGATAAGGAATTTTGGTAAGTTTTTTGCTCAGTCTCAGAGGAGAATAAGTTTTGCTTTTGTCTAGCAGTTCTAGCTCTAGGATAACACTTGTCAAGTCTATGAGGTCCTTCTTCCAAGGAGCTCTTCTGGGGACAGGCATCATACGGATAGGGAAACTGAGAGACAGGGACATCAGCACAGCTATAAACAGAGCCATTTAAAAAAAAAAAAATATTGTAACATCTTCTGCTGTTGAGTTAGCTAGGGGGCCTGATTCTGATGGGACACTAGAGATGGAGTCGGATGTATATATTTAGCCTGTATGTTTGTCTTCAGCAATAGCTTCACTGTAGCATTAGACATCAGAAGCTGTTTTGCTATTGCAGTTTCCTGCACCATTAGTGTTGATAGGGTAGTCTTTTCTCTGTGATGTTTGGTATCCCTAGGAAGAATTGCACCTTGTCAACTCATTTTTGTATTGCAATGTTAACTTTGGGTTCCAGCCCAGGTGCTGGTATGGGATTTGGGCATTTTGTCCAAGAGTGATGGCTATCCCTGAATCCTTCCAGGACCTTTCTCTTGCACTGAAATTAAAACATCAGTGTTTCTTTGTCAAGAAATGAAAAGCCCCTGGGAACTTCCAGTGGTGTAAACTGGGTTTTCCTGTTCAAATATCTCGATTGAGATTGACAAAGAAAATATCTCAGTGTAATCCTGCTGAGCTGTTTTCCTTGGAATGCCACGAGCAGGCTTGTTCACAAAATCTCTGCTTTTCCTATAGGCGTATGCAGAAACAATCTCGTCACTGGAGCCACAGGGGCTGGGCTCGGTGCACAAGAAAAACACAGATCCATGCCATCCCAGCAGGGTGGCAGCCCTCAGTTCCGCTGCCAAGTGGAGGAGACCAGTTGGGAACTGGATAAGGAGCCAGCAGAGGCTGGCTATGCTGCAGAAGGCATCAATGCACGGCTTTATTAAGCACTCAGCTGGGCAGTGGTGGCACCTGTGTTTGCAGCCAGGATCAGTGGGCAAAGGAAACGGAAAACCTGGTCTGGGTATTGTTGCTAACTGCTCCTCTTTTGGCTGGTCTCCCTCATGAGGTTTAAACCTAATATTTTAGAGAGATTCAAGGGACTGTAACTCCTAACTCCTGCTAAATGTGAATGTGATTTTTGTAACTTCAGGCTCTTGAAAATCTCAACCTCGGGGCTTGTTCATCCCAGTAAATGCCGTTTTTCTGGTTAAGAGGCAGATAACACTTTCTCAGTGCTCTATCAAGCACATACATATGCTTCTTGGGAGAGAAGTAGGTTCCTATGAGTCGTGAACCACCTCCCCCATTTCCTCTTATCTCTGTACTTTGTGTGATGCACACTCAACAACAAGCCTAAGTAACCAGCTCTGGACTGAAACACTGAATTTATGCTCTGAGTATCATGAGCGCTGAGACCCTGAACACAAATTTAATCCAAACGTAGCTCAGGGACTGGGGCCAAACCCAGGACGCAAATAGACTCGAGCCTTAATGCTTGAAATCTCAAGCCACATCTGGTTTAGGATTCAGCTGCAGGACTGTGTTGGACTTGTATTTGCCCTCCCTGATACAGTGTCCAGACCTTGCAATATGCACTGTAGATGTCAGTGATGGATTATGCCTTTTATTTCCTTTTGGCTGAACCTTTCCATCGCTAAGCATTCCCTAGGTAAGAGGCGTTGAGTATTGCTCAGGACTCCTACCCCTGTTTCAGGGGAGAAGCACATACTGCGCTCTCTCCTGGAGACTCTGCTTTGATTCTTTCATGCTGTTGTTTTTCCTTAGTCTGGAATAAGTCATCTTGGGCTGAAAGTGCATGTTTTGTTCTCTGCGGATGGAAACATAACAGCACCCGATGAATGTTTCCTGATGGGCTTCCTCCGATTGTGAAGGGAATGGTGTCAGAGAACAAAACAGGATACGATTGCGGTGTTTGTGAATGTAACTGGGACAATGGTATCAAAGTGAAATAAAAAATAATGAATGGGCATTGGTGTAGCGGTGAGTCAGAGCTCAGAGGAACCTGAAATATTTGTGTCTCTCTAAACTGCCACCTCCCAGATCTTGAATTCCTGGGAGAACACTCTTTTTACAGTTTCCAGTGTTTTGGCAGTAGGAACCCAAACTGAAAAGACAAGATTTTGTGGTTTGCACCTATTCCTTCATGCTTTTAAGACTCCACTTTATGTCCTTTTCTAAGGCAGCCTGTTAAGGAGGAGGCACATAGAGGTGACATAACCTCTCTCATGACAAACCCCCAAGTACTTTTGGGTTTCTCATTTTATTGTTTGCCTTTCTAGGGCAAATCATTTATATTGGAAAGATTTGATTGCTTTTTGCCTGTGGAAAACAGAAACAGCAGGATCGTTATATGGTCTGTTTCTGGTATGAGTAAAAATACCACCAAAAAACTCTCCCTTCAGAGTAAGGGTGGCACTATTGCAAGAGGCAAATGCAGTTTAAAGTGAGCTCAAGTTTTCTGAAACAAAGTGCTTGGTCAGTCTGCAAACTGCAAAGCAGCCTCTGGCACTACATCAAGGAGAGGAGTTGGGCGGTGGGTGCTTCAGGACAAAGCTGAGGTCAGCACAGAATTTCTGCGTAGCAGTAGACTGAATTTATTCTTCAGGATAGTTTGGGTTTGTCAGGAAGCCAGACTCTGAAACCATCTTGCAGTTTCTCTCCATGTGTCTTCAGCAGAAAAGACCATAAAAATGCTACAATAATATTTACTGAAGTGTGTATGTTCACAGTTATATCCATGTGTCTTTATTTATAAACACATCTGCTCAGTGCAAGTCAATTATTTTACAAGAGTGAGGAAAATAAATTAAAAGGAAGGTGGACTAGAGCTAGGTGGGTTTGACTGCCCAGCTTTGTAAAGCAATCACCCACGCAGCATCAAATTATTTTTCCTGAGCGTGGACAGCTTTGGAGCAGAAAAGCTGTGGGCAGAGATCAGTGGTGATATAAGCACAGTTAACTGGCCGAGGAGAGTGTTGATACACGGCGAAGGCTGATTGATTGTCTGGAAAGATGACATGGCTTGGAAAAGGTCTGGAGAGATCATATAGTCCTCCCGTCACAGCAGAGTTATGTTGATTAATTCATGGAGGCAAATCCTTTTGTAGTTAAATTAGCTGCCAAAAAATGAAACCTGGCTCAAGCCATGCCAATGGCAAAGCTTCCAGCACTTTTAACGGGCTTAACGTTTTATCCCCAAGGTTCAGCACTCATCCTAAATCATCTCATGTGTCTTGGTTGGCAGAACTGGGCAGAAATTCTCCCAAACCTCCTGGGAACAGAAGCCAGAAGCTGTGATTTGTCCGTCATTTGCTAATGGGCAGACACCTCATCCGCTACTCCCAGCATGTGTCAGTACAGATGGGTGTGAAGCACCCGAGAGGGGTAGGAGTGCTCAGGGAAATCCCTCTCGCTAGGCCCCGGGGATGGGGGTAAGCCAGCTGGAGGCTGGCGGGGATGCTGCACGCTCCGAAGCACGGCTGCCATTCTCTTTAAAGGAAGAGCTGCAGCACGCTTCCAGGATTTAAGAACTTACATGACCTAGATGTGATCATCTATCAGACATGTCCAGTCTTTAGCCTCAGGCTTCACCATATTACTTTTAAGAGGTCAAGAGGCCACAACAGTAATTTGGGCAGGTTCTTTTTTTTTTTTTTTTTTTTTTTTTCCACTTCCTCTCCTGGTCCTGTGCTGAAACCACGCAGAGGCATCTCCTGGAGATTCCCCTTGTGTCTGGGGCTGGTGCCCCTAAGCCTCCTTATCATCAACCCTAGTGCAGCAACTTGCTGGGGAGGAGTACTGTGTCCTGGTTATTCCCACTTGGTATTTAGCCTGTTGGAAACAAACCAAAATAGGCTCTGAACCGATTTATGTGAAGTCTAGACTGAGAAAAAAAGTCCTTGGTCCAGATCCTATAAATGTGTGCACGAAGGCAAGTGCTCTTGTGAAGAGTGAAGTGCAGAAGCATGATTTCATTTTTGTTTCCTTTTTGAGTCAGGTTTTGGGAATCTCGATATCAAAACAATAAAGCATTCATTTTAGCAGCCTTCTTTTATCCACTTGACATGAAATTTCATGGAAAAAGTGAATGTAAAAATAAAAAAAAGGACATTTTATGAGAAATTCTGCAAAATCGTTTTGCCTCATTTTTTAGCTATTTTCAGTGTATTTTTGCTATTTATGCCTGTCTTATTCCTGCTTTGTTTCCTCCTAGCATGAGTTACTAAGTTGTGGTTTCCCACTTATTTGAATTGTGAAGAAATGATGCTGTAGTCTAAGACTGCCAAATTATGCTCCAATGTAGTACTCTGGGTGGAAAGTGAAAGAAAGCCAGTCTGAGGTGCAGAGGAAAGCCTGCGTCGCAGTCTGTCTGGGGAGTTGACCTGCCTTGTACTTTTGAACCAGTCTCTGGTGCAGAGTAAGAGCAAAATTATTGCACTGTGGGATATTATCAAAATAATTAAATGAAAGCCCTCCTTTATATGCAAAGAAAGCCTCAAATCTGCAGAAGCTTCGGCACAGTCTTAAGCCTTCTTCTTCATCCCTAGTCCTGCTGCAGCAGTGAAAGCATCTCCCCCCGTCCCTCCTCCTCAGGGCAGGGACAGCTCTGCGGCACAGATTACCAGCATTTGGGTTGCCACAACCCGAATGCCATCAGCTCAGCTGCAAAATGCTGTGACCAGAACAGTTTGTGGGTCACTGTGCGATGCTGCGAGTCGATAGAGGAGGTAAAGTGCAATGCTCTCAGCCTGCCGTTTGGATCTCTGGTGCTAGCTGCAGCCCGCAAATCCTCCGCTGTAGAAGCAGGCCTTAATTTGGTTTTGAAGGGCACAAGATTGGATTGCGGTTCTTAGCAATATATTATAATAATATAAGATTATAATTTTCCAGGGGGAGTTATGTGGAGTCCCTGCACGAATCACGTAATATCCTGTAAGGAAGGCGGAGTAGTGTGAGCAAACCACAAGAAAAGTGTGCTGAAAAAGCTGCAGAGGTCTTTCTTTTTGTTTTGGTTAGGTATATTGTGAAGACTGGATATATTGGAGTGTGGGATTGCTGTCCAGGCCTTGCTCTGAATTATCCAAAAGATTCCTGTTTGTGTTCCAGTAACAGCACTGGACGAGGCTCTGTGCCCCACAGCACTTACAGTGTGCACGGATCAGGGCAACAGAGGACTGAAGGGAGGAAAAAGGCATGGAGTGGGGAATGCTTTGCTAAAGGTTATGTCAAACATCAAGAGCAGGGATGAGAATAATACTCTGCCTTCCTGCCGCCTAACTCAGTCCCAATCCATCCAAATTTGCTGCCCCAAGATCAACACAGGCTCTGCTCCTTTTTAAATTTTGTATTTGACTCATTTTCTTGTAAGTCTGATGTTATCTCTTTTCTGCCTTTATGAGATGTTGGCAGCAGAAGTGCTGACTTGTAAAACTGCAGTGCCAAAGTCATTTCTAGTCAAGGAATAGATCCTCTGTGCTAACCTCAAGCCATATGTAAGGCTAGTTGCTGCTGGTACCTCATATTTTGGTGCTTTGCATCGTACGTCTGGGCCCTTCAGACAGTGGGGTCTGTGTTGGTAACATTCTTTTTACAAAAATATTTCAGGAGCGATTTTCTCACAGGACTAAGAACGGCAAAAGTATATTATTGAAAAGAAAACAGTCACCCCTCTAGAGGTGGAAGTAATCTTTGCATACATGGCATGATGGTTCAAGTACTCAGCATTTTCTTCTCTTCTAAGTCAGACTTTGTGGAGGAGGATGAACCTTTGATCTTTAGCAATGCCTTTTAAATGTGGTTATGGCCAGAAAAGTGAATGTAAAGAGCTCAAAGTTAATATTCAAGTGAAAACACATTGCACACACCTGGAAAGAGCCGTTATTGTAGACACTGGGTTATACCTGGGATGAAAGCACTGACTTCTGTCACCTCACCAGTGCTTGTTTTCATGACCTTTCTCCCAGAGCTGAACCCAGGGAACTGGGAACCTCTAGCGAGCTTTCCTTGCTGGTGAACTTTGGATAAAGTTAAAAACCTGAACTTTTAGGGGTCTTCTCCAAGGCAAACCTTTAGAGGCTAGCGAGGACATTAGGATATCCTGGGGCTGGCTCTATAATTAGTGCAGTCATCAGTGCAACGAAGGCTATGTCTGGGAGTGTGAACAGAAGAACATCAAGGGAAAGGATGATGTTTCACATCATAGCTGTGCATTGCTCAGTTGCCCCTGGTTTTTACCTAGGAGTTACTTCTCAGACCCATTCCATTCATATATTGGCTCAAATGTCCTGCTCAGTTCATTAACTAAGTGCAAATGTTTTCTAAAGCTTGCACAGCATCTCCATTTTGCAGTAAGGAACCAGAATAACTTGCTTGAAGCATTGGTGGACTGTCAGCCCTCCCCGCTGCACTACCTGTGCGACCAGAAGAACAGACTGGCTTTCCTGCAGCACACAGGGACAAAATCAAAGAGTACCTCACCTTACTGTAGCACTGAGACCTGGGACTTGGGTCTAGATGGCTCGTCTAAAAAAAAGGCAAAACCGCAATTTTGACCTCTTACAACTATAAACTGTTATTAATAATAGCCATATCCACATATTCATGTCTAAGGGATCCAGAAATGAGTGCCAGCTCTATGCAAAGCTGTTTCAGCAGTCACAGCGATGGGAGCCTTTAATTTGTGGCAGTTCAGTGGTGGGCTGCCCTGCAAAGGCTGGGGCTGTGCTTCACAGGGACTTGAACTTGCCTATCGCCGCACTGCAAGCTGCTGTAGACGGGACTTGCCACATTTATGCCAGGAATGCGATTAAAAACTGGAAAAACTGAAGCTAGCCTATTCCCAGAGGCAATATAATGTAACATATATGCCAGAATAATACACACAAGACCCCTGTCTCAGACTCAGTCTGGCCAGCTCAAGGACACAGCCCAGGAGGCAACAGCATGTGGGGAACCCTGGTGAGCTGTGGCCTGTCTGGTTAGGTTATGTTAGCACCTTTAACACCTTGATGTGTTTTCCCAGTTGTCCGTCACCAAACGCTAAGTAGCTCTTGATTCCAGGGGATAGAAATTTGCCCTCTGGTATTCAATTTAACTGCTGATCTCTTCCTTAGTCAGAACTGAAGCCAAACACTTCCTGAACAGACTAGTCCTTCAAAACTGAATCTAGCCTCTGACAGTGAGCACAGGGAAGGTTGTACACGCTCCCCATCCGGCTCTGTAGCCTGAAACTCCGGCAGGGCCAGCTGAGCGCTGTCCCGTTCCAAGAGAGTTAAGCTGAGCCCCAGATAGTCCTTGCTGCTAGGGCGTAACCCAAGCGGTCCCTATGCTCTGACTCTGACAGCTAAAGGCTACCTGTTGCTTGCCACCCTTTTGTTTTTCTCTTAAGCTGTCGATGTAGACACCAGGGAGAAGCTGATGGCAGCAGGGGCTGGCGGCATGCCACCCGACTTCCCTTGCATGCAATCAGCAATACTTGTTTGCTATTTGCATGCACGCCCCGGATCGGATCGTAAGCAGGTGTTACAAGCCGCTATCTCTGCCTGATCTGCTCTGTGTGTCTTCAGTTCCCCCAGAGCCTTGAGTCTGTAGCTTTTGTGGCTGTAACTAACTCAGGGTTTTAGCTCAAATGATTCCTGGTTCAGTAACCACTTGGGCCTGCCATGATGGCAGCCATCGCATTTGAATTTCTTTTCCTGTGTGAGACAGAGTTTTAAAGACGGTGGAGTTTGCAGTCTGTATGCATTCAAGCAGCAAAATGCAGAGCTGCTGAGTGCAACTGCAGCCCGCCTGTGAGATTATCATTGTCCCCGTTAATGCCAGTTGCTGCTGTAGGCAGGGCCAACAGCCGCCTTGTCTTTCAAGGAAGATCCTTATCTGAGGAGGCAGCTTCTCCATCAGATACTCTGTATATCAGAGAAAAGTGTATGTAAAGATAGTTGTACTTGGATGCAGCCCTAATCACTGATCTTAGTCCAGGGCTGTTCTTTGGGGTGTTTTGGGTTTTTTTCTTTGCAGGGGGGGTAGCCAAAAAGATCCTTACTTTCCAATTTTTTTCCATCAGAACCTTTCTTCAGAAGAAAAACGGATTTAGGCAGAAAAAGCATTTTCCAAGATATTGTTTCCCTAAACCCCCCCAGCTTTATGTTTTTAGACTGGAAATCTCCAAAACCAAACATTTTAAAATTTTCTTTCATGAATTTGCGGTGGTACTCATGATTTCCTTGCCTCTGGCCAGTGAGATGCAGAGCTGAGACCGGGTCTAGAGAGGTGTAAGTCAGTCTAGCACCCCAGGTATTTGGAGTTCACCTGCCACCTCATGCCATAATGCGGGGAACCCCACATTTTTTGTACAGAGACTTACAGAAGATGTGTCATTTAAGAACCCTGGCCTGTCATCCTGACTCCAGTAAACCAGAGAAGCAGCAAGTCACTATACCCTTACCTCTGATGGAAAGGCTTGCTCTCTTTTAAGAGCTGTCACCAGAGGATCTCATGTTCTTGCACCTTTCTACACAGGCAAAGTTTATAGCCTGAAGATACTCTCAATCTCTTTAAGGAGCTTCTGACACCAGGCTGTGATCATACAGGACTGCACCACAAGGAAATTCTTCCAAGGGGCACCTTCCCCTCCCTAGCTTGCTCTAATTAAAGCAGAAAAAGGGAGGGGGGATTTTTGAAAGGTTGTGCATCCACCAAGAAAAAGCTGCCAGAAAGGATGGAACATGCAGCATTAGGCGGTGTGGGGTGAAAGCTCTCGTTTTTTGTTTTTTAAAGGCTGTAGCCATCTCTGCTGATCACTGTGAGAGGTTGCTCACAAAAGTTTTACAGCAAATGCTGTAACTTCAGCAGGACTTAGGAATATGTTTGAGGGTTCCTTCAAATTCAAGCTTAGTCAGGCCCATTTAAATTCTAGGCTACTCAGGCTTATTTGGTTTTGTTACGTGATCCGAGATCCGAGATAGAAAAGTGCTGATATTTGTAAATGCAGAGCCCTGACCTGACTCTTTCGAAGTGGGTTAATTTCAGGCTGAGACGGATTCTCATGTTTACCCATTAGACTCTAACTATTGACATTTTTTGTGATGATATCATGAGCCTGGTAATATCTGATTTGCAGTTAGATTCTTGTGTAACCGGAGGATTCCAGCAGCTGCACTTTTCTATGTTTTCAGATTTTCTGTTTCCCTCCCTGGTTATGGAAGAATTTGCAAAACTAACCTCAGAAACGACTACTGGGGGGAGGCGGGGAGAGAGCAATCATTTATTATTTTGAAAAGTTCACGATTTGGACTGTGTCCTGTGAATGTTGAGCACTGAGGGTTTAGCAACACACCAGCTTTCAAAGCAAAGACAGTGTCTGTATGTTCACGGGTAACCCACCGCTGCACGCACATCAACATCACGGGTCTTTTGAATGCTGGGTCCACAGAGTAGGTGAGTCTGCTGCTGCCTTTGTTTCAGAGGTCTGCTCCATTAACTCACGTTAAAGTAGTGTGTGCTTTTAGTTTGGGAGGTTCCTCGCTCAGTTTCTGGCTTGCCAGCCATAATGGCAGCTGTGTTATGTGTGGTTAACTTAGCTCCATGAAGAACATGCAGACCTTGTCAGATGCACTTTGAATAAGGCAGGACTGTGCCAAAGCCTTTATGAGCCTGGCACGCTTCATTTAGAAAACCCAAGCGCATCAACGCAAGGAAATTGATAGTCAAAACTTTTTGTCAACATTTGGAGTTTCAGCAGGAAAAAAAAAAAAGGATAACAATTTCCTGTTTTTAAGCATTTCTAGAAATGCACAGTTCGGTAACTCACCAGTCCTACACTTCCCACAAAATAAACAAAAAGTGTAAAGTAATGCATTTTTTATCCCACCGCTAACACCCATAACTCTGACCTGTACTGACTGCTTCTCCTTCACTAGTAACCTCAAAATATAAACACCACACAAAACCCTTTGAAAGATGTATAGACCTTCAAATGACACTCCAGAAATGTTACATACTCATATCTCTCTGGTTGTTTTTGGACCAGCAAATGCAGGCAGGTGGGCAGGTAACGTTGTGAAACTGCAGATGAAGCTGCTTACAGCAAGCGGTGAGAACGATGTAGCACCCAGCAGCCACCTTTACTGTTTGCAGAAGTCAAGTTAACCTTAACTCGTGCCCCACCCTGAGCAACCCAGCAGCTAGCAAAGCAACCCACCGGTTTTGCATACGGGTTGATGGACCCCAAAGAATCTGATTCAATCTGCGATCCTGGCAGATGGCAATTTCAGACAGCGCTGGGCAGCTGTGGGGCCCTTGCAGGTGCTCACCAGCTCAAAGAGAGAATAAGAGTGGAGTTACTAGTTTAGTCATGACTCTGAGCACTTGTGTTTTTTTCTCCTCAGGAGGCTCTGTCGGTGGTAAGCGACGACCAGTCCCTCTTTGACTCCACGTACGGCGCTGCCACTCACCTCCCCAAGGCAGATATGACAGCCTCAGGGAACCCTGACTATGGCCAGCCGCACAAAATCAACCCTTTGCCTCCGCAGCAGGAGTGGATTAATCAGCCCGTCCGGGTCAATGTAAAAAGGGAATATGACCACATGAATGGATCAAGGTAAGGAAAGACCCTTCCCACATCTACTGAGCCTTAAATAAAAGCAAAGCACCAGCCATCCATTCGCGCTTTTGTCCTGCATATCAACAGACTCCACTCTTTGTGTAGGACCATATTCTGCTCCCCCCTGGAATTCCTTTGTCACTCATTTTTGAACACCCTGAGGGCCTTGCTCGTGCAGTTCCACAGCATGCATCTTCTACCAGTCTCCATGAACGCTGTACAGACTGGGACATGAGACCGCCAGGACAGAGTTCATGCTGCAAACGCTGCTGTAAATTATACATTTCATCACTTGGTTCAGCATCCCACAAATGTGCCATGGTTCAAGGGGCTCCTGAAGATGGAGTCGGTTGTGCAGTAACAGTCGGTGTTTATACCAGCACTCCAGAGTGAAGCTGGTGAAAGCTGCACTAGGGGACTGTATGGGCTTCACTGGAGGGCACCTCTTAACACATCTGTAACTAGATTCGTGCTCCACCAGGGCAGAAGCAACCGTATGAGACTGGAGAGCTATTTGATGGAGAAGGGAAAAAGAGGAGACTGAGGTCCTTTACGGCAGTCTGGGAGGTGTAACAAAACAGAAGGCATATACCCACCTCTTCTGGGTGAATATATGCGACCACTGGTGAAAAGGAGAGTTCAGGAGTAGATTTGAGCAGTGATGTTAATCATCAAAGGGACACTGGTTATGGTGGATCCTCTACACCTTGTAGCCAACGAGGTAGGAGGCCTGCCCCCCACCATTTGTAGTTAGAGCTGGGGGACATGGATCATTTCCCTGTTCAACAAGAAATTCAAAGACTTGAAAACATTTTATTATTGCAGCTCCGATTGTCTCTTTTAAAAACATTTCTACAAGTCCAAAGCCTAGGAAAAAATTTCACCTTCTTGGACAAAATCTTCAAGTGTGGAAATGTTAATTTTTTTTCAGTTTTAAATATATGTAATAAAGAAAAACTATCTTATGTTTTAGCATTAAGTTTTAGAGTTCATATTCATTTTAAATTTGATTTTAACTTCAAAGTCACAAACATCTCTAACATTTGTACAATGTTAAGGCCACTTAAATGTACAATGTACAGACCACTTAAACAATTAAGTTTTTTTCTTTTAGGGTTAGTTTAGGGCTTCTGTAGCAGCATATTTTCCTGGTTTCTGAGAATCTAGTGAAGTATAGAGTTTGAAAAAGAAAGCAGCCTCGCACTTTCAGACTTCTATAGCGATGGTGTTAAATACTTCAAACAGCAGCATGGGTTTTTTCCTCGTAAGTATACAGTAGATGCTGATTTTGCTATAAGATAAAGGTCTTTGCGTCAGTTGGTCTTTGATGGTTGATCATTTGTAGACTGAATTTGATCTTGCCCCGGTTGTACCTTAGTATCATTTCTGGATTTCTTAAGAACTACATGGATTTTTGCACTAGCGTTTCTAATCTCAGAATTGAGGCTGAAACATGGGAAAATTAGTTATTTCCTGAAAAACACCATCCCTGCTTAACACAGGTAGAAGAACGGATCTTGAAAATACCAGCAGGTTGTGGTTTTTGGGAAGTCACGAGCACTACCTTTGGCTACCAAGGCTACTCTTAAGCTATCCCTAAAATCTTCAAGAGGGAGATCCTGACTGAATGAGCGAGGGTTGTGCGTGGTGCTGTGCAGGCCTGACCTCTCCATCCTGTGGAAATGAGGTGGCAGAACCAGCCTCACGTATGGCACCGGCAACACGCTCCCACGATCATGTGAGGAAGCTGTTTGTAGCGTTGCATCGGTTACTCACACCCATAGTGTCAGACCAACACACAGAGAGTGTTTTCTCTCATTGTCTGTCTCACTTAAGGAAATTTTGGAGGACCAAGGGAACAAGTTGTCCTGTCACATCCATGGAGCCATCACGGGCAACATATATTTGTGCTTTTGAGGTCCTGTAAGCACGTGTTCTGTATAGATTCTGCACTTGTGTGTACTTGTATGTCCAAAAGTCTATGTAACATCCTCATTGTACGTGTAGTGCATGTACTTGGGAATGAAATGTATTGGGCTGCCCTTCCCTTGTGATCTTTGTGTTACAATTTCCTCATCTGCTCACAAAGAAAGGAAAATAGTACTGCTTTGACAAACTGATTCATTAACAACTGTAAGTGCTCTGATACCCATGGAGGAAGGCCCTCCAGAAATGTTTATTCTGAGCGAAAAGGAAATCCTTCTTTATGGGCCTGCTCAAGACTACAAGATTCTTAGGCAGAAACTAAGGGTCCTCAGTCTCTCTAAAAGAGGGATAACAACTTCCCAACCTGTTAGAAAAAAAAAAAGACTGTTTTGAGTGTCAGAACTGAAATAGCTTCCAGCCTTGCCTTTTGATAACTTGTTAGCACAAGAGCTCCAGTCCACCCAAGAAATGAGAACATTTGTCCGACTTATCCATCCTCTTCTCCTATTCAAGGGCAAAGTTTCAGCCCTTTCCCCACACGTCCATCACAGTTCTTTTTTACGCGTTGGGCCACTCCACTTGCTTGTTCCGCTGGCATCAGCTGCCTGGCAAAACTGACACACCATCTGAGCGGCAAACGCCAACCTCAATACAAATTAACTTGAACTGTGGACTGAATAACAAAACCTATTCCCCCTCCCTCTCTCTCTCTGCCTCTCCTTCTCCCTCTTGTTTTTCAAGCACACTCTCTTACCGGGTTCCAGCTGCCTCATTAGAGGCAGCAGCCTTTATTCTGTGTTTCACCTGTACTTGAAGCACTAGTATTTTTGGCTTGTTGAGAGAATGGTTTGTGTACTCTGTGATAAAGCTGTAGGAAACCTGACAGTGGAGGGAGCTGGATGACGGTAAAGGACAATATCCAGCTTCTTTTTCTTAACAAGCAGAAACAACTCTGACTGCTGTGAGGTGTATTGTGATGGGTTGGTTCGGTCCTCAGTAGGGTGGGAGAAAGGGTCTTTGAAGAACGTCTCCAAGGTTTGCAGAGCTGTCCCTCCAAGGGCTAAACAACATGGAAACCCTGACCAGCTCTCTGCTCCATGTCAGGTTTTCCTTGTTTACTCCCAAATTGGAAAGAATTTCCCAGATAACTGCATACTAACTGTGTATAGGGGGTGTTCAGGCAGTGGCAGGGATCTACATCTTAGGGGAAAAGATGGGACTTCTGTATTATTGCAAGATTCAGAAGTAGAAATTTTGTGAAAGTTTCCAGTATTATAAGACCTGGATGCAGCATATGGCCTCAGTATCTGTCCTTGGCTTCACAGACAGCTGCTTGCTCAGAACAAAACCCAGTGCTGCGCTCGTGCTTCACAGTGATTAGTGTCCAAACACAGGACAGCTAAAGTCCAACACAGAAAAATGAAGATCCTTGTGCTTCTTACACCCCCTCAGGCACTGCGAAAGGGAAATGGTCTTGTGTTTGTAGCACTGACCTGTTGCACAAAAAAAGAGAAGTCCAGCTTTTCCATGGGTTTACTGTAAGATGTTCTGTATATCGTTCCTCTCTCTGTGCATCCATTCAGGAACGGGAAGCATGGCTTGCAATCTTTGTTCTTTGCTGGGTTTGTGTCTTTTTTTAAAATTTCACTTAAAATCCATTCAGGGGAAGATCTGTCTCCTACAACGTGCTTGTGCAGTTCCCAACATACTAGGCTTGGATTTCTGTTGGGACTTTTAGATGCTTTTGTGATATAAATGCAATAATTTATATTTAAAAACCAAAATATCTTCCAATGAATAAAGGAGGAGGATTATTTAGAAAAATGCTGGGTAAAGTTTAATCCAATTTACAGTCTATTTTAATAATAGATTTTTCCTTATATTTTGCATAAATCCCAAATGCAAAAAGTGAACCAAACAACAGATGTTCCAAATTTTAACTGTGTTTACTGAACTGCTACAGATCTGCATTTGTAGCTAAACTCAGAGGGTGATTTTTAAAAAGACGTTACAAAATTTGTATGATCTTCAAAGGTGAAAGAATATTCTAATGTGCTGGATGTGTGCACAGATGCGGGCAAACTTTGCTGTGCAATTCCAACTGCTGTTACGAATTTTGTCTAGCTAAAATAATGAAGTCAGTGCTTTGAAAATGCTTTGGAGACAGTCTCTTGCTTCAGAGTATTAAAATAATGCTAAAGTTCAGGGATCTCAGAACATTTTTATGCCACAATAATTTTCTCAAAACAAAACAAAGGGACAATCTATGATGCCTGTAAGAATAAAAATCCCCTTTAAGTAGCGTGTGAGCCCTCTAGTGGGATTCACTGTGTTGTTCGAGTCCCAGCCAGAGCAGCAGACTGTGCAATTACCTGCTCTTTGCATTTACCTGTATGTGATAAACACACTTCTTTTAGACCCTACTGAGCCTCTGTGCTTTCCTCATGCAGTCTGAGTTTTGTAACCTGTATGTCTTTTCCCACCCTTTTTAGAACTGCACCTTCTTTCTGCAGATTTACAATCTTTTTCAGTGTAAACCTCCTCCTGAGAGCAGGCTGAGAGGCAGGGTTAAAGCGCAGTTAGATTCAAGTGTCGAGGAGATGTGATTCTGCCCTGATAGCTCTGTTCCCTGCCTGTAAGAGGGAACCACAAGCAGAATCACAGTATGTCTGTTCCTACTTCCTTCGCTGAACCAAAAAAAAAAAAAAAAAAAATTAAAATCTAATTTCAAGTGTAAAGATTAAAGCTGAGAAGACCAAATGGGGACTTAGACCAAGAAGTGGCGAATTTAAAAAGAAAAGAATATGGTAAGAGAGGAGGAATGAAATAGGAAGAAAGGGATAGAAAGAAGGAGGAAATATCCCACTGACCACAGCTGAGTCAGGTTCAGAAATCACTGAAATCCCTTATTTTGCTCTTTCGAATGAAAGCCAAAGGTGATTCCTAGACAGAGGCCCTGGGACAGTAATTGCTTTATTTTCAGGTATCTGGAACACAGGCTGAAGCTGTACAGAGGGTTTATTAGTCAATGCCAGGCTAGCTGCTTGTCCATTTTGGCCAGTCTAGCATAAACTTTCCCAAAACACCAAGCTCTTGGCATCCCCAGAGACTGCTACTGGAGCTGCTGGAACGAAGAGTCTTTGGACGGACAGTGGGAATGAGTACTGCTTCATATTCCTTGGACTCTGTCACTGCCACAGTGAATATACTTAAGAGATCTTGTGAAAGCAGTCTATATCCATTTACCTTAGTAGATCTACAACGTTTTCTGCCCAGAACCTGAGCAAGTCCAGCATGTGTAGCCACTTGAAAGTCTGAAGTCTCTGTGAAAAGTCAAGGATTAATCCGGCAACTGAAATCCCCTTGCACAAACCATTTCAAATAATGAGGAAATCTTTATATAAATCTAAGTCTGCTTGTGGGTAATGCATGAACTAAGCAAGGAGCTATATTCAATGAATACACTATTCATGGCTTGCAGCTCCCTGTTCTCATTTGATACTGTAGTTGTTCCCCACACTGAATTCTTCTTTGTGTTGCCCACAGCTACACCTACCTTCTGCTGGGATACTGCTAAATCCCTCATCTTAGGCTGGGGCAGTGCAGGAACGGGCGTCCCGGAGCTGCAAAGATGATTCAGTCCAATAGTGCTGTCTCATTTCCCAGTAAAAGGCTCCGTTTGGATCTGGTAGGAAGTGCTGGGTTACAGAGGACACAAAAATAAGGATCTTCCCCCTTGCTGTCACTAAAGATTTCATGGTATTTTTCTTAAGGACAGTTTGGTCTCCTGCCCAGTTAAGTTTTGGTAATGCTATTCCCAGTTACGTCTGTCCTTCTGCTATCAGATTTCCACTGGGGTTAGCTCTGGATCCAACCATCTGAAAAATTCCTCAGAGGGAAGGGAGGCATCTATACAGCCATGCAGACACAACCCTGTCAGGTACACGGAGCACATGTCATGTCCTGCAGGATTAACAGAGTAGCTTCTCTTCCCACAGGGGCAAATCAGTGGTCGGTAAGGGCACCTCAGTCCCTTAAACTTCTTTTCAAAACTTCTTTTCAGATCTGTCTCTGATACTTGGTTGTCTGGTTTTGGCTGCTGAGACATACAGGGCAAAGCAGAGGATAGGCAGGGTCTAACTGCCAAACCAAGAGTCTGCAAAGTGAAAAATCATCACAAAACCACCGAGGAGATATCTGACAGTGTTGGGGTTATTTTGGTTACTTTGCTGTATCGGTCATGTGAACATGCACGATACTTAGCAGAGAGAGTAGAGACAGCCAAGGACCTTGTGGTCTTTTCACGTGTGTTATTTCACACAAAGCATGTATACTCCTAGGCAGGTAAGCTGTTTAGAAGATGTTATTATTTTCTGAGCGTCTGGATATATCCTGTTGTTCTGTATGAGCACTATACATGTATTTTATCATAAATAGTGCGTACTAAAATAGGTTGTTTTCCAGGGAAATTTAACGACAGAGCAGGGGGGTGAGAGTGAACGCCCTAGAAGGACCTTAGGCAGCAGGTAGCTGTGCCAGCGCTAGAAAATGTTACTGTTGTGTCCTGAAGGAGGGAGAACTTCATCCCAGAGGCAGGTGGGAATCCGTACGTGGGGATGTGTGTGTTTGGGTCTGCCCCACCAGCTGGGCTGCCCGCAGCTCCTGGTCTCCAGGAGGGCAGGGGAGGAGGTCGGTGACCTCCCGGGGACGGTGAGCACTAAGCTGAACAGAGTCTGACACCCTGAAGCACGGATGCTCTCGGCGTTTCACCGAGGCTTCTCAGGACAGCCTGTACCTCAGGAAAGAATAAGATCCTTTGTGCTGCTTCAGGGTTTTTTCTCTGCCAGTACAGGCAGCATTTAACACCTGACACAGAGTATTTCAATAGAAAGTTAGAAATGATCACATTCCCCGTGAAAACCCTCGTGTCCCTGCAGTTGCTCAGACTCTCCTCTGACTGCCACGGGGACATTAAACCTTCAGCAGTTTGCCTCTCTGAAGGCGGATTTTGGTTCCCTGCCTGGAAAAACAGTAGGCGAAATAGTAAAACCTTAAATTCGAACATGTGTAAGTTATACATCTTATTTCCATTTTCAAGCAACATTCCCTCAGCAAGACATGAGGAAAAAATTACCATCTGCCTTAGAATATCTCGGTGGAGCATTTATCTCCCAGCCATGATAAGTGAATTTCAGTAATTTCTCCCTCCCCCCACCCCCCATTCAGATTAAGAAACAAATTTGTTTAGTGTCCAAACCTGGAAGTCTTGCCAGCTGAACTCAGAGGGTGGGATTTGGTGCACTGTCATAGCTCTTACCCTTCAGCGAATGGTTTCCTCCCAGGCCACTTTGCTTCTGGCAGGGAAGAAGGACGGCTGTGCAGTTAAAGCAGTGGAGTAAACTGCACTGGATATGGGCTCTGTGCTCACTTTGCATAGAGGTTGCAGCTAATTCGCCCTTGTAAAGGTGAGGGCAACAACGCTGCCCTTCCCTGGTACATTCTTCAGGGCTGGGATGTGCTGTCTGCCTGTGGCAGGCTGTGGGCTGGTATTTTAAGTGACCTCTAGAGCTAAAAGCATGAGTTACTACTGCAGCTGGAGAAAAACAAAATCTGTGCTCCCTATCTGTGGTTTGGAAGCTCATAATTCTCCCAGAGCAGGACAGAGAAAGCTTATTGCTTGCCAAGGGTCTGCATGTAGTCCAGGTCTTAGCACAGTGCCACCTGAGTTGCTAAATGTTCCCTCCTCATCACTCCACCACCTCAGAAGTAAAACTGGAGCCAGAGCCTTTTTCACACACAGTTTCTGTGGTCTGAAGTTCTTGACTCACGCCTAAGGCACCTAAGATTTCTAGATTTCCTATCCAAGTAAGTAGACAAGCCTGGGACTGTTTAACTGTTAAGAACAGACAAGATCAGCTACATTCAGCCCTGTATAAAGAAGACTCTTTAGGTACCATTGCAGTATCCTCTTGTGACTGTCCTGTCATTTTGGTGTGGGTATTTTGTGTTCTTTGTTAATGAAATGAAGAGGGATGTACCTGTATTTCTGATTAGCTCTGCAGAAATGCCCAAGCTCCTGAGGTGAGAACACAGCCATTCTGTCAATTGATAGGCTCCATTACAACAGAAAGAAGGTGTGCAGGGTTGTTTTTAACACAATGCAAGAGTGAAACAGTCCAACAAGGACTCCTAGAATCATCAAGCTGTATCTGAAGGTTTTCTAAAATGCAATAAAGGAAGAAGGGGGAGTGGGGGGGTGTAACTGATAAACCTACCTGATAGGAGCTTTTTATCTGTCTCATGAATGTTGGTATTTCAGAAGGTATTGAGTATGACCTTACAGCTACCATTGCCTTTGTCTGAAAGTCACTCTTCTTTGCACCTCCAACTCACTTTCCTCCAACTGGTTTCATTATCAGAGATGCTGTCCATGAGACTTGTGATTCATAGATCACCTTATGACATGTGACAGGCCTGGAATGGCCTCTCCCACATGTAAAGAAACTCCCCTTAACTTTTCACCTTCAGGATACTTACCATTTCTGTAACCCAAACCTCCTGCTGCTACAACAGGGATGGAAGGTGCATAATAATGCCAAGTCATCTGTTTCCTTTCACGTTTCAGGGAGTCCCCTGTAGACTGTAGTGTGAACAAATGCAGCAAACTCGTCGGAGCAGGGACAGAGTCCAACCCAATGAGTTACAGCACCTACATGGATGAGAAGAATGGGCCTCCTCCCAACATGACCACCAACGAGAGGAGAGTCATTGTCCCAGCAGGTACCACCACCATCAAACTCTTTGTGTCATATTTCCTTGCATTGTCTTAAATATCCAGCCAAACAGATAAGGCTTGTTTATCCACTCTCTGAGGAATTATCTTTCCTATAAACCATGTAAAAATTAAGGAAAATATCAGAGTTTCTGGCTAGTGGGAATTTCCCGTGTCCCACCATATGTTCTACCTTGAATCAGAATAAGAAGTGGATAATTAGTGCTGCTTCTTGTTTGATTTAGGTTTTTTTTTCGTTCTGGAATGAAATGTTGTTTTGGTGTGTTGAACCAAATCCATCTCCCGTCATGTGTTAGAGGAGAATGTGCAGTGCTTCCTGGGGCATGCGTGGTATGATCAAAGAGTGCAGTTCATAGGCAAGAACAAGCATGAAGTGAACCCAAATTATAACTCCCATGATGCTCTGCAGGATCCAGATGCACTTTCATGTCATATTGATTCAAAATGAGCTATTTTGTTTTCATTTTTTTTGTTAGAAGTAGAAACCCAGAAAAATTATATTTTGCAGGAACTACATTATCCTTCCAAAAACTGTTACACAGAAACATTCCTGTCCAGCTCTCTGTTTGTATTTGATGTCCACATCTGCAGCCTGAAATTGGCAGGATGCGTTTGGATAGTCAAGGACGAGAGCTGCTGTGGCAGGCAACCGGTGAAGTCTGAACCTGGAACGAGAGGGAGTCTTTTCCCTGCGAAGTTTACAAACACCATGGATATAAACAGGCTAGCCCAGGAACTTTCCAGCAAGGGAGATATCACGAGCCAAGTCCTGTCCCAATTTACGTACCAAAACTTCCACTGATTTCAAGGGGTGCAGCTTTTCACCCAGTGTTGTGAGGGTTTCACCGAGGGTTGTAGCTGATTCAAGCAGATGAACTGTTGGCAGAAAGAAATGTACTCGTGGAATTTAGCTCTGTTTTCTGATCGTGGCTTGACCATGAACAGATGACAATTCCTAAGCATTTGTTTGCCATTTAGGATGAAAAGGAAAAGCTTGAACTGAATGTAGTGAGGGGAAGCCAATAAAAGATTGACAGCAAATCTCAAAGTACCGTTTAAGCCATTGTTAGGATCTGCTTAGAGAGACTGTCTAACCTAATTGGTGACAGCATCAGATATGATTTCAGTGTCAAGATTGCCTAGGAAGGTGTTAGCTGATACCAACTAGTCACTATATTATTAAAGATAGTCAAGAGGGAACATTTATCCTGCTCTTCACCATGTTATTTACACATATTTAAAAAGACCCGGGGTGGGCTAAAGTTTAGCATTGTTGTAGAAATAGGGGAAATGACTTTTAGTGCCCTCAGTGGAAAAGAAGGTTTAAAATCTCTTCTTTGAAGGAAAGTGAAAAAAAGGACTCTCTTCCCCCTCATGAGCATCCACAAATCAAAACCTTGAGATACTTGTGAAATAACAGTGATTTACCAGACTTTGGAAGACAATAATGAACATCATCCCAGATCTCTGGCTGCAGGATATGAGGCCAAATTCATCCAAGAAAGGATTTGGAAATTTTAATATAATCCAGAGTAAAGATTTATAGTGCATTAGGGTGAAGATAGGCAAGAATAATGTCACATTAGGCTTGCAATAGTAATAATAATGAACTCTAAGCCATGTTTCAAGAAGGCAGTTTTTCAGAGACCATTCAATGTCTTTGGAAGTGATAAAAAGGCTGAACGAATATCTGAAATTCAAAAGTGTTTGTTTAAAGGGAGACCACAACTTCACTATGCCCTCTAAACGTTGGGGTTTTTTTCAAAACTCAAGACAGATAACTCTTTCAATTAAAAAAAAAAAAAAAGAATCCCCCCTTGAATTCTTGCTTTGTAAAATTGCAGTCTTTTGCCAGTGCTTAGAAAGCAGAATTTAAATTGGCTATTGCCAAAATTTAAAGGAAATCCATCTTTCTTTTCTAAAGGAAATCCATCTTTCTTTTCTAAAGCAGACTCGCAAAGACACAGGGATGTAAGTTCCATGTTTAAAACACAACTTTAAGCAATCTGGTTTTACTAGAAATTCAGTGAGGAAATGTCACAGTTACAATTTCAATATTTTTTGGTCTTACTTCTCCATTTCATGCTGTTATTCTGGAACTCAGCTGCCCAGGAACGTACCAGGTACAACCACTACCTGATCTTTTGTACCAAGGGATCCCTGCAGCCCAGGCACACACAGTTTAGAGACCTGGGCCAAGAAATGATTTTAAACACTATAAAATATGTGGCAGAGGCAATTCTTGTCCCTACCCAAAGCACAAGCTACCAGCTGTGTGATTGCTGCATGTGATCCATTTTCTCAACTGCCTCAGGACCTGAAGTGTTTGAGGTTTATCTTAGAGGAATGTACCAGCTGTGATGGACAGATCAAACGTCTCCAAAGTTAAGGCTTGACTTCACAATCCTCTCCAGCTGCAATGGAACATGAACTTGCAGCTTAAATTTTCAAATGGGATACATGGGGAGAAGCAGCACAGGAAACATCTGAAAATGCAGATATGCACTGAAAATGACTCTGTAAAAGCAGTATCGTGGCACAAATTCTTGCTGGGGCTTTCTGATCTAATGCTCTTTTCAAAACTCAAAAGATGATTTCTTTTTTTAACTACTGATGCAGCAAACCATCACCATGGGGTCTGAAACTCCAGCCGGGTTCAATCTCTCTCTTACGTCATCGCCAGTAATAAAGATTCCACAGCTGGAGCTTTGCTGACAGTTGATAATGATGCATGAGACAGTATAAAATCCACATTGCCCTCCAATAGCTGTGTTGGTTTTACAGGGCTAGCGGAGGTAGAATTGTGTTCTCGCCAGCAGGGTGAACAAATGTGACTCAGAGATACATGGCAAGCTGTTCTGTTTAAGCAATAATATTTTTTTTCAGAGTCCCTTTGCTGACCGTAAATACCGCCATCCTCAGACTTTAAAATGCCATCTGTTGGGACTTTGTAAGGCACTTGCAAAGGATGGTGTGACTTATACAGCACTGATGTAATTATATAGCATTGCAGAACTGAAGCTGTGACAAGCATACCCTTTCAAAGGGATGAGTTTGCTTTTGGAAGCTTTTTCCCAGAGGGTGAAAAATCACAGTCGAATTTCACTAATATTGTTCCCAAGCATAGATATAAGAGTCGGGAAGGTAGGAGACAATCAAGAGAACTTTCCCTCCCAGTGGGTCAGCGTGATCAATTTATGCGCACGGTACTTGTTCATCTTGGCAAAATGCATTGGAATCAGTAAGTTAAATACATTTGGTCGTGGAAACAATGGTTAATGCTTTGACTGGGCTACAGTGAGTGCTAGAGACTTGAGGCTTGTGTATAGTGTTACCATCCTTTGTGCTTTTCTGCCAGATCCCACCCTATGGACCCAGGAACACGTGCGCCAGTGGCTGGAATGGGCTATAAAGGAGTATGGATTAATGGAGATTGACACCACCATCTTCCAGAATATGGATGGCAAGGAGCTCTGCAAAATGAACAAGGATGACTTCCTCCGAACCACCTCCCTCTACAACACAGAAGTTCTGTTGTCTCACCTCAGTTACCTCAGGGAAAGTAAGTATTGCCCTGACTCATCCCAGCCCCAGCGTGACATGCTGATAGGATAAGCTGCGATGAGTACAGAACTTCTAGGGCTCTTCTTGTAGGATAAATAGTAGCACCGACAAGGGAAAAATGAGAGAGAAAGGCAAGCAGAGAGAGCAAACAAGGAAGGGAGGAATAAAAATTGGGTTGGAAAGTTAGTTTTAACTTAGATGGAGTTACTGGTGCTATCAGGGAGTTGAAGAACTGAGCAGGACTCTTAAGAAGATTAGATAGTCTTACAGATAATAAAAACATCTGTGGCTACATGATAAAGATACATAAATTTGCTATGGAGATTAAACCAAACATCAACTGATGTGTCACGGGCAAATTATTCCTCTGCAGTTAGAGCCCCTAAGGCTTCTGGTAAAGACTGTTTCAAAATAGGATCCACAACTGGCCAGAGCTGGAGATTTTCAATGTTCCTGGAGGTCCAGATTTGTTGGAAAGAGGAAAAAATACAAGAGTGATTCCCCAAACATAGGTGTGCTGAAGTAGACGTCGTGCAAATGACCTAGCACTCAAAGAACAAGTTCTGCTGAACCTCTTTATCGTTACTTGCTGTCCCAGACTAGAGTATGTGATGGATTCAATACTCCTTTTTGCTGTATTCAGCAAAAGTTGTGAGCAGTCTTCTGAGCTACTCCTGGAAACGCATACCACAGCAGCCCAAACAGGAATTATCACCTTACGGTTAGCACACGCTCTTGAGGCTGGGAGTCTTAGGTTCAGACCTTTCTAAGACTTCCTGTGCAACCATGAGCATGTCCATAGCTTCCAAATGTCTCCTCCTCATCTATAAAATGGAGGTTAAAGCATTTCCTTTCTTCACAAAGGTGTGCTAAGAATAATTGCATTATGATGAGGCCAGAAAACTGGAGCTAAATCCTACACGCTCCAATATTTTTTCAAGTGAAACAGCTCTTGTAGGAGCATAATTATTTGAGGACTGAAAAATCAGGAGAAGGTGCCATAAAGCAAGGTGGGAGGGCAGGGAGAGAAAGAAAAAAGTGTATTTTCTCCACTGGGAAATCAAATTGTGACGTAAAAAAGAATGTCTCCATCTGGCCAGTGCAGTGAAGCAGCGGGAGCATTTATTTAGGGTGTTTCTTCAAAGCTGTTCAGCACTGGTCTCTCCCTGCCTCTGAAAATCAGTGGGAGTTTTACAGATTACAGTGGGACAAGAATTAGATCACAGATGGGTGCCTCTGTAAGCCCCACCTTTATTTTTTTTTTTTGAGAAGTTGAGCCAAGGAAATGATTCACAACAAATAACCAAATTGTTGGATCCGAACAGTTTTTGTCCCTTGCGACTTCACAATAAAATAATTTCCCATCCAAAATAATTTGCAAATTTCATCCTGTTTCATCATCAGAGAGCTGATTATTGCAGATGCAAACTAACTTTCTAACTAAGGTTTGCATACAGAATTACACACTTTTACGGGAAATCATAAGGCAGTTCTGTGAAGCCAGTGCTGCTTTGGCCAAACCTGCTGACTTTGGCTGGGCAAATCAGACGCTTTGCAACCGGAAATATTTTTAAATTCCCACAAGATAAATACTCAAGAGAGACACTTGAACTGTCTTATTGATAAGACTTCAGAATTGACAGAGAGAGACGAAGCAGGAGTTGTATGGTTTTGGAATCAAAGAATCAGGCTGAATTTGCAAAGGTTGGCAGAAGAGTTGAATTCTTCTGTTGCTTTAGCTCCAGACAGCATCTCCAGTGACAGCCTCAAGTGTTAGGTGGTGTTGATGATTTCAAAGAGACTTATCAGAGGAATCACATTCTTGCTCTCATAGCATAAGCCTGAAGACCTGGATTCAATTGCCACCTTCACCATTTGCTGCTGTCCGTTTGTTCAGGAGCAAATTCCTGATTGATCCTACCTACCTGAAGTCTCTAAATTAGAAGTCTGGTCACACTGGTCTCTGTTTATAGAAAAGAAGCAAGAGGGCATGTTGAAATTCAGGATGGTAGTCCCCTAGTTCACACATTGCCTTTAAATGCTTGAAATTAGGAGGAATAAACCTTTGCCTCAGTTCCTCCATGCTTCAGTTCTGCTTTCTGTAAAATGGAGTTGGCACTCCTGCCTTTTGTTGGTCTTGCCTGTTGAGATGGTGACTCTGTGGAACAGGGACTGTGTCTCATGTCTCTCAAGACCCAGCACAATGGAGTCCTAATGCAGTTGCAACATTGAAATGCTGCTGCAATGCATGCTGAATAGTAATCACAAAAATATAATGTTCTGCCAGGGGAATGCCTACAGTGATTTTTGTGCTATTAAGCTAGTGCAAAACCGAAGCAACTTTGCTGGATTCAGACAAATTAGTTATTCCAGTTTTACATGGATGCATACGAAAGGAGAATTCAATCCCGGTCCATCCCCAACTTCTATGATTATAAATTTTGCTCTGTTCAGCCCCTTGGGCTGTTCTAAGACGTCATGAAAGTGCTGTCCTTATTAAAGCAAGCTCCTGTCTGAGTGGAGGTCGGGCAGGCTCTGAAGAGCATTCCTTTCCGTGCAGCTGTTCCTAGCGCTGCCTAATGACAGTCTGGTTTCTGGATTGCTGGTTAACTCCCTCACGGAGTAACGCCTTCGAAAGGAGCTTATTGTTTTTCCAGCCTGATTTCCAGCGGATGTTTAGTGCCGAGCCTCTGAGCTCAGTGCCATAGGGAGATGGTCTTTTTTCATTAATTTTCCCCTTTTGCAAGGTTGTTTGTTTCAGAGGCATCCAGCTCTGCTCCTGCTTAGGGTGGAGGATAAGTGATGGCAACAAAACCCAGGATAACTTTGGGGAATTGCAGATCTCTAGGCTAGATTACATCTCTCTTGAAAGGTGTTTGTCCTTTCAGGATGTTAAGTTGGATATGTGATGACTACTGAATCCTTAACTTTGGTGTTTGTTTTCCAAGAAACAAACCTGATCTGAACTTTCTGAGCCTGTTTGTTAGCCAGGCAAGGAGCCCCCATGAAAATTAGTTTCCTCAGAAGGTTTTCAATGTTTTATACTCCTGATCAGAGTTAAAACTGCCTATGAAGTACGTTATTTTGGAACATCTGAGTCCAGATTGGAAAAATAAACCAGTAACATCTGCAAGACCTCAACAAAAGCTCAATCTTAGTTTTGGAGATAGAAGGTTCAGGTGAGCCTATTTAACATAGTGAAGCCTAAACCAAACTCATGTCACAGCACCTTTAGTCTTCAGGCAAAACTTGGGTCTGGATCAGAATCGTGCAGTTGTTTCCTGTTTCCATAACCTACTGAAGCAGTCAGGAATTCAGACGTCTCTGATCTTTGGGAGACTTCAGACTTTCAGAACCCAGTTCTGCACCGCACTCTATCCTTTGGAGTCTCTCAAAACACCCCCCAGTAGTTTTTTCAGGGAACTTACTGTTCATCCTCCCAAAACAATCATCTTTCTTTAAGTGTTTCTTCCATTATCCTCTCCAAAATTGTGAAGCCATGCCTTGTCTTTTTCTTCTTCTCGTTCGCCCCCCTGCACCTTCGGACTCCAGACCGACTGACTGCTGTGCCGGTATCTTTTTCAAACACAGTCTGCCTGGTGAATCTTCTCCTGTCAGCCAGTAGGCAGTGGGAAGGGAGATTTGAATGTTTTCATGCTATGTTTGGGATGAACATCAAAAGAAGCCTGAACTGTCACCTCCCATCCTTTTCCTCCTCAGTTATGGGGGGTCTGTTGTGTGTGGTGTGTACAAACGAAAAGAGCCTGAAGGGGAAAGAATGAGACTGTGGTGAGAAGCAGAAGCAGAAAACTGCTTTGTGGTTTTGAGCCATATATTAATGCCAAACAAAACTATACTGCTAAATGCAGCAGAACCCTGATTCTACCAGGAGACGTGGAGGGAAGGCCACATGGCCTTCAGAAGGTGAGGTTAAAAAAGTCTTCCAAATTAAATAGACTTCAAGATTGTGAAACCAAGATGTTCCTGCATCTCAGAAAGATGAGCTGCCTTGTGAAAAGGAAGGCTTTATGGTGAAAAAACCTCTCCTGCTCTGTTTTTCAGTCCTTTTCCATCTTCCTCTTTAATTAATGCAAGGGAAATAAAAGAAGAAAGGAAAAGGTAGGGGAAACCATAAGATAACATGTTTAATATTAATTATAGGAGAATAGCCCTGCACTTTATTAATAATACCAGTGTTTCCAGAAAGAGCTGCTTTTAATCTAAGGTGTTGCTGACCCAGTGAGGGGTAGGGGGGATAAGAACAAAACGAAAATCCATTGCAGTCAAGGTTTTGCCCAAGAACGAGTAAGGGAGGGAGCAGACTGGCCTCTGTCTGTCTGCTTCTCTCTGTCCTGATCTGTGTCTCTGGCTTTCTCTCTTTTCCTCCTTCATTGAAAACCCTTAATAGGAAACACATTTCCTTTTCTGTGGTGTTCCCACCAGAAACCTCAGACTGTCGGGCAAAGGTGAGAACTTTTAGCAATTAAACTGGGGGAGGCGCCGTCCCCTTCCAGTGGCTTGGGCTGCATTTTTTAGGGTAAAGTAGCTATAGGTTGATCATACAGACTTGTTCAGTGCCATTCATCACCCCACCCCCACCTCCTCAGCCAGTCAGTGCAACCAGGCATTTGCAGCCTGTTTAGTCATAGAAAACTGTGTTTCTGAATTCCCCAGCACTTCCCTGTCTGGCAGGGGCAAGCTACGCTGGGCGTTGCATTCAGGATCTACTTCAAATAACCTGAAAAGGAGAGAGTGGTGGACAGGAGTTTCCCCACAGATATTCAAGAAAGAAATGCCAAAGCCAGAAACCATCTGATGAAAGCATGAATAAGGTGGACAAAGCTGTTGCAATTCCTCCTCCAGCAGCAGCAAAAGACCAGCCAATTTCTCTAAATATTCAAGCCTATTGCTTTGGCTATCTGCAGCTTTCACAGCCAAGGTACCCTTGGGATCCCTTTGAACTCTACCTCCTAGTCTACCACATTATCCATCCTGGTCTTTTGAAACATCCCCTGTCTTGCAGCATCTGGTAGCATCCATCCTCCACTCCCTACGAGTAGGATTTGTTTTCCAACACCTTCTACCTCTGTGTACATGCTGGCTTGTGCACGTCTTTGGCTTTGTTTGCATTTGGGGAAGAAAAGAAAACCACAGGAACACAGGGCTAGTGAGATCCAGCACCTGCAATGGCTATTACTTCTGGCAGTGAACTGCCTAATCCTCAGCTCTCACAGGAAAGCGAGACATACTGTGAATACTACTGAGGGGCAAGCGAGGTCAGTGTTATTTGGGATCATGTGGATTAGAGGAATGTGGAGACTGCATATGGCTTAGTCACAAGATCCTAATCAGTTAGTATTATAGTACCTGCAAAAGAGGTATTCTTAGCCCTGCCAAAGAATCTGGGGATGCTCAGGGGCAGCACAGCATATACACAAATCTATACTGTTTGCTGTGTGTTGCTTAGGACCAAGTACCTTAAATGGGACAGAATCTCACTGACTAGAGGGATGTGTAGACATGAATAGCAGAAAGTGTCTGTAAAAGCATTTGTCCTCCATACCAATCCATGGTGAGATTGCTGCCCTGCTCCAGTTCACGTCAGTGCCTACCAAGAAGGGTCCTGGGCCTTGTTACAAGTGTCACTGCCTAATGCAGTGGAAACTTTTTCAAAGAGCTGTAGGAAAGGTGAGCCTAGATTATGTAGGGTAAACACAGATAACTAGACAACCATGAAATGTGTATTACATGCTGACTTCCAAGACCTCACAGGGCCTCTTCTTCCATTTCCAGAAGAGTTTGCAGGAGAACCAAAGTCAAATGCTTAGAAAGGAACATTTCCACCATAGACTGTGCAAAACAATGACTCTTTTTTGTGCTTCTCTTGAATAATTTTGTTTCAAGTGGGGCTGGATGGAAAGGCCACTCTGAAGCAAGAAAGCTACTTTCAAACTTCACAAAGCATGGGAGATGCTGGAATACCAGTGAGATTTTTTGCAGCTGTTGGCCCAAAACCAAGCATGTGACACTCTAAAAATGTTCAAATCCTGACAATGCAATTCACGTCGCTTCTACTGGACGTTCCTCAAACAGGAAATTTCTCTATCACAGCTAGAGAGAGAAAAGCTTCTTGCTTATCCTGTGATACAATCTGTGCCATGATTTCTAGAGGCTCTGCTGTGACAGATGTTGTACCTGTGTAAATTTACTCCACCCTTTTATATCAGTTGTCAACGGAGGACATCAAGGCGCTCAGTGAAGGAAGCAAATGTCTTTATTTTGGTTGGCAAGTGGGGAAACAGTAGCACATGTGTGACACGCAGCTACCAAGCTTTTAAAAGAATTTCATATCCATCATAGAAAATGTGTGCCTAATTGTCTGAAAAATTTGGTCTTTAGATCCTAGTGACAGCATTTTGTACTTGCCTGCATGGTTCCCCACTGGCAGAGTACATTCAAAGGGCAATAATTTCTTTTCTTTTCATTATAGGTAGCTCACTGCTGGTCTACAATACTCCATCCCACACAGAAGCTTCCTCACGTCTTGCCACCAAAGAAGGTCAGTCTTTTGCCTATAAATGTCCTGGCTTCCTGTGTTCTCATGATGTTTTTGATTGGGTTAAAACTGGACCTTTTATAATATCCTTGGCATGAAAATGTTCTGATCTGCTATGCATGCCCAGCATGGTTAAAATAGAGTAATTCACAATTCGCAGCCCCATCCGCATGCTGAAAATCACGTCTCCACCTGTCCAGCCAACACTGTGGCATGAAATGTATATCTGCCATTGTCACACTTGTGTATTACTGAGCTGATGAACTGGTGGCATATTTTCCGTTCTTTATGTGAAACAGTTGGAAATCTCAGATATATAGCAAGGGCTGAGACACTATTTCTCTCTGAGTGAGTTTGTAGTTGAAAGGATGAAATTTTCTCACAATAAATTCCATTACTGAATAAAGGCCACTCAGGTCTTCCAAAACCACTCACGAAACTGTCAGCTAGTTTCAATTAGCAAGGAGGACCAAGTGTGCCTTTCTGACACTTTCCTTTTGGAACATTTTGATTTTCTTTTTCAAAGAACCCCAAATTTTTAATCTATCAGAAATTCTGATCGTGTAGCTAGAGCTTAGAAACCTCGAATTTTAAAAGTTAATAACACACCTGAAGCTCCTTCAGGCTTTTGAGTTGTTTGTATATCCTTCAGTCACGTTTGTCAGGTTTTACTCTGCAGCTACAGTCCTGTTCCTTTTTCTTATTTTTAATGAAAAACTGGATTCTCAGTCATGATAAAATCGTGAGAGTTGGTGCGATGGGTATGATGCACATCCCTTACCTACATAAGACAGTAAGTCACAGTCAGGCAGTTGAATTGCTGAAGGATAAATAAGGTGTTAAAGACCAAAAATCTGGTTCTGTGCTCTATAAGTTACTGTGTAGCACTAGGAGCCTTGAGTTTGGCCTTCCTTTCCCTTTGTGTGACTGCAAGAACATTGGTTCCGTTCGCTGAACTGTCTTCAGCTCCTCCGTTTGAAAAGCTGCTGGGAGAGGTGTGAAATCTCATGTCTGCCATATGAGATAACCCACCTAGAAGCAGTCTGCTCTCACGCCGAGACAGTTTCCTCACCTCATATATAAACATTTCTATGCCTTTCAGGAGAAAGTGGCTTCACTGATGAGCCACAAGATTGCATTTCAAAGAATACTGGGGAAAGGCAGAAAGTCTTTTATTTAAGCAGCTGAGGGGAGAGAGAGAGAGAGAGAGACAAACCCCCCCATTTCACTGGAAGGCTACAGCAAACTGACATCACACATTTAACAAGCTTCATGGTGTGTCTGGCTGCTTCATTGACCAGCACTGCTCTTAGAGCCAGCACGTCTTTCTCGCTGCACCACGCTGCATTTCATCTCCAACATCTGTCTTGGACCCTGGACACAATATCAGTGCTGGTTTTTACAGCAGCTTCTTTTGTCCAGCATGTAACTATCCACTTGAGCTGTCTGTTCCCGGGCATGCTGTTCTCTCTTTGAGACAGGCATTAGCTGATAAAACGTGGTACATTACAGAGACAAAGCCGTGCAGGCTTTTCTGTGACTGACTACTTTGACGCTAACAGTCATCTATTTAAAATTAATAAAAGCTAGGCTTGCCCCTATTTGAATAAAGCAGACACACATGCACGTGTTCCTCCACAATTTCCCCCATAAACATCCACGCACATCCAAGCCTGTCCTCTTTCTGTCTCAGGCCAGGTGGTTGCTAAAAATAAAGGGAAGAAAGCTGCGATTTTTTTATTAAAGAGAAATACCCTGTGTAAAGTCGCACTCCTCTGAATATTTTATACCCTTTATCTTTGCAAGCTGGGCCTAGAGTCACTCAGGCAGAAAGAAATTTGAGGGAAAACACGTTCCTCCCCTCCATTTTTACTGCCCTCGAGTGTGTTTCTTTAGTGCAGCCGACAGAAGTTTGCGTTTGATTTCTGTCAGCTAGGCATTTTTAACTTTACATGGTACTTTCATCATGTGTCAATAAAGGACTAAACACACCCATGGGACAGTCAAATAAAAATTAAGAACTAGCATAGAAATGTTGAAATCCCGTCTATTCCTTTTCCATTTCTTCCTACAATGCATAAATTTCCTCTGCAATCATTTGATGCCTGAATACTGTTCTAGGATAAACTGACCCTACTGTAACTGATTCATGCTCCAAATATTATTCATGAGATAAGGTGACAGGATAAGAGACATGTGAACATGACAGGCTGACAGATAAGGAATTGGAGAGGCAGAGTGAAGTGTCTTGTCCAATATCACAGAAGCAGCTCATGATGAACACAAAGCTGGACTTGGAATTCCTCAGCCTCAGTCCAGTCTGTTAGGCAACAAGATTTTCCTTGCTTCCTTTTAAGGCTTTTTAATGGGCTCACTTCAAGATGATGATATTCTTTTGGAAAAGGAATTTCAGGTTAAAAATAATGATATTTTTATAAGTATTTTCTTGTCTCCTTAACTTCTCAAAGATGAAACATTTGTCTTTATGTTAATGCATCTTGAATCTACTAATCCTGTAAATATTTCTTCTCTCTATGCCTGTGAATAAAAACAAACAAATTTTTCTAACCACCTTCCCCTGAGGATTCAAAAGCAGGAGGTGATGAAATAGTACAATACGTGTCAGAGATAGGAAAAAAATACGATTTTCTTCACTCCTGTAATTTTTCTTGCACTTTCTCTAAGATCACATAGATAATTCAAACAACCTTCCTGTGCAAATTCCAGGGAGAAGTACATGCTCTTTGCATACGCTTACCCTAAGCTTCACACAACGTATTCCATCCACATACTGTAAAAAAGAACCTACATGGCAAAAAAAAAAAAAAAAAAAGGTACAGCTGCAACACAGATGCAGATGTTTCAGATGCAGCATACGGCTCTACTCTCTTCCGACCTTGTTGCAGACATGGCAGGACCTGCTCTGTGGCCACAGCAAGGACGGTGTCACCCAGGGGCATGGGGCACCCCTTGGCCCGTGGCCCACGCTGGCAAGGAAGGGCAGCACTGCTGCCACAGGACCGGGTTTTGCGCCGTGGCTCTGGAGGCAGAACTGCCTTGGCTGGTTGCAGCTGCAGACTTTACTCCCTTTTCCCCTTCTATTTTCTGCCCCTCTCACTTCTCTTCTGCAATGCCAGCTCTGCATACAGAAGAACCTGTAGCACTGCTTTAGGAGAGTTAAACTGCTTTCAGAGCAGAAACAGATACTGTAAACTTCTACAGCTGGTGTGCAAAGCACACGCGTTATGTTCCCAGATCAGATAGGTAGAAACCTTGTCGTGTTCAAAGGACTCTTGTTGCCTGAGCTACTTTGCTTTTCAGCCTCATAAACACTCAAAACTATGGTATTTAGCGTCATTGGTACAAATTGTCTTCAGCTGCCTTTGAGAAATAAATTGCTCTAATGAAAATCACCAGTATTTTTTGGCTAGAGAACAATTTTCTGGAAAATGAAACGAGGTTGCTCTCATTGCTGAATGGAAAGATTTGTGTCCCACTCCCAGCGCTCCACTGGAGAGATGGTCTGTCTCATTTTCCGTGACTGTTTGGAGCAATGACTGACCTACTGTAGGTACCGGAGACATGGGAGAAGAATCTGAGACCACATTATCTGCCCAAGTCCATGGAGATTTTAAATTGCTCGCCTTCAGAATGGTGTCATTTAAGTAGGTTTCCATAGGGAAATGGAAAGTATGTTCACATACAACAACATTTAGGAGGCCAAAGGGCTGTGTCCCGTAAGGTTGTGAGCATTCTGGCCTCAATCCAACACATTTTTAGAGTCCATGTGTACTTTTAAGTATGTTGAGGTTTACATAACTCACGTGTTTAATATACAAGCCTAAATGCTGTGCAGGATTTGAACCCACACAGGATAGCGCTGGCAGTTCCCAAAGAGGCGGAATCATGGCATGTTGATGTTTAAATTACACGTGTGTAAGCAGGCACGTAGGAGCTTCTGGTGTGGTGTAGGCGGTGCTTTGTAGTATGTGCTGATAGGCAGGGAAGTGGGTATTTGTGCAGTGAGGTGGCAGAGTGGGATGAAGGAAGGCTCGGCTGATAAGGGCTACACCCAGGCATCACGCGTGAGAATTTAGTGGAGCGATTTTTTGCGTCTCTTTGCCTCCAGATTACAGGTTATGTATGATCTTGACTAAAAGGCTGTATTCAGCATGGGTCTTCATCCTCCAGCACCGTCCTCTGCATACGTCAGGCTCAGCCCAAGGTAATACAGCTAGCTTAGACTAGTGGTAAACCAGCACTAGCCCAAAGACTCATAAATCCAACCTGAATTCAAGCAGAACACGGGAAAAACTGATGTGCTACCTGCGTTTTCAAAGAGCGAAGAAATTCATACGTGAATACATGAATATGGATGTAGGAGATGAATTTTAAGGATTTAGTCTGTGGCTATCCCATGTTTGTGTTTACATTATGGAAGCATTAGTGTGAACAATAAGGATGTTTGGGTGCGGGGTGTGTTTTGTTGGCAAACAGCGTTTGTACCCACGTTCATTGTGAGCCCCTAGGGAAGAGTTTCCTGATGTTGGAGCATTAATAAGATCTCTTTCATGCAGATTCCCTGGCACCTAACAAAACATGAGTCTGTGCAGCTGCTTTTCTCACTGTCAGAGTGGCAATCTCTCTCCTCTTTCCCCTGAAGTTCCGTTTAATTTGGTAGGAACTCTTTAAAACTCATCTCTCCCGCTTGTCAAATTTGGTGACAATTCTGTGTGACAGGTTGAAAAGTTTTTGGGGACTGGAGAGAGAGGGGCAAAGAGACCACAGACAGCATGGTCGCATAAGCACAGTTCCCGCAGGAAGATAGTCTCAAATTCCTGCATAAAATTCTTCTCTCAAAAAGGCCATTTTTCAGGTCTAAAAGGTTGTCACGTGAAAAATATTGACCAGTTTCAGTAAACTCTGAAGTGTGTTAGTAAAGCCCCTTGTTCACAGCAAAGGTTATAAACCCTCCAGTCTTAGTTGTGTCAGAGGAAAAGCAGTTGCAGCTTTATGCCCTCTTAATTGTCTGTACATGCTAAAACATTTGTCGATGATATTTGTGTGCCTGGTGATGAAATATCCCATTTTTAGCTCTCTAGCAGAAAAAGGGGAGGCTTTTTTGGTGCTTCTCTTATTGCGACTGTGTGGCCAAACCAGGGATTTATGATTTCAGGAGAGACAGTAGCTAGCGCTCTTGGATTTTTCTTTTTTTCTTTCTTTTTTTTTTAATTGTTTTCCTTTGAAATTCCAGAGTTAGTGTTTTGTCTGCTTTCTCCCTGACCCTCTTCGGAGGCAGGCGTGTGTTTTTTCACCAGAAAAACTGGAAACAAAGAATCGTTGTCTTTAAGCTGTAGCAGGCAGGAAACCCAACTCACAAGGGATCACCCTGAGCCAGCGCTGTCCCAGAGTAGACTCCAGTTCTCTGAATTCAACCTGACAGCTTGTCTGGAGCACTTTCTAAGTAACCATTATCCTTCCTTTTCTCCCAGCAAAAGAGCTATTATTTTTTTGCCTAGGGTGCACTGCAAGCAATGTTATTGCACATGTGTGTGGGGGTTACACGTTTGCTGGGGTGCAGTTCCTCCCCTGAAAAGCTCTTGGAAGCGCTTTGGCTGTTTCCAAAGACAAGAGTAAATTTGTTTTCTGATAATGAGTTAAATGGGCAAACGCTGGAAAAAAGCTAGCTGCAATGTCTGCGCATGTGTGTCTTCCCTTCCCTTTTCTCTTATGTGCGTATTGCTGCGTCTGGCTTTTTTCTCTGCGAATACGCGTTTCTTTTTCTTTACTTCTGCATTTGTCTATTTTTCAGTAAGTGCAAACTGCAAGCACGGTCACTGTTTGGCTTTACCCCGCTGTGTGCTGGGGGGTAAAATACACACAGTGCTGTTTGCGTATTTGTGCACACTCGTGTCTGTGTTTTGGCTGAATGTGTATGTACGTGTGCGAAGGGTGCTCAGAAACGCACCTTTCAGAGCATGCATTTGCATCTCTGCATTTTTGCTCACGCCTGTCTGCATATGGATCTTCGTGTCTGCAGCCCTGCGAGGCTCAGTAACGTGTATTGTGACTGGAAAGTGCCTGCTTCTCAAAGCTGGCTCTGGGAGGGATTCTTAGGACACATACTTCAGTCTTCATGCGCTGTGCTTTGGGACTTCTGCTGCTGCTATTAAAAAAAGCAACAACAACAAAAAAAAATTCTCACTACTTCCTCCTTTTCTTCATAATGTGTCTTTGTAAGCGTTGCACAGGGTAGCTCAGACGTGAATCAGGAAGTTCCACCGCTGCACGGCTCTGGGATGTTTTTCTAGCCACACTCGCACAACTGGGGGCTGTCGCCTATGGCTCAAACAGGGAGTGACTCCAAATTTTGGAGGCCAGAGCCCTCCTCTGAGTGGGGGAGCAGAGCTCCAGGCTCTAGAGCTGCAGCGTGTAGGAGCTCCTTCATGTCACCCTGCCAGGCTCAGTCTAATGAGGGAGAGGGGTCACAGATCTCAGGCTGGAGTGACCTGTGTCGGAAGGGACCAGCACTACCCTAAGCACACCCCTACCTGTGCAAGCTGAATGAGTCCCCTTTGAAAATCCTGAATCCTAGTTCTGTGCATGCACTGTGTTAAGCTCCAGATCCTGGTTGATCCTGGAAATAAGTGATTTTCAGTCATGGTACTTTAATCCAACACTGTATCTAGAATAGGAGTTAACTCAGAAATGTTTGATTGCTCTGGTTTGTATTTCCATGAGGATAACAATGCATAACTGGGTTCTCAGCTGCTTTCAGAGATTCCCCAGGTTAAACCTGTTCTTCACATACATGTTCTGCAACAGGTTTCTTACGCAAATCCAACCCTTCTCACTTGGTTTGAGTTGACTTCAAGTCAAAAACCAACGTTGTTCCAAGCCTGGACTTTGCTTTTTGTGTCAGTTCCTCATCTGTAAAACAAGTTAATAGCAATGTAGAGATGTTAGGCTATTTATTTATTTATTTATTAAAATCGTGAAATAATCAAATGGTCTGACAGAGTAGAAGTTACTTTGAAATTATTCTGCACTCAGCTAGTTGCTTCCTCTTAGTGGAGAGACTTAGAATTACTTGATTCCACATATGATCCCTGTACTGGTGATTCTTTAGCACAAGGAGCAG
The DNA here is from genome assembly GCF_047716275.1 of Strix uralensis. Lineage (NCBI taxonomy): Eukaryota > Metazoa > Chordata > Aves > Strigiformes > Strigidae > Strix > Strix uralensis. The sequence continues at coordinate 6,930,908 of NC_133997.1, read as the reverse complement.
GGCATTGTGGTCTTGAAGCAGAAACAAATGGGTTTGGTGCTTGAAGGCACTGGAAAGTCTTACGTAATCATGAGAACAGTCATAGTAATACTGGCTGTGAATGACATATGGCATACGTGCTAAGTAATTGTTTGAATTAGCAGAAATAGTAAATTGAAAAGTAATTCATTGCAAAACAAATGATACTGTGGGTGAGATTTCCAGGCCTTAGTGTATGCAGTTATGACACACATATAACTTGTATCTGGGTGTGCCATAGGGCTAAAAGTTATGGGAAGCGAATTGCTGACTTGCATAAACCACCTCTTGTAGCCATTTGAAAAGGCCAGAGGACTCCTCAGACTCTGCTCTGCTTCCTAGTCCTGTTCCACCGTCTCTGCCACACCCCGTCGAAGCTCCTACAGACAAAATGAGACCATCCAGAGCCTTCACAGCTTTGCGCTAAGAAAACCCATATCTAAGCAAATCTCTTGCTGCTGACACTGTAAGGTTTTGCACCGTATGTACTGAGCATTTAGTATGTACACTTGGAGCCAGAGTGGGCCTGGGAAGAACCTTACAGACTCTACAACCTTTATGTTTGCTGCCATCATTTAAAACAATGTGTCTAATGTTTCTAGGAGGAGTTGGAGGTGTTTTTGGCTTCCTTGCCCCTCCAGAAACCCACAGTCTAGGTTTCTTCTCTCCAACTGGCTTTAAACACAACCCCACCTCTTCAATGCGATCTCCAGGAGGTTAAATGACGGGAGTGTGAGGGCTGGACGCTCGGCAGCTTGGCAGACCTTGCTTACATGTTTGGTTTGCAGCAGTAGTGTTTTTTGTTCCCATGCGCCTACATTGGGACTATTCCAAGATACCAGAATAGTGCCACCACACACAACCTCACTTTGGGAGGAAAAGCGGTGAGGTCTTATGCCCTCCTTTCTCTCTCTCCCTATAAAGTAGTTGCCGCAAAATAGACCCCAAGTGACCACTTAGATTAATCACAAGTCTGGATCCCCTAGGACACCTGGTTCTGCTTTCCCCATTTAGAGAAGCTAATTTAAATTCCAGCCACCAAGCCAGGATCCTTTCTTCCTACTGAAGCAGAAGGAGTCATTGCAAAAACCAGACTGTGTTCTGCATGGAGAATCCCATGGATCCCATAGCCTGCTTCAGATTTGCAACCTTCTCTGTCCCCTTCCCCTGATTTGCCTCATTGAAATCTGCAAGGCCAAGTCCTGGCTGGAAATGTAGTGTCTGTGCTCCCTAACCAAAGAAGACAGGGTATTCCCGGGCAGTTCCTTCTGTATTTCTGGTTTGGGCTTTTTTCCATCATGTGAACCGGGGTCATCTGACCTTTTTTTGTGAAGCACCCCAAGATGCTGTGGTAAGGAATCCAACAGGCGATGGCTAAATGACTACAGTCATTGCTGTTACTGTTCATCTGGGTCAGCAAGACAGCCTTGGTCAGAGGCTGCCAGTGCATTTCAAAGGGAAACAGAGGCAGTGTTAGTAAGTGGGCAGACAATTCCCTGAGACTTGGGAAACCTTTATTTTCTTCCTGGCTCTGTCCCCACGACTAAGAACAAGCCACTTTCCATCCTCTGGCTGCCTAATCACCTTGGAGGTATCACCTCCAGTAGGCAGAAACTGGTGGGCTCTTTCTATTGCTTAGCACCAGCATGCTGGGGAATCTAGATGCCTCCACAAATTTGCTCCACGTGTGCTTCTCCAAACATCTACAAAAGCTGACTCCAGGAAGAAATCCCGTCTCAGGAGACGGAAGCTTCTTGGGAGGTTTCAAGCCACCTTCAGCTCTGCCACGAGGCTCCTCACAAGGGAAATGTGATGGGAATAGCGTTCGCTCAGGCAGAGCTCAGCGTTTGGATGCTTCTGGGTTATGTATAGTATTACGTTTCAGGATGCTGTTCAACTGGGACACACGGTCCCATGGCTATTGTGTTAACCCAGGCATGACACTGCCCACGGGTCTGACAGAGGGAGCTAATGTTCAGGCCAGTCATTCTGCACCTTGACAGTGAGCCCCAGCAGTTCGTAAAGTAGTGCCTGGCTGGAAAAGAGCTGCTGGGGCCGCCAGTGACACCATGAATCCAATAAATACACCGTGCTACTCCTTCCCAGCCCTGCTTGCAGTTAAGGGCACTATGCCAGCATAGATGGCATTTTCAGGTAAGATTCCCCTATAGTGCCTATAAAGCATTTAGTCCATAAATGACCCAGCCCCACTGTATCCATCCTACAACAAAAAGGTCTGAAAAATGAGGATATTACAGACCCAGTGCCCATCGTTCTCCTGGAAAACCTCATCAAGGCTGGTAGCACGAAATTGTGCCTGAATCTGGTTTGACTGAAAAAGCTCCTACAGAGAGAGCAGGATGAAGGGGCTGTCAGCACTCACCGAGCAGCTCAGGAAGCACAGGGACTGTGAACCTATTGTTCAGTTGAAATCCACCCCCCCTGCTTCTCCCCTCTGTCCCAAGCTCTTGGATTTATAAAACACCATTTTTGAAGAAAAAAAAAAAAATTAAGACCTTTTTAAAGCTTATCAGAGTGGGTTTGCTCTCTAATACATCATATCTTAAACACAAATTCCCTAATGGCTTGTTCACTGGGCTGCATTCAAGCTGAGAGGACTGCTTAGGCATCTGGGATGGTCTTCGCTGTGATGTGGAAATCTGCTTGGGGATTTTAAGCCTGGTTTCCTGGGGAAATGAGTCTGCATGTGTCTGTCCATCTGCCCCCTAGCCCATAGCAATATTTGAGCCTATTAGTCTCTTTAGACTAAATATGATCCAGAGGTACGGGGAACAGGAGCGAAGTGAGGAACACTCGAGCTGTGCGATGAGAGGGGGGGATGTCTGTAAAGGTGGGCACTCCTCTGTTTCTTCCCCACATCAAGTCCTTCCTTTGTTGTACCAGACATTCTGACAAGAAGAAACTGAAGAGGTTTGGATAATTTAGCTCATCTCTTGAACTTCACAGGACAGCCGGCCTAATGCCCAGTCTCAACCTTGCTAATTTTGCCGTGTTCTAAGCTTTTTCTCAGCCTTCTGCATAGCCTAGCAGACTGTTTCACTACTGTGTTAATTCTGATTTACATCTAATTCCAGAAGAATCAATAGACTTTGAAAGGGGAGTTGTACAGGAGAGGATGAAAACTTCCAAATGGCACAGAGGGTGGAGACGTAGGAGCTAAGGGAGGTCTGAGGTGAGAAAGTATAGACCAAGGTTAGAAAGGGTGCAGAGACCAGTGCTACGCAGTCTGTTCCACACAGCCTGATTTCTAAGAAAGCTACTTCATCTGGAAAAGGCAGCTAAAGCCTGAGGAAAGTGCATTTATGCATGTAAATAAATAAAATTATATTTAACCTTCTTCCCAGGCGCGTTGTGAGTGTGAATGTTTGCAAAGCTGTGAGATCCTTAGTTGAAAGGTGCTGTGAAAGTGCAAAGCATTATTAATATCCTTTACCTTACTCATAATAGAGTATACATTCATTCTGGGGAATTTCTGGACATAAACCAGACAGCTGCAGAATGACATTTCTTGAAAGCATCTATGATTTATTTTCTGCTCTTTAATTCCATTTTGTATTGAACACACATTTGTCATAGGACTGTTGTTCCACTGGGCCTTTTAAGTCTAAAACAGACTGGGGGACTTGATCCTTAGCTGGTATAAATTTGCCCCTAACTTCACTGTCACTATTTGCTGATTTACACCAGAAGAGGACCTCAGTCCAAGTCTTTTAATTGAATTTCCATAGTGCGGCAAGTTTTGGTGTAAAATCCAAGTGGTTTTAATGACAGATAAGACTCTCCCTGTAACTAACCGTCTGGCTGCAGTTCTGTAGGATCTCTTTGAGCCACTGGGCGTCAGGTCCTGGGAACGATATTGTTTTTGCAGAAACTTGAGTCTCTGGATAGGTTCCCTGGCTCTGCCTTTTCCATTTGTTTTAAACACGTTCAGCTTTGGAGTCTGGGCCTGGAAGCTGGGAGGGCTGGTGTGGTTCTTTCACGTTGCACGGATTTTTGTGAAAACAAAACAAAAATAGCTTAGTGGATTTGGACTTTTTTTGGGGGGGTGGGGGGAGAGGGAGAGAAAGAGTTGGAAACTTGCACAAGCTGAGTGAACACATTGTTTCAATAGCAAGGCCTGTATTGCTAACTATCATATTTAATCCTTTTTACCATCGCAAAGTCACACTCAGAGCTCAGTCTCATCCTAAACACAAGTGCAGCTGCTCCTATATATGCCCACGCTTTATAATCCGTACTATATAGGGAAAACTGAGGCAAAGGGACTCATCTGAGGTACGCTAAACCTGGATTAAACCTGGGCTGAGTCACATGCACACCGTCCTTCCAAGCTGACGTTTAGCAACCTAAAACATACACTACAAGGAAACCCATTCAGAGAGGTTTCAAACGACCATTTTGACCAGGCTTAGCCAAACCTATCCAGTGAACTAAGCCTTGATTCTGTGAAGCCCAAGCAGCCGTAGCAATACGCTCCTGGTCAGCCCATCTGCTTGCAATAGTGTCACTTACTGGTTAGAAAAACCTTCAGGAGATGCATTTGACGCTTTTTCTGTGACACTGTGAGCAAAGCAGGCTCCTCCTCGGTGCCAAAGTTTCTCCATCTGGAGGAGGAGGAGGAGGATGATCATCTATCCAGATGATGGCCTATTTGTTTACTCAAAACACGCTGCTGCATCTGAATCAGCCAACCCATTTGTAGCAGCTGATTCACTTTGGTCAATTATTTGACCCAAAAGAATCAGAGAAAATTGAAAATTTTCACTGAGTTCTGCTACTTTTTGGAAAGGAATCTTTTCCCCAATTTGAAAAGAATTTTTCTGTTGGAAGATTAATGGCTACCTTTTTTTTTTAACGGGATCACCATGTAAGTGACATTTCCATTAACATTACATAATGGCAAAACTGTTTCTGATTGAGCTAACCAAAATGTACATTAGCGTCTCGATCGGTGGAAATTTCTGAGGTTTTGCCTTTCTCTCTCAATGCAGAACTCTTATGTTTTTTTCAAAATATTTCCCAAACCAGTGCTCTAATAGCTCAAGTTGTAATACTTCTGAAGGATATCCCAGGGGAGAAATGAAAGTCAGAGACTGGCTGCAAAGAGGACATGGGAAAAGCCAGTGGTTACTTCAGACCTCATCTCTGCTCTCCTGATTTCAGTCACTGATAGAGCAGCAGCCCAAGCTCCGGGTGCACGCAGATGAAGTTAGGATTTGCACGACGGGTTTCCAGCAAGGGAAATGCCACCCGTGCAAGCAGCATCTTATTTACAACAATGACAACTGCTGAGGTCTGAGCTTGGGGATGAGGTTCCCTGGCAGCACCAGGCTGCAAGCCAGTTTCCAGCCCTGCTGCTCCCTGCCCGGCCATGGGAGAGGGGACAGCATGGCTGGGGCTGTCGCCTCCCTCTTTCAGAGATGGCCCATCGCACTCTTTGTACCAGGCTGAAACCGTAGCGGTTTGTTTTTCAGTCTGATCTATTTGCAGTGGGGTTTGTGGTTTCTAGTAAAAAGGGAAAAAACAAATAAGTAAAACAAAAATAAAAACAGACAGATTACATGAGCTCTGTTTTCCCCCATTCCCCTCTCTTCCCTCCTCCTCTTTCTCTCCCTCTCTTGCCCTCCCCTTCCCTCTCCCGTCCCTTCTCTGTTTTCCTTTTCATGCCAATAACTAGAAGGCTGTAATTTCAAAGCTGCAGCGGCTTTCCCAGCGCCGGGAGGAATGTGCAAGTGCCTGGGATGTTTCCGCAGGGAGCTGCGCGGCCCCGCTGCGCTGTGCAGCCCAACGGGGCGCGAGGCAGTACTCACTCCTTTCCAGCGGCGTGGTCAGAGGGGCATTTTGAGTTTCACTTGAGAGGATGCTTTTTCCCTTTTTCCCCCTCTTTAAAATAGCTTCCTTATTGTGTGTGTCAAGTCCTTGGCCTCCTTGGGTTTTAAAGTCACCATTTATTTTCTGTGAAATAACAAAAGGGTTCATCTCACCCTCCTTTCCTGCGTGTGGTCTTCTGTCATCTTGGGATGAGAGAAAGTGGGGCTCCTTTTGGATGGGACGAGTCGCACTCTAAACTCCACTGAGAGCAAAGACTATACTTCATGATCAGAATGTGCCAGGCTCAAGCGTTGCCCAAACAGCTGCTCCCAACCACTGTCTTTACACCCTCCTGCCTTTGTGAGAGGGCCAAGGGAGCACAGGAGGTATGGGAGAGGAAACATAACAGATCTGCGTATTACCAAGCCAGTTGGCACCAAGGTACAAAGCTAGGTTCTTGCAAGTTTTTCCTGGGAAGAGTTGATTTCAACCCCTCTGTGCCTGTTGTCTTTTGTCATTAGATGCCTCCTATGATGCAGTCAGGAGAACAGGATGGGGCAGTAATATGAATTCTGGCCTCACCAAAAGTAAGTTGTCCCAGTGGGAATCACAAATTCTGCAATGGAAGATCAAAATGAGACTGTGGGAGAAGATGGGCGTGGCTGGCTTGTGTTACAAGCATCAGAAGGGGGAAAGATTTGGGGATAGTCAGCCAGATAAGAGCTAGAATTATGTTATGAAAAGAAATAAAAATTGACAGAAATATATTTATTATTGAATCATGTATTGAAGACGACAGCATGAATCTCTAATACTTTCAGGATTTGATTAAGGGGCCAGGAGCAGATCCTCTGTACAAACACAGACTCTGTGTTAACCACCTGCCTGTAGTCCAGTTTAATTTTTTTAGGGACAGATACAGACAGCTTGGGCAGATTCTGAGAGTTTCCTACTCCTTTTCACAAGGAAGATTCTACACAAAATCTAGCAGGCAGATAGGGCCCCGACTGCATGAGCCCTACTCACGCAACTGTTCTTGTTTCTTACTGGTTTTACAGTGTCCTTCAATTCACGGTACATTCTGAGTGACATCTCGTTAGAAATATCCATTCCCTGCCCCTAAAATCTGTATTCTAGCTAACAGAACCAGCTGATACCGAGCCACACTCTCCCCTGCTTCCACTGCTGGGGCACCTCCCTGTGCAGCAGTGCAAGATGGGCACGTTTGACTCTCAACAGGCTACTACCGGGTGCAAATAAATGTGGCAGAACCTGGCTGTCAGATTATATTTCCTTTGCTTTGCAGCTTTCTGAGCTATGCGCACTCTAAATGGGAAGACTATTCTTTGAGTTACAGTTTTCAGGTATGAGAAATGATATGAAGAGGAGGAACGGATGTTAATGTTGATGTGATTTATGCAAATGGCTGTGATATTTTCAACAAAATGTTTGATTTGAGAAAGCCAAAAGTTTTTGCATAAAAAGGTTGCTTTAAAAAAGAATTTGCATTTCCAAAAAATATTGAAAAAAGTTCCAGCGTGGAAGTAGGTCAGAATTTATATGTTTTAAAAATCAAATTCATGTTCAAAACATGAACATAAATTAAAATGGAATAAAAGACAGAAAATTAATAAAGTATCTATATTTTTTTTCCTGGCTTCATCTGCATATTTTCATTTTACAGGGAAATTTTTAATTTCTAGTGAAATCACTTAATTTTATAGTGCAATTTCAAAAATATCAGCTCTTAGGAATAGAAAATTTTCCCCTCCCAGTCGCTGTTATTCCTGTTCGATGTGTCTTGTATTTGCCTTGTTCTCTGGTCATTCCTCCTCTCCTGTTCTAGTACATATAAGATCTTTCTCTGTCTTTACAGGCCCTCCTGTTGCAGGGACGCAAAATGTGAATAAGACAACAGAACAGCAACGGCCCCAGCCAGGTAACTGTTGATTTTGTCCCCGCTGCGTTTGCTAAGTAATTAGATTTGTACTAAATTGGGTGAATAGAAGTGTCGAGCAGCACCAACCGTGAGCACAGGACAAACAGGCAGAGCCTTACAGGGAAGTCTCAGAATAATGAGTCAACTGTGGCTGAGCAGTGACAGCAGTTGTTCCAAACTGGTTCTATCTTACTGCATTGTCCTTTCCCGTGTCAAAGAAACACCCTTGTTTCAGCCGAGTCACGTGCAGTGCCCGGCATCAGTTGTGTCTCCTCTGAAGCATCACGACATGCCGTGTCAGGAAGCAGTTAGGGGCACGGAGCTGTTTCTGCTGCAGCGCCGGAGCGTCTGCTCGTTACCTCTTCACCTCTGCTGCAGGGATGGTCAATGGAAGGATCGCCAAACAGAATCAACAGGGCTTCCCCTGCCTCAAAGAAAACCAAATAAGAAAAGCAAACCCTGTTGGGCAGCAAGCAGTAGTGTTTCCTGCTAGTTTCCCAAGGGGCCTTTGAAAAGCTAAATACCACCTTCTCTGCTTTGCACAGCTGCTTTCTATCCCTTTTTTTTTTTTTTTTTAAGGGGGTTGGTTCTTTTGGCATCGATTCAATCCACGACCAAATGCTATAGATCCAAATCACCAAAACCAGAGAGAAGCCAGAGGAGAAGTGTAGAGGTTAGGGCTGAGGAGGCCCCACAAAAAGGGAAGGAATTCATTCCTAATAAATGCATTGTGGGGTTTTCAGGAAACACTCAGCCTTGTTGGAGCCAGTGACAAAACTCCTGTTACTCTCGTTTGTCTAATGCTCTCTTTGCTTCGTTAAGGGAGAGTTGGGTGACCATTTCATTGACCTCAAAGGGAAGCAAGCTCAGCTGCTAACAAGCGGATTTGAAAATCTCATCTGCTGCCTAGCTCCTTTTATTAGGAGAAACATATTTGCTCCTGATTTGTTACTGTTCTACTATCCCACACTTCTTTTCTTTCACGTTTCATGTTTTCTAGTTGACACATAAGTGTAGGGTATGTCCAAACTGATTACAGACTTTGAAAGCAGGCAAATCTGAAACCGATGCCAGAAACACTGTGCCATTTTGGATTCCATAAATAATTGGTGGTTGTTTGCTAAAAAAGAAATAAGGAACACATCAGGTCTGTTCCAGGCCCTAGGAGAAGAGGCAGTAAGAGTAAAGAAAGAAAATGAAAATTTCAACTGGTTTATAGGATAAACAGTAGTGAACTGTTGTTTCTTTTGGATGAAACATTTTTTAAAATAGCTTTTGTTGGATGTTTTTTAGATCCCTATCAAATCCTGGGGCCCACTAGTAGCCGTCTTGCCAATCCAGGTGAGTTCATCTTTGAATTTCAGACCAGCATTATCAAAGGGATTAGCTTTCCTTCTGATCCACTGCTCCAGTCTGTACTGGATGAGGAGCTCTTGTCCTCTGCCGTTCGGGTAGGCTGTGAGAACTGTTGACCTTAGTAGCTGTGCTCTCACAAGCGCTTTTGCAAAGACCCTTCCAAAAAAGTGGGGAAAATGATGCAACATCATCTTTGTCAGGACAAAATCACCATTCTGAATGTTCTTACCCCAAACCAGCATCCCCTAAGAAGAGTTTTACAGGGGACTTAAATGCTGGTCTCTCAGATTTGCAGTACAGGTTAGTTTTTTACTGTCTGCTATGGATTAGCTGTATGGAACGCACAAAACATCTCTGAAAGTCACTGCATAATAGCTGTCTCTAGCACATCATCTGCAGAAAACTATCCCTGACTTTGGGGAATAAGACCTGGAGTAAATCTTGCTTGAACAAACAAACTTGTATACACTGAGTGTTTGTAAGAAAACATCCTCGTAAGGCTCTTTACTATTAGTATAACCACACCAAATAAAGCTAGGAGTCATCTAGTCTGGGGAAGAAGGAATCCTATGTAACTCAGATCACCAACTGGAAAGAAAACTGTAGGTATCCAAAACAATATCCATGGTAAACAGTAAGCAACTGAGAGTTGAAACATACCGTGTTAACTATTCAGTGAAAGATTCTGCAGAACACTGTGCTCGGGAAAAAGCCTGTTTATGAATAGCCCAAAGATTTTAAGGCCAAAGGCGACCATTATGAAATCTAATCTGACCTCAACCCGCGAACAGAACAAAGGGTTGACTAACTTGTTTGCTGGGAACAGTTTATCCATTCCTACGTAAGACTTTCTGAGGCTTGAAGGAGCAGTTCCCAGTAAAGATCGAGATAGTCCTTCTGTTTCCTGCCTTTGTCTTTGCTTTTAAGCAGGAAACACAATGTCATTTCCTTTCCTCTTTGGCTTGCTTCTCGCAGGGAGCGGGCAGATCCAACTGTGGCAGTTCCTCCTCGAGTTGCTGTCGGACAGTTCCAATGCCAGCTGTATCACGTGGGAAGGGACCAATGGGGAATTCAAGATGACGGACCCTGATGAAGTGGCACGGCGCTGGGGAGAACGCAAAAGCAAGCCCAACATGAATTATGACAAGCTGAGCCGAGCCCTCCGATACTACTACGATAAGAACATTATGACCAAAGTGCATGGCAAAAGGTATGCCTACAAATTTGACTTTCATGGCATTGCCCAGGCTCTTCAGCCTCATCCCACTGAGTCGTCAATGTACAAGTATCCATCAGATCTCTCCTACATGCCGTCTTACCATGCCCACCAGCAGAAGGTGAACTTTGTACCCCCGCACCCTTCTTCTATGCCTGTCACATCATCCAGTTTCTTTGGAGCAGCCTCACCTTATTGGACCTCCCCTGCAGGAAACATTTATCCAAACCCCAATGTCCCTCGCCATCCCAACGCCCATGTATCACCACACTTGGGCAGCTATTACTAGATGCTTTTATCTTCAAGTGGCCTTTATCAGTCTGGTTGGACTTTTTCTTTACTTCTGGGATTTTTATGGTTTTTTGGGGGACCCTCAATGGATAATTGTGGCCTTTCTGGGGAAGAATTAAAACTGGATATTGGTTATTCCTGGATCAAACCTTTTACTTATGTAACTTTGCCTCTTGTGTCTTGAACTGAGAGATGGATGCTTCTTTGGGCCAGTACTCTGCATTTTCTTTGGTTTTTAACGCTTATGTCCTCTGTAGGAATTGACTATGAAGATTGTTCACCATTACCTGGAATGATTATTAGCTTTTTGATGAGAGAAATTTTTACGAAATCAAAGGCTTTTGACAAGACATAGATCCAACTGTGGGTCGTAGGAAAAGATGACTACATGGGGTTTTTTCTCGCTGTGGAGAGGGTAGGCAATTTGACCATTAAGTGGAGGACGTTGGGCTGCAGGGGACTGCAACTGGAATCTTAGCTTTAAGGCAGATGAGGATTTTCACCCAACTGGAAATTAAATATATATATATTCATATATATATATATGTACATGTATATTTTAAGAAGTAAAGGGCATTGAAGGAACTTTTCTAGAGTGTTACAACTTCATTAGACTATGTATTAACTCCAGAAACATCAGAAACCAGAACAAAAAGTAACCTAATGTCAAGCACAGACATTCCTTGAAAGCAAAAGTGAAGTAAAATAAATGACAGCAGGCCCTGAGCTCTGCCAGAGTCTTAGGGATCGCTAAATGCTACCGATTCGCGAACGCTGTGCGTTTGTCAGACCGTCATCCAAAGGGTCAACAAATCAGAAGGCAAATTACTGTATAAATTATGCAGAGTTATTTTTCCCTATATCTCACAGTTTTAAAAGAAAGATTAAATAAAACGAGTTGACCTCGGTCACAAATGCAGGTTTGTTTTTTACTATCAGCTCAGTTGTTTGTGGGTTGTTTTTGTTTTTTTTTTTAATGTAATTTGTACATCTTTTCAATCTGTACATTTGGGCTGTATCTTTGTACTTTTTGCTAAAAAAAAAAAATAAAAAATAAGACATGAGTAATGTATCTGTTGGAGATAGCCTTGATCCTGCAATTGGATCCATAATTGACCCCCAAAGTAGCCAGAAACCTTTCAGATTTCCCTGGGTTTGTCTAGAGTAGAGTTTTTTCTTGCATTAGCCTGTCATAGTTGTCTGCAAATTAACTCCATTTAGCTAACGTGTTTGGATTGAAGCTGATTGAAAACACGCACCAGCATTTTAAAGCAACTATTTGAATATGTGGGATTAGTTTTCACCAAAATCTTGAACTTTGGAAAGATCTCAACCGCTTCATAGATGAAATTATAATAAAGTATTTCTCATAGCATCTTTCTGAAAACTTTCACTAAGGGTTTTCATTTAAATTTTAAATGTGCAAAAATTCTCAGCCATCTCTAATTTTGCACATGTTAACTTGATGATCCACAAATGGCGGTTTGGTGCCATAAACAGAAGGGTAAACCACAAGCATTTGTGTTATAGAACAGATGTCTATAGAGGGGGTGAGACTTACATGTACAACCTATTAGCTAACTTGTATTAACTGGCAGCCAATTAACAGGATCACAAATATCTAGTCTAGACATAACCTCTGGGACTCTGTGTGGGTGCAAGATTTGGTCCATGTGCCTCCGATTGCAGGATGAGAGCCTGAAACCAGAACGTTGTAGTTTGCTCATAACTTTAAACAGAAGCACTGATGCCATTATTTAACAAAATGGAAAAATAAGATCAAGCTAATCTGTTTAGGTCTTAGTGCTTTCGGGATGTTTATAAGTAACATTACTGCAATAATCGCAAAATTTAAGTATGAAGAAATTACCCATGGAAATGGGGCTTTTGCTACTATATATATGCAATGTACTTTTGGATATTAAAATATATATAATTTTGCAAGCTATCTCAGTGTTTTTTAAAAAATGTATTAAGTGTTACAATGAAACTGTTGTATGAAGAGGATGATGTAAAAAAATGTGACAAAATAAATGGTGGTTTTCTTCTCTAAGGCATCACATTGTCCCACTCTCTCCCTCCCCTCTCATACCTGCAGATAAAGCATGGACTTTGCCTCTAAATTGCTTTTAGCTAAAAAGGATAACAAAGCAGCCCCATAGTAGAGGCAATCAATCCTTTTCACTATAAAACAGTATTGACCAGAATATATTCCAGAATATTTGTGATTCTGGAGCCAGTGTTTATCAGACCTAATTTAGTTTTTGAAGTGTCTAAATCAGAAACCTAGGCTCCACCTTTTGTCCTTGGAGAGAGAGAGAGAGAAAGTGGTAGAGTAGCCAAAGCTCGAGGAGGTGAAGTGTCTCGCACGAGGATGGTGGCAGAGCTGGGAGCAGCCCCTGGCCCGCTGCCCCTGCGATGGGGTCGCAGCACCGTGCCAGGCCACGCAGCCTCCCTGCGAGAGCCGTGCCTGACCTAACGGACATCTCCGTCTTCTTTGCTCTTTAGGGGACTCCAGAACTCATTGGCAGAATGTATATGTTCAATGCCGCATGTATTACCAGCCTGCCTGCTCATGTTTCTCACCTATCCCCAAGCCCCAGGGAAAGCCAGTGCTCCAAAGCATTCCTGAGATGGAGTAAGAGGCTGCAAAAACAAGCACTGCCAAGGAATCTTCTGATTGTGTATAAAGGTCAGGCAAAGGCACTTCCTGTATTTTTGCAGACACACGGTGGTCCTGAGAGATAGCTTGATCTTTCTGACGATTTGATAAACCCTTAGAAATACATAACTGCACGAGTACACCATTTCCTTCCTCCACACACAACCTTTTGTTGCTAAGTTTCTAGTACAATAGCTTTCACCGGCTTGATTAGCCAGCCTGGGCTCTGAAAAAGAGTGATATTAGTGTGTTCAAGCACCACAGAGCTGTTCCCTTTGTGTATTCAACCATAGTTGCTCGATTTAGTTATGAGTGTTTTGTTGCTTATCTCTATTGTTTTTCACTTCAGCACTATCCAGATTCATCCTGGCTGTGCATCATCAGTAGAAATATCAAGGATTTTATTTGAATACAGTGCGCCTGCCCAGTTGCCAGTAATAGGAAAAACTGAAGACCGAGGGTGTACAAAAACGTCTAAAGGCAGAATCCGAAGGTTATCAGAGTGTAAAGATGTCTTTGATAGCAAAGTTTGGCCAGCAGGATCTTTGGCAAAAAAAAAAAAGACTTTTGAAAACAACCAACGATTTACGAAGCATCTGTTTCTGGCTGTCCGACGTGCAACAGCTTAAAGGAGCCCAGACTGAGATGGAAGGGGATCAGCAGCATCCACAGCTCGGGTCCTTTCTGTGTCCTTTCATCCTTCTCTTCAGGGAACTTGCTGATATTAATCTTTTATATATGTATATTTGCTAATATATTTGCTAATATGTTCTAATATTTAGCTTTAGGTAGAGTTTGCCGCCCACTGCAGGCTGCATTCCCATGGAATAAAGAGATCTTGGAGCAAAGAGATCTCACACCAGTGTGCCAGACAGCCTCAGACTGGTGGGGCACCTTTTAGCATTTTCATAAGATCTTAAATACATTCCGCTGGTAAAGAACAAGTAATAACATACAGATCAGAGTAGCCCGTTTGTATCCCCCGATATCAGCCTGACTTTGCCATGTTGGAAGCTCTAGGGGTGATAACAGGGGGATCTCCCCTCCCAACGCACGTTTCTGGGACACACAGAGAGAATTTGGAAGAAGGAATTTGACAGTACTGGTGCTACTTTTTGCTTTTCCCAAGGCTGATGGAATTCAAGTATTTCAGGCTTAAATCAGAACCAAACAGATGGTTGGGACCACATGGTTGTGAGCTGTGAGTCAACAGGGATAGGAGAAAATCTCTGAATCAAAGTCTGGACTTCAAACCTCACCAGGAAACCCAAGTCCCATTGAAATCAGTGGTAATTTAGCTATTAATTTCTAGTGATCTAGTATTCACCCCCAGTATTTCTGTTCTACTCCCCAAGTTCAAACCCTGAATGGGATCTAGCCTAAATATGTCAAACGAGAATTAGCTTTACATTTCACCTTCTATAAATAGATACTACAGCTTGTATATTAAGCAGAAGCAGAGATGGCTTTACAGTCTCAGAGCACCAACTCCTTTAGCTGGGATCTTTGTGATGGTTGTCTCTATTTGAGATGTGTCTGCTTATCATCAAGGGGAGAACAAGAAAGTGTTCTTACCGCTTAATTACAGACATCAGGTTTAGAACCTGCTTTTAACTATTTTGAAGGCTTTTTATCCCCACTAAGTCACTGCTTAGAGCCTAGAGGATGGAGCTCCCAGTTTAAGCACTTGAACTAGGAGATGCCAAATCCTTCTAGTGTCAAGCATCTGAGATTTCTCCCATCTAGAATCCTCATGTGCCAGAATCCATCCTCTGTATACACGAGTGGCTTACTGCTTTTATATACCCAAGAACTGCATTTCAACCCCGAGGATGAATTTCCAAACGGCTGCACGTTTCTAACATGCACCTAATACTATTGCAAGGGAGAGGGATTTCCCCACGTTCAGACCTTGCCGTTAGTAAAGAGAAGGAAGTATTTCTCATACTACGGCCCAACAAGTGTACTCCACTCCTAATCAGACTTTAACTATGTGGGAAATTTGCTGTAACTTCTGTTGGCGTGAATATTTGATGTGAAACTGGACTGACCCAGTAATATTTCATACGCATTCTTACTGCTCTAAATGACTATGCCTGAAGCTTTGTATTAAAAGCAGTGATGAACCCAGCTTCTGTTTCCTACCCCTACTGTCAGAAGAAAAGAGCCATCGGTCTGTAAATTCTGGGTTAAAGGAGCCAGCTTCACTTTATTATACTATTACAATAATAGATTTTTTACAGGCTGCTTTGCTGTGCTGATACAGTATTTTTAATGACCTCTGTGAAATTAGTTTGTTAGACTCCAGCCCGCTTCCTAACAAAGTAGCTTCTCCCACATCAAACTGAGTGTTGCTGCATTTGGTATTAATTAGAGCTGTAGTCTAGAGGCACATCGGGGGCTGGGGTTTATAAATTCACTTCAAAGACCCTATTTGTATACTTTTGTACAATACCTAGCATAACATATATATTATGATTTTCATCTGTAAAAGCAGAACTCATTGCAAATAAAGATCAGACTTTTCTATCATATTAGAAAAGAATTAAGAGCCCTCTGACAAAGGTCATGCAAAGAATGACACCACTTAATTTAACTTGTGTTTTTTCATCTACAGAGGTGGAAATCCCTGTAGATAAAGCTCAGATTCTTCTATCATATCAGAAGAGAATTAGAGATCCTTGGCAAAATTCAGCTCTTCGGGCTCTAAGGACAGCAAACAGACACTGATACTAAACTCACTAAAAAGAAAGACAAGAAAGAAAAGCAGTTTGGAGGCCACCACAGGAACACCCCCCCATCAACTGTGCAGCTCGGCAGGGGGGAACGAGCTGCCCCTAACAGGGCACTGTGCAAGCAGGTGTGTCAGTGATGACCAGGTGTGTTTGCCGCAGAGCAGCCACTTCAACCAGTATAAATACTGGCAGCAAACAAGCAGGAAGGTTTTTTAGGCAGGAGAGGTTTCCTTCAAGGAGGGGACCTAGTTGCTCCTTATCTAGGAGCAGGCAGAAAAGGATGAAGATCTGTATTTCTTATTTTTACGTTGTAGTTGCTGAAGGAGGAGGAACGACCCAGGGACTCTGGCAGTTTGATGCTCAGCTATTTCAACACAAGGCTTGCTTCTTCCTTTCCAGGAACTCTCGCAAGCTTGTTATTTGCTTTGGCTTTTTGTTAACTTTCTGTCTCCTGGAGCTGTAAAGTCCGATGCTGGAGCTACTTTACCTCCCCTGCTGCTGCAAAGCCCAGGGCACAAGCCAGAGGAGTCTCCTCAGCTCCAGACCTGTGCTGGCATCTCACGCGTGGGGACAAACAGCAGCTCCAGCCCTGGGGCGGGGGGGTGGTGTGCAGGGTCGGTTTTCCAAGTGTCTCTGCGTGGCTACTGCAGGAGGATGTGCTGTGGATGTTGGCAGATGGTACCTCTAACAGCCAGAACCCCACCCTTAGGTTTTCTGTCACCCCCAAGACCTAATACACCACAGTTTTAAGTTAAAACAACAATGTGGCTCTGTGCTGGCAGCCTGCCCGCTTAGTGTTTTGGAGGAGCAGCCCTGTAGGGATTAACGGGCTAAGGATCCTTTGGTGGTGTTTGCAAAGCTCCTGGCACGGGAGCACAAAGGGACGTAATTCAGACTTGTAGATACTGTCAAGCGATATAACGGTTTCACAGACACGGCTACGGTGGCAGCGAATCCTTTGCGTGAGTCTCGTAGGCTCTGTAATGTACCAGGAACGCTTCCAAATCAGAGGGGGGCTTCAGCTGAGCAGACGCTTTTGGGCACTGTTGCAAAACTAACACAGAACTCAAAGCTCCCCCAAGGTGGCCTGGTTGTTACTTTTTTTTTTTTTTTAACGGCTGGGGAAACTGAGGCTCAAAGCGGGGAGCGGTGACTTGCTCGAAGTGACAGAACAGAGCTGCGTATGGAATATGGGTCTCCCCAGGCGCAGCCTCGCTGTTACCGACCCACCCCACCGACTGCAGACTCTGTTAAGGGCGCTTTAGATGCCACTGCAGACGTGATGTTTACAGCCCCCAGCCCTCCACTTACACATCACCTCTGAATTCATTGCAGTGAATTAAGTCTCCCAACACTTCTGTGAAGTGGCTAAATATATCCAGCTAGCAGAGCTCATGCCAAAAACAAGTCACTAAATGCATTAAACTTTGTGTAATAAAATAAGGAACAGTCCCAATAAAATCTTGCTTTGCGCTTTCAGGGTTGCCATAGCTCGCATTGTGGAGCTTGCGGCGCTGCCAAGGCGAAGTTCAGGGTCGGTGCCTGTGCGGAGGCCGGCGGTGGATCCGCAGGTAAGGGCTGCCATCCAGCGGCAGCGGCACAGAAGACACTTAGGGAATGGCTGCGATGCCTCCGGCAGCACCCTGCGTGGTCCCTAGCACCACAGAATCCCTCAGGTTGGAAAAGACCCTCGGGATCATCGAGTCCAACCCTCAGCCGACTCTACAAAGTTCTCCCCTACCCCACATCCCCCCACAGCTCATCCAAACGACCCTTAAACACATCCAGGGATGGTGACTCCACCCCCTCCCTGGGCAGCCTATTCCACTCTCTGACCACTCTTTCTGGGAAAAAGTTTTTCCTCCTGTCCAGTCTGACCCTCCCCTGTTGCAGTTTAAAGCCGTTCCCTCTTGTTCTGTCACTAATCACCTGTGAGAAGAGACCAGCACCAACCTCTCCACAACGTCCTTTCAGGGAGCTGTAGAGAGTGATGAGGTCTCCCCTCACCTTCTCCTCCTCACACTGAACAGTCCCAGCTCCTTCAATCTCTCCTCACAGGATTTATTCTCCAGGCCCTTCCCCAGCTCGTTGCCCTCCTCTGCCCTCGCTCCAGCCCCTCGAGATCTCTCTCGGATTGAGGTGCCCAAAGCTGAACCCACCTCTGGGGTGGGCTGTCATAAGAGGACAGTGCAGTGACATTGGCCTCTGCAGAGCTTGCTTGGGATGCAGTCACCCAGGAGACCAAGGGCTCCAATACTTTCTGAGCTGAAATTTGGCTGGCAGCATGCGAAGCGAGACACAAAGCGAGATCGTCTTGTTTCCAGCCTCCCCTTGCTTGTCCACCTCCCTGCAGCAGCGAGAATTTATGTCTGTCTTGTGCAGCAGTGAGTTTGTTCAAGTCGTAAGCTTCCCCAGGCAGATGCTTCCACCGCAGGAATGTCAACTTGGCCTCAGGAAAACACATTGTGTATTCTAGCAGCCACGGAGAGAGAGCTTTAGCCTTCCTCACTCTTGTATCTGTGATTTAGGGCCAGTGACGGTGCTGTCTGGAGGTTCCCCAGGCCGTGGCAAGAAGCACAGATTCACCAGAGGGTTTAGGAACTTGCTCAGCTTCCCCCGTCCCTGCGGTGGCAGGGGCTCTGCTCTCATTCCTTGCCTTGGGCTGTGGTTTCTCCCTGCTTGTGTGGGGAACAGGAATAGGGCCAGCACCGTGACACTTCAAGGCGGGGGTGAATTGAAGGGGGCAAAATGAAAGGGAAGGGGAAATAAAGGCTCTTCCCAGCTGAATTCGCATGAGTCTAACCACATCAGTTTGCTGCCTGGGGAGAGGAAAGAGGATGTGACACCTCAGCTGCTCTCACTGGTGTCGGGGCTTCGCACACTGCTGGCTTGTTTATGGGTGAGTAGTTGAGTTTACAAGGAAGCGTGTACATGCAGAAGTTATCCAGGCAGTTGCTGGGAGCTAGTTAGCAGTGGTCTGCCACATTCCAACAATGCAAGTCACTATGAGTATCTAAACAGTTTGCCAGGGTTTGGTTTTTTATTTTTATTATTTAGGGGTCTCTTTTCACCAGTTACTACCAACGAGGGTGTGGAGACAGCTAACTAGCACATGTCAGTTTACTAAAAGCAGTTATTTTAATTCATGGCCCTTTCTCCAGCAGTCAGCAGGATGCCTTATTCATTTGCCAGCAGGAGGGTAAATCTATTTCAAAATGATTGAAATATTATGCACAGCTTGAATGAATGTTTAAAATAAATACAGTAGAAGAAACATGTTGTTTGTGAAATGAGAAGATAAATTAAGTTTAGTGCAGACACATTATTCCCAAGCCTAGCTGCCTGGCTAACACTTTCACAGCGACATCCTTTAGGCCTTAATCCAGCAGTAAGTACATGGTCTGATTTCTTCTCCTGAAGAGACAGGACTTTGTCTTTAGTGCTTCGCTCTGTATTGACTAGACTGTTGGCCTCTGTTGCATGTTCTACCTTGTGGAAAGGACTAATTGTGGCTGCAACAAGTCTGGGCAGCCTGCAGCCTGGATGGACAGACAGAGAGAAGAGAACCATAAGGCTGGACAAGAGTGCTGTGGAGATGTAAAAATGAAACAGTGTCACGGGTAAAGAAACCGGCCTTTGTTTTCCAGTATCGGGTCTGTGGTTCCCTCCAGCCACTTCTGCTCAGCAAGATTAAATTTATTTTCATCCTCTTAACTGAACTTTCTTTTAATGGCAGTAGGGGTGACAGCCCCCAAAATAGATTTCTTATGGAGTCTGGCCTGACACTGTGTGCGGCGTGTCTCCCGATAACCCTCTTTCCCTGCCCTGGGCCTTTATCTTTCTGGTGACAAACAGCCCTCTCTGGACAGAAAGAGGAAATTCCACTCATTGTTCTCCTGCTGCTGGGCTCTGACTGCACTGTTCTATCTCCTGCGTGGTGGGGGGCTGGCAGGTGGGGGCTGCCAGGCATTTCCTGAAGTGACAATCAGCAGGAGGCTCATGGTTTTGGTCCGAGATTCCCATTTAGGTCGTGGTATGATCCCCCTCTAAGCTTGGTAGCTCAGCCATGGCCCTGTGAACTCATGCCCCCCTCACATCTTCTGTTCATGCAGTAGCCAGTCCCCCCCTCTCTAATCCCAAAATGTGTGAAAGGATGCAGTTATCCTTCCCTTACTGTAGGCAGCGTACCTTCTGAGGCAGGTGGAACTGCCAGAATACAGAGAACAACAAGTAATAATCCCTTCAGTGAGATCAAATTTCTTCCGTTTGAGTTGTGGTAGCACTTAATGCGTCTAGCCATGGAATAACGCCTCCTCACGCTTGTGCTGCAGAGACAGGGCGAAAGGTTAAAAAGCTGTGTCATGCAGAGCTTAAGAGGTGTTGGACTTTGAGATGGCTCTCCAAGGGCAGTGCCTGAAAGTGCATTGTTTAGGGACCCTTTAGACTTTGGAGGGTTTACACCAGCTCTTGGATAGGCACTGGAGTAGTATTTGATTATTCTCTCCCCCAGCTAGCACTGACATCCCAAACCAGCTTTACTTAAAGAAAACAGGAATCTTTCCTGTCTCCTCATTGCGTAGCTGAGTTTGACCCTTTTAAATGGATTTCCTATTGACTTGCTTTTTTTTCTACAGTGAAGACTCTCTACTTCTATTATGGCATCTTGATGCATCTCTTCTCCCAGGGGTAAGAGATATAACTTTTAAGCCTTGAGTACTGACAGTACTGCTTTCTAGGGAAGTTACACACAGGGCAACTGTACAGGAAGCCTCTAAAGGAAATGTAGCAGCAACTATGGAAGGACTGAGCAACACAGTAGCCTTTTGGTTCAGACAGAATCACAGAATCATCTCGGTTGGAAAAGACCTTGAAGATCCTCCAGTCCAATCACGGACCTCACCCTGACTGCTCCCAACTCCACCAGATCCCTCAGCGCTGGGTCAACCCGACTCTTCAACCCCTCCAGGGATGGGGACTCCCCCCCTGCCCTGGGCAGCCCATTCCAACGCCCAACAACCCCTTCTGCAAAGAAATCCTTCCTAAGAGCCAGTCTGACCCTGCCCTGGCGCAGCTTGAGGCCATTCCCTCTTGTCCTGGCGCTGGTTCCTTGGCTCAAGAGACTCATCCCCCCTCTCTGCACCCTCCTTTCAGGGAGTTGTAGAGGGCCAGGAGGTCTCCCCTCAGCCTCCTCTTCTCCAGACTAAACCCCCCCAGTTCCCTCAGCCGCTCCCCATCAGACCTGTGCTCCAGACCCTGCACCAGCTCCGTTGCCCTTCTCTGGACACGCTCGAGTCATTCAATGGCCTTTTTGGAGTGAGGGGCCCAAGGACAAGCCTGAGACTCTCGAGACTTCATTTCACTTCCCTGCTCTCTCCTGGATTTCTGTGGATGGCCACTAATCTCTCGCTGTTGGCGCTTTGGCATGCCATTCAGAGCGGAGGATAAAACAACTGTCCTTCCAAGCAGACAATCTGAGATGCGCTAATGGCTGGAGGGGCTCAGATGCTGTGGTGATTGGGACTGTAGAAATAGTTTTACAGTTGGCAGTGTTATTTTGCAAGGTTGAGGAAACAGTACACTTAAAATATTAGGCAATATCTGTGAATTACCTTGAAGGTTTTGGCTGGCTGTTCTAGTATTCCATAGTTCTAGCCACAGTGCAGCCATTTTCAGTAGTTCTGTGTGTGATAAGAACAGAACTTTCTGTGCTGACTTTTCCATCTAGAAGTGAAGAAGGGTGTAACAGTGGTGCATTGAAGAGAGGAAAGATTGAGACCATTGAGAACTGGCTTTTAAAGTGCTTTAGTGACATGATTGTTCTTAACATTGCTCTTTGTACAGTGTAAGTACTTTATGTCCCGTGTTAATGATGGTAAATCTGCGATACATACTAAAATGATTTGTTCTGAACCAACAAAGGAGTTGATACTACACTGGGAGTGAGACCTGAACACTCTTGGTTCCCAGAGTTTACTTTTCATACTCACTTTATGTTCATTTGCAAAATAACTTTGTCTTGTCATCATTTGACCTACTTAATTCTCCCCTTCTTTTAAAACCGCTCAGTCCAGCAGCTTTTTAAAAGATGCTTCCATTTTACCACAGCGTTGAAAATAGATGAGCTGAATTACATCACTGGGAAGAGTTCCCAAAAAACCTTTCTCTTTGGTCTGCCACTTGAACTCTCAGCAAAAGAACTGGTTGGGGGGAAAAACGTCTGTAAGGAAGTGGAAATTCACCAAAAAGTTATTGAAGCTTCTTGTTGCATTTGAAACTTAAATGTCAAAAATTCTGAGCAGAAGATGTTCACCACTACTTAGCTACTGCTGAGCAGAACTTGTCTCCTGTAGGGATGCACATTTTGCCGTGGTGAGATGAACAGTTTGGAACTCAATCTGAAGCCCACTGTTGGTGGGAGGCTTCCGTACTGTGTTTTTGTTTTAACAAGACCTTCGTGCTTCAAAGGAAGAGATAATCTCTGCACTGTGGATTTTTTTTAAGAATACCTCTAGAGCTGGGAATTTCCTCTCTTCCCCCAGTGGATTTCTTTTCTGCCAGGTGTGAAGCAGTTGATGTGTTCGTCTCCCTACTGTGGCTCACCTTCTTTCTGGACAGTTGTCTTCAGATGTTTCATAATTTCAGTTAGCCAGCTCCTGGGGAAGTGGAGAGAAGAGTATCTGAAGGGTAAAACAGCTGCAAAATTCTTCTTCTCCCATAGTGGATCTCTGATTCTCCTTGTTTTTTCACTTTTCTTTTCCATTTGGCTATTTTTCCCCGAAACCGATCAAAGGCTTTCACAGGAGAAAAGTGGTATTTTCCAGAGTTCTAGATGCTGCAGGATGGCCCCAGCTTTGTCTTTGCTAGCTTCCTAAGCATGTACCACCCCTTAATGCTCCGTTTCTGTAGATGTACCAGCCCCAAAGAAAGAAGGAGTTGTTTCAAAATGTTCAAAAGTGCTCAAGTGTTCCAGAGCCAGAGAGTCTGCTTTCATAGAGGACTTCGGCAACCAGAAACATACGTTTTTTTGAGGCTTTGGCTCTTAAGTCACTTAGGTTTCTTTAGCTTTGCCTTCTGTCTTCCCCTTTCATGTTCTTATTCCAACAGCTGTGTATCTTTAACATGTCCTAAAGTTTCTCTCCATCTTTTCAGGCTTTTTAACAGACTTGCATGCCTCTGGGAACGTGAGTTGGACATTCCAACATAGCAGCTTCATAAAATGTCCCATAGGTATAAAAAATATAAATTCTATGAAATATATATAGCATAGTTAAATAGTGTTCTGGAGATCACTGGTATTCTGTTCCTCTTTGATTTGAGGCTTTTGAGAAGTTAAATGCTGTTTTAGAGTAAAAACAAACCTGTGTTTCTTCTTTGTTTTACTAAGTTATTAATCCTCTCAAGATTGAATTAATTCTGAAAAAAGATACAGTCCCATGAATATCTGGAACTACATTTTTGTGTCACTGGTTTCACTAACTTCTGACAAGACAAAACCAGGATTGTCATAACCTTTCTTCTCTTTGGCTTTAGCTTCTTTCTCATTGTAGAGACAGAAGGCACAGTGGGGAGTCTCCACAGCCACTGTTTTGCTGAAGTTCTGGAAGTCTACTCTGTATTTCCCTTCTTTGGTCTTGGACACAATGGGAGCAAAACGATAACCCCAGAGCACCTCTTCTGGGATGTAGGATGTCCTCACTTGACAGGTAGCGCTAGTGGCTTCCACAGTGCCATCTAAAAACACCACCAGTTCAAAATCTTGCTGCAGAATGGTTTCTGCTGCCATGTGGAAGAATGGGCTGTTCTTATCTATGATATGATAAATAGTTAATGGGGAAATGAAGAAGAGATTCTCATTGCCAGCATCGACTAGAAATTCTATGTTGACCTGGTCCAAAATGATTGTCTCTCCTTCTGGGGTGATGGTGGTCTTCAGAAGTTTTCCGTAGATGTGACTCCCTATCAGCAGGCTCTTCCTGAGGTTTGCCACCCGAATAAGGAGGCAGAGCTTCCCCCCACGTTTGCTGATGACAGCGTTCTTGCTGAAGGTGATGGTCTTAGCCCGGTTTTTGGACCTCGATATCTTGGCCAAGATGGCACCACACATAAAAGAATTGATGATTACCCCCAAGATAGACTGGAAGATGAGCAGGAAAATGGCAGTGGCACATTGTTCCGTGACACATCTGAAGCCGTAACCGATGGTTACCTGGGTCTCCAAGGAGAACAGGAAAGCTGAAGTCAAGCCGTTGATATTCTCAACACAGGGGGTGTGATTTATGGAAGGATTGAATTCTGGGAGATCTTTGTGTATGTATGCCACAACGTACCAGAGGAGACCAAATAGAAACCAGCTGCCTAAGAACGCTGAAATGAAGATAGTCATTTTGTATCTCCATCTGAGATCCAGGATAGTTGTCCATATGTCGATCAAAAAGACAAACCTTGACTGTTCTACATTGCCAAACTCTATGTTACACCTTCCATCTTTAGAGACAAGCCTTGCTCTTCGCCGGCTGCGTTCTCTGATGTGGCTGGTAAAGCGTTTCCGGAGGTAGTTGAACATTCCCTCTGCTGATAATGTTCTGGAGAGTAAGAAATAACAAACATTATGGGTAATGCAGGTTTTGTTTATACCTGCAGGTGACAAGTAAATTCTGATGAAGTCTTAAGACACTTGTTTAGGAAAAAGTTATATAATTTGCATATTTTCCCTTAGCTGGTAGGGAAAAGTTCCAGTAAGTACATAAGGAAGCTAACAGTTTCTTGCCTAAGGAGCATTGCAGAAAAAAATAATCATTTTGGCTTGCTCAGTGAAGTTCAAATGGATCGGCTGTTAATATTGTCCTCTGTTCAGTTGAGTAAGTGGAGGCATAGAGGAGCAGGTAACTTCATCGTGGACATATGTTGGAAAAACTGGTGGGGAGTGGCTGGGGTTTGAGGAGAACTTTCTGCCTTTTAGAAGATGAAGTGGGGCCTGTCTGTGCAAGTGTGTGTGTGTGTGTGTGTGTGTGTGTGTGTGTACATCGGCATTAGGAGACCCTGGATGCGATGTGGATAGTGAATTTAGGAAGAAATAAGAGTAGATGCAGAAGGTATAATTAAGCCAGATATGCAGTTACTTCTAGCATGATTATAGATTGGGTTTGAAGGTGTGAATGTCAAACTCTGGAATCACAAAAGCATCTCAGATAGGACTCTTGGGTGAGAATAAAAGAAAAGATTAAATTTCAGCAGCAAGAGAATTGGATGTTTACTCACCACAAAGGTAATGCTAAGACTAAAGGTTCAGATTCTGAAATCCATTCTTAAAAGAAAGTGTAGCTCTGTGTCCCTGTTAATTTTGTCCTTTATGATTGGTCAGGTTAAAAAGAGACCAGGGGAATAAGAGTCATTGATGGAGAAAATACTACAGATGTGTTCAGGCTGGAATTTGGATTAACCTACATTTGGAAAGTTCCCAGTCTTGAAGTTTTTCAGACATGTGGGTGTGGGGAGATGTTGATCCACTATAGAGTTGGAGACTGCCTGTTATGTTCATAGACAGATCTAGGGTCAGATTTTGACCCGAAACCTAGGAATGTTCTTAGAAATAATTGATTTCAGAGTTGATCGCCCTTCAAGCATAAAATGCGTTTCCTCGCCAGAGAGGATGTTTGATTAGTGCACAGTGTGCTAACCCACCCTGAAAGCGTACCCTTGTGTGCCTATTTAGCCTTTGTTAAACTAAATTCTTCTCATGTAGCAGAATTTAACTGTGTACTCTAATGGCATTTCTTGGGGGCAAAATGCTTCAGCTTAAGACCAACTAAAATAAATTAAGAACTTGAGGGGAAAATATTCTCACTGCTGACTCACACAAAGGCTGTTCTGTCTCTAAGGATGTAGTGTCCCCTGCCACACAGAGACCTGAATGTTTTGGGGACCTGCAGCTGCTATGGATGACGTTTTCTTTAGAAGGACCTGGACCTGAAGAGTGCATCTCGGATCAGGAGCTGCTGGGGGCTTTGTAATTGCTACTGTTACTTTACTGCTGCATTACCCTTCCCAATAGAAGGTGTCATTAAAACAACCCTTAGGAATAATTTTTTAGAGGCAAGCTAAAGATGCTACAATACTTACCTGAAACCCTGCATGATATCACTGGCTTCCTTTTTGGCTAGGAGCAAAATGCTTGGGCTCAAATTTTGCTCAATTTCAGGGGGGAGTAATGTGCTTAAATATCTGTGGCAAGACTTGTTTATCTCCCTTAAACCCTGATTTCATATATCCAAGATGGGGATAATCCAAAGGCCTGTAATGGATTAGATATACTGATGTGAGTTATTTAGTGTGACATTTGTCTCATTTAACTTCAGCCATCTATATGTTAGATAATTGCCTGTGCCAGTTGTACAGCTGATTCCAGAGTGACACTAAAGGGAGCATATGCACCTTCTGAGGGTCCGCTTGTCTTGTCACCGCAATCATTTTGTGAAGGAACAAACTGCTGCTTGGTGAAGTCTTTCCTTTACTCCATAGGCATCTCGATTAACTTAGAGAAGCTGCCTAATGTTTTAGTTGGCTGAAACAGAAATCCTTCCATTAGACGTAGTTACGGGGGCCAGAAAAAACCTTTAGATATAATAATCAGTAGCAAAGGGAAAATATTAAATTATCAGTGATGGAGTCTAAGTACAAATTAATTACATTTTGTAAAGCCAGAAGTAAATTCTATTATTTAATGTCCTTGTTTGTATCAGCAGCGCTGAGAATGAATTTGTTTGTCTCATAGAGTTGTCTTCTTTCTGCACTTAGACTGAAATCACCTTTTTCTTCTGCTCATTAAAATTAGGGTGAAAAAAATGAAGGTCACTTTTGTTGTAATGTAGCTTTTCACTGTTTTAAACTTTTGCTGTTGAATTTATTGGTTGCAAATGTAGCTCACAAAGGTTAAACTTTAAGCACATATCTGAGGAAAGGGGGAATGAGGTCACTTTCTAAACAATCCCCATTTTATTTTCCTGACGCACTTTTAATATGTTCATGTTAATGCATAGTTTGGGCAAAAATAAAATGTGCAACACACTAATCAAAGAAGTTTTCTACTGTTTAACTCCTAACCCACCTATTGTGTGAAAACATGTAGCTTCAGCTGTTGTTGACATTCCTTTTGTCCTTTTCTGCAATAATGTGAACACTGACTGTCATGACCAGAATAGTGTGTGAGATGCCTCACCCTGCCCATCGTAAGCTGCACACACATACCTTTGGCATAGGTGAGCTACAGCAGATGTGCTCCTAATCCTAGTGAATAGATGTGAAGGGGAGAAATCTGAAGAAGAATTCTGGGTTCTAATCTTCTCAATTGTGATAAGTTGCTATCACAATTCCAGTTGGCCTGATTCAGCCTTCACTGGAAACTTTGGGAAATTTGACCAAGGATCTGGACATACACTTCAACTGATAATAACCACAGAAGAGATGAGTGAGCTAATCAGCATGGTCATCAGACTGGAACCTTGCAAATAGATCCCCAACTTTACCATTCTTCTCTTTAAATCTTACATGCCCTCTTCAGAGGTTGTTTTACAAGCCCTGCTTAAGCTACCCCCAAGTATCACAGAATCATCTCGGTTGGAAAGGACCTTGAAGATCATCTAGTCCAACCGTTAACCCAGCACTGACAGATCCCAACTACACCAGATCCCTCAGTGCTATGTCAACCCGCCTCTTCAACCCCTCCAGGGATGGGGACTCCACCACCTCCCTGGGCAGCCCATTGCAATGCCCAAGAACCCCTTCTGTAAAGAAATACTTCCTAATATCTAGTCTAAATAGATCTAGTCTAAGTAGATCAAAGAGGCAGAATTATACCCCTCAGGCAGGATGACAAAGGAATTCTCCCTTCAACAAATCTTTCTTGCTCCCACACACAACTGAAATGTTGCTTTAGCAGGAGAAAAATTCTCTCCTGTATAAGCAAGCTGTGAGTATATCACAGACTGTCTAGAGGAGATTATATAAAGTGAGTTATATAATACAGCACTTAAAGTCCTTTCAGTTTAAATCAGCAAAGGTAACCCAGCTACGTCTTAGCTAATATTTACCAGGATATGTTTCCTGTTGGGCCCAAATAAGCATGGTATTGCTGTCTGTCTTGCATGTGAAATTCCGTGTTGCAGGAGTTAGCAAAATTGCTGCTGTCCCCAGGCATAATCTGTTTATAGAAGGTGCACTGCTTGTATTCTTAAACAGGGCAGCATTTACCAATAAAACTACTCAATGAATAAAGATGACATGTCAAGGTTAGGTATGAAAACAAGGAGTTTCCACTTCCCTGTTCCAGTCTTGTATTTCACAGTGATCACTAGAGTAAGCAGAAACCTTTAGATTTCCATTCTCAAATTTCTGATCTTTCCAAACTAATCTATCAGTTCCTCCACCCAGAATATTCGATCAATGCCCAGAAAATTAGTTGTTAACAGATGCATTTCTACCTTTTTCTTTCTCTGCAAGTAGGTAACAACAATCATTACAGTTCCTGATTGCTACATACCAGCTGGAGTTCCTCTGCTCACTCAGAAATGTAATTGAGTGGTTCTCTTTGCTCTTACTTGCTTTCAATTGTTTTGTTCTGAAAAATTTTGAACGTGGGGGATAATGGCCAGGCGCTTTTAATTGTTCTTTGGGTAAGTCCTTTGTGCAACGCTGTGTGCGGGGCACATTAATCCAGGGAAATGGCTTTAATCTCAGCCACGTGCAGCACTTGAGGAGATCAGTGAGTGAAGGGGAAGGTGTTTAACGTTTGATGGGGGCCTGACAAGAACAAAGTTCCGTCACCTGCTATTTCACTGAAGTTCTGATATCCCTGGCTTCATACGTCTTTCTTCCCTCGCAGGAACGGATGCATGAGCAAAGTTGGCAGAACCAAATCATTAGGGGGAGACAGCATAAATGAAAAGCGGCCCGCTGAACCCACAGCTTTTGTTAGAAATACATCATTGTTAGGCCTTCAGATGAAGTTCTAAGAAGCTTAGGTAGAAGAAAGGGCGATACAGAGTTAAAGGATTATTTTTTTTTCAGTCCTGTTCAGGTCTTTTCAAAACTCAGATCTTCTTTCAGTCCTTTCTGTGTTTTTCTTTTTGTTGAACTTTCTCTGAACAAAGAATGTGAAATATCCAATTCCTAATAACTTATAAAATCTTTTTTTATGAAAAAAGCAAACTCTAACACTTAGTCTCATGGTGTATTATCTGCTGGCTGAGACCTTTGGAGAGTATAGCTCATTTGCCCTTCGCTAGCTGCCCTGGGTAGAGCAGGAATGTGCCTGTTGTGATGGGATGACAGTTGCAACATCCCGTCTCCCTGTCTTGCTGCTTATATCAAAATTATATCAGAATCAAGGACTGCCAAAGAGAGCTAACCCCCCTGTTGAATCAATTGTAAGTATAGTAAGAATATAAGCTCGCCTAAAGCAGCCAGTTAGCCCTAGGGGTGGGCGTAAAAAAAATCTGATTTACGCCATCCTCCACGCTCACTTTATCTTTCCGACGGACGCATTTGCAAAGGGACCAGACCTGCTGGCACTGGCAAGCTGATGCAGGCAAGCTTTCTTCTTGGACCTGGCAACGTCATCATTAAGTATTTATTCCTGATAGCAGAGCTGAGCACTGAACGCAGTGGCTGTGTCTCCGAAGTGTTGACTGAAATGCCAGTTCTGTGTGGGAAATATGATCCTTCAGTCCGGCTCAGCATGGCAACCTGGGAGTCTTGTCACAGCTCCAGTTAAGTGACTACATTTTGCCAACCTAAATTCCAACTGGAATTTCTGGTGGATGCACCAAAGGAACTTATCCCTTGCCTTGCCCTTTCTCCTGCTGAGTAGAATTACTGTAAGGTGTTAGAGCTGCCCTTTTCCATTGCAGTAATGGCCATTTTTCAGCAGGAGAAGCAAAGTGGTTCCTGCCTGCCTGTGGGCTGTGCATTAGTTCATAATATCCACTGTGAACATGAAATATCTTTAGAATGGATGTCTGTCATCTCAGATTACTGTAAGCACACAAGTATGATCTAGCCAGCTTTATGTGAGTACCTAACAAAGAAGTCCTCTTAAGTGCCTAACTTTCCTCTTTAGATGGCGTGGGGAGGTTTCATCCTTCTGTCTTTTAAACTGGGTGAACCAGGATTGTCCCAGCCACCCCAACAGGGATATAACAAGGACAGGTACTATCCCCTCCCTTGCTTCCCCCGTGGCCTGATTTTTAAGAGAAGGAAACATGTTGTTTAGTCTGGAGAAGAGGAGGCTGAGGGGAGACCTCATGGCCCTCTACAACTCCCTGAAAGGAGGGTGCAGAGAGGGGGGATGAGTCTCTTGAGCCAAGGAACCAGCGCCAGGACAAGAGGGAATGGCCTCAAGCTGCGCCAGGGCAGGGTCAGACCGGCTCTTAGGAAGTATTTCTTTGCAGAAGGGGTTGTTGGGCGTTGGAATGGGCTGCCCAGGGCAGGGGGGGAGTCCCCATCCCTGGAGGGGTTGAAGAGTCGGGTTGACCCAGCGCTGAGGGATCTGGTGGAGTTGGGAACGGTCAGGGCGAGGTTCATGGTTGGGCTGGAGGAGCTTCAAGGTCTTTTCCAACCTGAATGATTCTGTGATTCTATATATGGGATGTATAGACTCTAGAGGAGCTCTTGGTTACTTAAGGGACTAAGCCACTTCAGGAAAACTGCTGTAACACCTTGCCAGCCTATAGCAGGGGGTTTCTGGCCCTCTGCCTTAAAATTGGATCTCCTCATTGTGCTTTGTGTATGTTTTGTAGAGTTTGCTACCTGATGTGTTCTGCTGCTGAGCAGCCCTAGTGTTACTTGAGTGACACTTCCAGTAAGGTTTCAGTGACAACAAGCAGTAGCTAATTTGCAACCAGGAATGTTGCTCACACCATGCCATGTGTACATGGTTTGAAAAGATAGGCTGCAGTCTTCCCTCACAAAGCCGACTTGAAGAAATAATTCATTTATGAGAGCACAGGCAAATGAATAAATGAAAGAACAGGCACTGCAGCAGTGGAGACTCAAGCAAATCATGTTTTCTGAAAGCTTAGGAGTGTTTGGGCTCCTCAAAGGTTAAAATACTTGAGGTGTATAAGTAAAATATTTACAGCAATAAAGACATTACTGTCATTGTTAGAAATTAATACATTGTAATTAGTGCTGCACACAAAATTAATCCATGACTGCATTTACTAGGGGGAGAGAGTCTAATCACTTCAGCTGGCTGGAGAGCAAATGACACGTCTCATACGCAGACACCGTTAAGGTCTTGGTAAATTTACAGAAGCAGCATTTCTTCCTGCCCTATGTGTCACGGAGGCAGGAGGCCAGTCCTGGACCCCAGTCGCTCCCTTTCTGCCACTTACTAGAAACATGGCACTTAGCTCTGTCTAGACAAAAACATTTGCCAACACTCTCCAGCCATGATCACTTCATAGGCACTAAAAACTTCATTATTTGATATTTTTGCAGTGCCAGACTAATTCCACGGCTAGACTATATCTCCCACAGCACCTTCTACTGTGACAGAGAATTCCCATGCAGCAGATCAGCTCCAGCCTCAGAGTGCATCATGAGATACGCAGTCATGCAGGGTAACTTGTCTCTGGAGAATGGAGAACTGGGAGCTAAGCTGTCTTTACTATGCAGCAGGATTTCCCAACAGAACTATTTCTATTTTCAGACAATTAGGTTTCCACTGAAAACATTAAATTTTTGATAGGAAGTGGTGCTCTGGGAGAAATTATTTCTCAAGCTAAGTATATCTCTTGGGACTTTTTCTTTGGTAAAAAAAAAAATAATAATTTTCATTGCAGTGGACTTGTGTGTGATGCGTTGTTGTGGTTGCAAGAGAAAAAAATTGGGGATTTAACTCACTGACAGTGTTATGCTAGTTTCATATTCTACTTTAAGAGAATTGATTTACTGAGAAGTCTTGACAAGAAAACATTTTGCTTTTTGCTGAAACTTTCTAAAGAAGAAAAGCAGGTTTTGTCTTTTTCTCTCTGCTGCCAGAAAAAGGCGTTGCACTCTAAATGTGTGAGAAAGGCAGACTGTAGTAAGTTCTCACCTGTATGACTGAGAGCAGAAGCTACCTGTAACCAAAGAACTACCCTGCAGTAAGATGTGGGCTGGGGAGGCAGCACTGTATAAACACCACCTGTAAAAGTCACAGGGAAAACGGGCAGAGTCATGTGAGCCAATTCTGCACGTTCTCTCATTTTGTTGTTCTTTGCTGAAGTATTTAAGGGGTTGAATCATTAACTTGCAATTTCTTTCTACAGATTGGCAATGTCAAGTCTCAGTCACCAGTGTGGTGTGGCGAAAGGACTTTTGCAGAAGCCCCCAAGGCTGAGAGACGGCCGACTTGGGCGTCAGCGACACAGCTAGAAGACAGCCATTACTCAAGGCAAAACCACCCATGGACACTCCGACAGTTCTGACCCTGCTTCCGCACCTTATCTCAGTACTCAGCGGTACCTTGTTGTATAAAAGCTTCTGTTCACGTACATTTTCTTTCCAAAGTGTCGTTAAATTTGATCTGCTAGTGGCTTCATACCACCCCAGAAAGGACCCAGCTCTGGGTGTGGGGAAGATTGCTGACAGAAAACTCTTAGCACTGTTGCAACAGCTTTGAGTGTGGTTGGAGGAAGGTTCTTGCTTACTCAACGCATGAGAAAAGCATGAAGTTACTTTCTCTGTACTCTGCACAGAAACAGGGAACAAAGGCAAGAAGGCGAATGTTGCTGTGGTGTAAGGTCCTCTCACAGTAGTTCACAGAGAATAGCCAATTCCAGCTCCAGAGCAGAGACGCTGTAAAAGAATACTCAGAACAAGCTACAGCAGCCTTGCTAGCCCAGCTCTGTGGTCATACATGGCACGCTCAGCCAGCCTGAGAGATGGGATTTGATGTACTACTTGTCAGGTCTGTAATATCACAGAATCGCAGGATGGTTTGGGTTGGAAGGGACCTTAAAGATCACTCAGTTTCAACCTCCTGCCCCAGGCAGGGCCACCTTCCACCAGCCCAGGTTGCCCAAAGTCCCGTCCAACCTGGCCTTGAACCCTGCCAGGGAGGGGGCAACCACAGCTTCTCTGGACAACCTGTGCCAGGGCCTCACCACCCTCACAGGGAGGAATTTCTTCCTTAGATCTCATCTAAATCTCCCCTCTGACAGTTTAAAACCATTACCCTTTGTCCTATCCCCACACCCCCTGATCAAGAGTCCCTCCCCCCTTTCCTGGAGCCCCTTTCAGTCCTGGGAGGCCGCTCTAAGGTCTCCCCAGAGCCTTCTCTTCTCCAGCTGAACCCCCCCAGCTCTCTCAGCCTGTCCTCACAGGGGGGTGCTCCAGCCCCCTGATCATCCTTCTGGTCCTGTTCCCTCTGTGTGAACCTGAGGAAGATGAGGGAAAGGCAAATGAACACCTAACCTGGATGATACTGCAGCAGGAAGAGTTCCTTTGAATTCTGCTACTGTGTTTTTATGATATAGACTGTACATAGCTTGCTGGTGCTCCAAAAAGGTGCTTGTAACAATGTGGTATCATTGCTCTGCTGCAGTCTTTCACCTCCTTATAGCACCAGGGTAAACTGTGTTGTGGGTGGTTATCCTAGTCAGCAGTTTGGGAATATTTTCCTGTGATGTTAAGAGCACTGTTCTATTGCAGTCCTTACCATTAGTTAGGCTGTAATTTCAGTATCCCAGTCTTGTGTGGTTATCAAGGTGACTTTGATTTCTCAACTGGCAAAAAACCATTATGCTGTGCTGGTTTGTTGCCAATAAGCCAACCTCAGATAGGACTATCACACTGGTCTTGATAAGCCAGGTTCAAATTGGGAAGCCCAGCCCCAGTGTTTCTCAGATAGTAGGATTGTGAGAGGAAAGAATTGGAGATGTACCAGGTGACATGATAGATGGTAGCTGCATTCTGCAGCAGGAGCCTGCAGCTCCACCTGAAATGGTGATGGAGGTGAAGAGGAGAAAGTAAGATTCGTTGATCTGGAAACAGGCAGTTGTTCAGCTGTAGGCCTGACTCTGGGGTCTCAGACTGTTTCCATTGCTTTCTAACTCATGTTCCCTGTGTGCAAAGGAAATAAGAGTAATTCCACTACTTGACATGCGGCTGTGAGGCTATTTTAATGTTGACAATGTTTGTTTTTTCATGATGTAGAGTGTTATTTTATTACAAAGCAACTCTTGGGCCGCCCTGCCCTGTTAGAGTAGCATGTTGCTTCAGTAGTAACTGAAATGATCCCTGAACACAGCTGTCACTTAAAGTATTTTGAGGTCTTTCAGGAGCAATGGTGTGCTATAAATACAAATTATTGCTTTTTTTTTCCATATAGAAGGCAGTTCTTTCATACCTTATTCTACTTCTTTCTTAAGGTAAACAAAGTACAAAGTGAGGAAGGCTTTCTCTCAAGATGAAAGTGTGTGCAGCGCTCTCCTTGGATAGTTTATACCACTGAACTGTGTATAAAATAGTTTTCCACCTTTGTGTGTCTCAGTTTTCAGAGATTAAAGGCCTGCTACATTGCAGCGTGAGTTCTGTTCTGCTTATTACTTAGCACTTCTCAGCCCTCTTCCTTTTAATAACTAGTACTCTCATAAGTAAATCCCACATACATAGTTTACAGGCATCTTTTCTACTATTAGTTCATTTGCTACTTGTCTGTCTGCTCGCTGGTTCTGCTAGTTGCTTTGATTTGGCATTGG
The DNA here is from genome assembly GCF_047716275.1 of Strix uralensis. Classification (NCBI taxonomy): domain Eukaryota; kingdom Metazoa; phylum Chordata; class Aves; order Strigiformes; family Strigidae; genus Strix; species Strix uralensis. Next base: position 6,896,119 of record NC_133997.1, on the reverse strand, counting down.
TTTACAATCAAGTTGTCCTTATTTCTTGAATTTCTGTACTGCGGGTCATAGTTTCTCTTAGACAGGGATATTAACAGACCATTTCCTTCACGAGCATGCGTTAGGTTCCTCTGAACTGTCCTGTCTGTCATTCAGAAGTTTTCCAGCAGATGTGTTGAAAAGCGTATCGTTCCAGACTTGCTCTCCATTAATAGGTGTTTTGGACTTAATTTTCCTGAGCTTGCTTTCTACCTCAGAAATCTAAAGAACCACCCTGATGGCTGTAATCAAAGTCAGATGGGTTACAGCTGGTAACATAGGGAATGGGAGCATCTGAGAGAGATAATGTAACCTCTTAATTGTTACTGTGCCTCTAAAAAGCAAAGAAACCAATGATGAAACCACAGGATTGTTAAAAAGGGAAAAGATTCATTGCATTCCTGAACAGATATATGTTTCCTTGTGGATAATATAGGCTCTCTCCTACAGGAGGTCCTTTACGTATCTGTCCATCTGACACGCTGAGCTTATATTGAAGCATGTCATCTGCTACCTGTTGACCTTCCATGCTCCTTTTTCTGCTCGCTGGGCCTGCAAGACTGTCATATAGCAGCTGCAAGGTAGATTGGCACTTGCTGGCTGATGCTGCGTGTTTAATCAGTTGAGGTTCAACCATAAGAGTATCAGACACCAGTAGTTTGGAAGATTTCATTATATAGTGCTGTGATCACAAGTGCTGGCAGCACTGCAAACCTTGATTGACAGATTTTGTCCTACTTCTGGTTCCTGAAGCCTGATTTCTATGATGTTCAACCAAGCTGTCTAGATACATCTTGTCCCATTACAGTCTCATCTCAATAGTTTCCTTCCCTCAGCTTTTCTTTGCTGCTGCATCATGAACAGCCGCCGGTCCAGTGTCTTTTCTGGGGGTGTACAGCATAGCCCGCAGCCCTGCTGTGGCTTTTAAAGTCAGTTTGTGGTCCCAAGACCTGGGTCGTGAAAAAGCCTGACTTCAGAGATTTCCAGCTAAAGTCAGAGGTATTAAAGCCATTTGGTGTTCTTTCATACAAAGTCTGATGAAGCAAAATTTTGTCTGTCTGCTTGTGCCTAGTAGATTTGTTAAAAGGTTCCTGTGATTTATTACAGATGAATGTCATGAAAGCTAAACAAATTTCAGGAGCAAATCTCGAGGATCAAATCTCAGTAGGCAGCTATTTGCCTAATGTCCTACTTTTTTTCACATCTCCTGCGGGAAGCAAATAGCTTTTAGTTACACAAGTATCTGATTATTCCCTGAAATGATAAAACTCAAAATCGCTCCTTTTAGGGATAATTTGTGCTTTCAGGGGCATGCACAGTGCCCTTTGAAGGTGCTGGGGAACACCAGCTGCAAATCTAAAGACAGGAGCAGAGTCTGCTTTCCTTGGGGTTTGTAGTAGAGCTTTTTCTATTCCAATCCTTCAGTTACTTTTGAGTTCCTAATTATTTATATAAGTGTAATTGACTTGCAAGACTCTCTTGGCTTTCCGTATGCATTGAGAGAATTATTGACCCATCACATGGGTCATTGATGTGAAGAGATGTATGAACAAACCGGGTGCAAAATAGTTACTTTGCATTCTTAATAGCAAATGTAAGCCATTAATAACTTTGCTCCTCAATGCTCTCAGCGCCTGCACAATTTTAGTTTGACATGCATATGGCTGAGTTCATCCTCAGTGTAATTTGAAATTCATTGGGCATGGACTTCATCTCCTTATGCTACTTTAAAATCTCTCCCGTGTTGAGATGTGATATGCTAATTCCAGAGTTTATGGCTGACTTGAGATGCTACGTTTGAAAAATCAAATCCAATTAAATCAACTTATTACCAAGGTCAGAGACCAGCATTCAGCATATTCTATCCCTTGCTATTTCGCAGCAAAGAGTAAACTTAGTGAGCATATTGTCTCTCAACCCATAAACAAACTAATCTGCCCTAATAAGAAGGCTTCTGGCTGAGGGACCTAGGAAGCATAATCAAGTGATAAAGCAGTCCCTGGAGAGTTCAAATAGCTGAGCTCAGTTCCTGGCTTTTCACATTTTTGTGTGTATTACGGGACAAATGTTCTCCCCTTTGTGTCTGTTTCCCCACCTACTCATGAGACGGAAGCAAAACTCGGGTGTTGTGTGGATAAATTCAATGGTCGCAAAAAGCTTTGAGACCTCTTGAACGTGTTGCCGTGGGCTGGCAACACAACATCAACTTGTTGTAGTCAGAATTTTAATGGAGCTCAGATTTTAGGAGAATATAAATGAGAGATGCTCAATTGCTATCTTGGCAGAAACCTGTTTGTTACCTAAGAAGAGGAAAAGCTGCGTGCATATTATCTTAATATTCTCAGCAAGGAGTGAAACAGAGGGGAATATACTACAGCTGTTTGAGATGGACAAATATTAAGCCGATTTGCAGATACTTTTGCAAATGAAAGTCTTAAGTTTAGATTTATTATGAGTTCCCACACTGTGTAAGTCTTTGTATTTAAATTACACTATCACCAAGTGCCTGGTGGCTTTTCTGCCTTTTACTGTTCAGCACCTAATGCATTTCCTGCAGGAGGTCCTTATGTTCCAGACAAAACCAGACAGAAAAGTGAGAAGAATGTTGAATTCTTAGATACCCTTTACAAACAGCCCACTGTCTCATTTCCAGTGGAAAATATAGTTTAATGGGCACAGGCATCTTACACCTTTCCCATTCGTTTAGGAGCTTAAGTCTTGTTGGAATTTCTATGGTGTCGATTCATTCCGCCAACCTGAGGGAACTTACTGAAGTGCCAAGTTTAGTAGCTTAGGTGCCTCAGAGCTCCTCTCAGTCATCAGAAATTGTCACCTCAAGGTGAATTGCTTCCATCCAGTTACTCCTCTCAAACTTACCTGTATCTTCAGCTACACAAGCAGCTCTAGGTAACAAAACTCCTATTTTGAATTAAGTTTCTGCTTCTGTTAAGTGTCTAATTTGAACCTGGGACAAAATTACTTCCAAAAGTGAAGCTCTTACCTCGGAGCTTTTAAAAATCTGGTATCAGTTGCTCTAGTTCATGCAGAATTCAATTATGTAGCAGACCTCGGGATGTCACTTGAAATTTCCAGAGTCCTAGTAAAGCAGTGTAAACCCCATGAAGGATTTACTCTCACCTTACTTTACCCCTCAAAATGTTAGAAAAGTCCAGGCAAGCTAATTTAAGAGAGACACTAGAGTTAGACTGTATATGAGGACTGGAGGAGCTGTTCATGGCATCTCACCTCACCTGCCCACCACCAGGTTGTGTGAACAACCTGGGTGACAAGATTTGACATAGCCTCCAAATTTTAGATGAATAAAGGCAGTGAGATTAACGTCCTTGTTTTATCTCTTGATACTAGCAAACATTCACATACAGGGAGGCCATTCAGATTGCAGTAGCTGCATCCTCTGAGGCAAGTGTCACTTGTATAACTGCTGTTTTTCTCTTTGGGACAGAAATTCCTAGGGCTTCAAACACTATCTTGCTGTTTGTTACCTGTTCCATGGTTACTCCGTGTCCCTTTCCCTCTACAGCACAGAAGGGAGTTGAGAGAGTTTATTAAAGTATGAGCCAACTTAAATTACTTTGCATTTATCATGGACTACTGCAGAGAAATCGTGCTCACATGTCAAAACCCTGCATTGTGCAATCAAGAAAGAAATAAAACCATCTTACCTCTGTGAGTGCTCAGAACAGAGTGTGCAAATTCATCAGCCACTCACAGCCTGAATGTAGTCCAAGCTACCTGTTCTGCAGAAAAGACTTGTGAAGATATTCAGGGCGGGGCTAAGAAAAAACTGACTGCTGTTCTCCAGTAGGCAGGCTGAACTACAGTCCTGTTCACGTACAAGAAATAGAGCCTCAGGGTATATAGAGCTAGTACGTCTTTTGGTGGATTTTCCTGTTGAGGGTATAGACAACTGGCACTTCTGTAGCCACTAGGCTTGGAAGGTAAATCTACAGTCCTGTGTCAAACTCCCCTCGTTCCCACTGTAGTCCAGCAGCTTAAGGATGCACCTTAGTTATCAAGCGTTAAGGTGAGTGGTTGAGTAGCTTTCAGGTGCAGGATGCTCTGAACTCCATGGCTGGAACCATGGCCACAGAGTCATGGTCACGGGCCATGGTCACCATGATCAATCCTTCAAGAACCACCCAGTTACCCCAGAATATCACTGCTTACCAGCTACAGGGGTGAGTCCACAGAACTTCTGCCGAGAAATGTGAATTCCCAGAGCTGCTCTCTGTTACATTTCTCCTGAAACGGTCAAGGACAAACAGCAGGTCTGGATGGAGCTGGAAACCAGCAAGAAGCTCAGTGAAAGGAAATGAGGCATGAGAGCCTCTTTCCACCACCTGTCTCACCACCTCCCACCCCCCCATCTATTTACACCCAAATACAAATCCATGATTAAGACTTAGCGCCCTTTGCCCTCATCCTTCCCCACTCCACACATTGCTCCTACTGTGTTTCCAAGTCCTCACGCTTCCCCCGCAGCCTCTTGCTGTCTACTTTTCAACCTGAGAGCCCAGCCCCGGAGTCCCACACCCTCTGCTCATCCCTCTCGGGCACACACCTCCTCACCCACATGCTTTGTGTTGCCTTGCTCAGCTCCCCTGTCCTCAATTGCAGCAAAGCCGGGTCAGGATCCAGCAGCCTGCACCGTGCTGGTGCGCGCAACAGCAAGTTATGTCTAATCAGATGTATCGGCGTGTGCCGAGGCTCTTACTCAACAGCACCTATAAGACTGTGCATAGAAGGAGAGCGTGCTTGCTGCTGCTGACACTGCCCAGCACAAGCCGACTATTTTGAAGTTTGTGTAACGCACGTACCACTGCTCAGAAACCTCGGGCATGATTAGGTATTAGCCAAAAGGATCAGTCCCTGGGCATTGCTGTATCTGCATTAAAACTGAGCTGGCCAGTCGCTGTAGTATGTACTCCTGTTAAGCTGATGACCAAAACTCTTTTACACTACCCCTTACTGGGCTTTTTTAACAGAATTTGAGAAAACAGTGGCAGTTATTAGATAAGCACCTAAGGAAAAAGGCTGTGGTATAGGAAATAGAGTCAATCAGTACAGAAGGGGCACCTGTTACTTCCTGATCATTCAAACCATTACTTTGTTATTTTCATAATTTGATTCTATAATGGAGATTTTCCCCCTCCTGTGCAGTGAAGTTGCATCATGCAGAAAATTGGTTTGTTTAAGTAAGAACTCTTATGGTGTCTTTCATCAAATGTTCTCCGAGAACATTACTAATAATTCATTAAAGGGGCACTGTCAGCTGGAACACTTTTAATTACCATTTTCTGACAAGTCAACCCTTAAGTGGTATGCCCTGATTCTTAAATTTATTACTAACACATATGCAGATTTTTCTTTTTCCCTGCTGATGTTTATATGGGTTGAGAAAAGTAATCGACTGTGAGATTAAGGAAGTGAACCATGCGTGACATGTTGTCATGCCCAAAATGGAAGATAATTTAAGGGTGGTTACTTTTTTTAACAGTAGTTTTGAGAAACTCATTACTGTAGCCCCTGAGCATCTCAGTGCATCCGAGTGCTGTGTGCACGTTACTGCTGTGAAACTGAAACGCATTGAACTTAAGGTATAGCTGTGAAAATCATTAGCTGCTGCTTGTTAACTGTCTGGGTATACATGCTTAGTCTCTAACTAACTATGAGGTGAAGACAGACTGGCTGGTGCTAATACAGGGGTAACCCAAGAGTACTGGCAGTTACGACACAACAGCTAGTAAGCTGTAAACTTGTATCAGCTTATCCCACCCTAGTTTTTTTGCACAGCCATACTTTAGGGCCCTTCCAGCCCCATGTCGCTGTCATTCCCAGAGAAGAGTAATGCCTGAACTGCCATCTTCTGCCTTCTGCATCTGAGGTCACTACAGCAGATGCAGAGAGTTTCTTTGACAATGTTTTCTTAAGCCTCAGTAGCCTGTTTTGCGGGAGCAGAAACTGAAGCAGAGAACGATCAAGAGGGTTGCCCAAGGAAAGGTAAGCCAGCGAGTAAGCAGACTAGAATCCAAACATCCAGTTCCACAAAAAAGGACTTTCTGTTTCCCTTGCTGTAGTCATTAGGTGACAATTTTGTAGGCAAGGGAACAGAAGGGACAGTCTATCTGAAAATATTGTGGATTTTCTCAGTCAGCTATTAAGAAAACAGTATGGCACTGAGCCTCTTACCTTGTGTCCTAAACAGTAAAGGTGGCTGCAGAAGGGAGGTGGGAGAAAAACTTCCTGGCTTCGTGTCCCCTAGACCATGCAATTTCCACAGTACTTTGGTCCAGCAGCTTCTGTATCAAAGGAAGAGAGCCCAAGGCCCTCTTTGGCTTTTATGTGTGGCTGTGTCAGCTCAGACTGGTTGCCAGCTCATCTATATGCAATGGCTCATTAACATTGTGGCTCGGTTTATATATTGTATGTGAAAGGCAGAGGAATGGCTGCTGGATGGATGAAAAACACAGCGGAAGTGTTGAGCTGCCAGAGTGAGGGAAGGTAGTGCAATATTGCCTAAAGAAGCTGGCGTTACTCTTATTGTCCCCAACATCTGAGTCTCTTGTCCCATCCCACCAGTACAAGCACAACAGAAGTGTCCTGACTGCTTGTGAGGATCAGGCCTTTTCTCTGCGTGGGCGGTGGGTTTTGGAAAGGACCAGGTGCCTCTCGATACCTCCCATATTCTGCAGAACCCTCTGCAGTTTGATTTGGTCTGTGCTATACTAGACGCGCGTGCCTTTGCCCAAATTCCTGCTTAGACTTTCCTTCCTAGATTTGAGCTGAAACTCATCTGAATTCTCTGCGGAGGGCTGACTGCAGAAGTTCACTCGTTACTGGAAAGTTGCTGTTGCCCTCCCTGCATTGCTGACATCTTGGAGCTTAAAGAAACATGCATCTCTTGTATTTCTCAATCCTTTGGTAGAGTGCCTTTGCATCCTGTTGATAAGGGATCGAGTGATGTAAGCCTGGAATCACCTCACTTACTTATAGGCACGCAAAAATTAGGTGTCTAATAAAGCAAATTCTTCTGGTTCTCTCTCGCGTTCGGAAGCTGTTTCTTCTCACTCTAGGACAAGCATCTTAGGCCTTGTAGATGTGCCCATCCTTCTCCATCAGTAGAGAGAGGATTTAGATGGCTGGAGCAGCTTACACCCCTATCTGTTGGAAGCCTACTGTAAATAAATTAGTCCAGCCCTCAACATGAAAATCCCCAGACTCAAGCTGATCTACCCGACGTTAAACAGCAATAAGAACCCAGTGCTTCTAGCCACCTACCAGGGACAGGTGGAGGACATGCTGCAGGTAGGATCCTCTGAGTCTTTGGAAACAGGATTTGTATGTTAAAAAAAGTTATTTAATGCTTGGGCAGAGCCAGATCTATTCACACAGTTGAAACCAACAGGAGCTTTGTGACTCAGTGATGCAAGCGTTTGCCCCCAAGTGTTCTGAAGACAAAAAGCACTGCTGTAAGGAATTAAGCTCTGTTATTAACCATCCCATTGTTTTAATAGCTCCGTTATTAATAATAAAGTTGATAATACTCAAGCAGCACTTTTCATCTCCAAAGCATGTTAATCCATCCGTTACACCTCTTAACGTTCCTGTGAAGCAGGTATGCTGTTAGTGACACCACCACATACAGGCTTTTATAGCACCAGGAATTGATGATGGAATTGCTCCAGATACTTTTCCCAGGAGATAATGGCTGTATAATCTGGTTATTTTTACACTGTGCTGAGCACATGCAGGAATCTTGTCCTTTTCACCTATTGGCAGTTCATGATGGCACCAATTAATTGTCTTGCATCACACAACATACTGCAGATTGTTTAACATAATTTTTCAAAGAAGCAAGCTAGTTCTCCTGCAATGAAACTCAATGGGATTTTTTTCCCCCACTAGCTTCAAAGAGCATAGTTAAGCCCTTAAAGGGATTTACTTCTGTTAAATATTATCCTCAAAACTGAGAAATTAAAAGCAAATGGGCTTTCTTCTTTTTTCCTCTAAGACATGTCAAAAGAATATTACAAAAAAGAATAGCTTTCCACAGCTTTTAGAAACTCCCCAAGTGAATTTCAATTGCAGGTTTTTAGGAAAGAGTGTAATTAACAACTTTATTCAGTCTGAAGCCAGAAAATTCTTTCTATATTTGGCATGAAAAAAGCAGAGCAGGAGGAGGGGAGTAAATGACCTAGATTTTCACAAGTGACAAATGACTCCTAGGTGCTCTGAGACCCCTAAAATGGCAGAGGTTCCCACAAAGTGCACTACAAAATTATTTCTCTTTATTGTCTTTCATGTTGGACATTCAAAATCACCCAAGACTTGGAAATCTAGGCTGTTGTGTTTGTTAGAGGGACTATTTTATTCACCTAGGGTAACATTTCCAAAAATGCACCCTTAACCAAGCAATTAAATCCTATTTTCAGAAGTGACCTTGGTATGCCAGAAGCTCTCCTAATTCATAATGATCTCCCCTTTTCTGAGCTTGCTTCATTGTTTTCCTGGAATGTGTGCTTTGAGAGCATCTCCCATAAAGAAGAAACGGGGAAAACAAGGTGTGACTGAGCTAACATTTTCAGAATGTCCCTTGCTATTTTTGCAATTTTTTCTTGTTTTTCAGTGTTGTGTTTTCCACAATAAAGTCAACATTTTCTATAAAAAGCAAGTCCTCTATGAAAAGCCTGTTTGCCTGATAGCAGTTTTTCTGTATTAATGTTGATAATCTCTGTTTTGTCAAAGGAAAAAAGATTTAATGCCTTTATCTTTTGGAATTGTTATTTATAGAAGAGGAGGTCTCCCTAAGATATAATCAAAGATACATATTTTAAGTATAGTAGGCAAGTCAGTACTGCAGGCAATTGTTTATTCATTAACCTCAGCGTAGCTAGGCTGGCAGCCTCCCAGTACTTATTTACTTTGTGCTTACCATGGGGAGGAATTTGAAATCCATTGCTATTTTATTCTGAGTCCCAGGAGAGATGATTCTGTCCTTCCACTTACGTCTCATTGTGTATGACTCAAAATGCTGAGCATACTCTAGATAGTAGTGTAGCAGTGAGCATGGCAGTAACAGGAGACTGAATATTCAGTCTGATGTAGGGACAATTGTGATTCATTCCCAAAACTTTCTTTTCTGTGAACAAGCACCATCATAGCTGAGAGAGAAATATGAGAACTGGGTTTTTGCTCCTCTTAGCAGGGAGCGTCACCGACACCCTTCCTTAAACAAATAGCCATGCATGCCAGCTTGTAGATAACCTTGAAGAAAGTGTAAATCTCTAGGACAGCAAGTGTCTGAAATGGAAGAACAGTGTAACAGATGAAGCTGATTCTATCCCTCATCCCTTCCAGCACCTTCAAGCATTGCTACTAATGAAAATAAAAGCTCCCTAATCACTTCAGCCTTCCTTATTCTTAGACAGCGGGTAGTTGAAGCCCTTGGCCTCCTCTGCTAACTGTAATGACAAAATTTAAATGCATAGGCTATTTAAATTCAAGAACAAAGCTGGCTGTAGTGCTGGCTTGGCAATGCATGTGGAAATCCAAAAAGGCAGAGACCTGTGTTATTTAACTCCTTGAAGTCATAGTCAGCAGATGACTTCAGTCTCGTAGTCAGCCTCGTATTACCTGCCCTCTTCTTTACAGAGCGGTGCAGGTGGGCTTAGAGAGGGGAAAACAGTACTCGAGACTTCACAGCACGAGAGAGAAACTTGGCTGCCCGCTGATGGGTTGTTTTGTGTCTCCTAGACACGTTCGCACGCTTAATTTTTCTGTGACTTTTCAGAAAGCACAGAGAAATAGTGATGAGAATTTGGCACTCTTTAAGTTGTTATGCTACCACAGCATAGCTGCAATAAAGATTTCCTGAAACGGCGTGGCCTAGAATCCCCCCCAGTCCCCTGGCAAGCCCGCAAGGTAGAACACCTCTGTGGATAACGCCACGTGGGGAAAGTGGGTTTTATGCAACTCTGTTCACGGGGGAAATCATGCCAACTTCTCCCTGGATGGAGTAAAGCGCATTACTTGTATTTACTCGTAATTCAGCTGCTTGGCAGAGGAGGTTTGTGCCAGGGAAATCCTTACTTCCTCTGAAAAAATATAGGGCATGGGTGGACTGCAACAAAGACACTTCTTTCCTTCCCGGCTGCAGCAAGCTGGGTGTTTAGCACAGGTCACAGGGAGCAGGGCAGAGCGCTAACGGCACCTCTGAGTAGTCCTTGGTGGCGTGGAGGGTGTGTAATCACCCGTGAGGAGTACAGTCATGAGTCACTTCCCTTTTTCTAGTCACTGAATCCTCCTTTTAAATAGTTAAGCTGAGCACACAGAGGAAGAGGTAAGACTTGTATTGATAGAAAGCACCATCTTACATTGGCATCTGCGTCCTCATCACCTGGCCCCTTCTGCACTCCCAAGCAAAGCAATCTGTGATGAAAATCACAGAATCACAGAAACACAGAATTAACTAGGCTGGAAAGGACCTTGAAGATCATCTAGTCCAACCATTAACCTAACACTGACAGTTCCCATCTACACCAGATCTCTCAGCGCTATGTTGACCCTACTCTTAAACACCTCCAGGGATGGGGACTCCACCACCTCCCTGGGCAGCCCATTCCACTCCCTAAAACCCCATTCTGTAAAGAAATACTTCCTGACATCTAGTCTAAACCTTCCCTGGCACAACTTGAGGCCATTCCCTCTTGTCCTATTGCTTGTTACTTGGTTCAAGAGACTCATCCCCCCTCTCTGCACCCTCCTTTCAGGGAGTTGTAGAGGGCCATGAGGTCTCCCCTCAGCCTCCTCTTCTCCAGACTAAACCCCCCCAGTTCCCTCAGCCGCTCCCCATCAGACCTGTGCTCCAGACCCTGCACCAGCTCCGTTGCCCTTCTCTGGACACGCTCGAGTCATTCAATGGCCTTTTGGGAGTGAGGGGCCCAAAACTGAACACAGTAATCGAGGTGCAGCCTCACCAGTGCTGAGTACAGGGGTAAGATCCCTTCCCTGTCCCTGCTGCCCACGCTAGTGCTGATACAGGCCAGGATGCCATTGGCCTTCTTGGTCACCTGGACACACTGCTGACTCATGTTCAGACGTCTGTCAATCAAATATGTGTGTGATGCTACAAACCTAGTGATTGCTCTGAACAATGACCCTGGCGTCTGGTTGGAAGGTATCTGAGATCTTTTTTTCGACTTGAACCTAGGAAAATAGAAGTTTAAAACACTGTATGTAGGAAAGTGTTTGAAGTCACTGAAGAACTGGTGTCACCAGCTAACACCTGCTGAAGTTTTGTTTCTAGATTTTCATCTAGGTTTGTCTAGTAGCATCAGGCTTCTGCATTAGCCGTTAGAGCTGTCATCCCTCTATTATATATGATGGTATTAAAAAGGGTAACTAGCTGCAACTCAGTGACAACGGTTATTAATTTGGTAGAAGAATGAGCACAGATATCTCAGGTACACACTGTGCTCTAACAAGGTTTTTCTGAGCTGCCATTGATCAAATGGTATGAAGCCTTAAAATGGGATCACACTTTGTTTCATCCTTCGCGTGTTTCCTCGCTCGTTGTTTTCCAAATAAACACGCTTCTGTAAGCTCTAAAAAGCTATTTATGAAAGTTTAAGTTGTTCTCAAGGGCATGAGATGTTTCTAAAATGACAGTCTCAAGGTGTTGCCCTGCATGGGCCTTTGAGAGTCCCTGAGGCTGTCAGGCCCAGGTTTGCTGTGAGCACAGATGTGTCTAGCCAAAGGCTTTTTCTGGAGCATGTGATATCCTGCTTGCTGGAGCAAACCTGATAGCTTGATAAGGAGCGGGGTGGCACATGCTGCACAGCCAGGCATATCTGCATGGGGACTCTCTCCTGTCTGCCAGAAAGCAGCTATACAGAATCCCAGAATCATCTCATCTGGAAAAGACCTTGAAGATCCTCCAGTCCAACAATGAACCTCACACTGACCGTTCCCAACTCCACCAGATCACTCAGCGCTGGGTCAACCCGACTCTTCAACCCCTCCAGGGATGGGGACTCCCCCCCTGCCCTGGGCAGCCCATTCCAACGCCCAACAGCCCCTTCTGCAAAGAAATCCTTCCTAAGAGCCAGTCTGACCCTGCCCTGGCGCAGCTTGAGGCCATTCCCTCTTGGCCTGCCGCTGGTTCCTTGGCTCAAGAGACTCATCCCCCCTCTCTGCACCCTCCTTTCAGACAGTTGTAGAGGGCCATGAGGTCTCCCCTCAGCCTCCTCTTCTCCAGACTAAACCCCCCCAGTTCCCTCAGCCGCTCCCCATCAGACCTGTGCTCCAGACCCTGCACCAGCTCCGTTGCCCTTCTCTGGACATGCTCGAGTCATTCAATAGCCTTTTTGGAGTGAGGGGCCCAAAACTGAACCCAGGAAGCGAGGGGCGGCCTCACCAGTGCCGAGCACAGGGGTAAGATCCCTTCCCTGTCCCTGCTGCCCACGCTATTGTTGATACAAGCCAGGATGCCATTGGCCTTCTTGGCCACCTGGGCACACTGCTGGCTCATGTTCAGCTGGCAAACAAACAGGAATAAGAAGATTAGGGTATATTGTACTTACTTGCAGTTGTCTTTCTGGGGCTGTGTTAAACACTGCCAGCAAATTTCAGCTTCTGAAGAACAAAATATGAACTTTAGTTCTGGAGAACAGAAAACAGGGTTCTGGAGAACTGAATATGAACTTTAGGTAAGTCTGTTGTCTGTACTCAGTTTTTCCACCCTTTGTACTTTGCAGATGAAGAAAGGAAGAGTTCTATATAGATACAACCCTGGATTATTCTTTGCACGACAGTGGCCATCCCTTGTACTGCCATTCTTGACAATTCAACAAGCTGATCTTGCTGCTCCTCTCTGAGGCAGGACCTTCTGGATGGTGGTTGTGTCCCCCTTGGATTTTATCTCTATGGTTACTTTTTGGGTCAGCTGACAATTGACCATCATTCCAACTGTTCTCTGTTTACCTGACAGCCCTCAGCTACATTTTATAGGCTGTTAGACTCAGGTTTTGTTTGTTTTATTATTATTACGGGTTTTATTTTGGACAATGTCCCAGTTGCCTAGCAATGTCAGTAGGTGCTTTGAAAAGAAATAGTAAAGCATAAGCTTTCTGCAAGGTAGAACATTATATTCTGCTTCACATTGAGTCTTTTTATCTGCAAGTCTCCATGGACTTTATCAACATTAATAAATGAAATTCACCTTCTCTTTCAGAATGCAGGGGAGGGAGAGAAAGATACAGGAAGCAGGCAGCATCCTATTTGTCATAGATGATATCCAAAGCAGAGAAAGGCAAAGCAAGGTAGAAAGCCTGGTTTGATATCCTGACCCACTGAAGTCAGGCATTGATCTCTCATGGGAGTCATGAAGAAAGCTGAGAGCATACCGCTTGAAAGAATGAGAGCTCTGTTGAATTCCCTTTGCAGCTAATGGGCTGGATGGAGCTCACAGTGTTAGGCAGAGTAAGGGAGTGAGCAAATTGTGTGGAGTGATTGTTTGTTTAGTTATTTCCCAGGAGTAGGAATATGGTCCCAGAGGCAACACAGACAGAGGACAGGGTAGTGAAGAAATCAGCACATCCTCTTTGCACATATTATGCTCTTTGTTCTGTTCTGTCCCCAGCAAAAGGGTTACCACTGATTGTTGTCTGAGTTTAGTTCACAGCCCCGTGGAGCCTGGCCTTGTGAAATTTAGGCAACGCCTCTGTAGGGAGAGTGGGATCCACAAGCCAAGTCTGTACTTCTGAGCAGCCGCGAGCGCGACTGAAGAGTACGTGTGTCATGTCGGCAGTGCTAAAGGGAACTGTGGCCCCTGGGGTTCCTGCCCTCCGTCTGCTAAATCCACAGCTGACCCTTTACCACTAGTAATAACAGAGCCCGGTAGTAACTTTGTCCTTGTTTCTAAGGGCAGCAGAGTGGGCTGACAGTCTCACATTGTGCCCATAAAAGTCACCATTGATTTTGTCTGTGGTTGCTGTTATCAAAAGAAAATAATATGAGGCATCCTGGGTTGTTCTGCCAGCAAAGAACTGCAGGTGCTTCAGCGACTTGCTCTCTTTACAGAGTACATTTACTAGACAATCATGCAAAAACCTTGGGCCTTGCTTTTGAAGGTCAGGACATTAGAAATAGCCATGTAAAGAATGACTGTTTTACAGATGAGTGAACCCATCAAAACGAGTCACTCGGGAGGGCAGTAAGAACAGGCTTGACAGCAGAGAGCTGTTACCACGTTTGGTAATAGAAAGCAGCCCGAAGTATCAGCTATAGCCTGCGAGTTTTGCATGAGCGATGTGGTGCGTCTTCATGTATGTAAGGCTTAATATGCAGGCTGGAAAAACAATGGTCCCTGAGGGGCAGTGATACAGTGGGCACAGCTCTGGCTGGACTGTTCCTGGTTAAAGTTTGGAGAAGGTGCTTTGGGTGATACACAGCTTCCTTCAAGAGGCAGCTGGCTTTAAAGCCTCTACCTTGGCTCTGGACTAGAAAGCAGGAATTTCACAGAATCCCAGAATCATCTCAGTTGGAAAAGACCTTGAAGCTCCTCCAGCCCAACCATGAACCTCACACTGACCGTTCTCAACTCCACCAGATCACTCAGCGCTGGGTCAACCCGACTCTTCAACCCCTCCAGGGATGGGGACTCCCCCCCTGCCCTGGGCAGCCCATTCCAACGCCCAACAACCCCTTCTGCAAAGAAATCCTTCCTAAGAGCCAGTCTGACCCTGCCCTGGCGCAGCTTGAGGCCATTCCCTCTTGGCCTGGCACTTGTTCCTTGGTTCAAGAGACTCATCCCCCCCTCTCTGCACCCTCCTTTCAGGGAGTTGTAGAGGGCCATGAGGTCTCCCCTCAGCCTCCTCTTCTCCAGACTAAACCCCCCCAGTTCCCTCAGCCGCTCCCCATCAGACCTGTGCTCCAGACCCTGCACCAGCTCCGTTGCCCTTCTCTGGACACGCTCGAGTCATTCAATGGCCTTTTTGGAGTGAGGGGCCCAAAACTGAACCCAGGAATCGAGGTGCAGCCTCACCAGTGCCGAGCACAGGGGTAAGATCCCTTCCCTGTCCCTGCTGCCCATGCTATTGTTGATACAAGCCAGGATGCCATTGGCCTTCTTGGCCACCTGGGCACACTGCTGGCTCATGCTCAGCCGCCTGTCAATCAGTTTGGCCAACTCTGAAAAAAGTTGGCTCCTTCACTCTCTTGACCTGATAATGATAACAGATTCAATGACTAGGTTAGGTTGCTGAAGACAGTCTTCTGTCCTTCCTCTCACAATATGTCCGTATAATGAAGTCTCTTTGTGCTGAAGTTTCCCCTTTACAATGTGCTTTTGTTATGTCTGGTTCCACAGAGCCAGGAGGTGCTTTCTGAAAAGGAGTTTGATTTATGCCCAGGTGGGCACCTCCACCTCTTGTAGCAAGATTTTCTGTAGGCCTCCATCACCCACACTGAGAGGAACTTCGGCGTTGCACGGCCTTTTCTGCAAATGGTAAATGTGCCAAAATGTGCTTGTCCTGCACAGTAACTCATAAGTACTTCATAAAACTGTAAACTCACATATAGTCCTCGTATATGGGTAAAGTACTTAAAATCACCATGTATCATTTCCACAAAAAAGCTATGGGGAAAGACCTTATTTCAGTAAAGCTTCTGCTTCATGCTTAACCTTTGGTACTTGAAATTGGATAAATAATGTTTCAGAGAGATGTGTGGCTTTACCCCTGAGAATGGTCAGGAGAGTAAAAAAACAATGCGGCTGCCCACCCCCCTCTACTGGCCTGTGCAGGGACTGCCCGGGGTAATGAGGGCTCTGTGCGTGGGGGGAAAAATCTCTTAAAAAAAGATGAAAGAAAGGGCCGAAGCTTGGGGAAGGGGAAACTTTGGGCAGAAAGCACTTCTGTTAGTATTTTCACGCCATACATGCCCGAGTGCCGCAAAGCTCCATCTCCGTCTTAAATTAGGGCCAGTGTCATCAATAAAAAAATTTAGTCAACCTTTTCTTATACGCCAAAATCATTTTGCACAGCTAACAGGTGAAATCAGAGAGGCTGAACTTTTTATCCAACTGTGGCTGTTTTGCTGATTTTTTTGGGAATGGGGTGGACACAGAGGGGAGTGTAGTTTGGGTTGAAACAAGGGTGATAGTAACACATGTCTGTTGGCTTTAGTAGTTTTATCTCAGATTTGACACAGTTCAGATGAGAACAACATCTGGTCTAGGTACATGAGGGAATTTTCTTGGCCTTGGCTCAGAGTGCCGCATAAGTCCCGGATAAATCACCCAAAGCAATGATCTTTCATTGCCAGCCTTTCTGGCAATTCAGTTTCAGTAACTTTGTTGTATGACAAGGTGTATGCAAGCTGTCAGCACAAATGAATCAATTCTCTGTGAAGGCGACAGTACTGAATCTGCAATTTCCAGTGGTATGGTTAGTGTGGAAACACTATGGCCCAAGGCAATTTAAGGGCTGAGATGACGTAACCCAGTCATCTTGCTAGAATACGTCATGATATAGAAAAGCCTGGGGAACTGAAAACCTCACCAGAACAAAGGCTGTGTCCATATGGCATCATATTTCCTGGGAAAACTTATTTTTATGCTTTTTGACATGTCTACAATTCTGGTGTTATGCCTCATTTACCCGGGTACATTCTGGGAAATCTAGTCAATAATTCCTTATGTCTGTTCTTACAGCAGAGAGCAGTGTGACGCACGGAGTCATCTGAGTTATTTCCATGGCTGGATTGCATGCTGAGAAATTTTTATAATGGCCTGAGATTACACTGGTCTCCTTAATCTCGAGCTCAGATATATCAAACAGCAGACAAATTTCCTGACTAACAGAAAAGTAAAGTAAATTTCATCCATTTGGGTGAATGTACAGTTCTTTTTCTGTACAATTTTAGCACTAGGCAGATCTGAAATTTTTGAGTTGGTGCATCGAGCGGCAAAGGAATAAGCCCCAGGCAAACCCAACCAGAAAGGAAAGCTTCACTGAATGACTGCAGGGTAAACCCAACAGTTTTGCTGCAACTTTAGTGAGCTGTTGCTGCACAAATTACAGCATGTAAGGGAGCACTCTAGTGAGCACAGTCGTGTAATTGAATTCAGCATCCTGCCACAGAAGTTTGAAGAGTGCAGAGGACCCAGTTTGTCTCTCAGCAGCACCCGAAAGGTCCTCGCCACTGATCTGCGTCGTGGTTTCATAGAGCTGTAAAGCAGGTCACAGCAAAACTCATCTATTCATTCTTCAGGAGGATGGGAAACACTTCAGGGAAGGTCTCCGGGGTCCCCAAAAATCATCCTGCGGGTTGTGTTCCAGGCACGCCAGCCCGCTCGCAGACTGTGTAAAGGAACAGGGTCTGGCAGGACTGAACACCAGGCACCTGCGTCACTCGTTTTTCTGGGGAATTCAGCTCCCCCAGTCTGCAGCATCATCCGCCTTAGGCACAGCAGTGTGTCCCATCACACACCCATCCGCTGCTGGAGGGAAAGGCGCTGTTAGAGCAGGCAGCGGCAGGCGGCTGCTGTCTGAAAGAGGTGTGTATTTTTAGATATGGCTGCAAAGCCTCACTGTCACAGGAGCAGTGCACTACGGCATGTTAGTCCCACAGCAAATGCTTCATCCTCTCTGTTTTATGTGAATATGCAGCGATAACGAGCGGTAGGGAACCTACCCCATCCCCTTGCAGAGCAGGGAATACAGGGGAGGGAGGAACGGAGGGACCCGAGTCAAAGAGTTTTAGCACATTTTGTCCTTGGTGCTTTAGCCAGTCACTGCCTGCAGTTTTATATTTATGAACCTGTATCGGGGGATTGCTTGATAGGTCTTTAATTTCCTTTGGTTTTACCCTGAACAGGCCTCTCTAGGGACAGTAAGAACATTTTCAGTGTTATTGAATGTCATCTATGTGCGAACTGAACAGAGGAGAAATATTCTGATAACTGTGAAATATATGGGGGGGTGGTAGGCTTTCTGGCTGCTGATTTTTTTAGTATTTTTTTCCCCGCTGATGAGAGTTTCAAGGTCAGCTGGCTTCATAGATACAAATATGCCAAGAACAAAATGTACAGATGCACCAGGAGTCAGGGACAGAGACATGCTGGCACTGTAAACAGACCTGGATCATGTCCAGTATTGTCAGGCAGCGAGCATACAGGGGTGTTCATTAAAAGGCACTTTGTTACACTGAGATCAAGATTTATCTTTTGTCTCCATTGCATCATTAAACATGAGTTATTCGCATTTTTGTGGAAAAGCCTAGATTCGGCACAATCTCAAAATGTTATTTGGAGGATGGAAAGGGTTTTATTCATGTACTACACCCTACAGCCATATCTGAGCACATAACAGACTGTGTGGTTCCCTGAATAAGTGGCTGGAGTAGAAGCCAGAAGTCTGACTCTTTTCCTGATTCTGCTGCTCATTTATTCTGTAAACACAGAAAAATCTTTTACTGTAGCTGTTGCGAGTTCCCATACACCCTCTCATTTCCCTCCTAGATATGTTTCCTTTTGTCAGTTGTCATTTGTTTGAACTAAATATCAACCAGTCAGGCAAAAGCTGGAAATATCTTCATCTAGCAGTCTTTGGCAGACTTAAAATAGTAATGTATATTATAGTGTACTTATTTTTTGTAACCGTCAGTTGTTGCTACCAAGACAGGGAATTCCTTATAAATATTGAATGCTGCTGCAAGGTCTGGGAAAAAAAAAAAAAATCTAGAAATGGTTCTCTTAAGCTCCCAAATGACTGCAAAACTGCTGAAAATCTTCCTAATGTTAGTAAATTATGTGGAGATCCAAGAGCTCAGAAGTTACCTAACTGTTACTGGGATTTTCTAATAAGCAGTCATAGCTCTTGAATTAAGCCAGTCCATGCAGATTACTTGGTGGACTGGGGAAGAATGGAACAATTGGTTTTGTTCTTAAAGACTCTCTAGAAGTTATTGTAGTAAGATGCATCTCAGAAATTGGCTTGAAGGTCTGTTGCATGTAAAAGAATAAAACTTAATTGCAGAGGAGATCCACTGCCCAGCTTAAGTGCTGGAATTTTGACAAAGCAAAAAATTCTCTTGGTAGAGCACTCCCAGGTCTTGCAGGGGCAAAGAGTGTGCAGACAGGGTCTGCTGGAGTCATGTGTGGTCAGCAACCACTACGCTACTCTATTATGGCATCAGGAATTCATGTTTTGGTTCTTTTATGGACCCCTCCACTACCTTTCACACACCAAAAGGATCCTAGTGCAAGCTACAGTTTAGTCTTTTAATAAAACTCAGAACCGTGTAGATTGTGAATTTAAAATGGGGTTTGAAGATTTTTCACCATTAGATCTCTAGTACAAATCACAGAACCACAGAACCACAGAATCATCTTGGTAGGAAAAGCCCTTGAAGCTCCTCCAGTCCAACCATGAACCTCACACTGACCGTTCCCAACTCCACCAGATCCCTCAGAGCTGGGTCAACCCGACTCTTCAACCCCTCCAGGGATGGGGACTCCCCCCCTGCCCTGGGCAGCCCATTCCAACGCCCAACAACCCCTTCTGCAAAGAAATCCTTCCTAAGAGCCAGTCTGACCCTGCCCTGGCGCAGCTTGAGGCCATTCCCTCTTGGCCTGGTGCTGGTTCCTTGGCTCAAGAGACTCATCCCCCCTCTCTGCACCCTCCTTTCAGGGAGTTGTAGAGGGCCATGAGGTCTCCCCTCAGCCTCCTCTTCTCCAGACTAAAGCCTAGGTTAACCATGACTGAAGTTTTAGATCCCTAGTGACGTCAGTCAGATCCTAAGGGACAAAGCTCTGAGCTCCACCTTCGCTAATTGAAATAGAGAAGCCAAGGGTTAATTGAGGGGGTATTACCAGCTAATCCATGTGCTGGTCAGCGTCTCTAACAAACCCCTTCTAGCTCCGGAGCTGCTCTGACCAGTCACCTGAATACACTTGGGCTGTAATGAAAGGGCAGCCCTGGGGAAAGGCTGTCCATACAGTACCCATTTGTGGCTAAATAGAGGCCTTTTGTCCCCAGGGCTGCTAGTCTGCTGCCAGGCACACACACATGAGATTAAACAATAATAAAAAGACTCCATTAGAGTCAGTGGGGGTCACTTCTTCTGCAGCCAGAGTAGAGAGCTGAAAAGAATCCTGAAGTGAACTCGGAGTGATGACGCGCGAGACCTGCTATAACAAATGTTGAGTTGCTTTAATTCCTAAGAGTGGGTTGTAAATAGTATTAAAATATGCCAGTTAAATAAACTAGACATGCTGTGTCTATCTTCTAAAGCCTGTCTTCAGGATATTATTTTTGCCCCGTAGATTGTGCTTTCTGCTAAGTAACCACAGAATATGCTGGAAGCGACTGTGTTATGTTGCGTTGATCTGTGATGTTCTGTGGATGGTTGTTTCACAGAGGGTGACAATCCAGGACTTCAAGTGTGCACGCTGGGCTTTGGCTGTGCTCCTACTCGTGCCCAAAGGCAAAATTTATTCTATTACTCTCATTATTCTATTACGTTTGTGGAATCCCTTGGAATCAACTCAATACCCTGGTAAATTCCTCATAGTTAAGTGAGGGAGTTGCTGGCTCCACCTCTTGTCCATCTCTGACCATTGCTTGGAAAAACACAAGCTAGAGGTGAGGCTTTTTTTCAGTGAAGGGGCTACTTACTGGTTGAGTTTGAGAAACAGACTGTACCTTTCTGGTTACCTCCTGTATGCACCCATCCCTCTCGGCGAAGGGAAGGCTGTATGTTTTTAGGAGGGAAGTTGACAAGATTCCCACCTGGAAGAGCCAAGGCATTTGCTTTTGGCAGAAATCTTTCTGAATTCCGACAGCCTCGCGAGGAAATTGTTTTCATAAATTTGCCGTTATTAGCGGTGCGTTATGACTACTGCATTTTGTTGTTTCTGAGCTCGCAGGCAGAGAACAGCCAGGCACTCTGGGAGCTGGAGGGGTAGTTTATTCAGAGAAGAGATGTCACGCGTGTGCAAGTTCACATGCGCTCAAACGCTGCCCCTCGCCAGAGTCTTCTAGCCCTGCAGCCACCATGGGCCTCAGTGGGAAGTTTAGTCTCTGGGTGCCCTTCAGCCTTAGGTTCTGCTGCTGCACCTGCAAAACAAGAGCTTAATTAGTGTTAATTATAACAGCGGTTCAGGAAGAACTGGACTAACACACTTGCAGGCAATCCAGAAGTTAAAAGATAGCAGCGGCTTGGGATGTGTGTTGGCTGGCACAAATCAGTGCTAGGCACTAGCCCCACATCGCTGTGAGAAGAGCTGTCTCTTTGCCTGGGTTATCATTAGCTCCTCATTATCATATCAAAGGAAATGGCAAGCAGACTCCTCCACACATGCTTCACACAGGCGGGGGAGTTTGGGTTTATTGCAGAAACTTTTCCTTCCCCCTTGTCTGCTGCTGTTTCTACTCCCCAAATTTCATTTTGAGTCTGGGGTTTGAATAAGCCCCAAAACACAAAAGGAAGTCGAGACGGAGTGGGTGACTGTCACATCTAGATTCTCGGAGCTTTACTTGAAAGCTCAGCTCCCATTCAGTCGAGTGCACCAGGGAAGAGTGGAGGTGGATGAGACAATCTCAGAAGCTCTTTCCAGCACTGGCTCTCACAACTCTGTTTTCTTCTGGTGTGATGGTAGGTTAATGGTTGACAAACGGGAAGAGACATCTCTCCTTCCAGAGATCAAATTGCACAACAAATTAAAACGTTCCCTGCAGGCACTGTTGCTCCCTCTCCTCTCGATATATGCAAAGCTGAAGACAGCCTCCACTGATTCCAGAGCAAGCTGCAGATTCTGTCACTGACGCTCAGATTGAAGACTGTCCCTTTGGGTAATAAATGTCATGGGCCAGTCTGTGCTCATCGTGGGAGGTGGCTCGTTTATGTGCAGTGAAACCTCAGGGAAATGGAGGTTACTCCCCATTTGGTTCACGCAAGCTCAGAAACTGGTCGCCCCTGCTGCATTCTATAGGAACCAGCAAAAATCCAAACTGTTTGTTTTGTGAAAGCTTTTTATATACATAATGACCTCAGAGAGCTATTTAGTTATACCAAAATGAGATTGAAGTTTGTTCTTCCACATCTTGTTCTGTTTGCAAACCCAGGAGCTAAGCATTCCACAGTTGCCATCATTTCACCCCTGTAAATAGTCCTGGATGTCCTTTGAACAGTGAAGCACAGCTGTTCCAGCTTGTGAGCACCCCCAGGAAAATCAAGATGTTGCACCGAAGTGAAATTTGTATCTACACACTCCTGGAATTTGATCATTCATCCATCCTAACAGAAGGGTCCAATTGAGATGCCTCCTGATACTACCTGTCATCAGTTAGAAAGGAAATAGCAGTGCTGATTAGACTCGGACCAGCGCATCCTAAATGGCGTGGCCTAAGGTGGATCCCATCCCAAAAACTGAGAGAACTCAGGAGAGCGATCCCTCTGCATTTCCTTGGTTACATACTGAGAGTACACCCGAACTGTGCTGCCCTTTGGTGTTAAATCTGCCCTTCTGCAGCAAGCTGATACCTGGAGTTCTCTAACACATTTCAAACTTGTGAGGCCAGCATCAACTTTTTAACAACCTTAGCAAGGGCGCATTGGTGTTGCCGACTGACTGAAGTGTAGTTTGGAGACTGAAAAACTGTTTTCCAGTCTGGCTTGTCTTTAATCAGTACAGGAACTGGGGGTTGTTTAGTCTAGAGAAGAGGAGGCTGAGGGGAGACCTCATGGCCCTCTGCAACTCCCTGAAAGGAGGATGCAGAGAGGGGGGATGAGTCTCTTGACCCAAGGAACCAGCGCCAGGCCAAGAGGGAATGGCCTCAAGCTGCGCCAGGGCAGGGTCAGACTGGCTCTTAGGAAGGATTTCTTTGCAGAAGGGGTTGTTGGGCGTTGGAATGGGCTGCCCAGGGCAGGGGGGGAGTCCCCATCCCTGGAGGGGTTGAAGAGTCGGGTTGACCCAGCACTGAGGGATCTGGTGGAGTTGGGAACGGTCAGTGTGAGGTTCATGGTTGGACTGGAGGATCTTCAAGGGCTTTTCCAACCAAGATTATTCTGGGATTCTGTGAAATTAGAAGCTGTCTATTGAAATAATACATGGAAAGATACACTAGTTCACAGTGTAGGAATACGGAAGCAGAAGTCTACCAAGATGCATATGGACCCATGCAGAAGGTACAACCTCTCTGGCAATTAAATAAATGGCTCCTAAAAGGCCTTTAACATTGACTGAAGTACGAGGTACCTCTCAAGTGCCCTCTTTTCTGTGACCTTCACTGTGCTTTGTACCGAGCCTGGTGCACCAGGTCCTGCAGCACACAGATGCTCTCAGGGTGTGTGCTGGGCAGCATCTGCAATCCCAGGCTCTCCCCGGAGCTCACATCTGGACAGAGGTGTGAGCACAGCACTGTGTAATTGCATAAGGCATCGGCAGAGCTGTGGCAAAGAGAGAAGAGGGTCAGAATTATATGGCTGCTCATGAACTGACAAATCTTGTTAGGGGAAAGGTCTGTTTTTTCCAGCTGAATAACACATGTGAAATGTTGGGGAAACGGGGCTTTCTGCAGCCTCACAGGTTAGTGGGCGCTGTGAAAATCCCGACGCGGCTTTAAACCCTCAACCGTGCCCCACTTTTGTCAGTTTGTAGGGCGATGGGTGGAAGGACGCGGTGCCAGCAGATGGCAGTGCCTGTCAGCAGAGTTTCGCTCCTGTCAGAAGAAACAGGAGTCTGCTCAAAACGTGAAAATGGTTTTATTTCCATCGCATGAAGCACCGTGAGCTCTCACCTGTGAGCAATGCAATGGTGTAGCTCAAGGTGGGCAAACGGTCAGCACAGAGATGCCCACACTGTGAGCCCACTCCTCTGCACGGCTGGGAGACCCCCGTCCACGCAGACGCTGTCGTCGAGTGGGTTTGTAGTGGAGATGAGTTGGATAAGCGTGTGTGGGACGTGGAAGGAAGGCTTCTCCTAACACTGACCACGTCACTCCAGCTTTGCAGACTTGCAGAGACTCTCTTCCTCTAGGGCTGCTGGCTGGACAGCTTTTCCTAGCACAAAAATTCATTCTAAATCTTATTAAAAGAGATTAAATGAAAGAAGCAGAGCTGATGCCTTTATGGAGGTGACACTGTCCTTAGTGTTGGTGAAGCAGCATCCTGGGACTTAACCTGCTCTGAAAGCCAACATTATGGCTTTAGAGGGGGGGCTGACTCTCATGCTGTGTGAATTACTGTTTAGTACTTTTTAAGTAAGTTTGAATGCTTATTTAAAAAACAAAACAAAGCTGTTAACATACTCCCCAAATAGCATGTTTATAAGGATACGTCATGTACCATCGACATACTCCTAAAAGATAAAATAAATATTGCTGAAAAGAGCATTCCTAACAGTTATGAGCAGGGGGAAGTTCTAACAGAATTTCGTAGGATTTAATCAACAGTTTATTACCATGCCTTTTACTTTCATTGAAAATAATTTCACTGCTGATTTGAATTTAGTCCTCCGTGCTGTTCGTAACCCAGATGGGGCAGCACCGTTTTAATGAGTGAGAAACAGGAGCCAAGCTGGCTAGTCTGATCTCGCTGCCCATACTGTGGTGAAGTGGGAAATACAAGCTAACAACAAGTGGAAAAGCAAAATTACAGCTGCAAAACTAATTTTTAATGGCCTAAGTCTTTGGTCTGGCTCCAGATTCCTACCCCATCTGGCCAGATCCAACCTCCACGGACGGAACAACCCTGGTAAAAAGTGTTATGTGTATAGAGATGTGCTTCCTTAACCCAGCCCCCAGTGCAGTATGGTTATGATACTCAAAGCTGTGGTTATTTCCCTCTCTTTAGCGTGTCTGTCTTTGAATTTTCCCAGTCTAGCTTCTATAATAAGGTGTTACATATCCTAGATTTAAGATGGTTAGGAATCAGATTTTCTGTTCTACAGGAAGTTCCACTAGTTCAATATTTTTCCTGTCCCAAAACAAGAATGCAAATAACAAGTTGCAAAGTGTCCATGCAGTAAAATAAAAATGCTGACGTATTTCGTTAGTGATAGTGTAACTTTAAAAAAATTTTAGAAAACTGAAAAGTCATTCAAAGCAGAACATGGCAAAAATAGCTTTCAGATTCCAGCAATACTGACACATTCCTGTGCAGTGCTTTGGTTTTGACGAGTTCTCTTTTCCTGACCAGAAGATCTTCTGTGAAAGCATTTCTGATGGGCTGTAACGCGTGTGGTCCTGGAACGGGGAATTAGGGAGGAGAGGGGGCAGGATTAGGGGAACAGGGCAACAAAGCCTGAAGGTAACCTGTAGTCACCAGGCAGATCCATCTCACAGATGCAGCTGGCCTGACATTTGCTTTTCAGAAGAGGAAATATTTTACTAAGCTAGGGAGACAGTGTGGTATTATCGATGTTAAAAAAAAAAATAAAAAATGGAGAAAGACAGAAAATACAGCAAACCACTGAAGAGCTTTGAGAGCATTCCCTGGGACTAGCTGGATCAGAGGCAAACAGCACAACTCAGTCAGCAAACACCATTTCAGCCGCCTGATGGTTGACAGGCAAGGGGCGGAATCGCGCCCTCCCTCCTTCTCCCCACTTTTCCCAAATTCCTCGATCCAGCCTGGAGGAGTTTCCCCCACGCCGATGACCCTGCACACATGTGCTGCCTGTTAAATGTGCAGCTTCTGCATTGCCCCCGTCCTCCTTTTTTTTTTTTTTTTTTTTTTTTTTTTTAGGGACTGCTGTTTGCGTGATTTTTAAAACAAGAACGCAGCAGCCCCCACCCCCTAAAAACCCGACAGCCCCCCCCCCCCCAGCAGAAAGGGGAGCCCAGGGGAGGGGGGGCCAAGGCAGTGTGGGGGTAGGGGGGGCAGGGTGCCTGGCGTTTTCTTAAGGCACTGACAGACGCCTCTTTTCTCCCCCCCCCCCCCGCCCCCAGCCAGCCCTTTCTGTGCAAAGCGGCGGTTTAAACCCCTCCCCGCTTTCCCTCCCGCCACCTCTCCCTGCGCTGCTCATTCAGAACAGATGATGCTCCCCATCACACGCAGCCCTCTCCTCGCCCTCCCCTCTGCCCCAGTCCTTTCAAAAGCTTCCTACCACCGAGAATTCACCGGTATGGGAGGGAGCAGGAGCGAGGCAAGGCAGGCGTTTGGCAGGGAAAAGTAGCCCTGCAGGCAGCGGAGGGTGAGGGTCTGGAGCGCCCCGGGCGAGGGGCATCAGGGATACCTTACGGACAGGGCGCCTGCATCCTCAGTGCCACCTAAATGTTTTCTAATACCAGGCAGAGGGAAGAAGGAAGGAGACAGCCCGGGGACCAGAAGACGACCCCAGCTCTCTGGTGATGGCATGGATCGGACACTTTTCCAGCAGCTGCTTCACCTACCTCTCAGTCCTGTCACCCTCCTGTACCCCCGAAGTGCCAAGGCACAAGACTGATGCAGAGACGCTCTTAGCAAGTAAGTTACCTGATTTTATTTGTTTTTTCCAGCTCATTTTTCCCTCTCCTCTGGTTGCAAAGGATCAGGAGCCCAGAAGGCAGGAGGACAAGCCGCTGAGGGATCAGCTGAACACCGGGTTTCTATGCCCAAACCTGCCAGGCTACGAGCTAGAGATGTGCTGTTGTCTAACTCGCCAGCTGCTGGGGAACTCTTTGGGAAGCCGGGGATTAGATGTTCATCTTGGGCAAAAGCACTGTCAGATCTACTAAAGGTGTTATGCAGGAAAAGACGTGAAAAATGGTGAACTGCTCAGATACCAGATTAGTGGAGCTCACCGGAACACAATGGGCAGGGGGAGACTGATCAGTAAGCAGCCCTGAAATGTGTGGAGTGACTCCATAATCCTCACCTAGAGTCAAAGACTAAATTATTTTATAATTAAGATACTTACTAGGCAGTTTAGGGTTTAAAGAGCCCTCGCAGTGTAGTCTCCAGATGATGATGAAGTGACATGTTCAGCCCTTGGAGGGGACAGGCAATTTAATGCCTTGGGAATCCCTGGGGGTGTTTATGTCTCTGGGAGGTAAAAGCGTGACTAATTTTTTCACTAATGTCCTGTCAAAAAGGTGCCCGGAGTCCTCCTTTTTGTATTAGCACATGCTGGTTGGGAGTAACCCGAGTAACTTGGGAGTAACTTGC
The DNA here is from genome assembly GCF_047716275.1 of Strix uralensis. Classification (NCBI taxonomy): domain Eukaryota; kingdom Metazoa; phylum Chordata; class Aves; order Strigiformes; family Strigidae; genus Strix; species Strix uralensis. The sequence continues at coordinate 6,868,930 of NC_133997.1, read as the reverse complement.
TAACTTTTATACAGCATGTCTCTCACTTGGTTTTGATCTGAGAGTTTCAGGAACCAATCAAGAATTGGCAGAAACTGTCCCTGTGCCAAAAAACTTACTATCTGGCTTTTCGGGATAATGTAATCAAGCAGGTCCTTCCTCCTGCACCCTTTTAAGTAGACAACTACCTTGGATTTGTAGTAGAGTAGCTCAGAGAGAAACAAAACTGGCTTCTCTCGCTGGTTCTTTGACCAATCCAAGCAACCGGTATCTTCTACAGTTTGTGGGAAGTGTGTCTGGCAGTGTTCATGTTGGGGGAATTATTTCACTCCTGGGGTTCTGTTCTTTCCCCCACTGTTCCCACTCAGTTGGAGAAAAGGGATCAGGATCATTTCTGGTTCCCATGAGAGAAAATTCTCCATCTCTGGAAGGTTCCAGCCCAATTACAGACTCTGAGAAAGGCAAACAGTTTTGGATTCATGTTCTGAGACAAATCTCTGGACTCTTTTCTCTAAGAGCCTCCCATTTTCCAGTCAGTTTGAGGTCAGGAGAGCCACTCGGACATTTGGGGCGAGCACTGGCACCAGCAGCTTGGTGTTGAGTCGCTCAGCTTGTCTCTCTGTGACTCATCGTCTCTTGTCTGCACAGTGGGTTCAATGTCACTGTTGAATGTCTTGGGGCAGAAGGAGCCTGCATTTGGTCAGGTCATCTTGGAACTGTTTGGGTGCAAGTTACTGGAGAAGTGTGAAGCGGTATTAACATCCTTCAATTTTATTGTATTTTTTTAATCCAGCTGCAAATTACGTAGTGATTCTCAGTTGTTATAATGCTGAAATATCTAAACAATGGAGAACAGGAACATTAGTGGTCTTGGGGCAAGATTTTCTCTTAGAATTGAGCTTCTGCTTTCCCCAGTATTCAGCGTGAGCTACGTGTAAACAGCCAGTAGCGGGAGAAACAGGAGTGTCTTATCAGGACAAAAGTGTCTCTTTTTCTTTGTTCAGTTGTGTTGGTTGAAAGATAACGGTCAAATCTTCAATGACACCATAAGGTCCCCCTAAAAATAGAGTCTGGGGTAAAAGGACAGGGACAGAGAGGCTGCAGAGTGCCTCAGGCAAAGCCACTTCCTTAGGGGTGGAAGGATCAAATTGGTTTCTTTTCAGGCTTTATTTGTTGGTAAGGAAAATATCATTTGACCGTTCAAAATGAAGAAAAACACCTGAGAGCATAATATTGTGATTGCATCCTTTGCACACAGACTTTTCATGCTCAACTTCTTTAATTCAATTAAGTGTATATAAGGGAATTGCCTGAAAGTTATAGGGATTGTATCCTCCCATCCACCCTGTGCATTCAGACTGTGGTATATCAAGTAGCAGATGCACCCTGTGTTGTGGAAACTCCACGTTCTCCAGTCTCTGATCTCTAACAAATTGTTATAGCCTGTACACCGGGGTCATTATGATGTCTCATAAGGCATTTTCTAGTTTTCATCTTTTTCCCGAAAAAAAAACCAAAACAAAACACCCTAGTCTCTATTCTTATTACAGTTTAGTTTCTTCACTCTTTTCTGTGTTGGTCTGAAGTCAATATATTTAATGCAACTGCAAACTTGTGTTACGTATGGGATTTTTTTCATACTTTAATCCATAGCTGGGGGAAAAAAATCTATTTGAAACCTGTAGCTACCTGAGAGAACAGAAACATTATTTCTTGACATTAGAAATAATTTTGTTAGGTTGTTCATGCTGATAGGTCAGGCTACGTAGGCTTTTCAGAGTAATCTTTAGACACACCTGCAGCAGACAGGGACTGTATTTGCTGCTGCTGGATTGGTGGAAGGGCAGAAGAGTGGTGCAGTGATTACAGGCACTCATTTAGGATTTTGCAAACTCTAGGTTTAATTCCCTGCCCTGCCACAGACTCCCAATGGGAGGGTGGAAGAAGCAAGTGTCTTTGTGGCTCACTTCCCCACCTTGAAATATGGGAAATAGAGCACTTTCTTGTTCCACAGATCTTAAAGAAATAAAATTTTAAAGCATGTGACACCTGTGTTGAACACTGTGAAACTTTTGGATACGCTGGGAAGGCGGGGGCGGCACATTGCTACCGCACAACTGACGATGAAAGGGCTCAGGGATATTCGAACTGTGCTCATCCAGCATTGCTGGGGAGAAGGATAGACTGGGAGGTAATTAGCAGATAAAAGTAAAGTGCAAATATCCCTAAGTTCTGTCTTTGTGTCATATTAGCTTCCTACCCAAAGAGATTTTCTTACAAGGTATTTTCTTTTGAGAGACTGAACACCTTCTGTTTCAGTATTTCTGAGCCTAATGAACTCTAAGCAGACAGGCGCCGTCATCGGCCCAGCTCTGTAACAAGCACAAAGTCATCCTGCTTCTTTAGTAGCTGCCTAGTTAATCATCACTCACCTTTTTTGTGTACTGGTGGGTGGGTGTCTCCTCTAGCCCCAGAGGAACTCCGTTGTACAATCGTGCCTGTCAGCGTGTTAGAAAAGCAGTGCTGCGACTTAATGAAAACTCAGAGAGGAAATGAGAGGCATCTTCCTACTTCAGTGCTGAGTGAGATTACACTTTGAAAAGCAATTATTTGGATGAGGGAGCTTTTGAACCACATGTTTATTAGTGAAGTGCCACGGGTCTCCCTTCTTGTGCAGTTTCCTTGAGTGTTTTGCCCTGGTTTTGAATAGCGTAACTCCTTTGCGTCGCTCCCTCCACCTGTGGATCTCCAAGCACTTGCCAAAGAGGGAGCCACCACAATCTCTATTTGTAAGGCAGAAAACGGAAAGATGACATGATTTGCACAAGATCTCCCTGCCTTTCTTTTTCTCGCATGCATATGTATGCCTTGAAAGGTAATCTCATGTTGGCGTTGTTGGCTGTCCAGTCTCAGTCGTACACAGGCAGAAAATAAAAGGACAGTGGGAAAGATTTTCCCATAATTTCATTCCCTTGCAGCAGTGTAACCCAAAGCAGAGTATGTGCCCCAGAGGAATGTGGGGACAGTAACCTAGGCCCTGTTTTATGTGGTGTGGGCTAAGAAGCAGCAAAAGAACCAGGTCAATTTTTTCAGTAATCACCTGTTTAATATTTACTGCCGTATCGCTTGCTTGTTAAGTAGTATAGGACTCTTGGGGAAAAGAGATGACAGAATTAAGTAGAATCCTGATTTGGGAAGGTGTGGGGGGTTTACTGAAGAACAGTTGCTCATTTATTCTCATAATGCAGGAAAACGTGGGCATTAGGTTTAAAACAAACAAAAGGAAGTGTTTTTTTTACACAAACAAACTTGACAAGTTCATGTCTTCAAACTCCTCCTGCCTGGCAGTTTAGACCTCTCCAGAAGCAAATCCTATCCCCACGGCAACATGCATTTCTTAAGCGAGATCAACACTTATTTAAATTGAAAAAGTCACCGTGGTCAGTGGGGGAAAAACGTTTCTTGCAGGCTTTTCTTGGTTTACCTTCTGCAATGTCTTCAGCAGATTTCTATCCTGAAGACTTAGAGCTATCAGGAGGCACATCAGCTCTTTCAGGCAGGGCTTGTAGACAGCTCTGCCAAACAATACCTCCTGAAGATACGTAGCTAACCCCAGCTTGACTCTTCTTCAGCGAATCTAAGAGCCCTAAATGTCACCGCCTGCCCCGAGCCTGTCATCTGGGCAAAAGCCTAAGCAACAGCAAGTCTGATAAAAAGCCTCTTTGCGGGGTTGATAATACACTGACTCACATCTCCCTTTGCAGTAGCCTGTCCAAAAGGAAAGCAGCTTTGTACAAAAGTGACATTTTTATTATCCTGGCCTCGTTTAACCAAAGATGGTAAATGCCAATGAAACAGGACGGTGCATGTGACTATAAGAGGCAATTTCATCTCACAGATCTCCTTGCTGGAGGGAGCAGTGATTTACAAACCGAAGCCTAAATCTCTGTGAGATGCTTGCACGTAATTACCATTATCTGGAGAAGATGTGTGTGCTTGATAGCAGTGGCAGTACATTATACAATGAAGGAGTTAACCAAATCCTTACATAGTGCTCCTTGTATAGCATCTTCTCATTTGTGCTAAAGTTTCCCAGAGCAGATAAAATAATAAGGGAATGATAGCAAATGTCCTAGAAGATTCTTGTGCCTAGGATCTCACAGACCATTCATATCCATATCACTAATTTTACAGTTGGGGAATTAAGGCAGAGGGAAAAGCAGTGATTTGCTCAGAATTAGAGAAAAAATACTGAAATAATTTGGAACAGAAAGCTGACTAGTCATCCAAACCTGTGCTCAAACTGCTAACCAATATTATTTCCTTTAAAGAATTGAATGCAAAGATTCATCTGCTTAATTATTTTCAATAACCACATACTGAGGTTACACTTATACTACAATGGAAGAGTTTTAAGTTTAAATATTGGGGGAAATTGTAATGCCACTGAAGCTGTCAGTAAAGTTCATATACAGCAGGAATTCTTCTGCTTTAATGGACCACTTGTAAAGTGTTCCTGAAGGTTTCCAGAAAGATTTCGCTTGACCTATTGTTAAAGATCAGCAGCATTAGAAAAATGATGTTGCCAGTCCCTTGAGTGTTTTCGTTAAAGCAGGTTTCCCTGTGCTTTCATTAATGGGCAGTCCCTCTAGCCTGCTTCACCAGAGTGATATTTCTAGGGATTTAGGCTTTTTGATTGTTTTTATTCTAGTGTGTTCTTTTTAATATCTTTCAAGATCCTTCTGGTCTCTTTGGTATGGATCTGAAATGGGAAACCTTACACTATAGATTATCTTGAAATTGATTGTTCTCTCTTACATAGTATCCGTGTAAGCGAAACTCAGCTTCAAATATAACAAAATTATCTTTAAAACAATTCTTTTTAAATTGAAAACATGCAACACTTGGCTGTTTTGACATTTGTACACACAGCTTGATCAAAAGCTTTTTAGTCCAAATGGAGTCATTTCAGATTAATCAAACAATGCAAAGATCAAAAGTACTATTCATAAGAAGGAAGCGAAGAGGACCTTCTCAGCACCTTGTTCTCTTTTGGTCAGTGGATGGGACGTTTCCCTATTAAAGAGGGAAAAAAAATAATTGTGGGATTGTTCTGAGTTGCACTTGGCACATGCTTTCACATGTTGTGAGGCAAGAGTCAATCTGCACCCTTATAATTCGACAGCATCTAGCAGAGCCTTTGCAGACCTGTGAATGGACTCACACTGTAGGGCAGCAGAGAGCCAGGCCAATGGCCCAGGAGATTCAAATTTGCAACAAGTAGTGGAAAATGGCTGAAGATGTATCTAAATATACCGTGAGCCAGCCCTCAGGAGTCCTACCTTCAGAAGTGAAAGAAATAGAGGGATTAATATTCTGCCCAAATCCTTGATGTTGCTGTTTGAGGAAGGGAAGAGCACAGTGCCGGGGTTATCTATCCCACATCATCATATGCACTGGGGGTAGCAAACCTAATTCCTCCTAATTTACCACCCCAGCATCATTAATCCCTATTATTTACCCCATCCTGTGGCTGCACTGGCTCAGCCCTGGCCCAAACCCTTCAAACCAGGCAAATCTGCCAGCACGAAGCAGCTTTGGGACGGCGCTGTGGACAGATGGCCGGGCTCCCTGGTGAGCAGAGCCAGCGGGTGCGGTTCCAGCAACGGGCTCTGGCTGCTTCGTTGGAGTAATGATTGATGGTGACTTATACAAGGGCTAAGAGTAATTCTTTGCTGTTAACCAGACTTGGCTACAGCAGAATGGAAGTGGAAATTTGTTGCTTCATTTATTCATCCTGCCTCTGCTTCCTTCCCGCCCACCCTTTGTGCTTTTTAATATCGAAAAGATGAAGCTACTTTGCTCGATCTTAAAATTGTCTTTCCCAAGATACTCTTAATTGTATCTCTACACCTTTCCTCATTCACAGGCGCATAAGAAGATTAAAGATAGAGGGAGCAGTAATAGATTTAGTTAGGTTTTAATAGGATTTGCAGAGGACAATGCAGAGAATGAACGCCATAGAAAATATTGCTACTCTATCTTTGACATCCCTAAGGCTTCTTAGGTAGTCTTTCACAGAGATTTTGTCTGTGCCCTGCATTCAGACTCTCATTTTTCAATAGATCATGCGTGGGTTTTTTTTCACAGAGTATCTAGCCATCTCGGTAAAAGGAATGTTACATTATAGCCTCCAAATATCATTGCAGCCATCATTTTGTATTACTTATTTGTACCTTGTTAAGCATAATTTTGCATGTCATCAGTGGGCTTTTTAATAGCTGTCTGTCACGTTTCTAAAAGTGTCTGGTGTTTTTGTTTAATGTCAGATGAAGTAAAGGGGTGGGTTCTGATGTATCTGATTAGCAGTAGGCCTGGACTCATCACACCTTCAGATGCGTAATTCAAGATGCTAAATTAAAAGCTAAATTTTAATTTAAAATTAAACTTCACATTTGGAGCCCAGGCTCGCAGAATAATTTGTGGACGGTGTGTGTACTTCCAGAAGGTGATTCAGCACTCCTGAAATCTGAATTATCCCTGGAGGTACCTTTCTCTGCTGACTCTAAGGGAAACCTTCATGCATAATTTAGACTTACATGAGGTTTAGGTAGACAGTGGTGCTCAGCGTTTTCCGTTAATTTCTACGGTTTCTCTTGGTATGTACCCAAAACCTGAGACATAAAACCCCAGTCCTTCTTGAAAATACTTGTTGGTGTATCTTTACTTTGCTCCTAGTTGTGATCTCAAGCAAACTTTGGGTGTAAAAAAATCTGAGGACCAAAAAGAAAAAAACCAACAAAAAACCCACAGCTGTAACAAGGTTTACCTCTTTCATGACTCCCAGACCATGCTCATCACCGTATTTTCCGAGGTTCCAGTAGTGCATTAAGCAAAGTGACTGGCAGCTGGTTCATGTTTGAAGAGACTGTGTGGTATGAATCAGTATTTAACATCGAGTTCAATGCAGCATTATGTTTAGCAAGTGGCTGTTGTGAGAGAAGAGCCAAAGCCTTTCAAAGTGTTTCCCAAAACAATACTAGGAGGAAAGACATGGCCTTAGTGAAAAGCTTTCCTGATGACGCATCAGCCTGAATCAGCCCTGTACCAGCATGGGGCCAAGCTTGTCAGTGTAACATTAATATTTGCAATGTTTATTGTCCTGGTCTGTTGTAATGGTTCAGAGAGTAAACAAAATGCCTTTTGTCTCAGCTCTTTCCCTTCTATCTTAAACTTTATTTCTTTGTTCTCCTGCAGCCCAGCCATGGCCGGAGATTCTAGGATCTTCATGAACCAGGACATGGACATCGGAGTTACATCCAGAGAGCCTAAGAAGATTCCCAAACAGGCTCGGGATGATGTCCCCATTGCCACGGACCGAACCCGCCTCATATCAGCAGAAGGTAAGAAGCCACGTCAGCGTTACATGGAGAAGAGTGGCAAGTGCAACGTGCACCATGGAAATGTCCAAGAAACCTATCGATACCTTAGTGACCTCTTCACTACGCTGGTGGACCTCAAGTGGCGTTTTAACCTTCTTGTCTTCACTATGGTCTATACCATCACTTGGTTGTTTTTTGGGTTCATATGGTGGCTCATTGCCTATATCCGGGGAGACCTGGACCATCTTGAAGATGAGAACTGGATCCCCTGTGTTGAAAATCTCAGTGGATTTGTTTCTGCGTTTCTGTTTTCTATCGAGACTGAGACAACAATTGGGTATGGCTATAGGGTCATAACCGAGAAGTGCCCGGAGGGCATCGTACTGCTCCTGATCCAGGCTATTCTGGGCTCCATCGTCAATGCGTTCATGGTGGGATGCATGTTTGTCAAGATCAGCCAACCAAAGAAGAGGGCTGAAACCCTCATGTTTTCTAACAACGCAGTGATTTCCATGAGGGATGAGAAGCTCTGTCTCATGTTCCGGGTTGGAGACCTCCGCAATTCCCACATTGTCGAGGCTTCCATTAGAGCCAAACTGATTAAGTCCAAACAGACCAAAGAAGGAGAGTTTATCCCCTTGAACCAAACGGACATCAACGTGGGATTTGACACTGGAGATGACAGATTGTTCCTGGTGTCACCTCTTATCATCTCGCATGAAATCAATGAGAAAAGCCCCTTCTGGGAGATGTCCCGCACCCAACTGGAAAAGGAGGAGTTTGAAATTGTGGTCATCCTGGAAGGAATGGTGGAAGCAACAGGTAAGGACTTGCCAAAAATCAGTCACAATTTTAAGGAGGGAAGGGGAAAAATGGAGTGCAGTTCGGCATTAAGATTTCACTGTCAGTGTCACCTGGACTGGGAACATGTTGGGATCAGTCCTCTAGTGCCTGATTCAGGTGGGATATTGTGGTCTGAGATAACCAGCAATTAAAAGATGGGTCCTTTAGCTCATGTTGTAGTGTTTCACGCTCTTTTCATAAGTCCAGGAGTCAGACCAAGGGGTTAGTCGAGGAGCTGTCCATAATCACTTAGAGCTGATCCATGGAAAAAAGGAATGAACTAAAGGAATTCATGAGGTCTCTTGTGGTCCTCTTTCCTGTGATCAAAATTCACGGTGCAAATCTTTTTCCATTTCTCCTCTGTATTAAAAATTGGCTGTAACTGTGCTATTTTAGGTATTGCTGTAGTGTTGCTTTTTAATGGAGGCTATGAAGGAAGTGCCCAAGTATTACTATATCCCATAAAACAGCATGTGCTGAAACTGAATGACTTGCACATGATGCAGGACATATATTTTCAAAAGGAGCTCAAAGAGGAAAAATACAGAAACTGCTTTTGTGACTCTTGCAACCCAGCAGCTGTTTAACAGCTTAAAACAATGCTGTGTAATGGGTAGATTAGGAGATATACTCAGCTGATTCCCAATTTCCTCCTATGGGTGTATTTGTGGCAGGCGATGAAAGAAGTCTGCGTCCATATATAATAAATCTGGAAAAGTTGTGTGCCTCAGCTTTCCAACGTGTAGAAGAGGGAGGTGGCGGTGTGCTGAGCAACAAGCTGAGCGAATGGATGGCCACTGAGGCCACCAGGCTCCTTTCCACAGTTGGGGTGCAGTCTATCTCCCAAGGGTCTGGCTGGGGTGGAGGATGCTTTTACTCATCCCTTTACACTAAAAGACATGACACCATGAGGTCATTTTACCACTTGCAGCTAATTCATTTATTCTAGGCTTTGCGGAGGAGCTGGCAGGCTCTGTGTGCTGTGCTTCCAGCACAGCAAGCCTGTTTAAGCACCCCGAGATGCTGACGCTCCCTTCAGGCAGGCTTTCTGAGTCCGGGCTTGGCAGCATGCCTTGGTCGAATCAGGCCTTTAAGGGGAATGGGGCTACAGGCAGCACTGAGGAGAGAATCGCTATCTAGGGAAGTGGAAACATAGAGTCAGAGATGCAAAAAAGCTTTTTAAAGTAGTTTTGCCCTTTGGTGTTTAAAGATTTTAGTTATGAGATGGCACGGTGAATCCAAGTTTTTTTCTGTTGAGGGTGTTTGGATTTTTTTTTTCCATCCTGACGAGGCATGGGTTCTGTCTGAAACACTAGCAAGGGTTTCCAGCTCGATAGGAGTGCTCAGTGGTATCAGCACCCTGTCTCACAGATTCTGGCCCTTGCTTACTACTGATACTGTCCTTGTTAGACTCCTAACAGCCAGATGTAAGGGGAAACAGTCTCTCCAGTCCCTGCATCCCAGACGTTCCCTCTTAAGCAGCTCTCTAGAGAGCTAATTCTGCTTCCCAGTACCTCCCCTTAGTCTTTAGGTGAACAGCAATAGCTGACTTTTCCAAACAGAGCTAGTGGGAGGTTACGTATAGGTTGCACTGTACCTGGGTTGTAGCACTGTATTGTAGAAGTGGAATTCATTTGGCATTGCTCAGCAAATAGTCTTTCCCAGCAGAGTATTGTAGAGATGTGGCAAAAGAAGGGGTGGGTGGAAAAGACTATCAAAGGCAAAGATTTGTAATGGAAACTTATTTTGTAGCCTAAACATTTACTAGATATTAGAACCTCCTAATCGGAGCATGGAATGCAGTTCCTTGTTTGTCTAAAGCCTCTTTCCTCATCACACAGTGACACTATCAAATTCCGTTTGAACAGCTACTGCACTGCCTTGCTTTTAGGAAAGCTCAGCCTCTTCTAGATATGTGTGAGAGGAAGTCATTGTCAATAACAACCTCAAAATTAAAAGCATGGCATAGGAATAGTATTGCTTTACAAATGGGCTCCTCTCCCAGAGGGATTGTACAGGCCACTGTGTAATGATATTAAGGAGCCGACATCTGTGGAAATGAATTATTCTGGTCTCAGAAGACAGGCTATGAAATTCCAAAACTAGAGCTAGAAGAGCCAGTTTGAATTGAGCTTAGAGCAGAGTGGACCTCAGACGGTGCCGTTATCTGATTCAGAGGCCGAGATGGTTTTCTGAATGACGTATGGGAACGGGGGGGGGGGGTGCTGTTTAGTCACAATGAGAGTGGCTTGCAGAAGCACTGTGTTTGTGCTTTACTGCTTCGTAATGTTGATAAAGCAGTTTGGGGGATGTTAATCCCTACCTCCATACCTTCAAATTTGTTCCAAGCAAATTCTTCAGGTTCTTTTCTTCCTATCGTATTGTTCAAGCCCCATTTGCTTTTGGGAATGGTATCATTGACTTGCAGCGTGACTTTTATTAAATCATGGTCAGGTTCAGGGCAGTATAAAAATGCAACAGCCCATTCGTTCCCTTAGTAACCCCTGTGAAAAATTAGGAACCACCATCGCAGTGTTCAGAGGTACAACTGGTCAACGTACGTAGCTCTGTTCATGCCACGCAAGACGCAAGCGGGTCCTGCGTGTTGTCTCAGAGATGGCTCAGCTCTGCAGTTCTTGTCAGGAGTAAAAATTAATGGAAACTTATTCCGTCTTTATAGACAACAACAAATCCTACCGTGAATGCATCCTGCACTGGTGGGGAAAAGACAGCTCTATTCTTTTCATAAGGTATTTGGAAAGCAGGTCAAAATGGCGATTGTCAGTGCACAAATGACTTAAAAAATTTAAGCGTAATGCCTTGACTAAAAGAGTGAATATTTTTCACTGAAAATTTGGGACAGCAATTTTATAACTATTTCCAATAGCTTTAACCAACCACACACATATTACAAATGTATTGTCTCCTCTCAAACACCTAACTCTTCTTAATGACATTTAAGTTTAATTCTGACCCAGTGGAAGGCAAAGATGGTAAATAGTTTCAAATGAAAAGTGTAGAATAGATTCTGAAGAGTTGAAACACTTCAAGTCATTGTGTGTTTTGTTGTTTTTTTTTTTTTTTTACAAAAGGAAACACTAGTGTTTAAAACAATGTTTTTGTTTTCAAGTTGACTTGAATTTCCTGAACATTTCAAGTTGGGTTTTTTATAAAGTGAAACATTGTGTTTTAAACCCATGTTTTTGTTTTCAAATTGACTTGAATTTTTAAAAGGATAAATGACAATACACTGAAGAATAGCAACACGCAAGGCTAAAATGCAATGGTTTTATTTTGCCAAAAAAAGAAAATATACATGGCATTATTCTAGTGAGAGCTCTCCAGGGACCCACAGCTGGTCTACTAACCAACCCACGACACCAGCTGTGGCAGAAAGCCCACTGACACGAGTCTTCCCAATCAATATTTTAGGATGGTTGAGGCACTGTGACTCCAGGAGAGGTTAAAAAATGCTAAAGGGAGACTAAGTTTCTGGGCAGATCTTCTGTGATCATTGCTGAGTGAAATGAAGACAAGATCAATAGAGATGACAAGTGTTCTGACTTCCAGTGCTGCTTCGTGGGCATCTTGAAAGCAGCAGCATCACTCACAGTGCCTACTTAATGAATTGGGCACAGAGATTACTGCAGGGAATTAATTCTCTTTTGCCTTATCCGAAAGGGACACTTGTCAAGATTAGCTGGCCCAAATTTGACCTGCAATAAAAGGGAAGAAAATGAAGGCGGAAAATCTGTTTGCAAAGTGAATACGGTTTTGCTTTCACTGCCTTTCTGCTTCCCACAGCTGGGGAAGACCCATCCCGTTGGCTGATTTTGGCCAAACCTCTTGCCCTTCCCCTCCTGATTGTGAATTGAATGCTGGAATGTGGAAGAGCAGTGGAGGTTCAGACCCTCCTTCCATGTGCATGCAGAGCCAGATGGGTTATGATAAAGAATTTGGCCAATTCAATCAGAGGACATTGGAGAGTCCAATTTTATTTTATTTTTTTTTTCTGTAAGCCATCCCTCCATGTGATGATGCCGTCTGCATACCCTACCAGACTTTCTAGCAGATACTTTGAAGGGGCTCTCTCTTCTCTTCCACCTTTAGCCTTCTGCTGTTATTTGCTGACAATTAACCAAACCCTGATTTATCAGTAGTGTCCTGCAAACCTCACTCTATATCTACAGTGTCCAGCATTGCTATTGTCTGGGCATAGAGATCGCAGTGCTTGTTACTTTAGTCTTGGTCCTCACTGGTTTTCATTACCTCTTTTTCCCAGTGCCATTAAATAAGCCACAAGAGATAGTCCAGACGCCTGATTAGTCCAGTCACTAAATTAAGTTTTAATAAACTCTTAGGGAAGGATAGGCATATATATTTCTGGCTTCGAGTCTGTGTGATAAAATAATTTACCTCATCCTGTCCCTGTGAGAGTGTAGACAAACCACAGGTTTTTTGCACCTCCATTTATCCACCTTTACAGAGGGCATAGTAAAATTTCCTGGCTGTAAATATAGGACCAAAAGAAGTAGTCAAGAATTAAAATATCCTGAAATTAATCATGATTTTCATGGGAGAACAAAAGAAGGGTGCAATTACTAAATGGAGTTTTCACGCATTCATCCTCTGGTTTGGTTTGTCTTGTTGTTCTGTTTTGCATTTTGCATATAAATAAGTTTTCTGCAAGAAGGACCTTGCAGAACCGTTACAGAAACTGCTTATACAACTATAGGGAAGAGATCGACGTCTCAAGTCATTCATTTCATGTGCTGAATTGTCCTCCAGAGGTTGACGTTGGCAGGCCCAGTCATCTTAGGTGCCTCTGCAATCACTATAGATGGGCCTAACGTTACGTGGTGTGAGCTTGGTGCTCAGGTTCTGCCTGGTAGAGACGTGGCAATTGAATTTAAGATCTTTAAATCATAAGGTCCTTTTTCTTTTTTCATTTCCAGTGCCTAGGAGCTTTCACATGCCTGGAGAGCATTCAGATAAATTAAAATCCTATTACTCTCCTCTGGCGTAAAAATCAAAGTGAGTCAAGCCCAGACGTGTCCTCCTCTAAAGGAGACAAGCACAAATAATTGGAGCACCATGCTCCTACCTTCTAATATTCCTTTTCAAGTTGGTGGAATATTGACTTTTTGGAGGTTACAGTGTTCTCTGGTCTAATTAATGCAAAGGGACTAATAAATTTTATAACTATCCAAACGCTGATGTTAATCTGAAGACATGTATTGCTTAATTAGATAGAACTTAAAATTTTTATAACTACTCCTTGCCATCCTAACTGAGATCAGCCTGTCACTGTACTTCTGAATCCATCAGCTCTCCCTCTGTACTCTTGTAGGGTAGGTGGAGCTCAGCTCAAGGAGCAGAAGACGTATTAGGCAGGTTTAGTGAAACCAGTACAAAGGAAGAAGTCACCCCGCATACAATAGCATATGAAAACAAGGACGGAGAAATCCCTTCCAGCAGTATCTGTGTCTGAACTGCAGAGAGAGCCTAGCAAATATGGCAAACATACAGTCAGCATCCACATGACATTTTGCCAGCAGATAATCACTGAGCTCTGTGGCATTTAAATGAGGAGAGTTAATTTTAGGCTGATGAGAAGTTGTCTTGGCAGCCCCAGGGGTTGGGATATCTCTACCCACGGAGAAAGTTCAGGTCATGTAGCAGTACTGAAAGACTCAACTATACTGTTGATGTGATCAAATTGAAGCCTGTGGCAATTCCTTGGGGTGGTAGATCATGCTTTGTGGTCCCCTTGCCCTCTCCCATTAAACTGCCAGTAAAGGTACTGGCGGTGACGGTATGTTTGATGAAAATACACATCTTCTATGAAGAGAGACTGCTGGCTCATCTCTGGCTAACCAAACCGCTCCAGATGCGGTTAGATGTGGCCTGTGATAATGAAGTTTGATTTTAACTGGTAACCTAAGGGTATACAAGACCTGGAAATCGGGAGCAATCTCCACTTTTCCTAGCAGTGTGGCAGAGCCAGAAGCATCTGCTCCAGTTGCATAATCGGGGGCACTGCAAGCAGTGAAACGTTCCGAAATCTGCAACTCCCATTGAGTCTGCTGCAGAAAAAAACAGGCTCCGTACTGAGTGAGCCATCAAGTAACTGCTTTTTGTCAGCACGTATTAACGTTCCTTTGTCTTTGATAAAATGTAAGCTGCTTGATCCCAACTGATTTTGATGACAGAAAAGCGCCTTATTGGTAGAGCTCCCTGACACCTCTTTTACGCACCAGTCTTTCCTCAGCGACTCTGTTCTCGAATGTAATGAAACACCTGGTTTAATACACATAGCAATATATTTTGTATCTTTTCATCTGCTGGAAACCAGAAACAAACCATTTAGGAAGGCACCTATGACTGCCTTAAACAGGAACATGCACAAACGCTGTTATTGATCCGTGATGTAGTGACTCCAGACAACAGACAAAAAGTCCACTTTTTAGGATTCTGCTATAATGAAATTATCATTAAAACTCTATGAAATGTTTATTGCAGAACTTGAAACAAGGAGACAGTCCTCTGGTCTCCAGCTTTTGAAAAAGTCTGGAACTGGTTCCAGCTTTATTGAAAACTTGGTGCATCTGCTTATAACTTTGTACAAACTTTTTTTCTGGTTTCAATTAAAATTGAGTTTTGTTTGCAACTGAAAGCTAAACTGCTGAATTAAGAGATGAGAAAGCTGTAACTAAAACTTGAAAGCTGAAGATTTCACATATCATTTCACATTTTCCACAACCGACAGACTGTACAAATTTATATTAAGCATACTTTTTCATTTTTAAGCCAGATTGTTTAGGAGAAAATTAAACTTCTAATGGTCTTACTATCCAGAAAATACGATACACTTGAAAAATAAAAATCTCTATGACTTTATTTTTAGATAAGTTTTGAAGCACATCTACTTAGACTGACAAAGGGGAAATGAGGATATTCTTTTGGCATGAAGCTTGTTTAAGTGAAACGTCCAAGTCACCAAATACCACTTCTCTATAACTATACCAAATATCTGTAACATTTAAACCCAACATGTTTAGTTATATCTACTTTAAGAAAAGGATTAACAGTCTTTATCGGGGCCATAAATACTACAGTTATTTTTGCAAGAAATGCAAGAAATTCTGAGAGTTTGAAATCTCCCTCAATTTCTTGAGCTCTCCAAAATGTCGGTGCTTCAGGGTTGCACACGACAGGGCTGCTGCAGTGAAGTAGAACGGCAGTGGGAAAGTTGCTGTGGTACTTGAGCACACAGCCTGATGGTTCACTACACCCAGGATGTCCCACGGACTTGGATAAGCAAATTTCATGAAATGAAACCGCTGATTTTTGCCGAGAGCCCAAAGCCAGGTATGAAAGACCTTAGTCTAGCAAATTACTTTGCCCCACTGCAAGCTGAAACTTGGATACTCAGAGCACAGAGGGCATGGTGGCACATTGTAGGCAAGTGGAAAGTGGCTGCATCCATGTGCTCTTAATAAAAGTAAGGTTTATTGTTTCCACACCTCTTCTGTCATCTTTTTGCAGTTACAGAGGCAATAATTAGCTAGGGACCTTACAGATGCATTAATTAACCAGGCTGGAGAGCACAGGGCAGCCTGCAAAGCAGGCACTTAATGGAATTTGAAGCAGAGACAATGCTGTTGTTTACTGGGTAATGTAGGAGTTGCCAAGCAGTATGTCCCCACGCAATTAAAACACCACTGCACATGTGCTAAAAAGGAATATTTGAATGGGATTATGAAGCAATTACAAGTTGTCTTATTGTGCTGGCTCTGTGTACCCCTGGGGTTACAGAAAGCAGCTACTGCAGGAAGCTGGCAGTGTGCAGTATTTGGTTGCTGAAAGCTTTCTATTGTTCCCTTCTTAATTGAATCCTTACAGCAGGAGATAACTATGATTGCATCTCTGGAGTTCAGGTTCACTGTCAGGTACTCCCCCCCGGGGAAGGAGCTATTTCAGGCCCTGATTATAAGGCAGGAGTTCCCTTAGGATGCCTCAGGCCCCCACATTTAGCAGGGACACCCCACCTTGGCCTTGGGGACTTCTGCACGATGCCTTGATGCAGCATTTGGAAGGCGGTGATCAGAATCAGCTGGTTCATTCGCAGGACCGAATCCTGTGAGCCTGGGCAGTCTCCTCTCCCGCTCCCTTTGCTGGGCTTTGAAAGCACTCGGGGTTTGGAGGAGGCACTTGAATTCCTTTGAGATTTCTGGCTCTGTCTAAAGGAAAAGGGGCTACTTCATTTTCACTGCCTCCTTACCGTACATGCACATGCTGCTGGTTGTCTCGCAGTCTAGGAGCATCAGCAAATGGGAATAGCCCTGCAGCTCTGCATTGCTGACCCTCAGAACAGCCTGTAATAAAAGCCCTTGCCCAGGGAGGTCAACAACGACACAGCTCTCCTGAGAAAAACCGTCGCAGGACTCAGAAATTAGGAGGACTCCATGAGCTGCCAGCTGCGCTTCGCTGGATGATACGAGGGAGTGGGGATTAACCAGTCTTCACCTCGAGGACTGAGGAGTCAGGGCAGGTGATGCTGCATGTTGAAGTGTCACCGCATAGCCAGGAGTGGTCTCCGTGCTGGTTTTTTACCTGTAAAGCAAAAGCTGATCGTTTTCTGAACAGATGCTGTACCTCAATAGAGCTTCTCCTTAAGGCACAAAGACTTGGGGTAATTTTCTTCTTCCATCATTGTGCTTTTCACAGCAGCCTCTGCACTTCCCAGCTCCTTCCAGTCCAGGAAGCAGGCAGGCTAGAACACTATGACTAGCTCTGTACTTGTTGTTCCTGCCCAGAAGCAAATACTCCTGCAGATATTCTTGGGGGGAAAAAATGGCTTTTCAGTCTAGGGTACAGAACTGGAAATTTCTCAGGGTTGCATGTGTCACCGTCCCTCTTTTTCCCTTTCAAGAACCAAAAGCAACTAGTATACACCTGGCCCGATAACTTTAAACTAAGGAAAGCAATAAGAGACAAGTAAAGCTTTCCAGAGAGCTTGCTTGTGTGGGTGTCTTTTAATGGACTGTAGCAATTATGAGAACAAAGTAGTCGTCTTTTCACAAAGGTCCCTTTTTTTTTTTTTTAAGGAAAGTTTTCTGATTACTCTGAGATTTCAGTCACTTAATTGATCTCACGTGATAAGAATACATCATACGCTCTTCCCTGAAGCATCTGACACCGATGTTTTTCCCCCTGTGCATTGCTTTAGATTTCTGTTTGTGTGCTTTGGGCTGTAGGGTTTAGACTTGGAAGTATCAGCCAGGAACTGAATCAAGTGCATGTTTTGAACGTATTCCAGTCAGGCCTATCTCTCACCCTCCAAAAGAGAACAGTGGGAGGACTTTGTCAGGTCAGGCTTTCCAAATTTCACCAGAATTAATTCCAAAGTCGTAACATAATTAGAACAAACAGAAAAATATTTGAAAGAGAAGTCAGCTTTGACATTGGCAGGTGAATCCAACAGAATTTGTTCTCAGTTATGCCAATGCTGAACACTTATCCCTGCTCTGCAAAGCTTCTCTTTAAACTTCTTCAAAGTAAATAAATAAACTCTGATCCTTGGGACTGAGAAGCAGCTTGACAAATACCAGTTTCATATTGCCCACGATCCATTCAATTCTCAGTCCATTAAGACACGGAATTCAACATGTTTGTGAGCTGGACTGCTTGTTGCTGTGGGGTTTGGCTCTGCCAACCCAATGCAGGTGGATTGAACCCTCCAGAGGTATTTAAAAGCCAGCTTGCCCTATAAATCACTGAGAGTTGTGACCCTCTCTACTTTTTGAGCTATACATCTTTGGTGTCTTGACCTAAGTGCAAGAGGGAATTGCTGATACTGCCGTAGATGAAGAGGGATGGGGTCAGACACAGTGGGAGAGCAGGGCAGTGGTTCGTTCTGCTTAGAGGGTCAGGATTTGAGGTGCATTGGCAGGGTTGGGTGTCATTCGAGCACGATTCACCAGAAGTGCTCTTAGTATCAGCCACGCAAGCAACCCCTCAGCAGAGCAATGTGAGGACAGAGAGAAGCTGCTTAGTGGTACCAGACTTCAAACCCATAAGCACAAGGTTGAGGAAGCAGTCTGAAGATGCGGCGGTGAATCCATCCCTTTCCCTTTGGGTGCTCAGCTTTTTCATGGTAAAGGCTTTTGTGAGGCTCATTAAGCGAAGACTTTTTCTGTGTCCCAGAGCAATCAGGTATGGAGATAACATGAAAGTGCTCTTAAATGAAAGAAGTGGTTGGGTGAGCATGTAAGGAAGCTTTGCATTTAACACCCCTCTGTTTCTACCCAGGGATGACCTGCCAGGCTCGCAGCTCCTACATGGACACCGAGGTGCTGTGGGGACATCGCTTCACTCCCGTCCTCACCCTGGAGAAGGATTTTTACGAAGTTGACTATAACAGCTTCCACAGCACTTACGAGACCAACACCCCGGTGTGCTGTGCCAAAGAGCTGGCCGAGTCTCGCCGGGAAGGCCAGCTCCTCGGCCACCTCTCCAGTGCCACCCTCCTGAGCGGAGGCAGAGACACAGAGACAGCAAAAGAGGAAGAAGAAGAAGAAGAAGAGGTGGAGGAGGAAGAAGGCAGGGAGCCAGCAGGACTGAACGGAGCCAATGGGACAGCAGGAGAGGTGAAAGAAGATCTGCCTGTATAACACCTGAACGGCTGGACAGGAGATACCCACAAACACTTCCTGGGAGACTGTGGCCTGGCGAGTCAGGAATTGACTGGGAGTCAGAGAAATGGGATTTATGTCCAGATCTCTGCTGCCTGCTGCTTGATCCTGGCGAGTCACTGCACAGCACTGTGCCTCAGTTTCCCTCCCCTTTTATCTGTACAGTGAGGTTCTGAGCTTTGCACTTGTTTGCAAAGTATTTTGATCTCTGTGGACAAGGCTCACTAAATATGATCACTGTTAAAACTGAAATTCCCACCACTGGTTGTTTCAAAAGATGTTCGTTGGATGTTCAGAACTCTTCCCCCTTGAGAGGGTATTTAAAAATTCAGAATGTACAATCTCAGTATGAAGAATGTGGTTTCATACCTTCACTTAATTTGTGAGTCGATGTATTGTAGACATTGTTACTGCTAAATTAAAAGAAGAGGAAAAAAACTCTCTGGTATGTAGTGAAGTGCTTTGCCTTGATGATTTTTACAAATAGATTTTAGCACTTTCCTCCAGGATTACAGTCGTTGTGATTTATTTCCTGCCAAATGTCCAATATTACCAGGACAACTTTCCCTGCAAACCTTTAGCATGTTTATCCCATGTTTTTGACTCTCTTCTCAAACTGAAGTGCTATCTCTGTGTACTCTTTTCATGGAATCTCTGACATGTTTCATAGGCTGTCCAAGATCAGAGAAAGTTTAGATCTTGCCCCAGTGAAGGTTTTTTCCTGGCCTGGATGTCCCAGTTCCAGCTCCAGTTGATGATTTAAAATGAAGTAAGTAGCCATCTGGGAGTTCTGAAATTTCAGACAGGGTCCCTGGAGTAGGTGGACTGGGTAAGAAACAGTTTGCATAATTTTCTGCTCTTCTGTAAAGTACGTGTTTAAAATAAAGGGTTAGATGCTGATGTTCCTGTAGCTAATGGGAACATGCACTGACATAACCAGCCAACCTGCCAGCAACTTCTTCAAGTGTTTTAGGCATGCTTTGTCATGCAGCTCAACAAAGATTGCTATTCCTGTGAAGCACCAAATTAAATTAACAATTTTGGTTCTTTACAAAGAGGAAGGCATAGAACCATACTTACCCAAAGGGGATTGTCACATCCAGAACAGGTGTGAAGAGAAATACCCTGTGAGATGAAAAATTTCCAGAAATATGAACATCACAGAAAAAAATTGGCCTTGTTGGTGAAAATCTCTTTCCTTAACCCCCAAAATTTAGTGAAAAAATAAGATACCTGCAGATTGCTTTTTTATCAAAATGGAACTTTATTTCTTGAATAATATATAATATGAAAGAGTCGTTTTACCTAGAGGAAGGACTGCATGTATATCTATGAAATACACTGTAGTAGGGATGGGCTGAGCTGCACACTAGGGATCTTAAATATGGTTTTGCCTCTTGATATTAATACAAAGACAAGATAAACTGGAAATAGAAAGCAATGGTGTTATTGACGTGCAAACAAAGAGAATACTGTCTCTAGGGGTCAGAGATACTATTGAATTAGAGACCCAATGTTATAATGTTGATACAAGAGAAATTTCTATTTCTTTCTGAAGGAGGTGGAAAAATGAACTTGGCATGACTCTGTTGCACTTAATACCATGTTAAAAGGCAGCAGTCAGCTTGGCCTCCAGGATGTAGAACTTACCATTATGTTATACAATAAGTTTTGAAGTGAACTAACTTCATTTGAAATGCTCGTCAGTTCTAGAAAGCATCTTGCAGACTTGGAGAGAGCAGTATTTTTCAAAAAGCTCTCATTTTAGGTTTTGTGCTCAGCTTCCTCTTTTTCCATACTAAACCTCAGAGGAACAGAGAGAGGAAAAGAGGGAGAAAAATGGGAGATGTTTCTTAGAAGGGTTTGTTCTTTTTCTGAGACCCTCACTTCTCACCCTATCTCTGCAAAAATAATTATGTGTCAAAATTATTTTTCAGGACTTTTTATTCTGTAGCTGAAGTGAACTCCTAATGTAGGAGGGTAGTAATGGAAAGTAAAACTAACTGGTCTATGCAAGTCAGAGGCAATTTCAGCCCCTCAGAGAGATGTTATATAAGCTCTGCCCATCGAGATGACTTGTCCAGCTCAATTCAACAAGAGAGAGGGCTTGCTGGGTCCCTTACGTGGTGCCGGAGATAGAGAGTCTGGAAAATGGCACTAAATTGCACCTGCACCTTTCTTCTCATTCATGGTTGGCACCCTCCAGAGAGAAGCTAGCCATCTTCAAAGAGTCAAAAAGTTATTTTATCTGCTCATTGCCCTTGAGATTTCATCACACAAAACTGCTCTTTCCTAATATCGTCAAGTCTGAGAAATTACATCTCCTACACGTTAGGGATTTTTCTTGCTGCACGTCAGATATTGCTCGCAGAGTATTTGCTGAATGGTGCGTGGTGGGGTGGGGTGCCAAGCTATTACAATGCATGGGAAGTAAGAAGGAGTGTATTGCTCCCCTCTTGAGCAAAGCCCTTAAGCAGCTGTGGACTTTCTTGGCTTCATGGACTATTTCTGTGTTTGAAATTTGCAAATACGCCCAAGTACCTTGTTGAATCGGTGCTTCCAATGGCGCCAGCGCGAGCAGCAGCAAAAGGACTTCCCTGACTTCTGTAGAATAGGAGAAACACCCTCCTGTGTTTTTTAATAAGCTGAGCAGATCTGGAGGAGGATATCCTCCAGAGCTGAATGCACCTTGCGTTCGGTATATAAAAGGCGGGGAACCATA
Source organism: Strix uralensis (assembly GCF_047716275.1). Taxonomy (NCBI): domain Eukaryota; kingdom Metazoa; phylum Chordata; class Aves; order Strigiformes; family Strigidae; genus Strix; species Strix uralensis. The sequence goes on along the minus strand of NC_133997.1, from coordinate 6,847,307 downwards.
TTTTCAAGATGTGTAGCCTGGCAATCAGTTATGTGGGTTTTGGTAACGCAGTCAAGCCGTACCCTTTCCAAAGCACTTCAGGCAAGCCTCAGGCATGTCCTGTGTTCTCCTTTGCCTGAAATATGTCCCAAAGAGACATTTAATTTAGTGAGTGTATTGAACTTCTCTGAAAGTAAGGGAGCCTCTTCCAGAATTGTCATCTCTGAAAATTATATCAGTTTTCTTGCCGCGTGCAGGACAATAAACCATGGGAGTAAAGGCATAATAGAGCCACTCTTTGCTGTAATGAACATTTAAATACAACTCTGCATCTTTGTGACTTGAAATAGCTCACATAGATATGTCCACCCACATAAATATCCAATATATACTACACACTCATCAGCCTCTGTACTTTCAGAAATATTAATACTCCCCAAGAAACATTTATAACCTGTAAACACACTATTCATGCACAAATAACCATTCATATTTATATAATGTACCCGGTAAACAGGCTAAAAATACACATTGAAAACACTGAATAATTACACCTGCCTTATAAATGTATCGCTGACAAGCAAAATTCACAACAGTATCCATCCACGATAGCAGACGCTTGTGTGTCTGAGCCACACACGCGCAGCTACCCCGCTGTGCGTGTACACAAAGCGTACACAGTTACTCACAAACACACCCCCACGCCAACATGCATACCTGAACCCTGCTCTTTAAAACACCACCTGAGGACTGTATTCTTCATCATGAGTCCAGGGGCCTTCATACAGACATAACCCCGCCCCCCCCACTGTCTTTCCAGCAGGCAAACCGAAGTGTTCAAATACTTTTCCAACACCGTAGAGCTAAACCCTGCACTGCACAACACGAACACATCACGGAACCCTCAGCAGTGCAGAGTCAGGAAGGTAATTTAATTTCAGGTGTGTATTTCTGTCCTGCAATCATTAACGAGAGTTTTGGAGCACACAAAAGCTACATTTCTTGTTCTTTATTTTTCTCCTTGTGGCGGGATAGTTGGGAAACACCTTCCTAATGCAGAAGAGTTAATGAGCTGTGAATGGAGGCAGGAAAGGAGAATTGCTTACAGTAAAGGCTTTGTCATTCTGCATGATTTTGTTTGAGGGTTTGGGGATTGGAGTGGGAGGAAGCCCTGCAAGTCATGTTACTGGATCATGTCTGATAGGGAGCGGCTGAGGGAACTGGGGGGGTTTAGTCTGGAGAAGAGGAGGCTGAGGGGAGACCTCATGGCCCTCTACAACTCTCTGAAAGGAGGGTGCAGAGAGGGGGGATGAGTCTCTTGAGCCAAGGAACCAGCGCCAGGACAAGAGGGAATGGCCTCAAGCTGCGCCAGGGCAGGGTCAGACTGGCTCTTAGGAAGGATTTCTTTGCAGAAGGGGTTGTTGGGCGTTGGAATGGGCTGCCCAGGGCAGGGGGGGAGTCCCCATCCCTGGAGGGGTTGAAGAGTTGGGTTGACCCAGCACTGAGGGATCTGGTGGAGTTGGGAACGGTCAGTGTGAGGTTCATGGTTGGACTGGAGGATCTTGAAGGCCTTTTCCAACCTTGATGATTCTGGGATTCTGCTTTCCCAGGCCCGGTTTTTTAACCGCTCTATTCTTGTGCAATGTCACTAGTGCTCACGGATGGCCAAGCTGACCTGTATGCCTTGTAGCCTTTTTTCCTCTCATATGAGTTTTCAGATTTATGCATATTAAGACAATTTATTTTGATGAAATTATGTTTCTTAGACTGATCTGAAGATACCTGGAGATGAAAAATCCAGCTCTTGCCTTGATGGTTGGTTCCAGGGGTTAATCAACATGACTGTTAGAAATGTACCTTTACTTTTCATTTTAATTTGCTTGGCTTTAACTTTCACTCATTGCAAGACCTGTCACTCATTTTTAGGCTTAAATTTACCCCCTCATTGTTTTCTCTCACTTCTTATTACGAATATATTTCCATCAGAAATAGTGGATTATGAAGCTGAGATAAGAGAAACTGTTATTTATGCTCAAGTAATTAATACCCCGTGATAAGCTCCGTGCATTGCCAGCCATATCTGCTGCAATATATGAGAGGCACGTTGCCAGAATGTGTTAAGCAGCAGTTTGGCGGATGATGGAAAGGATACTTAATTAAGTTACAGGAAAACTCGGCAAGCTTTCAGTCCATGCACAAAAGTGGCAGCAGTTTCCATTTCAAGGCTAGTGAAACAGTGATATCTACTGAAAGTCTGCTTCTGATATTTCGAATCATTTCCAGGGATGCCTGGTCATTTAGAGGGGTGTGAGAAGCAGGAGAATCTAGCTGTTGGCATTTTATTATATGAAAATGTCAAGGCCAAATTCTGAATCTAGCCGTTGACCTTTTATTCTATGAAGAAGACAAGGCCAATTCTGATTTCATTTAGGGCAGTCGTTCTCTCTCAGGGAAATGGAGCCCAGTGGGTCCCTCCGCTTTGCCAACATCTAACAGACCAGAACTTGGTTCTTAAGAACTAGTGGTTGTTCTTTCAGGGAATGGAGGGGAGGGTTGCATTTTCAGGCTTTATTGTGAGTAAGAAAATGCATACAAAGGTGGCTTGTGTTGAAACTGGTGCTGGTGGAATCACTTCTGCTAAAAAGTAAAGCCTAATTCTGCAGTTTTGCTGGAGGTAGTTTGTTATTTGCCTTACAGGACCGTCTAGACATCCCGCTCAAGCTAGAACCAGGGAGCACAAACACGCAACGGCTTTCTCAAGAAGCAGCGAAATCTGACCAAAGTTCCCCTGAAGTCTGTGTTTCACAGGCTGATACAAATACAATTCTAGAGCGATTCCAGTGACACCCTGGTTTAGCAAGCACTGAAGGTCGCTGGTATAAGCAAATGCAGAATTTAGCTCAGTGGGGTGATCTGAATGAGTGAAAAACCAAAATAGCCTGGTTTAATTAACTCCAGTAAAATCAGGAGTAACTCCTCAGAGTTTTAGTTGGTTTAGTGAGATCAGATCCAGGACATGAAGTGGTAAAAAGGTTGTAAAGCTCTGCTTTTATTCACAAAGTATTCGAATCGTAGTCTGTCTCTAAGTAGGACAGAGAAGAATATCAACGACCTTTCCTTACCTGGGTGTAGAAATGAGATGACGAGTGCAGCGTAATATTATTTGCTACTCTCTAGGTATCTCTTCAATCCTGAAAGACCAAGACTGGCTTTGTGCATGTCTGATGTAGAGCCACTATTATGACTTCTGATACAGAGAGGGTGCAGGTGTAGCTCTCCACAGCAAAAAGCTGAGCCTTTAAATTAACGCTCAGCTACTGTGAACAACAGTGGGCGAGGAGGAGGGGAAACACCTTGGCTGAGCCACCTAAATAGGGTTTTGTTTGCCAAAGAGGATGGCAGGAGCTGGGTGTCTCCTGACTGAAGCCACGGCTGGTCTGTTCAAAGCAATAGCAGGACGGACAGTGAGGTGGTTCTAGCTCCTGAGGTCCCATCATCACCCAGCGCATGTGGAGTGGCTGTCGGATTTATCTAATTTAATACCAAATAGGGCAAGTTATTTAAGGAAGGGTGATTCAAAACTGAAACAACTCTATTCTTTCAAGCCTCATCTTGTAATTGAAATATTCATAAAGCTCCTCATTCAGCATAAGACCATTGCAGGAATATTTTAAGGATTTCATGCTTTTTGCAGTTACAACGTGCAAATTCAGCAACGCCAGCCTGCATTTTCTGAGTGCAAATGCATAACAGTTTTGACCCATCGCTCTTTCAATATATTTTCCTTTAATCAGATTCAATATATTTTCCTTTCATCAGATTGAATGAAATTTTGTTTTTATAGTATGCACAAACAGCAACTATGGGCTACTCACTGTCCAGGTCGATGAAGGTTTTTGGGTTTCATGTCAAAAAATCCTAATCTTAAAATAGGTTCTTTTTTAATTTTACCATGGTCCTCAAATCCTCCATGGATTTAGAGCTTACAAAACTAAATGTAGGTAAAGCCAAATGTTAATAAACAATTCTATGAATCTGTGTTTCTATCCCATAGAGGAAGCAAATGCTTCCCCCCTTCTACCTTTGTTCCCCAAATATCCAGCAGTGCATACGTGCCCTTGTGTGCAGCTAACTGAGCAATGCAACTGAAACGTCTATTCCCATTGCCCAAAAGTGAAAGAAATGCACTATAGGAAATCACAGAGATAGAACAGCCTGTCACATGAAATACCTGATGAGAATCAGGATGACACCTATAGCCCTCCGTGTGTATGCAGATTTATCACTGAATGAGAAGAAAAACTCACAGTAACTGGAAAATTAATGATGGTAAAAGCTATTCAGTATTCATAACCCCCCATGTTTGTTCCGGGTTGTTCTATCAGTTGTCCGTCATTTTTATGCCAAACAAATGAGCAGTACAATCACTACTGAATTCACGCCCCATCTGCCTCCCTCGCATACGGTAGCAGAGCTCAGCTGTTTCTCTTCCTCCCAGAATAGAAAGAGGAGAGACAGATGCCAGGTGCAGGCAGGGAGTGTCGTTGCCTGATGGACCCTGGAAGGAAGGCCATGAGGGGTTTGTCCTTCCCACAACGAAACTCCTCTCTGCTGCCAAGCTGAATAAAGACCGCAGGGCTGAAACACCAACTGGAAAGGAGAGGGAGTAGGATCGGGACCCCAGACCCTGTGGGGCAGTTGGAACAAGTCTCCAAGTACCTTTCAACGGCAGAGAAAAGGAATTTTTTTCACATTTAATTTCACAATGTTGGGTTTTATTGAATCATGGCCGTCTTGCTGCCCTGTGGTTCCCCTGCCTGTTTTTAATACCCATCTGCTTTCAGGCTTCTTGCAGGGAGATTGGAAGCTCCTGGGCCTGCCTCTGTTGTGTCTGCAGAGTGCCTCACACAGCGGGGCTGAGTCTTGCAGTTATTCCTGCAATACATGTACTAGACACCCATAATAATGAATAACTGGTCCTAGCTGGTGCAAATGAACAGCTAGCCTCGAACAAAGTGCTGTGCTTCATTATATACAATATTGAAGAAGGCAGCATAATTGATGGCTAAGGCAATGGGCTGTGACTCAGAGAATTTGCGTTTTCTCCCCGACTTCCACTGGCCCCCCTGTACAATACTGTGCGAGTCAGTGCTTACACATGTTGCTTTGTTTGTCGTATCTGTTTAGGCTTCGGTTCAGGAAGGCCCATGAGCATGTCCTGAATTTTAAGCTGGTTGATTTTTTGAGCTGGGGCTTTATGACTGCAACTTCATCGAGGCAGGAGCTATTTCTTATTCTGGGTTCATGCACCAAACAGCAAAAGGGGACACTGTCACAGGGCATCGTGTAGCCCTTAAAAGAAGGGTAGGTCACCTTCCCTGTGATTTCACTCTGATCAGCGTGGTCACTGATGTGGGTGAGAACCAGGCTTCTCTGGGAAAAGCTGTGGCCAGATAGGGGGAACGAAACTGGAGGGGAGACTCCAACAGGGGAGGATGAGGCCGAAAGTCAGACCATGCAATCACGCAAACTCTAAGATGGGACGTTCCTGACCTTCAAAACCTGCAGGTCCACGTGCTTTCACATGGAGAAGGTGGGGTCTGCAAAACAAACCCCCAGGAAAACCAACGGTTTCCATGGGGCAGCCTGGCAGGAGTGGGAGTTGCTCTTCATGCCCGCGACTGAGCTGTGTCCCTGCACGGTGCAGTCCGTACAAGGACCGTGATCAGCTTATGCCTTGTTTTGATGGTTGGCATGGGGTGTACGTTGTGTTCAGAGTAAGGGCAGTTTCTGTACCTGGAATAGTAATGGTTCCATTTACATAAAACATATTCATTAAATTGCCTGAGCGGTTGTACTCTTCTGATGAGCTTTCTACCTCCCTAGATTGTCTCTTTCAGGCTTTTATTTATAGGTTCCCCTGACCTTTTCATTACTCAGAGTCTCTCATGGATCCTGTCCTCTGTATGTTACCACATCAGTTTTTCTTGTCCTGTTTGACATTTAATTTTTATTAACTGTAGTGTAGGTAAAGCTGTTTTTCTTTGTTTTCCATGCTGTGTTCTTCTCCTGCTCTCTAGGCAATAGAACCTGTCATTCTAGATATACAAGAGAGAATTTTCTTTCCTGACATTTTGAGATTTTCCAGCAGGACATGGAAAATTAAAACCGGGTTTAAGGTTAATAATGTCTTCTCGAGCTGATGGGAATTATAGAGGGCGCACATGAAAACGAGCCTCCTTGTTGACCTGCAGGGTCTAAGTGTGTTCCTCAGTATCTTGTAGCCCACCAGAAGGTATCCAGTAGTCACTGGAAAACCCTTCTGCACCTCCCGCTTCTCGTGCGGCTGGCACTCTTCCCATTTTGTGCAAAAAGTGGGAGCACATGATTAGCCTTTGGGTACGATGGAGAGACACATGTTGAAGTTTTCCAGCCGTGCTTAACGTATTTGCCACGCCCTCTGATGAGGAATCTCTTGTTGTTACTCATTTAACTGAAAAATCACATTAACTCAAACAGTTTAAGCAGAAAAGCAAGTAAAGGGACTATTCACAACAACATCCAAAACAGTAAGGAGTACGTGAGAGACAGATGAAGAAACACTTCCCTTAGCTCCTCTTTATTTGGGAGGTTCCTACCAATTAATAGAAGCTTTCTTTCACGCTTAGATCATGTGTTGTCTCCCGTACTTTACTGCCTAATTAACAAATCCTCGCCTCAAAAAGATAAAATCCATCTTTTTGGTGACTCATTGTGCATGTTTCACTGTGAAGTGTCTTACATTGAATTTATAGTCTATATTAATCTGTACACAAGCATGTTTATACAAACATTTATTGAAAATAGATATATATTTCTGACATTAATGGACGGTAGAGAAGCATAAGCCAATGCCAAATCTTACTAAAATTAAATACTTTAATTCTGTTCAATAGAGCAACTAAATTTCCAAATGCCAAGAGAGAGCATCTCAGATAACAAGTTCTCTATGTGAATATTAATATAGTCTATATTCCAAAATAATGGAATATTTCACATTCCTTGCAGATTAAAGTTACAAACAGATCTCTGAATTTCTCGTGGGACAGTGGTATTATTTGCTGAGCAATGGCATTTTGCTGCTGTGTGTACAAGGGAATATCAGATGTCTGGAAGAATTAATGAATATTCAAGGAGTACTGCTTTGCAACGATCTTCAGCTGATAGCTGCGTTCATTCATTTAAGTAAAGCTTAGATTTGCTCATTTTTCATAAGTCTTCTTTAGAAGGGAGGAAAACAATCAGGCTGTGCTTTTATAGAGTGAATTTGAAATTAAAATTAGACGTTTAGGTGTCATTTCAGTTGTAAAGTAGCCCTTAGTTCTGATGGTGGGAACAGGGATTCCAATTATGTTTAATTTGTATGCACAGGGCTCGGTTAGGCAAAGTATTAAGGATTCTTAGTTGTTCATAATATTTCTATAGTGTGCAGGGCTTTTCAACACCATCACTAAATTAGTTCTTGGAAGCAGTTGTTCACTATATTAACGTAATATATCCCACACATAGTAAAACAAACTGTTTGGCCTTTGAAATGAGAGGACCCCAATCTTAATAAATATTGAATTATAAAATCCCTGTATAGGGAATACGAGCTAATTCTTTTCTTTTTTCACCAGCTGTGAACTGCTCCGTGTGATGTATGGTACAAACTCTCCAGGAAAGAGGAGCAAATTGAAAACACTACCCCTGTGGGTTCCCTTATTAGACTTGAAGTGACTGTGAAATTCGCAGGACACAGCTCATTAAAACAAGGCTGGCAATCTGTGACCTCTTGAGTAGGAAGATAAGATCCATGCTGAAAAACAGGCTGTTGCTTTGATTGTGGGGTAACTCAGCTAAGGAGGAGAAAAATTTGTATAACTGCTTATTAACCCACTCGTTACCAGAGCACATTGATCCTTATAAAATGCATCTTCAGGAGAATAGGAAAGCAGTGGCCTGGTTGCTCAGTTAAAAATGAAGAGATGGGACCCCTGGAGAGCTGCTGTCATTCCCCATCACAGCTCCCACTCTCTGATGGGTGTCGTGCTTCGTGGACACGTTAATGAGCTGGGATGCAATGCGTATGGTAATGAAAATTGCAGTGGCTGGGTATTTCATCCAGTAAAGCGGAAATTCAGCACAATACAGGACCATGAGCTAGATAGTTGGGGTTTTTTTTTTTCATTACTGAGATGATTAAACAGTATTTGAGGCTATGGCCCAATACTTGCAGTGGACTCCCTGACTGGTGAGTGTATCAAAAGGAGGAAAGAAGTGTCGTTGACATCCTGGGCTCTCCCATGAAATAACGATCTCCTTGGAGCATGTGGTGTGGAATTCTGCCCTTTTGGTAATTAAGCTTTAAGAGCACCGTGCTTTCTATGTGGAAAACTTAAGTTGCAGGAGGAAATGTCTGGGCTGTTGTAAATCAGCATAGCTTTATAGAACTGTCTGAAGCCAGACAAGACTGTAGTCTGCAGCAGACAATCTGACTTGCCCTCAGGCATAAGTCCTTAAAATTCCTGTGCGAGTGTACACTATCTAGGGTGCTTTCTATTACGTTAGTATCAAACCTCATATAGTACAGTTTGGTACTGAATAATCAGTTATAGGTTGTTTGCACTGAAGAAAAGAAGAGGGTAATTTTTCCATGACCTTACTCCAGGTTCTAGTAAATCGCATTCTCATGCCACTAGAACCCAGGGAAAAAATATGGCAAGAATGTTAACATTTTCTGCTTGAAAAAGCAGCTATCTTAGTAGTTAAGTTCAATCCCTAAAGTGATCATCTAATTCTGGTCTGACATTTTCTGTAAGTGAATAAACCTGCATCTTAATTCTATGCCTGTCAAAGATTAAATAATGCAACATCAGCTTTTAACATGATTGATCCAAATAAAGAGCATGAAAAATGTAGCCTGGTTGGAAACATTCAATGAAATAATACATTTCAGAGAGGGTTCCCCCCCATCACTGCTAATGTGAGCAAGTTGAATTGTGGGAAAAGAAAAAATGAGATGAGAACACTTAAGCTGATGTCGCTCTGCATGAGGGAGAGTAGAAGCTGAATACAAAATGGGCTCAATAATTATGAGTGAGATTCATGCTCTAGTGAACTAGGAAAGGCTGCTCTGATGTCTTATGAAAATTGTGTTCTCCTGAGGCACACCAAATTGCATTTCCAAAATGACCAGTCAGTCACGGATGAAAATGTTGGCCCCGCTCTCTGTGGTAGAGCAAAGAACTAGCAACCCTTATTTCTGACATGTGGGGGATTGGTAACTTTGGACTTGTAACTTCCCTTTAGGAAGAATGGGAAGTGGGAGTTCAAGAAACAACAGTCTTACACATTTCTCATGTCTTCTGTAACAATTTTACTATTCTTTTTGAGGAGAGGGATGTGGAGACATCTGACTTGAAGTAACAATAAGGAAAGTACTTTATGATGTTGAACTTTGTGCTATTATGGCAGTTGTCTGTCATCTACCTGCAAGTATCCTGTAATCTCTGAGCCATTGGGTTTTTTATTGGTTTTTCAATTGCAAATAGGTTCTAAATTCATCCTGTTGTAATTCTGACATGAAGAAGCAGCCTTCTCCTGATCCAAATCAATTCAGTGATTGACTTCTTACATAATCTGATTGTTACACAGATGAAATTATAGTCTTTGTAAAATGATTGTAAAACAGAGACCTGGCTGAAAAATGTTTCATTCTTGTATCGGTAATTTTAGTACGTGAACTTAACTTTACTGCAGGTTATCTTGTGTGCTGGGAGGCCCCTAGCCTGATAATGCTGAAAAGGAGAGGTCTTATGAATATTTGAGCCGCACAAAGCACAGGAGAGAAGATAGCTAGACAGGTAGGTAAAAGGAAAGAGAGAAAACAAAGAAAGGAAGAAAGCCAGGAAAGTACAGGTTTATTTTTAGGAAGTGTTTATTCTTAGCAGTGGTAAATCACAGCCAGGCTGGATTCAGCAAAGCATTTGTACACAATGTTCTGATATGTGGGCGTCCAGATACTCTTCAAGAGCCCAACATACAGGCTGCAGGTTGGCCAACCCTCCATTAGCTTGGTTCATCCCAGGAAAAGTGTCTGATATCTTTTGCACCTATGCTATTAATAACTGAGGTGAAAGGGGAACACTGATAGGTTTAAAATACTAGGTTCATTCTTTAAAGTCAAATTATATTTGGCATGTACATTTATTTCCATCCCAACTAAATTTGTGGTCCCTTTTCCCTAAATAGTGCATGTTCCAAAGATTAAGTAGGAAGTTACTGGAAAAACTCTAAACTGATATCAAGGGCATTCATATTTCTTACCTAATTGTCACTGAGATGGATGCTTTGGGAATATTTCCAAGACTACACTTGGGTTAGTAGTCACACTTTGAATGCATCCTACTGAAATCGTAGCAACTGGTGAAGAATGGAAGTGATGTTATGTCCTGCACGGCAATCCTAAAGACTCTAGGATGAGCTGACACAGCCTGGCCCCCCTGAATCTTTAGCACATCTGGCAATGCAAGAAAGTTTGTTCAGTAATTATATTACTTGTTTGGGACTGTGAGCCTTAAACTTCTTCAAATGGTTGGTCATGTATCAGCAGATACATCGGACCCCTTGCTGGAACGTTGTGCTCCCACTATTGTTGCATATGGAAGATTGCAGGAGATAGAGGATGCTCTTCTTGTATGGCTTTAACTTCAAACTGTTTACAAAGAGAGAAGGGAGAAACTGGACAGCAGTTGTGAAGGAGTGAAGATACACTCCCTTGCCCCTTCTCTCTCCTCCCCCTTTGGTGGCTGTCCAGTTTTGGGCACCTCAATACGAGAGAGATCTCAAGGTGCTGGAGCGAATGCAGAGGAGGGCAACGAGGTGGGGAACGGCCTGGAGAATAAATCCTGTGAGGAGCGATTGAAGGAGCTGGGACTGTTCAGTGTGAGGAGGAGAAGGGGAGGGGAGACCTCATCACTCTCTACAGCTCCCTGAAAGGACGTTGTGGAGAGGTTGGTGCTGGTCTCTTCTCACAGGGGATTAGTGACAGAACAAGAGGGAACGGCTTTAAACTGCAACAGGGGAGGGTCAGGCTGGACATGAGGGAAAAATGTTTCCCAGAAAGAGTGGTCAGAGAGTGGAATAGGCTGCCCAGGGAGGGGGTGGAGTTCCCATCCCTGGGTGTGTTTAAGGGTCGTTTGGATGAGCTGTTGGGGGATGTGGTGTAGGGGAGAACTTTGTAGAGTCTGGCTGAGGGTTGGACTTGATGATCCCAAGGGTCTTTTCCAACCTGAATGATTCAGTGATTCTGTGATTCTGTAAGTGCTGACAGCAACTCTGGTTCCTCTTTGTTTTCCCCCTCCCTATCAGAGCACATGGCTGTCCAAAGGAGGAATCCTTTCACGCCTATCTGCAAGGTCCTTGAGAGGTGTTAAGAGTAAACTCGGTGTGAACAACGCATGAAGTGGGCACGCACATGGAAGCTGAGGTGTGAAAGCATTTGCTCAGTAAAAATAGAACTAGGCTGTTGGCAGAAAGAGGTGTCTCTAACAGATAAACCCAGCAGTGATTGACAGGAGTTGGGTTTTTGTTTTATTAATGCCTCAGTCCGAGTTTCTTGACCTTAAGAGGAAGGAGAGAGTTTGGCAGGACAGGTGAGCTTGTAATTTGTTTAACACTGAAAGAAATGCACCTCTCCTGATTTTATACAGAACAACCAGTACCAGTTTTTAACCCCTGCTTATCACATAGTGTGCTTAATTAGAACAGAGAATAAAGGAGAGATTCCCAGCTATTAATGATCCTGTGAAAAAGCATGAGCTCTATTCCTGTTTGATTGTGGTGGGCGTTATTGTGGAGGAGCTGCAGCTCTCGAGTCCCCAGCATCCACCCAGACAATCCTCTTTGATCATCCTTCGGCACCGGCAAGCTTATCTGTGTGCTTGGTTTTAGAGTGAATGTTCTTCTCAGGTGAAATATTTATAATTTGAGGTTTTTTGGTTGTTTTTTTTTGATGGAACAATAAATTGTAGCATGGGTTTGATATGAACATCCCACATGTATAACCGTCATACTACAGATTGCAATACTGCCTTCAATCCACACACCTCATACATTCACAGCCCATAGAGATCAGCATATTACAAGCAGAAAGTGATTTACCAGACAAGTCACAGTTCCTGTCTGTATTATTGTATGATGTATGGCACATCTGATGCAAATGTAGCTGGAGCGCAATAGAGGAGCCTGTTTTGCAACACAAACAAGTATTAGACTAACGGATCTGATACTGAAAAGATAGAGATCTCTGGATTTCAGCTATTTGGCCTGCTGCTTCTTTTGCTGTCTCACTCAACCAGCTCCCGTGCAAGCTCTAACCTTTCTTTGCTGCCAGAAAGGCTGAAGCGTAAAACAGAATTACAAGTATCAACAACTGCAGACTGTCTCGTTCAGGTGTATGGAGCAACCTACCCAATGGGCAACCAAAGATGGGGAGGGGCAGGAAAAGTGAGCCCAGCACCTGCAGTCAATGGGATTTTTGCCACTGGCTTCAGTGGGTTTCAGATTTGGCCTGATGGGAGCAAACACTGTGAATGAAATTTCAGACACTCCATGGCTATAGATGCACATGCTTTTAAAAGCATTAATAGTGCATCTAAATTTAGAGCGCTGCACTTCTGTTTCATTAAGAATTCTAGTTCAGTTCCAGATAGACTCCACCAAATCTGTCCCCAAAAAAGACCCACGCGCCATGCTGCCTGATGCACAGCCTAGCAGGATCTTTTATTTTTAAAATGGCCTCATCTAACCCGCAGCTGCTCAGACCTTGGTGTCTTTTCCACATTCATTCTCATTCTCGGAACTTGAACCTCCGCTACCCTCTCTACTTTAGAATGTCGTGGGGCAAATATTGCTCAGCTGAAACCACTAAAAAGAGAACTGATTTTAGCCTAAAGCAGAATTATGAAGCCTTGTGTGGATGTCTACACAGAAAAGAAACACGTGCTATTTTGCAAACATTACTTATGTTTGAATTTCCCTTCTCTGTCATCTCTGAGCAAGCAGCTAGAAGCACTCGTGTTTCTCACAGACGGGGAAGCCGAGACACAAAGATGCTGAAAATCAGTCTTCAACTAAACAGTACTGCTGAGAACGCAGAACAGGCATCCTACTTCTGAACCACCTCACCCCATCTTTAGGCACTGAGCATCTCTGACTTCCAGGACTTCAGATGCTCTCAAGCGTCATTCTGGTGGATCATATTCCATACGAGAGCCAGCGGAAGCCTCTGGGGGAAACGAGATTAAAAATTAGAAAAGACAGGTACTAGTGTCACAGCAGGGACCCTGGCCCAAACCTTGGAAATAATGGAAACAGAGAAGTGTGTCATTTAAGGGCTCCCACTAGGGAAAAGCAAGATCAAATGCTTTAAATAACAATATATTATACTTCCCAAAAGCGTTCTAGTAACATACAGTCTTAATACTTATTTTTGCCCTTTTTCGTGAAAGTGGACCTCAGTGCGGACCTATCTAAACACCAAGGAAATTTTTTAACACTTTATTGCTTTAAAAGGTTGAGGTTTTGTGTCACTTAAGCAGATGGACTTGAAATCCCTGGTTTGCATCTTGATAATTTTTCTTTCTGGCCTCATTTGTTAAAGGCGACTAGATTGTTAGACCAGAGGCACTTTTGTCATCTCTTGGGAGATGGTGCATGTGACTTTCTGTTTTCCATGGAAACCGCATTAGGAAATAGTTAACAGAAAGCTCCCCGGCTCTGCTGTGTGAGAGAGTAGGTTAAGAGGTTCGGGGGAAAAAAAGGTAACTAAGAGCATCATTCTCAGAAGCAAACAAGGACAGCGTTCTCCAAACCTTCTGGCAGAGCATGTTCCTGGGTCAGTCAGGTTCACTGTCTACTCTGCAGAGCCCCATACTGGTGTGGAGGGCTTCATGGACCTTTTCACACCCACATTCAGACTGAAAATCCTTGCCCGAGGAGCTCTGACTGACTGTGGGAGATGATTTGGTCTAAAGCTCGCAAAAGCACCCATCTGTCTGAAGTACTGAAAGCAAGAAACCTCTGTGCCTCCCCATTTTAAAAGTGATTAATTCCCAGACTGTTTGGAGCCCAGGCCACCCCCATTTAATTTGAGATTCCTGCAAAATCGGGGGGTTTCCTTGCTTTGGGTATCAGCTGCCTGATGCAGCCTGTCTGTCCGATCCACCAAGCAGTGGGTGCATGGGGCTGAAAGGGGCAGAGCGGCCACAGGCCTGTGCTGCAGCCGGAGAGATGCCACTTACAAACCAACATAGTGCTGCTTCATAGCAGCTGAGCGTCCACTTGTGATGTTCGTCGGGAAATATTTTCATACATACGGACCTTCGCCCTCTTGTGCCTCGGTTTCTCCTTTGCTGTGAAATGGGATATCTCCCTCCCGACTATTCTGAGACTTTACTGACGCTGACAAAATGCTGATGCTCATAAGGGAGGCACTAATGGAGCTTTGTTATTGGTTAAGCTTTCCCCTCATGTATCTGGACTGTGGAAAAAAATCTCCCTGCTGCTCTCCCTTGGTATTTTTTCACAGCCAGTCACGTCCCCTCAGCTCAACAGCTTTTCCTTGGGGAACTCCCATCATCTGCTTTTTCCCTGGCAGGCCATGCAGGAAAGAAGGGCTACGATTTAACAGCAGAGCAAAGCACTCAAAGCCACACAAACACCCAGAGATTAAATGCCTTCCCCACCTGGATTCCCAAGTAACTTGCAGAGTCTCAGCACGCTGTTTCTGATACACGATTGTGCCTGGAAAGAACCTATCTGAGTATTCTACAGCACAGGGCATATTTTTAAGTCATTTTTTCTTCCTTTTGTCCCCCTTTTCAAGGTCTTTCTCTCTTTGATTTATGGATTTGGAGACCGTCTTTAATTATCTCCCTTGAACAGCTGCCTGAAGCAACGCTCACTAGGAGTTAGACAGATGCAGTGTGCAGCCCTCCTGGGTTTTGCATAGCAACATGCTGTGTGGAATGACCATTAATACACAGTGTGAAGGGCACGGTTTCCTGTTGCCATGCTATTTGGGGTATGAACGTGTTCAGATCTGCTTGTGCAAGCGCACGGACTCCATCATGCACACGTGCTTGTGCACGTTTTTCTCTCTGCTCCATAGCCAGTGCACCAGAGTGACTATTACAAGGGGCACATCAGATGCAAAAATTCTCCAGCGAGGGAAATCGCTCTGGATGTGATGCCTAAAGGCATTTTCAGTGCTGGGAAATAAGGGCTCACTTATTTCCTTTAAAATTTGTGCTCAGAGATGAATAGCGGCGATGAAGATCTGTCACAGTGCAGACAGGTCTGCACACAATCAGCACCCTGAAGTCTAGTTTGGGTCTGGGCACTCGGTTTTCCCTGTCTTAAGCTGCTCTGTAAGGCTCTGGCAGTCGAAGGAGGGATTGCCATGTCTGTGTGTGAGGCTGAGGAGGGCATACCCAGCGGGCTCAGGCTCTGAGGTGGTGCAGCAGAGCATTCCAGCTCACTCAGGATCCTGGATCAGTCTTGTCTGATCAGTCCACACCAAAGCTGCAGCTTCACACCAGTAGCAGCACTCCCATCTTTGCCAGCAGGATCAGAGCTCCCATATGTTTACACACGCTGCAGCTTAACCTCTCGCTGAAGTGTCGCTGGAGCCGATGTCTGCGTCACCATCCTGAGACAGCATCTTCTAGAGGCACTTCTTGAGGCTGGAAGTGCTGACTTGTACAGGCCGCCTCTTCCCCACTGACTGTAGGGATCATCTTCTGCTGTGCGTGGTAGGGTGCAAAACTGGAGCTTCTTCCATCTATGGGTAAATCCTATTTCGGCTCCCTTAAATAATTTCACACACACACAAAAAAAAAGCTTGCAACAGCTTTCCCTTGGAAGCAGGGAGGTTGTTGTCAAAGCCTCAGGAAACCCCTTTGATGTGGGGCAGACAACTGGGAGAGGTGGTAATGAGGTGCTGGGAGAACTTCAATCACTAGTGAGGGAGATCAGCATTTCTGAAGCTGACAGAGCAGCAAGGACTATCATGCTGTCAGCTCTACACTGACAAACCGAAAGGCCAAGGAAAAGGCTGATTAAAAGCTTATAGACACCCCTGACTTTAGAGCATGGCTCTGAACAAATTTCTGGACTTGCAAATCTGTGGAAATACTTTTTTGGTCAGCAGCTGAGCGAGCAAACACGCATTCTTTAGCAGACCATATTCTTATGTCCACCTGATTCCGATGCTGAGGGACCCCACAGAGTCCTTTTTTCCCTGTCTGCAGCCTGTTTAAATTGTAAATTCTTCAGGGCAGGAACTCTGTCCTTCTTTTCTTGCACGGCTCAAAATAGAAAGGGATTTCAGTCTTGGGTGGAGCATACTGATATCATGGTTATAAATACAATGCTAGTGACAGAACTCTCTGGTAAAATGGCTTTGTGCCCAACCACATTAAATAAGGACTTTAATTTAAGCTAAAGAAATAATGAACTAGATGTGTAGATTGCAGATAGAGATTGTTACTAGCTCCTTATTAACATTCAGCTTTATCTCCCTTGTGTTGCCAATCACCGGCCACCTCTGTGGCTATTTCTGCAAGAACTTAGATGGCAATGCTGGTTTTGGGGTCTAGACTAATTAGATCACAGCTGGAGACAAGCAGGGGCAGCCAGCCCCAGCCCCCCTGGATGCCTCACCCATTGCAGCTCCAGAACTGATGCACCAGCCACCTCCTGATATTTAACCCTGACCCTTCCCACCCTTCATCTCTCCCGTAAGTGCTCCTACTGCAGTTTGTTTCAGGGGCCAACAGGTACAGTAAAGAATCCTGCCATCTGCACGTCCTGTAGTCGGGGGACAACAGGACCCAGCCGCAACGGCACGAGCTCGTCATAGCTATGTGATGGTGAATGGTTTGCTTACTGTCTCCTAGCATCTGTCTAGACAAAAAATTTTCTTCGCCTGATAGTGGCTACCTTCTGCAGAGCTACCATGACAATAGAAACATGCTGAAAACATTCCCCAAGCCAAATTCCTCTTTGGCATAGCTCCGCTGGGATCGCAACAGGCAGGACTGCAGTTCTTTGCTGAATAAGGCAGAAAGACAGAACTGAGTTTTGACCGTCTTGGAAGTCTGACTGTAAATCAGAAATACAGATTAGGTGCCAGACAGATTTTTTTCTTTTCCTAACCAAAGTACTGCTGGTAACTCAAGAGTACTATCAGGAATCTTGCCTGCTGCAAGCGTGGACACTGGGGAGAGTAACAACGAAAGTATGTTTGTGCGGCCGGGGTTGCTACTCAATAAATTAAGAGACTCCAGCTTCTCATTAGAAAATGCCATTTTACCTTTTTATTCTTTTTTAGTGAAACCATTTCTTCCTGAAAGTGAAGGGAACTGCTTTTTTCCTAAGTGGACATTTTCATGAAAAAATAATTTCCAAGTTTTCATTACATTCTTGAACAAGAAGTCAAAAGTAAAATATGCTGGCATCCTGCAAAGGGAAAGAAAGAGGAGAAAAAGGGAGAACATGTGAATTCTCAACACATATTTTTGTGGACAAACAGGAAATATGTAAAAGCTCACTCATATTTGAGATGCTAAAAATTAAGTTGGTATTTTCATAAGTCCTCAAAACCCCCACTGAATTATTTTTGGTGGATTTCAGCTCTAACCCCCCCAACAACACACACTGACCAATAAGAGGTGAGTAGGAGCAATGTGGCTTTGGTCACAGGTGGATCCCAAGCACTCAGGAGGACTCTCTTAGGCTGTTGATTGCTGTTGGGAGAGTGGGAGTTGGGGAGGGGAGGGGAGGAGAGGAGAGGAGAGGGGAGGGGAGGGGAGGGGAGGGGAGGGGAGGGGTATTTTTTGTTGTGTTTTGCTGTGATGGAAAGTATGAGTTGAATTTGGTTTTGCTCTAGGAAGTAGCTTTGGTCTTGTTGGAGCCCTGTGGTGATGATGTACATGGTGGGCTTATCCTTGGCTTATCTGCTGCTCTGAGTTTTCTGTGTGCTTGTGAGGGAGAGTTTAGAGTTGCCTTCTACCTCACTTCCTTGAGGAAAAAGAACAACGGCCATGGAGGAGACAGGAGGTGAGGAAATCTGGAAGGAATTTGCGTGCTGCCCTTATTTTGATATGCAGAAAGAACACTGGCTTCTTTCTGAGGTCTTATGCCTCAGAGGAGGCGTAACTAGTTTGTCCTTAGGGTACCTGGTGACGGTGCCTTTCTTGAGGCAGGGTTTGTCTGTGCCCTGTACCGTGGTGCAGGTAACCAGTGGGTTATGCACTTCAAGTGGTTGCTTAAAACTGCTTGCTGCGTTTTAGAGTCTGGTTGTTGCCATCCATTGTTAGTGTAAATGATATTTGCATCAGCACCAGGCAATGATCAAACGCACGTTGTGTCTTTGTTAATAGTTGCTTTTTGCTTTGTTAAGTGACCCCTGTTCCTTGGGCTGAAATATGTGGGAGTCTAAAACACTTATCTGCCCCATGCCTGTGGTTCTTGCTAACAATACTGGCTTGCTGGCCCAAAAGCCCCTTTTGCCCCTAAGTCTTCCTTTAATAGACTCTATATTCTTTGGAGCATGTGTTCACAGCACGCAGCAATAATATGACCTGTATCTAACGTTTAGT
Organism: Strix uralensis; assembly: GCF_047716275.1. Classification (NCBI taxonomy): domain Eukaryota; kingdom Metazoa; phylum Chordata; class Aves; order Strigiformes; family Strigidae; genus Strix; species Strix uralensis. Next base: position 6,828,642 of record NC_133997.1, on the reverse strand, counting down.
GATTATTTTTTTTGTGTGTGTTTCAAAGTATTTTATGTGAGTGGCCGGTGGTCCCTCTCATCGTTTGTAAAGAGCGAGAAGCTGAAGCCCAGAGCAGACAGATAATGTGATTACAGTTTCAAAACAAGTCTGTAGGGGAACTTGCTCTGAGTCTGAGAACTTTCTACAAGTCCTCTGCTGAGCTCTCTGACCTCTTCCTCAGCTGCTGACCAGGGCTGTGATAGCACAAAAACAAAAAAAAATAAATTACTTATTGGCTATCCAGATGCTGTAGAAGCAAATAAGTTCCTGGCCCAGAGGGCTGATGAGATCTCACCCACACATGCTCTTCAGCCTACACAGGGCACACTTGGCCTGGCCACACGCCGTGATCTGTCTGTGAGCGGGGGAGCTGAGGTACAGAGCTACTGGCTCCTCTTGAGGGCTTGTGAAATCCCTGCTTGTGCAGGGAGATGCCTACTGGAAACTGCATCAGTTTTAGTGAAAGATAGTGGGTGGCAGAGTAGGTCTTTGCTCATGTCTTGGCATAACTGGCATTAAAGTGGCTTGCGGGGTTTCTCTTCTTCTTTGGTACCAAAAGGGCAGCACCTTGCAAAGGCTTTGTCTCCTGTTTGCATCTGTCCCCACTGTCCTTCTCTTGACACTCAGAAGCAGCCTCCTCTTCTCCTCCCAAATTCAGTATGAAGCTGCCTGAAATCCCTGACACAGGAGGATTTCCACCCTGCTGGGACCATTAACCTTTCTGCTTTTCCAGTATTTGCAGTTAATAGGTAGGTTTTTTTGTTGTTGTTTTGGTGTTGTGTTTTTTCTTATTTATTTATTGAGGCTCCATGACAGCCAGCTAAATGTCCTGGCCCATAGGCGTGGCCTAGGGTTAGCCTCAGCAGGGGTCTGATGATGATGTTGGGTATCACCACCCTGGAAATCACAACAGGGATGCTGAATGCTCTTGGTTAGCAACTTGCATGCAGTTAAAACATGATAGTCCTAATTCAGGACAAGGAGTAAAGAGGTTCCCCACCTCTTTTTTGCAGGGAGGCTGCTACTTGCTGGCATAGTAGGATGCTTGTTCAGCCCAGGTGTAGGGCGGCTTGGGATTTAGGAGGATTGACCCAAGACATGTCACTGGCTGGTGATTTATGCAGTACCACAAAGTGATTTCTAAGTAGGTCAAACACAGGCTTCTTGAAAGTGCCAGAAATATACCTGTGCAAGACAGAAAGAGCTGCTTTACTGGGTTGGTCATGTGCTTTCTCCTTGTTATTCAGCAGGGCCAAAGTGCCTTTGGGTGCCTTTTCTTCTGACCCCAGTGTGAGATTGTTTATGTACGTCCAGGAAACACCAAACACCTCTCCTGAAAACAGCTCCACTCAAAATCACGAAGAACGGGCAATCCAACCTCCTCTTTTCAGTTCTTTGAACTTTAGCAAAGAGTTAACAGCCGAGTCGGCTCGGCCACGAGGTTGTGCTTTATGAAATTATTTCATGTCGATCACAGTGCATTATGGAGGGTTTCTAGTCATTAACAGGAACTGAGTTCCTACTGTATGAAGATTAATTTGCTGCGTCAGCCTGATTTTTATTGGGCGAAAATGCATGTGAGGATGCAGGCGGTCCAGCCATTAACACGTTTATCAGGATAAACAGCATGCTGGGAACACGCATAGCGTGGTGGCTTCTGTTTCTTTGCAGATGCTACAATACGCACAAGCAGGATTTAAGAATATGAAGTGCCTGGCCAGGAGCTAAACCAAGGAACAGGGTCTCTAAAACCATGTTTTGGGATTGCTCAACGTGATGTAGGTTTCTGTCAGTAAATGCCTAACTCTAAAAGGCTGTGGGTAAAGCTGTCGAGTGGTGCTATGAAGCATGGAGCTCCTCTTGTTGTCCCATGCCCAGTCTTAGAATCCCAGAATCATTCAGGTTGGAAAAGACCCTTGGGATCATCGAGTCCAACCCTCAGCCCGACTCTACAAAGTTCTCCCCTACACCACATCCCCCAACAGCTCATCTAAATGAGTCTTGCTTCTGGATCCTCATCTGTTTCCAGTCTTCAGGCTTCTCATTGCTGACCAGGCTTCTCTCTCCAGATTTATAATCTACATTTCTTTTCCTGGAGGGAATTGGACCCATCTGTCTCCCCATTGCTCCTCTTGCCTAACTTCCCCATCGCCACGATCTCCACTCTGACTGTGTGTAAGCTCCTGCCTTAGCTGTGCTATGTGCCCCACTTCCTACTCCTTGTCTCTCTGCTCAGGTATTTCCAGTTTCCTCCCTCCATACATTGTGCAGCTTCTCATCGGATCTTGTTATTCCTAGCATCCCACCCCCAAACGCTGCTCCTCTTTTCCCTTTGGGGTGTCTCTCTTTCCCTTTGCCTCCCATCAGATCTGTGCTGAGTGGGGCCCAGCGGGGAGATCACAGGAGTGGGGGTGCTTGCTGTTATCTTTTCAAGGGTTTTTCTCACTGAGGGAGGAAGGTGTGTTGGCATTGCTGTTCCGAAAGGGAGGAATTTGATGCTATTTTGGAAGCTAACGAAAGCTAAAAGGCAAATCCTGCTTTAAGATGCATTGCTTTGTATGGGCGCGGCAGACAAGTAGGCACGTCTGGATGCAAATTGGAAGCTCGTGGATGTTGTTTCATTGCCCAAGAGATGTGATTGATTTTTTGGCTAACGGCTGAGGCTTTGTTAGGGAACCCTGTTGTACTTTCTGGATGGGCTAGGCAATATTTTCTGTGTCTCCACAGTTAAGTTTTATGGAAGCCTCGTTCTGTTTAATGTAGCTCTAGTTGAGTTATAAATTAATAATCCCTGCTGCTGGGACTGCTGTGTAGCAAGATGGCTTTCCTGAATGTATGTGTAAATAATTCATGCTATTAAATTAGTTGTGTTCCCTGTCCACAGCTCGTTTACCTGCTGTGACTACAAATATTCCTCTATACAGTTAGAGTAGGTGTCAGAATATGCCAAGCGTGAGAGGTTCGTGTCTATTGGAAAGAGCCTTTACCCCTTGTTAAATGGGTCGGAAACTCTTTTGACAGAGAGTATCAGAAAAGTCTCGTTTGTTAAACGTGACGCTCTTTACAGGAATATACCTGCTTAGGCAAAATTTTCATCTGGGGTTTTTAGATCATAGGAAGATCTGGGTTGCGTCAGGTGGGTTTTCCTTGTAAACCACCACTCTGGGTCTTTTTCAAGCCCTCCATCTCTCTTTTTAGAGCTTTACTGGGATTATTCCAGTGGTCTGTGCCTCAGTTTCCCTACCCGTAAAACAGGAACAACAGGAATTCGTCCCTCTTTCACATGCAAATTCTGTGGGTTTTCCTCTTTATTCTTTTTATTAAAATTCCCCCTATGTTTCTTTGGAAAGTAGCTACCACAGAAATAGTAAATAGTCCTTTTCAGGCTCAGGTTTGAGTTGGCTACACAGGCATCAGCCATTCTGGGCTGCAGCAAACAGAGTATGCTAATGACACAAGTCCTCCACAGATAAAGCAAAATAGGGTACAAAGGAAAATAGGGGGGAAAAAATAATCTTGGGTCTAAAAGCTATATTCCAGGGTTCTAGTGCAGAGTCTCTAAAATGTTTGCATCTTTTTGGCACTACCTGGTGTTTCTATGAGCTTTGACGATGCTGTGATGCTTCTGTATTAGCAAATTATTTTAGACCACACTAGTAATGCTTTTGCTGGTCTCATGTTATCAATTCTTGTTTGTTTTTCCTCAGCCTTGCTGCTGCTCCTGTCTGCGTGTGATCATCCGGGGCGAGACTTGAGGGAATCCAGGGAAGGCTGTGCTGTAGTATCTTCCATCTTCTCCTTACATACCAGAAACTTGATCAGCTGACAGTAAGTAATATGTATATGCTTTTATACATCATGCATAACCTGTAAAATTGTTTTATTGCTAAGTTACCATCATATATTATCTAGAAGCAACTTAAAAATTTAGGTTTAGCTTTATATATAAATATTGATGAGAAATCTGAAGCATGTTTTTCTGTAGAAAATACCTACGTTTCCATGAGACTCAAATATATCTGGAAAAAATGTTATTCCTTATAGTCCTGCTGAAGTCTATCTGGAAGACATCCCAAGCAAGGATGTCTCTATATAAATAATGAGTACTATTAGTTTGGGACCAATTTATTCACTGGAGAGGCTTCTGAAGAAACATATCAGCATATTGGAAATCACTAATGGGAGATGTAAAGGTTTTTGCTAATGTTTATTGGGACTGAAGACAGATGTTTGCAATGGAAGGGAAACAAGAAAAGTCATGTAGTTGCATGAACTGAACAAAACGAGATAGGTAATCAGTAACTTTGAAATAACTTTGAGTTCTTAAAGTTTGTTATGGGAGAAGTTTCATTGTTCTCTTTGGTTAAAAGATGGGTCTTTGTTAGCCTGGGAAAGGCATTTCTAAATATTGAAGGAACTGGTAACATTGTGATTCTAAGTTTGGCACCTATCTAGCTTCACTTTCCTAGCAATTAATGTGCTGGTTAAGCTTTATACCGGGATTTGCAAATGATGTCTAGCAAATGTCCGGCCTGCCTTGCAAATATAAACGGGAAATGCAGAGGAGTGGCCACTGCAGGTGGCAAGGGTTGCATCGGTAAGACACATCTTCTCCCAGTCAATCAGTTGTAGGCTGAGTTGGGAGGAGGCAAATGGATGGAGCGATTACTCATAAGCAAGAAAATGGCTTATAATATCTCCTTTTAAAGATGTTGCAAACAAGCTGAGGAATGTGTTGGGTTTTTTTTTTTTTGAGACGCTGCAGACAGATAGAAGTAATTTCTCAAATACCCAGTCCCTTCCTCCCTCTCTTGCTTTGAATGGCAGATTGTTGTGTTGCTTTGGGTTTGATGCTGTATTTTTTTTTTTTGGAGGCTTCCTCTAGCAGCTTGTGTAATGCTGTTTCCACAAAACATGCAGTATAATGAAACATGAAGTATTATGCTCTTCCCTAACCTATTTAAAAGACTTAATTAACATTGAATTTTACTGAGCATGTCAGGATTGGAGACATGCTGTAAGAGAGAAATATAATCTAATAGGAAGGAATATACCTCTTCGGAGTAGTCAAGCAGTGAGATAAAAAAATGTGATTTAGAACAGGCAAAGGGACTGATGCATTGGGGAAGGAAATCATCACACTCTCCTCCTCCCCCCCCCCCCCCCCCCCCCAAAAAAAAAAGAAAAAAGAGAAAAGTTAAAATTCCTCCCACAACTTGAAATGTTATGACAATATTCAAATGTCATAACCAGTGAGAATCTTTTGCAAAGATGAAAAGGAATAACAAAGTGAAAGGTGATGGAAATAGATGGATGATGCAGTGGGGCTGTGTGGAGGGGAAGAGTCAGCTGGGATTGAGATGTACGTAACCCTAAAATATATTGATCAAATGTATCTCGGTATCCTCTGGGCTGTGGGATTTCCCAGACTGTTTGCATTCAAATGGAAGCAATTTAATCGTTAAAAATAATAATGAAAGAGCAAACTGTAAATGAGACCTTCTGGCAGACTGATGGGGCTGCAGTCTCAGAGGTAGACGCACATGCTAGGATGACAAATGAGGTCATTAAAATAAATAGTGTAAATTGAGTTTTGGCAGTGGGTAGGAATCCTTATTATGATGGAGGGCATTAATATGGGAAGAAAAAAAGGGGGTGGAAGAATTCACTGGTGACAAGCTTATCTGGGGCAGAGAAGCAGTGTAATTTTGTAGCGGTTCCAGCTATCTACTTCATTGCAAGGCAATGAGCCCATTTAATTTAGCAGGGACTTCAGCAGGGCATGTTTTAGAAGTGTATTAAAGATTATAAAGTGTCACCTCACTAAACAGTGTCCAGGATGCTACTTAACTCAAGTCTGAGATGTTTTTTACCCATTCCATTTGTTCTGTGACTTTACATTTGTAACACAGCGGTGCTTTGCATACAGATTTTTTTTTTTAAGAGTTTCTTATTACAGGTGTTTAAAACCTGAGCGCTTCATTTCCTCTTGATAGTCTTTGAGCGTGGGAAGTGCAAAACATAGGGTTAAGGTAGCTGGTTCTCCCCGACTGACCACGTAGGGAACTCTGGAGCTCTAGATTCGGTCTTCTGATGTGCTCTGTTAGATGCTGGTGACAGACAATGTGATTATCTTGCTCAGCACAAGAGCCTGGAACAGGTCACGGTGCTTAAGGTCACAGTGACTTTTCCAAGTTACTGGACTGTTCTACAGCTGTGGTGAGAATTAGTGGGTAATTTGTAATGCTCTGTGCAAAGCCTTGGGTTTTTTTCTTGATCAATTGATTTTGAAAGAAATCATTACTCTTGTAAGAGCAGATGTAGCTTGCAAGTTAGGGCATTGCCCTGGGGATCTTGAGCCCTGACTATTACTGTCCTCTGCTGCGGGCCATTTGGTGGCTTTGGGGACGTCCGTGTCCCAGTCTCCGCACCTCTATAACAGAACTAGTGCTACTTAGCTAACTCGTGTAAAGGCACCTTACAAGATGTTACTAATCATATAGAAGTTCCTATTAATACACTAGTTCTGTATTTCCAGTTTTCTGACGTTCCGTTTCTGTGCTCACCCTCGTGTGAAGATAAATTACTTGTGAAATGCAATTTAGATTTGTGAAATACAGATTTGGGCTCTGTGCTATCTGCTCTCAAAACCTCTGCTAGAGCCAGGTTTTTCTACACGCTCCTGAAACTTCCAGCCTGTTGGGGTTGGTTATGTACAAGTGTCCTTGATCCATACCCTGGGAGTAAGCGAGCCACGAAGAGCCAAGGGTGACCAGCATGTTGTGGGAAAGGATGGAGCTCTGCTGGGACTGCTGCTTAGCAAACACACACCTTAGGAGCTCTAGTACCCTAACGCTGATCAAAGTGTGAATCCCACCGGTGACCTGCCTTGTGCAAAGAAATTCTCTTTGTGTTCAGTGTTGGAAGGGAAGGTCGGTGTTGAAGGACCAAGTCCCACAGTGTGAATCTGGACAGTATTGATGATGGCAATTAATAGCTATTAATCCCTTCCTGCACTATCAGAGGGGGCTGTTGTACGTTGAAGCGTACTTTTCCTATCTGGCTTGCAAAGGAAGATGTTCCTTTAAAGGCATATTTAGCTCTTACCTCTCCAGAAGCTCTTATTTTTCACAACATGCCTTTTTTTAAAAGAAAAAACAAACTCAAAACCAAATAGCAATTTACTTCCTTTGCCCAGGAAACACGTTTTTTTTGTTGAACCCATCATAGCATGGTAATACTGATTTGCATGGACTGTTAAAAGGAATAAGCACTAAAGCTGTTCTTCATGCAGAGAATGGCGTTGCAGTTGTGGGAAGGAGGAAAGTTGAAGGCTTAAGGACAGTTCAAGGTATTTGCATTAACAAACACTGCTGGGTTTGGACTTGATAATTTCGAAAAGTACATTTCACACTAGCATCTCTTGTGATTGCAGCAGGATGAAGTAATACTTCTAAAAGCTTTTGTTGCATACAATTTGAAGAATTGCTGTAGTATAGGTGGGGGATGAGCAGGGAAATGGGATACAAAGGAGCTCAAGTAGCACTTAAAATCATGAGAGCCCAGACAGGCAAGAGAGTGCTGTACCAGGTAGTTTTATCTCTAAAAGCAGTTTTCACTTAGAGGCTGTGGAAGGACTGGCGATGCAGCTGCACCACTGTGTCTACTGCTGATGTAGGAAACGCTGCCAAAGGAATTTTTACATTTGATATGCGGGAAGGAAAGCGATGCGATATCATTATCGCATAGAGCATGGGGCTGGCTGCGGACGGACTTGGAGGTCTCGCATCGCAGAGCTCGCTGCTATTAAAACGTGACTCTGAGCAAGGTTCTTGTCTCCTGCCAACCTGTTTCTTGCATTGCCTCAGCTCGGGGTATGACTGTGCAGAGAAACACGGCCTGACGCAAAGCTCAAGTTGCAAAATTGTCTTGCTCCTTCAGAACAACAAAGCTCACAGTAGGTGTGGGTTTCCTCCTGTTTGCCCAGTGCAAGACCAGCACGGATGCTTAGAGACCCAAGAGCTTTGCTTGGGATTCTCCCTTTTGTAAGCTGGAGAGAGATCTGCCTGGTAGGCTTTGTGCTGGGCTGCTCGTGCTCCTGTGCCGGATGTTTCCAGACTAACCTGGCATTAGCAATGATGTCGGTCCCAATTGATTTCCTCGGTTACTGCCATGCCACCGTTCACCTCCACGTGCCTGGTCACTGTTGGTCTCCCACGTGTGCACACAGATGTGGAGAGCAGCCTTGGCGAGGCAGTCTATTGGGGGCTGATTCACCCCCATACACATTTTTTTTAACTTTTTCTGCAAAACTCTAATATCAGGCACTGGCAGCTTGTTCTGACAAAACCCAGGGAAGCATGAAGCAGAGCTGTTGAAGTCTGATAGCTAATTTGCTTACTTCTTGCCTCTCTTTAATTACTGCAGACTGAAAGTCTGCTCTGCTTTTCTGGGAGTGGCTAAATACAACCTGAACTCAAATCAGAGGGCGATAAAAGCTTCTTGAAAATGTGCTAATTCATGCATCTCTGGGGAAAGGGGCCAGAGGCTGATAGGAAAGAGTTTGTGGTGGGGGCTCAGCACTTTCCTACTGACCTTGAGAGGATCGGCCGGCTTTTTCTTATGCTGGGTTGAAGAATCCCAGCTACACGTAGCATGCCAGGTCCTGACACTGATTGTATTGTGTGAAATCCGTGTGGTTTCGTAGCAAAAGTGTGATGGGTGGGTGTTATTGGTGATCAGAGCTTTGTCTGTCATGATATGAAGTGGGAAGCCGAGCAGAAATTAAACATCTGTTGTGTGCACCTGAAGCTGTCCCTGTGCTCTGCAGGTTTAGGAGGAATTCAAGGTCTTGCTTAATGCTGCTGTTATTAGTTAGAACGTCTAAATGCTGGGAAAATGTTCTTAGAATATTAATAAAATAGCTGTATCTTTTTTTTGCCAAGAAGTATTCAAAACCTTTTAAGCAAATACTGGCAAAAAAACCATTTATTGGAAGAAGAAGAAAAAAAGAAAAGTTTGACTCAGAAAAATGGGACTTCAAACGCCTCCCTCCCCCACCCATGAAGAAACTTGCAGTTGTGCTTAGTCAGTAGTAGACCAAAACTGTGGTTCCAGTGACACAAATCCCTAAACAACAAATGTTGCTTGAATAATAGATTGGCTTGTTTATGTGCTTTTCCCTAAGCAAACTTAGAGATCAATAACTAATTATTTGCAGGAATAATCTTGCAAGTTTCCCATCATAAATAGATTCAAGAAAAATGTAAGTTGCTCCAACCCATTTGTGAACAGAAAGAGCTAAAACTAATTATTCTTTTAGCTCAGATAGTAATAGGCACTTTTTTTTTTTTTTTCCTCCTGCTTGTACTTGATGGAATAGCTGTATTTAACCCATGGCCTTGTTTATGCCAGGAAAAAACTGATCCTTTGACTAAATCAGTTCAAAAGTTGAACTAGTTCATTAACTGTAAGTTTCTAGCGTAGGTTCAAACTTAATTGCTGTTTATAAACCGATTGCATCTGTAGTAAAGATTTCCACATGATGAATGACCTGAACTTCCAAACAAGCCATTCTGTGAGCAGAGGAGCAGTGAAGCCCAGCTTCTTGTGGTTTTTCTGCTCCAAGGCAGGGTCTCTGCAGCTTAATAAAATTTGCCTCCTGCGAAAGCCTTTCATGCAACAGGGATGCCACTAGGGTTTCTTTCTCGCTGCCCAGCTGCTAGTTCCACAAAACTGATCAGAACTTAATTATCTTTGGGGCTTCAGTCCTCCAAAATTATGCCCTCCAACTAACTTTTGGATTTGGCTTTCTAGTAAAACTTGGCTTTGTTTTTGGGTTTTTTTTTTTTTTTTTGCCAGTGTAACCAGGAATACCCTGAAGCTTAAAACTTGTTAACTGCTGATGTTTCTAGGAGGTGTGTTTTTCCTTTTGAGAGGATAGACAGCATCTGTCTTAGATATTTATGTGTGTTTGTATTTGTTCTTTCACCAAATATAAATTAACTCAAAGGGGCAAAACAAATCATACATTCTTATCAGTTTCTGTCTCTGCAGCCAAGCTGCTGCTTATCTTATCTTGATGAAATTCCCTCCATAACGTCTTTTCTCTCCAGCTCAATGAATTGCTTCATAACATGTTCAATATTTGCTATTGCTGCTGCAATAGCCTTGTATTGAAAACAGACCCGGTGAAATAAGCTTCTAAGTGAACCAATGGGGCTGTAGAAGTATGTGAGGGGAAAGACATAGAACCATCATCCGCTGCTTTTGCAGCTGCTCTCTAATCGGCCCCAAGGCTGCTGACGAGCTGGAGCCCAGGTGTGAGCTGCCTGCCTAGTCGTGTAGGAAACGCTGCCCTCTCCTCCCTGCCTGGGCACCTTTGCTCTGCCATTCATTGTTTTACTAGCACAGCACTATCTATTCAGCTCTTTCATTTTTCAAATGTCAGCCAGTAACTCCATCCAGGTTTGCTCCTGCAACGCCGATAACACAATTCCTATGGCTTAGTCTCTTGTCAAACACTTTCTCTCCAGGGTATTTAATTTTGCTCATTGTCAGCAGCAGCTTTCTCTGGAGGAACGAAATTCATCCTTCCCTCCCCCTTCTCCCCTGTCCTTCTGTTAAATAATCTGTCTGCACAGCCAAGCCAAAAATGGCTCTTGTAGAAAAATGGGCTGAAAGCCGAAATGTTGCCTGGCCACTAACTTGAAGCAGGAAATCCAGAGCAATTGTTTTACCAGCTTGACTCTGCTGTGGCTTTAGTGAACTTCCAAGGACCGAGGCAGATCACTGACACTTCATCACAGAAGGAGCTGGAATTGTTCCCCAACTTGCCTGATCCCACTGCTTGTTGGTGTTGGATCTGTACTGGCTGCCTCCAAATCTCCTGCTGGAGCTAGCTCAAGGAGGCCCTTCTGTAGTCTTGCTTCAAGCTTTTTAAACAGGGATACTTGGGTGAAAATTAGTCCAAATTAACTAACAGCATGAATTTAAAGTGGATTACTTAAACTACACTGGCCTACAGCATGGCTGCTCTTATTCAGAGTAAAACTGGCCTTAATTTGTTTATTTCAAAGCTAAATTAAATGAGCTAAAATCTAATTCTGGACAAATGTGTCCACACAGGGGTTTAAAATCTGGTTTACCTATGCAAATCTTATTCAGATTAACTGCCTTGATCATCCACGTGTCAACAAGAGAAGGCTGAGGGGAGACCTCATCACTCTCTACAGCTCCCTGAAAGGACGTTGTGGAGAGGTTGGTGCTGGTCTCTTCTCACAGGGGATTAGTGACAGAACGAGAGGGAACGGCTTTAAACTGCAACAGGGGAGGTTTAGACTGGACATGAGGAAAAATGTTTCCCAGAAAGAGTGGTCAGAGAGTGGAATAGGCTGCCCAGGGAGGGGGTGGAGTCCCCATCCCTGGGTGTGTTTAAGGGTCGTTTGGATGAGCTGTTGGGGGATGTGGGGTAGGGGAGAACTTTGTAGAGTCGGCTGAGGGTTGGACTCAATGATCCCGAGGGTCTTTTCCAACCTGAATGATTCTATGGTTCTAAGTCTCCACAGAGCAGGATATTCCAGAGAATATGAAAATCTGGTCTGTGAATCGCCGATCATGGCTGTGTGTGTTCACACTATGTTTGCACCGAGGCTCATTTCCCCGTCTGACCCTGTGGTCTGCGACAAGCTCGCTACCTGTGGCAGGAGTGGAAGCAGTCTTTTTGCAGATCCCTCTGCTAAGGCCTAGCAGAGACCCCCACCCGTGCTCTCCTCTCTTGGTATCTTTGCCCAAGACCTTGCAGTGGCTGGATAAGCACCAATTTCCTTGTCTAGAAAAGCTGGAGAAGGGAAGGAAATAACCCCAATTTTGTGTAAGTATAGGGAAAACAGAACACTGCTAGTATTAGTGTCACTTTTATATTAATAATTCTCTAATAAATACCCAGGGTTTTTTTCTCCAGTCTAAAAATACTCCTCCAACTTGGCAGCGTGCTGCCATTGTGATAATGAAAGTGTAGTGGCATGTGCATGACATAACCCCTGCCCTTTCCTCCTTGGATTGGCAGCAGCTCTGCGCTTGTCTTGAGAAAGACTAGAGGGCATGTATATATTGAGATGTAAGAAAGCTAGTCGTGACTTCTGTCTTCTGAAAGGCCACAGCCTGGAAATGATCTCGATTGCAGTGGAACCAAGTGTATTATGAAAATGTCATGTCCCTGAGCCAGTGAGAGCTGTAGAATACAAAAGCAAACCAAGATTTTGAACTGATCAAAGTTTTATATATATATATATTATCTCAAAGTCTGGAAATGTCTGCTAGAAGTAATTGTGGAGCAGAAGGCGGCACTCCGCATGCATTTAGAGTTGTGAAGATGTGGTATGATAGTGTCTGAGCTGAGAGAGGACCCTGTAGTTATCAGTGCTGTACCTTTATGTTGTGAAAACGTTTGGTCTAAACTGATACTAAAAGCAGAAACTGTAGCACAAGCTTGACTAAGTACCTGTCTCCTGCTCAGCTGATCCTAGAGAAGATCATCTTTTTGTTGTCTCATGGCAAGTCCTGTGCTTAAACAGTATTTTTGGGGGGGAGGGGGTAGCTCTGAATGTTGAGCCCTGTTTGACCTGGGAATAACTTCTGTGGGTTTGGGGAAAGTGTGTGTTGTAATGCAACTCTTCTCTGCAAGGTTTAACTGGTGGGAAGAAGAATCTGGTCTGCATTTAGGTGTCTGTTAGTGATGGTCATTTCCTCCCTGTGCATGTTTTGTGCTCTCCATGGTGCATGTTTAACTGATACAGGAAATTTTATACCCGTGTAGCAGACTGACTGGACCAGAGAGTCATGGCCTGTTGTGCCAGTGGAGGAATCTTAATCTTTGAGTGTCCTTTTGTATGTGAATTTTAAGAAAAAGCCCACGTACTGCAGAAAAGCAATCCACTTGTTTTTTGTGAAAAGGGATAAAGAAGGAGATGTGGCAGATGTTCTGTGGGATACAGTGGCAAGGACCTGCAAAGCGCTCTGTGGTGGAATCCAACCCATCTCTCTCAAATCCTAAGCCTTTGCTTTCTGAACCCAGGCTTTGAGCTGCAACAGTCCTTGCTTAAATCCTCCCTAAGGTGCTTGTTGCATTCCCTCACATCCGAGAGCTGGCTGCTGGAGCCAGCGCTCTACCCGGGGGCTGTACTCGTCCTGGGGACAGCCTTGTCTGTTGGGAGACGTGCCAGCGGAGCGAGGGGAGGGTGAGGTTCTGCACGTAATGACGGATTCACGGTGGTGCTGAGCCTTTGTCGGCCTCGAGTGCTATGAAGATAGCTGCATGAAGCTTTCTCCTAGCCCTGTGAGATGCCTGAGCTCTAGTTGGGGCAGCAAGGCTGACTAGTTGTGGTGCCAAGCAGGAGAGCGGGATGGATTGGCGTGTGCATCCTGCAGTTCTGCTCTCTCTTCCTTTCCTGTTTCAGAGACTGTTTGAAGATGTTAGGCTGTTTTAATTTTTGTTCAGCTGCTGCCTGCACAATGGTCAGATAGCTGATTAACCTGTCAACATCAGATAGTCTAAGCTGGGTGACTCTTAGTCTCTCAGCAGTCCCCTAGTAGGAAAGGAATGGAAATGTGGTTCCTTTAATCTGCCTTGTCCTAGAAGCAAGGCACAGTTCATCCACTCTGTGGCCTTAAAGGCAGTGTCGAATTAGCTTGGAAGACAGCGGAAAGATTTATTACTGCTTAGAGAGGCCTTCGAAGAAATGTCCTTTTCTTGCAGTATTTCCTTGAAGTTTCAGTAGTGGATTAATTGCTGTGCATGCAATGTGCAGTGCACTTACTTTGTCGTGACTCAGTTTCAGAAGACTGTTCATGACTTGCGGTGAGACAGTCAGGCTCAGCAGAAAAAGAAGAGCCACAACAGAGGTCGTGACAGGGGGACTGGGTGGGATTTCACGGAATCACAGAATCATCTCGGTTGGAAAAGACCTTGAAGATCCTCCAGTCCAACCATGAACCTCACCCTGACCGTTCTCAACTCCACCAGATCACTCAGCGCTGGGTCAACCCGACTCTTCAACCCCTCCAGGGATGGGGACTCCCCCCCTGCCCTGGGCAGCCCATTCCAACGCCCAACAACCCCTTCTGCAAAGAAATCCTTCCTAAGAGCCAGTCTGACCCTGCCCTGGTGCAGCTTGAGGACATTCCCTCTTGTCCTGGCGCTTGTTCCTTGGCTCAAGAGACTCATCCCCCCTCTCTGCAACCTCCTTTCAGGGAGTTTCAGGATTTGATGTGGCCAGAGCAGCTGGGGCAAAGGAAACTTAAAAGGCTATAGAAAGATAATGTCAGTTATTTCCTTGCCCAGTCCCTCTCCTATTCCTTCCCTCGAGGACACCGAGTTGCCTTGCGCTGCTTGTATCCTGGGAAATACCCACAATGGGTTTCCTTTGCAGAAAATGCTCACCACTGACTTCAGCCTTGAAAGAGCAGAGCAGAAAATGTAACTGAACCAGCAAGTCATTAATAGCTTGGTCTGGTGGGTAGAGCAGAAAGATTTGGGAGTCAGGACTCCTGAGCTGTTTTCCAGCATGGTTGGTGGCCCTGGGCCAAGGGACTCTTGTTAAGAACTTGCTCACCGAAGCTTTGGTGCTCAGTAATTTGACTTTTTGCCACTTGTTTTAGGCCATGCATGAGGTATGCGCAGTGGCACGCAGGTGGTTTCCAGGCACCTAATAGAAGTTTGTTTGCAGAAGGGGAGAGTGTTGCCTCATCTGTTGACAATGCTTCAGAGAAAGCACTTCAATGATTGTTTAAATAGAAAATGTTTTGTGTACAGGGGAAAAAATTCACAGCTGTTACGTGGAGCCTGTTGCTGAACAGCAAACAGGCTCCTGCACAGTCCTTGTCATTAGCAGGTTTTTGTTATCTCTGTCTTAGTTGGCAAAATTGGGGTGCAAGCAGGTGAAGTGATCGGCTGAAGTAGCTCAGCAGTTGCTCTTAAATGTTTTTTTTTAATAAAACTTATGTCATTCCATTGGAAAATGCTAGGAGAAACAAGCCTGTATATTACAAAAAAGGCAATGTTTTGATTTGGAGTGGAAAATTTGGTGGTTTTAGGGGAGGCTCTTCTGTCCCATCTCTCTGATTCCTTGCTTTCAGCTTTTCCTCTTCCCCTGTTCTTTAGGAAAAAAATCAGGACTTTATATTGACAATTTTTTGCAGAAAACCTGAAGTTGGGAAATGTTCTACAGAATTTGAATGGATGGAGAGAAAAAGAACCTCTTCAAACTTAATTGCTTTGGCATTTCTATTCCTCAAGTGCTGATACAATTGCAGAGTATCGAGCCTGTGTTCAGGATGCTTTAGCGTGTGTGTCCGGGGAGTGTACAAAAGCAAACCTCCAAAATAGGGAAGGCTGGGCATGCATCTGTCACAGGTCATTAGCAGGCCGAAGAGCAGGATGGAGAGCTGTAAAGCAAACAAGAAATAAGTCTGCTTCATATTTCCAGCTAGTGATTAGAGGCTCAGCTTCTCAAAATTGGTTAGCTGCTTAATCACCTCTGAAGATACCACCTTAGTTGTTGGTGCCATCTGAGCTAAGCTTATGTTCAGCCCCCTGAATCAGGTTTGCTGGGTGCTGGGGAACTTCTGAAGGGTCTATAGGTTTGACTTGTTTCACATCAGCATGCAAGAATAAATTGTGAGACTGGTTTGGAGCCAGGAATATAAAATCAGTCGCTCGGGGCATAGTACCCTGGGGGACACCGGTGTCTGTTGTCGTGTCCCACTTGCCATTTGAGCCCCTCAGATTCACTGAGCTTAGCCCTCTGGTTTTTCTTCAGTAAAATGGGGATGATACCTGCTTGCCAAGAAGGCCTGGTTAATTAGAAACTGGAGTCTTTTGAAATCCATCTTCACTGATGCTTTAATGAATTATATGTTAGACAGATACAGATGTTCTTGTCAGGAATGGGGCATTTATATGAAGGAACTTCTGGACCAGTTTCATGTTGCTGGACCCCTTCTGTTCATAAATGATGAACGCTGTGAGCATGGTTTACTGTTTGCAACTAATGAGCCTGTGGTAAGGCATCTCCTGGTGGGGGAAAGTCGTGATGCTCTCCCGTGACTCCCAGAGGTGAGCATGAGCCATCTCTAGAGGGGGCTGCCCATCTTGGGGGTACCCCAGCACCCTGCCTGGTTCTGGGCACCGATGCTTCACCCGCACTTGGCCTCTCTCCAGCCTCGTGTGTAAGTACGTACAGCTCGGGGCTGACCTTTTTGAAACTTGCAGGCCTTCGTCCCAGGCTCTGCCTCTGCGGGTATCTGTGGTATGCCCAGAAAACCACAATATCTGTAGGGAAAAAGAGAATGTAATCCTAATTCCTTGTTTTCCTTCTTCCCTTTCATGGCTTTAAATCAGTCTTTGACAGAGCCTCTTTCCCAGTGGTGTTATTGTGGGCAGATGCAAACCAACAGAGCTTCCTTCTAATTTGGCCAGTTCAGGTTTTAAGCTTCTCACTGTCTGGTCTGAAACTCCAAACAGGCGTGTCTGGTCCCTTCTTCTCTGTACCACTACTCCATTATTCATCCTCCAGGAGATGAGATAAAAGGGAGCCGGAACAAGGACACTTAGGCTGCTGCTACACTTGATAGTGGGATCAGAGCCATGCGCTGTGGAAAAATGCTAATGTGTGTGCAGAAGCAGAGAGCAGAGGTTGTATCTATAATACAAATCCAGAAAAAAGCAGAGTCCTAAGGTTACAAAGCAATGTACTTAAAAGCTAGGAATTGCCAGAAACCTGGTGAATCTCAATTTGCACCTTTGTGTATGTGCATTATGATGGTCTTTGACTGTGCAGCTACATTATCTTTTTTCTCCAGAGCTCCGAACCTGTCTCGCTTGGTGTGAGGAATGGATTGTGTTCGCTTGCTCAACCTCTGTTCAGAAATTTTTCTTCTGTGGTGTTATGTCTGTCCTTGTATTACTTATTCAAATCCTGCTCTGGAAAAAAGAATGGTTAACTTAAAGCCTCATGGGCTTGCATGGCTTCACAGACAGTCAATAACCCCTCTGGCTCTTAAGAAGGGGCATTTCCCCACTTTGCCGATGTCCCTGTGTTAGGTGTTGGAAACGTGAGAAAAGCAGAACAGTGAGAAATCTGCGAAGCACACATTTCCTTCACACAGGGTGCCCAGAGCAAGCACAGGATGGGATGGAGGTCCAGTGATTTGTGTTTGATGTGGCGCCCAGGAGGAATGCGAAGCGGGGTGCAGGCTGCACGGTCCCATTCTTTCATTTCAAGGATGGATTTATCTCCTGTTCTAGTCTTTTTCTCTAGAAAGATGATTTCTGTAGCAACCTTCCAACTTTGTGCCTCGTCCTCCCTTTTTTTCCCACACAACCCAGCTGCACCCCTCGCACCAAGTCGACCTTGCTTCCTGTCCTCCCTCTTTTTCCCACAAAAACCAGCTGTACCCCTTGGCACCACGAAATGAATTATGTCATTACTCAAAAAATAATGACTTGGCTACAGTCCCACCCACTCACCCATACCTACTAAGATAAATAGTACCCCAAGATTGTACCTAACTTGGAGGGACAATAATCCGACACCAAATCGGAGGGACAGATCGACAGGTTTGTGCTCTGCCCCCCCAGAAGGGTGCCTTTTGGTTAGATTTCCTCTTCTACACCGAGTGTATCCCCGGGAACTGTGTGTGTGTGACTGCAATCCTTTTTCTTTTGTGTAGTGCTCTAGAGCCAACCTGCAGTTTGTGCATTTATCACTGGCCATCTTGAAGAATCTGTAGATGTTGCATGAAAATAAACCGTACTATTTGTGAATCTGACGGCTTCTCTTGAATGCAACCAGACTCAGAGTGTATGGGCTGTCTGGGCTGGGTCAGACCTATAGTGATGGCCCCAATTGTCATTCCTGTCAAGGGATCAGTCCAGCCACCCCCAGCCCCTCTAATCTCTGAGGACCAGCTAGAACCAAGGGGATTCATCTCTTACCAAATTTATTCTCACCCTAAATGCAACACCCTGAAACCTATCATGAAGATTACTTGGGGAAGTTGCGTTGCAGATTCAGGGATCTCATGGGACCATGTACACAGCCTCAGCCCTTCAGGTATTTGAAACGTGGCTCCTGCAGCCCCCGGCAGCAATTCCAAGTGCTCAGCGGTTCTGCAGACCAGACCACGAAGTCTCTGTCAGGAACCCAGAAAATGCATCTGAAGAAATGTCTGAGACGTTTCTCCCTGCCTGTTGCTCAAAGCGGTGGTGGTTTGAGGCGGTGCCCAGTTCTTGTGGAAGATGGCTTGGCAGTTGGGATCTGCCATGAGGGAAGCCTCTGCCTCCTTCCCAGGCATCAGAGCTCACTGGTGAGTGGAGATGCTGACCACTGCTCTCATCCTGAGGCTTAAAATAATCCCCGAGGTGGAAGGGAAGAGTCTGTGGGTTGGGGCTTTTGTTAAAGTGTTTTGGTTTTGCTTTTGAAGTTGGGTTGCTGGTTGAGGAAAATATTTTCCACTTTCAAAAGTGTTCCTCCTTTAATATTGTTTTCTTTTCCAAAAGAGCCTTTCACATAGGGGAAATACAAGAAAGTTGAAACCAGCTTCTCTTTCTCTACTGCATGCTAACGTACCTTCTGTACTGCTTGGCATTAGCTGGGAAGTTGTTGCATTGTGCGTTCTTATCAACAAACTTCCTCTATATTGGTGAAACGTTAATGGCTGGCACAGTGGGGTGTTCATGCTTGTGGTGGGATGCATTCACGTATTTTTCTTGTGCAGCCATCCCTCCTCAACATCCCTGTCTTTTTTTCCGATAGAAGAGAAGACAGATCATGCTCCAGTTCCCAAAGTTTTGGGGCTAGATAAAGGGCGAAAGGCTTGCAGAGCTTGAACTGGATTCAAAGAGAAGAAACTAAAGGTGTGAAACAAAAAAAAAAATCCTTTAAGTGAGGTGATTTAAGATCCCCCTCAAAAAAGCAACTAGAGGGAATCTGAAGAAAAATAAAAATGCTAATAAAGTAAATGAAACTTGTGAAAGGCAAGCCTTGATAGAAGGGAGCGGGGCAAGGCAGACGTCTTCCCATCCTCAGAAGCAAGGCCTGGTCTGTGTGTGTATTTCTGCTGGCTGCCTGCCTGTCTGAAAACCTGGCCCTGTCTGGCACTTTTTTTTTTTTATTCTTGTGTGTGAATTTATAACTTGAAGTGCAGCAGACTGAGGTTCTCCTAGAATATTACTATTGATGAGATTGTCTGCCCTGGAGGATGAGTGTTGATTTGGAGGAGGGGAGGCTTGGCTTTCACTTGCACATCTATTGTGGGCTTGCTGTATTACCCTTCTTACTCCACTTTGGTCTTCTGTGTTTCTGTTTTACTACTGCATTTCTGTGTATTAGTTTTTCCTTACTGTATTATTATTTTCTGTGTATTAGTCTTTCTTTACTGTATTATTATTTTCTGTGTATTAGTTTTTCTTTACTGTATTTTCTGTGTATTATTACTTTTCTTTACTGTATTATTATCTTCTGTGTATTAGGTTTTTTTTTTTTAGGTTTTTTTATGCTTGTGGGTCAGGAACAGTTTCTCCCTAGATGTATCCTGAGTGCATCTCACTGGGATTTTCTGAGTAGTCGAGGAGTAGAGAGGAAAAGGGGCTGCTGTGTGCTGCTGAGGCGCAGAGCGTAGCTAGAAGCCACGAAAACCCCTGCAGCTGCCTCCTCCGTGGGGATGACACGGATCACCCACACTTCCTCTCTGGGCATGTGCCAGGTGACTTGTTCTCATTGAAGCTTTCCAGGTCTCCGGTCTTCAAACGTTCATGCAGCTTGAATAATGCATAAAGCTCCAGCACTAGCTAGAGTCAATATTCTTCTCTAGCATCTTAGATCTTTAAAAAATGGATGAATACACTTCTACATGAAAACCTTCCCCTTGCCCTTTGTGCAACCTGTTTCCCCTTTCTAACCTGTCACTTTCTGCAAACTTGCATCTTTCTAAATATACAATTGCCACTAGGGCTAACTGCCCTTTTCAACAAGGATCTCATTCTTTCCTCTTGCTTTTGATATTTAGAAGGGTAACTTCTTTGTCCAAGAAAGGCGGTAGCATCACTAACTGTGTCCACAATTAATAAATTCAGCTGAGCTGTGGCAGGATGTTGCACTTCTGGGAAGATTCCCCTTTCTCTTCCCCTTGTCCCCTGTTAATCAGACTGGTGAAGTTTCTTCTGTGATGCTGGGGAGGCATTGGGTGGCGTAACAGGGAACCTGCTGGATCTGCTACCATGGGAGTGTTTGTGTCTGCGGGGCCGTGGCAGCTCGGGGAGGTCTTCCCCTCCCTTGTAGGAGGCTTCTCCCCTGCCCTGGGACCTGCAGGCAGCTGAACTGGGGCTGCGGGATAGAAGGGAACTGGGGTGTGGTGCTGTGGAGTGGCCGAGACAAATGCTGGGGCGTTGCGTGGTGAAGCAGGAGCTTCCTGTGTGAACCTGGTGCTTGAAGGGATTCTCTTCTCGAAGTTGGGGGAGAATTCTCATCCCTTTGTGGTACAATGACCTCCCTGAACTAGGAGCTGAAGTTGTAGCATTGCTGGCAGAGGCCTGATAACTTTGATCGCCTGCAGTGAGAGAAAACAGTGGGAGATGTAGAGACAAGAGAGGTTGGATGCCAGCTCTGGGAAGAGCCTGGAGGAGGCCGGTGTTGGGCTGAGACCTTTCCAGGCAGGAGATAAGGCAGGTACTGTAAGAGAGCCCGTCGTGACTCTGCCAATCTGCACATCAAGTGCAGACATAGTGTCTGAAGTCAAGGGTGTCTTTGGAGGCTGATGATTTACTTTGGCCCACTGGGGCAAGGAGAGATCAGGGGCTCTGAACTCTACGGATCAAGATGCTCATGAGAGAGTTGAGGCGATTCTGATTTCACTGTGCGCTGCACCAAGTTTTGCTGCAGGACAGCCTGTTCTTTATTTAATGGATGCTTTTTGCAGGACGCACCTTCACTTGGTGCTCTGTAGCCTGCAGAATTAATGATTTGAGAGATGGGGGTGCAGTTAGGATGCACCAGGGGACAGAAGTTACAGCTGCCTGTCTGCAGAACCGCCGTGGTGCTGTGTGTGCTCAGCAGTGCTGAAGCCAGTGACCCCCCCCAAGCTTAAGCAGGTGGTGAGGGATCCCTGGCAAGGTTTCTTCAGGACACCCCACCCCTTCCCAGCAGCATTAAGGCAGAACTGTTTGTGTTTCTGATTCCGCTCCCTCCCTGACCGCTCCAGCTGTTGGGATCCAGTGGCAACTCAACCCATAGATGCTGGGCAATGTGCATCGTTTAAGTGTCTCCTTGACAGGGCAAAGGCGTGGATCTGCAGATCACACAGACACGGACTGCGGGTAGGCTGAAAGGCATCGCCTGTGGTGGGACAGGAGACAGATAAACTGCAGCTGTGCGGGAAGACAGGGCTGGCTGACAGCAGGGAAAGTTTGGGCTTGTGGGGAGGCTCCAAGAGCCAAGTTATAGCTTGAAAGAAGAGCTGTGCTGCAGCCTGGAGAACCTTGTTTTAAAGGGTATCCTTTGGTGCCAACTGCGCCCCTGAATTGACCCGAGGGCTTTGTCCCACTGCATGTGTGCACCCAACTGACAGGACAAAAAAAAAACCCAAACCCTTAGGGGGGCAGGTGAGCGGTGTTGTGACAGTTCCTGATGCAGAGCTGGCTCAAAGCTTTTGCACAAATAAAGCTTAGGGGCAGGACCGTGCCCTCTCTGTTGTTCCCACAGGTGTGGGAAGGAGGAGTGAGGGGGGCTGGACACCGTTGGAGCAGGGAGTTTGCTCCTGCTGTCCCAGGAGGATCAGAGGAGCAGAGACCTGCTGTTCCCCGTCCATTTTGGTTGTTGCTGTTGGACCAACAAACACTCCCTCAGAAGTGGCTGCTCTGGGACCCAGGAAAGGGGCAGGATGCTTTTCCATCGGTGATGGCAGGCCGTTCCTGCACCAAGCGCTGCTTGTGCACCAGCAATGCTGATCTGGGGGATTTGTATGACCCCCCACCACATCCCTCCCTTATTCTCATGCCACCCTGCCAAGCTTCTGTGATAGTCCAGCTCACGAGGGGCAGCAGAAGCCTCCCCGTTTGGAGTTTGGTAGTTGGGGCATCCTTCCTGACTGGAGGAGGAGCGGGAGGGACTGAGCAGCATTGCATCTTCCTGGCTTTTTCCAGTATCAGTTGCTGCTTGGGGATGACTTTCCTAGTGTTGAAAAGCTGCCAGTCAGAGAAGGACGTGGGGGGGTGATCGACAGCCGGCTGAACATGAGCCAGCAGTGTGCCCAGGTGGCCAAGAAAGCCAATGGCATCCTGGTTTGTATCAGCAATAGCGTGGCCAGCAGGGACAGGGAGGGGATCTTACCCTTGGACTTGGCACTGGTGAGGCCGCCCCTCGATGACTGGGTCAGTTTTGGGCCCCTCACCCCAAAAAGGCCATTGAATGACTCGAGCGTGTCCAGAGAAGGGCAACGGAGCTGGTGCAGGGTCTGGAGCACAGGTCTGATGGGGAGCGGCTGAGGGAACTGGGGGGGTTTAGTCTGGAGAAGAGGAGGCTGAGGGGAGACCTCATGGCCCTCTACAACTGTCTGAAAGGAGGGTGCAGAGAGGGGGGATGAGTCTCTTGAGCCAAGGAACCAGCGCCAGGCCAAGAGGGAATGGCCTCAAGCTGCGCCAGGGCAGGGTCAGACTGGCTCTTAGGAAGGATTTCTTTGCAGAAGGGGCTGTTGGGCGTTGGAATGGGCTGCCCAGGGCAGGGGGGGAGTCCCCATCCCTGGAGGGGTTGAAGAGTCGGGTTGACCCAGCACTGAGGGATCTGGTGGAGTTGGGAATGGTCAGGGTGAGGTTCATGGTTGGACTGGAGGAGCTTCAAGGTCCTTTCCAGCCGAGATGATTCTGTGAAGCAAATGCATTGTAGTGTTTCTCTAGGGATGGAGTCCTTGAACAGCTGATAGCCTCTTTGAAAAGCAGCAGTGATCTGCCTAGGTCTGCAGTTTGCTTTTCAGTTTGGATGCTTCAGCATTAGTGAGAAGTCAGCCTTCTTGGCTGGGCACTCGGCGTGACACCTGCGGGCTGGTGTGGCATTAGGGAGACCAGGAGAGCTCCTTAGGAGACTGCTGCCGGAGTGCTGAATACTCAATATATCTTTTTTAAAACGAAAAAAAAAAATAATCCACCCTTAGATATCCGGAGTTGGAAACCTTGAACAGAAATTACTAGAACGGAACAGAATCCTTTTACATGGTCTACAAAGTTGGCTTCTAGAGGCAAACGTGGTTTAACAGCGCTACCTGGTGGAAGCACTTCAGGAAAATTAGTTTAATGCCTTAAGACACACTTAAAAGTTTAAATCTGTCCTCCCCTCCTCTCCCCAACCTCCTCTCTATGTAAATCTCACCCACGAGGGTGCTACTCAGGACAGGCTCCTGGAGAAGACTTGAGCGTTTTCATCCTTTTTGTTTTTTTTTTTTTCTTAAAGCAGTGGTAGGAGAAGTAAGGGTGTGCCACTGTGAAATGTCATCAGCATTGCTTGTACACACCAGTCCTCTTGATGTGTGGTAAAACACCCAGCTGATAACTTCTGTGCTTCTGTGATCTTGAGAGTGTTTGTTGTTAAAGGAAATGCCCTCGCTGGGTGGCACAGCGCCGCTTTTGAAGCATTTGAGGCCAAACCCAGTTGGGGGAGGCGGTGTGTCAGCGCTTGGGGAGGCTCCTTGAGGCAATGAGGCCAGATCTCTAGTCCCTTACCCACCAAACCGGAGTCTTTTGGGGTGGCTTTAATCATTGACAGTTGTCCTTTTGACAGTTAATGTACTGTGCAGAAAATCTGCTGAGCTGCCACAAACGCTCTAGTGAAGACGTGAATTTGTCTACTGGACTGCAGAAGAGTTCAGAAGAGATTTCTGTTTGCTGTCACCCCAGTTTATTCTGCCTTCGGCCTCAAGGACAACTTCAGTTTAGCAGATGACTACATCAGGGGTGGACAGTGAGCGCGGGGGGGTGTGAGAGCCTGATTCTTGTCACAGTCGGGATGCAGCAACTGTCTGATGGTGCTCGGCAGAGGAAAACCTTCCTGCTTTCAGTGGGATTGCTTTTGCAGAGATCACTCACACCGAAACGTCGCGTGGGTTTGCGTGGCAGCCTGTGCCAGGTCCCCCCGTCCTGTCTGCGCTGCCCTGGAGCAGCAGAATTCCCGGTTAAACAGACAAGGCGGGGTGTTGCTGGGGGGACCTTTCCTACAGGGAGTGTTTAGCTGGGGAGGCTGAATGTGTCTTAAGAAGTAGAGCTGGATTGTAAAGTGAGGATTTGGGAGCGGGTGAGGCAAAGGTTTCGATGAGCCCGAACAGCCACCAGCCCCCTGTGCTCACACAAAAGGCTTCTGGGCCTGGCCTGTCCTCCAAGGAGGGCAGTGTTAGGCTGGGTTTATTACCAGCAGCAGTTCTAAAGGGCCTAACATTTACTGGATGAAAAGACTGCTAGAAGTTCTCCTTACAATGTTAAAAACATACAAAATTGGCTTCCTTTAATCATCTTTTTGCTGTTAATTAACTATGAACAATATTACTGTGGTGCCTAGAATCCCTCCTGGCCAGCTCCAAAGGCCAAGGTGGCCTGTGCCATCTGTTAGTCCCAACTTAATCTGCCCTGTGTCATCTGTGCAAGTGCCAAGCTCTTTCTCCATGTGCTGTCACGCTGGGTGAGAAGGAAGGGAGACTAAAAAAGCCCAGGCTGGTTTATTTTTTGTTACAAAGCAGTTGTGACGACAGGTGTAACTGAACCTGGGCTTAAGGTGAGAAACTTTGCAACAGCCTTGGCATAAGAATACAAAGTCACCTCCAGCTTCATCTCTAGATACCTCCCAGCTTCCCTCCAAAGCGTGGCTCTAAACCAGCATTTCCCATCTTTTAAAAATATGTTGTTAATTAATGAGGCAGAGGCAAAAATACACACAAACACAACGGAATAGTTTTTAACCTGGCTTGATTAATGCTGTCAAGTTGTACATCTGAGTGTGAGCTCAGTGGGACTGTTGCTTTTGTTTAATACCACAAGACACCTCAGTCTGGATTGTTGCATTACAGTACAAATAAAAAACAGAAACAAAACCACATCTGCATCATACAAGGTGAGAATATGAGAATTCTAAATATTTACAGAGAAGGGCAAGTGGGGAAACCACAAAAAATATTTACATAAAAATACATGAGCTTGTCGGCATATACATTTTACACCAGTTCACAAAAAAGGACACTATATAAATTAAAGTGAAGGGAACTCCAAAGGTAACCCAAGACTTTCTGGGATGTTTCTCTCATGCGGCTCAGGGAAAGAAAAATCAAGTCTTCTACAGCAGGAAAATGAACTGCAAAACAACCCTTTTCTCCCCCCCCCCTCCCTCCCCCCAACTGGACGAGGCAAGACTCTGCACACAAAGGTTTTATGTTGTACGTCTATTCAAACCAGACCATGCCTTTCAACATTGGATATCTGCAGCACGAGGCTCTGGGAAAGGAGTTGCCTTTAACCAAAGGAAGGAAAATTTCTCATCCGGATTTCCTAACATGTAACACATCGCTTCAGTCAATGCCCTGTCAACGCGGTGATGAATGGCAGAGTACACACGAGGTTCTGTCCCTTTCTGGGGTTAAAGAGGGACAGTATGTTTTCAAGTTGGTTTTGGTTTTGTGTAGCAACTTACTACCACTGTGCAATCCTTACTGACCCCCCCCCCTCAAACGATGAGCAGAAAACGAGGATCTCTGGAAAGACATAGGCACAAAGTTGTGGGTGTTTTGTCATATATGCATATAGATTCCACCTGATAAGACTTTTAAAAATCAGTAATTAATGCTTAAGACTTCATAGGGGCTAGGTCCTCATTACTCATCTAACATCTGCACTCCCCCTCTGCCCAGGAAGGTCTCCCATGGGTCGCATATTCCATGCCAAAGCAGAGGTGAAAATCCAGAGTTGGACCCTAACTCCTCACGCGCTGGGGAGAAACTCGGCTGAAAACTTAGAAAGTGGCCATTTAAGATGCAGCTTGCTTGTGGCGAGTCTCGGGGAACTATTTAAGAACACAGCTGCTTGTCGCCTTGCTGGAGATACAGTTAGGCAATGAATTATTTAATCTGAGCAGAACTGGACTTGCAGTTGAGTATTATTTGCGTTGCTGTCCCCTTGCTCTCTCCCATTTCCCTGCTAGGACACCGAGAACTGAACTTACCTCCAGATCATCCACCTTACTGAGACACCTGGTGTAACCTCCCCTCCTCGCTCTGATGCAAGATGCCCTTTTTAATCTCAGCTATGATTTTTTTGGAAGGAAACAGCCAGCTGTTTTGACTTTATCGTGACTCAATTAACGAGGTGTAAAACTCTTTCTAAGGACCATCAGATTAACCACAGTGCAAGAGCAGAACTGCATAGTTCACTATATGGCTTGGCGTGGGGTGGGCACGGGGATGACTGCTGAATCCTACTAGATGTTTAAGCCGTGGGCAGTAGCAACACCAAAAGAAAGGTGCTCATCTCTATTACTGTCTGCGAAAAGCTGGTGCCTTAACCTTGCTTATTTTGTTTTGTACTTGTGGCTCAACACAAGTTTAGTTTGGGTTCTCCAAGAGCTCCCAGCCCTCGGCGTACACGCGGCTGCGTGCAGAGGGATGGGAGCACGGCTGGGTATTAATTCTGTTTTAACAGAGACCTTCTCGTTCTCAAGGGGAAGGCTGCTCGTAGCAGCCATCGAGGTGTTTGGGTAAAGCTCTTTTTGAGCTTTTGTTTCCCCCGGGGTGAGAGGGTGCTGAGCACCTGGCACTTCACGCAGTGCAGTGAGGGGAAGAGCCCAGGCTCGGGCAGGAGGAGCACGAGACTACAAGGACCAGAAGTTGTCCAGGGATGGCACTTGATCTCCGGAGGGAGACAGTGGCTTTGAGCAGGAAAATCCAAAGAGGCGTTTACAATTAGCGGGAGCTGGGTTCAGCCCCCTCAGAGGAGAAGGATAGTCCTGGTTCATGTAAGGCCAAAACGGAGGTTAGGAGAGTTGCTGTGGGGGCAGGAGGGGGGAGTTAAGGCTTTCGTGGAGAGAGAGGTTTGACCTACAGCTCTCATTACCTGAATCCCAAATAGCCTGAACCAAACGCCTTGTCCCTGCTTCGACTGGAGACCTCGGCAGGTAACTGGTAGCTGTGGGGAGACTGTGCTACAAGCGTTGAGGATGGTCCTAGTCCTGGTCTCTATGGAGAGAGCCCGTACTTAAACGGGACTCCCTGGGCGCGCTCGCACCGAGGAATCTGGACAGGTCAGCCTTTCCTAGGGAGTTAGCTAGCAATGTAGACAGGGTGGCCCACGATGGGGCTCACCCACTGGCCCCTTTGTGTATAATTTTTTTGTTTTTGTTAGTTTTCCTTAAAAGAAAACATTACAAAAAAAGCATTCCCTCACAAAAAACCAACCCCTCTACCTGGTAATTACTCACAAGGAGATTGTGGTAACCTGGATCACAGTGCTTCTTTTTTTCTTTTTTTTTTTCTGACTGCCAGATTTATTTCCGTAACATGTAAGAACAACTCTTCTAAACATAATGCTTAAAACAACAGCATTGCACAATAAATTAGAACCATAAGGTAGTGTTACTGAAACAGCCCCAGACAAGGCTACAAGATTAAAAGAAGCAAACAGCTAAAGACTAATTAGCTACTAGAAGCAGGTTTTCCTTATAATTTAAAAGCCCCAAAATAGCCATGAAACTTTTGTTCAAAAAACCATCTAAGGTCCCTTTAACTTTCACAGCTGTGTGCTAACTCTAGGACCTGCAGGTTTTTAATAAAACATTAAGAGATTCAAAAGGGGTAGAGAAGTTCTTCAACCACACAGAACAGGAATGGCCTTGGAATTTATCAGTGAACATTTTAAAAACTCCTAAATCTCAAGTAGTATTGCTTGCAAGCCCTGTCTAATGAAACGGATGTGCTTTATTTATAAGGTGGGGTGGCAGCGAGTCCTGGGAAGCCTGAGAGGCTGCACGTGAGATGCTGCCCGGCTTCTTTTACAACATGGAAAGCTTTTAAATACCTAGGATGACGTTATTAGTGTAGCACTGGCCTCCTGTCCCTACTGCTAACTGAATACTGCTAGGAGCTACGCTTGCGATACGGGAGGCAATACTATTTCACAGCGCACAGACGGCACGTAACTCCTGTGTATGTGCCACAACTTCACAGGGATCCCCTCGCCAACGCAGAACTCCGCGGTTACAGGAAGCCACGTCCTGGAGACCTTCAGTTTAAGGTCAATAGGAGCATTCCCTGATCTAAGAGCTGCAGGATCTGGCCTGGGGCAAAGAGCTGGTCATGCAGATATCTGGGCACTTACACAGTCCCAGCTGGTAAGTTGGGCTCCAATTTACAAGCTGGACATAATGCTATAGACTTTTAATTTTTATAGTATTTTTTTTTTGTAGAGAGATGATACTGTCTGGCCAGCCACAACGTGGTATTAAATCGTCTGGACTGTAGATAGCCTAGCAGCAAAGAGGAACTGGCATGAAATGGGTGTGCTGTTCTGAACTCTGTGTGTAGGGTTTGGTGTATTTTTGTGTTTTATTTCTTTTGGTATGAGAAATGCAAACCTGCCCTACTTGGCTTCCGTAGCTGGCCTCTGCTTACAATAGAGAAATTTAAAGTAATTTGACTTCTTGCAGTCAGAAGCAGCTTGTTAAGCAAGCAATTTAAAAAGTGCGTTGTATTTTGAACTTGCTGCAGAGCCTATTCCGCAGGCTCCCACCCACTTCAAAGCAACTGAAGTGGATCCACTAGGCCTAAGCAATAATTTTCAAGGGAGAGGCAGGACCTTGGCATTTATCCAGAAGAAAATACTCGGGAAGTCTTTCCCCCCCTGCCCAGCTTTTAGCCCGTTCTTGCTGCGTAACCTCAGAGGGGGCAGAAGGGTGGTTCTTCCAAGGCATGTCACAAGAGACCTGTTCTTGGAAGCGAGCAGTGGGATGGGCGACCTACTACGCACGGGGCTCACGGGGAGAAGAGCTGCATGCACAGTCCATCATGCACAAGACCACGGAGGCATGGTGAGGAAGCAGTGGTAACTGCCAACATCAAGTCTGGGGAAGGAAAAACTTTTTCCTTCCCACCCCCTGCCCCAACAGCATCTTTTTTGGCTCTGCCCGGCTTCTCTGGCAACATCTGTGTGCCAACAGCCTGCCCTATCGTTCCAGTTGTCTCAAAACTACATGAAAAAGCTCTATCTCTACTACATAAAAACAGTGAGTTGGTGGGCTGGTAGGGGTGGGGCTGAAGGTGGGTTTGCTTTGCTCATCGGGGCAGGGTTGGTTGGTGGTTTGTGGGTATGGGTTGGGTTTTTTTTTTTTCCGTCACTGAAAAAATAAAACAGTCCGCTGTCCAGCAGAGGCTGCTTAGACTCTATCCCTCCTTCCCCCCACACCAGCTCACTCAACGTGGACCTCTGTTTCGGGCCTCTGCAAACACAGCTCCGTCGGGAGGAAGGCTCCCTGGCCAAGGGCCGTGGCGTAAGTTCTACTGTGCACGTGGGTAAAAGCGGGGGGCACAAACCCCCCTCCTCCAACATAGCCCCCTCTTTGGTGCTGAGGCATGGTATGGTAATCCTCCAAATTATCATACTGGGACACCACAGTCATAGTGCTTTGGCGTTTCCCAAGGGTTTGGTAGGGGTAGAGGAGGGCAGAGTCCCTCTCCATGGTTTCAGGGTGCTGCATTCTGAGGCTGTGGCTCCGTTCGGGCTTGGGCGGCGGTGCCATGGGGGAGGCGGCGTGTTCCTCTTCTTTATAGCAGTCTCTGGAGTGTTTCTCCATGGACGGGGGCGGCCTGGCTCGAGACCTCTCCAAATCGGGCCTGTCCTCCGCCAACCTCACCTCCTTGTGGTTCAGTCTCAGGGTCTCCTGGTTCGCCGGGATGTACTTGCTGCCCGCGTGCTGGTAGCCGATGGGCTCCGAGGGCTCCGGGCCACCTTTGGGCCTGTAGTCGGGATAAGGGGGCCCGTTTTTGGCTTCGGAAGGCTGCCTATGGCTCGCTTCCTGCTGCAAGTGCGTCCTGTGTTCGCTGGTGTTGCAGCCGGGCTCGTGCAGCTTCCTGTTCCGGAGGCTGCTCTGCTTCTGGGGCAGGGACGGCTTCTCCGACTGCCCGTTCCCGTAGGCCCCGTGGTAGTGGGCTCTGTCCATCTCCGCCTCGGGGTGCTGCATGTAGTAACGTTCGTCCCCCTCGGGCGTAGCCGCTTTGGCCGGGTACCTCCCCTCCTTCCCTTCTGCCACGGTGAGGAGGCCGCTTTTCCCAGGATCCGATTTGCTGCGCAAGTGAATCACATCCAGTCCTCCCAGTTCCTCCGGCAGCAGTGGGGCCACGTTATCGTACTGGGACATCACCGGCCCTTTCACCTTCTGGCGCGTGCGGCTCTCCCGGCGAATGGACTGCATGCGGTACTTCTCCATGTCCTCCAGGTCCCACGACATGTACATGTGCTTGATGTCTGGGGCGGGAGGCACGTCTCTGCTGATGAAACTGTGCTCTTTGCCTGCCAGGTGGCTGATGAGGCCGCCCCGAGGGTAGGCTGACAAGCTGGGGTAGCGGTACAGGCCTTTGCTCTGCAGCCGAGAAGCGTACGATGCAAAATCCCGGCTGGGCAGGGGGTGGAAAGGCCTGACCCGCACGGTGCTGTAGGGGTCCAGGTCGTAAAAGCTCCCGTCAGCAGCGGTGTAGTAAGAGGATGCGGACGAGCTGGAGTAAGGACTGTAGCGGTAGTGCACCCGCCCGTTCTCAAAGTAAGGCTGCAGCTGGGTTACGTGGTAGTCAGAGTGGGGCTGATATGGCTTGTACTGGTAGAGGGGCCGCGGGCAGTACACGGGCTCGTCGTCCGGAGGCACCTCGGTCCGTGAAATGGGAACGGAGCGGATGGCGGAGGCAGCCGGGGTGGGGACGTGCAGCGACTGGACCCTTCGGATGGTGGGGTAGGGCGGAGCGTCCTCGGCGTAGCCGGCATTGCGCAGGCCCGTGGGGCTGACGGAGGACACGAACTCTGTCCGGCTGCGAGGTTTGGAGTGGAGGCCTGAGGTGCTCTTCCCTTGGCTGGTGTAGGTGTTGTAGCGAGTGCCAGCGGGAGCGGGTGGCTCTGACCGAGGAGGGTAGGCTTGGTGCTGCTCCGGCTTGCCGTGGTAGGAGAGGTGAGGAGGAACGCTCTCGGGCCGGTACTGATGGATGGAAGCCGGCTTGTGGTGCAGGTACCCATCCGGCCCGGAGGGCTCGGGGATGCTCTCCGGTTTGGGGTGCGGCACGTACACAGACTGCAGGGACGCGTGCTTGGGCGGCGGGGGTGGCGGTGGCGGCAGCAGGGCTTCCTCCACGGAGGAGGCCAGCATGGAGGAGGACAGGAAGGCGTGGTAGTTGGAGTTGTTGATGGTGTCGGTGTTGTTGGAGTGCATGGCGGCAGCGATTTTGCTCTCCAGTGTTCGCACGGGCGGGACAGGGGGTGTGAAGCCGTAGGAGGAGTGTGTGGGGACGGACTCGGACCGCAGGTGCAGCGGGGGAGCCCTCGTGGTCTCCCGAGGCTTTTCCAAATGGCTCTGGTGGCCCGCGGGCACTGAAGAGGAGCAGCGGGTGGTGGAACTGCTCTCTGAGACAAAAACAGGCGTGGGCTCAGGTGGCTTTTCGGGTGTGGTTGCGCCCCAAACCTACAGGGAACAAACCAGTAGCAGTTAGAGGCGAAGCATCTTTCCCCCCCTATCCTGTAGCTAAAATATCACAGATGCTCACATAAATTAATTCAATTTAAGTGCCTGGTTTCTGTTTGCTGTAGAGAGCTAGTGCCACTCACTGTCGGAGAGGAGAGCTGTAGGTTCCCTTTCTCAGCAAGGGCAGCGCGGTACCTCCGGGAGATTCTGGGACCCGTCACAAACGGGATGCTCCGAGGTGGCTGTCTTTATATCAACAGTTTAAAACTTCTACCGAGTTGCCTCAGCGTTTCGTTAGGGGGTCTTGCTTATGAATGTGCTTATCTTAATGAAAACGTACCTGCATTTAAACTCCTCACACCCTGGTGAGCAGATCAAGTAGTGTAATACAGCAGAAGTCCCTTCCTTAAATGTGGCTATGGTGCTTTAAGACAGGCTGCAGGCTTCGTGGGCAGCAAGTTGGATTTCTGAGTGAACATTTCCATGTCTAACTCTCACACAAGAACCTGACCTGCTTTATTAAAGAGGATGTTGGAAGAGGATATTGTCAGCCTCAGCAAAGAGAGGGTGCAAAAATTCTTACTTGTTTCTGAGCACTTCTAAACTAGCATTCTCTGTGTCGGACAACCCAGCAGTTAGTTTTATTTTTTCCTTAAAACCAAGGAGAGGGGGTATATGGGGTGTTCGCTTAGGAAATTCTGCGCTGCCTTCCTGCAAGGTTGGGTGTTGTACAATTTCCAGTAACCTGTGAACCTGCCTCTGGCCACTCGGATTTGGACCGACTCTCCCAGAGCTCAGCCCTCCTACAACTACAGATGAGCCGTGCAAGGCCTGGGGAGGTGGGGGGGGGCACATCCACGTACCTGACTAGAACTACTCGACGCTTTTGCGGAGGCCGCTGGCACTTGTCCCATGGCTGACTGGTGATCCTGCCTCTGCGGCGGGGCTGGCTGGCCACTCGCGAGCGTGCGCGGTGCGGCCGGAACAGTGACGTCTGCCTGAGTTGTGGCTGGACCTGCTGGCCCACGGCTCGGCTCGGTTGCTGTTGTCTGGATGGTGGTTAAATACGGCAGGGAAGTCGGGCTGCTTTTTTCCCCGGCCGTTACGACGGGAGGAGACTGGAGTTTGTCGTCGGCTGCGCAGATCGGAACGTGGTGCTTGTCCCCAGACACGCACGCGCGGAGGTGGTGGGGCTTATCTAGAGGCAAGTCTGTGGTGGGTGGTTCCCAGTCAGGCAGTGCACCCGGAGGGGGTTGGGGGGGGCTGTGCTCCCAGTCCCCAGTGTGGGAGGGGAAGGGATCTTTGTCCCCCGGTTTACCAGGATGGAAGCTGGACTGCTCCTGCTCTGCATCTCTGCTATCGGGCAGGTCCCCAGGCATGCCAGGGTGGAGAGGTGGGGGGTCCCGGTTTCCAGGCGCACCGGGCGGGTGGTTCTGCTCCCCGGGTGTGCTGCTACCTTGGAAATCCTGCTCTACTGGTGCACCAGGCTGGAAGTGAAGTCGGTTCTCGGGCAGACTGGTATAGAGGTGGAGCTTGTCTGGAGCACCAGCAGAGAGATGGAGCTTTTCTAGAGCTGTGCCAGCTTCAGTCTCTCCATAATTGGTGCTTTCAGAATGAGCATCTCCTGGCCTTTTCTGAGACTGAGCGGACGCTTGCTGCGCGGACTCGGCTAACGCTAGGGCTAGCATGCGCGCTGCGTTTTTCGGAGGAGGAGGAGGGATAAGAGACACAGAACTGACGGGAACAGGATCCTGGGGGGAGTCGAGGGCAACTGCTCCTAATGGGGGGAAAATTGAGAGAGAGAGTGATTTTATGTTACCCAATAAGGTGAGTGACCTAACCTTAATGACTATTATAAAAAAAAAAAAAAAATAGATGCTTTCCACACTTTCACAGTGGCAATTCCTTCTGATGTGAAACGCTATCTCTTCTGTCTCACATGCAAACGCTGCTCAACAGCACAGCAGTTCATCACAAAAAGGAAAAAAAACACAAGAGATTGTCTAAAAGCTCCTCTTGCATTTCTAGAGGTAGGAAGTAGGTAGCAGAGAATGAGATACCCTTACACAACTTTGATCATAAGGTTTTAGGCGAAAAGATCCCTTCTTCAAGTGTTGGCAGATTTTTAATTTAAGAAAGAAAAGTCTTAGATGGGCTATTGGCTGAAATGATTCAGAAGGACATGCTATAGATTTTCACGTATGACAGGATGGGGGGGGTGGGGGGGAAGCGGGATACAAAGTATTATGGAAAATTATCTGAGATTGGTGTGATGTAGGGAGAAGGCAGAGGTTAAGACCTTACTGATCTGCACAGCCCTGCAAGACACTTGTGATCAGAACTGACGGGCAATCCCCTCTCCTAAAAGGCACGCAGAGGAGGACGTTTCTGAGAGCAGGTCCCCTTTGGAACTTAAAGAAAGAATGGAGGAAAATGCACTGTACCTGGCTGTGCGTGTCCAGTGGGTACAGTCTTATTCTGACTGCTTGACATTGGTCTCTCCCCTTCTTCTGGCAACTCTGGTTTGGCAGCAGCCACTAGCTGGGCATGCTGTAGCTCTTGGTGGGCGCCTTCCCCTGCTCCTGTTTCACTGTTTTTCAGGGGCAAGGACATCTGGGTTGGGGACCTGTTTGTCATTTCAGTGAGGCCAATCCCTTTGCTCCAGCTGGAAGCAGAGGAGTTTCTGGATGCGGTGGACACTCCTCCAATCCCTTCTGACACGCGGCCGGGCAGCGCGAAGGAGATGGGTTCTGACGTAGTCGGCGGCGGCGATTTGAGGGGCTTTCGCCCCAGCTTGGGCGAGAAGGCAGAAGCTTTGCAGGGCTTCTCTTCGGTTGGGCTCAGGTCCAGCGTAAAGAAAGGACTCATCTTCTCTTGGTAAGGGGAGACTGGCTCAGAGCTTGTGGCACTGCCTGGTGTCTGGGACTGGCTACCTGATTCTAAATCCTTCTTTAGTAGGCTTGGCTTCTCCTTATTTATGCCGACT
Source organism: Strix uralensis (assembly GCF_047716275.1). Lineage (NCBI taxonomy): Eukaryota > Metazoa > Chordata > Aves > Strigiformes > Strigidae > Strix > Strix uralensis. The sequence continues at coordinate 6,793,902 of NC_133997.1, read as the reverse complement.
GACTCCAGCAGGGAGGTGCTGCTGTCCAGGCACTCGGACTCTGCTTGGGGTGGGCTGCACTGAAAAGACATTGGGTCAAAATCCAGGCTAGCGACTCCGATATCTGGTGGGCTGAGGTCAACGTCTTCAGCAGACCGAGGCGAAATCAGGGCAGGAACGTGGATGAGCCCCTCGTCCCCATCGCTGTCGTTGTCGTGGGGAAGGTTGTCGTAAGAATTGCAGCGGTTCATGTTTCCTAAGAGCTCTCCGTTGAAGGAAGCAGACAACGCATCGCTGCTGGACCTCGGTCTTCTGGGTCGAAACAGTTTGGATTCACCTAGGAACGGGTAAATACACACGGGTTAGTGTCAAAATCTGACTGTCCAAGGTGGTGACGGTTGGGTGGTGTGTTTAAAGTAGCCTTAAGGCAGCGTGCAAGATGCTCACCTGGTGAACTCTAAACACTACAGTAATGTAGTTACCAGGAACTGTTTATTACGTTGGCTTAAACTCTTTTACAGCAGTTGTCAGGTCTGATTTAGTCTGAAACTAAGCTGCGTGCAAAAGCAAAACTAGTTTAGGTGTACTGTAGACCTAAGACTTTCTCAGCAAGCGCTCTCCTTCCCCATGCTGTCTCTTCCACCTTAGAACAGAAAGGGGAGATGGCAAGGAATGAATGTAAGCGGTGCCAGCTCTACAAAAGCAAGTAGCTTGCTTTTTTTTACCTTAGAAGGAAAAGAAAGACATGAAGAGCATTTATTTCCCTGTGGTACCCATACCCGATTGCATTGGGCAGCAGTAAGCCGCTTCATTAATTAGCGAGCCCAGCTTTTACTGGAGGGGTGGAAAATCTGCCCTGATGAATGTCTGCAGTCTGTAATGTCAATCGGCCTTTTTTAATCCACACGCATTAAAAGTGCAGGTACAATTCTGTCTTACCATCGACAGCATGCAGAGAGGTAAGTGACTCCTCACTTTTTGCTGAGCGAAGAGTCCCGCTGTCTCCTCGTCCACCTAAGGAAACGCAACCAAAATAGTGAAAAGCTGAATTATAAAAATGGTTTATATTTGGCTATGTAATGGTGGCAGGAAAAACACAAAGGTACCGCTGTCCTGAGAGCAACAGTTGTGCTCTTCTGTTCTGGGGTTGTGTGTTTTTGGTTTTGTTTTTACTCCAAAGCCCTTAAAGAAAACCTTTCCCCTGTTCCACTGTTCATGTGCTCTGCTGTCCAAGACAGATGGAGTTCTGTTTTGCACAGGAGCCTGGCCTACGGAGGTCCCTTTCAACTCATAATTTTATACTACTGGGCAAGAGGCAATTACAAGAAAGTGAATCAATTTTTGATACTTCTCCCCAGTCTGTGGAGTAACCTACCCCTACAGGTTGGGAAACAACTCCCCGCCTCATCCTGCTACAAACTCTGTCCAAATGTACCTGTGATAATTGCTTGGCTCCTGCCAGCAAACAAAAACCCTTAAAAATGGGTGAGAAAGTAACATTTACTTTAACAAGTCGTTCTATGAGCACTGAACAAGTACAGCTTCAGTGCTCCAAGGGACAGTCTTAAGGCACATTGGTATAATGTGTTTATTACACTGAAGACTGAGGGTTATAATTTGAAAATGGCACCAGGGAGAAGATGGGATGGAAGTTCTCACTGGCCCACGTTTAGGGATTTGTGGCGTGTTTTACTGCAAAAACATATTGTTGCTATTTTTAAATTTGGAAAGAGATGGTAAACTATATACAGAAAGGACTGAGAATTCAGTCTATGCACACTGGATGCGGCTACCAAAAGGCTGTTGGATGCCTTCTCTAGTTAACACAGGTATAGTTTGGGGGTGAATGTGTGTGTGGAAAAGTGCCTTGACCTACTTCAACTGTGTGCTGAGAGCAGCAAAGGGAGCCAGAACTGTATTCTTATTTCATAAAAGGAGTGTCGGAAGGAATTATTCTGAGATTTATTAGAGTGATGCCCGCATATTGTCTTTCAAAAGCATCTCTGAAAAAAGCATGAGAGGTGTGTGCTCTAGCGGGTTTGGCTCTCGAGCTAACGTGAGATCCATTTGGGAAAGACCGCAGTGAACTGGAGGTGTTATGCGTGGTTTACTCGCTAGGAGGAGATAAAAGCACACTGTAAACATGAATTCTGCATTGCCCAGAACCCCGATTTTTTAGAAGCTGGATTTGCACCCTCACCTGCCAGGGCTATGGCTTTCATTTCTGAGGGCTCGCTGGGGTTGCGCTGGAGCTTGCGTTTGGACACGGAGGATGATTTTCCCAGGTTGAAGAAGGAGCGCCAACTGCCAACTGGTGATTTCTTCATCTTGCTGGGCGGCCTTTTTCTGGAGGGAGAAAACAGAGCAAATTGTTAGAGGGGGAAGCTGCATTTCGCTCCTGCTACTGGTTGCTTGTCAGCCCTATCTGCTTTCTGCTGAAACAACGCTTAAGAACCTTGGTCTCTTTTACATAGCTGAGGATGTTTTCATTCTTATAGCTCAGCCCTGAAGTCTTGCTGGGTAAATTCCACCAAACTACGCAAAGCGGGCGTGATGCAGGTGAGCAAAGGCTCCACACTTGGCCAGTACAGCAGCCAAGGGAGCGGCTTTAATTTAGCGAGCAGATGCACCAGTTCTCTGAGAAACTGTGCAGCCATAAAAGGTGTTCAAAAGCATTTCTCATGCTGTAAAATCCCATTCGCCTCCTCCCGCTGCCATATTTAATTTCTAGTGTCATCAAGTCTGCCCAACTGCTCCATTTCAAGGGAAACCTGGATTTGTTACAGGCAGTTAGTCCTGAAATCTGGAAAACCCCGACGTTTCCAGGTGTTCACCTTGTTTACATTTCTGCATGCATGACTAGTACAGGCATCACACACAACATGGCTTTATACGTTTAATGACAGCCCTGCTAAAAAGGAGGGAGTGGCACAGAAGTTATATGGCTAAACTAAGTCCACCAGACAATTGATGTAAGCTGAATCCTCACAGAGCCCAAGGCAGGTGGAAAACTGGCTACAATACTTTATATATGACTACTCTAAGTCAGTATCAGCAGGTTTTTGCTGTAATAAAAAAAAAAAACCAACCCAAACCAGTTATGACACATGCTGGAAAGGAAACGTGTCTCTACCTTTCGGATGGAAAGTCTATGACCGTGTGGAATTTCCCCTGTAAAGCTGCAGGGCCTTCTCCCACTTCTATGTATTTGCTGTCTGCCACGATGGGAGAGTTGATCTGGGCTTGTGTCCGTGCCTGTGCCTCCTCCAGCGTGAGCAGCTTTGTGGAAGGAGAGGACACCAACAGAGACTTGGGCCGTGATAAGGAACTGTGCCCTGTAAGGGAAAACCACAGGCAACAGGGAGAATCAGAAACCAGCAGTACAGAGATCAAAGCTCTGGGTCTGTGTGTCTAGGGAGGTGCTGTGTTGTTCTAAATCTCTGTTATCCCAGCCACTGAAAGCTGTGCTCAAAATACTATTTTGTCAGAGGTATGTTTATGACAAAAACATTGTCTCAGTTATGTGAGCAGCTTAGTGTATTTAAAAAAAAAAAAAAAAGAGGGAAGCAGGTAGGTTGAAAACCTTCACTTGACATACTTAAGCTTCATCTGTATACAAAAGTCTGTAAAGAAAGTGATGTTTTTTCTTCTTCGAAAGCTTGGCTTTGATCATTCCCAGGTTCCACCTCTCAGGGTAACAGGAAATACCATGGAGTTGCCACAACTGACGTGCAGATGGACACAGTAAACAGAATCTAGCTGTGCCTCTTGCCCTGGGCCTTGTTACAGCTCGTGCTTGTTTCTGGAGACAAACGTGTCAATTTTTGTGAAGGCAGTTGATGTTGCCTGCTGCTGCTAGGATGTGTTAAGTCACCCTGTGTGCAGAGGAGACTGCTGCAGAGGAGCACAAGGAGACTGCTGTAAGAGCAGCTCTCTCTTGGGTGCCACGGCTTGTTGTGCAAGAATTTATACGGTTAATTCACGTGATTTAAGGGGTGAGGGGGGGAAGTATGTCATCACACCAACCTCCTGGCTGGGTCCATCACTTCTAGCATCGCAGCTCCTGCGTGAAGTGTGTGTTTGCCAGTGTAAATGCTACCCCGGGTGTAGTTTGGGTTTCAGCTGCCTTGGCAGTAGCCTTACAGGGAATGGCTTAAAGCACGCTTGGGAATACGACTTCTACCTCTTAGGGTCGGGTACAGGCACAAAGCTGGGCTCAAAAACGGAGGCTCTTGGAGGCACTGAAGAGGGTGCTGCACAGCACTCCTGCACTTAGCTGATATGCTGTGGAAGAGCTTGACCCTTCTTCCTGCCAGTTTTGTGTCAAAGCACAGTGAATGCGAATGACCAAGTCATTAAACAATTAGCTGAATTTACATGGTCCATTCTAAGCCTGGATAATCATTTGGCTCAGACTCTTAGCGTGCTTATCTTCCCCTGGCAGAGCTCAGCCTGCTGTGGGCTATTACTGTTCGGCCAGGCTAACCTCTGGCTGCTGTTGACTTAAAATTGCCTTCCAGCAGGAACAAAAGCTGGACTTAAGAGTAACTCTGCTATCCTAAGCAGAGGTAGGGCTTGTTTAAAAGCAGGGGGCAGCAAATATACTGGAAAACCAGCTATCTGTGCTCCACAGGTGGTGGTAACTGCACTGACTGTGCACATTTCATAGGAAGGGCAGGTTATCAAAGCAGATGGTACATCCTTAATGCTGCTTAGGAGTACTAATAGCTTGTGGTATCCCCATTTCTTGATCTGACATGCAGAGTAAACTTCCCTCCTGGTGCAACTCTGCTCTTCTCGATGGAACAGGTATACTTAGGGTCTTAGCAGTTACTCAAGGGAATTTGTAGGTTCCAAGGCTGAATGATGTTTCAAGTGGTCCAGGGTTGGGCATAAACGTGTTGCAGGTCATTCCTCATCCTAAAGCCACTAATTGGCAACAGAAACAGAGAACTGGGCAATAGCTGCAGGGCTGATGCAGACTGAGCCACGTGGCTGGACGGCCCTGCTAATTAACCCACACAGCCCTCGCGGAAGAAATAACCAGGATAGCAGATGTCTGACTAAATATTCCCTATTAAGAGCAAGACTAAGTTTCTTAGTGTCAACATGACTGAGTACAAAGAAGTTTTCTTTAAATCAGTTCATTTCTGCTGATGTCCTAAGGTGCTGATAAGGGTAGGCAGATTGTGCATTGTGTTGTACTGCAGGATAGCTCAAATGGATACGCATATGCAGGAGCATCGATGATGATGGTTTTAAAACAAGGGGAGGGAGCAAGGGGAACAAAGATTTAAGAGATTCCTTACAATTTCTCCATGCTAGGACGTAAAAGTAGCAGCCACATGTTAAGATGTGCACTTCTGTAGAGCATCCTTGGCTTCTGGGAAAGGTACTGATAGCAATTTCTAAAACCAGGCTCTATTTGCCAGGTTCTAACATCATAACCCTGGAAATCTGTCCTCTAGGTTATAGACAAAATATATTTCAAATGTCCCAGGGGAGGCTCACAAACACATTAAGTGTCTGCTACCTTTTTTGATCAAGGTAAACCTATTGGAGGAAGACACCTACCTGCTCCATCTCGTATGACTGAGCTGAGTTTGGAACTGAAGAGGACGTCCACGTGGTTCAAGATGAATTCCACAACTACCGACTGGATTCGCACCTCCATGAAGGCAGCTGTTCCGCTGAAGCAGGCAGACTCGATCTGCTTTGATCTGAAGAAAAGGCAGATTAAATGGAAACGCCAACAGCCAGAAGAACAGGGGAAGATGCACTCCTTTTGGGTAAGGCTTGGGCAGGTGTTGAGCTACTGTGCCTGGTTGCTCAGGCAGACACGACTTTAGGGGCAGTTAAGAGCATTACACAAGTGATCACACTAGTGATTTACATCCAGATTTTGGGTTTGACTCTTACTGAAGTGGAAAGAGAAACACTGGGTCTAGAAGGAACAGGAGGGTGCGGCGGGTCCGGATCGAGGTACGTGAACTGCACACACAAAGTGGGGAGCTTTTTCTTAACTTATTTCCAGACACTGTGACTGGCAGCAGTTTAATGCAGTGGCATTGTACAAAGCTTGCTGTGGCCTCCTAATGTGATTTTTTTTTTCTCCTCTAGCAGGGAATGTCTCCAACTGATCCTGCTCAGCAAGTACCCCAATATTCACAAAAGCAAACTCAAACAAGAGATCATTGGACTGCTTGCGGGTGAATTGCCAGAAAGGAGAAAAGAGCTTACCCTCATTAACTGCACACAGGGGAACCTATGAGTCAGGTTTCTCAGGTTGGTAACAAAAGCAATCCAGAAATCAATACAATAGAGGCCAGGGTGATTTTTTTTTTTTTTTCTTTTAAAGCAAAACTTAAATTACACCATTAATTTTAAAGTACCCTACACGCACATTCAAAACAAATTTCAGGGGACAGATTTATCCAAGATAATTTCCGTATGTTTGAATTTTTTCAGCCAAAAGCTGTCCAATTAGACTCTAGAGACTTATGCAGTGGGAAATCAGTGATGCCACTGAACAAATTTTCCTGGATGATCAAGGACACACTAGTCTCATCTGACCAGGAGAGGGGGAATTATCATCTAGAAAAGAGAGTTGGGGGAATCCTTCCTCACCACTCCTCAGTGGATTGCACTGCTGTTGAGACAGAATTATACTGGGGTGTTCCCTCCAGGTGGCTCCACTGACAGCAGCGGGGGCTATTTTACATCACTAGTTCAGCAGCTTGCCAGCTGGTCTCAAGCCCCTGCTTAGAGTAACTTTTCCTTAGGAATTACACACGAGGAGAAGAGCATGTTGGATGGAAGAAAGGATAATCTTTCTCAAGTGCTGAAAGTTATGATTTTCTGGAGAATGAGTACCTGCCTGTTTTTTATAAATACAAAACCTTATCTTGTATTGAAATGGGGGGCGGGGGGAAGTACCTTAGGAGGTTTGGAGCCCAGACGATTGCTAAGTTCTTAGTGTGCATATTTGTGATGGAGCAGTAATCAGCTAGACGAGCTAAGTGTCTCATTAGGAACTCCAGTGTCCTGGAAAACAGGAGATAGGCAGATGTTCAGCACCAATGAGCAAAGCCACGCTGCAGTGTACAAAACAAACCCCAGGTCATTATTTTCTTTTGGTTTGACAGCTCCCAGAAAAAAAAAAAGTTGAACTATGTACCCTAAGACTGATGGTAAAGTTGTCTTTAGCGAATAATTACACCAGGGTGGGGCAAGGGGAATCTCTCCTGATTTGTCCAGGTCAAAGCATGTGCTGTCAGCCCAAGGGCTGGATCCCACAAACACTGAGGTGGACGGGAATAATCTAAATGCCACCAGCACAGCAGGATCGAGAAGCAGAGCGCCCTGGAACTTCATCACTTGGCTGCTTTACTGTAACACTCTGCAGCAGAAATGCACCCCTGCGCTGCTCAGAGCGGGGGGAAAGGATGTTGAACTTTAATCCTGATAAAGGGGGGAGGATTTTTCTAGGCACTCCCAGGATACTGAAAACCAGCAAACTGTATCCGAGTTTTACTTATGAAATGACTGGCTGCAGGTTTCCTGTAGGCATATAAGGCAGATCCAAGGTTAAACTCCAGAGGCTTCTGTTCACATAAAAAAAGAAGTTTTTTTTATTGTTAAACACTAGTGCCAACAGCCGTGAGGAGGAGGGAGCACAAGGTGGTATTGAAAATGCTGATGTATCCTCCTCAGTGCTGTTGCTTGGCAGCAGCCCTGGCTTGTCTCTCTCTCACTGCATGCCCTCTTTTTTTTTTTTTTTTGGAGGGGTGGGGGGGGCAAGTGGATAGGGGGGCTTAGGGGCTCCAAATTCCACAAACAGACAAGGCCTGAAGAGGGATGTTTCTGTCTGGAAACAAAACGGACCCATCTCCAGCACCCTGCACTGCCCTGCTCCAGCTCACACTGCCGGTTACCTGTGTGGAACTTCTCATGGCAGAGTAACACTAAAATAAACTGTGTTTAGGTGTTTTTCCTTTTTTCAAGCAAACCTCAGGAAAGGAGGGAGAGCAGCAGCCCTGTCCACCTACAGCATTTTGCATCCAGGTGTCTCCCAGACCCCACACACAGGCATCGTGATCTCCAAGTTAAACAAGTTTGTTTGCCCCATAAAATAAGAGTCATTTTGGGGAAAAGGTGGAATGCACCAGAGAAAATCAGATGAGGGAGATGTGTGGCAAGTAGTCTTCACCAATAAATTAGGCATTGTAATTGGTATAAATAGCTAACTACAATGTATATACATCATTACAATACTTAGTTATTAATACTATTAAAGAGACATTAACAGACACTATTGTATTTAGCTATTAATACCAATCACCATATTTGTGTCTGCTGCCTTTTTACCATACCCTGCCATAATTTTTAATACTAAAGACCATTAACATGTTGTTATACTTAGTCAAGTCTCACTACCATGTAAGTTATTAATACTAATTAGTTCAAATATCTTATTATAATCAGCTAGTGATTTTTAAACACCACCTTATATTTACTTATTCTACTAGAGCACTGTTAGAATTTGCTAGTTACTGCTGCTGCTGGGGGCAGTGGGGAATTGGAGACAAAATACACTTGACCAAATTAAACTGAAGGCCTGAACCCATTTTTTGGCTACATTTCTCTTTTTTACACTGTGATTCCTAGAGCTGGTATTGTGCCCCACTCCCCCACAAAAAAACCCCAGGTTTCCTTAGTGGTATCAGCCACTTCTGACATAAAAAGCTTGTATTTGCCTTCTATATGTAGTTTCCAAGGAAGTCCAATAAGACTATGCAAAATATATAGTGTTTGTCTGGTAATGAGCTAATGAAAATATAAATCAACTTTATGTGGCCATAAACCATTTTAATATATAGAGGCCTAGCACAGGTATCTTGAGAGGGGAAACTGGAATTGCATCATTTCACTCCTGAAATGCTAGAGATAATAAAAGGCTGAGCTGTAACCAGAGTAAAGGCTGCACAAACCTGTAGTGAGGAGGGGGCAGCTGTTGGATGACATCATGAATTTTAACCAACCGTTCTTCATCTGTAGCAGCAGAAACAGCGTCCTGGAACAAGGCAGGAAGGGATTTAGCTGCAAATAAGACTAGATACCTGCCACAGCATCATGAACCACTGATGTATTGTTCTTCAGTAGTGAGGTGGATTGTGTTGCTCTTCTCTACCTTTGGGGAGGTGTCTGTCTCTTGGGGACAGACCGGCACACAGATAACGTGAGAAAGGCCAAGTAAATCAAGATCCAGGTCACTTTAAATCTTAATTGCACAGAGCAATTCCTTGCAGAGGGCTTTGGGCTCGTGTAGCATTTGCTTCTAATCCCACTCCTGTTCGAGAAATCACTGGGGAATGGCAAATGATAGGGGAGCTCTTGCAAAGCATCGTTAATGAGCCCATAACCTTCTCCTGGGGCCCCAAAAGTGGAATCAGTATGGTGTGGCCTGGGGGATGGAGGCACCTGTGAGTAAACCTGAAGGGGAACCAACAAACCTGGGGCACTGCTGCACTTTTGAAATAGCAGGATGCCACCAGCAGTGGGAATTGGGTGTGCGGGTAACACAAACCGCACTGGAAACTTGAGATCAGCGCTTCTAATCTCTCTAAAAAGCCCAGTTTAAGCAGAAGCAAGACCAAGAAAGGCGTGTGCAAGACAGGTTCAGCTTGCTGCTGGATCCTTTTCAGTATTTCTCCCTTCAACCTGTACAGAGGAAGCCACGCTGAAGTGGAAAGGGAAAGGCGCTGCCTTGCACTTACTGAGAACTTCTCGTAGAGTTGGTAGGTCAGCAGAGGGTTGGGGAGTTCACGGAAGTACAGTTTGCAGAGGGAGCCCACGCAGTGGATGTCTTGGATGTAAATGTCCTTTGTCAAGTCAGGAATCTGCTCGGAGTCAAACTCGTGGCTGGAAAGGAGAACAGAAAAATGGACAAGGGGGTATGAAAAGAGGAAATGAACATAAAACCCAGCGCAAATTACAACAGTCAAGAACAGCAAGGGTTTCCTGATTTATAGGAAAAAAAATAAATACTTAGTCAACCAAAGCCACATCACCCATGGTTGTGGTGTTGCTAGAGTGGATTTTTCCAAAAAAGAGACTTTTTTTTTTTTTTTCTAATAAGGCATTTTCAGTTAGATTTACAACCGATTGACTGGCTAGTCTGCAATCCCTTCTGCTGCAGCAGGGCTTTTCGCGGAGGCTCCAGGGAATGTCTTCCAAGACCACGGAGACAATCTGACTATTTAAGTCCCAAGGGCTGTGACTGGGAGCTTCGGGGAGGAGGAGTGCCCACAGGTCTGAAGGAAAGCTGCTGTCCCTTTGCATTTCAAAGGCCTGGAAATGGAAATGATAAAGCAACGCTGACCAGCAGTGCCATGGGCAGCTGCTGCAGATGGAAACCAGTGTGCGCAGAAATTCCTCGGGGACAAGCTGGTGAGCTGAGCACGCCTCTGCTACAGGGTGAAGAGAGCCAGGAACCACATGAAGAAAATCCCTGAGCATTCCCCTTGGTTTTCAGAGAGAGAAAAACCAAAATCGTAAACATTTATGAAATAAAAGCTGAGCTTAGAAGGCCAAGGGCTGGCTTGCTGCTAGAATATGTGCATGGAAAGTGCTGTTTCAAATTAGCAGGGCAGCTTTGCAGGGACTAGCGTGGTGAGTCAGGCCACGGGGAGCTGCGAGAACAGGGCTGCTCCAGCTGAGGCTCAGTTTCCCTACAAGGGTCTGTCTTTAAGCTGTAAACCTAAACAGCTTAACGGGTTGTTAGGTAAAACAGTGGGCAGTGGGGGAGTCCCCATCCCTGGAGGGGTTGAAGAGTCGGGTTGACCCAGTGCTGAGGGATCTGGTGGAGTTGAGAATGGTCAGTGTGAGGTTCATGGTTGGACTGGAGGATCTTCAAGGGCTTTTCCAACCAAGGTGATTCTGTGATGCCGGGAGTCATCCTGTCTACACTACGCCCACAGCAATGCCGAGGGCTTGGTGGCAACATCGCTGGCTTCTCCCCCTGCTCAAGCCAGGCAAGTTGTAACACAGAGGAGAAAACACGCCCTTCAGCACAGCTCAAACTGAGCTCGCTTCTCTCTGTCTATGGCACAGAACCAGTCCGTACCAGTGTCTGAGGCACCAGGCCTATTTCTAACTGCAGCGGTCAACCGTACGTCCCTACAAGATCAGGAAGGAGCTCCTTCCCTCCCCTAGACACGGAGGCTGCATGAGGGAAGCCACTGACACTACACCAGGCTGGGGGGCAGAAGAGGTCTCTGCGTCTTCAGACAAGAGGGAGAACAGCCCACCCCAGTCCCTCGTCCCAAACACGGCACCGACGGAAATAAAGGTTTCTGTTTTCCCCAACTGATGGATTGCCTGCAGCCAAGATCCTCAGCGTTCAGTATATACCGCTCCCACAGGCATGTTCTGACTCATCACTTACTCATATCTGGGAGAGAAACTTATTTCCTCACTTGGCTCCACAGAAGAGCAGCGAGCACAGAAGGGAGATCGCGGAAAGACACCAACCCACCCCATGCGCAGACACTCAGCCTTGGCTGAAATTCTCTGGCCGTATCCTGCCCTACACTAGTACTGGTACTCCAGTATCTTTTCCTAGGACTAAATCTCACGCCACGTCAGAGATGTACCCCTGCAGAAGCCAAATAGGGAGTGAAGAAAGGGAAGCCCTACCACGTTCAGCCTTTTTTCTCTCTGAACTGGCTACTTTGAGAACTACATATTATTTCTCTTGACCCCAAAGGAAGATTTTGTTAGTAGAAGAATACGACTTCACAGTCTCTGAAAAAAACCCAGAGCCCTAACACAACTCAACACTCGCTCTGTTTTGCCTACCAGCCAAATAAAGGAGGCTACCGTGCTGCTAAAGAGCCAACCTCTGTCCTGGAGTAAATCTTCCCATGTGGAATAAATTCTCTAACTTTCTCTTCAACCAAAAAGCCCTTTAAATTTGGGAGATCCAATTCTTCTATGTGAAACTTAAGAACAGTGACTCATTTACAAGGATACTGCAGCCCTAGCTTTGAAATAAGCCTAATGATCTGTTTATATAGCTGGAAACTACAGCAATGCAACGTGTCCTACATTAATCAAACACTTATGAAAATCTGTAGTGATTTAGATGAACATCAGGCACAATGTCTACAAGTGATGCCATGTACTCCCTTCCTTTTGTCTTTGGAACATCTCAGAAAATTGAAAAATAAACTGTCACTTCATTCTCTGTACTATACCAGGGAATTATGCCATTGAAGTTTTAGAAAACCATTTCTAAAGCACCTTTGGAAAACAGTAAAGGAGAAAATGGTCTTGGCAACACAAAGGGAAAAAATGGACTAGAGACGCGATTAGAAAGATGGTCCAGCACAAGCCAAAACGGGAATTAAAGGGATGTAACTGAAGCAAGGGCAAACATTTTATTCAGCCAAGACTGCTGTGGGCAACAGCTACAATCAAGAGTCTTTGGAGCCTGTATATCAAAGCCTTGGGAGCAGATTTTTAAAATGGAACTTGCTGTGATTAGAAACAGGATTAAGCAGAATCAGAATAAGCCCATCCATACAAGGGTTTGCACAGTAACTGTACCAGCTCAAACCTGTCCATCGAACAGAATCACCTCGGTTGGAAAAGCCCTTGAAGATCCTCCAGTCCAACAATGAACCTCACACTGACCGTTCCCAACTCCACCAGATCCCTCAGCGCTGGGTCAACCCGACTCTTCAACCCCTCCAGGGATGGGGACTCCCCCCCTGCCCTGGGCAGCCCATTCCAACGCCCAACAACCCCTTCTGCAAAGAAATCCTTCCTAAGAGCCAGTCTGACCCTGCCCTGGCGCAGCTTGAGGCCATTCCCTCTTGTCCTGGCGCTGGTTCCTTGGCTCAAGAGACTCATCCCCCCTCTCTGCACCCTCCTTTCAGACAGTTGTAGAGGGCCATGAGGTCTCCCCTCAGCCTCCTCTTCTCCAGACTAAACCCCCCCAGTTCCCTCAGCCGCTCCCCATCAGACCTGTGCTCCAGACCCTGCACCAGCTTCACTGCCCTTCTCTGGACACGCTCGAGTCATTCAATGGCCTTTTTGGAGTGAGGGGCCCAAAACTGAACCCACTCATCGAGGGGCGGCCTCACCAGTGCTGAGTCCAGGGGTAAGATCACTTCCCTGGTGAACCTGGGAATAACTGGTAGAAACAGGATATCCTTCATATGGAAAATACCCACCCCTCTGAGGCCATGGGCTAGGATCAACACTGGAATTAGTCACATGCCACTAGGTTCTCTCAGTCCCTTCACAACAGAAGAATCCATGCCAAATGATGGGAGGAAAAACAGCCTCGCAAAAGGATAAACACCATTTACTGGGATGAGAACAGCTCCTGAGTGGGGAGGACACACACCTAGCCTTCCCCCGCACAGCCGTGCAGCATGGCAATGCCACCCACCAAGAATTATGCAACTATTCGTTGCATGTTACCAATTAATCGCTAATACGCCAGGAGTCCAAAGCAACAAGGAGAACTATCGGCTGCTCAAAAGGGCTCCGGGAGCAAGAGGAAACAGGAATGAAATGTGACAGCACAGTGACACCACAATCCCAAGTGAAGGAAAACTTCCTGCCAAATGCCTTCCACTGAACAGCGCTGCGTTCCTCCAAAACGGTGGCAAACCCAGCGTACCAGCCATCGAGCGCAGACTGCTGCCCCAGGGCAGGGTTCTGCAAGCGCACCCTTCGAACCTCGAGAGTGCCTCATTCACCCTGTGCACACAGGTTCGTCAAACCCAGCGCCCTTACCGTAGTTTCTGGATGTTGGACGCGATCCCAGACAGACGATATATTCCATCCACAATGCCATGTTTCTCAATGAACTCAGTGCAGCTCTTGAGGACCTGGGGGACTAAAGAACAAGTGTTGCTGGTTAGTTGGGCAGGTTATTGTAGTCCTAGTTGAGGTTGTGGCCTTGTCAGATGCCATAAACTAAGCCCACTACTGCTTTAGTTCTTCCTTAGAGGAGAAAGCCTGTAAGAAATTTAACTTTGGGAGTTGGTGTGGAAACTGGTCAGAGGTGTTCTTTCCTTTAAAGAAATGCCAGAATATGAATTGAGTTGAAAAAAGTCACTTCTGGTCAAGCAGAGACAGTGCAGGTCCCATCACAACTCCCACAAGAACTGTGGTATTAAATTCCATTCCAGAAGAGCTGTAAAATTGAGTAAATACAGTCTCTTTGGCCAAAGACTTCCTTTGTTTTCAAATGTATACAGGATTAACCTATACTGCTTGGTTTAAGAAAATATAAACATTAAGGAGATGCTGTTTTTTGCACCAGGGCCAGGAGAGTTCTTACAACTGCTAATTTCATCCCCAATGTCTATCAGAGCATGACTGGATTTAGATAGCTACACAACATACCACACTCACAGCAATTACACACAGTCCTGGGTATGACAGAATGGAAAAAATAAGACCAGAGGATATAATTAGGTGTCAGGTTAATATTCAAGCCGCTTCACCAACCCATTCCTTCCAGTTGACTTCTCAGCCTCACGCAGCATCCACTGCTGGAGCTTTCTGTCCACCCTTGTAAGCTTAAGGAGGAGCAAATTACTTTATTTAGAAAAGGGAGATACAACTGCCCCAAACACAGAGAGAAAATTAGGATTGAGCTCTTGTGACCATCAGCAAATCTTCATGGAAAAAGCTCAGCTCCTTGTGGATTCCTCTGCAAGCCACCTTTTTGCTACAGTTCCTCTGATGATCTAGATTTATTCTTACATTAGATGCCAGGTCTGATCAGTTTGTCATGTGACACAGATTCTGAATAGGTCATGTGGCAAATCCCCTTATATCAAGCAGCAAATGCCATCTGCCAGTCAGTCCTCCTCAGTGCTACCGAACTTCAATGCTCTGTGCTTTCCCCTTCCCAGTCACTTCACTGCTTTTTCCCCCAGCTTGCAGCAAAATCTCATGCAGCCAGAGAAAAGACTCATTTTAAATGGTTCCCTGGAAACCAGCAGGTGCATGCTTGGGCTAAGGGCGCATCTGCTCCGCACTCGAGCACAGGACAGAACAAAACCTGTAAATCTGTGTGGCACGTCAATCGTCTCAGTGAGAGCAGATTAGGCCCTGGACCTGCCGATACCCAAAGATACCAAGAGACAGTCAAAATGCGTCAGGCAGACTCTAACATTACACTACTCGGCATTTACAGCATCTCACGCTGCTTTCCTTGTACAGAGAACAAGCCTTGGAAAGCAAGCGCTGCTTTTTTTGGGAAGGAAAACCAACGGAGGTGATCACCTTCTGCTCTTCCCTCCAGGCACAACGGAAATTTCAACTTCCACCACCGCAGCCAGAAGACATTTGCAGAAGGAAACCTCAGCATCTGCTCTGAAGCTGAAGGTACCTCTTGCAGCCTTGGGAGCTCAGAGCAGCACCACAGTTGTTGGCATTAGGAATCAACCAGACACACATTTCAGGCATCTGAGCCAGGATAAGCAACGACTTCTCACCGCTGAGGGAATACGCATTTGGAGAGCACGTCAGTAAAACTTGCATCAGTCACCCACAACAGCGTAAGGCACGTGTCTGAGACCAGAGCGGGCGGAACAGAAGGCCCTAAATTCTAACACCATTTCAGAAAACACTTTTGGAAGACAATGCTTACCCCTTTACGCAAAATGATTCAGTATCTCTTGAAGAAGAAAGTTTTTAAAGCTTTAAGTGGACAGCGAAGGAGTTATATGATACTCAAGCAGTTGCCAAAAAGGGCTAAAATATGTTGTGCGTTGCACTGCAGCGTTAAGAGCAAGTGTGACCCAGGTACAAATTGGTGCAGAAAAGCAGAGAAATGGGAACAGCAGCACCCATTGCCCCGAAGGCAAAGGACAAGGCTTCAGATGCTGACACTGTGAGCGGTGTCTTTTCTTCTGTTGAGAAAAAAAAGCGCCCTAGATTGCAAGACACCCTAGGCTCATGCTCATTTTGGTTTCACAGAGAACCAAGCGAGACGATGTGAGATGTCCACACGTGTGTCTCCCCACCACCACCCGTTACAAAAGGTGAGAGGGCACAAATCTCACGAGCGAACCGAGCGAGGGTGCTGGGCCCAGCACTGCATCAGTGGCATCTCCTTCTGCCAACTGCCCGACTACAAGAGTCGCAAAGGATTGGGTAAAGGAATTTGCCCGAATTTTAAAGTGTTGCGGCAAGATCTGCCAATGCTTAGGTGCAAAAACCCAAAGGCTCTAACGGTCCGTACTGGAATCTCAACAGGAGTCCCCTTGAAATTAGTAGCACCCGTTGAAATAAAATAAATAAGCAAATAAATAAATGGCACGTTCCCTGCCTGCCTAATTCCTGCCAGGGAGGCTGATACTGGCCGGGAAGGGCGACGCACACACGCGTGGGGACCTGCCCAGCCAGCTCTCCTCTTCACCTACACACCACGACCACAGCTGGGACACCCACCCGCGCTTCCTAATCGCCGGCCTGTGCCCCAGGGAGCGAGCTCTGCACATTTCCCAGGCCTTATCCTTCTGGGGTTTATCTAGCTGTGCAAACAAACAGCACGGTAAGAACGGTATTTACCTACCAGTTCAGCTCAGCAGCAACCCCTTGTGACAATGTGAATCAGGTCAAGGGAGAACAGCGAGAAGGTGAGAGGTGTAGCACCACAATACGCTTCCTAAAGTACTTATTTGTCATGGCAGATCCTGGGCACAGTTAGAATAATTAATATACACTGAAAGAATTCTAGCAGGCTTGTTCTATGCATTTCCTAATCTGGTTACCAGGACGATCTGTTCTTTAAGCTAAATATATCGTGCCAGCACCACAGATATTTTGGGGGAATTCTGCATGGTTGGAGAAGTGACTGAAATTCAAGTAGGGCTATAATTATACTTGAAGGCCCTTTGCTGGAATGGTGACTTGATTTTTCTGATTGTTGAACAAAGATGACACCTGACAATTACCTATGTGTTTAACCTCCCTCTGCCCTTTGAATCCCAAGCCTTTTAGCTAAATATACATTTATATGGATGTATATACACACATACGAGGGAACGGTGTCTCTTGCCACCAGAATGAAATGGCAGGATGACAGCACAAGCTAAGACTTGACTTTGCGAATGCAAAGTGTGCCAAGACCACCACCTGTGGTGGCTTCCGACATCCCGTTGTGGCTTTTTCAGGCACCGATCTCTGTCTACGGCACAAATCCCTCCCCTGCTGCAGAGGTGAACTCCTCAGTGGTCACGTCACAGAATCACAGAATCATTCAGGTTGGAAAAGACCCTTTGGATCATCGAGTCCAACCCTCAGCCCAACTCTACAAAGTTCTCCCCTACCCCACATCCCCCAACAGCTCATCCAAACGGCCCTTAAACACACCCAGGGATGGGGACTCCACCCCCTCCCTGGGCAGCCTATTCCACTCTCTGACCACTCTTTCTGGGAAAAGGTCCTAATTTTGGCTTCTAGATCCCAAATCAATCACCGGATTTGAATCAGAAAGGTACCTCAGCTGCATCACAGCGGGAAACTGATGGAGATTTCTTCTCATAGGATGTAGCAGCACCTACACTCAAATTCTATTAATGGTAGTTAATTACTGTAGTTTCCTGCAATTACAACCACCAGACTTGACGACGCAGGTGGTTTGTATGAGCAGTCGTAAAGGTCCACCAAGCTCAGCACCTGGTTTCTGACAACTGCCACGAGCAAACCACGTTGAGAAAGGCACAAGGAGGGAACAAGCACACGGTAGTTCCTCCAGCCCCAACAATCCTCTGCTCAGGAAACCTCTGAATCGGCGTCTGTGTTTATTAAACCCAGCACACAGCCCTTTCCAGTTCCTTGTTCCCAGGCAAGTACCAAAAACGTACCAATACTCACTGTTGGTTTTATTCCTTTCCTGAGCAATACTGTCTTCAACCACTGACTCCGGATAATCTCTCCCCAGTGAGATTTACCCTGCTAAAATCCACGGGCAGGTGCTGCAGTTGAACACCTCCCTCTTGGTGAGAATCGGAGCACTGTATGCATTTCCCGTTCAAAATTCAGTCACCTTCCCTCCTTCCCTTCGCTGTCTCAAATAACAGGCAGTTCAAGGAAACAAAGCACAAAAGGCTGGAAGTGTGGAAGCATCAAAGGAGACCGTAGCGTATTTCATCACCACAGCAGCTAAAGGAATTTATTCAACTCATTCCTGAGCATCTCTCAGCTGGTTTGAAAGGTTTATTGCATCTCCTAGGGCTCGTTAACTGGTTAATTCTTTGCCATTAAGAGGAAGCAGAAGTTTTATGGTTTTCATTCTGAACAACATTTTGATTCATCTCGAAGTCAGGCACATTTCCTTTCCTATCATCTTGGTTTTATTTTTTCCTTTTTAATCTTTTGTAGCGTTCCCTCCCTGGGTTTTGAGAGGCTTGCTTTATTATTTTTTTTTTTCCTTTCTTAGTACGTTACTGGAATCAAAACTCTTTGTTCAGCCTGGGGAAAGAGGCCTCCCATCAAGCTCCCCTCTAGCAGTGTGGTTTTCACAGTATCACAGCAGTAAGGTGAACTGCCGCACAAGCCCGGCCTGTTGGCTGGTTAATGGACCATAGCACACCAAAATGCAGCTGAATTCCACACGTAGCAAATAAACACAGAAAGCTAAACCTGCAGCCTGGCAGCAACGAGGAAAATGAAATAAACTGTCCTGAGCACCGCTCTGAGCCACCTAAACAAAGGTGATCAAGTGCATGCAATGATACTTAAGCATATGAAAAAACCAGAACTGACTGAAGGAATGTAACAGAAGGTTAAGGGCTATGTTTTGAGAATATAAATTGAAACAATCAACCATAAGATAAAGTTTAGGTGGAGGCAGCTCACTCTTAATTGTCCTTTATTGATAGTGAGGAAGGTACATGCTGGGGATGAAGTGCCCCAAGAACACCCAGTACAACACAAAAGGTGCCAACTCCGTCGTGGATGTGCCCCTTTCTTGCAGCTTTGTGACTAGCTGAGCTCTGACAGCTTCCAGACATCTGAAATTAGCCAAATAAATCCTGTCTCCCTTGCCATATTAACATGTGGTTATGTAAAAACCTAACAATGAATATCCTCGCTTGAAGAAATGCAGTTGCTTTTACCCCAATCATCTTCCTATTGTTAGCTCAGTTTTGCAAAAAACTGTCCAAGCGTTTCCTAAAAAAAAAAAAAAAAAAAAGGAACTTTTTCCAGGAACCTCATTTCAAACTACTCCTTTGGTGAAACTCTTCCCTCTACCTTACAGTAAGTTACACAGAAGGTGTAAACCAGCACGGGACAGAGAGGTTAAAGACAGGTTAAAGATTTCTTTTTTACTGTCCTGTAGGGAGCTCCTTGCCACCCAGCGAGTCACCTGCATGTGTCACTTCAGAAGCATGCAGACCCCACCATCCCCTGCATGTTCAGAAAAACAAAAAAAAACCTTTTAAAGATTCTCTTCTAAGGACTTTTGCCTCGCTCCTAATTCTGTGTCCTCACGTTTGAATCACCAGGAGTAAGAGAGAAGGACAAGACCAACCAAACAGCAAACTTCCTTCAAGATGCTCTCTTCCCCATTTCCAAGAAGTGACCCACATTAAAATTGTTTATGCTGTGGATGAGTTGCACAAAGTCCGACCCTGCTGTCACAAGCTGCACTATTTCCTGGTAACGTGCAACGTTTTTATTTGAAGTGTGACTTTTGCACTTGGGAAAATGCAATAATGGAAAAGGGGGCCATAAACCATGAGTCAGATCCAAGAGATACCACGCAGCGCCCATCTGTGGAAGCAGCCTCTGGCACCCGACTATTTTTTAAGGCTGGGCTCTTTTTTTTTTTTTTTTTTTTTTTTATGGCAGCTTACCCAGAAACTGTGTGAAAACAAAGTGCAAAGTTCAAGCCTGAGAAACATAAATCCCACTGTGTTGCATCAGGCTAGGAAGGCAGATAACCACGTTTTTCGAGTCCTGGGAGATCAGCAACATTCTTGATGCTGGGGATATCTATGCTGGGGCTTTTTTGCACTTGAGGACTGCAAGTGGTACCTTACTGCACTCGTATCAAAGATTGGAGCTGTTGTGTAGTAGGCTGCAGCCTACTAATTGTCTGGGGTTGGTTTTTTCGTTTTTAACACAAAATATCCGCAAATGGAATAAAGATACTACTAATACATTCATATTTGGACTGTGTGCTATGTGTTCTGTTTAGATCAATTACACTTACTACAATAAGTTGAGAGGGGAAGAAGTATCCACCTCGTTAAGAGCAGAGGGGTAACAGCACAAGCAATTCCTGTAAGGACTGCAACATTTTTTCTCGTGTTTGTTCCCCCTACAGCTGTAGTGTTTCGAAATGCAAATTAATTTTCAACTCCCTGCTGTCCTCTGGGTCATTCAGGCATAAAGAATTTTGCTCCTCACAGCTGCAGGCAGGGTGAGAAAGAAGGGGAGAGAGAAACTGTCTCTTTTCTTAACTGCAAAAGCTTGTATTGCCTGCTCAGCTCTCCCTTTCTGCAAGTACTTCCCCCAAACAAGTAATTCTCCACGGGGACCCCATGTACCTCTTTGTAATGCTAACCCCGTACCCAATAATCTCGAGTTCCAGCAATTCAGAGGGCAGATGGTGAAGCAATAACAGCGCCTGTTATGTTTGGAAATTTGCCCAAACTAGCTCAAAACTATCGGCCTTTAAAAGTATCAACTTGTGTTCAAGGAGTTTGTGTAGCAGAGAACACATCTGCAGGAAGCGGAATATTCTCTGCTCATCTGCAATTTGGGTCAACTATTGGACTTTTTGTCCCGGTTGCTGGATTTGTCTTTTATGCTACTCGGGTTTGTGCGTGCAGAGGCACATTGACCGGATCAGGGAGAAACATTCAGGCACCTAAACCACGCAGGCTTTTCTTGATTTACAGAAGTGCTCCAGTGAATTTGGCACCGTTTGGTTTCCAAAATGTCTGACGTGTTTAGATTTATGAAATTATGCAAACCCAAGCAAGGAACAAAATAAATACAGGGGATACATACAAATAAGTTTACTTATTTCCTACAGACATTCACAAGGCTACTCTGGATCTAGCATGCCAACCTGTGTTAACACTTGAATAAATACTATTTAATGTTTATATCATGCTCTTAATCTTTTAAGTACTTCAGAAGAATTAGAAACTTACCCTTGTGGCACCTTGGGGGCAGATACGGACTATTAATTTGATTTTACAAACGTGGAGATGGAAGGGGAGATATCAAGCAAGATCCTCAAGGCCATGAAAAGTGTGTGGGAGATGGGGTTTGAGCTCCCAGCTCACCGCCCAGAACTCTGACTACAGCTTAGGTCAGTGATTGCCCAAGTCCTTTGGAGATGGATTTTGATTAAAAAAAATACTGTAAATTGTGAAATACTGGAAGCAAACTGGTTTTGGCCTGTCTGAGGCTGACTGGTTTCTATATATCGCCAATCTTGAAAAAAGGGAGAGCCAAATGAAATCATAGCCAGCAGGACAGCAGGATGAATGGAAGGGGATGGCTATGTGAGCTCAAAGGGGCTGTCAGATCGCAACAGCCCCACTGAATTACTGCCCCAGAATGCAACTTTACAACCATTTTTTCCCCGTTTACACTGTCTGTGTGCAGAGCTGCGGCAAACATGGACTCAGAGGCAAGTGAAAATGCTGAGGCAGGCCAGTATTTCTTCACTGCATAGCATAAAACAAGCAGGAAATGATAAAGGATTGTAAGAAACAGAGATGGTCAGTTTGGGCTCCGGCATGAAAGGCAAACCAATAAGAGTGTGTGTCAAATCCTCCCCTTTGTTAATGATTTCTCAAGCACAAAAGTAAATCACCTGGGGAGGAGAAAAAATGTAATGTATCTCTATGGCATGCAGCTTATAAACAACGTTTAAAGTTTCAAGTAATGGAAAAAAATTCACTGATGGAAAACCATGTCCTCCCTATCTAACAGCAGCTGTCTGCTTCATGGGCACTGACAGACCAGCTACAATTTCTAGTTCACTAAATAAAATATTCTGGTGCGGGATTTGCCCCTTCACAATGACTAGTCACATACTATACAATTAGTTTCAGTTTTCTCAAGAGGACCACAGCGCACAGAAAAATACTATAAAGGGGGGCGGAACAGCAGGATTTCCAGTTTCCTCAATACCTGCATTAGGTAGGAAACTCAAGACACACCCCCTGATTTGTGCGCTGTAGCCTTGTGTACGAATCCTCCACCTGCCATGTGTTTTATTTATGGCTCTCTTTCCCCAGGTATCAAGGAGAGCATTACAAAAATTATTGCATAAGTAAGGATGCACTTTTTTTTTCCTGCTGTGCCCAAGGAGAAGTTAGGATCCACTTTTTTTTTTTTTTTTTTAACACCTATATTATGGTAGACAGGGTGAATCACCCTCCAGATATACCAAAGTTAATTAACCTTAGACCTGGATAATAGCTGGATGCCCAAGAGTAAAGAAGATGAATCCTACTTTAAAGAACTTGCCCAAAGTCACACAAGAAATGTCTTAGCAGGAAAGAGAATTGCAAACAAATCCTTCAAAACTCAGATTTATGTCCTAATCATGAACTCCTTCAAAACTCAAGACAGAAGTAAAAGATCTGACCCTACTCGGAGGTTTGAAACCTTTCAGTTCACATTCAAACTTGTCAGCTTGGATACTCTGAAAATACCTATTAAAAGTACAAAAATTCCCCAAGGGTTCATTCACAGAATGAACACATCTAATATAAACCTTCAGCCTCATCCACAGCCAACATTCTCCTCAGCCCATCGTAGTGACTGTGGCCAATTTCATCATTCGGATCTAAATGTTATGGCTAACACACACGACCTACCTTCTTCGTGCAGCACTTCAATAAACCTTTGTATAAGAACAAGAAGTTATTGCTTAAACAAATCCATTGATGTGGTTGCCAGCACTCAAGTCATAACAATTCCAGGCATACTTGGGGAACTACACTCCAGGGTTGCTGTGCTGCCACGTAACCATTTGCTATTTGAACTGCAGTGGGCCCAGGTAAAAGCTCCAGGATTTATTTCCGAGGGAAGCTCTGCAAATGCTGAAAAGCCTTTCTGGGAGCACAAAGCAATTCCTTACCAAGGCATCACAGGCAGGGATTTCCATAAATTGGAAGTTCTTGGCTTTCAGGGGCTGCCTTGTGTTTACAGTTAAAAATAGTATTTAAAGAAAGGAAGGGAAAAAAGCAACGATTTTGTAAATATTTATAACTTTCTACTTTTCAGCAGAGTTTGCTTTACTACTTGTTTGTCCTGTTCATTTTCATTCTCTAGCAGTAATAGAGTGGAAACTGGTTAAATTTACCCTCTAAGAGTTAAAACATCAAGAAAAACTAAAATTAATAAACACGTGAGGCTCAACAGTCCTGAATTCCAAATCAAGGCTTCCTTCACAAATGCCAAAGATCCAAAACCAGCCAGGCAGACTTTTATTATAATGAAAATTATTCGCTAGTAAAAGGGACTCCTCACACTAGCACCAGGAACCAAAGAGATGACATATAGATTACTAAACTTATGCTTGAGCTAAGGGGAACCAGATTTGTATAGATCCCTGCCAAGATGCTGCCCGAGATCTCATTCCTTGTGTTACTCTGTTCTGGTAACACTGTTCTCCCTACACTCAAATCTGCAATAAATTAGCATCAAAGGCAACTACATCACCCAGCTGCAGCCACGGGATCGCCCGAGGGGAAGGGTAACACCGGAGGGCCCAGAACAAGCGGTGATGTCACCCGAAATCCCAAGGTGCTGCTAAGGAGCTTATCTGAAGAGCATAATGACCAGCACAAGGGAATAAAACCATCCCTTGCAAACGGTTGTGGCTGGTGCCCAGTATAGAACAGGGATCAACATCCCCTAACTGCTCTAATTTGATCGTGCGTACACAGTTCTGAAAAGTCTCAGCTTTCATTTCATTTTTTCTTTAATCCTACCCAACTTGTCCAAAATAATTGCTCATAAATTTGGGGAACTGGAAAGAACAGACAGCAAGAATCAGGTGCGTTACTAAACTCTGTCTTTCGTAGGCATTCACCTTCTCAGCAAGAAAAGCAGTTCCTTTTCCCGTTGATTACAGATCCCTGGTATTTTCTAACAATTCAAAAAGGAGCTACAGATCTTCAATATGGGAAACTGGTCGATTCAAGATGAGTGCCATTTCTACATCCATCTTTTCCAATTATGGAAGCTGATGATGTATCGATGCAAATGCATAAAGAAGTACAAAAAAATACCATTTGCTTTTAGCCTACAAAATGTTAATAGAGCTGACTGTACTGAATGGATTCCCTCATGAAGTAACACCTGATACCACTATTTCAGGGTACACCAGGGTTAGCCTGTGCTCCACTCTGACCGCCAAGAGAGAAATGATCATCTTTATCAAGTGCCAGGCAACAGGAACATTTTCAGCATGGAAAAAGAACCGACAGTATTTTATAGCCCATCCTCTGTAGCCCAGGCAATTCCAGCACATTATTCCCAGCAGCATTTGAATAGAAAGTACATTGTAAAGTAATCCCTCATCTGCTGCAGCTCACAACTCCTTTACTCCCTGAAGAGCAATGGGGCTCTTCTCTAGCACGTTGATCACACGAGAGAGCTGGCCAAGCGCGGCTAACCAACCTCGGCTAACCGACCGGTGAGCCCCCAAAGCCAGAGAGAAACGGCACCGCTGCAACTACAACACCAAATCACCTCCCTGGAAGGGTTCAAGGCCAGGTTGGACGGGGCTTTGGGCAACCTGGGCTAGTGGAAGGTGTCCCTGCCCATGGCAGCGGGGTGGAACTAGATGACCTTTAAGGTCCCTTCCAACTCAAACCACTCGATGAGTCCATGACCATCAAGCCCCCCCATCCGCGTTGCGGCTCCATCCAGCCCACCTCAGTCCCTGCATAAACCTTGGCCACATGCTCTGCCAGCGACCTGCCCGGTTTTCCAACCCTCTGGCACCTTGTGCAGCCAGGCCCAAAGTTTCTGCTAACTACGTTACTGCAGACTCCTATGCTCGTCATAAATTCAGAAGCTGTGGAGAGCTCTGTTTCGAAATATTCTGAGGCGCAAACGAGGACATGGTACAGATGCTGCAATGCAGCATTTAACCAGCTCCCACACTGAACAAACACATCCTCTGCAAGCACAATTCTTTCTAATTGGGGTCGAGCTAAATTTAAGTTCTATTTGGTTTCCTCTGAGAAAAAAAATATTGAGGGGAAAAAAAAGTCTACCTACCTACAAAGGGAACAAAGGCCTCTTCACGAGTCAGGGATTACGCTGAGTTTGCTGCATCTCGCAGCTCCATAAAACAAACGAGCATGGCGGGTGTCAACAGCACCAAACCAACTGGGAACATGTCTCAGGGCAATGAAGAAACAGCTACTCCCTACTAAGCTTGGTCTGCTTCCAAACGACGCTTCATTGGCAGGGGAAGTATTCAAAACCCAGAAGGAGCCAACAAATGAATAGCGCACTAAAATTAAACGGAGACGGGCCTCTTAAGGCAGGCTCCGTCGGGTGATGAGAGCTGACCGGAGAGGTACTGTGCAAACCAACATACTCGAAGGAAGCATCACCACAACCTTTGCTAGATTTAGACCCAACAGAGAAGTGAAAAATCCTTCACATCAAAACTGGTTTTACTCTTACAGGTACCAGCCCATAATTCAGTACTGACGTGTGACAGAAAAGAGGAACCAAAAGGACAGACCACTGTTACTTTTGCTGGAAGCAACACACCTACATACACCCCAGCCCAGTGCCCAGGAGCACCGTGGCTCCTAATTTCCATTTTCCCAAGCAGCTTGAAAAACAGATAATTTTGAAAAATAATCCTGTGATCTACCCATGACTCAGATCCTTATCTAAGAAACTGGACAATGATGTCTCCTTCCACTCACTGCTACCCTGTCTACAAGGGCCTTGAGGAAAGGGCTGTTTCACACCACGCGGAGGTGTAACTCCAGCCACAGAACGGCTTTGTCACTGTTTAGAGAGCTCAAAGTGTCAGCACACTAGAAACTGGAATTAAAAAAAAACAAAAAACACAGCCAAACCCAAAACTCAGGACACTGCCTGCCTACAGTTCATAGAATCACAGAACCACTCAGGTTGGAAAAGACCCTCGGGATCATCGAGTCCAACCCTCAGCCCGACTCTACAAAGTTCTCCCCTACCCCACATCCCCCCACAGCTCATCCAAACGACCCTTAAACACACCCAGGGATGGGGACTCCACCCCCTCCCTGGGCAGCCTATTCCACTCTCTGACCACTCTTTCTGGGAAAAAGTTTTTCCTCATGTCCAGTCTGAACCTCCCCTGTTGCAGTTTAAAGCCGTTCCCTCTTGTTCTGTCACTAATCCCCTGTGAGAAGAGACCAGCACCAACCTCTCCACAACGTCCTTTCAGGGAGCTGTAGAGAGTGATGAGGTCTCCCCTCAGCCTTCTCCTCCTCACACTGAACAGTCCCAGCTCCTTCAATCTCTCCTCACAGGATTTATTCTCCAGGCCCTTCCCCAGCTCGTTGCCCTCCTCTGCCCTCGCTCCAGCCCCTCGAGATCTCTCTCGGATTGAGGTGCCCAAAGCTGGACACAACACTCCAGGTGTGGCCTCACCAGTGCAGAGCACAGGGGGACTGTCACCTCCCTGCTTCTGCTGGTCACACTATTTCTAATCCAAGCCAGGATGCCGTTGGCTTTCTTGGCCACCTGGGCACACTGCTGGCTCATGTTCAGCTGCTTGTCAATGAGAACCCCCAGATCCTTCTCTTCCAGACAGCTCCAGCCACACCTCCCCAAGCCTGTAGCCATGCAGGGGGTTGTTGTGGCCCAAGTGCAGGACCTGGCACTTGGCCTTGTTGAAGCTCATACAATCCCCAACATGAATCACCAGGCATAGAGAAAGATTTTAAGGTGCAGTACTCACCCGTACCGCTGTTATTGTAAATGTTAACAACCTTACCTCCCTTCCTATACCTGCTTATAGTGTTACTTCTTACATCTACACACATCAATTAAAAAAAATGACAAACTGCACCCTCATCAAAAATGAAAAGGCAACACCAGCCTGCTCGCTCCACTCATCCCATCTTACCCAGACACCCTACCCTAAGGAGAAACTCCGTACACAGACGTATTATACCCTGAAGTTTAGCAGACACAAGTTCTGTCACGCCAGCCTGAGAGGAACCTTTCAGAAGAGAGGGCACTCTGCCTCAGCGCAAGACTAATCTCAAAAACTCAAGTAAACAAGGAAGACGAATGCTTTGCTAGTTCAGAACTCAGCAGATGCTGAACGTAAAGCGTGTGTACGGAGCTTTGCAGGACGGCATCGCCCGGGCTCTTGCTCCATAACATTTCTGTATCGCTTTGCTCCTCTATCTCACGCCAATTTATTCTCCTTTTGAAGGAGGTGCAACAGATGCAGAATGAGAGCGATTACTTGCTGAGCCCACAGAAAGACAACACCCTGCAGTAGGTAAAACATTTCCTCTGTGTTTTTAAATTCCCTTCTGGGCATACAGACACACTCTTCTCCTAGCTAAGCAATTCGAGCCAGCTGCCTCAACACCGTGTTTCGTAAAAAAAAAAAGTTAGACCTATTTCAGTTTTTGTCCTTCCTTATCCCTTTTATTCTCTCGGTCTGCTCCTCTCTCACCATTTCTTAGCTAAAAGACGAGCAAAGTTTCAGGTGTTCATGGCTGCAAAATTGGGACTGCTCGTGTTGTTTCAGAGCAAATTCTTAAGAATTTAGGCTTTGTCAGCTTCCCAAAGCTGATAATTAATAAAATTCTTAACACAACTCCAGTTTGGTTCAACATTGCATTTCTGAGGAGCACAGGAATGTCATGCCACTCATTTCAAACACTGTGGACAGTGTCATTGTCTCCTTCAGACCTGCTAAATCTTTTGGGTATTGGTTAGCATTAACCTAAACGAATCTACGAATGTATTTCTTTTTTGTTTTCCTGAACTGAAATGTTCTACGGATGCAATCCCAACGCATTCCCAGTAGGTACCATCCACAGACTTCAGCTACAGTACTCGCTGCTCCTATAAAAATAGTTGTTTATGTTCTGGTTATGAGGTGAAGGAACAGGGCTGCATCCCTGCGCTATCTACTTCAACTTGGGGTCTCCTGTGATGTCTCAGTCCCCTTTCAGGAGATCAGCAAGAGTTGGCTCCAAGACTGAGGAACATTAATGCTACAGAATGAAGGAATCTTAAAATGCTGCGCATGCATGGAGCTTGATTCACAGGAACCCAGAAATGTCTCCACAAAACCAATGCTGGGCATTACGTCACTTGGAATACAGGTCAGAGAGCTGAATCACATAGAAAAAAACAATCCTGCTGTGTGAAATGGAGACATGCCCCTGTTAGCAACATTCAAATTGGATCTGCTTCACTCCAGGGAGTTAGGAAAGAGTTATTAAATCAAGGGTGAAAGCAAGTGGTAACTTCTCAGATGAAGAGGCTTCATTAGCACAGCTCAGACACAGTCACTCAGCTGCACGCGATGGGAGGGGAGTGACCAGAACAAGAAGTGAGCTCCTAGACCCTGTCAAACAGGAGCCTCCAGTGGAGTTAGAACAGTTTCATTCAGCTCAGGATATGTCTTTTAGTGCTAAATAAAATGCATACCCCTTAAAGTCAGGGGAAGAAGTCAGCGCAGAGGGCAGGGAAAAGCTTTAATTATTGCTGACTTGTGCCTAACTAAAATGGACAGGAGGAGGGCTGGGGATAAAAGAGAATTCTCTCTTTCCCATTAATGAGCTCACTCTGCTGGCATGTCTCCTGCCCTCCAAGATTGCTCCCACAGCACGAATATAAAACCAGCTCTATAGCTACCCGGTGGTGTAAATTGCCTACTCCTGATGTAGTTCTTACATGGGTTACTGTCTGTTTCTGTCTCCAAACCATCCAGTTTCTGGCTCTCTGATGCTTTTCAAGCCCCAGAAATAAAGATCTCTACTGGTTCCAATTAACAAGCCAACGAGCCTTGCCACAGTCCCGATTCCATAAGAACAAGCTCATATTATTCACCAACTGGTAGTAAAACACTTCATGTCAGGCAAGGGAGTGCACACGGCTGAATGGGTTGGAAAAAGTGCATGAAACAGCTCCCCACCCTTTACCATCCCTTTTCCAAAAGGCACAAGGAGTCTGAAGCACCGCTGAAAACAAATTTAACAGAGAAACTCCTTTCCTACCCCGCTCGTCACGACACTTCGCCTTCAGCCTGCGCGCAAAAGCTGGGAGACGTCAGATTAACAATTTTGGCATGAGAGGTCTACTGCAAAATCTCCCGCGTTTGGCGAGGAGCAAAAATATGAAACAGATCAACAAGCTGACATAGCCAGACAGTGATGCTACACCCATCACGAATTTCCTGATGGCTTTAACTCCTGGGCAAACTGGCTGCAGCCCATGGCTGCTCCACGCTGCTTTTCTAAATAACTCTCAGCATGGGCCATTTATGGGAATGACCTTGGCTAGTGAACTGTGAAGGAATTTGAGTCCTCTGTTTGCTACTTGGCAATGCAGGTACCTCCCCGACTCCCCAGTCTGGATTGGAGACGTCACAGCGAGAGGGTAGGACAGAGCATGTGAAACGAAAGTTGATCCGAGGAAGAGTAGGAACAATTGTCTAGTTTTTGTCTTGGAATGGACAGCTCTTCTGTGCTACCTCCCTAAACTGCTGGTGGGAAGGCGAAAGGGACCGAGAAGAGCTACAGAAAACTCACCATGACAGACAGAGAGAAGTAAGCCATGACAAAACATAGTATCCAGTCAATTCCTGTAAATTTTGTGAAATCAATGGAAAAGGCAGATGAAGGATCTACACTGCAAATCATGCTGGGATCATACAAACGTACCGAGTTATAGAAATGTATGCATTTAACACACCAGTTAACTATTCATTGATACTGACACATAAATAAAGTTTATTTCCCTGCAAAAAAAAATATTTAATATTTATTCAAAGACTTCAAGAGGTTGAGAACTCATCTTCAGTAGTTCCATTCATCTTCGGTGCTCCCATGTCACACCACGATGCTTCTTGTTAGCATTAGTCTCAATTTATCTTTCAGCCATTGATTTTTGCTACACATTTCTCTGATAGCACCAACTAGCCCTTTGCTAGATACGATCACTCTGAAATAAGATTCCCATCCGAGGAAGAACTCAAGAATGGATTGTTTCTTACCGTCATGGCCAGAGTTGAGAAGATGCTCCCCCAGGTCACAGCCAAACACCCTTTCCTTCAGGATCCCCCGTTGTTTCAGTTTCTGTTTCGTTGGGCGCGACTTCATGAATGTACGAAGGAAGGTGATGAGCTTGCCGTGTTTTTTCGACACTGCACAACAAAATAAAAAAACAATCCCACTTCATTTTAGATCTGGCTCAGTTGGGGAAGGCCAAGCATAACATGTTCTACAGAGCACGTAAGAACTATAGTACCATTAATATCAATTATTTACAGAAACAGATTTTCCAAGGTCCGACACTAAACAGAGACTTGGCTTTTGTTCTAATTCTTGGCTAGTGAAGAAATAACAGGAGACAGCTGTAATGGAAGAATTTAACACAAAGCCACATTTATCTGCAAAGCAGCTTCAGGTGGGAGTGTACGAAAGGACTGTCACGGCGTCCTGGCAGATGGGCAGCACCCGAGAGCTGCAATTTTCATCTCTGGAAAAATGAGCAAGGCTGAACTAACAAACCCCGTCACCTCACGTACGTTGACAAACACGGTGTACGATCGACAAGCAGAAATAAATGCTCTGTTGCTGGCTCTCATTCCAGTAGTCTTGGGCGCCTCCAGAACAAACGAATGACTAATAATATCTGAACTTAGAGGACGTTTAGCTCTAAGTGCTCTAGACTATAGCCCTTGCAGCACACCTGCGATTTTAATGAACCTCGCTGCAGCTGTGGCAGGCCAGTCCACTCCAGGGCATTATTAGCTCTGAGTCTTCTCAAGCCTTTGCAAGATAAAAGCATTTCTGTCTTTGTTTTATTTAATAGAAAACTAGGCAGCTGATTTGAAGAGATGCAGTTTATCCCCTCCAGAATAAACACAACTCTGCAAAGAGATGAGAACGTAGCTCAGGAGCCATCCCTCCAACCTCCCGCTCCGTTCCTCTACGCAACGCCGCGTGGTCTCTGGGTGACACCGCTGAAATCGGGCACTCCGTTAAAAACCACCCAGTCCTGCTAAGGAGGATAATCCGCAGTCGAAGGAAACGGAGAGTCACACAGGGCAGAAGTGGGTGACACAAATAAACTCATGCAAATCGGGAGGAGAGGCCGAGCACAGGTTTGAATGGGAAGCAGAACAATGCCCTTGAATGTCAACTTTTCTTCCTGAGGCCCACTCTGAAAGCCAGAGGACTCTGGCCTCCCCAACAAAAGTGCCATTGTACACATGATTTAAAAGCAGTTTAACTTCAACAGAAGAGCTCTATTGAAAAGAACAAATCACTAGGTATAAAAGGCTGTGCTTTGTGAGGAAGCCTTTACAGCTCCAGGAAGTTGTAAAGTCTCCTGCAGCACCGCAAGGCAATACCAGCAATCACTCTCCCCTGCTCCTGTCTCAGATCCCAGAGAGGAAAGACAACCGTATATTCCACCTGCATTAAAACTGTAAGTACCGTAATCAAATTTCAGCAGAGTAACACTATTTCAAACAAACAACAAAAGCAACGAAGACCCTGGGTGACAAAGGCGCATCTCTTCAGAGTCGCCGCTGCTCGGGAACACGAACAACCTGAAATTCTGCGAGCGGCTTTGGAAGTTGGGACTCAGCAAAAGAGAGGTTTATGCAGCAATGCTTCCTGCAGGCAGACGGGTATTCTTCAACCAGACAACATGAAAAACCTTGTCCCGAGAGCAAGGTTATACCATGCTACGCTTCACGATGTTTTAATCCCTTGAAACAGGGGAATACATCTGAATACCTGAAATCCTAAAATCACCAACAAAACCCGTGTCTGCGTTCTCAACAGCCAAGCCTGAATCATTTAACAAAACGCAGAAGCATTGAGCATGACAAACTGTGGCTATGGGGGCTTTAATTAGAGGAATGTTTTCAGTTTGACAGGGTTTTTTAATTACTCACAATAAATGAACAGATTGTGCTGACGTGCCAAACTAAGTTCGGATAGATTTTGGTTGTATCCATCATCACAGTAAAGTAACGGCTCATTTATCATCTCCTATCAGCCCTGCTCAAGAATAAATGGAGACGGAGTGTCATCCTGGCTTGTGTGGAATTTCAAAGGGTTAGCACCCCCGGGCTGCTGCGATAATGCTATTGGAGGTGATAGACCCCAGACAGACGCTTTTACAACAGTCAAATAAACAGACAAATAAAGCAATTACTAATACATATGTACTCATTTGACTCATTTCACAGACTCCGTACACAGTTCTTCATGGAGTATCTTGCCTGACTTAATGAAAAATGAGCCCATTGAATAATGGATTTAAAATGAAGAAAAATGCATCCAATTCCAGTACTGCAGAAATTCTACTGATGCTGGTGACCAGGTCAGCAAGTGACTTTTGGATGTCACCTCACGCTTTAAAACTAGGAAAAGGTGCAATGGATACACCTCCATGATGCAAAGATGTGCTTTGCTTGCTATCAATACTTGTTTACTAACCAGAAAGGAGACCTGAATTTTTAAAACACAATAAATCTGCTCTGCCTTTAAAGCACTCGGTACAGGTTAAAAGAATCATCTTGTTTTCTGCATCATTAAGCAGACTCCTGCAAGCACACTCCCATGGTGTACCAGCGCAACAGTCCAAGGCACTGTCGGGGCAATGCCTGAGCAGGTTCAGTAACCAGAAATTCACTTATCAACGGCCCCGTTGAAACATTTGCACGGTTCCTTGGTTAAACAGAGTGTCCTGCACCGCTCTTCTCTGAATCGCTGCCTACTCTGTAGGGGAGTTTCTCAGGCTAAACTGGCTTCAGAGTTTTATACCTACGCAAGAATGATTCACTGATCGGAGTTCAGCTTCTCCTAGGTGGGAAGAAAAAGAGAACAGCAAGGAAATGCAAGCAGCCATCTCTTTGCTGACAGGTTATAAAAAAGAACAAAAAAGCAAGTAGGTGTCTGATAAGGATAAGCCATCCCTACAAGCTGTAAGAGCTCAGGGGGCTGGCAGGTATGCTGTCTTTCTGCCAAGAGCAACAAAGAGCAAAATACTTTCTATCTTTCTTCCCAGTCCTCTGGCATCATTTGACCCTCAAACCAGCAATGTATCCT
The DNA here is from genome assembly GCF_047716275.1 of Strix uralensis. Classification (NCBI taxonomy): domain Eukaryota; kingdom Metazoa; phylum Chordata; class Aves; order Strigiformes; family Strigidae; genus Strix; species Strix uralensis. The sequence goes on along the minus strand of NC_133997.1, from coordinate 6,760,573 downwards.
AAAAGAGATTGAATTTTTGATGCATTTTGGTTTCGGTAAAGCTAGCACAGCAGTCCCAGTTTCCAGATAAGCACCAGTTCACAGAATCACCTTGGTTGGAAAAGCCCTTGAAGCTCCTCCAGTCCAACCATGAACCTCACCCTGACCGTTCCCAACTCCACCAGATCCCTCAGCGCTGGGTCAGCCCGACTCTTCAACCCCTCCAGGGATGGGGACTCCCCCCCTGCCCTGGGCAGCCCATTCCAACGCCCAACAGCCCCTTCTGCAAAGAAATCCTTCCTAAGAGCCAGTCTGACCCTGCCCTGGCGCAGCTTGAGGCCATTCCCTCTTGGCCTGTTGTTGGTTGCTACCAAGAATCCTGCAGAATAAATGTTTTCTGCTCCCACACACTGGTCCCAGACCTTTTCTGTCCCGCCGGTGACAGACCCAGCAATAGCGAGCGGTGCTCTCCTGCTGCAGCGCCAGTAGTTGTCCTGCACCCATTCACCAATCTCAAAAACTCCACAATTAGTGAATGCAAAGAAGTCATGGAATCAAGGCACAGGGTTCAGACCAGAAATAAATCTAAAATTGTTACAAACTAAGGAGACATGGGTAGAATAAACTAGCCCTTTTCTACCTTTATCGTCCCACCAATAAAGCGGGGATGTGACAAATCTGAACCGTTCAGAGTTCGTGTCTCCATGGAGGTGTTCATGTCAACAAGTGTCACAGAAGTAAATTCAGATAAAGCAGAAGCACCACCAGACAATTTTACATGGTTGCTAGTCAGACATAGTGCTGAGTTACCAGCTGAAAGGCAAATATAACTAAACAAAAATCCTAACATTTATCCATACTAATTTCCACCTCAGATTTAACCACTGTAAAACAAATTGTTTACCAAGAAAGGGAGGTTTTCCTAGAAAGAGCAGGGGCTGATTTTCCTCAGAAAGGCAGGTTTGGCTAAGTATCCTGGCCTGAACAAGCAAAGGCAAATTCTCCATTTAGCATAGTGAGATTGGCCGAAAAAAGCCCCAATCAAAACCCAAACAAAAAAACCCCACCTGAGGTTGGACAACTTTTGAAGTTTTGCTGGCACGAATGTGTCAATTAGGAACGAGAAAAAATATCACACCCTTAGCTGACATAACTATGCTGGCCAAAGGGAGGGAAGAAAAAGGAATACTTGTGCCAGGTAGTTTATTATGGTTTTGGGAAACTGCCATAGTCTCTACCTCTCCGAGGAACATTTATCAATCAAACCATGCCGTTGTTGCTATACCACCAAGCTTTTGTAGTATAAGCGAGGCCTGAACTCCCCTGAGATTGATAAAAACTATTAAATAACAATTACTTCATTAAAAGGAGGGCTTGTTCACCCTAATGCCACAGACTGAAAAGGCACTTCAGGATATACTTTACGCAGCTTGTTGACTGGAGAAATGTGTCAGCGATCAGCTGATTCAAAGGAGCTTCATGGCCATTGTTCAGCACGATATGTTCTTCCTGGGTTATGTTGGGAACCTGCTGAAAGCTCATGGGAATCTCTTGGGATATGCTGAGGTCTCCTGCATCATCCCCTGACCTGTTGTCCTCACGGGCCATCACGGCATTCCTGTTGTGTTCCTACACCTTTCCGTGGGGTTGCACTGCGAGCCAAGTCACGGCAGCGGCCCAGATTAAAAATAATCTGCTGAAGTTGATGCTCTTACAGCAGAAGAGCATGAGCAGTGGTGGCAGCCCAAGCGAGGGGGCGGTGGAGCAAAGCGCAGGAAACGGGACCTCCTTAGGCTGAGCTCCCTGCCAAAGCCAACACGCCGCAAAGTTACACCCTCGGTCTGCTGCAAACGAGATGAATTCACCAGGGCACAACCAAGCCACAACTTCTGAGCCCTCCTGCGCCTGTGTGGATCTGACAGGGATGCAATTCCTCTGCATTTGCACCCGTAAGATTAGAACACCGTCCAACGATACCGCGTGTCTCAGCCCAAACTGCAGAAGTATCATGTCTGGGCCATAAAACTCTTCCTGATACCTCTTCTAAAATGTAATATTTAATTACAATTGCCCAAACTGTTGGCAACAAAAAGAATGAGGAAGAGAAGGCTGAGGGGAGACCTCATCACTCTCTACAGCTCCCTGAAAGGACGTTGTGGAGAGGTTGGTGCTGGTCTCTTCTCACAGGGGATTAGTGACAGAACAAGAGGGAACAGCTTTAAACTGCAACAGGGGAGGTTCAGACTGGACATGAGGAAAAAATGTTTCCCAGAAAGAGTGGTCAGAGAGTGGAATAGGCTGCCCAGGGAGGGGGTGGAGTCCCCATCCCTGGGTGTGTTTAAGGGTCATTTAGATGAGCTGTTGGGGGATGTGGTGTAGGGGAGAACTTTGTAGAGTCGGGCTGAGGGTTGGACTCGATGATCCCAAGGGTCTTTTCCAACCTGAATGAATGAATCTGTGAAAGGTAGGATGGAAAAGAGCTCCTGACTCCTTGGCTTTGAATCATGGTGACCAAACAGGAGAGTCTTTCTATAAATACGGCCTTACTGCGTCCCCGATATTACGTTGTGCATGTGTTTTCCTTCCCTTTTCAGTAAGAAAAATCCCACGAATCAAAGGCTCTGAGAACAAAACAGAACAGTCAACCTTGCAGCTCTGGCCAGCATCTCCCATCTTACACACCCTGTCTCTTTTTAAAGACCGGGGGAAACCAGCAACAGAAAAGCAAACAGCGGATTTCAAGTCTTGCACATTTACGTGCACAAAAAGGTAAGTGCTCCCTCGGCGGGTGTCCGGGCATGTGGTGACCCAACAACGTTATTTTGAGCAGGATAATGGCAGCTTCCATTCTGGGTCATCCTCACAAACCCCTGCCTGTCCCCCTGCAACCTTGTTAGACTTTGCCACGGGAAAACAAACCCATGCTAAACAAATAAAAACCACCTGCTTTATCTCCTGCTTTATCTCCTGTGGCTATCACTAATATTTTGGTTTTGAACTCACGCCTAGGCAAAATCCTCTTCACAGAACCCTTGACAGCGGCATGTTTTCTAACAGAGGGTTCGTAAACTTTGACTCGAAGAGAAAATCTTGGAGGGTGTATGCTGACCCACATTCCAGCAAGTGGCCAGCCTGTTTGTTTCTCTTATTATTAACAGTGATTTTACATGCTACAGAACCCAGCTGTCCCTGCTGCGAGGAGAGCGTGGTGCTAAGGTCAAAGGCAAGAACACGTGTGGCTGCATAGTTTAAAATATATAAACAAACCGCAATATCCAGTCACAAAATCAAAGATAGAAAAAGGTGTGGAAATGCCATAAAAAAAAAAGCACAGCGAGGTATTACAAAACAAAAGCAAAATCCATCCTCTCTGAAGAGAGATTTACAGCAAGTCAAGCTAAAATTTTTCCAGGCTATTAGCCCCTCAAGACCCATTCTCTAAAATTAAACCCTACCGAGGGGAAAGAGCAGCAACAGACTCTTTTGAAGAAAGAGCAGCACCAGAAATCAGGAGATGAGAAGCCGGGTTTGGTTTTGCCACATATTTCCTACGCTCCTGGTTCTGCAAACACTCAGGAAAACATTTAACTGTGCAAGTGGACTGAGTTCAGCTGCTTCCCCACACAGCATCAGTTATCTCAGCCCTTCCTTAAAACCCCAGTAAATATTTTTAATATCCATCCCTTCACACTTAGAAAGACACAGTGTGGACCCACATCTTCCTGAAGAGAAATTATACAAAGCCAAGAATTGAGTCACATCTCCCAGTTCTCTGTCATGTTCCTTAGCAACAAGACATTTTACTCCCTTCCTCCTGCCACAGCAGACTCTATTTTGGAAGCTAATTTATACAGCCCTAAAAAGCCAACCAGAATCTGGAACCATGCACCACCAAGCACCGTCCTTTAGTCCTTGAATAGGACTCTGGTTTTGAAGAAGGACCAACCAACACCACACCAGTAATTGCACTAATCTCTACACTGGGCTCTCTCGCTGGTCGTAAAGATTTTCAGAAAGAGATTTTAAAATTCCATGGATGTGAGAGTTTAAAAATATCCTTCTATCTCTAATAACCTTCATAAATGTGTATTACCGATTTGCTCTATAAAGAAAAGAAAAATAAAAATGCTGTGTGCTTTTTGATGCTGCAGCATTTATCTTGTGCCAGGCTGACATCAGTTAAGGCTGGCCTCTGTGATAGAAGGAGTCACAAAATATGTTAAAGGTGATTAATTTCAATGTCATTAGATAAAAACCATTAAAATTAACCATGACGACAAGAACCAGCCAAGAATAAGCACATCATTTCTAGCTATCACGAGAGCACCATACACATGGAGAGTAAAGCAGGTCATTAAAACTGGTAAGTGCTGTTGCTGTTTTTATTTACAGTCTAGTAATAAGGAAGCTGCATTTCTTCTTGTATCTGCCCAGGCTTCTGGAGCCATCCTTTGGGCCGTGTCTGTAAGCAATAATCTCAGCAAAACTGCAGCGTTTCCTCGCCCTTGCCAGCATCAGCCTTTAGCCCAAGTCGGAGTACTGGCTTCTTTGGGTTAGCAGAGGAACATCTGGCACCAGAGGCTGACCAGCCTGGCAACTCACTGGGTGCTTTTTCATGCCGAGATTATACAAAAACCTCTGTCAGCTTCCACTGCATTTGGGTCTAATTAGTCCTCTTCCAGAGACAGAAGACTGCAAATTCAAAAGTGTATCTGACCAGCAGCACTGCTTTCAACATTTATTTAACTAAAATCACACATCTGTAGGGATGTGCACAAGGATTATCTACAGTTTGAACTGTCTGGAGAAGGTTTCTTTATGTCACTGAGAAAATGCATATGAGAACCAAGAACTATTTATAACGGCAAAAAACTCTTTCCATGCTCTTCACTGCCAAATTCTGGCAAATTTGTTGAGCATTTAAAGTGGGATAAGAACGATAACTGCAAGGTTAGCTCGATGCAGAAGTATGTCACCTACGTAGATGGGGAAGTCTGGTAGCAAGAAATCTGTGATACTTTCCAGGTTAAAGATACGTCTGATCTTTTCATAGACTCTAAGGCCATAAGGGAGCACTAAGATTATATGACCTGACCTCCCGAACAAACAGACCACAGGCCATCTCTGAATTAATTCCCTGAAGTGCAGCATACCTACCCCGAGGGAAGCAGTATACGGTTGGGAGATATAAATCAGTTAGCTGAATGCTAATGAGAAAGGAGAGAGGTTTCAAAGGTACAAGGGCTGACAAGGTCAGTCTATTAATTCTATTAACACGTTTGAATTATACTTGGAGGAAAAAAAAAGCAGCGCTAATACAGTCTTAGTGACAACGCAGCAGGATGGGCTTCGCTTAGGTAACACAGGGGCCTCGAGGGTTTGCAACTGGAGGTGAGGAAATAACAATACGTGGGGCTGCAGTTCAGAGGAAACAAGTTATGAGAGGCCAAAACTGCAAAACAAGAGGGAGCTGAAAACAAAATGATAGAGATGAGGGCATGCAGCACACCAGGCAGTGGTGACAGCAACTCAGGTGTCACAAGGCCAGCAAAGGGAGACAAGGGCAGCAAACTGAGAAACGCAGAGCTGGGAGAGACACCTGCAACATTCTTCTGTTTCGTTCGTACCACATTTTGCTAAACCTCTGGGTGTTCTAGCAGAGCTTAATGCAGTCCTTTTGTTTATCTCGCTTACCTTGGAGATTAATGATCCTCTCGAAAAATAATGTTCTGACTCAGTTGTGCATCACTAGCACAACTAAACATCAGATCTGCCCGTCAGAGAGACGGTGTTGGTCTTTCACCCACGTTCACTTTGGGATATCATGATCACTTGACCTTGCATGCCCAAGCACATGTTACACCCATATCTACATGAGATCCTGACATCAACGTATACTGAAGCCTTTATGCAGCACTGAATTTGCACTAAAAAGAAGGTAATACTGTAACTTGAACATATCTCTAATGCTTGCATAATTCAGATAGTTTGAAAAGAAACCCTATTTTAGAACAACCCCAGTGGTGCAGTAGCATCAAGGACAACCAGGTACGCGCCAACAACCAAGTAAGCATCACGATCAACCAGGTAATTGTGTGTTAGATGTGTCAGACACTCTCCAGACACTTGCAAATAAGGAAGAGAGGGGAGAACAGTCAAGAGCCAAGATGCCACCCAACCCATTAGGTGACACCAGCGCGGGTTCAACTGTACCTCAGCCATCTCTGCCAGAAGTTTCTCCAACTCAACAGGCTCCAGTGATGAAAATAACACACGTTCTTTGTTGGCAATTACCTGAGCTGCTAGCTATCCTTACAGATGGAGTTTCTTAATGGCTGACCTCAACCTCCCTGAATACAAACTAAACCAAATGTTTATTGTCCTGTCTACAGCAGCCATGGCTTCAGAGGAGTCAAGAACTGACTGTTCTCAGACTCATACTTACTTGAAGGCGAACTCCCTTCTTCAAACACCAGCTGTATGCTGCATGCAGTAACCTTCCTTGATCAAAAGGCTTCAAAACACCCTAAATGAGGTTGCAGCATGGCTGCTTGTGCCTCACCCACGCTGTTTTTACTTCTGCTACAAATGGTAGCATGCTGCAGGATATTTTCCAAAAACTTGACAGTAACCCAAGCCAACCCTGAATAACATCAAGTACTTTGGACACACGCACGCAGCCCAGAGCTTTCACTAGTCATTCAAACACAAATCACGCTTCAGCCCAATCCTGACATCAGCTAAACCAGGATAACCGGAGTGACTGCAGCAGTCAAGTTACTCCAGTTTTGCACGGCAGCTCGCTCCAGCTTGGGCGGTGGGAGGAGGCAAGCAAGGAGAAAAGATCTGACATGAATCAACAAACAACAAAAGTTGAATAATTGCGAGTTTGGCAGATGGAGCCCAATCCTGTAGCGAGAGGGTGTTTGCTCTTATGCAAGGCCTTGGGAAGAAACCTTTTTTTAATTCCATCAGGAAGGGATACGAGCAATCCATCTGGAATAAGGAGAGTCGGGTCAAAGCACACCACCTCCCTTTCCTCACACTACGCGGCACAGCCGTTACCTCAATCCTCAGCGAACAGACTCCTCTGAAGTATGCGGTGCTCCCAGTAGGACAAGTAACATCACTGCTGCTCTCCCAATCCCTTCACAAGAGATGCCTATCTCCATTTTCACTAGCCAGAGGGCAGCTGTTTACAGCCCAGACCAGCTACTTTCAAATTACAGTGACCTACTCCTCCAAGATTGATATCGTTCTGGTTCTTTTTCTATTTACAACCCTGAGTTTCTAAATTGTTTATACTTCAGCTACTAACACCTGCATTAAGCCCCGAGATGATTATGCCTTTGGAAGCAAAATTCCCACTCACCTGGAGTGGAAACAGTACTGAAGGCAGCTGACCTGAGCCTCATTCACCTCACGGTCACTTTATACAGCACGGGCAGGATACAATAGCTTTAAAGAGGATGAAAATAACATCTTCCCATACATCCTCCTTACACAGCTGAAGAAGTGTGGAAAAGCTTTACTGAAAATGAAAATTGGGCCTAATACGTTTGGGGATTTGCAGCAAACTAAATCTGCTTTCTAAGATTTAGGAATGCAGATATTGCATTGTTTTGCCCGCTTTATTCTTTTCCTTTATCTTACCAGTCCAGAGCTTTGATTTCAAATGAGACTCTTTTATCGTGCCTGTGTGGTGCCCAGAACAAAAGAGGTTGGGGAAGAGTGGAAAGGGGAGGCCTCCTGTCTTCTCTGTCATAAATAATAAGATCCTGCAGGGCATTTAGTCCTTAAAATGGACTATAGCTTCTAGGACGTTTTCTGAACAAATATGAACAGATGAGCCATGGCTACTTGCAAAGTGTCTACTGTGATCACAGTAACTACTCTCCCTGGGAATTTTATTTTTCAGAGTGTGCATTCACTGCCCTGGGGCTCCGGCAAACAAAGGACCAGCATTTTTAAACAGGAAGCCCCCTTCTCCTGAACGACAGCATCAATAATATTAATGCTTAGGAATGCATCCTATGTCCTCCGAGTGCCAGTCTGGGGAGGGAGGGAAAACAAAAAGATAAAGTGATATGCAAAAATCTATTGAAATTCAAATTCTAGACATTCCCATCTGTCAGCTGCCTCTTTGGGAGCTAGGTATAAAATCTGAGCAGGAAGCACTGATCTGGCATCTCGGCAACCCCAAGGACTGTGCGGGCATAGTTGACTGCGCAGGAGGGGGCCTGCAAGCTGAAATTCCTTCTCCCCTGGGATTTGGGTGGGAATCCTCACACAAATCACCCCGGACATGAAAGAGGCTCACTTTAACAGCTCCGGTTTGCTACACACCCCTGACCCTAGACCAAGTCCAATAAAAGAGTTTACAACTATGGACTCAGTGAGTAGAAAGGCACAATAGAAACCTGAAGTCAGAGATTAGTAAAAGGGAAACAGAAGTAAAACAATTAGCAAGGAGGCGGGGGGGGGGGGGGGGAGGACAGGACACAGGGAAGTATGTGGTGTAAATAAATCGTGAGTTGGCAAGAGGAGCCAGGCAACCTGCCCAAGGGCACAGATCCCTGAGGATCTTCTCTGGCAGCAGAAACAAACGGGTCTACAACCCGCAGCCAGGGTGTCAGATGAGCGTCACTGGAAATTACTGAGTAACAGCTACTTTTTCATCTGGCTGAAAACGTGATCCCGGTGATCTGGCTAAAAAAAAAAACCCGTGATCCCAGGCTGCCCCTCCACAGGAGAAGTCATCCGAGAGCCTCCACCGCATCGTCCCTGTGTAAGATCTGTTCTGCTCCAGGCTGGACACGTCCCCGTGCAGGTCACCTCACAGCACAGCCTGGCCCCCCAACCGGGGGGGCTCAGCTCCCGCACGCCCCACGCCTCCTCCTTCCCCATGCAACGTTTGGCAGAAAAGAAAAATCTTCATTCAAAAGACGTTAATTCTCCAAACCCACAAATTAAATAGCTGGCAAGTTACTAAGCAACAAGTGGGAGCAGGAACCTAAAAATACTCCGCAAGTCTTACATAAGAAAGACGCTAATGCGGGGTGGGGAGGGGGGAAGAGACCTCTCTTACCTTCCTCTTCCTCTCCTGGTCCCAGGGCAGCCCCAGCCCAGGGGCTCTGGCTCGGAGGGGGGGCTGGAGGGATGAGCTGCTGGGGGAGAGGGGGGATGGAGGGAGGAAGGGATGCGGGATGAGCTGCCGGCGGAGCAGGGGGCTGGAGGAAGGAGGGGATGGAGGGAAGAGCTGCCGGCGGAGCGGGGGGGGGGGCTGGAGGAAGGAGGGGCTGGAGGGAAGAGCTGCCGGCGGAGCGGGGTGATGGCGGGATGAGCTGCCGGCGGAGCGGGGGCCGCACACCGCCTCTGCGGCTCCTGCCAGGCCCCTCCCCGGCCAACCCAGCCCCGCCGGCCCGGCTCCACCTCCCGCAGGTGCCTCCTCCCGCAGCCCCGGCCCGGTGGCCGGTCGCCCCGTGTCCCCTGTGTCCCCCCCCCCCAACGCCTCACATGCTCCACTTGAGCCGGCGGGTCCCACGCCGCACCCCCCCCCCCCACCCCCCCCATCCGCAGCCAGACCCCCGGTTCCTCTCAACACCGCCCCGACCTCTGCCAGCCTCTGTTCTCAGGATGGTGAGCGCGGGTCCGTTCTCTTCCAGCTTGTGGGTACCTCTAGGAAAACCCAGGGGTGCGAAGAACAGGGCCGGGAGAGCGGCGCTTGCGTTTATCCACGGCCTCCTCGTTCCACGCACTGAGCTAAACAGCACCCCAAAACTACAGGGGACACCCCCAGTAAGGGCTCAAACCCCATTTCATGAAGACTGCAGAGGTCTGGGGTACACCTGCACCATCAGTTAAGTCTGTCCCCACTCGCGCGGCAGATTCTCAAATCCACGCTAAAATGTTGCCTCGGCACGTCCGAGAGGAAGGGAGAGACGTCGAGCACGCCTGAACGCTGCCATGGGAGCACGACGTCCAAACCGGCCGACCGGACACAGGCTGGGCCCCTCTGCCCCGGAGCTCCGGGGCCAGCGGAGACACTTTACAGCCCAGGGTGTCTGTTCTGTTCATCTAATTACAGTGCTAAAGAAATTACACCCCCTCGCACTCCGAGTGGCTGTCAACCAGCATGGTTTGTGGCCGCATTGATCAGATCACTGAAAACAAACTCAGTTAAAAATTGTCCAGGAGAATAAATCCTGTGAGGAGCGATTGAAGGAGCTGGGACTGTTCAGTGTGAGGAGGAGAAGGTGAGGGGAGACCTCATCACTCTCTACAGCTCCCTGAAAGGACGTTGTGGAGAGGTTGGTGCTGGTCTCTTCTCCCAGGGGATTAGTGACAGAACAAGAGGGAACGGCTTTAAACTGCAACAGGGGAGGGTCAGACTGGACATGAGGGAAAAATGTTTCCCAGAAAGAGTGGTCAGAGAGTGGAATAGGCTGCCCAGGGAGGGGGTGGAGTCCCCATCCCTGGGTGTGTTTTAAGGGTCGTTTGGATGAGCTGTTGGGGGATGTGGGGTAGGGGAGAACTTTGTAGAGTCGGGCTGAGGGTTGGACTCGATGATCCCGAGGGTCTTTTCCAACCTGAATGATTCTGTGATTCTGCTATTAAAAAACAAAGCAAAATGACACGGGATCATTTTACAGTGACCTAGTTTACAGCCCAGCTCCAAAAACCACCTGTACCAGCACAACACACTCCAGAGCAGGAAGCAGAACAGACCATAACTTGACTTTACACCAGCGATGCCATCCCTGCTCGGCCACGGGGACAAAAGCCGAGAGGGTCACGGGGCTCAGGAGACTTCAGCTGAGCCTTCCAGCCTTTTCCTGGTGCCAGTGAAGCTGGTGGCGTTACCTGCATTTATCACACGCTCGAGGAATAAATATTGCTGCTGTCCTGTCTAACCACGCTGACCCCAAGCTCCTCGGTTCGTACGAGGCTGCAATGCAGTTTATCAATCTCAGTAATTGCTGTCACACACTTCAAAATGTGGGCTCACTAGATAAGTTGGACAACCTCAGGGTCAGAAGGATTAAAGAGGAATCTGCTTCTATTTAAGCAGACATCTTGATGATCAGGAGGGGAAAACTCATTTCTTTCGGTGTTTACAGTTTCTCCTCAAGCAAATGTGTTATTTTCAAAATTGTTTGCTGACTCATATCTCCAAATAATGCTTCTTCTCCAGCTACTTATTATACTTGGTATTTATTACTGGAATTGTTTTGCTTGGACAACGATCATACTATCACATTACTTTTTTCCTCAGCAGCCAAGCATGACTCTAAATCCGGTTCTATATACGCTTATGTACAATTCTGAATACAAAACCTTCCTCCTGATACCAGCTCACCATTCCAGGAATGTTCTTCCTATCAAACCCACTGATAAAATTTGGTAAAATCCCAACACAAACAGGGAATGAACCCAACAGGAGCAATGCTACTCAAAATTTACCTGCAAAACGCACGTACAATTCAAACCAGCAGAACAGCATGCAGGACTGCAGAGCAGTAACACTACCAGCTACCCAAAACTACCAGGATGTGTTATATGGTCCCTCCATCAGGGGTTTTTTTGTTGTTTTTTAATGTAGGCCAGGCAGAATCCTACAAGGCTGATGAACCACGTTGTGACAAACTGTTGCGGTTCGCACACTTTGCTGGTGCAGTTTCAAACTAGAGCCCAGAGATCGCACAATCCTGGTTTTGCTGATCAGGCAGGAATAGAACAGCTGCATCACCAGGAACACAGAGCTCCCCCAACCGTGGATTTGGGTTTTACCTCTGAAAATTACTGCTCTGACAATCAACAGTGCTTGAGGAGGTATTTTACTACGTGGTGTACAACGGCACACCTTTCCCCCACCTGCACTTTGTTTCCTGTAAAGAAAAATACTTAATGCTTGTTACAAAACGCTTTTCTTTAAGGAACGAAGCCTGAGCAACCACGGATGTGGCTTTTCTGCACCTGGAAACGACAAGTCAGCCTTTGGCACAGCACTCCATCACGGACACAACTCCTCTGGCTCTGCAGCTCTCGGGCTCTGCCCTGGGCAGGGGATCTTCGCCCTGCACTGTACTGGGCAGTACTGGGATGCCCTCTTTCTGCTTCTGAATATTTGATTGAAAGCAATAAAACAATCTTCACATGTGGGTCTCATTTTGTGTTCCTAATTTCTTTTCCCAGACAATTTTAAGGAACAAAGGCAAGCGAAAGAGATGCATTCTCCTCTATTTACGTGTTCATCAGCTTGCAGTGGAGCAGAAGAGGTAGATAATGAATGTCTCTCTTTTAAACACAGCTAACAAGCCCAAGCATTTGAAATCACAGACAAAAGGCTCCGTCTACACGCTTGTCACAAATTCAGTCTTTAAAGCATTCTGAAGTTTAACCTATCCTCCAAAATTTATTTCAAACAGAAGCACTGGGAAGGCAGAATAACCTAAAAAATGTTATTAATATACTCTGTAGCTTCTTCCACTTTCTGGTTTTGCAAATTTAACCACTGAAGGAAGCTTCAAGCCATTATTAGAAGTTAGGCAGCCAGTATTTTTCAATGCTGCTTCTTAGCTAGATTTATCCTGCAATCAAATACTCTCAAAACTCAAAAAAAGAACCCCCAAATAAACAACCACCCCCCCTTTTTAAAAAAAGGTTTTGGGGAGAAACTAAGATTATAGATGAAGGCAGACTGGGAGATTAAAAAAAAACCCTGACAGAACAGCACAGCATGCAATAGACTGCCGTGGGATAACCTCAAAATGATGGGATTTGATTCACAGTTTACAGAAACCAGGTTTGACATAGAGGGATCTCGTGTCCCAGAGTACCTGGACAATCCTGTGGTCACCTGCTCTTTTGGTGGATGGAGCCACGGTCTGCCATGGCTGTCCAGGTTCGCAAGAAAAATCTTCCAAATATTCCATTTACAAAGGTAAAAATAGTTAGGAATGATGTAATACAGAGCCAAGTGGGTTACAGAGGACTTTCACTTGCCTTTTCCTATAGCAAAAGCAAGTTCCCACGAGAACAAGTCAAAGAATTTGATGCAAATTTCCCACTGCAGTTACAGGATTAAATGCTGAAGAAGAATGAGTGCGGCACTGACACGAGCTCTTAAATGAGATCCGACAGATGAAACTTCAGATCAGCAAAGTCTTCTGAATTAATCACAGACACAGGCTGATTCATGAGCTAGCGAAGCAAGTCCTTAAAGGCCAGAGTAACATTATGGTCTGCAGTTTGCAGCAGTAAAATTCACTACGAGGGAGAGGGGAAGGAAAGGAGGGAGGAGGGAGAGATGGAGAGACAGAGAGGGACAGGGGAGCCTTTGCTGTGTAGGATTTCTGGCAGAAACGTGCCACAGATCCTGTCTAAGCAATGGGCAATACTTGGGCCATAGCCGTGCCCGAGAAAGCCAAACAAACATATGGATGTGCCAGCGTATACTCCCCAGCTCCACTCCTAACGTTAATTTATAGCTTCCCACAGACACTTCCTTGCAGATGTAGCAACACCACTGATCCCCACGGGCAGCAGAGCGAGAGCCAGATGGAGTCAGAGCCCAAGCACCGCTCCTCCACATACAGGGCGGTGATGGTGGAGCTGCTCAGCCTTTGTGAACTTAACAGGACCAGGTTTTAATTGGAGATTTGAGATACGCACTGGCATGACCCTTGATAAATCCCTATGCCAATGCAGGAAGAGATCAGAGCTACGTGCTATCATCTCAGGTTAAAGCTGCCTGAAAATATTTCTAAGCCACAGCTTGGCTCCCACACTAATTTACAGAATTATTCAGGAGAAAAGACAAAAAGCAGAGCAGAACAAGCTACCTTTTTCCATGATTTCAAAGCTTTTAGCATAACTGCAGAGTTTTGCTCAAGCCAACTATTATTAGAGTTAAGTCCCATTTTGACGAAACTTGTGAGAAAGGAAAAAATATCCAGTTTAAAAATAACAAAACCCCCCAACCTGAATAAGTGGAGGCCAGGCAGAGTGAGAAAGAAGCACAGAACATGTGAAAAGAAAGTTGGCCTTATTAATAGCACATTGGTGCCTCCAACACCCCTGCACCCAGCCAAGTTTTACCGCTTTATTTCACAAGCAGTCATCCTATTTCGGTGGATTCAACCTCTCAAAAAAGGTTAAGCATGTCAGCCCCAAACACTGTGAATGTTTCCATAACAAAACACGAATACTTCTCTTTCTTACCTACACAACACACAGATCTACACAATTATTTCTGAACTGATGCGTACAGACTGTGCATGGATCCATACGCCACGCTTGTTCGTTTTCTTTTCCAATTAAAATTCCCCGGGAAACATGGCCAATTACCTGTCAAAATTCGGGAAGCCTGAAGCTACGTCCATGGGTTCAACTTCTCCAGAAAGCCCCAGAGCCTGTGTGTGACCACACACGAGGAAGAAATTGCAGCACAGGGAATCCAGAAATTAATCTGTCTCTTCCTTCTCCCTGTGTTTCAGGCATTTCCCCGTGACTTCAGGAGGCTGGAGGCTGATTTCCAGGGCCGCAGTCACACCAGTAGTGCCTCCCAGTGGAGATGCAGGATATGCTGGTAGAAGATGTTTCTCAACTGGCAGAGCTCTGCTACCCCCCTTGACATAACCCAAGCTGACAAAAGGGCTTTTCTGCCAGGACAGCTGTGTTACTCCCCAACTGCATGTTTAGGGTCGTTCTGGTTCGGGTTTGGGGTTTTTTTTGGCAGATAAGCTGTGTCAGCTGTGGGTGCAATCTTTTTCATACTTACAGCAGACTCAGCTATTAGTGCAAATCCGGGCTGAGGCTGGAGACAGAGGCCTCATTCCCTGATGCCCTACACCTGTGCTGTTACTGAGATTGTACAAAGAAGCCAAAAGGTCACCAGAGCGATCACCTTCTTCACTCCCTTCGCACTTGTGTGAACACAGGGTGCAAGCCAATGCTCATGTGAAGTAACTTATCCCTGTTAACTACTTGCTCTGCACACATGGCATTTCTTTCTGAAATTACAAAGGCTCTCCCTTCTTGGGGGTTGGGAGGGCTCAGACAAGCAGGTCTTGTAACAGATTAGAAAACTCTCTTTTTACTATAGCTAAAAAAGAAACAAAAGATATAAATGAAACAACAGAACCAAACTGTATCCTTCTCCTCATCTTGGGTCTCTAGAGCCTGCAGATGCCCTTTAGGTTGAGTCCAGACTTCTCTCCTGGCCTTCCCCAAACTGCGGGGCCTCCTGCCCTGCCAAGGTTCCTCAGCCTGTGACCCTGTTTCCCCTGCACCCTTCAGACACAGCAGGAATCCCCAAATCCCTTCTCTTCTACAGGAAAAACTCCCATGCTTTCAAATCCAGGCCTCCTGAAGAAAACGTCAACCAATTTACTCACAAACACCTGACAACCATCAAGATGTGTTTCCATAGCACCTGGAAAATGTTACAAAAATATCTGTTTGTGCAGATTGCAAATACTGCATCAACTACAAATATCACCTAAAAGTCCAAAGAGTCTGTGGGTAAAAAAACACAACCATGGGTGCTTAAAAAATTCTGCCAAAATACACGCTTGGTTCTTACTACTGCTGTCAGAAAACATCTGCACTGTTAAGGGATTAAAAAGGAAGAAAAAATATTGACTTCCTAAGGCTATGTATCCTTATTTGAAATACTTAAAATTCTTGCTCATCTCTCACTTATGAGGTAGCCAAGATTTATAGATTTTATTTAGATGGACAGGAAAATTATTTCAGATTTGCCAAAGAGGGCTAAATTCAAAAGCCAGTTACATATAAAAATACGTTCTCATAGTCAGAGGTTCATTGCAGCATGCAGAAAAAATATTTGACACTTTCTAACTTTGAGAACTTTTTTTATGCTCCATGTAAATCCACGACTTGTCCCAGTTTGGTAGAGGACTCCCAAAACCACTATTCACTGGCATCTGCAACTCTCTTGCAGCTTCCTAAAATGATAAATTACGGAGCAAACTCAGTAATTCTCTGGTGGCTTTTCATGCGGCTCTAGAGGAAAATGTATTAAAAACTCGCCCTCTTGCAAAACAGGATGTTTAGAAGATGGTTCACAGCTTCAGCTGTACAAATCGTACTGGAAATGCTGGGCCTCTACTGTGGGGAAAGCCATGAGGGCAACTGCACAGCAGACCCAGACCCAGAGCCCTGCCTGGTTCCTTCTCCCAAACCACCGCTGAAAAAAACAAAACAAAACACACGGGCTCGGTGCTGCTTGAAGCAAAATTCGACTTCACAAATTTAGCCCAATTCACTTCCTCAGACTCTTTAGTACCCGCTGCAGGCCAGACGTTGCTGCTGGGGGGATGCTCATCGTACATACCCATGCCCAAAGAACACACCATCTATAATTCAGAGTTTCTGTCAGTGTCTGTTTCTAGCACACAGGCTCTAGGGAGCTGTTCTCTCAAACTCATACTTTTCCAGCAGAATCACAGATTTTATGGCGCGACTTTCATAGAAGACCAGATGAATCCTGTATATAGCAGCATTTCCACAGATCAGCCCACAGTTCTCGTCCCTTTCTATTTCTGCCAAAAAATAGGAAGGAAGAAAAGGCGGCGGAAGAATCACTTGAAACGAGGGAGGGAGAGCAAAGAGAAAGGAAGACTCCAAGGAAATTAAAAACTAACAGGAAAACACTGCTGCATTTTGATTTATGCTTCAATTCTGTACACAAATTTAAAGACCTGAAAAGACTAATGACTGCAATAGCATGTATTATAGCTGTGCGCAGTGCGGGGCAGTCACGGCAATAAATCCCTTTCTCCTAAAAACAGGTAATTACTGGAGCAATTCAGATTAAATAAGCACTTTATCAGAATTCACTGCACTGAAAGCAAGCGCTGCAACATAATTATGGAAGATCAAGTTTGGCATTCCTAATCTATTCAAGATGCAAACTACCAGCAAAATAATACTCCTAAAAAATGTCTTTTTTTTTTTTTAAAAAAAGGAAACATACAACACTTATTACGGGAGTAAAACAAAGCATTAAAGCCTAGTTAAAAAATGAATCTGCCTTTGGTGACTTTAGAAGGCAACAGTGGAAATACAGGCAAGGATTTCAGCAGAGGCAAAGCTTTACACATAGCAACCACAAGAAGATTAGTGATCAGTTGAAATACCATTAGAAAAGATGCCTGACACTTACCAAGCACTCAAAATCATGGAATTGCACAACCATGAGCCTCCTTGACAAACTGGAAGGTAATACCAGCGGTGTGGATGGCAGGACTCAAGCGAGCTCCGACTGGTTGTATTTATTAGCATCACTTCAACACCAAATATCCTATTCATTCCACCCAAAGAAGAGATCGGGATGATCTCCGTGAAAGGTCCAGCTACCCTGCAAAGTCATTTCAACCTCACTACAAAGGGGCTGGATGAAAGAGGGACATAAGAGGACAACACGTTGTCTGAACACTTTGTCAGAAATACTACGTGTTGCCTGCCTTACTGTAAAGCCCTGACCTGGCCTGCTGGAAAACAAAACTTACAGTTTGCTACCCAGTCTCTCCAAAAATTACACTTACATTTTCTTTCAAAGCACTTAAGAGATCCATGAAAACAAAAGTCCAGATACGACTTAACGAAACAAAATAAAATAAATGGAAATGTCTGTTACCAAACACCTCTCAGTAACCGATGATCAAATTGTTTAAGCACATAAAACATCCCAGAGACGCATCTGAGTTTGTTACTTCCACTGGAACACTTTAATTTTACCTAATGCTAGTTCTGAGGAGCTAAAGCGACGTTGTCATGACGATGACAACACAACACAGTTGTTTTCTGCTATCACTGTGCAACTGGGTACACATTAGGGTCATTTACGTTGCCATAAAACTATAGTATTTAACCACATTTCTTTTCTTTCTTATTCAAGCAAGTTCTTTCTTCCAGAACATGGTCAAACAGGGTTTGGCACACTCTTTGGATAGATCTTTGAGGCACAAATTGAAAGCCTGGGAAAAGAAGAACACTTTATATTTAGAAATTCAGCAGTCAGGGGAAAAAAAAAAAAAAGCAGCTAATTTATGATACACAGACTAATAGCCACGTAGCCACTGATACTGCAGAGCATTCGCAACACAAGACCCGGTTATGTTGAGCAGTGCTCTTAAGATTTGGACTCCCTGACTTGAATGAAATCACTTGCAGAAAATCTGCCTGTGAGACGGCGAATTCTTAGAATCAGGCATTGGCTTTTCTAGCCAACAGATATTAATACCAAAAAAACTTTAATTATAAACTATTTCAACTACATCTAGCTTCTGTAACCAAACCTAGGGTGTTAGTAAATGGTTATTGCTATCACGTACAGTGTTAGACGTGGTTAGGACACTGAGAGACTAATTGTACATAATGGGCTCTACCTGAGCTCAGCTGGGACTGGTTCAGAGCCTCTGTAACATATGCAGAACCTGGCTTTACACTATCCATCTCCAAATCTGCACATAATTAAGGTCAGGTGGGAAGAGGGCAGAGGGACAGACAGAAGGCAAGAGAAAGGACAAAGTTAAATTAAAATATCTCCTGGAACAAACTGCAGGAGACTAACAATGTAATTTGTAGAGACAGCAATTAGAGAAACAAGTGCTAGAGAAATCCAGATTTCCGTGTTATGCATTCTAAGGTGTTGCTTCTCTGGCATGTTCTAGACCTGAAGTATTCCTAACTAGCAATGTCTATGTGCAAAAAGAAGTCTAAGCGAAGTGACATGCCAAGCTCACAGGATGAATGGCAAAAACGATGAGGTGAGATGAAATAAGCTGAGTAAACACCCAAATCCCAAGAAAACTTGAGCTGCTGAGGATGAAGGTGGATGCTACTGGTACCTGAACAACTGGGCTTAAAGCTGGCTCAGGTGTGACCGCAGTGTATGCAGTCTAATTCTCAATTCCAGTGCAAAGACACGTATTATGTACACATATCACCATAAATGAAGTTTGCACTGTAAAAAGAGTTTAAAAATTGATGTAAAAGAGATCTCAATTTAGGTTGGCAAATGCTAGTGGAAGAATCAGTGATTTTAAACATAGCTGCAACTTGCACAATAATGATCTTTGGAATGGTTGGGAGGCTTAAGATTTAGAGCTCATTTTCAGAGGCACTCTGTCCCAGTTTTAAAAACATATTTCAGCCCTTGCCTCCCTATTCAGATCTCAGCTCGTTTTATCTGCGGAAGCTGAGGGCCAAAAAGGAACTTCAGTGTCTAAAAGCTGCTTCATAAGCCCAGAAAGTAACTGCCCTCCAACACCAGCAAAGTCTGAACAGGACCTCGAAGCTTCCATACTTAAAAAATACATAAAGTCTCTTTCTAAATTACTAGTAATAGAAGACGTGCAACCATGATCTTTGGTACACAGAAACATTATAAACAAGAACCGCCAGTGCCGACCACAGAGGAGTGCTCAGGCATGTGAGGGATGTGGCACATGATCTCTCTAGTGATGCTCTGTGCGCGGCGATAGCCAAGTCTCTAGTCTCTGTTGCAATTACATGACTCACAAAGGGACATGGCTGTCAGAAGAAATTAATTTCACATGAAAAACAAGCAGAACAACTAATAAGCCTTATACCTTTGAGCAGAAGCATTATAGCTGCTCTAGTGGTGAACTTTTCTTTCTCACAAACAGCTTTAAAGGATAAACACTAACCTTCCAGGCTGCTTAATGCAGAAATCTGGCCATGCTTTGTTTTCATGTTAAAAAAGAGCAAAAAGCCCAACCTCTGCCTTGATTATCTGAAGCTAAATGACTACTGAGCCTTAGCAGACCCATGAAGGGCTCACGGACTTAAGGAACTTGGCTATAAAAGAGGAAAGAACTCAGAAAAATCTTTTCTCCATACCTGTATGTCCAAAGGATCTTACGAGCTTTCGCTATTCTGACTCCTCCCAAACCTTCTGGCAGGTTATTTATCAGCAGATACAGCCAGTCACAGCAATAAATTTTGTCCTCATTCTTAAAAACTCTACCCCAATTTAAATATTCCTGGCTCTTATTATTAGTTTGGATACGTGCAGTGGAAGAAGCCTCACCACAACGCGCTCTCCATGATCACATCCGAAATACAAACCCTGTTCTCCCCTTCCTCTCTGAAGTCTCTACCTTTCTGTCTGCAGAGTGTTTGATAACGTTGGCACACGCTCAGGAAAGCGCTCAGAAAGTCGAGTCTTCACACCAGAAACAAGAAATTTGCTGTCAAGTAACGTTCTTCTCCTGGAGGAAGTATCATGAATAGGAACCACGTGCGTGTTTCCCACGTTACAGGGGTCTCAGCACATGGTCTCTATGCCAACAGTGTATGTGCATGGGGAAAGCATAAATATACACGTGTGTGTATATATATACACACACTATATAATTTGCTGTATACATCTATCTACAGTATTTGCATATCCAGTTTTAAGACTGATTTACGAACTCCAAACAACACCCTGGGGGGAGTCAATGTGTGTAAATGTGACCTTTACTGTAAAAAATGTTAAATCTATGGGAACAGTCTCCGATTTTACCGACGCTAGGTTATTGCTATGAGGTTTAGATTAGCACTAGCAGGATTTAAAAAAGACCATGGCAACGTGAAGCAGGACTCTCTGGGTAAGTAAACAGCTCCCACATAACTCAACAGTTTCACTTTGGGCATTGTGAGATGCTAAGCACAAACAGCATTTTCTGATCTTTTTTTTAAAAAAACGAATCTTTGCTTCTGAAGATTTCCAAGTTCTAACAAACTTTCTGAGCTGTGTTTAACTCCTCTCTATCACCTGCTTTTAACCTCTCTTTCTTTCAAACCGACGTTCGTATTTGGTTGCCTGGCACTTAATTTCTTTCACTTATGGTTTTATTGATTCCAAATGATTCCATCATCTCCAACAGAAAAGAGTTAGAATCAGTTTCTTTCTTTCCCTGCTGTATTATTTTATGTCCAAAGAGCTTTTAAAAAGGCACGTTAGACTAAAGGTTTGGTTTGGTTTCCCTGAATATCCTTTAAAGCATCAGTGCTACTGATTTGCATGTACAGAAGGAGGAAAAAAACCAAGACACACAAAGAGACAAGGAGAGAAAGAGTGAAAGAAGAAAAAAGGAATAAACGAAAACGTACAAGGGGGGAAGTAGCTCCAGGACGCTGGACGGGCTCCGTGGGCAGGGGAGACTGGGAAGGTATAATTAAAAAAAGAAAAAAAAACAAAACAAAAACAAAAGAAAGTCGGTTAAAACATGCACCCATTGAAAATGGATTAATTTCATATAAAGCTCAGCTAGGCTACACACAGAGCAAAGTACGACCACAGACCCAATCCTTCAAGTTGTTTGGTGCTTTATTCCCTAAACACTTTGGAAATTCATTAGGATCCAAGAATTCCCCACCCAGTGTGTCCCAGCTCAAGAAAAACCCCCAAACATTTTGCGAGTTTGAACTTTTAGCACAAGGCCAATCCCTGCTGAGCAACACAGCGAAGCACAGGATTTGTTTGCGTTACTTCCAGTGTCTGCTACGCATGTGTTTATGGTTAAACCCATCTTTAAGTACTTTGTTGAGTCAGAAACAGGGCTGGAAGATGTAACATTTCTTTATATAGATGGACAATGCCAACCACTTACAAAAGAAAACAACTCCCAGATTTGTAAATTCACATTTTGCGTAATTCGGTTCCTTACACATTTAGCTTTCCTCCATTTCTAATGCTGCTAGAGCAGACAACTGCTTTATCTTATTATGCATTCTATGAAAAAGAAAAGCAAAATTGTCTCAGAGCTATATTTTCCTATTGACAAAAGGTGTTCTCCCTGAAAATCATTAATTGCAGAGAAGGCAGAGGGTTTGCTCTTGCTGCCTCGACCCCAAGCGTTAGATTGTTTTTTGGATGGAAGAAAGACAACACAAAGTCCAGGAAACAACTTCCCCACAGATCAGACCAGCTCAAATCGGGGGTTTAAGCAAGCTGGCATCGTCCTGCTGAAGTCTCTGCCTGAACACCTAGCCCGCCAGGCTGAACCATGGTGGCTTTCAAAGCCTTGGAGAAACATCCACAGCTCATTTCAAAGACGCGGGCGAGGCTCCTGAAGAAGTTGTTTTTACACTCAAATTGTTGACCCTTCATGCCCATCTCTGTCCACTCACGGCTCTGTCTGAGCTCCACAGGAGCTGAGAGAACGTGATTTCTTGAAGGATTGGCCCTTAGGTCTGTCAATACTGAAAGCACATTTTGTGTCTTCTGCATCAAGAACTGTACTTGGCGGCCCTGAGCACATCGGTACGTTCATGCCCCGTCTGCTTCCACGCTGGAAACGGATACCTGGTTTGGCTCAATAAAATTTTCATTTAATTTAGCTTTAATGAGACAGGTGCACGTTGAACGCCAAACAACTGGTTTGTTTACATAAGATTAACGAGACTGGTACTAATTACATACATTTTTATCCTTCCATATTTTCTTTATAAAAACACTAATTAAGACATTATGCACTCAGTGTCAAATGGCTGTTCAACCGTTTTAAGAATTTAAGTTCTATTTGAACCTTATTCTTCCTGATTTTTACTTTTATTTAAAAAAACCCAAATGCAATCTGTTTTGTCCAGGGATTAGCAACTAGCCTGCTTCAAACCAGCCGTGACCTCTTAAGAGTCTGTTATGATTGCTCTAACACAATGAATATAACCCAGTTTGCGTTCTTGCAGTTCAAATTAATTCATCCAGCGCCGTACCAGAGTCTTCAGGAGGTCAGAACAGAGTCTGTTGCCTGATCCAGACACTTCATATTATATATTCATTCCATAAATTTCAATCCTCCTGAAGTTCAGGGGATTACTTACATTTGGCATGTTGACTCAGATTAATCTGTTCTTTATGTTTAAAAAAAATTATTCGTTTACAACAGCTTGTAATATTACCAAGGACCCTTTATTGTGTCCTTAGTTGCGTATTGTAAGAGTACCTTTACCTGTTAAATCTAAATTAAATGAATGGATGAGACAGGAATTTGAAAAATCCTCCATCAAGTTGGGCAGAGCTGCTGGGGTTATTCATTTTTTTGTCCTAAGTGAGACTGAGGAACTGGTGAGAATGACCCCTGAACTTTTAAAAATGCTCATTGCTTTGAAAAAAAAGAAAGGGAAGCATTACCTTCTTCTCCCCCATTTTGTCACTTAAGCTCTAACTGTCCCTCTGCAAACTGCATCTTTATTCTTTGCCTCCCCCTGAAACAAGACGCTCCCCAGCAGCAACCGCCTTTAGAAACCTTCAAACAATTTACCATGCCAAGGCACACTTGGTGCACAGCAAGATGCTAAAGATGTGAAACAAATTGCACGTATGAGGTGAAGCGTGAGATGTGATTTTAGATATTGTTAAACTACAAATATCCAGAATTATGAGAAAGAATGGACTGAAAGAGAAAGCTGAGACACGTTGCCTGTGACCGTTAACTACGCCAGAAGGATGAGTGGGGACGATATGAACACACACACATATACACACTGTTCCCAGAAAAGACCGACCAGAGGTGGACAGAAACGAATGAGAAGAGTAAACACAGCCACAATCTACAGGCAATTCCCAAATGTTCACTTTGAAGGAAAAAACAAAACAGCTATTCACTTTGTTTCTTCTAAGCAGCACAATGAATATTTAAAAGATTCACTTCTCACCAAATATCTGAAATTCAAATGCAACCTTTCATCCTGTATCTCTTTAAAAATCTTTATAAATACGAGCTGATTCCATCTATTGTAGTACTGAATTTCAGCTAAATTGTCAGTAAATGGAATAGCTATGAAATATTAGGTATCAATTCAATATAATAATTTAAGCTAAGAATTTATCATTAGAGTATTGTATCTAAGTAAGAATACAGGAAGAGTTTAGAAAAAAAGGCAAGTACTCAAGAAAGCTGGGATTTGGTGAGCCCACACTACCTTCCTGGATCTTTACAGTGCTTTTTACATAAATAGAAACAGTCAGGATATCAGTTTGCATCCCACCTGAGGAAAAAAAAAAAAAGCATTTTCTTACAGCACTGAACATGAGAAAAACGGGGCAGGGGCTTAGTACAATACTGAAGGGAAAATACTACCCAACAGGTAACTTCCAAGAGCTCCTGAGCACCCCTACTTCTCCCTGTAGGAAGTCTGAAAAAGGAAAATGCTAAACAATGTTGTTAAGCAATAACGAGACCGACTTTAATTTTCAGGTGACACTTGTGTGCACTGGCAGGCACAGCTGTATATACATATCCCTGCAAGCATACTACCCCAGCAGTATTTTGGGAGATGATAGCTTTGACAATCCAAACCTCACTGTCAAATATATTTTAGAGGTGACTCAAGGCAAAACCAATATTCTTTCTTATTGCTTTGAATCTTCAGAATTAAATAACATGGATCGTTTTCCTGTATGGTCCTTTTTCTTTCATTTCTCTCGGGCCCTGGCTGTGTTGTCACTGGTGTCAGCATGTACTTCCACAGACAAGATTGTTTCTAAAAGCAGAGTTTGCACTTAAACCCAACCCTCCTCTCCCAGTCCCTGTGTTTAATTTTCATTTGATCTTCAGACATTATTTGTACTGCATTATAGACCACTGCAGTATTTTATGGTTCTATTAAAATGCTGTCCCCTTCACTTCTGCAAATCAAAACCTCTAATTATAAATAATAATAAAAACGCAGGGCAGGAAGTTCTTTGCTTTCCATCTGCTTTTCATTAGATTACTCAACCCAGCCAAATCTATGGACAATTAAACAACACAAGGAATTCTATGTTTGTAAATTCCTCCATGGCAAAGAGCTTTATGCTGCAGATACAAAATGTCCTAGATGCTCTACATATCATATTTTGACTAAAGAAAATAAAGTTTGCATGTGGACAAGTATGTCTTATCAAGCCCAAATCTAAAACTTCACATTAATTCTAGATGAACTATCCTGCTGATGTTGAGTAAGGACAAAAGCTCCAAGTGGTTCCTTTTAGAAAAGTCTCTATTCCTTGGGAAAAACCAATCTTGATGTTTCAAATATAAAGGGGGAAAATTAATTGATGTGGATATTTTAAGTGTACAAGAAACGTTTAAGCCATAGATTAGAATTCACTAAACATATGGAATATGGGTGAGGAAAACACAAGCTCTTCTGCGTTATCCCAGCAATGCAATTCCTAGCGAGGCTCTGGAGGAACCACATGGAAAGATCCGATTTCTCAGTTCGCAGTGGTGCTCCTTAAGGCACCCGGGGTCCTCCAGCAGCTCCATCCCTGCCCCTGCACCTCCTTCCTGGACTGTGCTGACAGGGCGTTCGGCTCCGGCAGCTGTGGGGTAACCCAGCCCAGGAAACCGAAGCTCCTTCCTCCCCCTTCATCTTCTCAGCCTTTCTGTATTTCACACGCCTCCAGGCAGATAGGTTCCTCGACTTCTCCAACATCACATTCAACATGCCTTAACTATGGGAACCTCCTCCCTGACTCCTTCTAGCTGCCACCAAGTCACAACTTCTGCAGCAACCGAGGAAGAGCCTTTCGGACTTCGGCCTCCACCGTACGTGTGCTGTTACTTCCCAAGGTGGAAAAAGTAGAAAGCATAACGCTACAAAGAAACGGTGTCATGAGTTCTGTGTGCAAAGGAAGGGCAGGGAAGGATTACAGAAACAGCTGCAACATTCGTTCTAGCAATCCCTACATCTGAAAGCTCATTAGTGTTCTTCTAGAGCAGTCTTTTGCTTTTAATTGTACACACAGAACAACTATCAGGGAAGGTCAGCAGGGACAGCCTCATGACTTGGCACTATCTTTCAACTTATTACTTTTAATAGGACTTGGGCTTTTGGTATCAACTTCATAACAAACATTTCCCAGGACTGAAAGAGGAAATCCACCCCCTAGTGTGTTGTTAAAGCCAAATAGAATCTATTAATCTATGCGGCTTTGTTATCTCTCATTAAAGCATAGCAAGAAACTACTCACTAGCAGCTCATGACATGTAATTGCCTGAGCCATATTTAATAATAAACACTTGCTTATGATTGTATCTATCAGCCTGGCCTGTATTTAGATTTAAAGTTGCCCTTGTCTACGCGCTTTAGCTGACGGAGTACAGAGAAGTGACTGATCACAGTATTTAGAGATCAAACAAGAGGCAGATGCTGGATTTATGGAATGACCACCTGCTGCAGCGCTTTGAATCGCCAGTGATCTCCGTGACACTGATTCTGGCAAATACATTTACACGTTCCCAGGAATAACAAAGGCTAGAGATACCAATGGTTGAGAAAACTATTTCCCTAAACTGTCAGCTCTTTGAAACGTGCAGATTAATGCAGTGCACTGATAGCTTAGGGCGTTCATGACTTTTTACCACTGAACCAAAAGTTCCAAGCTGTAACACAAGATCTGATAAAATGCATTTCCCTTAGAAGAAGTCAAACTTTTGAATCACATCTATTTGTTTTAAAGTATCAAGTCAGCAATCTTATAAGATAAGGAACATCGTTAAAATAGATGAAAAGAACACCAGTTATCCAGCTTTCCAACTCAACTTGCTGGCTGCATATTGTTTTAAGAAAGATCAGCAATTTCAAACTGCTTCTCTTGATACAAAAGATATACAGATATTTCTTTATATATATGAATATATAGATGTTTTTTTAAAAAAATCAGAAGAACTAAACAAAAGCTTCACCACCAGTAAATTCTGCAGAGATCTCAGTTATGCCAGCACCTCTAACTGCAATCACTTCCAGTAGGATGACAGTAGAATCAGATCCAAGATCTCATTTTCTATTTATTTTTCCTTTCCTCAGCAGAGCTTGGTATTAATTTGCCTGTATTTCATACAATACAAAACTGTCCAGAAGGCAGCAGGAAGTAGATGGAGTCATATACCCAGAGCAGAAGCAATTAGGATTCCAAGTTCTACTATATTGACTTTCTCCATCAATCCTCAGACAGAAAGAAGCTTCCAGTACCTAATTAATCTATTCCATCTAAGTCAGCATAAACCTTTTTGAGTCGCCTGTATGTTCTGTATGAAAAAAAACCCTAACACACAAGACTCTCTGGACACCAAGAACTGGGATGTTACATGGAATCGCTAGTTACAAATTGCTGAAGGCATCTTAAATTCTTACAAGCTTAAAATCTTTCAAATCATGCAGGAGATAGACGTTGATACGAGCTTACAAAACACCCCAGATGAAAGACATTCAACAGTGGCAACTATTCAGAGGGGTAACGTGGATGATCAACACATAGAAAGGATAACGTGGAATGTGTAAAGGATGATCAACACACAGAGTATAACATGGTATGTGTGGAGGAGATATTAAACATGGAACACCAAAAAGATAACTCCATTTGATTTCTCTGCATCAAAAAACTTAATGGACATACCTGGTTTTGGCACAGAATTGGTCACGGACTGAGGAACTTTGTCGTTAATTAGTTCAACACACTCACTAGGAAAAAATCCAACCTGTAGTAAAAACAGAAGAGAGCAGAGTAGTGAATGCAGTGTTTTTTAAGATCTGAACTGTTAAATCAGCAACTGTTAAACATTTTCCTCAAATTCTACTTGCCTGATGCTCCGTAACATTACCTGACATAAAATGACCAGCAGAAGAGAAATAATTTTTCAACATGATGCAGCCAAAAATTCTACAAACCGAATAATTAGTTGTGTAAAATACGGTTTTAAGTCTGGTTTTCTAAGCTTGGTACACAGGACAGAGATACTTAACTTGCAACAGAGAGGGGAGAGGACAAGTGTGCTACGCACCCTTGAATCTCAAGTGGAACTCGAGAGAGGCAGAAAGACTTTAGCTGGGTTTCCTGCACCTGGCTGCATGGATGTAACATGAAATTTAATGAAGAGAGCAAGATGTTTCAGCTCTTAGCATCTCAATTATCTGTACTCAAATCTCACCAACACTTGACCTTTTTTCACTGTCAAAATACTATATTCACAAGCACTTGAACATTTTGTTCCTTTAGAAAACTGAAATCAAATATGGGTGAATAAATTTGCATGTCTATATAGTCCCATTACAGGAAAAAAAAATGTGTATTTTCATACGATAAGTTAGGAGAAGAGACTCTGAATGCACAGAGCTCTCTACTGTGTCCTAGCCTTACTGCCTGCACTCGATCTGATGAGTGTGGGTAATAAGTGATACTCCTGAAGCATTCAAATTCAACGTGTTTAAAGATCTTGCTAAAAAAGTTTAATGTGGTTTTAGTTAAATTGAATTTCATTCAGTCTTAGAATGGTGAACAGGTTTAGTAAAATATACACAGAGTAAAACGAGTTCTGCATTTCTAAGAAAGAACTCAGTAATTTGACTAGAAATAAACAGAAGTATTTTTAGAGGAAACAGCATGATGCAGCAAAAAAAGTCTCTAACAAGAGCCAGAACTCCGGGTGCGTACTCTCGTATCTGCTTCTGAACATGGACAAGCCAGTGCAACTGCTGCGCCTCAGCTTCCCTGTCAGCAACGGACAAGGGAGAATAGTGCCACGTATCCATTACTGAAAATGGATGTGGAGAACAGCTGACAAACATTCTGCACAAGCCAGTTAACCGTTATGATTTATCTGTGTATCTGCTAAGCAAGCTGAAGCAGAGAGAATATTCCAGAAGCAACCCCCTTGGCAAATATTTGAAGATGCTTCAAAAGCGATGACCCACCCCTGGGCTACCACAGAGCAGGGCTATGTAAAAAATTGTGACAACCATCGAAAGCAGCTTCTTCTCTGCTGCCAGCATCTCTGACAACGAAGACACCTCCAAGCGCCCAATTCCCAGCAAGGTCCTGGGACTGATTACTTGCAAATGGTAATTTGCAGCGTTCCTGCACTGACCTTTAACACAGCATTTTTCCCTGTATCCCCTCTAACTCAGAAATGCTGGAAAGACTGTTTAAACTAGCAGAAGGGTTAAAGAGTCAAGTATGGGGAGGGTCTTAATGTTTTGTTGAAATAGGATGTGCCTGCAGAAATCCACATGCCGCTCGAAGGTCTCTGTATCTGGGGAGAAGGGAAATTATTTCCCTTTCGCTGTTTAAGGATGCAGGCTAGGATGTGACCAGATTGGAGTTTTATACTTCCCACATCCCAGCCTTCTCTCCACAGCGTCTTCCTTCTTACTCTCATCCCAGGTTAAAGTCAAGCCAGACCAGAGCTCGACAACTTGTATCCTGAGTCCCTATTTCCAGACCTTTTTCTCCCTCGTACCCTACCTCTTCACCCAACACAGCTCCTGTATCGTGACATGTAATTCAAGCAGCACCACCCTTCTGAGACAGCCCGTCTAAGCCAGAAGCAGGATTTCCTGTCCCGTGTCAGGCATGGGATTTGGACAGCTGAAAGCATCAAGTCACTTCACGCGGCCACAGCGTGGTCAAGTGCTGCAACAATGCGTGGCAAGGAGCCAGCGGACGGGCCCCGAGCTCATCTGAACAGAACCACCAGGCCAGCGCTGCTGCCAGTCATGTTAGCACATCTCTGAAATCCTCTGGAGCCACAAGGCAGGCAGCACTGAGAGTCTGGCAAACAGTCCTGCCTCTATTTATTCATCTTGCACAATTCCCTTTTGTTTCCAAGAAAAAAAAAAAAAAAAAAATTCCCCTTCCTACTCCAAGTTGGTTTTCACCCATAAACCTCCAAGCAATTTAGCAGCAGTGTCATGCGTGGTGTGTTCAGGTAAGCAGTCCAGACTTTGGAAATATTCCAAATTCCCTAAGGGAAGCAACAGCTAATAGTAATACCAGATAACTTCTCCCTCCCACACCCCCAAAATCCAGCAAGGCAACGTTTTGTCCAAGTAAGAGGACAAACTAATCCATCACGCTTCACGTTAAAGGCTCAGAATATGCTTTTTGTTCAGACTATGACAGCACGGGAAGAGAACTTGTAGCAGCAGCACTATGGATCAGTACAGCTTGTTTCTCTGATCCACGGTTCCCTGTAATCGAGACTGGCCTGTGCATTACGCTTCTGCTCAGGTGACTCACAGAACTGAAGATCCCATCCAAAACCCAAGATAATGTACGGCTTCACCCAACCGCTCACCCAGCTGGCTGTGCCGATTCTGCACGGAGGTGATATCCTGGAGTTATAGAACGTAGTGGGGATTTTTGTGCAGTTTATAGGTAGAAATGTGCCCATTAGCACCAGAAAACCAGCACAAATACTGGCATGGCACACAGAGGCTCTTTGTCAGGCAGCTCATGGCTCAGCGTACATACACAAAAAGTACTGGTATTTAAACAAAATAAATAATACAGTTTTTAAATACTATCGCTAAGAGTCTCTCTCTCTCCTGGGCAAGAGATGCAGGAAACAATTTTTAAGTTAGGAAAAATGTACAGATCCAGTGAAAGTCTCAGCCCCATCACACAAACGATACATTTGGGGCGACTCCATAGCTGAAATGATAGAATTTTTTTCATTCTCAGTGCTTTGAGAACTTCTTTTAATTGTCCACAATGGCTATGCCCGGGATGTGTAAAGAAACCTGAAGTACTTGGACACCAACCTTCCATTAATCATAATGAAAAATGGTGGATCTAAATCCCATATGGTAATTAAAAGCTCGTTTGCCTTTGATTG
The DNA here is from genome assembly GCF_047716275.1 of Strix uralensis. Lineage (NCBI taxonomy): Eukaryota > Metazoa > Chordata > Aves > Strigiformes > Strigidae > Strix > Strix uralensis. The sequence goes on along the minus strand of NC_133997.1, from coordinate 6,729,953 downwards.
CTAACACAATGCCTCTCCTGTTTCTGGCTGCGATATACAATGCTAAACATGAATTGAGAGATGAAGGAAGACCCAGGATGGCCATGTCACTGTTTCTAGGTATCTCAGAACCTTTCCCAAATAAAACACTATACTTTTTTTCAATGTATCATTTTTGCCATGTTCAAAACCAATAATCATAATGGATTTTTTTAGGGAAAGAGAATTTTGACTTGTGCTAGTGTAGACAAGCTCTCTGATGTTAACTTACTGGTAATAGTTCTGATGGCTTACATTTTCTGATTTATTTATTCTTACTTTTCTTGCAAGATCCCCAAGAGATCATCTTCAGGGTCGTAACTTATAACTTGTGCCTTATTCCCACCCATTTAAAAGATGCTGCTTTTCCTCCCATGGAAAGTTTTCCATGATTCTGTATAAATAAATGAGTTTAGTCCAAGAGTTAATCTCAACAGATGTAGCAAGACACTATTAGAGCTTGAGCCAGGATTAAAGGATTTGGCAATGTACGAAAATTAATAGCAAGGGTAGTATATATTTAGATAAATACAAGGTCATCTAAAGGTTAAAAAAAATCACTACACACCTTAACCAAAGGAGGAAAGCACAGACTACTGCTGTATGCAAACATTTCTGCAATAGCTACTGTAACTTATTTTTCACTTTTATGCCAGTGTCTGCTA